>NC_086119.1:6027535-7452535 GCF_963921235.1 Mobula hypostoma | reverse complement strand
TCGTAGGGAAGAATTGTTCTGCTCATAAACCGGATAATTGGTTGATAGATTTTTAATGAAGATAAAGGACTGATAATATTGATTATATTTTAAGTTTACAAGAGCCTTCACTACCTCCCTCTTATACAGCCTTTCTCTAGGGACTTAAGAAAGAAAACTATATGCTGGACTGAAAGTATCAAAGAGGATGCATCTTCAAATTCATTTTTGCTCTTAGTACTCATTTAACGCTGGATGATTCTGAGATTTTAAAGAATTTTGTGAATAGCTTTGTAGGACTAAATTCTTCCCCCTTTATGAGTAACACCTGACATCAGATTCAAGCAGTCCATTACTCAAGTTGCTCAATGCAGAAATTTACTGTTTATTTCTATATTTTAGAACAAAAATCTATAAATTGCTCAAATTAATTTAACCTTCAAACTCACTCAGACTTGTGAAATTCTAATTCTTTTTGAGGTTAAGAGAGAACTGAAAATGGATTATTCCTTCTATGGAAATGCTATTGAAGGAGTACTGTGTTTTGGTTGGCATGGCTCTATCAATTGATGTTGTATTTGATGCCTATTCTCATTTATGTGAAAAAAAATTCAGAAGAGTTAATTGGAGGGGGAAGTGCACATTGCTGGTGAATGAAAGGCAAGTGCCTTTATTAGCTTGATGTTCAATACGAGAGGGTTGCCATCACCAGGGTATGAGAGATCATGGGTTCAGTACTCAGGAAGTGGCTTGTCACATTCCAAATTAGCAGGCATGCATTTACCAAATCTGACAGGTGGGGAGGGGCGCATGATTATATTTTGCATTAATTTCTATATTGCTTCATAGACATTGTAGGTTGACTGCAAAAAAAAGCAATTAAGCAATGAATTACTTTTAATTCTGCCGTTAGACTCTTGTATGTTAAGTCTGCAATCATGTAAAGGCTCTTATTTTTTCAAGATTGTAATCACAACGCCAGACCTTTTAGATGAAGCTTTGGTCTTGTTTAATCCAGTACTTCTAAAAAAAATTCTGCTGAACTTGGAATTTAAAATTCTTGCTATTCAACAACTGGGGAAATGGTTGAAAGTGTATTCTAAAATATGAGAAAGCTAATTGCCTGTTGGTTAATTTGTCTCCCTTCGCAAACCGAATGCCTTTTGCAGCCCTCTTCCTTTTCTGGCTTACACTTGATGACACAAGTCATTTAAATTGGGGGAAGTGCTGGAAGGAGGACCAGCAAACTGCAAATGTTGATTCATTGCTATGGTTGGATTTTGAATGGAAACGGGCAACAAGAACAAATTAACTTTGATTTCTTGCACTGTTTTGCATCGGGGTCCAGTCCCATGCTCCTGGGATGACTCAGTGGCAACTTCCTTGAAAAAGAACTCCCTGATAACCCTAGAACCCCTGGTTGATGGCAGCCATTCTGCAATGGAAGCTTAGAATTCTATTTTAGTAAAATATTCACTGATTGCAAAGGGGTTTCAAATTTGCCAAATATCCACCCACACTTCCCTTTCTCTGCCACAGAATCAAACACTACCTCTGGCCGTGGTGGTATCTCTTATTTGGAGGGTCTTATATTGGGGAAGGCAAGAATTTGAACAGAAAGGAAGCTGGTAGATAATTAAATAACAGCTGTAGTCATGATGGGCGGTTGTTGGTCAAACTATGCAAAGTGATTTTTTTTTTCTCTTCTCTCCCCCCCCCCCCCATTTTTTGTAAATAAAACTCAAACAATATAGATTTGCCTAATCGTTTAATAATCTTTGCAAATTAGGCATTGTATTTTAATGGATTTATGAAAGTTTTTGTCAATCATTATTTTTGTATGATCTCTTTGAATCTTTGTTGCAGCCAAAGTGGCTATTTGATTTGAATAATAGAGTAACAGAAACATTTATAAAGTGCTTCCTTTTCGCCTCTCTTCCCCTCCTAGGGCTTTTATTTTGTAGCCTATTGTTTTACTTTGTAATTCTTTTGCTTGTGTGTATTTGTGGGGAAGGGGAGAAATATCAGTTTGTTTATCTAAGCTTTTCAATTTTCATGAATGTATAGTCTTTATAGACTATTAAATTTATTTTTGTTTGTAAATGTAGCTGTTGAAACTGCCATTAATGTATATTTGAGTTTCTGAATCAGGTAAAGAGATATGTGGGTGTATTTTATTAGCTGTCATGAAGTTGGGTCTTGCTTTTGAGTGCCGAGTCAGTTTGGTGCGGGCCGGATCTCACAGAGAATGTACACACTTTCAGTATCGTCCCCATAGAAAGGTCTCACCCAGTGTGACTGGCTTGAATAGTCCTCTGCTTCCTTCGTGTTCCTACTTTATCAACGTCTCAGTTTGCTTAATGCTAAAGGTTTGAGGTTTGATCAGGACTTCGGGGCAGGAGGAGAGAGAATTCTCATTCCAAAAGTGGGCAAGTGCTTCTGTGCAGATTCTCATGTTAGCTTTAAAACTACCTTCTAGCAACATGGAAGTGTGATGTCATTAAATAGCTCAGCTCTTTATAGAGATTTAGAAAGTTTAGGAAATATAATGTTTAAAAAAAAGTGCTCCTACTTTTTACTTCTGGAAAGATTTTATGATCTAAATGTTGCACAGAACAACAGGAATGCCTGCAGGTATATTTCATCCCCACCAATATTTTTAATCACATGCTGGAGTGCTTAATTAATCATTCATTTAAGCTTCTGACATGCTCACTTTCTGATTTGTTGCTTGACTTTGCTGGGAATGTTGTAAGATAAGTGGAACTTGAGCTTTGCAGAAGATGAGGTGGATATAATTTCCTGCTGTGTTCATCAACATCTTCAGCAATCGTCTCATCTCTTCACTGGGTTTGATTGGATTTCACAATAGTAGTAGATTGGCATGTGTGCAAGCACTATTACAGCATAAAAGTATTGTTCAATCTTTTATTTAAAAGGTACTGAATTTTGGAAAGTATGTCTGTGTTTCAGGTATGCCCATAATGTGAATTAGTTGTCTCAAGCCTGCATTTAGACAATAGGCTTCCCCTCAAAAATGTCAAACTTGTCAGTTATCTGGAAGCAAAGCCAGTAATGCATTGATCTTTAAATCACTGATAGCGTGATTCAGGACTGGCCAATTTCTGCCCATCCTTTCCTTACATATATTTGTAGAGTTTTCCATTGGCATCTCAGTCACTTCAACTGATAAGAGCTTTGAAAATGAGCACTGGCCTGCAAATTAGCTGCGTTGCACATCAGGGTGGACTCATTGACCCATGTAGCTGTATCAAATAGAAGGCTTCCTCCCTTATGACCATTCTGTTTAAACCAGTATATGCAGTATTGCTTATCTGACCCCACTGCCCTGTATCTCTCTCACTTCCCCTGCACTCCCCTCTCATCCCCTCCCATATGCCTCCCCACCAGCTCATGCTCTGTAACCATTAAGCCATTGGACATCCAAACGAATTGCCTTTAAAGCATGGAGACTTGCAGACTCTGGAATCCTTTGTTCTCCATTAACCATTCTAGTTAACCGTGTACATCTTAATGAATATGTAATGGATGATTAGTGTCTTAAGCAGTGTTCACTTTCATATCTGCTTCTCACTTGCAAGTCGTGCTGCATGAGCTCCTCAATATATTGTTTGATAGTAAAATTTGCGATCTAAAATTGAAATATTGGTTCCTAAAATTGGAGGTAGTAAAATTGGAACCACAAAATTGCAGATGTTGAGAGTATGACGCTTTGCAAAGAAATGTAAGGAGGACCAGCAGATTAGTGGCCTTCCAATTAACACAGAACATAACTTGGAACTTATCAGAAACTCAGCCCTGTTCTGCAATTTGTTTTCCATCTTTTAATCTAAAAAGATTTTGCATTGGATTACTCCATTTTATAATGAAGTGGATGGGAATTGACACCACAGTCTTTGTTATGAATGTTATGGTGTGTGTGTGTGTGTCGAAACAGCAGAGAATTCCTACCAGCACCATTATTTCTCAAGCTATGTTTGCATACTGGTTAACCTCCTTTCTGTTCATAATTAGATTCATCAATCACTGAAATTCCCCTTCTCAATATGTAGAAAACACTGCAGAATAAGTGACGTGCACAGTTATGAAACAGAGTCAAATCACAAAAGCAAAGTACAGTTAAAGATACCACGGTGGACACCATAATTATTGGCTTTGTTAACAATAGCAGCAAGTTTAGGAGAATATTTTTGTATTTTTTTAAAAATAGATAACGTGAATTGTCAGCTTAGTGTGGCAGAATTGTAAGAGATACAGGTATTGAGCAGCTCTTTTGTAGTTATGGCCATTCCTTGGAACATTGAATCATTTTGAGTTGGGGTTGGGATGGTTTTGTTCTCATGGAGGAAAGATTTAGCTCGCAGAGTGGCATTGCTCTGGGATTCCAGTCCCAGCTTGCTGTTTTTGTTATGCCATTAATTTGGATATCACTGTTAATGTTTGGCATATTAGAAATAGGGACAATTTCTCTTGGGTGGCAGATACAGGCAACAAAATCTTCCCAATGCTATGGATGGTGTTTCATGTAAATAGTCCAAGGTAGGTTGAAAATGGTAGTGATTTCTGAATGTATTCCATCGTGATCACCAGTTCTCAGTTTATTGGGGTAATTTCACAGGGAGTCTTATCTTTCCAACCCCCTCAACTCCCATTCTCAGACCCCAAAGTACCAAAACGAGGTTCCTCTTACTGTGACTCAGTCCAATTGTCCCACAGGTAGGTGCGCAAGTTGAATATTAATCATTGCCGATGAAGTAATTAGTAACATCTATAGCTAACAGAAGTAATATTTATTCCCTGGCAATGTGGAAGGATTCTAGAGACAGATCCTTCACCAGGAGTGGGAGGACTTTTGTTTGGAGTTGGGTATAATGCATCTCACGCACTGGGGAATTAGATTCTCTATTAAATACTACTTGTGTTATCTTAGATTGGAAGTCCTTTCAAATGAAATGTCTCAATTACAATAAATGAATTGAACTGGAGCTATTTGGTGCGGTAATCTCTACTGCTCGACCTACAGTGTGCATTATCTATAACCTGGATGAGATCTCACTGCTACTCTAATGAATGGTGCTTGATTGAGGTGACCATTTGGAGCTTTCTATAATGTTCAGTTGGAGTTTCAAGCATCTGATTAGATCCATCTTTATTTGCATGGACAATCCTGGGTAGAATAAGTAACAAGGCTCCCTTTGCCCCAGTCCTTCATTCCAACAGGAGCCAAACAGCACAAGTATCTCTCTCACCTTAAGACTTGAAAGATGTGTGAATATTCTACATGATCCTGGGTAAAGTTTCCCTCTGAATCCAAGATCAGTATTTTGGCATGGTGCTTTTACTGCGGAGAATTTTGCCTCATTATGTTGAGAGAACTACACCGTTGCCTGAGTAAAAATGGTGTGAAGCTACAATTCCTTTTGTCCTTGCTAATCATCTTGTACTTAATCAGCTTTTATTATTGAAATCAAATCTGGTCAATGAATGAACAGCTGTAAAATCCCATTAAAAGGCAAATTTGAATGAATACTGATGTCTGCTTGGAATTCATGTAATGAGCAAGGGTGATGACATTCACGGGATATGACAATACATATCATTAGTTGAATTCTTTTCATATTTGTACCATCCACAGTGATACACATGTTAGGAATGCACACCTACAAGTACAAGCAGCATGAACCGATTTGAAGTACCTAACATTACATGTCTAAGACTTTTTTTTGAGATATGGCTCCTGACGAGATCGCGCCGCCCATTTATATCCATATGAGCAATTAACCAAAGCGGCACATCTTTGAAGTATGAGAGGAAACTCTTCGCAGAGCGCGGCAGAATTGAACCCGGGTCGCTGGCTAGCCGCTCCTCTACCGTGTAAATATGTGCTTTGATCTATTCAGAAGATTTAATTTACCTTGCATGTTTTCTGTCTTTAACTTTGTGTTTAAAGCTGGAGTAGAGATGTGAAGGGAGTTGGTTTTGTGAATGCAAAACCTGTAAATCTGGAAGGACAATAGGAAGTGATACCTCTCTGTTGCCAGTTTGACCTGTCATCTAGTCACGGTATGGAGGGACTGATGGAAGGAAAGCATGTCTAATGAACAGTTTGTTGAAGACATCCCTTGGTAGAGACCTCGGAGCAGTAGTGATCTAGTGGAAGCAGCTCAAAGGAAAGACAGCACTCCAGAGGGCATTTAATGCAGACAAGTGTACTTCGGTAGGACCAAACACAGTAGGTCTTACACAGTGAACGGTAGGGCACTGGAGTGCTGTAGAAAGGGGATCTGGAAATACAGGTCCATAATTCATTCAAAGTAGCGGCACAGGGTCATAAGACTTGGCACATTGGCCTTCATAAATCAAAGTACTGTAATGAGTACAGGAGACGAAATGTTATACTGAAGTTGTATAAGATAGTGAGGCCTAATTTGGAGTATTGCTTGCAGTTTTGGTCAACTACCTACAGGAAAGGTATAAAATTTACAAAGATGTTCCCGTGGCTGGAGGACCTGCTTTATAAGGAAAGATTGAATAGGTTAGGACTTTATTCTTTGGAATGTAGGAGAATGAGGGCAGATTTAATTTAAGTATACAACATTATGATAGGGTAAATGCAAGTAGGTTATTTTTTCCACTTAGATTGGGTGAGACAGGAAGTCATGGCTTAAGAGTGAAAGGAACATAGAAAACCTACAGCACAATACTGGCCTTTCAGCCCATAAAGATGTCCTTACATCTAAACATGTCCTTACCTTAGAAATTACCTGGGGTTACCCATAGTCCTCGAGTTTTCTGAGCTCCATGTACTGGTCCAGAAGTCTCTTAAAAGACCTTATCGTACCTGCCTTCACCACCATTGCTGGCAGCCCATTCCATGCACTCACCACTCTCTGTGTAAAAAACTTATCATAGAAACATAGAAACATAGAAAATAGGTGCAGGAGTAGGCCATTCGGCCCTTCGAGCCTGCACCGCCATTTATTATGATCATGGCTGATCATCCAACTCAGAACCCAGCCTTCCCTCCATACCCCCTGACCCCTGTAGCCACAAGGGCCATATCTAACTTCCTTTTAAACATAGCTAATGAACTGGCCTCAACAGTTTGCTGTGGCAGAGAATTCCACAGATTCACCACTCTCTGTGTGAAGAAGTTTTTCCTAACCTCGGTCCTAAAAGGCTTCCCCTCTATCCTCAAACTGTGACCCCTCGTTCTAGACCTCCCCAACATCGGGAACAATCTTCCCGCATCTAGCCTGTCCAATCCCTTTAGGATCTTATACGTTTCAATCAGATCCCCCCTCAATCTTCTAAATTCCAACGAGTACAAGCCCAGTTCATCCAGTCTTTCTTCATATGAAAGACCTGCCATCCCAGGAATCAATCTGGTGAACCTTCTTTGTACTCCCTCTATGGCAAAGATGTCTTTCCTCAGATTAGGGGACCAAAACTGCACACAATACTCCAGGTGTGGTCTCACCAAGGCCTTGTACAACTGCAGTAGTACCTCCCTGCTCCTGTACTCGAATCCTCTCGCTATAAATGCCAGCATACCGTTCGCCTTTTTCACCGCCTGCTGTACCTGCATGCCCACTTTCAATGACTGGTGTATAATGACACCCAGGTCTCGTTGCACCTCCCCTGACATCTCCTCTGTACCTACTTCCAAGCACTTTAAACCTGTGCCCTCTTGTGCTAGCCATTTCAGCCCTGAGAAAAAGCCTCTGATTATCCACACGATCAATGCCTCTCATCATCTTATATACTTCTATCAGGTCACCTCCCATCCTCTGTTGCTCCAAGGAAAAAAGGCCGAGTTCCCTCAACCTATTCTCATAAGCCATGCTCCCCAATCCAGGCAACATCCTTGTAAATCTCCTCTGCACCCTTTCTATGCTTTCCAAATCCTTCCTGTAGTGAGGCGACCAGAACTGTGCGCAATACTCCAAGTGGGGTCTGACCAGGGTCCTAAATAGCTGCAACGTTACCTCTCGGCTCATAAACTCAATCCCATGATTGATGAAGGCCAATGCACTGTATGCCTTTTTAACCACAGAGTTAACCTGCACAACAGCTTTGAGTGTCCTATGGACTCGGACCCCAAGATCCCTCTGATCCTCCACACTGCCAAGAGTCTTGCCATTAATACTATATTCTGCCATCATATTTGACCTACCAAAATGAACCACCTCACACTGATCTGGGTTGAACTCCATCTGGCACTTAGCCCAGTTTTGCATCCTATTGATGTCCCGCTGTAACCTCTAACATCTCTGCACACTATCCACAACACTCCCAACCTTTGTGTCATCAGCAAATTTACTAACCCATCCCTCCGCTTCCTCATATAGGTCATTTATAAAAATCATGAAAAGTAGGGGTCCCAGAACAGATCCCTGAGGCACACCACTAGTCACCAACTCCATGCAGAACATGACCCATCTACAACTAATCTTTGTCTTCTGTGGGCAAGCCAGTTCTGGATCCACAAAGCAATGTCCTCTTGGATCCCATGCCTCCTTACTTCCTCAATAAGCCTTGCATAGAGTATCTCGTCAAATGCCTTGCTGAAATTCATTTACACTACATCTACGGCTCTACCTTTATCAATGTGTTTAGTCACATGCTCAAAAAATTCAATGAGGCTCATAAGGCACGACCTGCCTTTCATAAAGCAATGCTGACTACTAACAATATTATGCCTCTCCAAATGTTCATAAATCCTGCCTCTCAGGATCTTCTCCATCAACTTACCAGCCACTGAAATAGGACTCACTGGTCTATAATTTCCAGGGCTATCTCTACTCCCTTTCTTGAATAATGGAACAACATCCGCAACCCTCCAATCCTCCGGAACCTCTCCCATCCCCATTGATGATGAAAAGAACGTTGCCAGAAGCTCAGTAATCTCCTCCCTGGGATTGGCAAGATCCTTTTTCGTAGTGAATACTGAAGCAAAGTACTCATTAAGTACCTCTGCTATCTCCTCCGGTTCCATACACACTTTTCCACTGTCACACTTGATTGGCCCTATTCTCTCACGTCTTATCCTCTTGCTCTTCACATACTTGTAGAATGTCTTGGGGTTTTTCTTAATCCTGTCTGCCAAGGCCTTCTCATGGCCCCTTCTGGCTCTCCTAATTTCTCTCTTGAGCTCCTTCCTGCTAGCCTTATAATCTTCCAGATCTCTATCATTAACTAGTTTTTTGAACCTTTTGTAAGCTCTTCTCTTCTTGACTAGATTTATAACAGCCTTTGTACACTACGGTTCCTGTACCCTACCATCCTTTCCCTGTCTCATCGGAATGAACCTGTGCAGAACTCCATGCAAATATCTCCTGAACATTTGCCATATTTCTTCCGTACATTTCCCTGAGAACATCTGTTCCCAATTTATGCTTCCAAGTTCCTGCCTGATGGCCTCATATTTCCCCTTACTCCAATTAAATATTTTCCTAACTTGTCTGTTCCTATCCATTTCCAATGCTATGGTAAAGCTCTCTCCCACTGAGAGATCTGACACCTGACCAGGTCCATTTCCCAATACCAGATCAAATACAGCCTCTCCTCTTGTAGGCTTATCTATATATTGTGTCAAGAAACCTTCCTGAATATAACAAACTCCACCCCATCTAAACCCCCTCGCTGTAGGGACATGCCAATCGATAGTTGGGTAATTAATAGCTCCCACACCAACCCTGCTTTTATTACACCTTTCCAGAATCTGTCTCCCTGTTTGCTCCAAAATGTCCCTGGTGGTCTAAAAAAAAACACCCAGTCCTGTTCCCAACTTACAGCCACAGAGACCCGTAGACAATCCCTCCATGACTTCCTCCTTTTCTGCAGCCATGACACTATCTCTGATTAACAGTGCCAGCCCCCCTAACCTGTTTTGCCTCCCTCCCTGCCCTAAAATGCTAGTGAGACCATTCAAAGGACTGTTGGGTTTGAGCTCAGACCAGTTCTAAAACTTTTCCTTTGGTGAGGCCATTACTTATATTCGAGAATACAGGCCCATTATAAATCACAATAATGCCAGTTTTCCATTATGTTCCTACAAGTCAGTATTTAAGGCAGTACTTTTGGTTCTAAAGATTATGAAAATAAAAATCATTTAACTGCAGCTTCATTCTATGTAAAACTAGGGAATCTACTGACAATAGTTTAATTTTTAAAAACTCAAACTTTTGTGATATTTGCAGTAAGAAGTGGTGGGTTTGAAGGTTATCAAAAAGCATGAGATGTGCCAAGTAGATCTGAAATACACTAATCTGACTGGAGTTTTGAAAGAGAACGTTTAATCTTAAGGTTCCAAAGAATGCCAAGACGAGCCAGAATTGAATTCTGCCAGAATTTGGAGATTTTCTATTCTAATAATAGTGAATTTTCAAAAGGTAATGATTGGTAAAATTTATTCGAGTTAATTTTCTGCACACTGAACTTTAAATCAATGAGACATTTATTTGTAATCTTTAAAATTAATGCAATTTGCAACTGTATATTGTATCAAATAGTAAAATCATAAACTGGACATGATGGTGTAATTAGAGCTGGTCCTTTCAGATGGATCTGTTCTATTTTACTGAAGCATTTTCACACTTCTCCTAAATAAGTGACTACAAATAATGAAGGGTTTAAGGTTGTATTGTAGGTCGATACCCAGGACAGAACCTCCATGGGTTTACATTTTGATGAACAATTTGTGTTTTTGATTTTAACATCAACTGTAAAATATCAGATAGATGCTTATTAATAACAAGCTGAAGCAAGAAGCATATGAGTGTGGGATAAATCACTTTATTTAGAATTAATCCAGATGGAAGTTGGAAAGAGAGTATTGTACATTTCTTACACCATGTACTTTCCCTAGCAAAGCAAAAAGCACAAATAATAAATGTAAATTCAGAAGAGAAATCGCTTTATATCCAGAATGTCTACATAACCAACATAATTAAAAGTACACATTTTGGGCAAGTGTTTTGATTTAATTTCAGTGAAATTGAAACCTGTCTCCCCCTGAAACGAGCAACTAACTTTTACTGAGAGCAATACTGAGCAATCAATGTTCACAGCTGATTTTGCTCCTCAACAGAATGAAGTACTATTTGATTGTGTAGGCTTAAAGCATCCATTTTAATTATGATACTGTCATAAGCATATATCTAAGTGTGAAAACTCAGTACCTCTTAAAATTCTCAGCCTTGCAATGGTTTGCCCACTGCTTCCAAGGATTTTGCAACTGAACACTTGTATAACAATCATATATAACATTATTTTTTTTTAAATGTCACATTTCCTATTTCTTTTAAATAAAAGTAATCCAGCAACAAGTAGTAATCTATACTATTCCCTCCTATGTTCTACAGTGTTTATGATCAGTAGAGCTGGTTTAAAGCTGAAAGGGTGAATTCCCTGTTACTGTACATTCTTTGTGACCAACTTGGATAATTGCTTCCTTTGAGAACGATCACATCCTTTGTATAAATGATGTGGCGATTATAGTACAAGTGAGCTGAATCACAAACAAGTGAAAATTCGCAGATGTTGGAAATCAAAGTAATACACACACAAAATGCTGGAGGAACTCCACAGGCCAGGCAGCATCTATGGAAAAGAGTAAACAATCGCCATTTCGGACCAAGACCCTTCATCAGGTACAAGTGAGAGTTCCTTTTTAAATAAAAACGAAAGCATAAAATGCTTAAAGTAAAATTTAAGAAACCAAATCAGGAATTTCTATACTTTTAACATAAAATTTTATCTCAGAGTATTGTAAGGCAGCATGGTGTTCAGTTTTTTTTTTAAAAACTGTGAGATTTATTGTGACCCCTTTCCCAGCACCAATCTCGATTTCCCTGAGTGTTACCATTGGACAGGTGAGGTGGGATCAAAATAATCAGCTGGTTAATCCAGTCCAACAGTGCTGGTTTCCAAACTAATAATACTGTTGCCTGCCTGCCTAGCATTGAGTAATGTGCTGCATGGCCAAAAGACATAAAAGAATTTATCTTGGTGGTCTGTAGTGAAACTGTCATAAATGTGGGATCAACTCAGTTGATTGAGGTAAGTGATACTTGATGTTCCCCCTGAAAGAGGAAGTAAAAGAGACAAATTGAATTGTGGAGAAGGCCCAGCCTAGTTAGAAATATGATCTTCACCAATATACATAAATGTATGGGGAAGTTACTGGGGAATACACCATTATCCTAGCATTGCCTTTTGAGTAATTCTCCATTAGTTTAATTTGTTTTAACATCTTCTGAAAGTAGACAGCACATGTCCTTGATACAGACTAAAAACCTTACTTCTAATTAACTAATATAGTACAATATTCCTGAGAGGGATTCAAAGCTAAGTTTTGATTTAAATTAACTCAGTTGAGCTGGACTGTCTTTTTGCTGCCTTATCCTAATCCTATCCCGAACAAAACAATTGCTGTTACAGGCAGATCAAATGATTTTTGATGGTGGGGGAAGGGGATTGTTATCACTTACCTCGGATTGCCAAGGTAGACATTACTGAGTGTAACACAGCACTGTGCCGACATTGAAGATTTGACAGAACTCATTCAGCCTCCATTGTACTGCCTCTCTCTAACATGCTAACTTCATTACACTTCTGAAATTCTAGCACTTGCTTTTTGAAGAAGGTTTTAAATACCATCTGGTCTGTCAG
Source organism: Mobula hypostoma (assembly GCF_963921235.1). Lineage (NCBI taxonomy): Eukaryota > Metazoa > Chordata > Chondrichthyes > Myliobatiformes > Myliobatidae > Mobula > Mobula hypostoma. The sequence goes on along the minus strand of NC_086119.1, from coordinate 7,439,860 downwards.
TTTATACAACTTTGGCAGCTTTAAGGTAGCAGCCTTTGACTTGTGTATCTAACACCAGTTACTACAATAAAAATCACATCAACACACTGTCCAAAGTATCAGCTTTAACCAAATGTAATAGTCTTGGAGGCCAGGCTACTGCGTAATTATTGTGCTTAAAATAATGCCCAAGATGGAATTGGTAATTTTATTAAGTTGCTAATTGCACCACTTTAGCAATCCTGTGCCCTTGGATTTCTGATGAGTCTACCACAATTAATTAGGAATTCATCACAAGAAAATGCATGAAAAATGTGTGGGCATAACAAACAATTACAAAGAGGAGAAGACTTTGGAATAGATGGAGAATGGTTCTCAGGAATTTCTGTGAATTTCAGAAATACTTAAAAATAGCAGCTACAGATAATGTCTGTAGGTAATACTATTTCCGGATTGGTAGGGGTTATGCAATATTAAAGAATACATTTAATATACAAGTTTCAACAATCAAAATATTCCTGTTTACAAAATAAAGCATTTCTTTATTTATCACTTGTTTTTATTACCAAAATCATTTTAACAAAAATCTTCCCAAGAGTTGATAAGTTTTGGTTGCACATACAAGCTGCTGTTGGTCATCAGCAGGTCAGTAAAACTGGAGGTGGGTGGAGGTTGCTCCATTTCGCCAGGGCTGAACATAGTCTAGGATGACAGTCCGGCAGAGGGGGCACGTTTTCTCTTGATTAAACCAGAGGGAAATACACTCCTCGCAGAAAATGTGCTGCAGCATAAAAATAGGGAGAGTTCAAAGGTCTAGGTAATTAATCCCTCAAAATTCAAACTTTCTTTTTTTTAAAACAAAAAATCCTTTTACCTGACAAACAAGGAGAATTGGCTCTCTAAATTCTGTCTGGCAGATGGGACAAACATCTCCTGCTTCACTGCATTGATGCTTGGTGGCTACAATCCCATAGTGCTTCAACAGAAAAGGTTTTGGTTAATGCATACACGCCTACCTGCCAATTCACCCAAATTAAACAACCATTTAAAATAGTTCAGGAAACAGTTTCAGTGACGTGGCTGGACGTTCTGGCTATTCGCTCGCATGGAAGAGTACATTTCTAGGGAACAGACTAAGTGGCCTTACTCTGGCAGGCATTGGCATCAGCAACGTTACAGCATACCACCCAATTTGTCTAAACCATCCAGTATTTCAGCTAGTCCCAACAACCTGCCCTTTTCTCATTTCATACAAACTTTCAAGTTCCCATCCAATTTCTTTCTGAAAGCAAACAGAACTGCAACTCCACAACTTCATAAAGCATTACAATTTTTTTTTAAAAAGTTGGTCATGAATCTGGATTGCTGGCCAATCATTTTAAATTTGAATCCAGTGCTGAAAGTTCAGATAATTTGAAAGATTGTTGCTGTTCAAAATGTTAGGTCCTAATTTAATTATTTTTCAAGCTCCAAAAAGAACTGTAGATTCTTGTAACTGAAATATTACTGGAACTGTTACTGTAAACCTAACCAAAAGGCTTGTGGGTGGTCAGTTGCTGAGTATATATAGAGATCAATAAGATCTTCACCCATTAAGGAAATCAGGGTTAGTACAAAGTAGCAGAGGTGTAATAGATCAGTCATCATCTTATTGAATGGAAACCTAAGCACCACATGGCAAATGGCCAATTTTGTGTTTCTCACTGCGGGCTTTCCATCCATCCTAAAAGTGTGCTGAGTATAAGTGAATGCAAGTGTCTTGTTGTGGCCCAACTACTGTTTAAGAAGTTACAATATAACCTTATTATTTTTTTTTACTCCATGCCGCTGTTTATGATATCCAGCATCTCTTCTGTATTTTATTTCTCAGCTTGTTCAGCTGCCGTCCATAATAATCAACCACGCAGCTCCGTTTGGTCCACCTTGCCCCTCATTTTTGTGAATGATGAGGCGTAAAAGGCATTAGATTTGACAGAGCAAACATCCTTCTCTGCAATTAAGCTAATAACCAGATCCCGAGATGCTGTTAAGACAGACTTTGAGATTCAGGCAAAATGTGAACATCTCTTCCACAACAAACCTGACTGTTTAGTTTTGTCGGTTCCATGTATAAGCTGAGCTTCTCATCGGCTTTGATAAACACAAGAGATTTTTGTCCTGTAGAATGGTCTCGGCCTGACTGTCCATTCCTCTCCACGGTTGCTGCCTGATCTGTTGAGTTCCTCCAGCATTTTCTGTTTGTTCCTCTGCTTTGATTTATGGCATTTTTAACAAGAGGGGTTGCAGTTCTCTAAGTGGCCACAAGATGGCAGTTGGCCAGCACTATAGCGATATCTATAATCACTGCATAACTGGATAAATGTAACATTTCAGTACTCTGAGGTGGGTCGTCATGCCTAGTTTAGTGTTGGTCAGTATACTCTTCATTCTCGTAAAGGTGTCTTTTACCATCCCTATTCTTCTTTTGATGTCCATGTTGCACCTGCCATCTGATGTCACCCAATGTCCTAAGTAGCAAAAATTCTGTACTTGTTTCATGTCTTCCCTGTTTATTTTCAGCCTGCAAATAGGATTCTCCTTCTTTTTGGATATCACCATACATTGTCTTTTTGCAAATGATAGATAGACCCATTTTTGCACTTTCTTCAACAACTATATCAATTAAGTTTTGTAGTTCTTCCTCTGTACTTGCAATTAACACAGTGTCATCTGCATATCTGAAATTATTGATGTCTTCACCGCCAACTTTGATTCCCAAGATGTCTCTTATTTTTGTAATATTGTTTCACTGTACACATTAAACAAATCAGGGGAGAAAACACACCCTTGTCTAACGCCTCTCTTGATTTTCGTAAACTGACTCACTTCTTCATCTATTCTTACAGCGGCAGTTTGTTCCCGGCACAGATTTCTGATTAGGCGGAGGTCTTTCGAATCTAGATTTAGAGTTTCCTGTAACATTTCAAATGACTTATTGCGCTTCACTTTATCATATGCTTTTGTGTAGTCGATAAAACAAACAAATCTTTTTGCACTTGAATAGCTCGTTCTGATAGTATCTTTACCATCAATATCGCGTTTCTTGTACCTTTGTCTTTCACAAAACCACATTGTTCTTTACCTATTTCAGCTTCTATCTTACTTTTAGCTCTTGTCGTCAAAATTGTTAGAAGTATCTTGACTCACTAAACTTATGGTCCTATGTAATTCACATTCAATTGCTCCAGCTTTCTTAGGAAGAGTGATGAATACTGATTTTTTCATCTCTTCTGGTAAGAATAGGGATGGCAAAAGACACCTTTACGAGGATGAAGAGTATACTGACCAATACTAAACTAGGCATGACAACCTGCCTCGGATACTGAAATGTTACGTTTATCCAGTTATGTTATATGGATCAGAATATTGGACAATATCTAGCAACATGAGGAAATGAATTGAAGCAGCAGAGATATGGTTTTTGAGGAGGATGCAAAGAACATCATGGCCGAAACGAATATTTAACGAGGGTGTCATGAACAGAGCAAACACAAAAAGAGAAATAATGTAAGAGATCATGAAAAGGCAACGTAACTTCATTGGACATGTGATTAGGAAAGAGGAGTTAGAATGTACGGTAATTATGGGAAAGATTGAAGGGAAGAAAGCAAGAGGAAGACAAAGACAAATGATGATGGAGACAGCAGCCAGAGAATTGGAAATGAATACCAATGAATTGATCCACTTGACCCAAAACAGGAGTGTGTGGGCCATGGCAGTCAAAGCTCAAACTGGGCACGGCACCTGATGATGATGAAGGTGGTGATGATGGTGATGGTGATGATCGCTGCCCGAAATATAATAAAAGGGATAAGAGCGAGTGTGTTTCCGGTCAGGAAAGAATCATATTTACTTACCTGTTTACGGAAAAAGCTCTGCAAAGCCTTCCTGAAACTACTCCACCAATTGTAGATTCCAAGGAGCTGCGAATCAAACACAAAAAGGCCAAAAATTATGTTTAAAACTATTTCTTTCCTTCGAATCCCATCTCATCCCAAACTTATATTGGTATATTTCAAGTGGTTCCTGGCAATGGCATTTAGGAGATTGAAGTGGTGGGGAACTGGTTGTTACCTAGTCACAAAATTAGACACACTTTGTGTTGAAAAAGCAAGACAGATGGCAACAAATCTTCCCCTCTGATTAAACTACTCTGCTACTGTGAGAGATCAGTGCAGAGAATGTGTCAAATGCACTTCATTCCTGTCAGCAGAACTGTCAGGCCATCATTCTAATTGCTGAACTGCTGAGTCACTGAATCAACACTCAATGGTTTCATTAGAACAAACTACTTTCGCTCTGCTCTGTCAACACCTGGTGACAAACATTTTGATATAGCTATTTGTCTTTAGATTTTTCTATCTTCTTGTTTTAAAAAAAAACTTTCCCAGAAATTTACACTGGAGATGGATCAGGTAAGTATCAGATTCTGCACTTTACCTCTGATAAGCTACTGAGTAGCAGGAATACAGACACCCCACTGGGAACGAAAACCAAAGCTATGAGTAACACACACAAAATGCTGGAGGAACTCAACAGGTCTGGAAGCATCAATAGAGAGGAATAAACAGTTGACATTTCAAGCTGAGACCCTTCATCAGGACTGGAAAGGAATAGGGCAGAAGCCAGAATAAGATGGCGCAGAGACACCCATATCGAGAGATGCAAGATATTGGGACAACTTCAAGTGGGGGACAGACGGATAAGGAAGTTCACAGGAAGTTTTTATTTAAATTCTCTCAATATTTTCACTGTCTCATTTCTGAATGATAGGCAGATGGATGAAAGCCAAATGGCGGGCTATGTAGGAGGGAAGGGTTAGATTGACCTCAGAGTAGTTAAATGGTCGGTGCAACTTCGTGGGCTGAAGGGTCTGTACTTTGCTGTAATGCTCTACAGAAATTGGGAACTCAGGACAGCAACAGCTGCATAAATGAGGAGGGCCCAGGCAATTGGAAATACAGTAAATTAACAAGGAAGGCCAAAGCAATTAAGCAGGGTGGCAACGTAGTTAATAATAACTGGAGTGCGGGAGGAAAGAGCAGAGATACAGTGGGTATACAGGACTATAACACTAAACAGCAACAGTGGGGGAAAATGGTAATGAAACAAAATTAAAGGCTCTTCATCCGAATGCAAACATAATTCATAAATAGATAAATGAATGGACATCTGTATATAGGACTAGTGTGGATGGACCCCTTGGTCAGCAGCAGCCAGCTGGGCCGAAAGGCTGGTATGGAAACATCAAAGGCCTTGAATGGAAAAATCCTACAAGTTAGTGGATACAGCCCAGTCCATCACGGGTAAAGCCCTCCCCACTATTGAGCACATCTACATGAAACACTGTCATATGAAAGCAGTTATCTTCAGGGACCCCCACCACCCTGTTTACACTCCTATTTCTTACGTGCCTTTTGCATTCTTAAATCCACAAATCTGGCATATATCCTCATATTGTAGTCAGTGTTGAAGAACCATTGAACAGTCAAAACTACTAACTCCAAGAAGAGATGCCTAACCAAGGCACTGTTTGGAAAGGGTAAAAGATGCCAAGGCCACTGAGGGAGAGCAAGTCTGTGTCCTGCCCTATTGTTATCCCTCAACCCTCAACCAACAGAGGAATCTGTAGGAGCTTCCTGCATTCAAACTGGCTGTCACATCTTTAACATTTGAACAGTGGCTACATTTCATTGACTGAAAGCATCTAGAATTAGCAAAGGTCACCATAAAAAGGGCTTCACTGGTATAAGGGAATGTTTAAAATTCTATATTCTATCTGAAAAATTAAAAAGGAGAGTCAATGTCTGACTTTCAGTCAAATAACAGATTAAACTGGTATTTACATTAATCACTATCCAGAATATTTTCATTTTGAAATCTTCTAAATTATATGGTTTTCAAAGATTTATATTCTACATTATAGTATTATATTGCATGACTTGTCCCCTTTTGCACATTGTCTGTCTTTAAGTACATTAATAAATTCTATTTTATTTCTTTATTTTCCTGTAAATGCCTGCAAGAAATGAATCTCAGGGTAGTACATGGTGACACACCTGCGTTGATAATAAACTTATTTGAACTTTGGAAGATTTACTTTGTAAAAGTTTCTCTTCCCTTTACACAAGAAAGTAAGCAAGTATTTCCCCTTACCTTGAGTATGAGGTAGAACGAACTTAGCAGAATACCCAGAGTCCAGATCAGAGAACCATCTATTTCGTTTTTTCCAATCAGATACCAAGACCAAACGGGCATGGGCACCAGGGAGCGGTGAAATTGGTTCACTTCTTCAATTACCATGTACCACTGACCCTTATGGGAGAAAGAATTTAAAAAACAAAATCAAATTCTGATACCATCACAGTCAGCAACACACACACAAACTGCTATTGGAACTCAGCAAGTCGGGCAGCATCTAAAAAGATGACGTTTCATGCCGAGACCCTTTATCAGGTCTGAAACGTAAGCTGTTTGTTTCTCTCCACAGATGAAGCCCCAGCCGAGGCAGCGTGTTGTGTCCTTGAGCAAGGCACTTAATCACACATTGCTCTGTGATGACACTGGTGCCAAGCTGTATGGGTCCTCATGCCCTTCCCTTGGACAACATCAGTGTCGTGAAGAGGGGAGACTTGCAACATGGGCAACTTGCCAGTCTTCCATACAACCTTGTCCAGGCCTGCGCCCTGCAGAGCGAAGACCTTCCAGGCGCAGATCCGTGGTCCCGCAAGACTAACGGATGCCAAATAGATGACGCCTGGCTTGCCGGGTTCCTCTAATAGTTAGTGTGTTGCTCCAGATTTCCAGCACCTGCAGAATCTCTTGTATTTATGATCTGACACTCTCCCATTGCAGCCTTTCTGTAGTTACTTCTCCGTGTTATGTATTGAGCAGTTTGGAGGACTTTTTAAACTTGTTGCTAAAACAAAGGTAATTAAGAGATGCTAATCCTCACCATTCTAGAGTCTGAAACATACTGCTTCGCAAAGCTGATCAAAAAAGCTACAATAAAACAATATGGACACATACGATATTATTTTACAAGATGCTCCAGCACTTGACGTTTCATGCAGTTTGCAGTGAACAGTGTTAAATGTTTAAGCACGCATTGCATCTTGCCCATTACAATATATTTTTATTATGACAAGCTGCAGTAGTCCTTTAAGGCTACAGAATACTGTAGGTTGAAATCCACTTGTCACTTACAGAGTATAACTGGGAAGCTTGAAACATTTAATATTGTGCACAGATGAGAGATACTTTATTGTTTATGGTAAGTAAATCGTTACTTATTATTACTTAAAACCTACCAAGACAGCTTTATATAGTTTTATTTTGTTTTTAAGCAGCCAATTGTGATATTAGTGACAATAAATGTTTAACAGGAATCTCATTCAATAATTTAGCTGTTAATCGTATTTGGAATGTTACATGGGTCAAGGATTTCTAACAGTCTCCATCAGTCTTCCTTTGAGTTACCATTTACTCAAGATTTGAGATGTTCCAGTACATTTCTGCAATACCACATCCCTAAAATCAATCAATAAATACTTTGATTTTACAAAAGGAACTTCCCAGCATTCAATACTGTCATCAGTTGTGGTTAAGTGTGTCAATCACATCAGGGTTTCTGAACTCCCATGAGAAAGCTGAGCACGTTATTTACTTTTAGGTAGGTACATCACCAAAGATGCTTAGGAAATTTCTAAAGATATAGAGGCAGCTACATTAGGGTCATTTAAGAGACTCTTTGATAGGCACATGGATGAAAGAAAAATGGAGGACAATGTAGGGAGGGCAGATTTAAATTGATCTCAGAGTAGGTTAAAGCATTGACACAACACCTTGAGCCGAAGGATCTGTACGATGCTGTATTGTTCTATGTTTTCTGTTCTACATACAGTAGAGAGCATTCTGACTGGTAATGGAGGCTCCAATTCACAGGATTACAAGAGGCTCAAATTAAAGTTTATGGTCATTCAACCGTATACAAGTATACTGCCAAATGAAACAATGTTCCTCTGATCCAAGGTGCACCACAGTAGACGTAAACTCACACAATGTATAAAGTAATATTACCACAAAAAAAAATATTCCGGACTATGAGATTTAGTATATGGTGCATTACGACACAAATTAAAAAGTAAACATTCTAACGCACTAACCTGTCATACATGATGGGATCTGGGTGTGGTACAGAAGGTTGTAGACTTAGCCAGCTCCACCATGGACATAACTCTCCCAACCACTGAGGGCATTTTCAATTAGGCAGCGTCCATTACCAAAGATAGTCCCCATCTGAGACACAACAGTTAAATGATGTGGTAGCCCAGCAATCATGCAATTGCTTTACAGCACCAGCTATAAGATCGGGGTTCAATTCCTGACACCCCCTGTGAGGGATTAGTATGTTCTCCTTATAGCTGCATGGGTTGCCTCAGTTTCCTGCCACATTCCAAAGATGTATGGTTAGGGTTAGTGAGTTGTGGGCATTCCAAAAAAAAACACGGCAACACTTACTTTTTCAAGGTATTGAATATATTTCTTATTTTAAGATTAAGTTATTTGTCACATGTATATTGAAACTTTGAAACCTACAGTGAAATGTGTTGTTTCCATCAATTACTAAGATAGTCCGAGGAAATGCTGGGGAGAGCCAGCAAGTGTTGCTATGCTTCCGGTGCTAACAAAGCATGCCCACAATTCATTAACTACAGCCCTATCCTGTACATCTTAGGAGCATCCGCAGGAAATCATGCAGTCACGGGGAGAACGTATAAACTCCGTACAGACTGCAGTGGAATTGAACTCTAATCACTGGTGCTGTAAAGCTTTGAGCTGACCATAACTAATTGTAATTTACAATAATTTTCAAAGTTTACTGCACTGAACTGCTGCTACACATAACAAGTTTCACATTATACGTTAGTGATAATAAAACCTGATTCTGATTCAATGGAAGTCATTGAAGTAGACATATAAAGAGACACCATCTGCTGTGAATTTTGTGAACAAATAAACATCAAAGTTTGTGAACATCAAGTTTTCAGGAAAAGGAAAAGGAAAGATTCCAAAGCATTTCACAAACAATTGTTGCAGCACAAATTTGATGAATAATAATTCATAGCTGGACATGCACACAAAATAATCAAAGCTTATTGAATATAAATTCTTAAATTTCTAATTCCAAGATGTCTTGTGTCTTCATTACAGCACATTTATCAGGAAATCTCACCCTAAACTAGAGCACAACAGTCATTAAGTCTTAGATCTGGTCCCTGTTGACTGTGTTACCCAGTGACTTAGTCCCATCTCCAGCACCCTAAACCTTTTCTATCCATGACGGCTTTTAAATGTTGCTAATGCGTCAATCTCTACCATTGTTTCTACCCTTCACATGACGAAGCTGCCCCTGATGCCCCTTTTAAATCTCTCACCCCTAATCTTAAAGCTTTATGCCCTCTCATTTTTAACACCTCTTCCCTTGGAAATGATTATGTGCCTGCACCTTGTCTATACCCTTCTTGAATGTTTATACCTTTTCAAAATCACTCTTCAATCTTCTACATTCCAGGGAATAAAAACCTAATCTGTGCAATTTCTCCTTGTAACTCAGGCCCCTAATCTATGAGATATCCTAGTAAATCTTCTCTGCATTCTTTCTAGTTACTAACATCTTTCCTATAATAGCAGAACTAAAACTGTAGACAATAATCTGAGTGTGGCCTCACCAGCATCTTATATAACTGCACAAATTCTCAACTCCTGTATTCGGTGTCCTGACTGATGATGGCTAGTGTGCCAAATGCTTTCTTCACCATCCCACCTCCCTGTGACGCTGCTTCCAGCCCAGTCCATCACCTCCCCATCATTGACCACATCTACATAGAACGCTGTCGCAGGAAAGCAGCATCCAATCTCACAGTCCCTACCATCCAGGCTATCAGCGAGGTGGTACAGGAACCTCAGGACCCACATCAACAATGAACTGTTCCCACAACCTACAGACTCACTTTCAAGGACTCTCATAGTCTCAATATTTATTATTATTATTTTGCTTGTTCTTTTTTTGTTTCTTTGCACTCACTGTGAATACCCCCAAAAACGTATCTTGGGGCTGCATACAGTAACATCTGTACTTTGATATAAATGCACTTGAACTCCCAAGTCCTTCTGTTCTATAACGCTCCTGAGGGCCCTAACATTCACTGTTTAAGTCATACCCTGGTTTGATCCCCCAAAATGTCTCACATTTATCTGGATTGAAAGCCATGTAATTTTTCATAACCTTCTACAATGTGTACAGCACCAACTGTTTTAGTATCATCCACAAACTCACTAACCACGCCTTCAGCATTCACATCCAAATCAAACAAATAATGTCCCAGCACTGAGTCCTGCGACACACCACTAGACACAAGCCTCCAGCCTGAGAAAAACCCTCAACCATCACCCTCTGCTCCGACTACTGAACCAATTATGAATCAAAACCATTCTAAAACAAAAATTCAGAATGTGGAGCATATCTGTGACAAGTACAAATGTATTGTTTGCACAATAGATCAGCAACCAAGAATAATTCTTTCTTTCTTTTCAAATCTTTTTAATATATATATATATATATGGAAAATAACATGAGTACATCGAAGTAACAACACTTACAATGCCTCAAAAAAAAAACCCATCATCTTAAAGATTGAAAACAAAATTTTGTGATAACAAAAAAAATCCTACTGAGTAGAAAAGTGAGAAAAAAAAAAGAGAACCCATCAGGTGTGCAACCCTGGAGCGATGCGTCATACAAAAAGCTTCTAAAAATAAACATCAATCTACCAGCAAGAAAATATACTAAAAGAATTTACAATTAGATCCTGGAAAAATTATATCAATTATCTCAAATGATAATAACGAGTAAATGAGCCCCATCTTTTCTCAAAATCAAATAAAGGTTCAAAGGTTCAACTTCTAATTTTCTCCAAACTAAGACATAGCATCACTTGAGAGAACCATTGTGACAAAGTGGGAGCTGATGTATCCTTCCACTTCAACAAATGGCCCTCCTAGCTATCAATGTAACAAATGCAATAACATGTTGGTCAGACACAGAAATACCATGAATATTTTGAGGGACTGTTCCAAAAAGCACAGTTAATTTAATTAGGTTGTAAATTAATTTTAAGTGCTTTAGAAATTGTTGAGAAAACCGACTTCCGGAACTGTTCCAATATAGAACAAGACCAAAACATATGTGTCAGTGTAGCTATCTCAGTTTTACATCTATCACAATGACTATCAACATTAGGAAAGATTTTAGAAAGTCTCTCCTTTGTCAAATGATAACGATGTACAATTTTAAATTGAATCAATGAATGGCTAGCACAAACTGAAGAAGAGTTAACCAACTTCAATATCCGCATCCAATCCTCCGTCATAACAGTCAAATTAAGTTCCTTTTCCCAATCCTGTTTAATCTTAGACAAAGGACGCTTATCCCATTGTAATAATAAATTATAAATTCTTCCAATAGAACCCTTAATCAAAGGATTCATACTCATAATAGTATCTAACAGGTCAGCCTCCAATATGCAAGGGAAATTACTTAAATATTTTTGTATGAAAGAGAATATTTATCAGTTAATTGTTCAAAGGGCATCAATCTATCTTCTTTAAATAAATCCAAAAAAGAATTAATACCTTTATTTTTCCAAAGTAGAAAAATTGGATCACTCAAAGAAGGCTTAAAAAAGTAATTTCGGTAAATTAAACTACAAAGTTTAAATTTTTTAAGATTAAAAGAATTACGGAACTGGAGCCAAATTTGTAAAGAATACTTAATCACAGGATACAAGTTTAAATTAACAACTTTATCTAATTGCATAGGTAAAGGAGCCTCCAATAACGAAGTTAAATAAAACTGTTTTACAACTTTTAGTTCCAGATCTACCCAAATTGGCCGATCACTCTTATCAACCCAGTATAACCAAAGAGACATATATCGCAGATTAACAGCCCAATAATACATTCTAAAATTAGGCAAAGCAAGACCTCCATCCTTTTTCAATTTTTGTAAATGACATTTACTAATTCTTGGTCTTTTATTATTCCAAATAAAAGATAAAATAATAGAATCAATCCGATCAAAAAAACTTCCTAGTCAAAAAAACAGGAATATTCTGAAATAAATGTAAAAATTTCGGTAAAATCATCATTTTAACTATATGAATACGACCAACAAGTGAAAATGTAAGTGGACTCCATCTACTAAATAAATACTTCATAGAGCCTACTAAGGGAACAAAATTGGCTTTATAAAGATCCTTATATTTTTTAGTAATTACGATACCTAAATATCTAAAAGAGTCTAAAACTTTAAAAAGGAGTATTATTATATATAGAAACAGAATCATTTAAAGGAGATAATTCACTTTTACTAAAATTAATTTTATATCCTGAAAACCTCCGAATTCATTAAATAATTTTAACAGGGCAGGAATGGATTCGTCAGGGTTAGACATATAAATCAATAAATCATCAGTACAAAGAAAGACCTTATGCATGGTCTCATTCACAAAGATCCCATGGATATTTTTAGCCTCACAAAGAGCAATAGCAAGGGGTTCAAATATTAAATTTAAAAACAAAGGACTTAATGGACAGCGTTGCCTTGTCCCCGTGAAAACTGAAAAAAAGGAGACCTACGATTGTTAGTGATAACAGTAGCAATAGGGGCTTTATATATCATTTTAATCCAATTATTAAAATTAACACCAAAGCCAAATTTCTCTAAAACATTGAATAAATATTTCCATTCGACTCAATTGAACGCTTTTTCAGCATCCAAAATACAACACATTGTGGAATTTTAGAAGAGGACGAATATATAATATTAAGTAGTCTCCGAATATTTGAAAAGGAATAGCGACCCTTTATAAAGCCTGTTTGATCTTTACAAATAATTTTACCCGAAATATTCTCCAACCGATTGGCCATTATCTTTGACAAAATCTTAGCGTCAACATTCAGTAATGAAAGAGGTCTATATGAAGCAGTCAGTGGGATCTTTATCTTTTTTAAGAATTAATGAAATAGAGGCCTCTTAAAAAGTAGAGGGTAAGTCACCTTTCACAAAAGAATCCTTAAACATTTCCAACATATGCGGAGAAAGCAACTTTCCAAATTTTTTATAAAATTCTACGGGATAGCCATCAAGTCCTGGGGACTTACCAGATTGCATTGAAAAATAGCTTTATGAATTTCGGCTTCACTAATTTGAGCATCGAGAATCTTTTGATCCTCAGCCGAGATTTTAGGAAAAACATTCTTTCGTAAAAAAGCATTCAGTTTAGAGGAATCTAACGGACATTGAGATTTATATAGCTCAGCATAAAAGTCTTGAAAAATCTTATTGATTTCCTCATATTCCTGAGCTAAGGTACCATCTTTCCTACGAATTTTCATGATTTGCCTTTTGGCTGCCGCCATTTTTAATTGAGATGCAAACAGTTTATTATTTTTATCTCCAGACATATAAAATTGGCTCTTTAACTTAAGCAAATAAGCTTCAATGGGATGAGTTAATAACAGGTTATATTGTGATTGAAGTTCCACCCTTTGTTTAAATAAATCAGTATTGGGGGAAATTGCATAAATATTATCTAAATCTTTAACTTGTTTTGAAATTCTATCTAATTCTGCTTTAGTTTGTTTTTTTAAGTTTAGCTGAATAAGAAATAATCTGACTGCGTAAAAATGCTTTAAATGTATCCCATATAACTAATTTAGACATAACCCCTATATCATTAAAAAGAAAAAATTCCTTTATCTGGGTTTCAGTGAAAGTGACAAAGTCAGAGTTTTGCAATAGTGTCTGAGACATGCGCCAAGGTGGGCGGGCAAGAATGACATCATCAAATTCAAAAGACAAACTCAGAGGCCCATGATCAGATATAGCAATAGCGTCATATTCGCAAGTTTTAACACTAGGCAAGAAGCGGGGATCGATTATAATATAATCGATCCTCGAATATTTTTTATAAACGTGTGAGAAGAAAGAATATTTTCTATTGTCGGGATGAAGATACCTCCACAAATCAATCAACAAAGAATTAATAAATGACGCAGATCGATTTGGAAGTCGCTGATTGGTTGAGCTCTTATCAATTATAGGATTTAAACAGCAATTAAAATCCCCACCCATTATGAGCATATATTCATTTAAGTCAGGCAGTAAAGCAAATACCTTTTTAAAAAAAGGAAAGGATCATCTAAGTTAGGACCATACAAATTAACCAAAACAACTTTTCCATTACAGATTGTTCCTTTAACAATTAAAAATCTACCATTAGAATCTGATTCAATATCCTCTCTGGAATAAATATATTAGGCTTAATGAAAATAGACACGCCTTTTGTTTTACTCTGAGAGGTGGAAACCATTGCAAACCATTCCACCATCTAAAAAATCTATTTTGACCTCCCGCCCTGATACGTGTCTCTTGAGCAAAAGTTATATCAGGTTGGAATCGGTTAATAATTTTAAAAGTCTTCTTTCGTTTAATAGGATGATTCTAACCACGTACATTCCAACTTATTATATTAATCCGTTTGAACAGCATACTATAATTTCATTCTACTTTATACATGCATAGAGCACATACCAATACAGGATGATCAAAGATGGCAGTGATGAAGAATACAACCAAATAAAAAACACGCATGCTCCGGAACCACCCAATGGGAAAAAACTAACTCTAAACCCACCCACCCACACCCAGAAACCCGAAAGAGGCAAGCGATCTATGATAGAATTCAAAGCTGCTGACTGCTCCGTCTGTGTTTTCTTTCCCTCCCCCCAGTTAGTAAAAAAAAGTGACCTTGTGAAAAAGACAATAAAGTCTCAGCAAAAAAAGGTATTTACATTCCATCGACCAATAAACAAGAAAGAACCAAAATAATGTTATCTCTTACAGAGAAAAACCAGCGCCATGTTTAAGTTTAATATTAATTCCCTAAAAAAGCTTTAAATTCAGTTATAAAATGTTACAATTAAACAGAAAAATATATAAAAAGCCCCATTAGTAGGAAAAACACCAATTAGCTACGAAGTATTAAATTAAAGGAACAAATCGCCTTATCTTCTTCCCTCAGTCATAAAATGTCCAGAGATCATTTGAACAGAGATACTTAAACTGTAAATCTTTCCAAAGGAAAACCAATAATATGCAATAAAGAACAACTCCCCGTGTTCTTTAATTAGACTCTCGATGAAATATACAAGACACCTTCATAAATCTTCTTTCCAAAATGCGAATAATATATAAATAGCCAAACAGCCTTTCAGATGGATCATTCAATAGCGATGTCGGTGACAGCAGCAGGTAAAGCCTGAACAAAATCCAGTGCAGCTTTTGGATCAAAAAAAGTACGAGGAGGAGAATTAGCAGGGAAAATTTTAAGTTTTGTCGGGTACCTCAAAGACGGGAAAAGATTTTTATCATATGCTTGTTTCATTACGAGGGCAAATTTTGATCTTTGTTCCATTATCTCTCTTGGATAATCTTCGTAGAAGCAGAGCTCAGATTCCATAAATCTAAAAACTCTGTTTTCTTGCCTGTCGCATTATTTCTTTAATTTTAAAGTGATGAAAGCAAACCAGAACAGATCTTGGTTTACTAGAATCCTTCGATTTCGAGATAAACGCCCTGTGTGCCCTTTCTATAGCAGGCGGCTTTGATAGAGTGGTAGGAAATAAAGTGTGGAAAAGCTTACCAAAGTAAGCCGTTAGATCTCCATCTTCAGCTCCTTCGTGCAGCCCAACAATTCTTATATTCCTTCGTTGAGACCTAGTTTCCAGGTCTATAATCTTATTTTGATATCTTTCCAAATGAGTTGTAGCTTCAGACAACTTTTGCTTAGTTATCTTCAATTCCTCTTCGTGTGAAATAACTTGACACCAGGTCTTTAAGTTTTCTCAGAAATGACTTCATTTCATTACTATTCTTTTCCAGTTGGTCTTTAATTGATCCATTCTGATCCTTAATTGAATTCAGTGTCCGAACGGTATCTTCAGCCCACGATGGCATTTCATCAGATCTTTCCTTTTGCACCTTTCCTTTCCCATTACCTTTATCACTATGTTCAGGTAAATTCTTCCCACTTCTTGTAGACATAGACATATTGATCCCCCTCAAGAATCAACAGATAAAAATTTTAAATTCAAAGCTTAAACTGGGGGGAAAGAAAGAAAACTGAGAGCAGCAGAAAAATACTGCTACTCCATTGGCAGACATTGCGGTCCCCAAGAATAATTAGAGAGATAAAGGAATTCTTAAAATGGACTAAACTTACGGACATGATACTGGAAACATCTTGGTAACAATCATCCATTATAGCAGAGCGTAGCTCTTATGGTTTCTTATTTTTTTTATTTCTGCTATGAACTGAAGGACAAAACAGATATTTTATAAATTGTTGTAAACATAGAACAATACAGCACAGGCCCTTCAGCCTACGATATTGTGCTGACCTTTTAACCTACCCCAAGATTCCTCCTAAGTTACCCTCCATTTTTCTTTCATTCATGAGCCTATCAGAATCAAATTTAATATCACTAGCATATGTTGTGAAATTTGTCGTCTTTTGGCAACAGTACAATACATAGTAATATGTACTGGAAAATTGAAAGTAAAATAGTTAATTAAATTAGTATAAAAATAAAAATGAAAAAGCAGTGAGGTAGTGTTTTATGGGCTCAATGTCCATTCAGAAAGTTGGCAGAGGGGAAGAAGCTGGTCCTGAATCACTGAGTGTGTGCCTTCACACTTCTGTACCTCCTTCCTGATGACAGCAATGAGAACAAGGCATGACCTGGGCGATGGGAATCCTTAATGAAGGATGTCACCTTTTCAAGCGGCTAGTACCCATGATTGAGCTGACTAAGTTTACAACTCTGCAACTCATTTTGACTCCCCCCCCCCAATACCACAGTGATGCAGCCCATTAGAATGCTATCCAAATTACATCTGTAGAAATTTATGAACCTAAGAGTCTCTTACAAGTCCCTAATGTATTGGCCTCGACTACTACACCTGGCAGGGTGTTCTATGCACTTATCACTCTAAAAAACACTTATTTCTTATTTCTGAGACCCCACCCCCCACAATAGTCCAATCACCTTAAAATTATGCCCCTTTGTATTAGCCAATTCCATCCTGGGAAAAAAGTTTGTCCGCTTTATCTATACCTGATATTTACATGGTCTTTTTTCTATAAGTTACCTGTATAAAGGTGGAAACATTTAAAAGCCAACTGCTCCCTAAATTGCCACATGCCAGAGGTTGCCAAGCGATTTTCTCACTCTTGCACGATAAGGCTAAACAGTGGAACATAAATATCAGACTCAGCTGTAGCACAAACAGTGTCACAAATAAGCCGACAAAGTCTTTGGGAAACATTGTGGTAGCTGCGGTGTGAACACTTGAGATTTAGCACCAGCTTCTGTCCTTTAGCCTCACTTGTGACATAACAATCCAAACCAATTCACATTTGAAGGCTTGCATTGTGAAGTCACTGAGTACCTTTGAGCACAAGTAGAGATCCAGAGAATCAGAATCAGGTTTATTATCACGGACATATGCCATGAAATTTATTGTTTTGTGGCAGCAGCACATTCCAATACATTAAAAAATTTCTATAAGTTACAATAGGACAAAAATGTAGTGCAAAAAGACAGCAAAATAGTGAAATAGCAGTCATTTGCTTATGAACTGTACAGAGATCCGAGGGCATAGGGGAAGAAGCTGGTCTTAAAAAGTTGCAAAACACACACAAAGTGGTGTAGGAACTTAGGAAGCCAGGGCGCATCTAAAGAAAAGAGTGAACAGTCAACATTTCAGGCCAATACCCCCTTCACTAAGGCCTGACGAAGAGTCTTGGCCCAAAGTGTAAACTGTTTACTCTTTTCCCACAGATGCTGCCTGGCCTGCTGAGTTCCTCCACCATTTTGTGTGTTGCTTTGATTTTCCAACATCTGCAGATTTTCTTGTACTTGTGTTCCTAAAACATTGAGTGTGGATCTTCAGGCTCCTGTACCTCATCCTTTATGACAGTAATGAGAAGAGGGCATTTCCTGGATAGCAAGAGCCCCTAATGATGGATGCCAGCTTCTTGAGGGA
This sequence comes from Mobula hypostoma, assembly GCF_963921235.1. Classification (NCBI taxonomy): domain Eukaryota; kingdom Metazoa; phylum Chordata; class Chondrichthyes; order Myliobatiformes; family Myliobatidae; genus Mobula; species Mobula hypostoma. The sequence goes on along the minus strand of NC_086119.1, from coordinate 7,421,670 downwards.
TCACCTTTTGAATACATCCTCAATGGTGGGTAGGCTAGTGCCAGGCTACAATTCACTGTAGTTATGAGGACCAGCCAAAGTTTAGGACTGTTCACCCTAGACCAGTTAAGGTAGTTGAGGGATATTTCATAAGAGGAAATCAATATGATGAAAGATTTTGATTGAATAAAGAGTGAAAACTTATTCCCTGTGACAAATGGATCAATCACTAGTGGAGCGAGCTTGAATTTCAGTGGTGAATGATCTAGCCAAAGTCTGTTTTTCACTTGACTTTCAGGATAAAATTCTAAAGTTGGCAGAAAGATATAGAACAAAGTGAATGATCTGATAAGGCCTGTTGGAAGTGAGCCTGAGATGGCACAGAACAGAGCCAGGAATAAGTCTGATGCAATGCAGTAAACAGCCTATCACCTCCGCATCATTCCCTTGCAATCACAGCAGATGTAACCTATCCTGCTACCTAGAAAAATAAAGTTACACAGCACAGAAATAGGACCCTCGTTCTCCTGCATTTATGCTAATCACCATATCTATTTTTAATAATCCCACATCTCCCAATGCTTTGCAATACATACAAGATGCAGAAAGAACTCAGCAGGCCAGGCAGCATCTTATGGAAAAAAGTAAACAGTTGACATTTTGGGTCGAGACCCTTCTTCAGGACTGGAAAGGAAAAGGAGAAGTCAGACAGGAGGACTTAAACTTCTTCAGGGTAGACTTCCCTTGAAGAGACTTCACAGTATAGTAGTAGAATAACAATCACAAGAAAATCTGCAGATACTAGAGATCCAAAGCAACACACACAAAAAGCTGGAGGAACTCAGCAGGCAGCATCTATGGACCTGAATAGATAGTCCACATTCTTAAGGGTTGGAAAGGAAGGGGAGAAGTCCCTATGCTTTGACCGAATACTCTTCCCGATACCTCTTAAACGATGTTACTGTGCCTGCCGCCATCACCTCCTCCAACCATCTTTGCATGAAAAATTTAAATGGAAGAATTTAAAACTTACACAGAGAAGTTGCCGACCTTAAAACTGGAATTCTGTTAGGATTCAAACCCTGAACTACCTCAAACTAGTACACCTACCCTCAATTTGAATGACATCAGCGATGAAGGCATTAATAGGACAAGGCACTTGAATCCCATAGAAAGAAACTTCAATATGAAGTCTGCAGTTCCCACGATCCACAATGCATCCCAGAATCCAATAGGATCAACAGAGGGATGAATAAAGATTAAACTGCAAAAGGAAAGAGAAATAAGTTTAAAATTTCTCAAGTACCATTCACACTGAACTCAAAGGAATAACTAAAATAGTCAAAAGAATAATTTAGTTGTTTGTAACAGGAATGAATCCAATCAGATCATCAATTCAGTATGTCAAGTTCTTGCAATCTATTGCCTTTGGGTTGTTCTTCTTTTAAATTAATTAAATATTATATTAGGTTCCCTCTAAGCATGAAGAAGTTATTATCAGCAATCTTGGCTAATATTCTCATAGCTAACCCCCAAGCAATTTTATTTTGATGACACATCTGGTGCCCTGGGACAGTTTTCAATGCTACATACTGTCAGTGGTAACTTTATTCAGTACAGCTGTGGTCTTTGCTGCTGTAGCACTGCCACTTCAAGATTTAACGTGTCATGTATTCAGAGATGCTCTTCTGCACATCACTGTTGTAATACGTGATTATTTGGGCTACTGTAGCCTTCCTGTCAGCTTGAACTAGTCTGGCCATTCTCCTCTGACCTCTCTCATTAACAAGGCATCTTCACCCACAGAACTGCCACTCACTGGATGTTTTTTTTTGTTTCTCACACCTTTCCCAGCGAACTGCAGAGACTACTGTGTGTGAAAATCCCAGATCAGCAGTTTCTGAGGTATTCAAACCACCCTGTCAGGCACCAACAATTATTACACAGGTCAAAGTCAATTCGATCTCATTTCTTCCCCATTCTGATGTTTAGTCTGAACAACAATGGAAGATGCTTCTATGCATGGAGTTGCTGGCACATGGTTGGCTGATTAAATATTTGCAAAAAGTGCATGTCATATGTGATCTGATAACATATCACACCTAGCCCAAGGGCTGAATGGCCTAGTCCTGTTCCTGTACTCAGAAAGTGACATTATATTTGGCAAAGGTTATGAATAGATATTGTTTAGATATGAATCATAAATTAGTTTGCTTTAATTGAAAGGAACAAAATTCTCTATGTCCCATTCGTTAGCATGGTGAAGATCAAAAACCTGTGATTCATCCATTGTGACTGATATCGGTGGGAGGTCATAAACACTGCAGGGCTGAGTTGAACGGTGTTAATGGATGTGACATGACATCATCAGCAAAAGTTTGGGTTTGACTCATGACTGTAAGAGCTCATTGATTGGAAATAGGAACAGAAATAACCAGGAGAAGATAGAGCAGTGCTGATCTCTGAATTGTTTGAAACTGTTAAACTGCTAAGTTAGTTAATTAAACCACCCTGTCCGGCAGCAACAATCATTCCATGGTCATATTCACTTGGATCACATTTCTTCCCCGTTCTGATATTTTATCTGAACAACCACCAAACCTCTTGACTAGTCTGTGTGCTTTTATATATTCAACTACTACCACATAATTGTCTGATTAGATATTTACGTTAACAAGGTGTACACATGTAATAAAGATAGATACTTTAATGATCCCAAAGGAAATTACAGTGTCACAGTGGCATTAGTACAAATGTCACAGTAGTATATTGAGGAAGTAAGACACATTGGTGAGCTTTCTTGGCCATGACATCTACGTGGTTGGACCAGGAGTGGCTTCTGGTGATGATTACTTCCAGGAACTTTCAAGCTCTCACCCTGCTCAAGCTCCACACCATTGGTGTAGACAGGAGCATGTGTAACGCCACACTCCCCACCCCTGCTTCATGAAGTAAATAACCAACTCTTCTGTTTTGCTGACATAGCGGGAAAGGCTGGTGTCATGACACCATGTTACTGAGCTCTCCATCTCCTTCCTATACCCCAATTCATCATTATTAGAGTGGTCGGCCCACGATGGTGGTATCATCTGCAAACTTGTACATAGAGTTAGAGCAGGATCTGGCCATGCTGTCATGAGTGTATAGGGAGAAGAGTAGGGGTCTGAGCACTTGGAGCACCAATGTTTAGAATAATTATGGGGAAGGTGTTGCTGTTGCCTATCCCGGAGGTGGCCTGTCCTGGAGCTGGTGGCGTTTTGGTTTGAGGAAGTGGGAAACTTGTCTTGTTCAGTTCTGTTGCTGTTGTTTTTGCTGCTTGTGTTGTGTTGTTGTGTTGAACATTGTGGGCATGCAACGATGGCACCAGAATGTGGTGTGTTGGTTGTTAAAACACATCCTCGGGTGTGTTGGTATTGATGCAAACGACACATTTCACTGTATGTTTCGATGTGCATGTGATAAATAAATCTGAATCTGAAATGCAAACATGCAAATTGCTTTGTGTCTGCTACCCCACAAGTGCAAAGACGTCTCCAGCCCCTTTCTTGTTCTCATTTTTATAAACATACCAGTAGAAGAGTGACTGGGACTGGAAAGTGTCGTAGAGGAGAAGGGTAGAGGCTGTTAGAAATCCAAGCAACCAGCCACACTGTAATATAGAGCGGCGCTCCTGAAATAAAACACGCAGAATAGTCACATTCAGTTTGAACTGGCACAGTTCAAGAATACCATCAGTCACCAATATCTCTGAAATTTGAGTGTATTTACTAGGTAACTCAGAAGGGAATTAGGGATAAATGAATAATGACAACTTATGCAGATTAACTTCGGAATACATTGATACATTTAGAGGCAAAAGGAAGTTAAAAAGTAGAAACAATTTCAAATATAAAGCAACCGACCTGCAGGAAGACTTGATTTATAATTATCCTGTTTGCATACAGGAAAGTGATCCACAATCCAACACCAACTGCAATACCTAACAGAACAAATAACAGTAAATAAATGAAGTATAATTTTTTTTTTGTGTTATTTATTTAATTGGGTTCTCTTCATCTATTTTTAGGACTTGTGTGAAGATCTGATCACATTTTAAGTCATATTTATGCAGAAATAGAGAAAAAGCAACAGGGTTCACAAACTTTCTAGCACCACTGTATGGAGATGAATGGCCGAAACCCTTCTTCAGGACCCAGTGGCCACTTTATGAGGCACCCCTGTACCTAATAAAGTGGCCACTGAGTGTACGGTAGTGGCTTTCTACTGCTGTAACCCATCCAATTCATGGTTTGACGTGTTGTTCATTCAGAGATGCTCTTTGCACACCACTGTTCCAACATGTGGTTATTTGAGTTCCTGTCAGCCTGAACCTGACTGGCCATTCTCGCTGACCTCTCTCATGAACAAGGCGTTTTCACCTACACAACTCCTACTCACTGTGTATTTTGTTTTTCGCCCCATTCTCTGTACATTCTAGAGACTGTTGTGTGTGAAAATCCCACGAGCTCCTCAGTTTCTGGGATCACTCCGTCTGGCACCAACAACCATTCCACAGTCAAAGTCACTTAGATCACATTTCTTCCCCATTCTGATGTTTGGTCTGAACAACAACTGAATCTCTTGATGACGTCGGTATGCTTTTAAGCACCCAGTTGCTACCACATGATTGGCTGATTAGATATTTGCATTAACAAGCTGGTGTACAGGTACCAAATGAAGTGACCACCAAGTATACATATTTATAGTAAAGCACTGCCCTGTGTAGCACAGGTGGATATACGCGACACTATTCAAGGCAAATACTTCCAAGTGACCTGTCCAATATTTATTTTTCATATCAACAACCTTAATCAGTCCTGCTGAGTTCCAGCAGCATTTTCTGCCTTTGCTCTGGTCACCAAACTGTTATGTTCATACATAGGGGCCAAAAAAAAGTGCTTCTACAACTGAAAGACTCATTAACTACAAGTTAAAATGGTAGCCCCGAGAACATAGCGGTTTTATGCTTAATACAAAAATATATAGAATGCTGTGAGCAGCCAGCCAACTGATATAAATTGCACTTTCTACTAAGTACGCCCAGTCCTGGCTGTCAATAACTGATGGTTACAAACAATCATACTCAAGCAGTTAAAGTCACCAAGCAGGGAGATCCTCAAGGGTGGCTTGGACTTGGATGGCAGGATTTCACAGTGCCACCCATTTTAATTCGACTTCCCACTCCCATTCCGACATGTCAGCCCATGGCTTCCTCTACCACAACAGTAAGGCCACATTCAGGTAGGAACAACAACTCATTCTGTCTGGATAGCCTCCCACCTGACGGCATGAACATTGATTTCTCTAGCTTCTGGTAATTTCTCCCCCTCCTCCTTACCTTTCTTTTCTATTTCCCCATTCTGTTTCACACTTACCACTTCTTTCCTCCTCACCTGCCTATCACCTCCTTCTGATGTCTCCCCCCAACCCTTTCCCTTTCTCCCACATCCACCCTTTTCTCCTATCAGATTCCTTCTTCTTTAGTCCTTTACCTTTTCTACCCATCACCTCCCAGCTTCTTACTTCATCCCCCCTTCTCCCTCATCCAGTTTCACCTAGAACCTGCCAGCCCGCACTCCTTCCCCTCTGCCTAACTTCTAAATCCTTTTCCAGTCTCAGCCTGAAATGTCGGCTGTTTATTCCCCTCCATAGATGCTGCCTGATCTATTGAATTCACCCAGCATTTTGTGTATGGCATTGCACTTGTCAAGTTCGTGATAATAATATACAGAATGAATTCCTGGAGTGCAAATAGGATAGTTTTCTTGACTAATAGACCAGTTCTCTAGTGGTGAGACTAATTAGGGAATAGATCCTCTTAGATTCAGTATTGTCTAATGAGAAGGGATTAATTAGCAGTTGTGTTGTTCAAATCCTCTTGGGAAAGAGCAACCATAATGAGGGAATTCTTCATTTGGACAGAAAGTGACAGCGAGGATTCTGAAATAGATGGCATAGACAGTCACAGTATTTTTCACTGTGTAACAGGATCTAACACTAGACAATATAGGTTTAAGGCGAGGGGAAACATTTAAAGGGATTCTGAGAAGTAAGCTTGTCCCCTACACAACGAGCTGCCAAAAGAAGTGGTACAGGTGCATACAATTCAATACAAGTTTTAAAAGACGTTTGGACATGTTCATACAGAGAAAGTGGTTAGGAAGATACAAGCCACATGAAGGTTAAAAAGGAGCAACTTAGATAGGTACCTTGGCCAACATGGACACTTCGGGCTAAAGGGCCTACTTCTGTGTTGCATAAGAACCTAAGAACTAGGAGCAGGAGACAACTATCTGACCAATCGAGTCTGCTCTTCCACTCAATAAGATCATGGCTGATCTAGCCATGGACTCAGCTCTACCTACCTGCCTTTTCCCAGTAATCCTTAATTCCCCTGCTAAAGCAAAAAAAACCTCTTCAATTGTCTTAAATTTATTTAATAAGGTGGCCCCTACCGCTTCCCTGAGCAGAGAACAACACTTTGACCAGGACTCTGAATATAATTAGTGATAATTTTTCAAAACTCGTTAGATTCTGGACTAGTTCCTGAGGATTGGAGGGTGGCTAATGTAACCCCACTTTTTAAAAAAGGAGGGAGAGAGAAACCGGGGAATTATAGGCCGGTTAGCCTAACGTCGGTGGTGGGGAAACTGCTGGAGTCAGTTATCAAGGATGTGATAACAGCACATTTGGAAAGCGGTGAAATGATCGGACAAAGTCAGCATGGATTTGTGAAAGGAAAATCATGTCTGACGAATCTCATAGAATTTTTTGAGGATGTAACTAGTAGAGTGGATAGGGGAGAACCAGTGGATGTGGTATATTTGGATTTTCAAAAGGCTTTTGACAAGGTCCCACACAGGAGATTAGTGTGCAAACTTAAAGCACACGGTATTGGGGGTAAGGTATTGGTGTGGGTGGAGAATTGGTTAGCAGACAGGAAGCAAAGAGTGGGAATAAACGGGACCTTTTCAGAATGGCAGGCGGTGACTAGTGGGGTACCGCAAGGCTCAGTGCTGGGACCCCATTTGTTTACAATATATATTAATGACTTGGATGAGGGAATTAAATGCAGCATCTCCAAGTTTGCGGATGACACGAAGCTGGGTGGCAGTGTTAGCAGTGAGGAGGATGCAGGGTGACTTGGATAGGTTGGGTGAGTGGGCAAACTCATGGCAGATGCAATTTAATGTGGATAAATGTGAAGTTATCCACTTTGGTGGCAAAAATAGGAAAACAGATTATTATCTGAATGGTGGCCGATTAGGAAAAGGGGAGGTGCAACGAGACCTGGGTGTCATTATACACCAGTCATTGAAAGTGGGCATGCAGGTACAGCAGGCGGTGAAAAAGGCGAACGGTATGCTGGCATTTATAGCGAGAGGATTCGAGTACAGGAGCAGGGAGGTACTACTGCAGTTGTACAAGGCCTTGGTGAGACCACACCTGGAGTATTGTGTGCAGTTTTGGTCCCCTAATCTGAGGAAAGACATCTTTGCCATAGAGGGAGTACAAAGAAGGTTCACCAGATTGATTCCTGGGATGGCAGGTCTTTCATATGAAGAAAGACTGGATGAACTGGGCTTGTACTCATTGGAATTTAGAAGATTGAGGGGGGATCTGATTGAAACGTATAAGATCCTAAAGGGATTGGACAGGCTAGATGCGGGAAGATTGTTCCCGATGTTGGGGAGGTCTGGAACGAGGGGTCACAGTTTGAGGATAGAGGGGAAGCCTTTTAGGACCGAGGTTAGGAAAAACTTCTTCACACAGAGAGTGGTGAATCTGTGGAATTTTCTGCCACAGCAAACTGTTGAGGCCAGTTCATTAGCTATGTTTAAAAGGAAGTTAGATATGGCCCTTGTGGCTACAGGGGTCAGGGGGTATGGAGGGAAGGCTGGGTTCTGAGTTGGATGATCAGCCATGATCATAATAAATGGCGGTGCAGGCTCGAAGGGCCGAATGGCCTACTCCTGCACCTATTTTCTATGTTTCTATGTTTCTATGTTTCTATGTTTCTATAAGGGTTCTGGTCACGGAGATTGCCGGATACAGCCCAGTCCATCACGAACGAGGCCTCCCCAACATCGAGCACGTTTACAGGGAAAGCTGCCTAAAGAAAGCAGCGTCCATCACAATGACCCCCACCACCCAGGCCATGCTTTCTTCTCACTGCTACCATTGGCAAGGAGCCACAGCAACTTCAGGTCCCACAACAACAGGTTCAGGAACAGTTATGACCCTTCAACCATCAGGTTCCTAAACCAGAGTGGATAACTTCACTCGAGGTTACACTTAAGGTTAACCTTCAGGCTGAGTCGGAGGTGAAGAAGGCGAATGCAATGTTGGCATTCATTTCTAGAGGAATAGAGTATAGCAGCAAGGATGTGATGTTGAGGCTCTATAAGACGCTGGTGAGACCTCACTTGGAGTACTGTGGGCAGTTTTGGTCTCCTTATTTAAGAAAGGATGTGCTGACATTGGAGACGGTACAGAGAAGATTCATGGGAATGAGAGGGTTAACATATGAGGAACGTTTGTCTGCTCTTGGACAGTATTCCTTGGAGTTTAGAAGAATGAGGGGAGACCTCATAGAAACATTTCGAATGTTGAAAGGCATGGACAGAGTGGATGTGGCAAAGTTGTTTCCCATGATGGGGGAGTCCAGTACGAGAGGGCATGACTTAAGGATTGAAGGGCGCCCATTCAGAACAGAAATGTGAAGAAATTTTCTTAGCCAGAGGGTGGTGAATCTATGGAATTTGTTGCCACGGGTGGTAGTGGAAGCCAGGTCATTGGGTATATTTAAGGCAGAGATTGATAGGTATCTGAGTAGCCAGGGCATCAAAGGTTATGGTGAGAAGGCGGGGGGGGGGTGGGACTAAATGGGAGAATGGATCAGCTCATGATAAAATGGTGGAGCAGACTCGATGGGCCGAATGGCCGACTTCTACTCCTTTGTCTTATGGACACTGGACTGATTCTGCAACACGTAAAGTTACTTTCAAGGCCTCTACAACTCACGTTCTCAGTATTTTTACGTAGAACATAGAAATCTATAGCAGATTACAGGCCCTTCGACCCACGATGTTGTGCTGACTATGTAACCTCTAGAAACTGCCTAGAATTTCCCTCCAGCATAGCTCTCTACTTTTCCAAGCTCCATGTACCTACCTAGAGTCTCTTGAAAGAACCTATTGTATCCGTCTCCACCACCCATCACTTTGTGTGAAAAACTTAACCTCTGACATCCCCCTTGTACCTACTTGTAAGCACCTTAAAACTATGCCCCCTTGTGTTAGCCATTTCAGCCCTGGGAAAAAGCCTCTGGCTATCCACATGATCAGTGCCTCTCATCACTCGCATCAAGTTACACACCTCTGTCAGGTCACCTCGCATCATCCGTCGCTCCAAGGAGAAAAGGCCAAGCTCACTCAACCTATTCTCATAAGGCATGCTCCCCAGTCCAGGCAACATCCTTGTAAGTCTTCTCTGGACCCTTTCTCTGGTTTCCACATCCTTCCTATAGTGAGGCAACCAGAACTGAGCACAGTACTCCAAGTGGGGTCTGACCAAGGTCCTATATAGCTGTAACATTACCTCTCAGCTCCTAAACTCAATCCCACGACTGATGAAGGCCAATGAACCATATGCCGTCTTAACCACAGAGTCAACTTGCACAGCAGCTTTGGGTGTCCTATGGACTCGGGCCACAAGATCCCTCTAACCCTCCACACTGCCAAGAGTCTTTCCATTAATACTACATTCTACCATCATATTTGACCTATCAAAATGAAACACCTCACACTTACCTGGGTTGAACTCCATCTGCCACTTCTCAGCCCAGTTTTGCATCCTATTGATGTCCCGCTGTAACCTCTGACAGCCCTCCACACTATCCACAATACCCCCAGTCTTTGTGTCATCAGCAAATTTACTAACCCATCCCTCCAGTTCCTCATCCAGGTCATTTATAAAAATCAGGAAGAGAAGGTGTCCCAGAACAGATCTCTGAGGCACACCACTGGTCACCAACCTCCATGCAGAATATGAACCATCTATAACCACTCTTTGCCTTCTGTGGGCAAGCCAGTTCTGGATCCACAAAGCAATGTTCCCTTGGATCCCATGCCTCCTTACTTTCTCAATAAGCCTTGCATGGGGTACCTTATCAAATGCCTTGCTGAAATCCATATACACTACATCTACTGCTCTACCTGCATCAATGTGTTTAGTCACATCCTCAAAAAATTCAATCAGGCTCATAAGACACAACCTCCCTTTGACAAGGCCATGTTGACTACTCCTAATCATATTATGCCTCTCCAAATATTCATAAATCCTACCTCTTAGGATCTTCTCCATCAATTTACCAACCACTGAAGTAAGATCTCACTGGTCTATAATTTCCAGGGCTATCTCTACTCCCTTTCTTGAATAAGGGAAAAACATCTGCGACCCTCCAATCCTCTGGAACCTCTCCTGTCCCCATTGATGGTGCAAAGATCATTGCCAGAGGCTCAGCAATCTCCTCCCTCGCCTCCCACAGTAGCCTGGGATACATCTTGTCCGGTCCCGGCGACTTATCCAACTTGATGCTTGATGAATCCTCCGGTTTCATACACACTTTTCCACTGTCACACTTGATAAGACTCACGTCTTATCCTCCTGCTCTTCACATAAGGTTTTCCTTAATCCTGGCCGCCAAGGCCTTCTCATGGCCCCTTCTTCCTTAAGCTCTTTCCTGCTAGCCTTATAAACTTCCAGATCTCTATCATTACCTAGTGTTTTGAACCTTTAGTAAGCTCTTCTTTTCTTCTTGACTAGATTTATAACAGCCTTTGTTCACCACGGTTCCTGTACCCTACCATCCTTTCCCTCTCTCATTGGGACGAATCTATGCAGAGCTCCATGCAAATATTCCCTGAACATTTGCCACATTTCTTCCGTACATTTCCCTGAGAACAACTGTTCCCAATTTATGCTTCCAAGTTCCTGCCTCATATTTCCCCTTACTCCAATTAAACACTTTCATAACTTGTCTGTTTCTATCCCTCTTCAATGCTGTGGTAAAGAAGATGAATTGTGATCACTATCTCCAAATGCTCTCCCACTGAGCGACCTGACACCTGACCAGGTTCATTTTCCAATTCCAGATCAAGTACAGCTTCTCTTCTTGTAGGCTTATCTACATATTGTGTCAAGAAACCTTCCTGAACACAACTAACAAACTCCACCCCATCTAAACCCCTCACTCTGGGGAGATGCCAATTGATATTTGGGAAATTAAAATCCCCCACCACGACAATCCTGGTATTATTACATTTTTCCAGAATCCATCTCCCTATCTGCTCCTCTATGTCCCTGTTACTATTGGGTGGTCTATAAAAACACCCAATAGAGTTATTGACCCCTTCCTGTTCTTAACTTCCAGCCACAGAGACTCAGTAGACAATCCCTCCATGACATCCACCTTTTCTGCAGTTGTGACACTGACAGAGCCACATCCCCACCTCTTTTGCCTTCCTCCCTGTCTCAGCTGGCACTGGCACTCTAAGTAACCATTCCTGTCCCTGAGCCATCCAAGTCTCTGTAATAGCCACAACATCATAGCTCCAAGTGCTGATCCACGCTCTAAGCTCATCTGGTTTGTTCATAATACTCCTTGCATTAAAATAGACACATCTCAAACCATCAGTGTGAGTGTATCCCTTCTCTATCACCTGCCTATCCTCCCTCTCGCACTGTCTCCAAGCTTTCTCTATTTGTGAGCCAACCGCTCTTCCCCAGACTGTTCAGTTCTGTTCCCACCCCCCAACAATTCTAGTTTAAACTCTCCCCAAAAGTCCTAGCAAACCTCCCCGCCAGAATATTGGTCCCCCGGGATTCAAGTGCAACCCGTCCTTTTTCTACAGGTCACACCTGCCCCCAAAAGAGGTCCCAATGACCCAGAAATCTCAATCCCAGCCCCCTGCTCCAAGGGGACAACATTTGCAACCCAATTTCCCCCGGGATCAATGAAGTATGACTATGACTATGACCCTCCAGTACTTCTTGCATCCCTAGCTCAGCAATCTACTCCCTCGCTTCCCACAAGCTCAGGGTATGTCTCATTCAGTCCTGGCAACTAATCTATCAATACTTTTCAAAAGCTCCATCACCTCCTCTTTCTTAATGTCTCTGTGCTCCAGCATTTCAGTCTGCTGCAAGTCATCCCCACAATTGCCAAGGTCCTTTTCCCTGGTGAACACTGAAGGAAAGTACTCATTAAGTACCTCCGCTACCTCCTCCAACTCCATGCAAACATTTTCACTATCGCACCTGATCGGTCCTTTTCTCACACGGCTGATCCTCTTGCTCTTCACATACTTGTAGAATACCTTGGGGTTTTCCTTAATCCTGCTGCCAAGACCTTCTCATGACCCCTTCAAGCTCTCCTAATTTCATTCTTAAGCTCCTTCCCGGAAACCTTGTAATTTTCTAGAACTCCATTAGTTCCTAGATCCTTGAATCTTTCATAAACTTTTCTTTTCTTCTAAACTAGATTTTTCACATCCTTTGTACACCATGGTTCTTTTACCCTACCATCCTTTCCCTGCCTCAATGGAACACCCCTGAACGTTTGCTACATTTCTGCTGTGCATTTCCCCGAGAACATCTGCTCCCAATTTCTCCTCCCAAGTTCCTGCCTAATTGCATATTTCCCCCTACCCCAATTAAATGTTTTCCCAAATTGTCTGCTCCTATCCCTCTCCAGCACTATGGTAAAGGAGATAGAGTTGCGATCACTTGTTTGCAACATCTGCCTTCTTCTGCGCACTGGTTATATGTCAGCCTTTATGTAGTTTTCCATAAATTCTACTGTTTTTTTCTGTACATGCCTACAAGAAAATGAATCCCACGGAAGTATATGGTGAGATATACCTACTGTGATATTAAATTTACTTTGACTTTGGATACAAATATAGTATGAGGGAAGAGTTGTCCAAGACGGAGTGAGGAATATTCGATTAGCAAATAGCAAAACATTTAAAGCGAGCACGGATGAACTCAAGTGGTTATGTAAGGCTGGCTTGTAACTGAACACTAATAAACTTCTACAGATATACCATTGAAAATATCTTGACTGGGTGCATCACAATCTGGTATGACAATTTAATGCACAATAACAAAAAACTGCAAAGAGTAGTAGACTCTGCCCAATATATCTCAGCCACACCTCACCTCCTCTAATAGTAATTACAAGAGGTGCTGCCTCAAGAAGGCAAAGATCCCTGCAATCTGGGCCATGCCATCTTCTCACAGCCACCATTAGGCAGGAGATACTGAAGCATTAAGTCCCACACCACCAGGTTTAAGAACAGCTACTTCCCTTCAACCACTGGTTCTAAACTGTAGAGTTTAGTAACACCTTTTCACTGACACTAGAGAGACTGCCGGTGAAATAAGGAGGCACACTCACTGGATGCAGGCAAAGTGAAAACTGAAAGGTGTTCAAACTAGAAGGGAGTCACACATCAATACAGGAAGCAGAGTTGGATAATTGGTATTGAAGACATGATGGGATCGGACACTATGTTATTGAATGACATGCAGACTCAAGGAGCCAACTGGCCAACTCCTGCCTCTTAACTTCTTATCCACCACAAACTGTTTACAGTCCTATACTCAGTGACCACTTAAGTACTCTGGATCAGCAACTGTCCTTTCCCCTCAGAGATGTTGTTCAACCTGCTGTTCCTCCAATGGAACTTTCCTCTGATATAGAAGGCTCAATATAATCATTAGTTATAACTGTGGACATAAAAAAATTAATTAAACAAAAACTGAAACCTGTGGGAGCCCCTACAAAAATTACCACCCACCAGAGGAGATATGGGACAATATTTAGAATCTCAGGGCTGCAAAATTTTTTAAAAAATGAATGTTGCATTCATTTTTTTCTAAAAAAAAATAGTTAAGAGCTCATGAAATATTTCTCATACCTAAAGCATGTTGAAAAATCAGTTTGGCACAAATGATGGTAATATATGGGATACTCTTCTGAAGCCAAAGAAGGATGTAGCGAAGTTCTGAGATTGAGCTTGAGCTGGCTTCCCTTTCATCCAGTTCAGATCTCTCTCCCGCAGGCCTCTCTGCCCTAGCATGAGAATGCAGGTCTGAGTGCACATGTGAATGGGAAGTTCTGGCATTCAGGGATCCCATTCCAAGTCGCCTGCCCGGTTCTTCCGGCGCATCCACCTGAACTTCAACAAATTCCTTGGAAGGATGCGACCCGCTCTCCGGAGTCCCAACAAACAATTCAGGATGCGAAACTGCACTCTCCCCTGTTGTTCCAGTCTGTGGCTGCATGTGGGGTTGGCTGATACCAGTGTGCACAGTGACAAATTCCTTCTGCATCTCAGATCCTACTGACTGGCTGCTCTGGAACCCCGGCCTGTGCAAAGTTTCAAAGTTCTTGCTTGAGCGTCTCCTATAAAATTAAAATCAAGTCACTGATGAAATTAACGCAACAGGAAACTCGACAATTTAACTGGGGAGAGAAAAAAAAACTCTGGATATGCTCACAAGATTCTGCAGATGCTAGACAAAAAAGTCATGGCCCAAAACATTGACTGTTTATTCCCCTCCATAGATGCTACCTGACTTTGAGCTCCTCCAGCATTTTGCGTGTGTTACTCTAGATAAGCTACTTCCTTTCATGTCTTTGCTGCTTAGAAGGCAGCTACCTGGCATCCTCCCACACTTTCAAACGGTTTCTTGGGAGCACGAATGACACCCCAGGGCATGGCTTCTCCTTTCACAGAGGGGACAAGTCATCTAATTAGTATGTCTGTCACAAGGTTGATACAAAATTAAATGTTGTATTTATTATTGTTATCCATATTCTAATCAAACCCTAAATGGCAGAGATCTTAGGAGCACTAACGTGCAGAGGGGCCTTGTGGTGCGTATCCACAGTGGCATTTAGCATGCTTGCCTTCGTAGGCCAAGGAACTGAGAGTTGGAACACGATGCTGTAGTTGACCCAAAAAAATGTTAGTTAGACCAGATGGGGAGTATTGTGTATAATTCTGGTTGCCAACCTACAGAAAGGACACGGTAGCAATGGAAAGTACAGAAAAGATTCACTAATTATGTGTTGCCAGGAATAGGGAGCTGTAGTTATAAGGACATTTATTCTCAATGGATTTTGAGAGACTGAACTGTGACATTATAGAAAATTATAAAATAAGGGGCAAGGAGTATAGATAACGGGAGACCTTCCCCCCCCCCCCAGTGTGGAGGGAATCCGTAGCAGCACCTGTGTGGAAAAAAAAGGCCTGGCAATCTACTTCTGTAACTTGCCACAAAAACCCTATGGACAACCACACTATCCGTAGGTTCACCATGATTTGACGACGACTCGACAGCACTCAATAACCGCATAAGGGAATCTAGAATTAGACGGTACAGGTTTAAGGCAAGAAGGAAGGTATTTAAAAGATATCTGAGGGGTAATTCCACACCCCATCCTCCCCTTCCCCCCCCCACACAGGGTGGTGAATGTCTAGAAAAAGCTGCCAGGAGGTGGTAGAAGCAGAGACAATTACAACACATAGACAGATAATTAGAAGAAATGGCATAAATGGACAGGAACCTAATGCAGAAAAATGAGACGACCTGTAGACGGGCAACATGGCTGGTATGAACAAGGTAGGCAAAAAGGGCGCATTTCTGCACTTTACAATTCTATGACTCTCCAATTATAGATGTCCTATCAAAGTAAAACTGTGCCCTCATGTACAATATTAAACCATTTAATTAATTTTAATAAAACCATAAAGCATTTTTATGCTTTGGCTCAAAACAGACAATTTTACCTCACTCAAGTGGAGTAGAAGACCAATAATTATCAAAAATAGATTAAGTGCTTGCTTCAAAATCATTTTGTTACTTATAGACGGAGGGAGCCCGCTACAGTCACTTCAATTTTCTGTGGAACAGTGTTCACCAATCAAACTAGTTCACCAGCTACACAGCATATTGTAGCTGAGTTCGTTTGTTTATTTATTATTTTATTTGGAGATATAGTTCAGAAGGAACCACATCTCCCAGCAATACCCAATTTAAACCTAACCTAATCACAGGACCAATTAACTTACTAACCAGTACGTTTTTGGACTGTGGGAAGAAATCAGAATACCCGGAGAAAAACTCACAGGGAGAACACACAAAATTCTTAGAAGATGCCAGCATTTGACTCAGTACTCTGACGCCCTGAGCTGCAACATTATAAAAACTGGTTTAAAGTGTTAACAGTACAGTGACTGAGGTAATAGATAGTGGGTTGATCAGGTTAACTGTCTGGAGGAAGAAATTTAAGATGTATTTTGTTCTAATATCACTATGGCACTTTCCAGAGGGGAGCATTTAGAAAAGGCAGTTAGCAGGATGGGTAGCTCCATAATGATTTTTCCTGTCTACTTCTTTGTCTTCACAAGTCCTGCAGTGATGGTAAACTCCAGCCAATGATTTTTTTTTCTGCCGACCTGACAGTTCACTGTAGTTTTCGTATATTGTGAGGGGATGCTACTCGAATAATTCTTGGATGAGGCAAATTTCAGGTACACAGTTACAATCGAAAACATAGTCTGGTCCCCCTTGGAGCAAAGGCAGGTGACAAAAGCTGCAACGGGATGTTCAACTTATAACAAGTTTAAATAAGTACATAAAGGCATTTCCACTTACAGATATTGAGCCAGGGCGACGAATTCAAAGAGATCGATAATAGAGTAAAGGTATTTTTGACAGGCCGAGGAACCGAGTATAAGAGATGGGACATCATGCTATAGATGTATACAACAGATTAGACCGCGCTTGTAGTAGTGAGTACAGTTCACAGGTGCAGGGAAGGGGAGGAAGAAAATGAATTTTCAAACATATGAAACTGGTTATGATCTGGAGTTCACTGCCTACAGAAACACTGGAAACAAACTGGAAAGTTGCAAAGGCGGTTTTCTTCGGACTTTGAAGGAAAGTGCAAGGCTGTGAAACAGCGTGTGGGGTAGGACGTGAAAACAAGGCTCACGGCTCTGCTTTTGCAAATTGCGGCCACGGACAGCCAGCCTCTGATATCCAAGTCTTCTGTTAAACATCTTCAACCACCACAACGCTAAACCTGGATGATCCCCAAAACATAGCAAACGGGGAAAAAAAGTGTCTGCAAAGTGCCGACCGGTCGCTTCCCCCCCGCCCGAAAGATTTGTCCCCGGTAATACCTGTCATTGTGAGGCCGGAGTTTCATGCTGGAAAGAGCCCAACGCCCACTCCCCGCCTACCTCAGCCCCCAGCAGCCATTTCCTCGGCCACGGTCACAAACCCGTCTCGGAGGAAGTCAAGGGTTAAAGGTTACACCTAAAATCTCAACTATTTAAATGTACGTATTTAAAAAGCACAACGAGACTCAGAATAATCAACTCATTTTAATTCCGTGGTGATAATATCGTCCTCTTTATATTTGAACTATTAAAATATTTTACTTTTAATCGAATCTGACGTAATGACGTCTGACGTCGTTTCGTTACTACAGCAACGGGAGCTGCGAGCAGGTAAACGCTGGAAGTTTTATTAGATGAAAACACTTGGTTCATACGACTTCCAAAGCCTACTTTCCTGTTTTTTTTTTGGCTTAAACTGTTAAAGTGCTAGTTTCATCGAGAGACCAGAATTTTAAAAGCTCGCTTGTACGATCTAATAGGGAAGATTTGTATTTTTGTAGACAATTTAACGTGGTCAGGCTGTCATCAGGTACTTAAACAAGCTGTGAAGTTTTCGCCGAAGTGTGGTCGCGGTTAGAGTTTAGGAAACGCATGAAGAACCGACAAGCAATGTTATAATGAGTAGATAATCTGGGGATTGATGGAATAACATTAGCCCCAGGTCGCCTTTTGGAATCTTGTACACCTGGTAGTATTGATACAGTTTCTGGAGTTGTAATGTAGCTAACCCTCAAACCTGCAATGGAGAGCTATGCTGTATTTTTGTGGTCAGCACTGCGTAATGGAACTTAAACCCGCAACCTTCTTACTTGGAGACATCAGAGCCACTGAACCACAGCTGACAATAATTACAGCAATAAACTGAGAGAGTGTTGTGGTTTCAGAAGTTTCCGATGAAAGAACTACACGCCAGAAAATGGCATAACCTGTCATTTCACTCCTTACAGCCATTGTCTTACTTATTCTGCACAAGCCCTGATTTTCAAATTTTTATTTTTGTATTTAAATGCTTCTCCCCTCATCTTGCCCACTCTCCCTGCTTCTGCAAATTCAACATTCAAGATTGTTTAAAGTCATTTCCAGTTCACAAGTGTAAAAGAGAACAAAATAATTGTTACTCCAGATCCAGTGCAGCACAAGAAAACACAGTACTAACAAAAACACAAATATAAATACTTATATCAGATACCTTCACTGGGCCCAGAAATTTGGTGGGGTGGGTTATACTTTATACTTTATTGTCGCCAAACAATTGATACTAGAATGTATAATCATCACAGTGATATTTGATTTTGCGCTTCCCACTCCCTGGGTTACAAATATTAAATATTAAAAATAGTAAAAAATTAATAAATATTAACAATTCAAATTATAAATCATAAATAGAAAATAGAAAAATGGAAAGTAAGGTAGTGCAAAAAAACCGAGAGGCAGGTCCGGATATTTGGAGGGTACGGCCCAGATCCGGGTCAGGATCCGTTCAGCAGGCTTAACCCAGTTGGAAAGAAGCTGTTCCCAAATCTGGCCGTATGAGTCTTCAAGCTCCTGAGCCTTCTCCCGGAGGGAAGAGGGACGAAAAGTGTGTTGGCTGGCTGGGTCGTGTCCTTAATTATCCTGGCAACATTGCTCCGACAGCGTGCGGTGTAAAGTGAGTCCAAGGATGGAAGATTGGTTTGTGTGATGTGCTGTGCCGTGTTCACGATCTTCTGCAGCTAGTGGGTTAGTGTGTGGAGGTGTTGATCAGCCTTGCTGCTTTGGGAATGTCACTGTTTTTGAGTCTGATGGTCTGGTGGTTCTAGGTCCCCTAGATCTCTGGGCCCTGCCCTGTGTTCCTTTACTGTCAATGAACTCTGGAATTCTCTCCTTAAGACTGTCCACTTTGTCCACCTCATTCCAACTATTCCTTAAAATCAGTAGACCTGTTTTCTTAGAGACAAATGAGACTGCAGATGC
This sequence comes from Mobula hypostoma, assembly GCF_963921235.1. NCBI lineage: Eukaryota > Metazoa > Chordata > Chondrichthyes > Myliobatiformes > Myliobatidae > Mobula > Mobula hypostoma. The sequence continues at coordinate 7,402,438 of NC_086119.1, read as the reverse complement.
TGGAAATCTGGTGCAAACAAGTGTAATAAATAACCCCAATGGAATCACATGTGAAAGACTGCTTCACGTGGAACGTCTATTTAGGACTCTGAACAGTAGTGAGAATAGCACTGTAGGATCAGGTGTGCCTATGTTCTACCACCCTCCCTCCACCCCAACAACAGAGTTCTGCTACTTCTCACCTATCATCCTATGAGCCTATGCATTCAATATATTCTCCACAACCTCCGTAATCTCCATGGGATCCCACTGCTAGGCACATATCTCCTCGCCTCCTAACTATGCAAATCTCTCAGCCAGGGTCAATGTCCCCTCTAATCTGTAATGACCAGTGTGCACAAAAATCTGTGCTGTGCAATTTTTTGCCCAGTGACAGCAACACGTGTGCACTGAATTTTTAAGTAGAAGTAAATCTTCCACTTTATTAAGTCATTCTGCTTTAAATGATCTAGCAGTTCTTTAGCACTTCACGCCCTTTGCTTCTTTGGAACTTGACATATTGAATCAGTAATTTCTTCAATTAAAAACAGTATATCTACGCCAGGTCTAAAATGTACAGACAAATCATCACAAACTCCATGTTGTCAACACCTTCTGAATCAGAAAACAGAAACGGAAATGTGATTGTGTACAATCATGAAAAATACTTAACATGCCAGTGAGGTAGAAGGTGACAACCTTTTGTGCACAGTTTAAAATTCTTCTGTGCGCTAGTAGCAAAAGATGTGTGCGTGTGCAAACGTGTGCACCTTAGGGGGAACATTGGCCAGGGTTCCTGCAATTTCTTCCCTAGACTCCCAGAGTGTTCTTGGATAAGCCTATGGTCAAGCCCGTATGATGTGTCCACCTTCATACCTTTTAAGGCGTCCATCATCTCCTTTAAAGGAATACAGACTATCCTCAAGACTTCCCTATCTATTTCAAAGTCTTCATATTTTTCTCCACAGTAAATCAATGGATAAATCTGAAGTCTCCATCTCTTTTCCCATGGTGTCAATGGAACAGTTTGTAAGTGTGTAACATAATTATTTTATGGCACCAGAAGGAAGAAAACTGTGGCAACTATGGTATACCAGTGACTCTCTGAATGGTCTCACACATAAATACTGTAATAACCAAACAATACAAGAACATTAAATACCAGATTACTAAGTATTAGATCACTAAGTATCACAATAAACATGCTTAATACCGAAAATAATTATAATATTTAATCACTTATGAATTATTCATCTGGAGTATTATTTTCCTTTTATTCATAAATTGGTGATCCACCAAATTTTGAATTTCCTTCTGTCATAGCTGAGAGCAGTAGTGGGGATAAGCTCCCACTACCTGTTAAAAGCTCCCACTGGTGTGTGTCTCAAATTGCCTCTGACGACCGAGTCCAGCTCTTGACCTTCACATGTGGTTTAGCTAATAAACCTGGCGGAACCATTTCTACTGACAGGAACAGGGGTAAATGCGGGTTACTGGTGCCTTAAAACCAGTTGCTTCGGGTAGATGGCTGACAGCTCCCCTAGAAGAAGAAAAACTCTGATCTCAAACCTCCACTGCCTTGCGGCTATACCCACTCAAGGGGAGGGCTTCCAAAGTAAACCCCGAGGAAAAATCCGGAACTGGAGTCCCTATGTTGAGTTCAATGCTGACTGGCAACTCCTGTGACACCACTGGTGCCAAACTGTATCAGTCTCTGCCGTCCATTTGAATTCGTTGGCTGCATGGAGGGGAGGGGTCTTCTAAATGGGCAACAGCTTGCTCTCCATATTGTACTGCCCATAGCTAATGTATCACATAGACAGCTGGGACACAACATTCACGGTCAACCCTGACTGACGGAGGGCTCAGTCAGGTGGCCCACCATACAGCATTCCTTAAATCACCGCTAATTTGTTCCTATTGATATTCCAGTTCATGTCGAAATCTCAGAGGTTGTTGCTGACAGATGAGTACCTCAAGAAGCACTGAGGATCACCTGGGGACCAGCATGAATTACTGTCCTTTCAAGATGGATTGGCTGGACTCCAGCTTCCAGGAAACATTATTCCCTGGTAAACCATGGCACAAGGTGAAGACGTCACAGAATTCTTTTTCAGAATATCATTCTAGTATTTGGAGCTAATTGAAAAAGTTTCTTAGAATTTCAGAATGCATTTTATCATGTAGAATGTAAATGTAATTTAGAGCATTCAGGTCAACATTTTCATATGTTATAACATTAGCACATCTTCATTTTTCAACCTTAAGGCAAATAGTTCACAGGATTGTAACACAAATCTCAGCTAATTACAGGACAATAGCAGGAAGCCCTAAAGAGTGGCTCTTCCGCATGGAGCCCTTTGTGGTGGCTGCGCCCAGCTTCAGCAGGTAATGTTACAGCTACATCAGACCCACGTGGAGTACTGTGTTCAGCTCTGGTCACCTCCTTACAGGAAGGAGGTGGATACTATGGAGAGTGCAGAGGAGATTTACAAGGATGTTGCCTGGATTGGAGAGCATGCCTTATGAGAATAGGTTGAGCGAACTTGGCCTTCTCTCCTTGGAGCAACGAAGGATGAGAGGTGACCTGATAGAGGTGTATAAGATGATGAGAGGCATTGATCTTGTGGATAGCCGGAGGCTTTTTCTCAGAGCTGAAATGGCTAATATGAGGAAGCATAGTTTTAAGGAGCTTGCAAGTAGGTACGAGGGGGATATCAGAGGTATGTTTTTCACATGGAGAGTGGTAGGTGCGTGGAATGCATTGCTAGTGAAGGTGGTAGAGGCTGATACAATAGGGTCTTTTAAGAGGCTCTTAGATAAGTACATGGAGCTTAGAAAAATAGAGAGCTATGCGGTATAAAATTCTAGGCAGCTTCTAGAGTAGGTTACATCAGGGATCCCCAACCCTTTTTGCACCACGGACCAGTTTGATATTGACAATATTTTTGCGGACCGGCCGACAGGCTGGGGGGGGTGCTCAAGTAGGGTTGCCAACTTCCTCACTCCCAAGTAAGGGACAAAAGTAGCAGTCAAATACGGCACACTTGTGATTACCCCGAGAAAGACTACCATGACCACGAAGCCTTGCGCGGACACCTGTGTGAGCATACGTGACGTGCGCATACGTAACATGTGCATGCGTGTACATGCCGATTTTTTTCCTATAAATCAGTTTTGGCTTAGTTTTCCGGATTCTGTTAAATTAAACTACATAGTACATACATTATTTCTACCTTACCTTATATAGGCTGTGTATTTATCATATCATTCCTGTTTTTACTATATGTTAGTGTTATTTCAGTTTCAGTTTTCGTTTATTGTTATTTAGAAATGTATGCATTAAAGAATGAAACAACATTCCTCCAGAATGATATCACAAGAAAACACAGGACAAACCAAGACTAACACTGACAAAACCACATAATTATAACATATAGTTACAACAGTGCAAAACAATACCGTAATTTGATAAAGAGCAGAACATGGGCACGGTAAAAAGAAGTCTCAAAGTTCCGATAGACTCATCATCTCACGCAGGCAGCAGAAGGGAGAAACTCTCCCTGCCATGAACCTCCAAGCGCCGCCAACTAGCTGACACAGCACCATTAGAAGCACCCGACCGCAGCGGACTCTGAGTCTGTCCGAAAACTTCGAGCCTCTGACCAGCCTCTCCGAGCACCATCCTCTGCCGAGCGCTTTCACCCCGCCCTGGCCACCAAGCAACAAGCAAAGCTGAGGCCTGGGGGCCTTCTCCTCCGGAGATTCTGGACCACACAGTAGCAGCAGCAGCAAAGCAGGCCTTTCAGAAATTTCACTAGATGTTCCTCCGTGCTCTCACGTCCATCTCCATCAAATCAGGACAAGTAACAGACATCACCACCGGAGTGGCCGCTGCGAGCTGGTTTTAGGTTTTATGTGTCATTTGATATGATTTGGTAGGTTATTTCCAAGTTCAACAGTGCGTAACAGGGAATGAGGAAAGGTGCAGCTGACTCATATCGTTTCATATCGCCAAATCATATTGTTCCCTCGCGGCCCAGCAGCATATGCTTTGCAGCCCGGTGGTTGGGGACCGCTGGGTTACATGGACAGCACAACATTGTGGGCTGAAGGGCCTGTAATGTGCTGTAGATTTCTATGTTTCTACGTCTATGTAAGTTCACAGAAAGATGTGGATTTTTGAATGTGGTTGTTTGCAGCATTAAGTTGAGGACAGTACTTTGCACCAGAGGATATCTTTCACTGTGTGAATGCCTTTCCCGCAGCAGTTGATATTTGTCTCTGTGTACACCCTGGGAACAGCCCATACAGCACACGGTACCTTGAGATCAACTGTTCAGGACAAGCCTCAACAAATACCCGTGCATCTTTTCCCAGACATTCTTAGCAAAGGCCCATTGTCTAAGGAGTTGGGCAACTGTCTTGTTTCTAATCTAATTGTCATGAAGGCAGCTTGCAGTGAGGCCAATATGCTCATGACTCACAAAAAAATGTGATGGAAGTGCATGAGTTACCACACACAAAAATGTGATGAAAGGGATATTATCATAGGCTGTTCCCTGGGTTATACACTGAGACAGATATCAACTGCTGCCAGAATGCCATTAACATAGTGAAAGATAGCCTCTGGTGCAAAGTGTTGTGCTCAACTTAATACAGCACTGCAAACAACTACATTCAAACGTCCACAACTACTGTATGTGTCAAGCGACATGCTAAAGCTGAGTGCAGCTATGTATGCACCATCCTTTTGCTTGTTTTAAATGTTTTGTTGATGAGGCATAATGCTCACTGACTTTGACCATCTGCTTGCAAACCAACCCACGTAATCCATCGTCTTTTCCTGTGGGACCCTGATGTCAGACAACAACCTCACTGATAGGTGATTCTTTTATCACCAACCACATCCTTTCTGATGGCAAAGGCCTCTATGCAGCTCACGCGACAGAGGACGAAGGTCCACCTTATCTCTATAGAGCCGTCTGTATTTCCTGAGGAGACTGAGGTCCTTTAACATCTGTCGGACGATACTGAGGATGTTCTACAAGTCTGTGGTGGCCAGTGCAATCATGTTTGCTGTTGTGTGCTGGGGCTGCAGGCTGAGGGTAGCAGACACCAACAGAATCAACAAGCTCATTCGTAAGGCCGGTGATGTTGTGGGGATGGAACTGGACTCTCTGATGGTGGTGTCTGAAAAGAGGATGCTGTCCAAGTTGCATGCCATCTTGGACAATGTCTCCCATCCACTACATAATGGACTGGGTGGGCACAGGAGTGCATTCAGCCAGAGACTCATTCCACCGAGATGCAACACAGAGCGTCATAGGAAGTCATTCCTGCCTGTGGCCATCAAACTTTACAACTCCTCCCTTGGAGGGTCAGACACCCTGAGCCGATAGGCTGGTCCTGGACTTATTTCCTGGCATAATTTACATATTATTATTTAATTATTTATGGTTTTACTACTATTTAATTATTTATGGTGCAACTGTAACAAAAACCAATTTCCCCTGGGATCAATAAAGTATCACTATGACTATGACTACTATCTAATTCCATTTTGGATGAGGATGTTTTCTTTTTCCCTCACATTGATTAGAACTGTGGAGCAGATGTTGTGTTTAGCAGTCATACCCACTTACGGATTCCTTTCGCACATCCCATTTCTGAGAATATGTCCGTATATGTGTGCAAAATTCTCTCGAAGGCATTCACCTAGTATAAGATGACAAGAGAAATGTCAAAGCTTCTGTACTCTATGTAAATAATCATACCCCTAAGAGATCTTTCTGTCTGGTATGGCTCAGGTCTGGTCTAGGTAAATCACCAAGCCAAGAATAGACTGAATTCAATTCAATACAATCTTTGATAGAACATGCAATTGATATTTAACAGTGAAATGGGTCACTATTTTCTGATTTCCTCCCTCTTCCCCCTCCCCATTTTCTGCTTGTAGGTAAGTGGAATGATATTCTTTCTTATGAATTCTGAAATGTTGTCATCTAGAGGTGTAGCATTGTGTAAAATTAGTATTTATTGTCCATCCCGTTTCTCTTGAATTGAATGATCTGCTCATGATATTCATATGGCAGTTAAAAATCAAATCATTGTGCTGATGGTATGGGCTCATACATAAGCCACACTGAGCAATGTCCCTGAAGGATATTCTGGCCTTAGGCAAGAGTTTGTACATTCATGCTCACTATTAATTATACCAGCATTTTATTCAGATTTAACTAAATACTTAAATTTAAGATTTTCAATGCCGTTTGGGATTTGAACTCGTAACTGTACATCAATAGTTCAGATTTCTAGATAATAGTCTTATAAATTAACTGCAAAATTACTATTCCCTTACTATTTCAAAGATTTCTATAGCATTAAATGAACACCCAACTAAGAATATTATTCATTAAGTAAAGCTTTATGTCCAAGATTATAATCAGTAATCTTAAGTATTTTGTGCAATAGTACTTTGAGAGATTAGGTAATATCTGTTGGTTTAACAGAAGTATTCAAAATTTGATAAGGTAAGTAAGAAGAAACTGGTGGAAGGGTTGTTAACCAAAGAACAGAGATTTAAAATAATTGGCAAAAGAATAAAAGTGGAGTTTTGTGAAATGCACTATCTGAAAAATGATGTAAATAAATTTAGTAATAACTTTCAAAAGGTCAGGAGTATATATGTATACATTTAAATTTGCTGGTATTTAGATGGGCAGGAGTCTGTAATGCCTGGGGTGAATATGTGAGTTTGAATCTTGAGGTCCCTGATAGAAACCTCAGTCTCCTGCCACCCACCCCCACCTATTTCTATCACTTATTGTGAAGCTGGACCCCTTCTGTAAAACTTGGCTGATCATCTTCCTGATCTTAGGATCTTCTCCACAACACTACTACCTTATAGTCCTCATGGTAGGGTGGGGATACCATGTCAGCGTTCATCCTTTCTATCGCCCATCAAACAATGCCAGATGAGATGAGGACAGGATGAGGTATATGTATGGTCCCATGCCTGAATGAATTTGCCAACACACACTGTCCAGTCTCGTTTATAAATAAACTTGGATGGGGAAATCACATTTCAGCAGTGTTTGGTTGATAAAAGTCAGTGTCATATCACTTATTTATCAAACCATTTGGGTACACCATATGTTTCAACAATTGCTGCCATCAGAATAGTCCTGTACGTACTTTCCTCAACCGTTAAAAACAGTAGGATCTCTGCCAGCCTAGAAAGCTCATAGGCTTCATCAAAGCTGGAGACCAACCACAGCTTCAGCCCAGATCACCAGCAGGCTTGCTCACCATGGCGCCTGACTGGCAACTGAAAGTCGGTCTTGGCATGCAATTAAAGTTCCCTGATGTTATCTTATCATCATCCCCGAGACCTGAATTGGTCATTCTGTCAGAAACTTGAAGAACTGACAGTTTCTTGGGAAGGCCGGATTGAGGAGGCGTTTAAGCGTAAGAAAGCCAAATACCCTGGAGCTGGTAGAACAGTGCCGGAGACAGGGGTGGAGGGTATGATGCCAGCCTTTAGAGGTGTGCTGGCCGCTTGCTGAGCAGAACCTACCCTCTCCTTGGCATTACGGAAAAGGGCCATCAGGACCGTCACAGAGGCAGCTGGGTGAGTCTCCAGATGACTACAGATCAGGAGGCGTGACTGATGGACCAGTGCTGCTGGGACATGATCAAGCCTGGCTGGGTCACGTGGGTGAGGGTGTCTGATTTTGAAAGATCTGAAACACCCGATTACTCCACTTTACATCTCTGATGGTGGGTCTCGGTGCATCCTAGGATGTATCTCAGCATTACAGTGAGGTACTAAGTCCACATCCACCATCAACCACTCATCTACACGAAACCCTTATTCATCTCATTTTTATTCTCCCCATTATCTTATCAGTCTCCCCCAAATTCTACCACTCACATGCGCACAAAGGGCAATTTACCTTGATTTTTTAAACTACAACTCTTACATCTTGGGGACGTGGGAGAAATCGGGACACCTGGACGAACCATGTGTGGTCACAGGGAAAACTTGCAAAATCCACACAGCATTTGGGTGATGCAGAATTATTTAATAAGGTCAAACATGGACTCGTGTGCATGTTCCTCTAATTTCAGTATCATAGCTTGGCAAAATTGAATTGTCTGATTAGGGAATTGTAGAGATGGGACAAAAATTAAACACATTTCAGTCTTTACAACCACATCAAATTGGTAACTTTATTTTCTATTTGAATATTTTTTTGCATCCTGGACCAAAGTTGATTTCTGGCCTATGATTTCTTGATATACTGAACTAAATTAAAGCATTTGAATGAACACTCAAAACCCTAAACACTGCAGTTTAGCAACACTATGACCACTTTACACTAAAATGGACCTTGTGTGTTTTTGTTCTAATTATGTTCTTTCTCGTAAATCTTGTGTATAGTTTGTTGAATTTTTATTTTTCTTGTGAATTCTGCTTATATGATGTTAAGTGTCTGTGATGCTGCTGCAAATTTTTCATTGCACCTGTGGGTCAATGTACTTGTCCGTCTGACAACGCACTTGACTTTAACTTTTACTTTAAATTTAAATATCTTGATATAGGTTCTTCACTCTCAACAAGCATCTAGGTTTCTTTGTGTTTTAATATTTTGGTTTCTTCTCATTTGCAAAGACAGTTATTTATTCAAATTCAAGGTTAAATATTGAAAACGTAAGAACAAATAGAAGAGTTTTCAGATGACAGAGCTGACGCCTCACTGCTCTATCAACCCAGATTCAGTGCTTGCCTCAGGTACTGTCTCTGTAGAGTTTGCATGCTGCCCCTGTCACCATATGTTTCCTGGGTTGCTCTGGGTTTCTCCCTCATCCCAACTATGTAAGGGTTGGATAAGTAGCACTGTAAGTTACTCTGAAAGTATAGGTAAGTGGTAGAATTTTTTACTGTGCTCATGGACTTCTTCATCAAGTTATGGTATTGTTGCACTGTTGTAACTATATGTTATAATTGTGTGGTTTTGTTAGTTTTTTCAGTTTTGGTCTGTCCTGTGTTTTGTGATATCACACTGGAGGAAATATTGTATTATTTCTTAATGAATGCATTACTAAATGACAATAAAAGAGGACTGCGTGTCTTCATAATCATAATCTAAACTAGGTGAGTTGTTGGAATTGTGGAGAGAATCGATTATAGGGAAAATTTAATGGAGAATGGGGTTGCTCTGCGAGAGCGGCATGGGCTTTCTATGTTGTAGAACAGTAGATTCTTTGTAAATAAGTTTCATTGCTCATGTATTTTGTCTTCTTTAACTCAGGTTTATGAAAAATTAGATTCAGCCCTTGCTTGTGAAATCAAGGATCAATTGAAGAATCCTGAAAGAAGACAGATAATTCTTCAACTTTTGGGGCATCCTTTTGTACAGAAGCACCTCATCAGCCATCTGGAGCAGTCTGACCCTTTGGTGAGTTCCAGATAGCTTCCATGTGTGCACAGAGGACACCTAACTTTAATTCAACACTGTCTAAATTGTCAAATGGTTTGATTCACATCCACTACTGGTTGAGTAGTAATTACTTCCAAGGAAGCTTGAGGTATTTTTCTGATGGAAACTCTAGTTCATGACCCTCAGTTGTTTGAAACTGAATCAGACCATTTTTGAATTTGATTTTCATTTTGGCCCAGTGTTGAGCTTTGAACCTCACCTTTGCCATCGCTAATTCCAACTAAAATTAACAGACTCTCACCCGATTTCAATGTTGAAATGCTTTCCTCTTTTGTATAGTTATTACAATGTATCCCTGCCCATCTCCTTTGTTGTAGTTTTGTATGTGCTTGAGATTACTCAAATCTTTATTGCCAGTGTCTTAATGTACAGCATATCCCTTTACCCATCCCTCATGCTTGTTAATGAACATTGTCTTCTGGTTAGATAGATAGATAGATACTTTTTAGATTAGATTAGATTATGAGGACACGCAGTCCTCTTTTATTATCATTTAGTAATGCATGCATTAAGAAATGATACAATGTCCTTCCAGAATGATATCACAGAAACACAAGACAAACCAAGACTTAAAAAACTGACAAAAACCACATAATTATAACATACAGTTACAACAGTGCAAAGCAATACCGTAATTTGATAAAGAACAGACCATGGGCATGGTAAAAAAAAGTCTCAAAGTCTCTCGAAAGTCCCATCATCTCACGCAGATGGTTGAAAGGAAAAACTCCCTTCCATGAGCTTACAGCGCCGCAAACTTGCCGATGCAGCACCCTGGAAGCACCCGACCACAGCCGACTCTTGAGTCCGTCCAAAAACTTCGAGCCTCTGACCAGCCCTCTGACACCGAGCACCGAGCACCATCTCTGCCCGAGCGCTTCGACCCTGGCCCTGGCAACAGGCAATAGGCAAAGCCGAGGATTTGGGGCCTTCCCCTCCGGAGATTCTCGATCGCACAGTAGCAGCAGCAGTGAAGCAGGCATTTCAGAAGTTTCTCCAGGTGTTCCTCCGTGCTTCTCACGTCTGTCTCCATCAAACCAGGATTGTGCACGGCCCCTACTTCACAAATACGATATCATTTCGGAGCGCCGTGTACGCTGCGTCGTGCCACCATCTTTCTCCTCCCCTTTATTGATCCCAAAGGAAATTACACAGTAACATTATAAGTGCACAGATATTCAAATATTAGAAGAGAAGTAAGAAAGGTTAAAAATTAAGTTACCTCAAACAGTCTAATAGGAGGGGGTCATCACTTCCCCAGCTAGAGGTTGGCTCATTATAGAGCCTAATGGCCAAGGGTAAGAATGACCTCATATAGCGCTGTTTGGAGCAATGCAGTTGTCTAAGTCTGTTACTAAAAGTGCTCCTTTATTCAACCAAGGTGGCATGCAGAGGGTGAGAAATATTGTCCAGAATTGCCAGGATTTTCCGTAGGGTCCTCTGTTCTACCAAGGCCTCCACTGTGTCCAGTTTGACTCTTCTAACAGAACCAACCCTTCTTATCAGTTTATTGAGCCTGTTGGCATCACCTGTATTGATGTCATTGCCCCAGCACACCACCACATAGAAGTTTATACTGGCGACAACAGACTGGTAGAACATATGAAGGAGAGGCCTGCATTTGCCGAAGGACCTCAGTCTCCTCAGGAAGTAGAGGCAACCCTGGCTTTTCTTGTACACAGCCTCTATGTTGGTGCTTAAGTCTGTCATCCAGGTGCACCCCCAGGTACTTGCAGGTCCTCGCCACATCCATGTCCTCACCATCAATAGTAATAGTCTTCCAAAAGTCCATCACTATCTCCTTCATCTTACTGATATTGGGATGCAGATGATTCAGCCTGCACCATTTGACAAAGTCCTCCATCTGGGCCCTGTATTCATCTTCCCGTCCCCTCTTTATACACCCAACTATTGCTGAGTCATCAGAGAATTTCTGCAGATGACATGACTCGGTATTGTATCTAGAGTCCAACGTATACAGGGTAAACAGGAAGGGGGCCAATAAAATCCCCTGTGGGGCCCCAGTGCTGCTCATAGCCATGTCTGGCACACAGCTCTGAAGCCGCACAAACTGGTCTGCAGTCAGGTAGTCCATTATCTAGGATACAATGATTTAAGGTTTTTGTATTCTTTTCAGATTCCTCAATAGCAGGGGTTCCCAACCTTTTTTTGTGCCATGGACCTCTACCATTAACCGAGAGGTCCATGGACCCCAGGTTGGAACCCTGCTCTATAGTTTCACATTCCGTAAAATCTGTCTTCTTACACCTTATCAGTTATAATTACTCTACCATTGGCTGCTTGCTTTCAGATGCATAAATCCTAAGTTTTGGAATTCCCTGTGAAGCGATCTAAATTTTCCTGCTCCAGGTGTCAACAACACCTAGTTTACAGAGCAGGGTTTAGAGTGCCACAGCTGCTGCTGTGTGTATACATCTGATGTAAGCAATCGATGATTGCTTTTTATTTCCCTGGCCTATGTCCACAAGAGTTGTGTAAAGCTCATCAACTGTAGTACTGATCTAGAGAAATCTGTCTGTGAATGTTATGTTGCTAAGAACAAAGTAAAATAGGTTATTTTGAGTGTAACAAAACGTATTCAGTATATCTAACTGAACTATAGTGAGATAGGTAGTGTGTGTGAGAGAGATGAACAGAGAGAGAGAGAGAGAGAGGGAGTGTGTTAACATTTCAGGTCGATGACAAGAGGTTACTGAAACATTAATTCTGTTTCTCCTTCTACAGATGCTGCCTGACCTGTTGAATTTTTCCAGCATTTTCAGTTTATACTTCATTTCTGTCATCTGTACTTTTTCTTTGCTTTTCCAATATTTTCTTTTATTATTCTTTATCAACTGATAATGATCCAATTTGACAGCAATATTTTTTAAACATTTGGCTGGCTTGGTAAGATTTCAAGCTTGCAGGCACTATTTGTAATCTCTCTGAATTAGCTGGCAGTGGTTAGCATATAATGATTAGTTTTGGCATCTGTCAACACAAGGAAGAAAATTAGCTAGACTTTCTTCTTTATTCTGTGGCACCTGCTGAAAAACAGGTGCATCTGAATATCAGGTAGGACAGGGCCAGTCTTAGTTGTTATTTCCTCATGGTACAATGTTCACAAACTAAATTTGCATTTGAATCAATCACTTAGCTATTGTACTGGACACCAAATCAATGAAACAGCAGATTCATTATCTTCAGAAGAACTTCATTCCTTGTAAAATGACTTCCCATGACGTGTTCTTAATTTATACAGTGCTAGATAACAGTAAAACTGTAACTCTTCCTCTTTACAGTTTTGTCAATTTTAATTAAGTATTTAATTTGAGAGTGTGGATAACATGTTTGGTGATGTGTCTTGAAACTGGCAAAAGAATATAACGTAATATTTTGTAGTTAAGAATAATGAAAACTGATGAAGATCCATTAATATTAAGGAGAAAATCTATCGTCTATGTATATAATCTATGTATTTAAGATACAATATATTTATGTTTATTGTGATTTTTTAATTGTTTGTTTTTTTAATCTTATTGATCTTTTCTGTGCTGCGTCAGATCCAGGGTAACAATTATTTTGTTCTCCTTTACGCTTGAGTACTGGAAATGACATTAAACAATCTTGAATCTTGAATCTTGAAAAAAGGAACTGAAGCGTTTAGTAGATGCTTCATACTCATAATGTGCTGCATTAAAAGCAATGTAAAAAAATAAACCAGAGATCACCACATATTACCTGTTGGTATTATCCCACTATAACCTTTTATTCTCAGAAATATGTTATAGAATATAATGCACCAATGCTCTGCAGATGTGGGTCAGTGGAATTGCTCCACCCCACAAATTAGTACTATACTGCTCTTTTATCTTTGTGTCTTTCCTTGGAATAGCAGCCACCCAACATTACTGTTGGACACCCTGAACATCTACTTCAGGATACACGAGCGTGGTTACAAGAAATTGTGTTGAAGGCAGCTGAGAAGTGTGGTTGCCAAAGGAGACTGGGTAAGCTTTTGTTTTAAGTATCCTACAATAGTAATTTAGTAACTAATGGAGTTGATTCTGTCGGTAGAATCATCAGACTCTCTATCTGCATTGTTTGACTCATGGAGGGTGAATAAGGCCCTTAGTGGGTAAGAAGGACATAATTTTCTTAGCAGAGAGATCAGTTATTGTATTTAATATAACTGGCGGAGGATCAGAGGGGATATAGTGGTTTGGAGTTAAGCACACTTGGTTTTGGATAGAGTCCCTGTAGAGCAAATCGTCAAAGTGTAACTTCCAGCAGGCAATGACCACCTTTCTGTTCTTGGTAAGTTCTTCTCCATTGTTGATTCATTGTGTTTAGGCTGTAGATGTTCTTGACAAGGTTGCCTGGAATTTGCACGTCTTAGTTATCAGAGAGTTACTGGATCTTGTGTGCTTTATGCATCTTCTACCTGTTCTTTAGATCTCACGCTTTCTATTCAAGCTGAGCCTTTAAGTGCCGGTAGAACAGTTTGTTTTACCTTCTTTCAAGTGTGGTGAAGTTTCTGATCCAAAATGTTTCTGACTTATCAGCTCCTGGATCTCCTGGTTATTCTTATCAACTAATCCTTGGAATGAAAACTACTTTTTTTCCACATAAATGACAATATAATTATTAGAAAGCAGTTGGAACAGTAAGTGTTAATGGGATCAGTAGCAGCTGGATGTACATTTAAGGAAAATTTGGAATTGGAATAAATTCATTATGTCCCATATACTGAGATAAGTGAAAAGACTTCTGTTTTTGTGCTTTCCAGGCAGATCGCACCATACATACACTTAGCAGCCATTTTATTATGTACCTCCTATACCTAGTAAAGTGGCCATTGAGTATATGTTCATGGTCTTCTGAAGCTGTAGCCTATCCACTTCAAGGTGTAATATGCTGTTTATTGAGAGATGCCTTCCTGTTAGCTTGAACCAATTCTCCTCTTTCGTTAAAAAGGTGTTTTTACCCATAGAAATGCTGCTCATTGGATGTCTTTTGTTTTCTGCACCATTCTCTGTAAACTTTAGAGATTGTTGTGCGTGAAAATCCCAGGAGATCAACAGTTTCTGAGACACTCAAACCACACTATCTGGCACCAACAACCATTCCACAGTCAAAGTCCCTTGGATCACATTTCTTCCCCATTCTGATGTTTGGTCTGATCAACATTTGAACCTCTTGACCATGAGAGCATGCCTTTATGCATTGAGTTGCTGCCATGTCATTGGTTGATAAGATATTTGCACAGTGTACTGAATAAAGAGGCCACTGAGTGTAAGTAACAGGTTTAGATCTAGATCAATGAAGTAAGCTTGTTTGACCTGATAGCTTGTTGTTGCTTTTTCCTCAGAATTATAAACTATTTTCAGGTTTCCAGCCGGGTATAGGTATTGATTAGAACCATCTTCATTAGGGACGATGCCTGGGCATGTCTAGTCCAGTGTTATGTCTACCCCATAGTCCATCCCTCCTGATTGGTTAGTCCTCATCCAATCAGGTTTCCACTCTCCCACCTTGTTTATAATCGAATTCCAGTTCTTACTTAGAGCGTGACCTTCGTCTTTGTTAAAATTCCTTTCCTCTAGTTTTATTTCAATTACTTCCTGTACCAGGCAGTCCCAAAAGCCATTGGCACAGCACAGTACTTTTGTGCCGTCAAGGTCAATTCCACAGCCATTGCGAATGCAGTGTTCTGCTACCACCGATTTCTCCGAGTAACCCAAAAGGATACACCTCCTGTGCTCCTTGATACGGGTTTCCACCAAGCATCCCGTCTGGCTGATATACACTGCTCTGCATTCACAGGGAATCCTGTAAGTGCCAGCTGTCCTGAGTCCCTGGTCATCTTTGACCTGCATAAGCTGTGAATTGAGCTTCCTTATGGGTTTGTGGATGGTATTAATCCGACATTTCGTCAGAATCCTGGCTATCCTTCCAGAAACTGTGGAAATATAGGGGAGGCAGGCATTGGCAGTGGGTTCCTCCTCATTGTTAGGTTTCCTGGTTTAACCGTCTGCCCTTTTAAGGGCCTGATTGATTTTCTTCACCTCGTAGCCATTCTGTAAGAACATCATTTATTTCCTCAGGGAGACTATCCAGGTCAGAAATATTTTTTGCATGGTTAATCGAAGTAGAAAGAACCACTCCACATTGTGAGGCATAATGGTGGCTGTTATTGTTGAGGTACAAGTCTGCGTGAGTGGGTTTCCGATAGACGCCATGTCTGAGGCTACCTTCTGGATTCCGTCATTTTAGAATGTCAAGGAACAGGAGGCAACCATTCTTCTCTATCTCCATCATAAATTGGATGTTCGGATGTATACTGTTCAGATGGTCGTGGAACTGTTGGAGTGCCTGGAGTCCATGAGGCCACACACTTCGTCATATACATCAGGAAAGCACTAGATCCTTTTTCCTCAGAATTGTTTGTCTGCTTATAATTTTCAATATGTTAATTAGCAAAGTATATATAATGTGCAAACTTTTAAAATCACGCTCTTAAGCTTGCTGGATTGCCTTGTGTTTATTCTAGTATTTTCAGTTTTGTAGTACTATCAGGAATTTGCTTTCCAATCTTGATTTTGTGAGTTATGGTTCACCATTTGCACTCATACCTCTGTTTATAGTTAAGCTTTTTAAAATATTAGAGAGAGAATTGAAATCTGATACTTCATTAATTCTATCTGTAACACAGCTGGTGATTATTCTGACCTATCATCGGAGATGATCAATTTCATTGATGACACCAAAAATCTGATTTTCACGGAAATGGAACAGCTACTGGCAAGGCATGAGGCAAAGCAAATTGTAATATGAATTTCTCTTAACATCTTAAGCTTATTATGTAAACTATGAATTTCCCCCTTTCCTGGTGCTTTACTATATTGTGATTCTTGAACACAGGAGCAAAATTCTTCCAGCAGGTAGAGCCAATAAATGAGAAATGCATATTTTTGCTTCTTTTCCCATTGTGTCCAGCGTAGTATTCTTTCCACATAACGCATTTTCCTTATACTTTTCCTTGTGCCTCTGGAAGTTGGATGTAGCTCATTATACAGCATACAACAGTCATTTCTGAAGAGCATGCCAGCCAGTGGCTTTGTCGCAACTGTGTGGTAAGGCAAACATTCCTGACAGTGTGCTTTCCCTGTGGAAATGGGCAGAAGTTACGGACAGTATGTTATCCCCACAGGAGTGGGCGGGGATTCCCAAACATGTGTTAGCCTTGTTGGAGTGGGTGGGGGCTCCCACTAGCCATGTTGGGCTGATCAGAGATTCCTTACAGTGTGCGGGCCTTGCGAGGGAGGGATGGAAACATAGAAACATAGAAACATAGAAAATAGGTGCAGGAGTAGGCCATTCGGCCCTTCGAGCCTGCACCGCCATTTATTATGATCATGGCTGATCATCCAACTCAGAACCCTGCACCAGCCTTCCCTCCATACCCCCTGATCCCCGTAGCCACAAGGGCCATATCTAACTCCCTCTTAAATATAGCCAATGAACTGGCCTCAACTGTTTCCTGTGGCAGAGAATTCCACAGATTCACCACTCTCTGTGTGAAGAAGTTTTTCCTAATCTCGGTCCTAAAAGGCTTCCCCTTTATCCTCAAACTGTGACCCCTCGTTCTGGACTTCCCCAACATCGGGAACAATCTTCCTGCATCTAGCCTGTCCAATCCCTTTAGGATTTTATACGTTTCAATTGGATCCCCCCTCAATCTTCTAAATTCCAACGAGTACAAGCCAAGTTCATCCAGTCTTTCTTCATATGGAAGTCCTGCCATCCCAGGAATCAATCTGGTGAACCTTCTTTGTACTCCCTCTATGGCAAAGATGTCTTTCCTCAGATTAGGGGACCAAAACTGCACACAATACTCCAGGTGTGGTCTCACCAAGACCTTGTACAACTGCAGTAGTACCTCCCTGCTCCTGTACTTGAATCCTCTCGCTATAAATGCCAGCATACCATTTGCCTTTTTCACCGCCTGCTGTACCTGCATGCCCACTTTCAATGACTGGTGTATAATGACACCCAGGTCTCATTGCACCTCCCCTTTTCCTAATCGGCCACCATTCAGATAATAATCTGTTTTCCTATTTTTGCCACCAAAGTGGATAACTTCACATTTATCCACATTACATTGCATCTGCCATGAATTTGCCCACTCACCCAACCTATCCAAGTCACTCTGCATCCTCTTAGCATCCTCCTCACAGCTAACACTGCCACCCAGCTTCGTGTTATCCGCAAACTTGGAGATGCTGCATTTAATTCCCTCATCCAAGTCATTAATATATATTGTAAACAACTGGGGTCCCAACATTGAGCCTTGCGGTACCTCACTAGTCACTGCCTGCCATTCTGAAAAGGTCCCGTTTATTCCCACTCTTTGCTTCCTGTCTGCTAACCAATTCTCTATCCACATCAATACCTTAGCCCCAATACCGTGTGCTTTAAGTTTGCACACTAATCTCCTGTGTGGGACCTTGTCAAAAGCCTTTTGAAAATCCAAATATACCACATCCACTGGTTCTCCCCTATCCACTCTACTAGTTACATCCTCAAAAAATTCTATGAGATTCGTCAGACATGATTTTCCTTTCACAAATCCATGCTGACTTTGTCCGATGATTTCACCGCTTTCCAAATGTGCTATTATCACATCTTTGATAACTGACTCCAGCAGTTTCCCCACCACCGACGTTAGGCTAACCGGTCTATAATTCCCCAGTTTCTCTCTCCCTCCTTTTTTAAAAAGTGGGGTTACATTAGCCACCCTCCAATCCTCAGGAACTAGTCCAGAATCTAACGAGTTTTGAAAAATTATCACTAATGCATCCACTATTTCTTGGGCTACTTCCTTAAGCACTCTGGGATGCAGACCATCTGGCCCTGGGGATTTATCTGCCTTTAATCCCTTCAATTTACCTAACACCACTTCCCTACTAACATGTATTTCGCTCAGTTCCTCCATCTCACTGGACCCTCTGTCCCCTACTATTTCTGGAAGATTATTTATGTCCTCCTTACTGAAGACAGAACCAAAGTAATTATTCAATTGGTCTGCCATGTCCTTGCTCCCCATAATCAATTCACCTGTTTCTGTCTGTAGGGGACCTGACTGTAGAGACAAATGTCTTTACCAGTCTTTTCCTTTTTACATATCTATAAAAGCTTTTACAGTCAGTTTTTATGTTCCCTGCCAGTTTTCTCTCATAATCTTTTTTCCCCTTCCTAATTAAGCCCTTTGTCCTCCTCTGCTGAACTCTGAATTTCTCCCAGTCCTCAGATGAGCCACTTTTTCTGGCTAATTTGTATGCTTCTTCTTTGGAATTGATACTATCCCTAATTTCTCTTGTCAGCCACGGGTGCACTACCTTCCTTGATTTATTCTTTTGCCAAACTGGGATGAACAATTGTTGTAGTTCATCCATGCAATCTTTAAATGCTTGCCATTGCATATCCACCGTCAATCCTTTAAGTGGCTCAGTCAGCTGGAATTGGAAAAAAATCAATGGCTGGTTATAGTTGTGGTTTCTTCTTTGTGTAGGCAATTGTCTAATTTTAAAATTCAAGACAGTAAATCTTTAAATATAAAGCAATTAGCATAAAATATTATTTAACAAACATTTTTAGATGTTTCTAGTTGATATTAATATTATTAATTGGCTTCCCTTTTCCCTTCAGTATCATGATGGTAAACTGCCTTTGACATTACATTTAAAAAATCTATTTGCATGATAAATACATCTTCATTTTCATTTTTCTGAAAACCGGGATAAAACTCTGGTTAGACTACATTTGTTTTCGGTTCTGGTCATCTCACTGGGGGAAGTATGTACAAGCACTAGCGAGGGTGCAGATGAGATTTACCAGGATGTTGCTTGGATTAGAGAGCACGTCTTATGTGGAAAGCCTGAGCAAGAAAGAGTGAAGGAGGATGAGGGGGTGACCTGATAGAGGTGTATAAGATTATAAGAGGCACAGATAGAGTGTGCCTTTATCCCAGGATGATACTGGCTAAAGTTTAGAGAAGATATCAGAGGTGAGTTTTTACAGAGAGAGAGAGAAGTATACAGTGGATTCCAGTTAATTGGGACACATTGGGACTGGTACATTTTGATCCAATTAAGCAGCTGCCTTAATTAGCCAAAGTTATCACAGAAATAGTTAAAAAGGTATAAAAATGACAAAATACCAGTTAACTGAGTAACAAATTATGTATTTATATAAAATACAGAAACACTCTCAATACTCCTACAGTACTGTAACACTGTGTATTAGTTCCTAATAGTTATCGATGGAGGAATTCATCATGTGTATGTTGTGTGTTCTTTAGATTAAGTGTAAATGAACAAAATCAACACTGACAGTGCAGATAATGCCATGTCTTCATACAATGCTTTTCGATGATTGCATCCTCCAAACCTTCATTTTCATTGTAACATTCAAGATGATTGTTGATACCTTCAAATTTTTCGTAGTTTTTAACTTGTTGAACTAATGAAATCAATTCATTTTCACTCCTGGCTGTTTCTGGCATCTCCAAGTCTGAATGCTTGAAACCACAGTAATTCAAACAGTCCTGAATTGTCTTACTGCTTATTTTTTGCTAACTCTCTGTATAAAAACAAATCACTGTTTTTGAATACAAACTCACGCAACCGACGCAACTTAAAAACTGTTCACTCAAGCACGGTGTAATGTCGCAAGTTAGGAACTGTTTGGCAACAGTCTTCTGTCCCAATTAAGCGGAATAGTGTCCCAAATAAACAAAGTGAATCCCAGCTATTTTCTTGATTAGTTTTTGTTCTTTCAGAATTGTCCCAAATAAGTGGCTGTCTGATTAACTGATGGCCTAATTAACTGGATTCCACTGTACTTCACTAGAAAATTTACAGTGTATCTTCCATTCAGTTCTCTATCTCATTCACCTAAAATGCTCTCCCTGAAGAGGTTGAGGCTGCCTCTGTAGATGGACAATGGAATACAGCCTCTTTTGAAACTTCATTCATCGACATTCTTAACTCTACTATGTCTGTTTAGATGAATGGGGATTAAGTTACTTTGGATCTTTCTGAGATTTGTAAATCACAGTTTTAACATCTAAAGCCTGGCTTAGCTTGATCCATCAGCCCTTCTTTCCAAAATCACCACCAATAGTTATTCTATCATGCTACATAATGACTTTTAATAAAGTAACTGAAAAGAGTAAAATGTTACCACCTCAAAATGTGGCTTGTGTGTATCAAAGCACAATCCATTGTAATATGAAATATATAGACATTTCATTTCTGGAGAATGAATATTTTCCTTCTTGAATTCAGATGTTAAGCAGTTAGTTTCAGAAGCATCACTTTTTTTTGTAATTTATCTTTTATTGAAGTCCATCATCAAACATTTCCATAAGATGTATTTCAGATACTGTACATATATATATTTGTCACAAATCTCCACATAATATTTATCTGAGGTATACACTTATAGAAAGGAGAGGAAAGAAAGAACAAACGAACGAAGGAAACTGTACAAAGTAGTCTCACAAGTCAATGAATATGTTGTAAAAAAAAAAGATCACAGCAGCATCACTTTTTAATGAAAAAGGTAACATTAATGACTTGGGTTGAAGTGCCCTTCTCATTAACTTGTTAACATGAATAAACATTCAAGCAGTACGCATCATATTTATTGTAGTGGTAGAAAGGTGCTGAAAGTCATTCAAGCAATCCAAATTTATGTTGATTTAAAAATGAAATCTACTTAGACCCATCTCAATCATAAAATTGCCCAATTACTTAAATGAGAGTGATGATGTTTCTTATAAATCTCAATCTAACTTTTTCAGAGTTTGAATACTTTGTTAATCCTTTAATTTGCACAAAATCTATGATGTGTTAGGTGATATTTCTAAGCTTCCAATCCAGAGTAGGTGATATGTTTGCTTGAAGAGCTTTTGTTAAGTGGTTGTAAAGAAATTTAAGTTGAATGGACATAACAGCAATGGTTAAAGTACAAGCCATACTGCTTAGGTCTCAATCAGCTTCAAGCCTGGAAAGTGACAGAAAGATTGAGGTGGGTCTAAGTTGATTTCATTTTTATATCGGGTGGCATGCTAGTATAGCAGTTACTTTACAATACCAGCTGTAAGATCAGGATTAGCTCCTGCTGCTGTCCATAAGGAATTTTTATATTCTCCCCATGACCACTTGGTTTCCTCCCACACTCTAACGACATCGGGTTAGGGTTAGTAAGTTGTTGGGCGGAGTGGGGGGCGGGGGTAACATGGCGACACTTGATTGGACTGTGTTGTTGTTGACATAAAACATGGGTCTCGGCCCGAAATGTCGACTGTACCTCTTCCTAGAGATGCTGCCTGGCCTGCTGCGTTCACCAGTAACTTTGATGTGTGTTGCAAAGCATTTCACAGTATGTTTCAATATACCTATCACAAAATAAAGCTAATCTCTAATCTCTTTTGAATCCTTTCAAAGTATCATCGAATGGTTGCAGGATGGCAGAAGGCTACTGGTTCTCTGTAACAGCAGATCAACTAGTCCCACTGCCACGTTCTGCATGCACAACTTTCCAGCACTTTGTGTATGATCCTTGGATTTCCAGCATCTACAGATTTTCTTTTGTTTGTGATTGCATATCCTATGAAACTTCCATTTGAATACCTTGATTGAGTCCCATGGATGCTGCCTGACTTGCTGTTTCTTCAGCATTTTGTGTGCATTGCTTGAGATCTCCAGCATCTGCAGAACCTCTTATGTTAATGATTGAATCTGTTTCCATTGCTTCAGCTTGCAATGTATTCCAAATTCTAATTACCCACTGCATAAATAAGTGTTTTTCCTTGTGTCTCTTCTGAATCTTTTATAAGAAGTTTTTGTCCTTTGTTGTTGATCATTTTGCCAATGAGAACAATTTCTCTTTATGTGCACAGTCTAGATCCTTCATGATTTTAGATCCCCTATATAGCTTGTTCACTCAGATGAGAAGAACTTAGGTTTTCTTGAATGTCCACAACCCCCATTCTCCTCTGAGCCCTCAGAACATTCCAAAATTCGTTTCAATCAGTTGTGTACAGGAGCCTAAGGTCCCATACCACCAGGTTCAGGAACAGTTATCACCCTTCAACCATCAGGCTCCTGAACCAGCATGGATAACCTCACTCACCTCAACAATGAACTGATTCCATAACCTAAGGCCTCACTTTCAAGGACTCTACAACTCATGTTCTCAGTAATATCTGTTTATTTATTTATTTACTACTATTATTATCAGCAACACACAGAAAATGCTGGAGGAACTCAACAGGTCATGCAGCATCTATGGAAAAGAGTAAACAGTTGACGTTTTGGGTTGAGGCCCTTCATCAGGACTGAAAGGGAAGGGGGAGGATGCCTGAATTAAAAGTGGGGAGGAGAGGGAGGATAGTTGGAAGGTGATAGGTGAAGCCTGGTGGGTGGGAAAGATCAAGGGCTGGAGAAGAAAGGATCTGACAGGAGAGGAGAGTGGACAATGGGAGGCTGTGGATTGACATGGAATGGGAATGGGAATTAAACTGTTTGGCCACCAAGAAGTTCTACTTGTGGCAGATGGTGCGGATGTGTTTCTCAGAATTATGAACCAAAGACTTCATAGCAACTGCTCAACATGGAATGTCATCGGCCTCAATAGTGACAGATTATAACCCAGTTGTAAGTGCTGCACAGAGATGGGATGAGGTCACATTACATTTCACTATCTCTATCAAATGGATGCTGCACTAGCTTACTTTCTTTGTCATAGCTTCTCTTTGTTTATTCCTACAGGATTATGATTCTGATTTGGCACAGAAATCGGTTACAGAACAGTATCCGTGGGCAGAATTGGCCGGAAGACGCCCAAAGTCAGTAAAGAGTAAAGATCTGCACCTGACATTGCGGAGAGGATCTGAATTTCAATTAAATTCAAATGGTATTACACAAACAGCAGTAATAGTCCTTAGCCACAACTCATGGTTAACCAAAAATAATGGGTGTTGAGAGAAGCCAACCATAATTACGAACAAGTGATTTTCAGAATTCAGTGGAGTGAAACAGATTAGAACTGTCCATTGTTTGCATTTGTCTCATTCACATGAGTGGCTTCTTTGTTCAATACCCCATTCAAGGAAGCTAGGGTATCACACAGTATTTGAGGGTTTGTCTCATTGCCTATTCTTGACTGTCATAAGGTGTTGGCAGTGGTGTATACTGCCAACCCAAAATTGGTAGATTAATTTTCTACCCTGGCATGTTATGAATTAATATATCAGCCCACTTTTGAACAAGCACTAAAAGGTAATTCCGACTTTGCTGAATTATATGAAGCATCCAACTAGTTTACCAGAATCTTATTTTCTGCCCATTGACTATCAATGGATAGGATTCTGCCCATGATTTGGGAATGGTGTTTTTGTAGAATTGATATTTTTGTAGAATTAGCTAATTCATGTGCTTTATGGAGTTTTAATTTGAATATCATTATCAACAACAAATATTCTTTAACCTAACTTGGTCAGTTATGTACTTGAATGAAAGTACTTAAAAAACAAGAGAAACCAATAGACAAATTTAGAATTGCCCTCAAATTGATACACATTGGTCAAATGATAAAGAATACAAAAGTCAACCACACAGAAAGTAATATTTCTAGGAACTGTTAACAAAATATTAGTTTACAAAATATCTCAAACTCACTTTCCACTTTTCTGAATATACCTCAGTATGATAAGATGATAACTTGACCTTGCAATCTATCTTGCTATGACCCTGCACTTCATTGTCTACCGGCACTGTACTTTCTATAACACTAAGATTTTATTCAGCACTCTGCTATTGTTTTACCAGTGCACTGTTGTAATGAATTGATCTGTATGAATGGTATGCAAGACAAATTTTTCACTGTACAGGTACCTCAATACATTTGGCAATAATGAACCAATTAACAAATGTACCTTGAAAGCCATTCCTTCTGCACCATTGAGTTATCTTAGAGGTGTACAATCTTTAATATTTAAACCACCACATACAGATTCTGCTTCTTACTTGATTAAATATATTTTAACCACATAATTATATATTGCAGAGTCATACCCAGTGAAAAATTTTCTTGAGGGTAATATCTTAAGTGATTCTGCAGGTGACAACAACCTGGAGCCCAGGTTGAATCCTCCACTGCTGAGCTGCGTGCAGAGTGAGGCACTTGGAAGCTCCGTCTGTGCCGTCCTCGAGTCAGATCGGCAACAGATGCTTGCCATTTGTGAACAGCTGAAAGGAAAGTTGCTTCCATCGACACTCAGAAGTTTCACTTGGTTGGATAAGCTACTGAAAATGAATGAAAACTACCAGACCAGAGTCTCAGTAGAGTAAGAATAATACATTTGTCATCCCATTTTATTATTTTAAGTAGATGGTTTTAAATGTAGGTTATGTTGTCCAGGAATTATTTATTGATCTTAGCCTTGAATGTTTCTTTAATATTCTTTTCTCCCTATTGATCAATGTAAAGCTGGCATTTATTGTATAACCCTAATGGTGGTGAGACACATTTTAGAAGCAATTCCTATTTCCCTCAGTAAATGGTGGTGAGACACATTTTAGAAGCATTTCCTACTTCCTTCAGTAAATGGTGGTGAGGCATATTTTAGAAGCACAGTAATCCTTCTGGTTGAGGTACTCACATTCTACTCAATATAACGTTTGAGCATCTAGAAAATTCCAAAGAGTTAAAACCCTTTGTTCAAAGTTCAAATTTCAAAGTACATTTATTAGCAAGTAAGTCTACAGTATGCAAACATGAGAAAATTTGCAGATTCCAGAATTCCAAAGCAACACACACAAAATGCTGGAGGAACTCAGCAGGCCAGGCAGCATCTATGGAAAAGAGTAAGCAGTTGACGTTTCAGGCCGAGACCCTTCATCAGATCCTAGCCTGCTAAGTTACTCCAGCATTTTGTATGTGTTGTCTTCCATACAGTATACAACCTTGAGATTCATCTTTAGCAAAGAAATTTCCTTAAATTTCTTCTTGAATAGCTTGCTCTTTAAACATGGTCAGAGAACAAAAGTCAAATAATCAAATGGGTAGGTCAAATATGTCAAGATGCCTTTCCTCACAGAAAAATATGTCAACAGCAAATAAAATGAATAAACTAACAGGGCAATCAAATCTTCAGTGTATTTAGGAAACAACTCAATAGCGAATTAAAGGAAAACTGAGCATCATGATGAACTGAGTTAATTCAATTGTTAATTCAATTAATTCATTGTTAATTATCCTTTGAGAAAGCTGTAAAATGTGTAAGGATCACAGAATCTAAACACAGTAATATAACCACTGCAGTGCAATACAGGTGTGAAGCCTCCCAAGCAGTTTATAAACCTCGGTAATAAACAGAAAATGCTGGAGGAACTCAGCAGGCCAGGCAGCATCTATGGAAAAGAGTAAACAGTCTACGTTTTGGGCCGAGACCCTTCATTAGGGTCCTGTTTACTCTTTTCCAGAGATGCTGCCTGGCCTGCTGCGTTCCTCCAGCATTTTGTGTGTATAAATTTGATTTCCAGCATTTGCAGATTTTCTCTGAGTCCCAATATCATTCCTCGAGTTTTAAAAACCAACAGAAGGCAACTAAAAAACTACAAGGAGAGAAGAGATGAAATATGAATGTAAGCTGGTCAATAATATAAAAGAGGATATCAAAAGTTTTTTTTCAGATATATTAAGAGTAAAAGAGCGACGACAGTCAATATTGGACCACTGGAAAAAGACACTGGAGAGGTAGTAATGAGGAACAGAGAAATGGCGGATGAACTTAATAAATATTTTGTGTCAGTCATCAATATGGAAGACACTAGCAGTATGTCAGATATTTGATAGTGTCAGGGGCAGAAGTGAATGTAGTTGTTCTTAGTAAGGAGAAGGTGCTTGGAAAGCTGAAAAGTGATGGATAAGTCAGTTGGACCAGTTGGACTACACCCAATCTTCTGAAAGAGGTAGCTGAAGAGATTATAGATGCATTAGTAATCATCTTTCAAGAATTATTAGATTCTGGAATAGTTATGAAGGACTGGAAAATTGCAAATGTCATTCCACTCTTTAAGAAGGAAGGGGTGCAGAAGAAAGTAAGTTTCACCAGTTAGCTTGACCTCAGTGGTTGGGAAGATGTTGGAGTCTATTATTAAGGATGTGGTTTCAGGGTACTTGGAGGCACATGATAAAGTAGGCCAAAGTCAGCATTGTTTTTCTTAAGGGGAAATCTTGCCTGACATATTTGTTGAAATTCTTTGAGGAAATAACAGGCAGGATAGACAAAGAAGAGTCAGTGGATGTTGTTTATTTGGATTTTCAGAAGGCCTTTGACAGGTTACCGCACATGAGGCTGCTTAAGAAGTTAAGTATTACAGAAAATATACTTGCATGGATAGAGGATTGGCTGACTGGCAGGAGGCAGAAAGTGGGATTAAGGGAGGATTAATCTGGTTGGGTGGCAGGATGGAGATACATCACTACTAAAGGAGGTATAAGGCACTCCCTCCCTCTGCTAGTCTGCAGGCCATCCTTGGGCAAGGTGTAACACCTGCTTAGCACCCCCCCCCCACCCTGATCAGGGTCACATGAACCCATAGGAGTAGGTGGTGGGTTTTCATATGAGCAGCTGGTGCATATCACAAGCCCTGGTTATGTGACCACTGACACCAGGCAGACAATCTCCGAAGAGTATTGTTAATGGCTGGTGTCACCTGTCTTGTAAAGGCACTGCCCAGAAGAAGGCATTCACAAACCACTTCTGTGGAAAATTTGCCAAGACCAATCATGAATGATAAATTTGACTGGCTGCCAGTGACTTTTGGTGTTCCACAGGGGTCGGTATTGGGACCACTTTTTTTCACTTCCTTTGTCAATGGTTTGGATGAAGGATTTGAAGGTTTTGTGGCCAAGCTTCCAGATGATACAAAGTAGGATCAACAGGCAGGTAGAGGTGATGAAGCAGGGAGCCTGCAGAAGGACTTAGACAGATTGGGAGAATCGGAAAAGAACTGGCATTTGGAGTATAGTGTAGGGAAGTGTATGGTCATGCACTTTGGTAGAAGAACAAAAGCATAGACTATTTTCTAAATGGAGAGAACATTCAAAGATCTGTTTATGCAAATGGACTTTGGAGTCCTTGTGCAAGATTCCCTCAAGGTTCATTTGCAGGTGGTAAGAAAGGCAAATGCAATGTTTGCATACACTTTGAGAGAACTAGAATATAAGAGCAACGATGTAATGGTAAGGCATTATAAGACATTGGTCAGACCGCACTTGGACTATTGTGGGCAGTTCTGGGCCCCTTATTTAAGAAAAGAAGTGCTAGTATTGGAGAGGCTCCAGAGGAGGTTCACAAGAATGCAGACATCCCACCTCTCCCGGAAGTTCCGGGAGTCTCCCGCATATGAATAGTGGCTCCCTGATGCCTGCAAATTATATGCAATATCACGGAAATCTATTTTTTTGAGAGCGAGCAGGCGAGAGAAAGCAAAAGAGCGAGAGAGAAAGCAAGCGAGAGAGAGAAAGCAAGAAAGAGTGTGAGAGAGAAAGCAAGTGAGAGAGAGAAAGCAAGAGAGAGGGAGAAAGCAAGTGAGAGAGAAAGCAAGAGAGAGTGTGAGAGAGAAAGCAAGCGAGAGAGAGAAAGCAAGAGAGAGTGTGAGAGAGAAAGCAAGAGAGAAGGAGAAAGCAAGCGAGAGCGCGAGCAACCACGAGAGAGAGAGCACGCGAGCGAGAGAGAGAGAGAGAGAGAGCGTGCCATGGCAGAGTGTTCCAAAAAAAGAAAATATAAAACGTACGTCACCCCAGACTACACTAAAGTGCACCCCTGCCTGATAGGGGTCAAAAATAATGACAGTGTTGCTCACTGCACTGTTTGCAACAGTGACTTTTCTATTGCCCATGGTGGGTTAAGACTGTAAAAGACATGTTAAGGTGAGTTTAACAGGTGTCATTTGTTCATTAGCATAGCTAACGTTATTTAAACTAGCTGGCTGGCTGCTAAGGGGCTACTCTATTGCAGACATCCCACCTCTCCTGGAAGTTCCGGGAGTCTCCCACAAATTGATGGTGCTACCTCCCTGAAATGAGTTTTTGCAGGGTGGGATGTCTGAGAATGATTCCAGGAATGAAAGGGTTAACATATAAGGAGCATTTGATGGCTCTGGGCCTGTACTCACTGGAGCTTAGAAGGTGGACGGGAGATCTCATTGAAACCTATTGAATATAGAATGGCCTAGAGTGGATGTGAAGAGGATGTTTCCTATGGTGGTTGAGTCTAGGACCAGAGGGCACAGCCTCAGAATAGAGGGATGCCCATTTAGAACAGAGATGAGGAGGAATTTCTTTAGCCAGGGGGTGGTGAATCTGTGGAATTCATTGCCATGGAGGCATGTCGTTGAGTATATTTAAAGCGGAGGTTGATAGGTTCTTGATGAGTCAGGGCATCAAAGGTTGTGAGGAGAAGGCAGAACAATGGGGTTGAGAGGGATAATAAATCAGCCATGATGGAATGCAGAACTGACTTGTTGGGCCACATGGCCTAATTCTGCTTTTATGCCTTATGTCTTATGGAATAGATATTATTTTTAAAAGATTAAAATATTCTTAGGATGACAAACAAAATTCATCCTCCAGTCACTATTTCTAAATCACATTATAGAATCACAGTGTGGTTACAGCAGGGAAGGCCATTCAGCCTGTCAGTTCCATGCTTGCTTTAAGCAAGAGCTGTTATGATAAACACACTACCCTGCAGTTTCTTCATTGCCTTGCAGCTTTGATTCATTTTAAACTCTTAGCCAATTCAGTCGGTTACTGTTATGTAGATATTTGTAGGAGTTTGCTGTGCACAGAATAGCTGCCCTACTATCAATGTCTGTATTTCAAAGCTCCTGTGATGTAAGATGCTGTAAATAATCTTGAAAGCTGACATGGGAATATATACATTTTAAGAAGACTTTGTATTCTGTATTTCCTCATTTTTTAAATGTTTCTTTTCCCATGAATGCATGTGCTTTTCCTCTTCTTTCAAAAGTGTTGAGAAAAGTCTCAGGGAGAAATTTGGATGGGTACTTCAACGCAGAGTAGCTGAGCTGAAACTGAGAAGTGCAACACAATCTCCTATTTCAGGACTAGTGGAAAATGCTGTCGTTGAGGTGAGACTTACATTTTATTTTTAATTCTGCATCGATCTTTCTTACTAAAATGGAAGTCTCCTTTCTATAATCAGATGTAAGAGATACTAAATGAAAAATATGTTGGATCAGATTCAATTCATTTCCTTTTGAGTATGCTGCATGCTACTATCAGTTCACATTATTAGACACAATTAGTATCTCATACATTACTGAATTCAAGGACAATGAAATACTTATTTTCCTGAAGTTAATTATATTTTGGACTTCATTATAATAAAGTGCAAACAGTCTGATAGAAATGTCTGAAAAATGATTTCAATTAGCTGATTATCATTAACGGTTCATGTCGACATTTCCCATTGAGACAGAAATTTGAGAAGACACCCTGCATGCAGCCCTTTGCCACAAATGAGCGGATGCTTTTGGAAGCTAGCAAGGCACTCAATGTCCTGTATGTTTATGATGGAACATTCCAACCATACCTAATATACTGGCTCTTTCCTCTTCAAGTTGCTTTTAAACATTCATCATCTAAGTGTGAGTAACTAAGAAGTTGCAATATAAAAGAACTTTTAAAAATTAAATTAGCAAAACTCTGAGTTGATTAAATATAATGTGTAATTTGCTCAAACATATCAAATGGCTTCAGCTTGACTCCTGTTAGTACTGAGCTCAGCTCTATGTTGTAGAAAGTACACTGGAATTGGTCTTAGGACCTGGTCAAACAACACCATTACTGATTGCTTTGCAATAGCATCAACTTTCTTATGTAATGACTTTCACATAACTAAGTTATTCTGAGCTGCATTACTGTATGGAGGAGATACTAAATTAGATAACCCAAATTTTGATGAAAGGAGTAGATTTTAAAAAGTCTTAAGATGCAAAAGGAAGATGGAAAGAAGGCAGGGCTTAAGGAAATAATTCCTGACCCAGGGTTTCAGATTCAGATTAATTTAATTATCACACATACATTGAAAATATACAGTGAAATATTTTATTTGCTTTAACAACCAGCACAACCTAAGGACGTGCTCGGGCAGCCTGCAAGTATGGCCACATATCCTGGTGCCATCAAAACATGCCCACGATGTTCAACAGAATAGTAGCAAAACAAGCCACATTCTTCCCTCCCATCCACTGCCCTACCTACACCAATCCAGGCCTCCAGCCTCCATCGGACCCACAGACTCATAGATATCAGCCTACTGTTTCCCTACTGGACTCACAGACTTGACTACTGATGAGAAAGCACTTAAATTTGGAGATGCTCAGAAGGCCAGAATTGTCCATATATATCTTACATAGAGTGCTATAGGTTGGTAGGAGATTATAGATAGATATTGTATCTGCTGGAAGGTGCCCATATTGTCAAAATCAAATCCAATTATGATGTCTCTCATGATCTATGCTTATCTGAATATTCCCTTTGCAATACTTAGGCTATACTTATTTGAATAAACATGTGAATAGGAGGAGTTTAACAGGATATGAGACAAACATGAGCAATATATTACCATTGCTCAATGGTTCAGCAAACCTATGAAGAATGATTACATCAGGGAAGCAGGAATCAGATGTAAGAAGAAGAGGTGAAAAATCATGAAAAAAATGTCATCAATCTGTAACTTTTGTTTTCTGCCTATATTAGAAATGACAGAATAGCAAATTGAATTCCAGCAAGAGGAAGGTTAGGAGCGTAGAATCATAGAGTAATAAACAGGCCAGTTGGCCCATTTTCTCCATGCCTATCATGATGTCCACCAAGCTACTCCCATTTATCCACATTTGTTTCGTATCCCTATGAGTCCCTTCAATCTATGTACTTATTCAAATAAGTTCAGCTCGAGTATTGCAAAGGGATCATGTTCAGAGAAGCATAGATCACGAGCGATGACAGTAAGAGAGATCAAAATAAGAAAAGGTATAACAGAAAGAAAGATTTGGAAGCCAAAGGCAAGAAATTTAATTACCTTATTTAAAACGTAATTTTATGTACGTGTATTATATATTGCAATATAATAAGTATATTATAAACTATATAATGTATTACATGTTATATGGTATTTATTGTATTAATATATATATTACGACACGTAAAGTTATGTTTCTTAACCAACACACTCAAAGTTCTGGAGGAACTCTCTTAAGTCAGGCAGCATCTATGGAGGTGAATAAACAGATGATGTTTTGAGCTGAAACCTCTCAATAGGACCGGAAAGGAAGGGGGGGAAAGAGCCAGAAAAAGGTGGTGTGAAAGAGCCTCGTCAGATATTGTAACAAAATGCTTTAGCTTTACTCTATACTGTACATAAAAAGCAACATTTAGGAAAAAGGTTCAACAATGGAAGAAATAGGTTGGCACTCCGTTACAGCGTTGAGGGAGAGCTGGAATTTCAAAGGAGCTTATTTTCAGGTGGATTGTTAGCCAATAATTGAGGTGCTGCGTTTTTTTTCTTGGTGCTGTGTTTTTTCTCTCTTGGGTGGATTTAAGAAATCTTTGAAGAACAGGGCAACACTCCTTCTTGATATTTGTCCTTAACTTAAGCCTGCCTAAATGGATTATCATTTCACTTTCATTCTTCTTTGACTCTAGTTTCTGCTTCTCTTCCCAACCCTTCATCAGTGAGCATATTCAAAATTCTAAACTCCACAAGACCATATGACTATAAGATATAGGAGTAGAATTAGGCCATTTGGCCCATCAATTCTGCTCTGCCATTTCCTCCTGGCTGATCCAATTTTTCTCTCAGCCCCAATCTCTTGCCTTCTCCCTTATTCCTAGAGGTTCCCTAGGGAGGAGGGAGGAGAAGATGGCGGCGCGATGTAGCGCGCGCGGCTGTTCCGAATGATATTGTATGTGTTAACTAGGGGCCATGCACAATCCTGATTTGATGGAGACAGCCGTGAGAAGCACAGAGGAACACCTGGAGAAACTTCTGAAATGCCCGCTTCGCTGCCACTGCTACTGTGCGATCAAGAATCTCCGGAGGGGAAGGCCCCAAATCCTCGGCTTTGCCTATTGCCTGTTGCCGGGGCCAGGGTCGAAGCGCTCGGCAGAGATGGCGCTCAGTGCTCGGTGTCGGAGAGCTGGTCGGAGGCTTGGAGTTTTCGGACAGATTCGGAGCGGACTGTGGTCGGATGCTTCCAGGATGCTGCATCGGCAAGTTTGCGACACTGGAGGTTCACCGTCTGCGTGAGATGATGGAAGTTTCAAGAGACTTTGAGACTTTTTACCATGCCCATGGTCTGTTCTTTATCAAATTACGGTATTGCTTTGCACTGTTGTAACTATATGTTATAATTATGTGGTTTTTATCAGTTTTTCAGTCGGTTTGTCATGTGTTTCTGTGATATCATTCTGGAGAAACATTGTATCATTTCTTAATGCATGCATTACTAAATGACAATAAAAGAGGACTGCGTGTCCTCATAATCTAATCTAATCTAATCTAATCCTTCATGCCTTGATCAATCAAGAATCTGTCAACCTCTGCCTTAAATATGTATAAAGACTTGGCCTCCACAGCTGTCTGTGGCAAAGAATTCTACAGATTCCGTACTCTCTGGCTGAAGAAATTCCTCCTC
Organism: Mobula hypostoma; assembly: GCF_963921235.1. Classification (NCBI taxonomy): domain Eukaryota; kingdom Metazoa; phylum Chordata; class Chondrichthyes; order Myliobatiformes; family Myliobatidae; genus Mobula; species Mobula hypostoma. The sequence continues at coordinate 7,369,149 of NC_086119.1, read as the reverse complement.
ATCTCTGTTCTAAAAGGAAATCCCACTGCTCATTCTTCTGAATTCCACTGAATACATGCCCAGATCCATCGAATGCTCTTTATATGACAATCCTTTCAATCTTGGAATCATTTTTGTGAACCTCCTTTGAACACTGTCCAGTTTCGGCACATTCTTTCTAAGATAAGGGGCCCAAAACTGCTCACAGTACTCCAAGGGAGGCCTCACCGGTGCTTTATGACGTCTCAACATTACATCCTTGCTTTTATGTTCTAGTCCTGTTGAAATGAATGCTAACATTGCATTTGCTTTCTTCACCTGCAAATTGGCCCGGCGTAGTGGCATCAGTGCCAGACTTCAGGACGAAGGGTCCTGAGTTCAAATCCAGCCGGCTCCCCTGCACGCTTTCCATCCGTGCTGGGTTACGAGCTGGTGATCTCTTTGGAAACTCACCTGGCAGAAGGCAATGGCAAACCACTGCTGTAACTTGCCTCGTATGCGTTTTCCCACTGCGTCAGAGAGGCGTGGAGGGAAAACGTCCGCTAACCAGAGAAACTCCGGATGCGACGTACCTTTCCTTTACCTGCAAATTAACCTCTAGGGAATTCTGCTCATGGACTCCAAAGTTCCTTTGCGCCTCAGTTGTTTTGTATTTTCTCTCCATTTAGAAAAAAGTCAACCCTTTCATTTCTTGTACCAAAGTACATGACCATAATACTTCTCAACACTGTATTCCATTTGCCATTTCTTTGCCCATTCTCCTAATCTGTCTAAATCCTTTTGTAGCTTCTCCACTTTCTCAGAACTACTTGCCCCTCCAACTATTTTCATAGCATCTGCAAACTTTGCAACAAAGCCACCAATCCATCATTGACATATAATGTAAAAAGAATTGGTCCCAGCACAGACCCCTGTGGAACACCACTAGTCACTGGCAGCCAAACAGAAAAGGCTTCCTTTATTCCCAATCTTTGTCTGCTACCAATCAGCCCCTGCTTTATCCATGCAAGAATCTTTCCTGTAATACCATGGACTGGTAGCTTTTTAAGCAGCCTGTCAAAGGCCTTCTGAAAATCCAAGTACACAACATCAACCAATTCTCCTTTGTCTATCCTGCTTGTTATTTCTTCAAAGAATTCCAACAAATTTGTCAGGCACGATATTCCCTTGAGGAAACCATGCTGATTATGGCCTATTTTATCATGTGCCTCCAAGTACCCTAACACCTCATCCTTAATAATCGACTCCAACATCGTCCCAACCACTGAGATCAGACTAACTGGCCTATAGTTTCCTTTCTTCTGCCTCTCTCCCTTCTTGAAGAGTGGAGTGACATTTGCAATTTTCCAGTCTTACGGAACCATTTCAGAATCTAGTGATTTTTGAAAGCACATTACTAATGCCTTCGCAATCTCTTTAGCCTTCTCTTTCAGAACCTTGGGTGTATAGCATATTGTCCAGGTGACTTATCTACCTTCAGAACTTCAGTTACCCAAGAACCTTCTCTTGAGTTATGGTAACCACACACTTCATGACCCCTGACACCTGGAACTTTCACCATACTGCTTCTGTGGTCGTGAAGACTGACCCAAATACTTATTCAGTTCACCTGCCTTTTTGTTGTCCCCTATTACTCAGTGAGATTCTATCTCCTGTTCTCCTCCTCAGCACAGGACATCAATTTTCAGAGCCTCCCTAACTAATCATCTCAGGTAAAAGGAAGAAACTTGTTTTCAATATCCTGACAACAGGAATTCTGCAGATGCTGGAAATTCAAGCAACACACATCAAAGTTGCTGGTGAACGCAGCAGGCCAGGCAGCATCGCTAGGAAGAGGTACAGTGGACGTTTCAGGTTGAGACCCTTCGTCAGGACTTCGAAGTTCTGACGAAGGGTCTTGGCCTGAAACGTCAACTGTACCTCTTCCTAGGGATGCTGCCTGGCCTGCTGCATTCACCAGCAACTTTGATGTGTGTTGCTTTCAATATCCCGAGTCCTTTTCAGAATATCCCAAGCGACTTTACAGCTAAAGAAACTTAAGGGGTCTCTGTTTCCATGCTCCATTTGCAGAACCCATATTCATGGGCTCCTCTTAAATCTAGGGATCTCTATTCATGCCCACCTCCAAAATGCTTGGTGTGCTGCTCTTGAAACAAAAAAGCTTCTAGTCATGTGTTGTTCTTAATAGAATTGAGCCCCCACGCCCCCGACTATAAAGATGAGAGCAGAAACAGAGTATTTAAGAGGTTCCCTAGGTTTAAGAGGAGCAGGTGAATTTGAAGATGCTGGAGTTTGAGAGTAGAGTAGGAAAAACAACATGTTGAGTTTGAAAGGAACACAGAAACAGAAGTCTCTTCAGTTTGGGAGGACCATTGGAATAGAGACTCATTGAGTTTCTTTAAGCTAATAAAGCTATTTGGGATAACCTTTTTATACTTCATACTTTATTGTCGCCAAACAATTGGTACTAGAACGTACAATCATCACAGTGATATTTGATTCTGTGCTTCACACTCCCTGGATTACAAATACTAAATATTAAAGATATTAAAAATAGTTAAAATTAGTAAATATTAAAAATTTAAATTATAAATCATAAATAGAAAATAGAAAAATGCAAAGTAAGGAAGTGCAAAAAAACTGAGAGGCAGGTCCGTATATTTGGAGGGTACGGCCCAGATCTGGGGCAGGATCCGTTCAGCAGTCTTATCACAGCTGGAAGGAAGCTGTTCCCAAATCTGGCCATACGAGTCTTCAAGCTCCTGAACCTTCTCCCGGAGGGAAGAGGGACGAAAAGTCTGTTGGCTGGGTGGGTCGTGTCCTTGATTATCCTGGCAGCACTGCTCCGACAGCGTGCTGTGTAAAGTGAGTCCAAGGACGGAAGATTGGTTTGTGTGATGTGCTGCGCCGTGTTCACGATCTTCTGCAGCTTCTTCCGGTCTTGGACAGGACAACTTCCATACCAGGTTGTGATGTACCCTAGAAGAATGCTTTCTATGGTGCATCTATAAAAATTAGTGAGGGTTTTAGGGGACAGGCCAAATTTCTTTAGTTTTCTCAGGAAGTAAAGGCGCTGGTGGGCCTTCTTGGCAGGGAACTCTGCTTGGTTGGACCAAGTCAGGTCACTTGTGATATTGACCCCAAGGAACTTAAAGCTTTTGACCTGTTCCACTTGCGCACCATCGATGTAAATTGGGTCGTGCAGTCCACTGCTCCTTCTGACGTCAACAACCAATTCCTTCGTCTTGCTGACATTGAGGGATAGGTTATTGTCTTGAAAAGGATCGAGATACAGTATAAATACAAGTTACAAACACAATAGTTTCTGTAGATGTCCCCAAGCAATACATATAAAATGTTGGATGAACTCAGCAGATAAGACAATATCTTTGGAAATGAATAAACAGTTGATGTTTTGAGCCAAGACCCTTCGTCAGCACAGGAAAGGAAAGGGGAAGTCATCAGAATAAAACGGTGGGGAAAGGAAAAGGAGGACAAGCTAGAAGGTGATGGGTGAAGACAGATGGGTGGGAAAGGTAAGGGGCTGAAGAAGAAGGAACATGATAGGAAAATAGAGTGAGCCATGAGAGAAATGGAAGAAGGAGCAGCTCCAGGGGAAGGCAATAGGTAGGGGAGGAGAGGAGAGGAGGTAAGAGGTCAGAGTGGGGAATAGAAGTAAAGGGAAAGGAAAGGAAAAAAATACCGCAAGCAGAAATCGATGTACATGCCATCAGGTTGGAGCCTAACTAGATGGAATAAGAGGAGGCCATGGACCGACATGTTGCTATGGAAATGGGAATCAAAATTAAAATGTTTGGCCACCAGGAAATTCTGCTTTTGGCAGACGGGTGGAGTGGAGGAGCTCAATAAAGCAGTCCCCTAATTTATGTATGGTCTCACTAATGTAGAGGAGGCCGCATCGGGAGCATCGGATATAATAAATACAGTATCCCCAACAGATTTGTAGGTGAAGTGTTGCCTCTATTGGAAATATTATTTTGGGCTCTGAATGGAGGTAAGGGAGAAAGTGAATGGGCAAATGCAGCACTTCTGTAGCTTGCAGGGTTATGTGCCAGGAGGGAGATTAGTGGGGAGGGACAAATGGACAAGGGAAACACAGAGAGAGCGATCCTTGAAGAAAGCAGATGGTGGGGGGAGGGAGGTAAGTGGTTAACAGATGTGGTGGGGATGAAGGAACTGAGAAAAGGGAATAGTATTTTTACAGGAGTCAGGGTGGGAAGAGGTATTGTCAAGATAGTTGTGGGAATCGGTAGGTTTGTAAAAGATGTTGGTAGACATTTTCCGGAAATGGAGTCAGAGAGCTTAAGAAACGGGTGAGAGGTGTCAGAAATGGACCAAGTGAATTTAAGGGCAGGGTGGAAGTTGGAGATAAAGTTGATAAATACAAGTTCCTTCCTTTTACTTGAGGTTTGTGGTACTATACGTGGATAGAAGGGGTTTGTATGGATATGAGACAAATATGGACAAATGGGAGTAGATTGGTGGACACCATGGTTGGTGTGGAAGAATTGAGCTGAGGGACAGGTTTCCATGCTGTATTACTTCATGCTTCTATGATTCCAAACCTTCCTCCTACATATTGTGCTAGATTTCAGATTGCTACATGTAGGCAAAAAACAAATTTAGAAGATCCGTGACATTGTTTTCATGATTTGTCACCTCTTCCTCTAAAGTCTGATAGTCAGATTCTGTTCATTTGTTTGTTAGCTGCCGTGTCATATGATGTGGGCGACCATGGTCTTTCCATGACCATGATTGTTTTTGGGAATTTTTTTCTACAGAAGTGGTTTGCTTCTTCTGGGCAGTGTCTTTATAAGATGGCTGACCCCAGCCATTATCTATACTCTTCAGAGATTGTCTGCCTGGCATCAGTGGTCGCACAACCAGGATTTGTGATATGCACCAGCTGCTCATACGACCATCCGCCACCTGCTCCCATGGCTACACATGACCCTGATCGGGGGGCTAAGCAGGTGTCACACTTTGCCCAAGGGTGACCTGCAGGCTAACAGAGGGAAGGATTGCTTTAGACCTCCTTTGATGGAGATGTATCTCCACATCACTACCCATGAGATTCTGTATATTGTGTTAATCTGTTGAGAATATAGAGGAGGGAATGAGTAAATTGAGTTGAGGTACTGTATATGTGGTATAAGATCTGATTGTAGCCTGAGGACTGAAAAGCATACTCCTGTTCCTGTACTCAGGAAGTGAAATTATATTTGGATCCATCAAAGATTGTGAATAGATATTGTTTAGATATGAATCATAAATTAGTTTGCTTTAATAGAAAGGAACAAAATTCTCTATGTCCCATTCATTAGCATGGTGAAGACCAAAAAACCTGTGATTCATCCATTGTGACTGATATCGGTGGGAGGTCACGAACACTGCAGAGCTGCAGTTGAACGGTGTTAATGGATGTGAAATGACATCATCAGCAAAAGTTTGGGTTTGAATCATGACTGTAAGAGCTCATTGATTGGAAATAGGAACAGAATTAACTAGGAGAGGACTGAGCAGTGCTGATCTCTTAAATTGTTTGAAACAGTTAGCCAATGAACCACTAGCTCCAGCACAGATAAAGTGATGTGACAAGACTGGATGGCAATGAACATAGCCTTGGTAGAAAATGATAGGCATTTTGATGATCTGGATGTACACAGCTTTAATGTTCTAACCCTGAAGGTTTTAAAGATAACCAAGTCAAGGGCTGATGATTCACCAAAGTGTTCAAAAATAGAGTATGACAAATTGGAGTTCTATCATAAGTAATTTGATATATTTTTCTAGATGTTAGTAATGCATGCTCCAGAAGAAACTACATGCTGTCCATACATATGACTTGTTTTGTACAAATCAGGGCACTACTCGTGACTATTTCATCTGCAAAATGGCATTTCAAAGGCATTATTCCTAGCTATTTAATTTCCAAATCTGTATAGCTACATTTTTCATGTCACGAATCAGTTGTGTCCACCTTGTGGGGGAGCATCACTGTTTAACAAAGCAGGAACAAATCAGACAAATCAAAATGTAATGGTTGGTCAGTAACTAGCATTGATTTTAAAAACATATCAGTCGATGTTTCCTCTGGCTGCATTGTCTAGAACAATAGGTCACATTCTCAAAAGAGGCAAAGCTGAGTAAGATAAACAGTTTCATAGACACAAAAAAGTCTGCAGATGCTGGAAATCCAAAGCAACACAGGATCCTGAATCAGGGTCTTAACCCAAAATGTTAATTATTTATTTATTTCTGTAGATGCTGCCTGATTTGCTGAATTCCTCCAGCATTTTATGTGTGTTGCTTAAGACAGACAATTTCATACTTTGCTTGGAAAAGCTGGGAAAATAAAATTGGATGTTGTCTATCCACATGCTTGTTTTCCTTGAGGCATCATTCTTTGCCACTTCCCACATCCTATCTGGACACTGAGCTGTGATGAGAGTCCTTGATGGGAATGGTTTGGACTCAAATGCTGGAGTATTTGAGGCTAGGATCGAGACACGGTATCAAACTGGATTGAGAACTGAGCTCAAAACTAACAATAGACAATATGACTAAAAGGGTTCCAATTGAGCACTAAGGCTCTGTTCAGGTGCTCTTTAAATACACAATTCTTGGCACCCAAAATGTGATTGCCAGTTAGCTGGACAGTCCTGAATCTTTAAAGGGGCCACACCAGCTATCCATATTCCAGAAAGTTAGAGCGTCTAAAACCCAGAAGCTGGTGAAATTGGGTGCTTGTCGTAACAGGACTTCCTCCCCTATGGCTGACTCCTGACAGCCCAGGCTGCTCGGAGAGACGATAATTGTAGTCGCGGATGAGAGCCAGATACAAGATATCCCTTTCAGGAGCCCAGCACAGTTCCTTGCATCTGGATCCTTCCCAGTTCACAAGGAACTGCTGACCACCCTGAACAATTTGTGAATCCAAATTCTTCTCACGGTAAAGACCTGCTCCCCATCGACAAACCTGGGAGGTGGTGGGACTGATGGTAGTGAGGCTAAAGGGCTGATGTTCACAGGTTTTAATTGGAAATGTGGGAAGTGGGATTGATCTTGAGGGTTTTGGGGAACTTCAAGGTGTAAGCCACCAGGTTTACTTTCCCGAGAATCTTGAAGTGTCCAATGAACTTGGGCACCAATTTCCTGGACTCCTTTCGGAGAGGTAAATCCTGAGTTGACAGCCAAACCTGTTGCCCAGGCTGCAAAACTGGTCCCTGTGTTCTCTTGCGGTTGGCCTTTATTTCAGCCTTCTGGGTAGAAGCTAACAAAATCTCGCTCGTCCGAGTCCATCTCTCCTTGCAGTGTCAGACTGGATCTTTGGGACAGAAACCCCAACTTCGGCCTCCTGCTCAGGGAAGAGTGGTGGAGAATACCCAAATTGGCATTTGAAAGGGGGGCGTCCTGTGCTCCGAATGCTGTAAAGTGTTGTGTAGGACCTCTACCCACATCAAGTGGTTGCAACACTCAGCTGGTTTTTCAGAGGCCAGGCACTTTAGGGTTCATTCCAAATCTTGGTTCACCTGCTCTGTCTAGCTGTTGGGCTACAGGTGAAACCCAGAGGAAAGCGTTGCTGTTGCCCCAATCAGCTTATAGAATACCCTCCAAAAACATTACGTGAATCACAGACCATGATCCAACACAATGTCCACCAGAAAACCATGGATCCTCAAGATCTGGTGCAGGACAATTTTGGTCATCTGCACTGCAGATGGTAGTCTGTCCAAGGCAATGAATTTGCAGGCTTTCAAAACATAATCTACATTTACCATGATAATGATCATCCCCTTGGAAGGAGGCAGGCCTGTGACAAAGTCCATGGAGATGTGCGCCCATGCTCTTTGTGGAACAGGCTGAGGGTGAAGGAGCCCTTGAGATTGGGTGCAGGGTTCCTTGTTCTAGGTGCACACCGCCCATGCCTGCGTATATTGACAGACCTCCCTCACCATTCTAGGCCAGCAATATCTTCTCTTAATGAACTCGAAGATCCTGGAAATCCCTGGGTGAGAGGTCATTCTCAATGCATTTCTCCATTGAAGAACCTAAGACCGGACAGAACTGGGAACGAACAGCTGACCTGGAGGGCCATTCTGAAGGATCTCCCCTTGTGCCTAGGTCTTCTGAACAAGTGTGTCGATTCCCCACTGAATTGGCACTATCACCTTGGGGCAAAATGGTGGTAGGCTGCTCCTCTCATTTGGGTTCGTCAAACTGATGGGACAAGGCATCTGGCTGTTCTACGAGTCTGTGGTGGTCAGCGCGATCATGTTTGCTGTTGTGTGCTGGGGCAGCAGGCTGAGGGTAGCAGACACCAACAGAATCAACAAACTCATTCGTAAGGCCAGTGATGTTGTGGGGATGGAACTGGACTCTCTGATGGTGGTGTCTGAAAAGAGGATGCTGTCCAAGTTGCATGCCATCTTGGACAATGTCTCCCATCCACTACATAATGGACTGGTTGGGCACAGGAGTACATTCAGCCAGAGACTCATTCCACCGAGATGCAACACAGAGCATCATAGGAAGTCATTCCTGCCCGTGGCCATCAAACTTTACAGCTCCTCCCTTGGAAGGGGTCAGACACCCTGAGCCAATAGGCTGGTCCTGGACTTATTTCCTGGCATAATTTACATATTACTATTTAATTATTTATGGTTTTATTACTATTTAATTGTTTATGGTGCAACTGTAACAAAAACCAATTTCCCCTGGGATCAATAAAGTATCACTATGACTACGACTACTCTGGTTCTTAGATCCTTGTCAATAGGTAAGGATGAAATTAAAACAGTTAAAGAGAAGAGACCACCTGGCCTGCCTGGAATTCAGTCTCTTGGCCTCCTGAATATAAGCCAGGATCTTGTGGTCTGCCCATACGATAAAGGGGCTGTTGGCTCCCTCAAGCTAGCATTCATCCAGAGCCAACTTGACTGTGAGCAGCTCTCTATTTCCAATGTCGTAGTTCATCTCTGCCAAGGTTAGCCACCCAGAAAAGAACACACTCTGATGTCCTATACATCTATTCCAGCTCTGTAGCATTTGAGATGCTAATGTTCTTCTGGCATTTTGATCATACACAGATTTAATCACAACTGCACAATGGTCTCTAAGCACTGAAATTCCCTCAGAAAGCTCTCCACCTCTAGACGTCATTTGTCCTATTGTGACCTATGTGATGTAGTTTGATAATGTCCTTTTTCTTTACAAATGGTATATAATTAGAAATAGAATATTGTGACAAGGAGAAGAGTAAGCGTAGAAAGAATAAGAAAGAAAAGGTAATAAATGCCCTTAGCCAGTAGAAACAATTTAGAAGCAAGGAAAATTTATTTTGTAGAATGAGCTTGGAAGACACCTACAAATCTACCCAGTCACACACATTTCCTTCTCTTGTTCAACAGCTGAACATCCATATGAGCTAGCCATGTATCTGCATCTGCTCATTCATAATCTATTCCCAACGTGGCCTGAAATTTTTGGAATGGCAGAAAGAGTGATGATTCGTCTAGAAAATGAAGACCCAGAACTCTTTGCTCACGTTCATTCTTCATTCACCAAAAATGCCTTGCTTGATTCCATGGTAAGAATTAATTGACAGTGAAGACCTGAATATTAGAGAAAGGCATTATAACTGTGTACAAACAGAGGAATGAGGTGGGACCAAACCATTTAGTTCATGGACGGATGGTTTCTGCCACTGTCTGTAAGGAGTTTGTATGTTCTCTCCATGACCGCATGGGTTTCCTCCGGGTGCTCTGGTTTCCTCCCAATGCCCTAGTTGGTAGGTTAATTGGTCATTGTAAATTGTTCTGTGATTAGGCTGGGGTTAAGTCAGGGTTGTTGGCTTTTGCGGCTCAAAGGGTTGGAAGGGCCTAGTCTGCACTTTATCGCTATAAATAAATAAAATAAAATAAAAATCATAATATTGGGTAGCATTTATCCATGCTAAGTGGCTTCCTAAAGGCATGACACATTTTGGAGACACTTTCCTGGTGTCATGGATTCTTGATTACCTGACTGGCAGATCACGGTACGTGTGCTTGCAACACTGTCTGTCCGACAGAGTGATCAGCAGCACTGGGGCTCCACAGGGGACTGTCTTGTCTCCCTTTTTCTTCACCATTTACACCTCGGACTTCAACTACTGCACAGAGTCTTGTCATCTTCAGAAGTTTTTGGATGACTCTGCCATAGTTGGATGCATCAGCAAGGGAGATGAGGCTGAGTACAGGGCTACAGTAGGAAACTTTGTCACATGGTGTGAGCACAATTATCTGCAGCTTAATGTGAAAAAGACTAAGGAGCTGGTGGTAGACCTGAGGAGAGCTAAGGCACCAGTGGCCCCTGTTTCCATTCAGGGAGTCAGTGTGGACATGGTGGAGGATTACAAATACCTGGGGATACGAATTGACAATAAACTGGACTGGTCAAAGAACACTGAGGCTGTCTACAAGAAGGGTCAGAGCCGTCTCTATTTCCTGAGGAGACTGAGGTCCTTTAACATCTGTTGGACGATGCTGAGGATGTTCTACGAGTCTGTGGTGGCCAGTGCGATCATGTTTGCTGTTGTGTGCTGGGGCAGCAGGCTGAGGGTAGCAGACACCAACAGAATCAACAAACTCATTCGTAAGGCCAGTGATGTTGTGGGGATGGAACTGGACTCTCTGACGGTGGTGTCTAAAAAGAGGATGCTGTCCAAGTTGCATGCCATCTTGGACAATGTCTCCCATCCACTACATAATGTACTGGTTGGGCACAGGAGTACATTCAGCCAGAGACTCATTCCACTGAGATGCAACACTGAGCATCATAGGAAGTCGTTCCTGCCTGTGGCCATCAAACTTTACAACTCCTCCCTTGGAGGGTCAGACTCCCTGAGCCGATAGGCTGGTCCTGGACTTATTTCCTGGCATAATTTACATATTACTATTTAATTATTTATGGTTTTATTACTATTTAATTGTTTATGGTGCAACTGTAATGAAAACCAATTTCCCTCGGGATCAATAAAGTATGACTATGACTATGAGTCTGCTATGACCACTGGGGGGTGCGGATATTCCCAGAACCAGTCATAGCTCAGGGATATTGGAAGTAAGGTAAATATCAACATAGCTATAGAGCTGTGGAGGTGAGGGGCTACTCAAAGTCCAGGAGGACCTTCTAAGTATGTAGAAATGGACTTTGTAGTTTTAACGGCCACAGATTAGGAAAGAGTTGGCATTTCAGGGTGCAGGGTGTAGGATTAGATCAGGTCTTGAAAGCAAAAGGCCAAGAATGGGGGCCAGAATCAGAACCAGTTTTATTATCACTGGTATGTCATGAAGTTTGTAGATGTGGATTTTATGGCAGCAATGCAGTGCAAGACATTAAAATACTATAAGTTACAAAAGTAAAATAAACGTATAGTGCAAAAGAGGAATAGTGAGGTAGTGTTCATGGACCATTCAGAAATCTGATGGCAGAGAGGACGAAGCTGTTGCTAAAACATAAAAACATAGAAACATAGATAAACTACAGCACAATACAGACCCTTCGGCCCACAATGCTGTGCTGAACATGTACTTACTTTAGAAATTATCTAGGGTCACCCATAGCCCTCTATTTTTGTAAGCTCCATGTACCTATCCAAGAGTCTCTTAAAAGACTGTATCATATCTGCCTCCACCACCATTGCTGGCAGCCTATTCCATGCATTCACCATTCTCTGCTTAAAAAACTTACCCCTGACATCTCCTCTGTACCTACTTCCAAGCACCTTAAAACTGTGCCCTCTCATGATAGCCATTTCAGCCCTGGGAAAAAGCCTCTGACTATCCACATGATCAATGCCTCTCATCATCTTATACACCTGTATCAGTTCATTTCTCATCCGCCGTCACTCCAAGGAGAAAAGGCCAAGTTCACTCAACCTATTCTCATAAGGCACGCTCTCCAATCCAGGCAACATCCTTGTAAATCTCCTGTGCACCCATTCTATAGTTTCCACATCCTTCCTGCAATGAGGTGACCAGAACTGAGCACAGTACTCCAAGAGGGGGGGTCTGACCAGGGTCCCTTATAGCTGTAACATTACCTCTCGGCTCTTAAACTCAATCCCACGGTTGATGAAGGCCAATGCACTGTATGCCTTCTTAACTAATAACTAAACCAAAACATTGAGTGTGTGTCTTCAGGCTCCTGTCCTATATCCCTGATGGGAGAGGTAACAAGACTAGGGTATGTCTTGGATGGTGAGGGTCCTTTTGGATGCTGTCTTCTTGAGACACTTGTTTTGAAGACTTCCTCGATGGTGGGGAGCATTGTGCCCGTGATGAACAGAGTGATGATGGTGAATCTGGTGTGAAGTGGTTGGAAGTTGGAGTTTAGCAGATCAGCAGTATGAAAACAACTTCGCTGGATGGAACCAAAGATAGATTCCACTGAAGGCATACTCAATTGTGAAAACAAATCTGAAGCTCTCCAAATTAGGGTTGCTGATTCCGCCTATACTATTGCTAATGTTGTTCATGGAACTGGAATTAGAATTGGTTTATTATTGACACATACCAAGATAAAGGGAAAAGTGTAGTTTTGCTGTTATCCATGCAAGGCATAAGTACATTGAGGTAGTACAAGGGAAATGCAGAAGATAGTGTTACAGTGACATATATAAAGACTGGAGGTATTGAGAATACAGTTAGACAATGAGATACAAGGGCCACGACAAGGCATATTGTGAGGTCAAGAGTTCACCTTTACCATACATGCGGTCCATTCAAGGTTCTTGTAATAACAGGGTAGAAGCTTTCCTTGAGTCTGCTAGTGTGTGTTTCCAAGCTTTTATATCTCCTGCCCAACGGAAATGGATAGAAGAGAGAATATCCAGAGTGGGAGGTGTCTTTGATTTATTCTGGTTGCTTTTTTTGAAGTTGCAAGAAGTTCAGACAGAACCCGTGGAGGGGAGGCTGGTTTTCATAATAGACTGGGGTGTGTCCACAACTCCCTGCAGTTTTTTGTAGTCTTGAGCAGACCGTTGTCATACCTAGCTTTGAAGCATCTGGATAGGATGCTTTTTATAATACTCTATAAACAGGAACATGCTGCTGAATTTCCTTAGCCATTTGAGGAAGTTGAGGTGTTGGTGTGCTTTCTACGTGATTGCATCAGGATAAGCTATTGATGAAATGGAAGTGCTGGTGTGCTTGACTGATCCGGACAAACTTTTGATGAAGTTAAGGTTTTGGTGTGCTTCCTACAGATTGGATCAGGACAAGCAATTGGTGAAGTTGAGACACTGGTGAGCTTCCTGTGTGATTGGATCAGGACAAGCAATTGGTGAAGTTGAGACACTGGTGAGCTTCCTGTGTGATTGGATCAGGACAAGCTATTGATGATGTTTACACAGCTGGGTTAATTTCTATCAGTCTAATAAATCTGTATCTTCAAAATGCTTATTACATTTCAAAATATTTCTTTTTCTTTTTCAATATTTTAATTAATTAATTACTTGCATAGAGGAATACAAAATACATTATGATATTATGGAATCAGAAACAAGATTGAATTGCCCCATAACTACGTATAGTAAATTAACCATAATATTGCAAAGGTATATTTTATTCTAATTACATTTCAAAATATTTCAAGTTACCAGAACACATAAATCAGAAAAAGTCACCAAATAATCAAGTAAATTTTGCACAACTGTGCTTGCAGAGAATGAAGCCTTATCAGAAAGCACAGAAAATTTGAAAACTAAGATCTGTGATCATTCCAATTATCCAACTGTTAACTGGTGAGACTTCAGCAGGGCATGCTGTCGTCTGTATTTGTAAGCATTCACTGGGCTGCATACTGTACAAGGAATATAAACTTCCAGATCACCTTCCTTACCTGTGCAATTAAAACAGAAAATATTGGAAACACTTAACATCAAAATCAGCTAACTTTTCAGCAGTGGGACCCTTTGTCAGAACTTAACACTGAGCCTTCATTGTTGACATTTCATCAGGAACTTATTTTAGGAAGTAAAGTTCTAAGCTACTGCATTCCATGCTATCCATTCTAAAGTTAATGATGTCTTCAATTCTCTTTTGGTATCCTGAATTTCTTCCGGAGCAATTTGTCCGGGAAAAGATACAAACTCAGAAGTTCAACAACTCTGAAGATTGGCATCACAACAGCAAAGAGTGTTTGGAAAACCCAATTATACTCCTCAGGAAATGGATGGGAGAGGTAAGAGCAATGAAGAAAATTGCATAATGTTCAATAGGCTCTGAGAAATCTTTTATTCTTTTGTTTTCTCTCTTCAAGGGATACATGATGGATAGTTTAACAAGTACTTTGCACTCTAGGTATCTTACAACAATAAATGCCTTTCAGAGATAGATGGATAGACAGATACTTTATTGATCCCAAAGGAAATTGCAGTGTCACAGTAGCATTACGAGTGCACAGATATTCAAATATTAGAAGAGAAGTAAGAAAGAATAAAAGTAAGTTACCTTAAAAATAAGATATACAATATTTTCAAGTCAAAGATTACAAGATCACTTCCCTGGCTATAGGTTGACTCATTATAGAGTCTGATGGCTGAGGGTAAGAATGACCTCATATAGAGCTCTTCGGAGCAGCGCAGTTGTCTTAGTCTATTACCGAAAGTGCTCCTCTGTTCAGCCAATGTGGGTGAGAAACATTGTCCAGAATTGCCAGGATTTTTTGGAGGGTCCCTTGTTCTACCATAAGCTGCACTATGTCCAGTTTGATTCCTATAGCAGAACCAGCCTTTCTAATCAGTTTATTGAGCCTGTTGGCATCACTAGTGTTGATGCCATTGTCCCAGCACACCACTGCATAGAAATTGTCCTGTTAACAACAGACTGGTAGAACATGTGAAGGAGAGGCCTTCATACTCTGGCCCTTCTTGTACACAAACTCTATGCTGGTGCTCCACTCAAGTTCTCAAGGATCAACCGAACCACTGAGCCATTTTACTGCAAGTAGCATCACAGGACTTTCACAACAGCCTCAAACTATATGCACATTACTTGGGAATGCCGTAACAAACATGAATCACTGCATTTAAAATCCCTTTCCTTCCTGTGAACATTGAGACTGATTGAGAACGGTGTTGTTCTGCCGAGCGTTGTGAGCATGCCAAATTGGCACTGGAATGTGTGGCGACACACAACCCCCTCAAGCTTGTCTTGGTTGTTAATGCAAAAATATATTTCACTGTGTGTTTTGATGTACATGTGACAAATAAATCAGAATCCGAAACTGAATTTGAATTGTATTGCTGAAACAAGCACAGGTATCACACCAAATTAATTTACACCACATATTGAGCTATATAACTTCTTTGTGCAATTGTTTGTGTCTCATAGGGTTCTGTGGGCATTTTGGACCTGCCAGCTGTGCTGCTGACCTGGGACCAGCTCTTTATGCAAGACTGGAAAGCTCAGGTGAGGGAGGATTTCTGCCTGACAATCCTCCTGTTATTGAGGGAGCCTTTAATGGAGGCTAATGATCAACACAGTCTGAAACGGGTGAGAGCGAAATATAGTTTGTACTACCAACACCTTTAATGATTTACAGTAATTGGAGATGATTCCAAAAAGGAATCCGAATTCACAGATGAAGGTTGCCACTCAGCACTGTAAAACCTTTCTGAACTGTTGCCAAAGTAGAATGTTTAAAATAAAAACAAAAATAAAACTAAAAATACTCAGCAGAGCAGGAGGCAGCTTTCTAAAAATTTAATAGCATTGAGAAACATGAATTTTTGAACCTAACAAAAAAAAACTAAAAACTCAGAATTTATCTCTGTAATAAAAAATTAAGACAATCTGGAACCATCTACTTTAACTGAAAAGAGTGGGGTTTAATCAATCTAAGCACCAGTCTGATTTGGAAAGGTCAGGTAAGAGTTGAAATGTGGGGTGGGATGGGGTCCAGGCCCAGAGCATATCGATGCGACACGGCCTGGGTCTCACAGCAAGGAATGACCCAATGTTTGGACGATTTAAATGCGGGGATAGATAGATTGAAAAGGCAGGGTGTCGGGACCAGAGGCAAGGGCTGGTTTTGCTCACTGCTCCATGATGTTTACTCCGCTCTAAATTGCATTGAGGCTGAAGTTGTGGCCCGCCTTGGCTGCTCCAGACTCGGTGCCTGCAGGTTCCGCCACATTTACTCCGCTATGCAATGAACTAAGGCTGTGGCTGCGGCTTGCTCTGGGCTTCGTGTCTGAGGACTCACTTTCATTCTAAATGTTATTTGCTTACTTTTATTGTTTGAATAATTTGTTTCTTTCTCTCTCTACACATTGGGTGTTTGACGGTTTTTTATGGGTTCTTTTGGGTTTCTTTGTTTTGTGGCTGCCTGTAAGGAGACGAAGCTCAAAGTTGTAAAATGTATACGTACTTTGATAATACATGTACGTTGAACTTTGAAAAAAGCTGCAGATACTGTTACTCTGCAATAAAAACAGAAATTGCTGGAAATATTCAGCAGGTCAAGCAGCATCAGTGAAGCAAGAAGCTGAGTCAGCATTTCAGGTTGATGACATTATGCATCTTTATATTATTAATTTTTTTAAAACAGAGCCACCTCCTTTTACCTAGTTCTTTGGTACAGGAATTATCACTAGTGCACCTTGCATTTGGGGTGGATATACAAAGGCAGCAAACCCAAATGAGCTTGTTCTTTTTATGTCTTTGAAGTAACATTACTTTCTGTTATGTATGGGAGCATTTATTATTTCATTAGAAATACAGACTGTCAGAAATGATCAACTTTTGTTTTTGATGATGCTTTATTACGAGGTAAATGAGAAACATCAATATTGGTTGTCATTGTCTCAACTGGTAGTACTCTCAGATGTAACCAGATTTAATGGTTACTTGGACTAGTGAAGACCCAAGATGTTTCCATGCAACTTTACGCCTTGGAGAATTTATGTAGAATTTAACAAAATATTTCAAGGGACTGTGCCTAATCAATAACTTCCATATGGAGATCAACATGAGAGCTATTGTGCATGTTTGTGTTTGAACAACAAAATTATCGGAGTGAGAGATGACGTTTAGATTATGAACATCAGCGTGGACACTTCAGGCTCAGTACTTTGTTCTTATTTTGCAGTATTTGGTACTTACTGTGGAATGGCATACAATTTATATACACAACTTGTAAATGGTAAATGGTACCAGTTGAAGGTGGCTAATTGTCAGAAATGAGGGGATCCACTTCAAAATGATGTGAGATAGAAAGTATTGCATCCTGTTAGTCCACTGGGGAAGTTGGAGGCCCAGTGTCTACGAGTCCGTGAGCCCAATGGAAGCTGGAGGCCGGAGGCCCAGAGGCAGCTTGTGCTGTTTTCGGAGGACTGGCTCTTCTATGTGTGAGGGGTGGGTGTAAGGGATGTGAGGGGCTTGTTTTGCTGCTGTTGTTTTGTTGCTTTTGTTCGGTTGTTGTTTTTCTTGCTTGTATTGATCTGCCGGACATGGTGGGCGTGCAATGTTGGCGCTGGAACATGTGGCGACACTTGCGGGCTGCCCCCAGCAATCCTTACATTGTGTTGGTTGTTAATACAAATGTTTCAATGTACACGTGATAAATAAATCTGTTTTGCTTTAGGTTTGTCAAAAGAGAACCTTTGAGCAGCTACATTATCCACCTGCACTGACACAGATAGACAAGATGGTATTTGGCATGCTTGGCTTCATTGGTCAGAGCATTGAGTACAAGGTTGAGATGTCATGTTACACCAGTATATGATGTCAGTGTGACCATACCTGTAGTATTGCGTGCAGGCCTGATCACCTAGCTATAGATAAAATGTCATTAAGCTGGAAAGGGTGCAGAACAGATTCTCAAGGATATTGCCTGGACTGGAGGACATAAGTTATAAAGAAAGACTAGATAGGCTGTGGCTCTTTTTTCCCCAGTAGTTGGGGGAGATGGAAGAGCAGCCCAAGGAGTTGCAAAGGGGATACTGTCTTTAAAATGCTGAAAGGAGAGGGAAGGGAAGGACAAGGGGTACCTAATAGAGGTATTATGAAATCCTGAGGGTTGTAGATTATATAAATGATCACAGCCTTTACCCAGGGTAGGGGAGCCTACAACTGGAGAGGACAGATTTATAAAGGTGACCTGAGGGTAATGTTTTCACCCAGAGGGTGGCAGGTATTTGGAGAAAGCTACCAGAGGATATAGTGCAGGCAGTATAGTCACAATGTGCAAAAGACATTTGGACAGATAAATGGAGAGAAAAGGCACAGACAGATATGAACCAAACAAAGATGGATTGTTCAGACAGGCAACTTGGTTGGTATGGAGAGGTTAGGCCAAAGGGCCTGTTTCTATGCTATTTACCTTTATGAGTTGAGAGTCAAAGGTCATAACAAGCAAATGTTCAAAAAGGAGGAGGGTCTTAGTCTCCAAGTCAATCATTATGCACTTACTATATCTTTTTCCAAAGGTTTTCTTTTCTTATGCCAACCACCTGTACACAGTGGATATTCAAAGATCTTGGATCCATTTACAACAAGGTGGCCTACCATCTGATATTCCTGGGTTGAACCAACTTAAATTAAGGTATGGATTTTCTGGTATTTGTTTGGATAATGGCTAACCAGAATCATTTTCGTTAGAGATTTCTTGCCTCAAGACCAGCCCTGAGTCACTGAATCAAATTTGTGGTCTTACATTGAAATTGGTGGTGTTGCACACACTGCCTCATTAATCTTACCTCAGAACTTCAGTCTCCACATGGTGAAAAACGATGTCAATACAAATAATTACTCAAACATTTCATAAGCCCCGTACAAAATTTTTGGTTTCATTTGGAGTGTATGGGCAGAAATTGGAGATAAAGATAAGATACTTGATATTATAAATCTGAACCTGCTTTTAATTCCCATTGGCCCAGGGAAGTTTTTTTTTGCCCCTAAGATATCTTCATTTCATCCTGAACTGTGGCTTCCCCTTTACCATAGTTGAAAGATCTAATTACATCTAATCTAATTCCTGCAACTCTGCTCTCACTTCTCTAATGCTAGCCAAAGTTAAGGATAGAGTTCTCCTGATCCAGATCTAACCCCACACTAACCCCTGCAGTCAATGGATCATCCTTTGGGATTTCCACTACCTTCAATGAAATTCACCACTGGACATATTTTCCCCTTCCCTCTCCTTTCAGCATTTCAAAGAGATTATTCCCTTCTCAACTCTCTCGGCTGCTTTTTCATCTCCACCAACTACTTCCCTCTTCATGGCACTTTCCCATCCAAAGTTCAAACTTCAAAGTAAAACTTATTATTAAAGTATGTATATGTTATCATATACTACCTTGAGATTTTTGCAGGTATTTACAAGAAAATAAAGAAATATATAATTTACAAAAAAAAACTATACATAAACAAATACTGGCAAACAACCAAATGTGCAAAAGAAGACAAATATTGCAAATAAATAAGAATCCAATTGCAAAGGATCAACACAACATTTCTCGACATTCAGGGACCCAAAAGTAGCAATTCACCATTTTACCATGCAAATGACCATACCTGTAGTATTGCGTGCAGGCCTGATCACCATGCAAAGTAGCAAATACTAATTACTTCAGTATTCGTCGACCATTCCCTGACCTTAACTGTTCTCCACATTTGAGATTCTCCCACTGTTGGAAATATTGAAGTTAATACATCAGGTAACTGTAAATCATCCATCTACAACATTCTCTCTCTCTCCATTATCATGACATGACATTTCAATTTTATTTAGAGATGAGCACAGTAACAGGTTGTTTTGGTCCAATGAGCCTGTGCCACCCAATTACACCCATGTAACCAATTAACTATTAACCAAATAACCCAAATGTATTTGGAATGTGGTAAGAAACTGGAGCACCAGGAGGAAACCCATGCAGTCATGGGGAGAACATACAAACTATCTACAAACAGCAGTGGAATTAAACCCGGCTTACTAGTGCTGGAATAGCCTTACACTAACCAGTACAGTATGTTATTGTTTCTTTCCTTGTATTCTCATTCCCCCTAATTGCACTCATTTCACAGTTTCCACATTCTCTTGTTTACATTCTTACTGTCTAACTTCATTAATTCATTAACTTATTATCTGCATCAGTAATTTACTCCAGTGCAACTCAGGCCCCATCATTATCAGAAATATTTCCATTGTTCTATCTATCCCTTCCACCACCATCTCTGCAATTTAAAACTAAATTGTTTTCTCTGATTCCTAGTATTGATGAATAGAAGCTGGCAAACAACCAAAGGAAAAGGATGCAGTGCTTTCCCAGCGTATGACACATAAACTCTTCTCAGGTTTCCGTCCAGGTACAGGCATCAATTTTAACTGATGGAGATGGCAGAGTTTGTCATCGCAATATTGATTAAATCGATACCTGTACCCACTGGAAGTCCAATGAAACATTAACTCCATATTTCTTTCAATAGTCACTGCTTGACTTGCAGAGCATTTCCTACAATTTTTGCTTTTACAAGAAATCTCCTTTGGTTGAATGTTGTGAATGTTTATAACAAAATCATACAGAATTTTTCTTTAACTTCCCATACAAAGGAAATTATAGCTCAAATGGTGATCACCACTGGATGAAGTTAGAATAATTCTGTCACAAACTTATGTCAAAGGGGCAATGTTACAATAGTTGTGGGGGATTTCAATATGCAGGTAGATTGGGAAAATCAGGTTGGTGCTGGATCCCAAGAGGGGGAAATGTCTAGGATGCCTATGAAATGTCGTTTCAGAGCAGCTTGTGGTTGAACCCACTACAGGATCAGCTATTCTGGACTGGGTGTTGTGCAATGAACCAGAATTGATTAGAGGGCTTAAGTTAAAGGAACCCTTGGGGCCCAGTGATCATAATATGATAGAATTCACTCTGCAATTTGAGAAGCAGAGGCTAAAGTCAGGTGTAGCATCATTGGAGTAAAGGTAAATGCAGAGGCATGAGAGAGGAGCTGGCCAAAATTGATTGGAAAGGAACACTAGCACGGGTGACGGCAGAGCAGCAATGGCTGGAATTTCTGGGAGTAACTTGGAAGGCACAGGATATATACATCCCAAAGAAGAAGAATATTCTAAAGGCAAGATGACACAACCATGGCTGACAAGGTCAAAGCTACCATAAAAGCCAAAGAGGGGGCTTATAATAGAGCAAAAATCAATGGGAAGTTTGGGAAGCTTTTAAAAACCAACAAAAGGCAACTAAAAATGTCATAATGGAGGAAAAGACGGAAAACGAAGTTAAGCTAGCCAATAATATTAAGGAGGATACCATAAGTTTCTTCAGATATATAAAGTGTAAAAGAGAGGCAAGAGTAGATATCAGACCACTGGAAAATAATGCTAGAGAGGTAGTAATGGGGAAAAGGAAATGACAGATGAACTGAGTAAGTATTTTACATCAGTCTTCACTGAGGAAGACACTAGCAGTATGCCGGAAATTGGAGAGTATCAGGGGGCAGAAGTGTGTGAAGTTGCCCTTACTATGGAGAAGGTGCTTGGGAAACTGAAAGGTCTGAAGGTAGATAAGTCGCCTGGACCATATGGTGTACACCCCAGGGTTTTGGAAGAGATGGCTAAAGAGATTGTGGGGCACTAGTAATGATTTTTCAAGAATTAATAGATTCTGGAATGGTTATGGAGGACTGGAAGATTGCAAATGTAACTCCACTCTTTAAGGAGGGAGAGAGGCAAAAGAAAGGAAGTTATTGACCAGTTAGCCTGAGCTCAGTGGTTGGGAAGATGTTGGTGTCGATTCTTAAGGATGTGGCTTTGGGATACTTTGAGGCACATGATAAAATAGGCCATAGTCAGCATGGTTTCTTTAAGGGAAAATCTTGCCTGACAAATTTGTTGAAATTCTTTGAAGAAATAACATGCAGGATAGACAAAGGAGAATTGGGGGATGTTGGATTTTCAGGAGCTCTTAGACAAGATGCTACACATGAGGGTACTTAACAAGTTAAGAACCCATAGTATTACAGGAAAGATACAATCATGGATAGAGCATTGGCTGATTAGCAGGATGCAAAGAGTGGGAATAAAGTGAGCCTTTTCTAGCTGGCTGACAGTGTCTAGTAGTTTTCCACAGGGGTCTATGTTGGGACAGCTTCTTTTTACGTTATATATTAATGATTTGGATGAGGGAATTGATGGCTTTGTAGCTAAATTTGTGAATGATACAGAGACGGGTGGCGGAGCAGATAGTTTTTTGGAAGCAGAGAGGCTATAGAAGAACAGATTAGGAGAGTGGACAAAGAAGTGGCAGATGAAATACAGCATTGGGAAATGTATGGTCATGCAATTTGGTAGAAGAAATAAAAGTGTTGACTATTTTCTAAATGGAGAGAAAATTCAAAACTCAGGGGTGCAAAGGGACTTAGGAGTCCTCATGCAGAATTCCCTGAAGGTTAATTTGCAGGTTGAGTTGATGGTGCCCTAAACGTTAATTTGCAGGTTGAGTCAGTGGTGAGGAAGGCAAATGCAAATTCATTTCAAAGAGACTATAATATAAAAGCAAGGATGCTTTATAAAGCACTGGTGAAGCCTCACTTAGAGTATTGTGAATAGTTTTTGGCCCCTTATCTAAGAAAAGATGTGCTGACATTGGAGAGCGTTGATAGGAGGTTTATGAAAATGATTCTGGGATTGAAAGGCTTGTCATATCAGAAGTGTTTGGTAGCTCTGGACTGCTGTTCACTAGAATTAAGAAGAATGAGGGGTGACCTTATTGAAACCTATCAATTGTCAAAAGGCCTCGATAGAGTGAATGTGGAGAGGTGTTTTCTATGGTGGGGAAGTCTAATATCAGAGGACACAGCCTCAGAATAGAAGGGTGTCCTTTTAGAACGGAGATAGGGAGGATGTTCTTTAGCTAGAGAGTGGTGAATCTGTTGAATTCGTTGCCATAGGCGACTGTGGAGTCCAAGTATTTGGGTATATTTGAGGTAGAGGTTGATAGATTATTGATTAGTCAGGCATGAAGAGATATGGGGAGAAGACAATAGATTGGGGCTGAGAGGAAAAATGGATCAGCCATGATGAAATGGCATAGCAGACTAAATGGGTCAAATGGCCTAATTCTGCTTCTATGTCTTATGATCTTATGGTCTTATAATTATTTACTTTCATTGTGGAAATTAATTGGCTGCTTATACTCAAGATGGCAATATTATCCTCAAGATAACAAAATATGACCTTGACTAAACAAGTTGATTAAAAACGACTCACATTCAAAAATTAATCAGCTTGGCTTCTTGCTTTTGATGTAGCAAGGGAGTTGTTGCAGCACCAGACTGGATATGTCAAGAGACCAATCGTGGGAATATGGGAGGAGTATATTTGAAGATGGCAGGTTATATGATTAAAATCAACAGTAATTCACCTAACCAGTGTAACGTCAGGTTGTACCCAGTTGACCCTAAAGGGAATAAGATGATCTTCTGTTCTGTTGATGTTAATGTCTTTAGAAAGACACACTATGTTAGGATTCATTCAGGAAAGTGTACAGTGAAATTGCAGGCGCAAACACGAGGAATTCTGACTGAGTTGATAGGGATAATGTTCACTCCCAGTCTTCCACTTGAACTTGGAAGGTTCCATTATTTGATTACCAGTGATTATTTCCGCAGTATGCAAGCACAGCTGTTGCTTTTTTAAAGTATTAAAATTAATAATAATGCTCTACTCTGAATTACCAACTGCTATGGTAATAATGGAGTTCGGTGCCCTGAGGCATGATGAAAGCAAGTACTTATATCTGGTAAGTGGTAAGCACTTGCCGTTCACTCATGTTTATAATTCCTCTTTCCTCACTATCTACTGACTCGGAACTTGATGAACAACCATGGAACAATTGGTCCTTGCTGGAGATTTGTTCCTCAGAGTCCCTTAAGTACTTTACAAGTATTGTCATTCCGCATCATGAGAGCCAGCATAGTAAGTTTTGTAAGTCTTATTTGTGTGTGGGTGGCTTTGCAAATGTTCATTAACCATCCAAAGGATGTCTTTAACCTTCCTCCTGCTCAGATGAGAAAACCTGCAAGATATTGCTGCTCTCCTGAGTGTGTGCCTTTAGACTCCTCCCCAATGATAACAATGAGAAGAGGCATGTCTAGGATGGTTAGGGTCCCTAATGATGGATGCTGCCTTCGCGAGGCGTTGCCTTTTGAGGATGACCTCGAAGGTGGGGAGGTAGTGCCCATGATGGAGCTGGTTCAGCCTCCAACCCTCTGCAGGAGTTTCTCCTCCATGAACACTACCTCACCATTTTGCTTGCTTTTTGCACTACATTTTTAAAAAATATATTCCTTATTGTAACTTATAGAATTTTTTAAGTGTTGCACTGTACTGCTTCTGCAAAGCAACAGATTTCTCATTGATAATAAACCTGATTCTGAGAACCAGATTACAGAAAAAGCATATATATTTCTCTTTTTCACATTACTTGTGAGCCAAAAAGTGCTGAAATACTCCTTCAGATCCCAACAGGGGAATTAGGTGTCACCTACACTGAGCTTCCTTCCCTGACCCCCTTCTCTGCCCTCCCTCGTAAACCATTTCCTTCCCTTCCATGAAACTCCTCAGACCCTGCTAGCCACACACCCACAACTTAGCTAAATGCTGCTGAACTTCCAGTTGCCCAAAGACCCATTCTTACCCTCCAAATTCCCAGCCAATGGCATGTAAGTGAAGCCTAGAAGATCACATTACCCGCACTCCATTGATAAAGATAGAACAGTGATGGGGTGGAATGGTATTCAGCATTTGTTGTGTTCCCTGTCAGCCCAAAACTCACTCCAAGATAAATTTGGTGTTTTCCAAACATTGTGTTTCTAGCCTGGAGCCTAGATAATGATCAATAACATTGCCCATATGTGATATTTTATCTCTTTCTACTCTAGTCCAGCTGGCTGGTGGTGTAGTGGCATCAGCGCTGGACTTCGAAGCGAAGGCTCCCGAGTTCGAATCCAGCCGGCTCCCTTGCACACTCTCCATCTGTGTTGGGTTGAGCGTCGAGCTAGCAACTCGGTCTCGTAAAAATAAGAAAGCCTGCTAAAAAAACACCGTCATGACGGTGTCCCGATGACTCCACTCAGAGTTAAGGGCTTTCTTCTTCTACTCTAGTCCAGAGACGCTAACAACAACTAGATTTTCTGGTTTGCATAGTTTAGTTCCATGCTGAGCTTTGAAATAACTTTTAATGTCCAGGAACATGATAATTTCTTTCCATGGTAGAGACTAAATAGAGCTGATGCCTTTTCATTCATGTAATCCTGTAATATCGAGTTTGAAAGTATGCCATACCATACAGATCCCCTTTCAGAGATTGGCACTTTAATTAGTTTTCAGGTTTACTTTGAATTTTCACTGTTTGAAATATATCCTCATGCTCCTTAATCTTTGAACACATGCAATTTCTTAACATTAACAGATTTAATAATCAATCAAACTCTTATAAATTTATTTAAAGAGATATGGCCCTTTTTGATGGTGAATTTTAAATACAGTTATTGATCTATTTATCCCACAGAAATCTGTATGGACCAAACCCAAAGAAGAAAAGAGCTTTGACAGGTATAGTCACAGATTGTTGGAGTAATATGGAAATGGTATGGAATGTATTATTTATAATTTTTTTTAAATACAGTGGCAATTCTCTTTTGAAAAGTCACTTCCTAAAAGCTGACATCTCCCTCATTCAATATATAGTATTTAAAGACTAGGTGAACAGTCTTAGACTCTCCCAGCATTTTTGTGCCATTTTTCAAGGAGGTGTAATAGCATGGGTGGATAGGATCCTCTTGTTGTTTGCTTCACTTCTACTTCCATGTGAAGCCACTTGCTTGACTCTAAAAATGTATAAAAGTTACAACGCACACAGAATGCTGGAGGAACTCGTCAGGTTGGGCAGCATCTATGGAGGGAGGTAAACAGCAACTACAGAATCTCATGTGTCTATAAAATTTAGAGGCCTGGAAGAACCATCTGGTTCATGTGTCCTATATAATTTGATGCCTATTTACCCTACTCATCCATGCGTAATGAGAAAGAGGGGCATTAGACCCCTCTGTGTTGGATACTGTTGGGGGGGATGACTTACCTGGGACAAGCTCCAGTGACATCTCCGGCACTGAGTCTGGCTCTGCAGTGCAGAAGGGAGGGGGGAGAAAGAGGAGAGCGGTAGTGATAGGGGACTCGATAGTTAGAGGTGCAGATAGGAGGTTCTGTGGTCGTGACAGAGAATCCAGGATGGTTTGTTGCCTCCCGGGTGCCAGGGTCAAGGATGTCTCTGATTGATTGTATGACATTCTGAAGTGGGAGGATGATCAGCCAGATGTCATGGTGCACATTGGTACCAATGACATAGCAAGGAAGAGTGAGGAGGTCCTGGAGAGTGAGTATAGAGAACTTGGCAGGAAGTTGAAAAGCAGGACCTCGAGGATGGTAATCTCAGGATTGCTACCTGTGCTACGTGCCAGTGAGGGTAGGAATAGGATGTTCTGGAGGATGAACAAGTGGTTGAGGAACTGGTGTAGGGGGCAGGGTTTCAGATTTCAGGATAATTGGGACCTCTTCTGGGGCAGGTGGGACATGTACAAGAGAGACGGGTTACATTTGAACCACAGGGGGACCAATATCCTTTCAGGGAGGTTTGTTAATACTATTGGGGAGGCTTTAAACTAGATTTGCAGGGGGATGGGAACCAGAGTGCCAGAGCTGACAGTGTGGCTGGGGTGAAAATAAATTATGTTAAAAGTTCAAGCAAATCCGCTAATAGAAAGGTTGTGAGTGGTGGTAAAAATCTTCTGAGGTGTATATATTTCAATGCTAGGAGTATTGCGAGGAAGGCGGATGAGTTGAGGGTGTGGATTGACACGTGGAATTATGACGTTATAGCAATTAGTGAAACTTGGCTACAGGAGGGGCAGGACTGGCAGCTAAATATTCCAGGGTTCCGATGTTTCAGATGTGATCGAGGCAGAGGAATGAAACGTGGGGTAGTAGCATTGCTTGTTAGGGAAAATATTACAGCAGTGCTCAGGCCAGACAGATTAGAGGGCTTGTCTACTGAGTCCTTATGCGTGGAGCTGAGAAACAGGAAAGGTATGGCCACATTAGTGGGATTGTATTACAGACCACCCAATAGTCAACGAGAATTGGAAGAGCAAATCTGCAGAGAGATAGCAGGCAACTGCAGGAAACATAAAGTTGTGGTGGTAGGGGATTTTAATTTTCCATATATTGATTGGGTCTCCCATACTGTTAGGGGTCTAGATGGTTTAGAGTTTGTAAAATGTGTTCAGGAAAGTTTTCTAAATCCATATATAGAGGGACCAACTAGAGGGGATGCAATATTGGATCTCCTGTTAGGAAACGAGTTAGGACAAGTGACAGAAGTCTGTGTAGGGGAGCACTTTGGTTCCAGTGATCATAACACCATTAGTTTCAACTTGATCATGGACAAGGATAGATCTGGTCCTAGGGTTGAGGTTCTGAACTGGAAGAAGGCCAAATTTGAAGAAATGAGAAAGGATCTAAAAAGCGTGGATTGGGACAGGTTGTTCTCTGGCAAAGATGTGATTGGTAGGTGGGAAGCCTTCAAAGGGGAAATTTTGAGAGTGCAGAGTTTGTATGTTCCTGTCAGGATTAAAGGCAAATTGAATAGGAATAAGGAACCTTGGTTCTCAAGGGATATTGCAACTCTGATAAAGAAGAAGAGGAAGTTGTATGAAATGTATAGGAAACAGGGGGTAAATCAGATGCTTGAGGAGTATAAGAAGTGCAAGAAAATACTTAACAAAGAAATCAGGAGGGCTAAAAGAAGACATGAGGTTGCCTTGGCAGTCAAAGTAAAGGATAATCCAAAAGAGCTTTTACAAGTATATTAAGAGCAAAAGGAATGTAAGGGATAAAATTGGTCCTCTTGAAAATCAGAGTGGTCAGCTTTGTGCGGAACCAAAGGAAATGGGGGAGATCTTAAATAGGTTTTTTGCGTCTGTATTTACTAAGGAAGCTGGCATGAAATCTATGGAATTGAGGGAATCAAGTAGTGAGACCATGAAAACTGTA
Organism: Mobula hypostoma; assembly: GCF_963921235.1. Lineage (NCBI taxonomy): Eukaryota > Metazoa > Chordata > Chondrichthyes > Myliobatiformes > Myliobatidae > Mobula > Mobula hypostoma. The sequence continues at coordinate 7,341,033 of NC_086119.1, read as the reverse complement.
CAGATTAAAAAGGAGGAGGTGCTTGCTGTCTTGAGGAAAATTAAAGTGGATAAATCCCCGGGATCTGACAGAGTGTTCCCTCGAACCTTGAAGGAGACTAGTGTTGAAATTGTGGGGGCCCTGGCAGAAATACTTAAAATGTCGCTGTCTACGGGTGAAGTGCCGGAGGATTGGAGAGTGGCTCATGTTGTTCCGTTATTTAAAAAAGGATCGAAAAGTAATCCGGGAAATTATAGGCCAGTAGGTTTAACGTCGGTAGTGGGTAAGTTATTGGAGGGAGTACTAAGAGACAGAATCTACAAGCATTTGGATAGACAGGGACTTATTAGGGAGAGTCAACATGGCTTTGTGCGTGGTAGGTCATGTTTGACCAATCTATTGGAGTTTTTCGAGGAGGTTACCAGGAAAGTGGATGAAGGGAAGGCAGTGGATATTGTCTACATGGACTTCAGTAAGGCCTTTGACAAGGTCCAGCATGGGAGGTTAGTTAGGAAAATTCAGTCGCTAGGTATACATGGAGAGGTGGTAAATTGGATTAGACATTGGCTCAATGGAAGAAGCCAAAGAGTGGTAGTAGAGAATTGTTTCTCCGAGTGGAGGCCTGTGACTAGTGGTGTGCCACAGGGATCAGTGCTGGGTCCATTGTTATTTGTCATCTATATCAATGATCTGGATGATAATGTGGTAAATTAGATCAGCAAATTTGCTGATGATACAAAGATTGGAGGTGTAGTAGACAGTGAGGAAGGTTTTCAGAGCCTGCAGAGGGACTTGGACCAGCTGGAAAAATGGGCTGAAAAATGGCAGATGGAGTTTAATACAGACAAGTGTGAGGTATTGCATGTTGGAAGGACAAACCAAGGTAGAACATACAGGGTTAATGGTAAGGCACTGAGGAGTGCAGTGGAACAGAGGGATCTGGGAATACAGATACAAAATTCCCTAAAAGTGTTGTCACAGGTAGATAGGGTCGTAAAGAGAGCTTTTGGTACATTGGCCTTTATTAATCAAAGTCTTGAGTATAAGAGCTGGAGTGTTATGATGAGGTTGTGTGAGGCCGAATCTGGAGTATTGTGTTCAGTTTTGGTCACCAAATTACAGGAAGGATATAAATAAGGTTGAAAGAGTGCAGAGAAGGTTTACAAGGATGTTGCCGGGACTTGAGAAACTCAGTTACAGAGAAAGGTTGAATGGGTTACGACTTTATTCCCTGGAGCGTAGAAGAATGAGGGGAGATTTGATAGAGGTATATAAAATTATGATGGGTATAGATAGAGTGAATGCAAGCAGGCTTTTTCCACTGAGGCAAGGGGAGAAAAAAACCAGAGGACATGGGTTAAGGGTGAGGGGGGAAAAGTTTAAAGGGAACATTAGGGGGGGCTTCTTCACACAGAGAGTGGTGGGAGTATGGAATGAACTGCCAGACGAGGTGGTAAATGCGGGTTCTTTTTTAACATTTAAGAATAAATTGGACAGATACATGGATGGGAGGTGTATGGAGGGATATGGTCCATGTGCAGGTCAGTGGGACTAGCTAGAAAATGGTTCGGCACAGCCAAGAAGGGCCAAAAGGCCTGTTTCTGTGCTGTAGTTTCTATGGTTCTATGGTTCTATGGTAGACCAGAAAAAATCTGCAGCCAATAAGAAAAGGATTCTCTAGAGACTGACTCTGAATTCTTTTAGAGTCCTAGGGCAGAGAGCATTATTCTACAGAAACATGTCTTTTGGCCCATCTAGTCTGTGCTGAGCAGTTGTGTTGCATAGTCCCATAGTTCCCCATGCCCATCCCACCCATGTACCTATCAAAACTTATAAGAGTCATAGGTGATTAAAATCATTCTAGGTGATCATATGGTAATGAAGTTATCTGTAAGAACAATATCTGTATCCCAATCAAGAACTGGCTCTCATGAATTCTATGGCAGCACCCATGACAGTGGCTGTCATTGTACTCCCGAGGCTCACTACTCTCTTGAGAACAGAAACCAAAGGTAATGTTTAACCTATTGCAGATAAGAATAAGGAAGTCAACTACTTAGGGCTGTCATAAGCAACTTTTTGACTGAAAACACTAAGGATCTTTGAAATTCTGTACTCCAGACGAATACAATAGACAATAGGTGCTGGAGTAGGCCATTCGGCCCTTCGAGTCAGCACCGCCGTTCACTGTGATCATGGCTGATCGTGCACTATCAGTATCCAGTTCCTGCCTTATCCCCATAACCTTTGATTCCACTATCTTTAAGAGCTCTATCCACCTCTTTCTTGAAAGCATCCAGAGACTTGGCCTCCACAGCCTTCTGGGGCAGAGCATTCCATATATCCACCACTCTCTGGGTGAAAAAGTTTTTCCTCAATTCCGTTCTAAATGGCCTACCCCTTATTCTTAAACTGTGGCCTCTGGTTCTGGACTCACCCATCAGCGGGAACATGCTTCCTGCCTTCAGCGTGTCCAATCCCTTAATAATCTTGTATGTTTCAATAAGATCCCCTCTCAGCCTTCTAAATTCCAGAGTATACAAGCCCAGTCGCTCCAATCTTTCCACATATGACAGTCCCGCCATCCCGGGAATTAACCTTGTGAACCTACGCTGCACTCCCTCAATAGCAAGAATGTCCTTCCTCAAATTTGGAGACCGAAACTGCACACAGTGCTCCAGGTGTGGTCTCACCTGGGCACTGTACAGCTGCAGAAGGACCTCTTTGCTCTTATACTCAATTCCCCTTGTTATGAAGGCCAGCATGCCATTAGCTTTCTTCACTGCCTGCTGTACTTGCATGCTTGCTTGCAGTGACTGATGTACAAGAACACCTAGATCTCATTGTACTTCCCTTTTCCTAACTTGACTCCATTTAGATAATAATCTGCCTTCCTGTTCTTACCACCAAAGTGGATAACCTCACATTTATCCACATTAAACTGCATCTGCCCACTCATCCAGCCTGTCCAAGTCACCCTGCAATGTCATTACATCCTCCTCACATTTCACACTGCCACCCAGCTTTGTGTCATCGGCAAATTTGCTAATGTTACTTTTAATTCCCTCATCTAAATCATTAATATATATTGTAAACAGCTGCGGTCCCAGCACTGAACCCTGCGGTACCCCACTGGTCACCGCCTGCCATTCCGAAAGGGACCCGTTAATCGCTACTCTTTGTTTTCTGTCAGCCAGCCAATTTTCAATCCATGTCAGTACTCTGCCCCCAATACCATGTGCCCTAATTTTACCCACTAATCTCCTATGTGGGACTTTTATCAAAGGCTTTCTGAAAGTCCTGGTACACTACATCCACTGGCTCTCCCTTGTCCACTTTCATAGTTACATCCTCAAAAAATTCCAGAAGATTAGTCAAGCACGATTTCCCCTTCGTAAATCCATGCTGACTCGGACCGGTCCTGTTACTGCTATCCAGATGTGTCGTAATTTCATCTTTTATAATTGACTCCAGCATCTTTCCCACCACCAACGTCAGGCTAATCGGTCTATAATTCCCTGTTTTCTCTCTTCCTCCCTTCTTGAAGAGAGGGACAACATTAGCCACTTTCCAATCCACAGGAACTGATCCTGAATCTATAGAACATTGGAAAATGATTACCAATGCGTCCACGATTTCTAAAGCCACCTCCTTAAGTACCCTGGGATGTAGACCAACAGGTCCCGGGGACTTATCAGCCTTCAGACCCAACAGCCTATCCAATACCATTTCCTGCCTAATATAAATTTCCTTCAGTTCATCCATTACCCTAGGTCCTTTGGCCACTATTATATCTGGGAGATTGTTTGTGTCTTCCCTAGTGAAGATCCAAAGTACCTGTTCAACTCGTCTGCCATTTCCTTGTTCCCCATAATAAATTCACCCGCTTCTGTCTTCAAGGGCCCAAATTTTAACATTTTTTTTTCCTTTTCACATACCTAAAGAAGCTTTTACTATCCTCCTATATATTCTTGGCTAGTTTACCTTCGTACCTCATTCTTTCTCCACGTATTGCCTTTTCAGTTACCTTCTGTTGCTCTTTAAAAGTTACCCAATCCTCTGGCTTCCCACTCATCTTTGCTATGTTATACTTCTTCTCTTTTATTTTTATACTATTCGTTACTTCCCTTGTCAGCCACTGCCTCCCCTTACTCCCCTTAGGATCTTTCTTCCTCTTTGGAATGAACTGATCCTGCACCTTCCGCATTATTCCCAGAAACACTTGCCATTGCTGTTCCACTGTCATCCCTGCGACCACTCAGAGTCATAGAGTTTTACAAATAGTAACAAGCCCAACTTGTCAATGCCTTCCTGAGCTTGTTTCATTTGCCCGCATTTGGCCTATATCCCTCTAAATCTTCCTTATCTATGAATTTGTTCAAATGTCTTTTAAATGTGATGTACCTGCCTCTACCACTTTCTCTGGCAGCTTTTTCCCACATATCCACCACTATATGTGTGATAAACCTGCCTTTCAGGTCCCCTTTCTATCTTAGGCCAGAAGGCCATTGGACATTGGAGCAGAATCAGCCATTCGGTCCATCGAGTCTATCCTGCCATTTGATTTTGGCTGATTTATTTTCCCTCTCAGCCCCATTCTCATGTCTTCTCCCCATAACCTTTGACACCTTTACTAATTAAGAATCTATCAACCTCCACTTTAAATATACCTAGTAACTTGTCCTCCACTGCTGTCGGTGGCAATGAATTCCACAGATTACCTTCTTCTGGCTAAAGAAATTTCTACTCATCGCAATTCTAAAGGGATGTCCTTTTATTTTGAAGCTGTGCTCTCTAGTCCTAGACTCTCCCTCTGATGGAAACATGTCCTTCACATCCACTCTACCTATCCTCTCTTCATAAACCTATCCCATCCGGCTGTAGACTCCTCTACCCTGGGAAAAAGACTGTGACCAGTGACCTTATAATTTGCATACCTCTTTAAGGTCAACCTAAAGCTTCCTTCAGTCCAGGGAAAATAGTTCTATCCTCTGCGGTCTCCTTCTGTAAACTTCAAGCCCTCCCCCGCCCCCAGTCTTGTCAACATCCATGTGAATCTTTTACTTCACCCTCTCTAGCTTAATCACATTCTTCCAATAGTGTGGCAGCACACAATATTCCAAACTTAGTCTCACCAACATCCTATATAGCTGTAACATAATGTCCTAACTCTTGTACTCAGTGCCCCATCCAATGGAGGTAAGCATGCCTTTTTCACCAATTTACCCAGCTATGCCACCACTTTTTGGAATTGTACTTGTATATAGACACAAGAAATTCTGCAGATGCTTAAGCCTAAAGCAATCATGGGTGAACAAGAGGATATGCACAGAATGCTGGCGGAACTCAGCAGCTCAGGCAACATCCATGGAAATGAGCAAACATTCGATGTTTCGAGCCGAGGCCCTTCTTGGAGTACTTGTATGTAGTTGACTTGTACCCTAGTTTCTCTGTTCTACAAGGCTTGTATTTAATGAGTATTTTTAAGACTGAGATTCGCTAAGAACAAGATCCAGGTGAATCTGAGAAGATAGAGAAACAGGGATTTGAGAGGGAAGGTCTTTTATGAATATACGGTATAAGCAGGCTCAAAGCGTTAATCCTGCTCCTTTTTCATGTATTCTTACAGTCTTAGATGATTTGAACATGCTCATGCTACACACCAATCTGTTAAATATCCTTACACCAACGGGTTTGGGATTAGCAAATCATTAGATTGGAGACCTCGTGGGGCCGGCTGGTGGCACAATGACATCGGCGCGAACCCGGGAGCGGAGGTTCCCAGGTTCGAAACCAGTCAGGTCCGCTCCCAAGTCGTTTTCCATCCGTGCCGGGTTGAGTGTCGAGATCGCAACTCGACCTCGTAAAATAAAGGGAAAAATATTGTGAAAATGTCTGTGTGAAGAGTGGCGTGTCACACAGTCTCGCTCTCGCTCTGCGCCTTGTAAAAGCCATGAAAAAATACATGATCACAGACATATGCACACACACGCAGACGCTCACGCACAGACTCGCACACATGCAGGCACACGGCAAAAAAAAAGATTGGAAACCTTGTGAACATGAGCTTCTGTCCTAGCATTCTAAGAGAATTTGCTTTAGGTTACACAATTAATTTTCCAAAATTTTATAAGTGGCATTGTTATTTTGTATTGGCCATCTCTTAATATTTTATCCTTTGTCCACATTTTAGTGGTATTAACTACTGTTTTTATTGAAATTACTTCAAATTTGAAGGAATTATTAGCTCATTTACTATTATTTGTACTTAGGTACCAATGACCCTGATACTAAAGACATGTTGGGTGAGATCCGACCTATTGGAGTAAAGAATATATCCGTGAAACTATATTTACTGAAATTCAAATCAGAGGTAAATAATTCATTTGGATAATATGATGATATTGCATACTGTACTGTATTGGGGTACCCCGGTAATGTAGTGATTAGCACGATGCTACTACAGCTTGGGCATCGGAGTTCAGAGTTCAATCCCAACGCCCTCCGTAAGAAGTCTCTGTACGTCCTCGCTGTGGAACGCTTGAGTTTTCTCTGGGGCCTCTGGTTCCCCCCCCCCGCCCCTACCAACCAAAGACATATGAGTTAGGTTCATTGGTCATTGTACTGTAAAATTGTCCCATGATTAGGTTAGGATTAAATCAGGGTTGTCGGGGGTTGCTGGGTGTTGTGGTTCAAAGGGCAGGAAGGGACTACCCTGCACTGTATCTCAAATAAATAAATAAAATGTTCTGATGATGGGTCAGAGGGGAAAAGTGTATATTTATGACTTGCTACAGTTGTGACTGAATTGAGTCTCTGAAATTGTTAGATATAGAGGTCTTTATTCATCATGACAAGCAGGCATTCTCTTGGAAACCTTCTCAGTCTAGTCTCACCAGATTCAAAGCACGTCAAGTTTTTATACTCTCGGGGGAAAAAGATAACAGAAGGTGATTCAATACGACTTCAGTAGCTGCAATGATATTGTCTACTTCGATATCTTGAGTCTGACAAATGGTTCCTTTGAATGACATACTTTAAATGGGCTCCCACTAAAACTGATAAGATGCTTCACGACGTTGAAACAGATTTGCAGGGACAAAGTAACTCACATGGATATGCTGCTGAGGACAATGAACCCAGGCACCCAAAATTAGTGCTGTGACAGCTGACACTCTGCACAAATACCCAACTATTGATAGACAGAACAAATCTGCCTGTTGCTGTATTTGATATAGTAAGTAACAAAATAACTTAGCTGGTGTTTGATGCCTAGTTTGATAACAACCAATTAATATAGCCCCATTGTCTTATGTTTGGCTGATGCATAGGAGAGTGTCTCCTAGTCAATCAGTTTACAACCCTTATCTCTTGATTAGCCTTCTGCTGTGGGCTACTGCTCTGTTTGTTTACAAGCTTTCCTTTTAATATCAAATTGATTACTGCTTGCAATTTACATTAGAATGTTTTTTTTCATGACAGGTTCTCATAAGAATGAATGCAAGCTATCTCCACATACAGGGCAGCATGGTAGTACAGCTGTTAGTGTAACGCTTTACAGTACCTGTGGCCGCAGTCGAGGTTTAATTCCCACTGCTGTCTGTTAGGAGTTTGTACATTCTCCCCATGTCTGTGTGGGTTATCTCTGGATGTTCCTGTTTCCTCCCATATTTTAAACACATAAGGGTTAGGGTTAGTGGGTTGTAGACATGCTTTGTTGCCGCCAGAAGCATGGTGACACTTTCGGGCTGACCCCAGCACATCCTCAGACTGTGCTGGTCGTTGACACAAATGACACATTTCACTGTGTGCTTCAATGTACATGTGACAAATAAAGCTATTCTTTAATTCCATCACTCCTGAATCCTTAATAGCCGTGTTTTCGTATTGTCGTGTATCTGGAGGGGTGAGTACTCCATTTGAAATTTGGAACTTGGCGATAATTGGAGCTAAATTCATAAAATATTAATAAACAGGTCATTGAAAGTAAGAAAAGGACAATAGGTGCTGGACATATGACAAAAAAATGGAAATTGCAGAAATTACTCTGCAGGTCAGGCAGCATTTCTAGAAAGAGAAACAGAGTTAACAAACTCTTTATTGAAACCTGTGAATCATCAACCTGAAATATTAATTCTGTTTTTCCTTTCATAGTTGCTGTGTTCATCGCTGAATGTTTTTGGAATTTCTAGGAAGAGGTGCAGTCGACGTTTCAGGCCGAGACCCTTCGTCAGGACTAACTGAAGGAAGAGTGAGTAAGGGATTTGAAAGTTGGAGGGGGAGGGGGAGATCCAAAATGATAAGAGAAGACAGGAGGGGGAGGGATGGAGCCACCCCTCCCCCTCTCCAACTTTCAAATCCCTTACTCACTCTTCCTTCAGTTAGTCCTGACGAAGGGTCTCGGCCTGAAACGTCAACTGTACCTCTTCCTAGAGATGCTGCCTGGCCTGCTGCGTTCACCAGTAACTTTTATGTGTGTTGCTTGAATTTCCAGCATCTGCAGAATTCCTGTTGTTTGCGTTTTTGGAATTTGTTGTTTTTATATTAGTATTGATTAACCAGTTTTTTAGTTTTCCATTTCAATGCATTCCTCTTTTCTAGCTTGGTATTTTTACTGTTTGTTTCTGTATTTGTGAATTTAGTGCATGAAACATAAAAAAATGTAGTGGAGAAGGAAATGGCGATTGAGTAATATGTGGATACTTCAATCATCCAGTACTCCAGAAAATCCTAAAGTTAGAGCTATCTTTCTAAGTTTGTATTACCTGTGTGAAGTTTTGTACATTGGACATCTGTGTTGTTAAGTCAGTGTGAGCTAGCCACAACTTCCCATTTATTTTAAATAATCACATTTCTACACTTTTTTAATCTGCCTAGTTATTGAGCAAGGTTACACTGAGAGATATACAAAGTTGAAGTAGTAATTGGCTATCTGTCTCTTCAAGCTTGCACCACCATTTAACATCATGGTTGACCTTGGCCTCAAGTGCAATTTCCCATTCCTGCAAATTCAGCAGTCTTGCATCGATGCTTTATTAATGCTAAATATTCTCATGTGCAGAATACCATAGACGGCTTCTTACTCTGTATCTCTGCTTTTTCTCAGGAGTGGTTAAAGGATTTTAATCCACTTGCTGTAAAGTTAACTGTTTCTATATTCTATGGAAACTCGAAATTGTGCTCAAAATTGGCTATATCTAAGCCAATCCTTTTGAAATTGACTGAAGAAGGAACATCCAGTGAGGCAGCAGTGACCAAAGTAACTCTCAAGTTTGATGGTATGGATAAGATATGAATGTTTCTCTGGTGATATGGAAAAAACATATTACTTATTGAAAACTTGATGTATCACTTTCAACATTTCTCACATATCCTTAACTTTTCAACTTGGAAAAAGTTGAAAGTACATCTTCTGAATACGTTTAGTCTGGAATGTTTAGGCGCGATTCTGATTTGGAAGCATTTAGTCATAATTTTGCAGATGGTGAAGTCCACAAGTTAATTAGAATTCCCTAATTTTTACCATTTGATACATAATTATACTCTTTTGAGTCATTTACAATATTTGGCCCTTTGACTGATGCAGAGAACAACACTAATGCAACTATTTTAGAAAATGCTTTATTATCCTAACTTTCTATTTAAATGATCCTTTGTAATATTACATCAAATTATCTGTGAGATTCATATGGCACAAGAACTCTGGACAATGACTACATTACAAATTGTGAAAAGCTTAGGAACGTATCTGACAAGTTGGATAGGTGAATTAATCTTATTTTGTCTTTTCATTGGATTGTGGCTGCATCTTAGTTTGATCCTGCGTCATAATTCGATAACCACAGATACCATTGCTTAACAAAATCTATCAAACTCAGTATTGTAGTTTGCATTTGATTGCCAACATTTATCTCCTCTTGTTTGGAAGAGAATTCCTGATTGCCTTTACCTTTTTGTGTGAAACAGTATATTCTACATTATCTTGAATGGCCTAACTCTAATTTTAATGTTTAACACCTTTGTTCATCATAAGGCCACTCTATAAATAGAAGTATTTACTTAATTATTTATTCAAATCAAAACTTAAAAGGTGAATTTAAAACTGATTGTTAGCACAATAATTTTTCTAATTTCTGCTTAACTACCAGCTCAATGTTGTTGAAATTCCTCTTTCAGATATATTTGAGTTTGAGTCACTCATTCTATCTAAGCTCAAAGTCACAAATTCAACTGGCCAACCATATGTCTTTATCAAACTGCTGTATTGTCCCACTATGGAAGGTGTGTATATTAAAAAGAACCAATTTTTGAAAATAAATATATTGTTTTGATTCACTTAAGTTGTTGTAGAAACTATGCATCATATGTTAAATAATCAAGTTATGAAAAATATCAAACACTACATTATCTAAAAGAAATATTGTAAGATAGTCATGCTTTTTTCTAACTTGGAAACTTTCAAACATCTTCAAATTTGCAAACTTATCTTACCTAGTCAAACAAAAATTACATTCTGCTGTTCTCATTAACAGAAATGGATCTACGAAGGGACAGCACAGCTTAAACACACTTAACTCTGAACAGAAGAATATTATGTTGTACATTATAAAATATAAAGTTTATATTCTTTCACTTAGCTTGAGCATTATCATTGGTGATTTTCTGATCTTTTGATATAAGTTCTATTTTCTAATTGGTATTCAAAAGATCATGAATAAACCAAATTTTTTAAAAGTATATACCCTGTATATATATTCTTATTCTCTTTGCTAGCCTGATATGACAACTTAACTGTGTGTTTGGAATGATAATTATATTTAATCTAAAAATCTCATGGTTAACTTAGAACTCTTGATGGTGTGTAAGTAGATTACTTCCCAAATCATTGCTCATAACTATCAAAGTATATCATCTCTGTCAAATAAATTGTCGAAAATGTGTCACATAAAAAACCATGCTGTAAGCAAGGCTTTACATGCATGATATTAAGAACCAGACTACCTTGGCAGATCAATAGGTTGCTGTTCCAACAGTGTTTTGGAATTTCACCTCTTAATTATTACCACAGCCCTTTCTCCCACTTAGGAACCTGCTCACCATTTTATTTGGCCTTTTTATCAAGTTTTTCCACCATGCATTTTCTTTCTCATGCTTGGTGGAAAAACATGGCTTCTACACAATCACAAGTTTGTTGTCATGTCTGCTACTGGTTCTGAAAGACCTCTTTGAATTCTTTGTGGTGTCAAGCATTGATTTACTTGGCAACATGAAGACAAGGAAATGCATTAAAACCTGACTCCCATGGCCAACTCTTATAAAAACAGAAGTGGGAACGTGAATTGACCATATGCCCACCGAGCTTGCTTGACCATTCAACATTTTGGCTGTCCTACTTCAGATACTCTTTTCCATCTCATACCCAAATTCCTCGATCCATTTAGGGGAACATCTATCATTTCAGCTTAATATGTTTCTACTGAGGGACCGAGACCATGTAGCACTTTTCTGTAGAAAGCTCTATAATAGATTGGTCTCGGCCTGAAATGTCGACTGCGCCTCTTCCTATAGATGCTGCTTGGCCTGCTGCGTTCACCAGCAACCTTGATGTATGTTGCTTGAATTTCCAGCATCTGCAGAATTCCTGTTGTTTGCGTTTAATAGATTCACTTCCACTTTCCCATTCAAATGTACAGCTATGTTTTAATGTCCATTCCTTGCCTCTGTTATTCTGCATGAGATATAATTATGTTTTGAGTAAAGAGGTTCTTCCAAATGCCTGGTTTAAATTTACTTTTCATTTAAAAATAACTCTTTTCTTTTAAATAATATCTATATCTTTAACTTCTGTGTTCTTTTGTAATGTAATATCTTTATAATTTAGGCTTGTTTGATTCTCTGCACAAGCTCTAATTAGTGAATATCCACTGTGGCAAACAAAACTGAACATAATGTTCCAAATGTAGTTCAATTTCCACCTCCTGTATCTTACAATGAAACCTCCTTAGGGAGTACCATATTGATTTTATATGTGAATTTTACAACAGTGGTTGAACATCAAATTACATGCAAAGCACAATGGAATGTTCTGAGGTCATGAAAGCTACTATATAAATGTACGTCCTTGAGGGAGTGTCTATTGAAGTACAATACAATTACATAGAAATTAGAACCCTTTTGCATCACTATTTTACTTTGTCCTTTGCTTGAGAAGACTTTAATTTGATATTTACATTTCTTGAGTTAAAGGCCAATCCTTGAAATAGTGCTGATCAGTGAGGGTGTGCATCAACCAAAGCTAGAAAATCTGATACTTGTGCTGAAATACTTTAAAAATATCACTTTCTATGTGTAAATGAATGTAAGTCTGATCTAATTTTAATTTTGCAATTACCTCTTGTGCATTATCTTGTTCATTTATTAAAATACTCGAAATAAAATTATAACCTATAGATTTTGGAACAATACCCATGGGCTGGATTAAGAGAGACCTATTTCATCAAGAAACCACAGTATCTGGGTTTGTATGGGTACCTCAACCACAATTTCTGGACATTATACTGCATCCAGGAAAACTCCCTGACAACATTATTGATGAAGTTCCATCTTACTGCAATTCAGGTAATCAAATAAAACAAAAGAAAACATAACTCAAACTAAGTATTTAATGATCAAAATAAACTAATACCTCTTTAAATTGTTTTTATGTATTAAACAAATAAAAATCCTATTAATTCCAGACCCTATGCCCTGTTACTGTCAAACTGCACAAGAATTTACAATGTGCCAAGATAATTCATGCTAGCGGGTGGTGTAGAGGCAATAGCACCAGACTTCGAGGCAAATAGTCCCAAGTTCAAATCTGGCCGGCTCCTTGCACACTTCCCATCCATGTTGAATGCTACAGAAATAGAAAAAATGCCGCCCGAAAGCAGGAGGCATGAAAAGGAACAAGAAGATGATTCATGATGAGTTCTGGGTAGTCTGGTAGGAGACCAATTGAAGAACTACCATGAAACGAGATATTAGCAAACTTGACTGGACCTCTCTGAGTCTTGTATGGAGGGGAGTGGTTCCATCTGCCACAAAACTAATGAATGATGGGAACAAGGATGAGGATTTCATATCCTGGTGGCTCTCATTTCCTTGGCCTCAAAGGGCTCTAGCAACACTCTCTTAGTACAATAAAGGTTTATTGTGAGATTCTAGAAAACACAGGTCACTTCTCGCACCTCAGGAGCCATCCCCTAGTAAAAGGCAAAACTTAACGATAAAATGCACCATCAAACTCAATGTGCCAGCTGAACTTTTGATTAAGGAAAAAATTGTTTTCAAAAGACTTCAGACCTGGTACAAAATTCGTAGTCATTGGGGTAACAACAATTCCTGTCCTCCTATGATGTTTTTACCCTTGAACTACCAACAACAGGAACCTCAAGGCATTTGAATGATATCACCAATGCTATCTCCCCTAAGTCCTCCAAATCACATGAACGGATAAGCAAACCAATATCAGTGTCCTTTTGCAGGCCAACATGTCCAATATTTAGACCTGGTTACACTTGGATATTGTTTGGATGTCCAACAAGTTACTCCACTAAACTATCACCTGTTCCAAGTTTTGTTATCAGGTAGCCACGTTGAATGAACTGAAGCATTGTTCCTTAGTAACATAAATTGGGCTCTTGACCTCACAATCTACCTCGTTGTGATCTCGCACTTTATTGTTTACAAGGACTGCTATTTCTTTGTAGCTGTTACACTTTATTCTGCATTATGTTATTTTACCTTGTTCTACCTCAGTGCACTATGTAAGGATCTGATCTGTATGCAAGGCAAGCTTTTTTACTGTATCTCAGTACTGGTGACATTAATAAACCAATTCCAATTTCAAAAGGGTAGAAATGGGTTCTAGCTGAAATCATAGCTAAATTCAGGACTAAATTAATAGACTGAAGGCAGAGAGGGGGTGAGAATATTTTTTTAAATTGCAAGACATCCTCTACCATAAAAGACCAACTCATGTTCCAGCTTGCATAACTTTATAACTTTTGAGGTGTGGGGGGAGGGCTAACCTGGATTTACAGATCTCAACTTACATTGCCAAGGGTCTGCTTTTAGAGCCACCTGCTTGACCTGAAATCTATAACAGTTTTGTACCAGATATGATCCCGGCAGATGTTCCAGATTATGCTGTTGTGGCTTTCTAATTATATCAGAACATATTTCATATTGTAATAGTAGCTTGGAACTCAGTGATAATCAAACCATCTGAAAATAGCTGCTACAGATAAAGTGGCCACTGAGTGTATTTCTGTATGTTCATGGTCTTCCGCTGCTACAAACCATCCACTTCAAGGTATGTCACTTCAAGGTTCGAAGTGTTGTGTGTGCAGAGATGCTCCTCTGCACATCACTTTTGTAACAAAGTTCAAAGTAAAATTTATTATCAGAGTACATACGTGTCACCATATACAACTCTGTGGTTATTTGAGTTACTGTCACTTTCCTTGAATCAGTTTGGCCATTCTCCTCTGACCTCTTTCATTAACAAGGTGTTTTCAACCACAGAACTCCTGCTCACTGGATCTTTTTGTTTTGTTTTTTGCACCATTCTCTATAATCTCTAGAGACTGTTGTGTATGGAAACCCCAGGAGATCAGCAGATTCTGAGATATTCGAACTCCCCGTCTGGCACCAACAATCATTATACAAAGTCACTTACATTACATTTCTTCCCCACTTTGATGTTTGATCTAATCAACATTTGAACCTCTTGAGCATGTCTACATGCTTTTATGCAATGAGTTGCTGCCAGATGATTGGCTGATTAGATATTTGCATTAATGAGCAGGTGTACAGGTGTACCTAATGAAGTGGCCACTGGGTATATTTCTAGCCCAGTGCCTTTAGTGAGATACATTGCCCAAAACTGAATGCAGAATGGGCTCTTGCCATATAACTGAAACATCCTTTATTAGCTTTCAAATTCCAATCACTCTGAGATAAAGTCCAACATTCCATTAACCTTTCTGATTGTATATTGTGCATGTGGGTTTCATTTAGGTGATTTTTTTATGTACTTAGAGATTTAAATTTCTTTGCTGTTCCACAGGACCTAATCTCCTTCCATAAATAAAATATTCTGAAATGACCTTCTCTGCTCCAAAATGCATGACCTTACATTTCCCCAGGCCAAGCTCCATTTGCTATAGATTGGCCCACTCATTTAGACTGCCTGATTCTTTACTGTCACCTTCAACCCAGATAACATCTGCAGAATAGAATGTATTCTAAATTGTTTCATCTCATTTATTAACCTGTAGCACGAAAAGCAAAGGCCCCAGTATAGATCCATCAAAATCAGAACACTGAAAGTTCTAGAGAACTCAACAGGTCAGGCAGGATCTATGGAGGGAAACAAACAGTCGATATTTCAGGCTGAGACCTTCATCGGGACTGGAAAAGGAGAGGGCAGAAGCCACAAGACTATAAAGGCTTTCATTCCCCTCATAAATGCAGCCTAACCTGCTGAGTTCCTCCAGCATTTTCTGTGTGTTACTCAAGATACCCAGCATCTGTAGAATCTCTTGCATTTAGAATCAGAATATGTTCCTTTTATCTTTGCTCTTTGTTTCCAGCCTTAGAATCAATGGCCAGCCCATGTCATGGCCTTATGTTTTCAATGTTTTTGGTTTAAGTGGGAAGTGGGGTGGGGATGAAGCACACCAAATATTGGAAGAATTTGATTTCATCTCATCATATATCTGATATTTCGACAGAACTCATCCAGCAAGGGTCTAGGATCACACTAACTGTTTATGATCCATTCCTGGAAACACAGAGGCATCAAGACCAGCAAGAAGAAGAAAACAAGTAAATTGCAAATATTTTTATTACTAAACTTTAAATGTTACCTGTTTTACCTTATCTCAGGGCGGTGCTACAGTATTGAGTGAGAACAGTATCACCGAGTCAAATTTTAGGGTTCATTATTGACTACAGCTGCAGAGCAGCAAGTGGAACAATTGAATTTTGAAACATTCTTCAAATTCAGAAGTGAACTCCACAGCCAATACTGTTATATAACCTGCCATTGTGACATGTGCACAGCAATCCTTTAATGGTTTCTCCTATAATTCTTCGCTTTCTGCAGAGGAAAGACCAAGCCACTACTCCCCTCAGCACTATTCCCGAAATGACGAACGAAGTGCAGATTGTGCTAGTGATTAAGCAGCACATTAAATTGTTTCAGATCATGAGCGGTTGTGGGGGAAATGGCAAAAAAAAACTGCAAGCTGTCAAAAGTGAAACTTTTCTCCTGGGCACTGGTCCAAATTAGAGAGCCGATGGGAAAATTGGGGCGTTTGTTGGAACAACTTAGATTGTGCACAGCTAGCCACACAATTGGCAAGTGCACAAATATGTAATTCTAACCCTGACTTCAAACAGTACTGGTGTGAAGAGCTGAGAGCCTCCTAGTCTCCATCAGGAATGGTGAGATATTCTAATGAAAGGACAATAACCTCAAATGTTAACTCTCCCACTCCATCGATATTACCAGTTCTGCTGAATATTTCCAGTATTTCCTGCTTTTACTTCAAGGTGATGTACTATGGCAGCCCTTGAAATTGAGCTGCTGATTAAAAGTAACATGTCAGTGCAAAGGGAAACTGTCTGGGGAATTTATCCAGTCTGGCAAACATCATGGGATTTATTTCAGAATGTTACCCATAACAAATCACTTCCCCTGAATGAAGACTTGCAGTCATTTAAAAATATATTTCATATATATGTTAATCCAACAGGAATGATAAAATTCCCAATCCAGACTTTAATTAGTGAGATCGTTTCCCACCAGAAGACTGCATCTGTCATTACTTCTGCTGTTCCTGTCATTTTATTGTTCCCTTGCTGGATGGCATGACAGCAAATGTTCACCAGCTAAGTGTGCAAAATATGACTATAAATTCATACCTGTTTATCAACTTGGCTGGCTGCCTAACTTAAAAGATCGTGTCAATTAAGGCACTCACTTGAAATCACATTTCATATTGCTAGTGCAATAAGAGTGCTGTCAATTAGACATCAGAGACCTGTGGCTCATTAACTCTGCAGGAACAATAACTCTGAAGCATTTCCTCACCTGGGGTGATGTGTTGAATTGGCAGAGCTAAGCCCGGATCTCAAACCTTCCTGTCAGGATGTATTTTTAACTAATTTTAACATACAGACCCATACAGAACCCTCTACTGAAGATGAATACATTTTGTATTTTGAAAATCTGAGAAGTACCTATAAAATCAATTAATATGTCGCAGTCACAAGTGAATTCACAAACTTGTGAATGCTGGGGGAGGGTCGAGAGATTTAAAGTCTTGAGATATAATTTTGAATTACTTTAGACAAGACACTGAAAATGATTTTAAAATGTGGTAACTTTAGTTATATTGTTATCATTATCATTAATACAAAAATAGAATTGTGATTCAGTTGTTTGTCCAATTAATAGATAGTCATTAATCATCTATTCAGTAGGGGGAAGGAACTGAGAAGGAAGACAGTCTGTCCATTGGGAGCTTATGATAAATTGAGGCTCGGGGGACTGCAGATATTGGAATCTGGAGCAACAAGGGCTGAGGATGGACAGGTCATTGTGGTAATGGGAAGAGGAATTCAATTCAATTCAATTCCCCTTCCTGTTCCCACACTGCCCTTGCCTTCTTTACTGCTAGGATGGGCCCCAACACAAACTGGAGGAACAACGCCTCATATTCTGCCTGAGCACTCTGCAAAGCCAGTAGCCTTGTCCCTTCCCACTTCTTCTGATCCTCTTCCAGTCCTCCATTTTTGAACCCTTTGCACCCAGCTCCCTTTACTCAGTTCCATTGCTCCTCCCTCCAGGTTCAGTCCTCTTACTGAACGCACATGCAGTTCACTTACAGGTCCCCCTCTCTGCTGCCCCTCCCACTTTTTAACCTGTTTCTGATTCCAGCTGCCATTTTCCTCTCCTCTAATGGTTCTCTTTATCACTTTCAATACTTATGAGGTTTCAGCACTGGTAACCTTTTGTGTTCCTACTTATCTCCCTCCAGTAACTCTCTCCAATCTTCACACACCCTTCCTCCCATCTTGCCCCACTTGCCTCTACATGTTCATTCTCATTCTCTCTCTCTCTCTCTGTCTCCCTCCCTCCCTCTCTCTATCTATCATTCACCTACCACTGTCTCCTAATTTCTCCATGCTTCTCTTCTCCACCTGGCACAACCTGCCTGTTACCTTACATCCCTCCTCAGTTCACAAATAACCTTGCACTCCTTTTTCATCACCCCCTCCCCTCTTTTATTTGATTTAGAGATACAACAGAGTATCAGGCCCTTCTGACCCAATGAACCGGCAGCACCCAGTTACACCCATCTGACAGATTAATCTACTAGGTCTCTGGAACATAGGAGGAAACTGGATCACTCGGAGGAGTATGCAAATGCCTTACAGACAGCACTGGAACAGAACTGTGTTGCTCCCAAATGCTGGCCGCCTCGCCCCTCCACTCTCAGTCTCAACCTGAACCATCGATGATTCCTTCCCTGCCATAGATCAGAAACAGAATCAGGTTTATTATCACCAGCATATGACACAAAATTTGTTAACTTAGCAGCAGCAGTTCAATGCAATACATAATCTAGCAGAGAAAAAAATAAAAATAATAATAATAAATAAACAATTATGTATATTGAATAGATTTTTAAAAAGTGCAAAAACAGAAATACTGTATATTTTTTTAAAGAGCGAGGTAGTGTCCAAAGATTCAATGTCCATTTAGGAATCAGGTGGCAGAGGGGAAGAAGTTGTTCCTGAATTGCTGAGTGTGTGCCTTCAGGCTTCTGTTTCTCCTACCTGATGGTAACAGTGAGAAAAGGGCATGCCCTGGGTGCTGGAGGCCCTTAATAATGGACGCTGCCTTTCTGAGACACTGCTCACTGAAGGTGTCCTGGGTACTTTGTAGGCTAGTGCCCAAGATGGAGCTGACTAGATTTACAACCTTCTGCAGCTTCTTTCGGTCCTGAGCAGAAGCCTCTCCATACCAGACAGTGATGCATCCTGTCAGAATGCTCTCCATGGCAAAACTATAGAAGTTTTTGAGTGTATTTGTTGACATGCCAAATCTTTTCAAACTCCTAAAAAAGTATAGCCGCTGTCTTGCCTTCTTTATTACTCCATCGATATGTTGGGACCAGGTTAGATCCTCAGAGATCTTGACACCCAGGAACTTGAAGCTGCTCACTCTCTCCACTTCTGATCCCTCTATGAGGATCGGTATGTGTTCCTTTGTCTTACCCTTCCTGAAGTCCATAATCAGCTCCTTCGTCTTACTGACATTGAGTGTCAGGTTGTTACTGCGGCACCACTCCACTAGTTGGCATATCTCACTCCTGTACGCTCTCTCGTCACCATGAGATTCTACCAACAATGGTTGTATTGTTAGCAAAAATTTATAGATGGTATTTGAGCTATGCCTAACCACACAATCATGTGTATATAGAGAGTAGAGCAGTGGGCTGAGCACACACCCCTGAGGTGTGCCAGTGTTGATCATCAGCGAGGAGGATGTGTTATCACCAATCCACACAGGTTGTGGTCTTCTGGTTAGGAAGTCGAGGATCCAATTGCAGAGGGAGGTACAGAGGCCCAGGTTCTGAATTTCTCAATCAGGATTGTGGGAATGATGGTATTAAATGCTGAGCTATAGTCGATGAACGGCATCTTGACGTAGGTGTTTGTGTTGTCCAGGTGGTCTAAAGCCATGCAGAGAGCCATTGAGATTGCATCTGCCGTTGACCTATTGTGGCGATAGGCAAATTGCAATGGGTCCAGGTCCTTGCTGAGGCAGGAGTTCAGTCTAATCATGACCAACCTCTCAAAGCATTTCATCACTGCTGACCAGCAGACTGATTGTTCCTTATTATAAATTCATTGGTTTTCTGTTTCCAAGCTGGGGGGTCTATCTCATAGAGCCTTACAGTATGGGTAAAGGCCTTTCAGATCAATCAGTCCATACTAACCATAATACCCATCAAAAGTCATCCTTCAAGCTGGAATCTGGAATAAGGTTTTCAGAACTCTGCCACCGTAGTTCTCTGCTCCACCACCTGAACCATCAAAGGAACATACCTAATTAATCTTTCTAAATAATAAAAAGAAAGAGCTTGCATTGACATCAGGACATCTCAAAGATTCCACAGACAGCGAATGTAAAAAATAAGTTCTCTCGTACTGTCCCCTCTTACAATCATTATAGCAATATTTTTGTAAGAATAGTTTGACACTATTTTGGCAAATTTTATTCTGAACTTTGGTGGTTTTGTTTCGACAGTGACTCTTTGCGCTACAACAAGGAGGAGGAGGACTGTGGGAGATTTGAAAAGGGATCATTAAGGTAAGCAACAGGAATTCTGCAGATGCTGGAAATTCAAGCAACACACATCAAAGTTGCTGGTGAACGCAGCAGGCCAGGCAGCATCTC
Organism: Mobula hypostoma; assembly: GCF_963921235.1. NCBI lineage: Eukaryota > Metazoa > Chordata > Chondrichthyes > Myliobatiformes > Myliobatidae > Mobula > Mobula hypostoma. Next base: position 7,320,533 of record NC_086119.1, on the reverse strand, counting down.
TAGGAAGAGGTGCAGTCGACGTTTCAGGCCGAGACTCTTCGTCAGGACTAACTGAAGGAAGAGTGAGTAAGGGATTTGAAAGTTGGAGGGGGAGGGGGAGATCCAAAATGATAGGAGAAGACAGGAGGGGGAGGGATGGAGCCAAGAGCTGGACAGGTGATAGGCAAAAGGGATACAAGAGGATCATGGGACAGGAGGTCCGGGAAGAAAGACAAGGCGGGGGGGGGGACCCAGAGGATGGGAAAGGGGTATATTCAGAGGGACAGAGGGAGAAAAAGGAGAGTGAGAGAAAGAATGTGTGTATAAAAATAAGTAACAGATGAGGTACGAGGGGGAATGGGGCATTAGCGGAAGTTAGAGAAGTCGATGTTCATGCCATCAGGTTGGAGGCTACCCAGACGGAATATAAGGTCGTACCCCATCTGTTACTTATTTTTATACACACATTCTTTCTCTCACTCTCCTTTTTCTCCCTCTGTCCCTCTGAATATACCCCTTGCCCATCCTCTGGGTCCCGCCCCCCCAGCCTTGTCTTTCTTCCCGGACCTCCTGTCCCATGATCCTCTCGTATCCCTTTTGCCTATCACCTGTCCAGCTCTTGGCTCCATCCCTCCCCCTCCTGTCTTCTCCTATCATTTTGGATCTCCCCCTCCCCCTCCAACTTTCAAATCCCTTACTCACTCTTCCTTCAGTTAGTCCTGACGAAGGGTCTCGGCCTGAAACGTCGACTGCACCTCTTCCTAGAGATGCTGCCTGGCCTGCTGCGTTCACCAGCAACTTTTATGTGTGTTGTTCATTAAGGTAAGATTTTCTTGGTTTCAGTAGAGACTGTGTGAAGCTGTAACAAGCAGGAGTACGGAAGGGACCATTAAGGCAAAGCCCCCAGAAGCTAATAAAAGGAAGTTGGGCTGTAGCATAGTGAAGGTTTTGGCTGTGCCCATGTCTGCAAAGTAAGTGCTGTTGTTTGTTTTGAATCTTTGGCTCATGAGGTTCCTACGAAGATGCTGAGCAGAGGTAGAGGTAAGGGCCAATGAGGTCATTTAACTTTATTATTCACATTTATTCTGGCTTCTTCTCCCTTCCTTTCCAGTCCTGAAGGGTCTTGGCCCAAAATGTTGACTGTTTATTCCTCCCCATAGATGTTGCCTGATTTACTGAGTTCTGCCAGCATTTTGTGTGTATTGCTTAGAATTTACAGCATCTGCAGAATCTCTTGTGTTTGTTATTCACACTTAGTATAGTTGGGCCAATGAGTTTCTTGTGCAGGACGTAGTAAGCTAGAGAAACTTCCAGTGTCCCTAATGACCACATACACCTGTAGGAAGTGCAGCACCTAGCTGGCCACCTCAAGAAAATAGATCTGGGCACACTTAAGATAATTCGGGATGCTAAGAATATCATAGATGAGAATTTTAGTGAGGTGGTCACATCTAAGGTGCAGCAAATCATAAACATAAGAGGTTCTGCGGATGCTGGAAATACATACAAAATTTACGGTGCAGGCTGTAGGTAGGTGCAGGGTGACCACCAGGAAAGACAAAGATAGTGAGAGGATAATGTGCCCCTTATATCCATTCCATTTAGCAACAATACAGCTATTTGGATACTCCTGGGGGGGGGGTGGAACTAACTTTCAAACAAGGTAGCAGCAGCAGCCTCATCAGCTGTACTGTGCCCAGGTCTGAGGCCAGCATGGAAGGGCAAGGTCAAACAGGGAGGTAGAGATAGGGTACTCAGTAGTTGGTGCCACAGATGTCTGTAGCCACAGGTGAAATGACTTAATAGTGTATTCCCAGGTGCCAGGTCAAGACTGTCTCCAAGCAGTTGCAGAGCATTTTTAAGGAGGATGGTGAGCAGGTTGTTGTGCATATTGGTACAAACGGCATAAAGGTGAGGTCCTGCGGAGTGAACGGAGTTAAGAAGGAGGTTATAAAGTAGGCCATCAAGGGTAATTGATGTCTGGATTTTTTTCCCTTGCAGGACAAATGTGGATTGCTCCCAGTGCAGCAGAGGAGTGAGGCCAGAGATAAGAAGAAAGACCAGGTGAATGCATTGTTAAGGAGTTGGTGCAAGAGGCAAGGAATTCAGTTCTTAGGTCATTAGGATTTCTTCTGAGGCAGAGGTAACTTATATGAGGACAGGATGCACCTGAACTGGAGGGGGAACCAATAACCTAGGAAGGAGATTTACTAGTGCCACTCAGGAGGATTTAAACTAGATTGATGGAGGGAGTGTTGTGGGAGGGATCCTGAGCAGTGTTGAAGCAGATGTGGAATTGGAGGGAAATACTGCAGTCAACGACAGCAAGATTCGTAAATGGCAAAGACAGAGGAAAAACCTCTGGTTTTACTGCATTTATTTCAATGCTAGAGGCTCAACAGGTAAGGTGGACAAACTGAGGGTGTGAATTGGCTTTGAGGACTGGGATAATACAGCCATATCAGAAACATGACTGAGAGAAGGGCAAGACTGGCAGCTCAGTGTTCCAGGATACAGATGCTACAGGAGTGACAGATAGGGGAGGAGGGGGAGAAGGATATTCTTGGGGGATCATCCAAGATTTATGATACAAGGTTATCTGTACATCGAAACATACAATGAAATGCATTGTTTCCACTCACAACCAACACACCCTAGGGTGTGCTGGGGGCAGCATGCAAGTGTCGCCCATGCATTCCCGTGCCAGCATAGCATGCCCACAATGTTAGTGTCGCCCATGCATTCCCGTGCCAACATAGCATGCCCACAATGTTAGTGTCGCCCATGCATTCCCGTGCCAACATAGCATGCCCACAATGTTAGTGTCGCCCATGCATTCCCGTGCCAGCATAGCATGCCCACAATGTTTGTGTCGCCCATGCATTCCCATGCCAACATAGCATGCCCACAATGTTTGTGTCGCCCATGCATTCCCGTGCCAACATAGCATGCCCACAATGTTTGTGTCGCCCATGCATTCCCGTGCCAGCATAGCATGCCCACAATGTTAGTGTCGCCCATGCATTCCCGTGCCAGCATAGCATGCCCACAATGTTTGTGTCACCCATGCATTCCCATGCCAACATAGCATGCCCACAATGTTAGTGTCGCCCATGCATTCCCGTGCCAGCATAGCATGCCCACAATGTTTGTGTCACCCATGCATTCCCATGCCAACATAGCATGCCCACAATGTTAGTGTCGCCCATGCATTCCCATGCCAACATAACATGCCCACAATGTTTGTGTCGCCCATGCATTCCCGTGCCAGCATAGCATGCCCACAATGTTAGTGTCGCCCATGCATTCCCATGCCAGCATAGCATGCCCACAATGTTTGTGTCGCCCATGCATTCCCATGCCAACATAGCATGCCCACAATGTTAGTGTCGCCCATGCATTCCCGTGCCAGCATAGCATGCCCACAATGTTTGTGTCGCCCATGCATTCCCATGCCAACATAGCATGCCCACAATGTTTGTGTCGCCCATGCATTCCCGTGCCAGCATAGCATGCCCACAATGTTTGTGTCGCCCATGCATTCCCATGCCAACATAGCATGCCCACAAAGTTAGTGTCGCCCATGCATTCCCATGCCAACATAACATGCCCACAATGTTTGTGTCGCCCATGCATTCCCGTGCCAGCATAGCATGCCCACAATGTTAGTGTCGCCCATGCATTCCCATGCCAGCATAGCATGCCCACAATGTTTGTGTCGCCCATGCATTCCCATGCCAACATAGCATGCCCACAATGTTAGTGTCGCCCATGCATTCCCATGCCAACATAGCATGCCCACAATGTTTGTGTCGCCCATGCATTCCCATGCCAGCATAGCATGCCCACAATGTTTGTGTCGCCCATGCATTCCCATGCCAACATAGCATGCCCACAATGTTTGGCAAAAAGGACACAGAAGACAACAAACAACAACATTAAATACAGTCCAGAGAGGCTAAGTAGGTAGAACTTAGAAACAAGAAGGGGATGATCATTCTGATAGGACTGTATCATATGCCCTCCAAATCTTTAGGTTGTGTTGGTTTCACTGCACGTTTCAATGTACAAGTGATAAATAAGTTAATCTGAATCTGAATAGTCATTGGGAATTAGAGGACGAAATGTGCTGGATGATCACAGATAGTTGTAAGAATAATAAGAGTAGTGTTACTAGGAGATCTTAACTTCCTAAAAATGGGAAAAGTGTAGAAAAGATACACAAGGATGTTGCCCAGACCTGAGAGACTGAATTCTAAGGAGAGGTTGGACAGGCTAGGACTACATTCCTTGGAGCTTAGTAAACTGAGGGGTGACCTCATAGAGGTGTGTAAAATCACACGAGGTATAGATAGAGTGAATACACATAGTCTTTTTCCTAGGGAAAGGAAACCAAAAGCTAAAGGACAAAGCTTATAGGTGATATGGAAGATAGGGGCAAATTCTTCATACAGAGGTGGTGTGTATATGGAAAGAGACGCCAGAGAAAGCAGTTGAGGCAGGTATAATAATGACATCTAAGAGACATTTAGATAAGTATATGGAAAGGATAGGTTTTATGGGATACAGGACAAATGTAGAAAAATGCGACTAGTTTAGGTGGGCACCTTGGTAGGCATGGATGAATTGGGCTGAAAGGCCCATTTCCATGCTGGATTAGTCTATGACTCTATGGTTTGATTTTGCCAGATCTTCGTCCTCTGATGACCACATTCTAACTGTACCATGGGTTGCCCATAATCCGTCTGTGGCGTTACCAGATCCAGCTAGGGTAAATGAGGCTTTTGATCTGTACATTGATGTAATACGTTATATTCCAGACAATGCAACCATCACCAAGGTAAGAAATGAAGTACATGTGGTGACAACTTGTGTCATGGGGAAGGAACTACTTTTTTAAAAAATTTTCTTCTTTAGTGGGTGAAGGGTACAACCATTACAACATATACCAATTTTTTTACACAAAAGGCCTTCACTCTAAGGGTGGTACAAGTCTGGTGTGAATATTATTTTGTGACTATATGTGTTATCTTAACATGTATGTACTATGTGTGACTGTATGTATCGTGTTTTACAATGGAATGCTGTTTGAATGACAATTAAACATGAACTTGAACGAGCTGCCAATGGAAGTGGAGGATGTGAGTTCAATTGCCACATTTAAGAGATGTTTGCATAAGTACGAGGGGTAATTGATAGGTTCGTGGCCTAAGGTAGAAGGAGTCAATTTTAGAAAACCTAGCACATTTGTTTTTCAACTTAGTCCCCTCCTACATGTACACACATAGTCCAGCAGTCGTGGAGCATACTGATCCCTTCTTTGTAGAAGTGGTACACAGCAGGGGTGATTGATAAGTTCGTGGCCTAAGGTAGAAGGAGATGAGTTATACAGCTCTCGTTACATGCACGTGCAGTTCAACTCTGAGTGAAAATGCAGAAAGTTTGAAGTTAATAACTCATCTTCTTCTACCTTAGGCCACAAACTTATCAATCACCCCTGCTGTGGACTACTTTTTGGAGGTCCAAGACGCCAACTTCTACAAAGAAGGGATCCGTATGCTCCACGACCGCTGGACTAAGTGTGTAAATGTAGGAAAAATAAATATGCTAGGTTTTCTAAATTTGACTCCTGCTACCTTAGGCCACGAACCTATCAATCACCCCTTGTATATGAACAAGAGAAAATCTGCAGGTAAGTACATGGATGGGAGGGATATGGAGGGTTATGCTCCAGTTACAGGTCAATGGGACTAGGCAGAGTAACAGTTTGGCACAGATTAGATGGGCTGAAGGGCCTGTTTCTGTGATGTAGCACTCTATGATTCTATGAACAAATCATTCTGATGTTTAGTCTCCTTTGCATCCAAGCAATGTCTATTAATAATTTGGATCACTGATGGGCAGCTTGCTATTTTGAGAGCGGAGCTGGAAACGTGGCGGACCATACACAGGCCTGATGGAAGGGAATAAGGGGCGGTATAGGACTAACTGCAAAAACAATAAAAAGTATTATTGAAATGTAAGGATGAGCAGCAAGTACCAATTTTACTCAACTCCTTTTTTCTATTCATCCTAATATATTAAAGGTGACTGGACGGCTAATACATTCCGGCAGGGATGATGTTCCTGACGTTTTGGCTTTTCCAGTAATCACCAGCCGAGCAAGGTGCCCAGAGTTCCGCTACCGTATGACTGTAAACGTGAAAGGCAAAGTGACTCTAGATCCCAATGCACTTGTTTTACTTAGAGTGAACACAGTTGATTCCGACACTGGCAAACTGTCTGTTATAGGTAAGTAACTATTTATCTGAGTGAATCAAACATAGGAATTTTTTTAAATGAAGCATGATGATGTAATAAAGTGTTTAATTTCCTATGATCATATCAAACTCATCTCTGGGATCTTGGTGTGCCAATGCATTTTGGGATATCAAATACTAACAGAACATATACCATAAATTGCAGGGATTTCTGGGGTATTGATGTGCAAAGTAACCTTGGGGTGCAAGTTCACAGCTCCCTGAAAATGCTGACACATGTGGATAAAGTAGTGAAGAAAGCTGAGATATCGAGTATACAATTTGGGATGTCATGTTGCAGCTGTACAAATCATTCAGTAGGCTGGACTTAGAGTATTGTTAGTGCAAGAAATTCACCAGGATATTGCCTGGATTGGAAGACTTTAGTTATGGGGAAAGATTCTCTGAAACACTGGGCGATTTCACAGAGGCTCATAATTATAGTTTCTTCTCCTAGCAGGCAGGGGTATCTAGTTACAGAGAGCATAGCACACCAGATTTAAGGTGAGAGGAGAAAAATATAAAGAAGATCCAAGAGGCAAGGTTTCAAGTGGATATATGGAATGAGCCACCAGAGAAAGTGATGGAGGCAGATGTAGTTATAATGTTTAATATTCATTTGGACAATTCTTGAGTAGGAAGAGATTCGAGGGATACAGGCCTAATGTGGGCAAATACAATTGGTGTATACAAGCATTCAAGCCCAATTTATATAACCATATAACAATTACAGCACGGAAACAGGCTATCTCTCAGTGCCGTACAACTCTAACATTCTGTATCAACAGATAATTACTTATTAAGGAATTATTAACATCAAGAATTTTGTTTGCCCATCTAATGAATTAGTGCAATAGCATGAGTGACAATAAGCTTCGATAAAAAAGGCAAATAAATAAATTTCTAAAGTTCTGTCATTAAGAATCAGATCCAAGACCACAATTACGACAGATACAGTCTCCAAAATGCCAAGCCATTGAATTCTAAAATACAAAGATTAAAGAGATCCCAGTTAAAACTATAATGGACAAAACATAATTATTCTTTAATCATAGATTTTTTTGTTTTAGGGGAATAAGATTGTCACATGAACATTGAAACATACAGTGAAATGTGTTGTTTTTTGCATCAACAACCAACGCAGTCCGAGGATGTACAAGGGCCAGCCTACAAGTGTCATCATGCTTCCGGTGCTAACATAGCATGCCACAACTTATAACCCTAACCCCTACACCTTTTGGAATGTTGGAGGAAACTGGAGCATCTAAAGGAAACCCACTCAGTCATGGGGAGAACATAGAAACACCTAACAGACAGTAGTGAGAATTCAGTCCCAATCTTACAGCTGGCATTACACTGACCACTACACTGCTGTGCTGCCTGTACCAGGAAAGAACACTTAGAAGAACAAGAAAGAAACTAGGAAGGGTTGTTTAAGTTCCTAGTTTAATCTGCATATTTTTCAATTATTATTTAATTGGTGAACTACAATTGTTCAGTCAGTGAATCTCGTCCTCTCAACCATTTACATCCTGGCTAAGTATTGGGTATCCCCAGAGCCAAGGATATTGAAATTCCAGACACAGAGAACATCTCTGGCTCCAGTGAGGACCACTTTTCAGCAGCCAATTGATCCCAGACTTGACCTGCTTTCTATTTGTTTATTTTCATCATAGTTATGGCCAGAAATTCTAAGGACCTTCGGGCTCCAAACCAGCCAATGTTGAAATCGTAAAAGAAAACAGGAAGTATGATGGAAAGAGCAAACATCCTTCTTTTTCTTTCCAGATGGTTATGTTAGTTTTCTGATGTATTTTCTGACCTAACAGAGGAAAGTCCCAGTGGTCGGGTCTCTGGCACCGAGTCTGCCTTCTCTGACTCAGAGGAGAGGGGGAAGAGGAGGCACGGTTTGGTTATGGGGGATACGTTAGTTAGGGGAATGGACAGGAGGTTCAGTGGGCGAGAACGAGATTGCCTCCCGGGTGCCAGGGTCCAAGATACCTTGGATCGAGTCTTAAGCATTGTTAATTGGGAGGGTGAGCAGCCAGAAGTCGTGGTCCATGTAGGTACCAATGACATGGTTAGAATGAGTGACGAGGGTCTGTATAGAAAGTTCAGGGAGTTAGGTGCTAAGTTAAAGAGCAGGGCCTCCATGGTTGTGAGTTCAGAATTGCTACCCATGCCACATGCTAGTGAATCTAGAACTAGGAAGATTATACAGTTTAATAGGTGGCTAAGGAGTTGGTGGAGGAGGGAGGGCAGAAGATTTTTTGATCATTAGGCTCTTTTCCAGGGAAGATGGGACCAGTACAGAAGAGACGGTTTGCATCTAAACTAAAGGGGGACTAATGTCCTAGTGGGAAGGTGTGTTAATGCTTCACAGTGGAGTTTAAACTAGAGTTGCAGGGGATGGGAACCAGAATGCCAGAACAGTGAGTGGAGAGGTTGTGGAGGCAGATGTAGGTAAGACCTCGGACGAAGTTAGGAATCAAAAGGCTGAGCATGATGTAAAAGGTGAATACAGGATTGAATACACCTCTGTGAATACACGCAGTATAGGGAATAAGGTGGATGAACTTGCAGCACAGTTGCAGATTGGCAGATATATGTTGTAGGTATCGCTGAATCATGGCTGAAAGATTATAGCTGGGAGCTTAATGTCCAAGGATACACATTGTATCGAAAGGATAGGCAGGAAGGCAGAGGGGACGGCATTGCTCTGTTGGTAAGAAATGAAATCAAGTCATTTGATAGAGGTAACATAGGGTCGGAAGGTGTTGAATTATTATGCATAGAGCTAAGGAACTGCAAGGGTAAAAAGACCCTGAATGGAGTTGTATACAGACCCCCAAACGGTAGTAATGATGTGGCCTTCAAATTACAATAGGAGATACAAAATGCATGCCAAAAAGGCGATGTTACAATAGTCATGGAGGACTTCAATATACAGGTAGAAGGAAAATCAGGTTGGTGCTGGGTTCCAGGAGGGGGTATTTCTCGCAAGCCTACGAGATGGCTTTTTAGAGCAGCTCGTGGTTGAGCCCATTAAAGGATCAGCTGTTCTGGATTGGGACGTTGTGCAATGAACCAGAATTGATTAGTGAGCTTAAGGTAAAAAAAACCCTTAGCTTCAAGTCAAGTCAAGATTACCATCATTTCAACCATAAGCTGCTGGTACAGTACACAGTAAAAACAAAACAACACAAAACTACATTACACTATGTGAGACAGCACAAAGCTACACTAGACTACGTAAAACAACATAAAAACTGCACTAGACTACAGACCTGCACAGGACTACATAAAGTGCACAAAACAGTGCAGGGCAGTACAATAATTAATAAACAAGACAATAGGCACAGTAGAGGACAAATTACAATATTATAATAAATGATGTAGATGTCAGTCTAGTGTCTGGGTACTGAGGAGTCTGATGACTTGGGGGAAGAAACTGTTACACAGTCTGGTTGTGAGAGCCCGAATGCTTCGGTACCTTTTGCCAGATGGCAGGAGGGAGAAGAGATTGTGTGAGGGGTGCGTGGGGTCTTTCACAATGCTGTTAGCTTTGTGGGTGCAGCGTGTGGTGTAAATGTCTGTAATAGTGGAAGAGAGACCCCGATGATCTTCTCAGCTGACCTCACTATCCGCTGCAGGGTCTTGCGATCCGAGACGGTGCAATTCCCAAACCAGGCAGTGATGCAGTTGCTCAGGATGCTCTCGATACATCCTCTGTAGAATATAGTGAGGATGGGGGGTGGGAGATGGACTTTTCTCAGCCTTCGCAGAAAGTAGAGACGCTGCTGGGCTTTCTTGGCTATGGAGCTTGTGTTGAGGGACCAGGTGAGATTCTCCAACAGGTGAACACCAAGAAATTTGGTGCTCCTAACGATCTGTACAGAGGAGTCGTCGATGTTCAGTGGAGAGTGGTCGCTCCGTACTCTCCTGAAGTCAACAACCATCTCTTTTGTTTTGTTTACATTCAGAGACAGGTTGTTGGCTCTGCACCAGTCCGTTAGCCGCTGCACCTCCTCTCTGTATGCTGACTCATCGTTCTTGCTGATGAGACCCACCATAGTCATGTCATCGGTGAACTTGATGATGTGATTGGAGCTGTTTATTGCTGCACAGTTGCGGGTCAGCAGAGTGAACAGCAGTGGACTGAGCACACAGCCCTGGGGGGCCCCCGTGCTCAGTGTGATGGTGTTGGAGACGCTGCTCCCAATCCGGACTGACTGAGGTCTCCCAGTCAGGAAGTCTAGGATCCAGTTGCAGAGGGAGGTGTTCAGGCCCAGCAGTTTCAGCTTTCCAATCAGGTGCTAAGGAATGATTGTGTTGAATGCTGAACTGAAGTCTATGAACAGCATTCAAACGTAGGTGCCTTTTTTGTCCAGGTGGGTGAGGACCAGGTGGAGGGTGGTGGCGATGGCGTCGTCTGTTGAGCGATTGGGACGATACGCGAACTGCAGGGGGTCCAGTGAGGGGGGCAGTAGGGTAAAGACCCTTAGGGAAAGTGATCATAATATAATCGAATTCACCCTGAAATTTGAGACGAAGCTAAGGTCAGATATGTTAGTATTACAGTGGAGTAAAGGAAATTACAGAGGCTTGAAAGAGGAGTTGACCAGAATTGATTAGAAAACTACACTGGCAGGGGTGATGGCAGACTAGCAAAGGCTGGGATTTCTGGAAGCAATTTGGAAAGTATGGGATATATACATCCCAAAGAGGAAGATGTATTCTAAAGGAAAGATGACACAACCATGGCAAACAAAAGAAGTCAAAGCCAACATAAAAACCAAAGAGGGGGACATATAATAGAGCAAAAATTAGTGGGCAGTTAGAGGATTGGGAAGCTTTTAAAAATGAACAGAAGGCAACTAAAAAAGTCATTAAGAAGGTAAAGATGGAATAAGAAAGAAGATTGGCCAATAATATCAAAGAAGATGCTAAAAGTTTCTTTAGATACATAAAGTGTAAAAGACAGTGAGAGTGGATATCAGACCGCTGGGAAATAATGCTGGAGAGTTAGTAATGGAGGACAAGGATATGTCAGACAAACTGAAGATGTATTTTGCATCAGTCTTCACAGTGGAAGACACCAGCAGTAAGGTGGAAGTTCCAGGTGTCATGAAGTGCATGAAGCTACCATAGCTAGAGAGAAGGTTCTTAGGAAACTGAAAGGTCTGAAGATAGATAAGTTACCTGGACCAGATAGTGTACACCCCAGAGTTCTGAAAGAGGTGGCTGAAGAGATTGTGGAGGCATTAGTAATGATCTTTCAAGAATCACTGGATTCTAGATTGGTTCCAGAAGACTGGAAAATTGCAAATATCACTTTTCTCTTCAAGAAGGGAGAGAGGTAGAAGAAAGGAAACTATAGGCCAGTTAGTCTGACATCAGCAGTTTGGAAGATGTTGGAGTCAATTATTAAGGATGAGGCTTCAAGAAACTTAGAGGCACATGATGAAATAGGCCGTAGTCAACATGGTTTCCTCAAGGGAAAACCTTGTCTGACAAATCTGTTAGAATTCTTTGAAGAAATAACAAGCAGGATAGACAAAGGAGAATTGGTTGATGTTGTGTACCTGGATTTTCAGAAAGCCTTTGACAAGGTTTCACACATGAGGCGCTTAATGTGTTATGAGCCCATGGTATTACAGGAAAGATTCTAGCATGGATAAAGCAGGATCCGATTGGCAGGAAGCAAAGAGTGGGAATAAAGGGAACTTTTCTGGCTGGCTGCCGGTGACTAGTGGCGTTCCACAGGGGTCTGGTTGGGACCAATTCTTTTTACATTATATGTCAATGATTTGGATGATGGAATTAATGGTTTTGTTGTGAAGTTTGCAGATGATATGAAGATAGGTGGAGGGACAGGTAGTTTTGAGGAAGTAGAGAGGCTACAGAAGGACTTAGACAGATTGGGAGAATGGGCAAACAAATGGCAGATGGAATATAATGTTGGGAAATATGTGGTCATGCTCTTTGACAGAAGAAATGAAAAGGTTGACTATTTTCTAAATGGAGAGAAAATACAAAAATTTGAGATGCAACAGGACTTCGGAGTCCTTGTGCAAGATTCCCTAAAGGTTAATTTCCAGGATGAGTCTGTGGTGAGGAAGGCAAATGCAATGTTAGCATTCATTTCAAGAGGATTTGAATATAAAAGCAAGGATGTAATGTTGAGACTTTATAAAGCACTGGTGAGGCCTCACTTGGAGTATTGTGAGCTGTTTTGGGCCCTTTATCTTAGAAAGGATCTGCTGAAACTGGAGAGAGTTCAAAGGAGGTTCATGAAACTGCTTCCAGGATTGAATGGATTGCCATATGAAGAGCATTTGATGGCCCTGAGCCTGTATTCACTGGAATTCAGAAGAATGAGGGGTGACCTCACTGAAAGCTATGGAATGATGAAAGGCCTTGATAGAGTGGATGTGGAGAGGATGTTTCCTATGTTGGGAGAGGTTAAGACCAGAGGACACAGCCTCAGAATAGAGGGGCATCCTTTTAGAATGGAGATGAGGAGGATTTTCTTTAGCCAGAGTAGTGAATCTGTGGAATTCTTTGCTACAGGCAGCTGTGGAGGCCAAATCTTTATGTATATTTAAGGCAGAGGTTGATAGATTCTTGATTGGTCAGGGCATGAAGGGAAATGGGAAGAAGGCAGGAGATTGGGGCTGAGTGGAAAATTGGATCGGCCATGATGAAACAGTGGAGCAGACGTAACAGGCCAAGTGGCCTAATTCTGTTCCTATATCTTATGGTCTTATGGTATATACTATACAACTTTGAGATTCATCTCCTTATAGGCAGGCACAAAACAAAAAAATCCAATAGAACCCATTAAAAATGAAGACCATCAAGCAACCAATATGCAGAAAAAAACAAATTGTGCAAATAATAAAAGTAAGATTTCCAGCAACTGCAGAATCTCTTGTGTTTATGCTCCTTCCTTTCCAGTCCTAATGAAGGGTCTCAGCCTGAAACATCAACTGTTATTCTTTTCCATAGATGTGCCTGACCTGCTGATTTCCTCCAGCAGTCTGTATGTGTTACTCTGAATATACTTAAACTGTGTAAAAGTCTGAGAGGTGACCATTCGTTCTAAACATAACCACCACTGTAACCTTGCAGCTCTTTGTACTGAGAGTGAGGATGGTCTTCTCATGTAAACTGAAAAAAAAATTGTTTCTAAGCTTCTGCTAAATACCATTAGCTAAAGCTATTTGAACTACTGCATGAAAATCCTATTCATTAATAAAGCTGTTAAATATTGGTAGATAAAATTACAAGAGATAGATGAATGCTTAGTTGCTGCTCTATGTTGTGTGGTAACTACTTATCAATAGATGTCAAATCTTTCCTGCATCATAGTATTTTCTCCTGGTACCTATTAAATATGAACATTGTATTACAGCTACAATGTTCAGTGCTACATGGCAACATGACTCAGTTTCATGTCATGTTTACTCATAGGAAATGTTACCAAACTCAGCTGTTGCTGTACTGGAATGACAATGTTGTGAAGAATTGTTTGGAACAGGTTAAGTGCTTCATCGTAAAAGAGAGACAGAGGAAGAGTAGTGGAGAGAGACAGAGACTTGAAAACAGACACAAGGAGAAAATCGTATGCAGTGATGAGAGGCACCAAGAATCACTCCTTCTCTGCAGCTGCAAATGGTTTCATACCAAGTGGTATTGTCTCAGTCCAAAGAGAGATCGACCAGTTTTCTTGACTGAATAGTGCATGGTACAAGGGCTATAAAAAAAGAATAAAACAATTTTAAAATGTCTTCTTCTTAGGCATTTCTTTGGAAACAATGGTGACTTGCTTCTGCTCCAGTTCTCTGGGTTCTGAGGTGATTAATGATGTGGCTTCAACAGACTCTTCTACAGGTGGGAGAGATGTTGCTTGATGCTGTTAGCCACTGGATAGTTAGGGATGTTGAGCACTCCTTCCAGTGTTGGTGCACCATTGTAGAGACTTCGTGCTCAGTACATGCCCAACTGCTGGTTCTCCATTTTGAGTAGTCTCAAGATAAGAACTTCCGTGAGTTAAAGAAGACTATAACAGTGTTCTTCAAGTGTTTGCTCTGTCTTCCTCATGGAGCTCAGAGTCTTTGTTTTGGGAGTCAAATGTCAGGCATGCTGTTATTAGTACAAGAACAAAGATTCTTGCTACAATTTCCAGAGCACTGAGTGCAGTTTAGATCTTCTTCTGGATCTTCTTTTCCAAGGAAAGATATGCTATCTAGAAAAGGATTGCAGCAAAGATTAACCATATTGACACTTGGAAAGTGAGACATTGGTGTAAGGAGAGTTTAGATCAACTCAATTCAAAGCAATGAAAGGAGATTGTATTGAAACTTGTGGATTTCTCACTGAGCTGGACTAAAAGCACTTGACTGGGATTTCAGGATGATGAAGGGTCTTGGCCCAAAACATCGATCGGTTATTCCTCTCCATAGATGCTGTCTGACCTTCTGAGTTCCTCCAACGTTTTGTGTGTGTTACTCTGGATTTCCAGCATCTGCAGAAACTCTTGTATTCACAATTTTATGACATAGGGTAAGCTGTTTAGGATGGAGATTAGAAATTTCTTCACTTAAAGGAGGACAACCCTGTAGAGTTTGCAATCATGAAGTACTGTAGAGTCATTGAATATGTTTAAAGAGATACACTTCTGGGCACTAAAGGTATCAATGGCAATGGGAAAATGCAGGAATGTGGTATTGAGACAGAAATCAGCCAAGAATAATTCTGCTTCTGCTCCTGTGTTGCTGTTTCTGTGTAACTATGAGGGAAATACAGCACTTATAAACTGATTATTGGCACTCTAGGATTACTGTGTCTAATATTGACATATTCCCTGTTTATACAACTGTTTATCTGTTTGATCTTCTAGGGAATACTGTGGTTTCCTTGTTCAATAAACATGGAGATTTAAATGTTGGAGGATTCCAGCTCAAACTGAGAAGAGGGATGCCATCAAAAGGTCAGACTCTTCTCACTGCATCATCTCTAAATCATCATCCTATGATTCCCTGCTGCAGTTTATTAATCCGACTTTTACCACACACACAGGTAATTTAGCTCAATTATCTCAGTTCAGTATTTATATAGCTCTTGTGATGATGTACTGCTTGTTTTAATATGAAGTGGTTATATGAGGAATAAATGGAGCCTGTCCTATGACATCTATTGGAAAGTGCTTTCAGAACAATGAAGTATTTTGAAATGCAGCTGCTATAATTGGCGGGGTGCACATAGTGTCCATTCTGCATATCACAAGAACTGCTAAGATGGAATATGATCTAAATTGGATAAAGTTGACTGAGCATAGGATATAAACTTGGTTGTTAAAAGTTCTTGATCCTTACTGCAATGCAGTGGATTCTGGTTAATTGGGAAACATCAGGACCACTACATTTTGGCCCAAATAAGTGGCTGCCCCACTTAGCCAAAGATTTATGGGAATAGTTTAAAAGATATAAAAAAGACAAACTGCTGTTTAACTGAGTAAAAAGTTATATATTTAAATGAAATACAAAACAAATTAGAACACCATCAATACTACTACAGTACTATAAAACTGTGTATTAGTTCCTAATGGTTATCGATGGAGAAATAAATTCAGTGTACGCTGCTGTGTTCTTTTGATTAACTGTAAATGAGCAAAATCAGCTTAGATGCCTAATGCAGATAATGGACTACCTTCATACAATCCTTTTGACAATTGCATACTCCAAATCTTCATTTTCATTGTAACATTCAAGATGATTGTCAATTCCTTTAAACACTTCAGAATTCCTAACTTGTTGATGTAGTGAAATCATTTCATTATCACTCCCGGCTGTTTCAGGCGTCTCTAAACCTGTATGCTTGAAACCACAGTGAGCAAAACAGTTCAGGATCATCTTACCAACTATCAGTAACAAAAATCATTCCTTTTTGAACACAAACACATGTAACTGATGCTACTTTAAAACCATTCGCTCTAAGCAGAGTGTAGTGTCTAACAGCCGCACAAGTGCATTTGATTGACACTAGTTAAAAACTATTCGGCAACAGTCTCCTGTCCCAATTAAGCAGCATAGTGTCACAAATAAATGAAGGGAATTCACAGCTATTTTCTCAATGAGTTTTTGTTCTTCAAGAGTAGTCTCAAATAAGTGGCTGCCCTAGTTAACCGGAATCTACTGCACTTCTGATGTAAATGGAGCAGCACAGTAGCGTAGCAGTTATCTAACACTGCAGAGCACCGGCCTTTATATGGCCTGCTCCTGTCTTGATGAAGGATCTCAACCTGAAACATCAGCTGTTTATTCCTCTCCATAGGTGCTGCCTGGTCTGCTGAGTTCATCCAGCATTTAGTGTGTGTTGCTATGGATTTCCAGCATCTGTAGAATCTCTTGTGTTTACGTACAGGCTATGACCCTCCATTTTTCTTTCATCCATGTGCCTATCTAGGAGCCTCTGAAATGTACCTAATGGCTTCTACCACCACCTTGGCAGTGCATTCCATTCCCTGTGTAAACAATCTAGCCTTGACATTTCCCATCAACTTTTCTCCACTCATCTTTAAAAGATTGAAATTACAATTTGTGAGATGACTCCCTTTATTGTCCCCTAACTCAAACAGAGCTGATCATGAGTGCTTTGGTATCATATTGACTAGAAAATCCGAATGGGTGGAATTCTGTCTCCTGTAACTTGTGGCTGATTCTGACTTCGATGTATCATGGGAAGCTTCTGCTGAGGCAGGGATTTACTTGTATTTCTAGTCTATTATTTCAAGGGGTGATCCATTCTACCATCACAAGGGCTTAACTTTTCTATTCTTCGGTTAAAGGTGCCGGAAATAGGGATGACTGGAATAAAACTGCTCATCATTTTGAACTTGATTTCTTATTTTAATTATGAAGCTTTCCATATGACTCCTCATGAAAAATGAGTGGACTAAAGCTCTAGTGAATATCCAATAATGATACCCCAGTCCCAAATTGTCCATGCTCTTCTCTTTGTTCAGGATCCTGTGCCCCCTCCAGGCTATTTGAGTGGATTTTACTTCACAGAGGATGCAGAACCAAATAAATCTGAGCTGGAAATCATTTCATCCTTCCAACAGGACAAAGAATTCACAGTCTCCGTGGGTGACACAGCAGCAAGCCTAATGAGCAAGGAGCAGACTGAAGGTAATGATTCACTCTCTAGGGAGGATTCCTATTTATTGATGAGTTAGGCATGACTATGATTGAGGTGAAGAAAGATTTGCATTTGAATAGCAACTTTCTTGACCCATATGTGTGCTGTGATTTTACAACCAATAAAGCACTTTTGAAATATAAAATCTTGGGCAGAGAATTTGTACACAGCAATGTGTTAATAACCAGATTATCTATTTTTGCATGCTGGTTGAAGGATAACTATTAGCTCTGACACTAGAAAGAAGTAACTCCTGTTTTTGATTCAGGTGAAACCATGGGACTTTTCAGATCCACCAAAGCCCTTGGTTTAAGGACTTACCCAAAAGGGCACATTGAACAACACAGTATTCCTTCAGCATTGCACTGATTTTAGATTAGACTTTAGCCATCAAACCTCAACATTGGTACTTGTGTCCAGAGTATTCCAGTCAGAAATGAGGATCTGGCTGCTAAGACAGGGCCAAGAGAGGATGGAAGGAAGAAAGGGAATGCGTTTCTGGTCCTGAAAATGAAGGACTGAATCCTGTTCAAAGTTTTCTTGTACTTTATCCAAATGTTTGCCATTCATGCCCAAGTCCCTCTGGTGAATGTCAGCAGGCTCTTGTTGCGTGTCCTCACAGCTGTATCCCATCCCTGTATTTATAGACAATAGACAATAGACAATAGGTGCAGGAGTAGGCCATTCGGCCCTTCGAGCCAGCACCGTCACTCACTGTGATCATGGCTGATCATCCACTATCAGTATCCAGTTCCTGCCTTACCCCCATAACCTTTGATTCCACTATCTTTAAGAGCTCTATCCATCTCTTTCTTGAAAGCATCCAGAGACTTGGCCTCCACAGCCTTCTGGGGCAGAGCATTCCATATATCCACCACTCTCTGGGTGAAAAAGTTTCTCCTCAACTCCGTTCTAAATGGCCTACCCCTTATTCTTAAACTGTGGCCTCTGGTTCTGGACTCACCCATCAACGGGAACATGCTTCCTGCCTCCAGTGTGTCCAATCCCTTAATAATCTTATATGTTTCAATAAGATCCCCTCCCAGCCTTCTAAATTCCAGAGTATACAAGCCCAGTCGCTCCAATCTTTCAACATATAACAGTCCCACCATCCCGGGAATTAACCTTGTGAACCTACGCTGCACTCCCTCAATAGCAAGAATGTCCTTCCTGTATTTCTGGGATAGATGATCCAATAGCAGTGAGAACTCTGATTTTCTTCTGTCTAATCCAGCACCATCAACATGTAATTGCCTCTATATTATTTATTTTGTTCCTTTCTCCAATATTTATATAGCTAATAAATAAAATGTCAAAAGAATGTGAAAGTAAAAATTAATATGTCAGTGACTTTTCTCCTGGAGTTCCGGGCACAAGGGTAATGTTCAATTTCTGGAGGGTCAAGGGTAATCATGAAGGCTGGCAAATTTTAGCACGGAATGAGTTTCACATCTGTGACTTACCTGGTCTGCATGATTCAATTATTCACTGAGCCACTTGGATAAGCAGACTGAGCTGCTTGCCAAGCAAATACACAGACAAATATTACCTACGTACCCTGTCTCCTTCCTGTCACTTTACCTGGCAACATGACTAGAATCGGGAATACTCTGCACAAATCATCTCACTTCATGGAAGCACTTATTGGATCCTTGTGCTACTTTTGGGTTTAAGTGCAGAAACTATGCAACCATTGTGCAATATATGCAATGTACAATATGTAGATGAAAGGCTGTAAACAAAAGTCAATATTGTTTGGTGCAGAAGATATACCGTAAACCACTCCAAAACAAATCTACAGAGAAATAATCAAAATAATTAACTAAAAAAGGCTTAAAATTTTTTTACATGTTATTACTACTACAAGGAAACAGACTACTCAATACAACCAGTATTATTTGTTTAATATCAATAGTGAGGCAGGATGTCCACCACACAAAACCATGCTGACTATTCTAATCAACCCCTGGCCTTTCCATATGTAGAGAAATCTTATTCCTTAGGACTTCCTCCGATATGCCTATACTGATGGAAAGCTTGTTTTTCCTGCTGTACTCCTTACATAGAGTCACAGAGCACTACAGCATGGAAACAAAACCTTCAGCCCAGCTAGTCCATACCAGACTGTATTCTGCCTCGTCCCATCAACCTGCACCTGGACCATACTCCTCCCATTTACGTACTTATCCAAATTTCTCTTGAATCTTGCAGTTGAATCCAAATCCACCACTTCCACTGGCAGTTGTCCTGACGAAGGGTCTCGGCCCGAAACGTCGACTGTACCTCTTCCCATAGTTGCTGCCTGGTCTGCTGCGTTCACCAGCAACTTTTATGTGTGTTACTTCCACTGGCAGCTTGTTCCACACTCGCACCGCCCTTTGAGTGAAAATGTTCCCCTTTTTACCTTTAACCTATGACCTTTAGTTCTAGTCTCACCAACCTCAGTGGAAAAAGCCTGCTTGCATTTACCCTATCTTTACTCCTCATAATTTTGTATACCTCTGTCAAGTCTCCTCTCATTCTCCTGCGCTCCAGGATAAAAAGCCATAACATTCCAGAAAAATGTTCCAGGAACAGCTATAGTTATCCTCCATTCTTCTGACATTCCACCTGTTGGAGCCCCAGACCTGCACTCCTTTGCTTCCCTCAGCAACCTCGAGTAAATTTTGTCTAGCCCTGGGATTTATCAAGCGCTCCACTTTTTAAATCCTGACTTGATTGAGATTATTAACACATCCTTCCTGAACTCACCAACTTTCATATCCTTCCTCTTGTGAATACAGATGGAAAATATTGACTTAGAGACTTATCCATATCCCTAGCTATATACATAAGCTACCCCTTTGGTCTTTAAGGAGTAAACATAAAAGAGATTCTGCAGAACCTGGAAATCCAGAATAACAAACACAAAATGCTTCACAGGTTAGTACTTCCCTTAGTGAAGAAATTTCTAATCTTCATCCTAAATGGCTTACCCCATGCTGTGCTGTTGTGAGCACAAGAGATTTTGAAGATGCTGAAAATCTAGAGTAACACACTCAAAATGCTGGAGGAACTCAGCAGTCGAAGTTTCAGGCTGAGGCCCTGAATCCTTTCACTGGCTCCCGATATACGTACTTATTCTTGCGACTCTCTTTTACTTGTCAAGGGTATTTTGTGGCCCTTATTTCCCTCCTAATTTCTTTTTTTTTAATTCTCTCCTGTGCATTGTAATTTCCTTTAGAGACTCCCTGAATCCCAGTTGCTTATACTAGACATACGTTTCTGTTTATTTCCTGATCTTACCTTTGCCATCTTTGTCTTTCACCCTGACCTGAACATGATGGCTCTGAACTCTTACCAACTTTAAAAGATTCCCATTTGTCAGCTCACAAATATCTGCTCCCAATCCACTTTCATCAGATCATCTCTTATGTCATTGAAATAAGCCTTCTCTCAGCTGATGATCTTAACTTGAGGACCCGCGTTATCCTTCTCATAAATACCAGAAATGTGGTCACTGTTCACAAAATGCTCTCCCAATAACCAGCTCCTGTTTCTTTTCCTAAGATAAGGTCAACTGCTGTCTTGCCTCTGATAGGTCCCTGAGTTTTGACTTGAAGGGACTTAGTAAGTTCTGCCTCTCACACAGAGACAATCCCAGTCAGTATCGGGCAAGTCAGAATCCCCCAGTACTATAGCACTATTGCTTTAACACATTTCTGCAATTTGCTTTTTATTTATTGCTCTCATTCCTGCTGACTGTAATTGGGAGGCTTATAACATAACCCCAGCAAAGTAATCAACCCTTTCTTATGTCTAGTTTATACCCATTTGGCCTTATTGAATAATCCCCCCAAGATTCTAAGTCCTGACATTTTACTCCCTAGTTAGTGATGCGAATCCTCCCTCCTCTTAATCATTCTCTTGTGCCATGTCTGAAACTCTGGTAGACTGCAGCATTAAACTAAGAGTCATATCTTTCCCTCAGCTTTTGATGTTTCTGTTACATCATAATTGCAAGTGCTGATCCAAGCTCGAAGTTCGTCTGATTTACCTTTGAATCTCCTTGTAGTAAAGTGACTGCTGTTGATTGTGTTGGTCCTTCAATGTCCCCGACCTGTCTCAGTTTGCTCGCTCCACTGAACTTGCTTGATTTTTCTTCTACAGTTTTCGCCCAGCTGCATTGCTGGTGTGTTTCCAAACCCCTGCCAAATTAGGTTAAATCCTCCTGAACAGACTGAGCAAGCCTCCCATCTAAGGAAATTAGTCACCCTCCAGTTTAGGTGCAACCTGTTATTCTTGTACGAGTCTCACCTACCCCAGAAGTGATCCCAGAGATCTAAGAATAAAAGTGCATATCATTTTACAATCTAAATTAACCCTTGCATTTACAGTCCTGCACCTTCACAAATTTCTGTACAATTTTCTTAAAAACGTAAAATATCACAGGCCCCTTGAGCCTTTTTTGGCATTTAACAACTCCACTTGCCTACTAATCTCTACTTCCATTCCTTACTTTGTAATTCCAATGTACATTGATCTCAGTCTTGAATGTAATCAATGACTGAACATCCACAGCCAGATGGAATGGAAATTTCAAAGATTCACCCTGCCTTCTTTGAAGAAGTCAGCCCAGAACTCAGCCAGTCATTCAGAGATTGTGGCCCACAGTTCTCGCATCTCCAGCCAAAGGAAGAAACTGCCGAGCTCTTTCAGAATCCCATAAATTTAATCTCTGAAGGGAAAGTTTTGAATAGTTTCTTCCTGTGCCTCACTTTCCTTCCTACCAAGATGGAAGAACATCTGTCTAAGCTGGCGTGCTTTGGCTGCTTATATGATGCTATGTGCTTGTGGTGCAGCTACGAATAAGGTTTTTAATCGCATCTGTGCATATGACAGTAACCTGGACTTTTGACTTTGGCCAGGTGTTCCCTTTTAAATCAGAAAATAATATTCAACTCTGCTGTCTTTCCCTAGCCAAATAATGAAGTGATTGAAAAGATTTCGGTTTTCATTTCCAGTGTATGATTAAATTAATTGATTTGAGCCAGGCCAGTCATTGTGATTCTGCTGTGGATATAAATATCTTACATTATGTATTGGACGCCTGACTGTCGTCTCATAACCCTTGCTGGAAGTACACACCAGCTGGAGACAAATTTCACTGCATCTGCAATGCCACAAGAGTTGTGGGTGTTCACATCCCAAGCTCCCAATGTTGAGCAATCATGAGTTATGTATCGGGGAGTTGCATTACACCTATTCAGGAATCCAGAGAAATTTCAACCAAAAATGTCTTCCTGTTTTAAGCACAAGAGATTCTGCAGATGCTGGCTATCTTAAGCAACACACATAAAATGCTGTCGGAACTTAGCAGGACACGCAGTATCAATGGAGTGGGATAAGCAGTCAATGTTTCAGGCCGAGACCCTTCACCAGTCCTCATGAATGGTCTTGGCCTGAAACATTGACTGTTTATTCCCTTCCATAGATACTGCCAGACCTGCTTAGTTCCTCAAGCATTTTGTGTGTGTTGCTTATTTTAAGATCAGTTTCAGTACATTTTGAATTGGATTTAATTTCATGGACACATACTGTAGTTATCCTAATCAAATTATCACTTTATCCATTTGTCATATTACCCATGTGATAAATGCTACACTTCATTTCCCTTTACTAAAAGGGCAGTGGGATTCCATTAGCCAATTCATGACCAGCCAGTCTAAAGATTCAGGTTCATTTATTTATCACATGTACATCAAGACATACAGTGACATGCGTTGTTTGCATGAATAAACAACACAGCCTAAGGATATGCAGCGGGCAGTCTGTAGGTCTTGCCACACATTCCAGGGCCAGCATTACTTGCCCACAATGTTCAACAGAACTACACAAGCAACAACAACAACACAACAACAGCAAAACAAGCCCCTTTCCTCCCACCCATCCACCCACTCACTCACAGGATTGTACATTTTGACATACGATAACCCAGTAAATAATTCTCCACCATTTGCAAAAAAAAACTTTTACTATCCGTAAATTCAGTTGAAAATGTACTTTCTACATACCGTATAAAATGGTGCAGAGTATTGGAGTTGTCAAGAAGTATTCAGACAATCAATGCTGTGCACTGACCTCTAGTGGAGTGGCTTAAGGAGCTGTAGTGTAATATTCCTGTTCTCGATGCCAGCAAGACAAGTATTTTCCTTTTGGAGAATTGTTGTTTGGAAATGTTGACATTGTTGCATGTTGTGCTTCCATGATTGAACAAGATGGAAAAGAGGGTGCACACCTGCAGATTGATGCATCAATTAGTTAATGGACGCATGCTTTTAGACCATCTTCCATAAGACATGGGAGTAGACTTAGGCCCCTTAGCCCATTGAGTGTTCTTTGCCATTCCATCATAGCTAACTTATTATCCCTCCCAACCCCATTCTCCTGCCTTCTTCCTGTAACCTTTCACACCTTACTAATCAGGAACCTATGTCCACTCTATCTAGGCCAGGGGTTCCCAACCTTTAACCCTTATCGTTAACCAAAGGGTCTGTGGACTTCAGGTTGGGAACCCCTGATCTGAGGTCTTTCAATACTGGGTAAGTTCCAATGAGAACTCCCTTATTCTTCTAAACTCTAGCAAGTACAGGCCAAAAGCCATCAAACGCTCCTCATACGTTAACACTTCCTTTCCTGGGATAAGTTTTGTGAACCTTCTCTAGACCCTCTCCAATGTCAGCACAACCATTTTTAGGTAAGGGGTCCAAAACAGCTCACAATATCCTTCGTTGCTTTTATTAAACAATTAATAATAGGCAATAATATCACAACAATCAGGAACAATAGCTTTGATTTGTTGTGTCTTTTAACAGAGTAAAACATCCCAAAGAGAAATAAAAATTGAGGGGCTGAAGTTTGGGCTGCAGCCAACAAGAGCACATAGATAAACACAGGAAAACTCAGACTGCATGGGGCTGGTTGCATAGCAAGATTAAGATTGGAATGCCAGGATAATAAATAGGGATGCGGAGAGAGCTGGAAGTCCTCAGTAGGTCAGCTATCCCACGATGCATTGTGAGTGAGGTGCATTGGAACATTGTGAGGAAATGCAAGGCCCTACACAAGTACAGGGAGAAGAATAGAGGAACAAGGCTAACGAGATTGGAAACAAGCAGTCACCACTGACTTGATGGTGTGAATGCCCTGCACCCCTCCCTACTTTTGGCATGGTTCATTGTGAAAGCCTGTTGAGTGAAATGCTTGAGGCAAAATTCCACTTCAGAATAATTCAGCAAAAATGCATGAATACAAAATTGAAAATTTCACCTTCTTTTGTCTGGGTCCAACAAGCTACTGCACTATGTTTAGAATTCATTGTTTACATTTTCTTGCAATTCCAGCAAATTATACCTTTATTTTGTTTTGCATTCTAATCCTCATTAATTGTTAGAAGATCGAGTTAGGAGGAAGTTAGGCTTGAGAACACAAATGAAATGAGACTGCTAACTAGAAGAGCCAAGTCCACTCTGTCCAGTTAATCCATGACTGTATGATTTGAGTGAGTTAGATGTGAAGTACTAAAATGAAAGTCCAGAATGCTTTCTTCCACACAAACGTTTGAAATAAGATGCCAGACAAAATAGTAGACACATAAACCCTGAAGTTATTTAAGAGGCGATGAGCTGCTTTGTTTGAGGACAAATGCCTTAGGTTCCTTTGGAAAAACTACCTGGATGGTCTGAATGCCTTCCCTCATTTGTACTTGGTGATTCAGAGTGAGCAGAGTTGGAGAACATAATAATTATTATCAACTAGCTGCTTTCACACAATCCTACTACATATCAGGAGGTTGTTCAGGTCATCATGGCTGTATCAGTTGCCTCTGCCAAATTAGTTGCACTCCCCTGATGTTTTTTCCCCTTCATTTGTGAACTAACTTTACTTTTACAAATATAAATTCCATTCCATTTTGGAAGTTATTGCTGAATTTGCGTCCACTACTTTGGATAGGCACTGTGTACAGATCAAAGCAAATTGTTGCTTCATATAGATCCCCCTTGGTCCACATGCTGCCCCATCCCCCAACCCTTTTTTGCTATTTCTAGTTAATGTGGATATCAATTTTCCTGCTAGGGCAATAGGCTTTTATTACGTTGGTCCATTTTGTAGCTCTACTCAGAATGTTAATTCATTTTTTTCAATTGTTTTGATGATGGGGTTTGGGGTTACATCTCCAAATAATTTATAGTAGCACTTGACTTGAGACTATTGAACTATGTCATAAATTGCAAATAGCAGGTTAAAGAGATTTATTATTCATCACCTTGGGTCAACTTTGAACCAGAGCCCAGGCGTGTAAGGATTTTATGTTAGCTCAGTCCTCAAAGATATATATTTTAAACTCATGACTGAACTCAGTTCTGGGAGGTACAGTAAGTTTCAGTACGAGTTTTGAGCTGCTACACTGGACCTGACCTTTGAATTGAGCCTGTCAATGATTTAAAGAACTTGCAGATCAGTCACCAGGGAGCCACATGACAATTATTTTCAGCTACTTTTATTTAACTTGTGTGTGATTCAATTATATCAAAGTATCAGTGCAGCTGTAGCTTTGGTATTGTAAAGATGTGGTCACAAGGTTTGTTTTACCACAAGGTGAAATAACAACTTGCATTTATTTCATGCTAGCGGACGAACTAAATATTCCTGGCTAATTAACATAAAGAAAAAATCTGTATAAACACTTAGCAATATTTGAGGTTTGGAAATGCTGACCAGATCAAAAATAGTGTTGAGAGGCTTTCAGAATCAGGTATAATCTACTGGAATATGTCGTGAAATTTGTTGTTTGTATAATTGTTGAGAGATATGAAGGACTAACATTAAATTCCATAGAGAAATGATATAGAGGAAGTCAAATGAAGGACTAGGGCCTAGTTTCCTTAGTGCTGGGACATATAGGAGGCCAACGTGTAGGGATGAAATGCTGCAATATGAAGAAGTTGAGTGTTGTAGGTGAGTGAGCAATTGTCGAAAAGAATGAAGATTTAAATTTATTTTGGTTACTGAATAAATATGGATCATAATTTTTTTTCATTTACTGCATACCTACTTCCAATGTGTTTGTAGTATTTCAATTCAATTCAAATTTAATTGTCATTCAACCATACATGAATACCTATGAATACAGCCAAATCAGACAGCGTTACTCAAGGTGCACCAACAGTCACACAGCACCAACAGTCACACAGCACAAACCACTTGTTTGCATGAACAAGATAGCAAGCACATAAAGCTATCAATAAGATACAGCCACGCAATAAAAAAAGTCCAGACTCAAGCCGTCATTGCAGAAATTTGTAGTTGACCACAAAAGAGCTTGACTTCTACCGTGCAAACACTGGGGGGAGGACAACATCGACTCCACCGGAACACCGCACCAGCTCTGATATCTCTCTCCTGGTGCCCGTAGACAGGCAACACCGTAGCTTGAGGAGTCTTCAAGGCTTCAAACCCTGTTCTCCTTTGCATCCGTCGGACACTCTGGAGCCCAGACAATTTATGGCTACCAGCATCGTTGCATTCCATTGCACTTTACTCTTGCAGCATATCTTGCCAAATCCTTACCATGGTGATGCAGGCATCTTGGAGGTTTGATCTGAATTTCTTTTGCATAAACCATTAGTACAAATATATGTGCACATTATGTTGGTTTTTGTCTTCATAGTTCCCTGTGAACAGTGGACAGCCTGGTATGAGGAAAGACTAGATGAGAGGAAGCATCTTCCACCTCAGCAGCCACTAGAGCACCTCAGTATAATCCACATGGTTCGGTATCGGCAAAGAGCTGGATTACGCATCCGAATTTCCCAGGTTCATGGATTGAAACGTTAGTAAATTATTCTGTACTTCAGAATCACAATATGAATGTCTTACAAGGCTGAACTTTTACATAGAATGTAGAACATATAACATTACAACACAGTACAGGCCCTTTAGCCCACTATCTTGTGCTGATCTCTGAACATGTGTTTACTTGTTGAAAGCATTAGGTGAAGGAATAAACCCCAAAGTCAGAGGGGAAACAAGAGACTCCAGATACTGGAACCTGGGGTAAAGATAAACTGCTGGAGGACTTAGCAAGTCAAGAAGCGTTCACCAGGGCAGGCGGAGGGGAAGATTCGGATCGAGATCCTCCATCAGCATTGAGCGGGAGGGGAGAAAAGCTAGCCTCTGTAAAGAGGAGAGAGGGAGAGAGCAATAAAATGGGGGCTGCTAGTGATAGGTGATGTGAGGGATGATGGGCAGATGGGGGCAGGTGGCAGAAGGGGGTGACATGGAGTGGAGATGCAGAGGCAACTGGAAGCAAAGGGCAGGTGGAACCAAGTAAAGTTCAATTTATTATCACAGTACATATAGGTCACTATATACAACCCCGAGATTAGTCTTCTTGCAGGCATTCACAGTAAATACAAAGAAACACCATAGAATCAATGAAAAACCGCACACAACAAAGACGGACAAACAACCATTGTGAAAAAGACAACTGTGCAAATACAAAAATAAATAAATAAATAAGCAATTAATATTGAGAACAAGAGTGGTTGTGGGAACAGTTCAGTGTTGGGATGAGTGAAGTTATCCCATCTGGTTCAAGAGCCTGATGGTTGGCGGGTGGTAACTGTTCCTGAACCAGGTGACGTGGGTCCTGAGGCTCCTGTATGCCCTTCCTGATGGCAGCAGTAAGAATAAAGCATAGGCTAGATGGTGGGGGTGGGGGGGGGTCCTTGATGATGGATGCTGCTTTCCTGTGACATCGCTCCTTGTAGATGTGCTTAATGGTGGGGGCGGCTTTACCCGTGACAGACTGGGCCATATCGACTACTTTTCATAGGCTTTTCCATTTAAGGGCATTGGTGTATCCAAACCAGACCATGATGTTACTAGTCAGTATACCCTCCACCACACATCTATAGAAGTTTGTCAAAGCTTTAGATGGCGTGCTGAATCTTGGCAAACTTCTAAAAAAGCAGAGGTGCTGCATGCTTTATTTGTAATGACACTTACATACTGGATCCAGGACATTCCTCTGAAATGGTAGTGCTAAAGAATTTACAGTTGCTGACCCTCTCCACCTCTGATCCCCTGATGAGGATTTTCTTCATAGACCTCCAGTGAAAATGGGTGTCGCCAGTCTGTATACAAAAGGGAATAAAAATGGGAGGATTGAAGGTGAATCAGGAAGAGAGAGAGAGTGTAAAAACCTGAAATTGGAAAATTTAATGGTCATACCATTGAGCTGTAGATGTCCCAGATTGAATATGAGGCATTGTTCTTTTAGTTTGTGTTAGGTTCCATCCTGGAGAAGGCCAAGGATGCACAGGTCAGTATGGGAATGGAAATGGAAATGGCAGGCCACTGTAGCATTAGGACAAGAACTGTTAGGATAGAAAACAGCTTCTTCCACTGGGCCATAGGACTACTAATCTCCCTGCCACCACGTATGAATCTCATCAACAGTCTCATCACATATGAAGCGCCAGTATAACTTTTTAACATTTATTGTAGGAATTATATCTTTGTCTATCCTATTCAGTAGCAATTGAATTTATACAGTGCATAAAAAACAGTAAAACAACGCAAGGTGTTTTAAAGCAGTATTAGCCTGTAACATCTGACCTCAGTCTTTATGAGGTTTGTTCGGCAAAAGTGACAGATTTTCCTTAATATTCACGAATTCCTTAAAGGAATTTAAGGAATATCTGAAAGTTAGGGAGAGGAGAGCTGGGTTGGGGAGGGGAAGGGAGGGGAAATATCAGAAAGAGAGGTTTAGGGAAGAAATTCTGAAACTTGTGGTCTGGAGACCTAAAGGTTTAACCATCAGTGTTGGAAATGCAAACTGGAATTCTAAACACAGTGGTCTTCACTAGCAACCTATTTCCCAGGCAGTTTCCAGATATTGACAAAATATTGATAAAACAGTGGATTTCAATTAATTGGGACACATTGGACCAGTACATTTTTTTTACCCAATTAAGCGGCTGCCCCAATTAGCAGAAGTTACATAGAAATGGTTAAAAAATGTATAAAAAAAGACAAACTATAGTTTAACTGAGTAACAAATTATGTATTTAAATTAAATACAGAACAAATTAGAACACTAATAAAATTACTACAGTAATAAAAATCTGTCATTCCTACTAGTTATCAATGGAGGAATTTATTCAGTGTATGCTGTCATGTTTTGATTGATTGTAAATGAACAAAATGAACACAGACACCTACTGCAGATAATGGAATGCTTTCATATACTTTCAACAATGAATCCACCAAATAATTATTTTCATTGTAACATTCAAGATGATTGTTGATTTGATATCTTCAAGTTCTTCGCAATGCCTAATTTGCTGAAGTAGTGAAATCGTTTCATTTTCACTCCTGGCAGTTTCTGGCATCTCCAAGCCTGAATGCTTGAAACCACAGTAAGCAAAAAAATTGTGAATTGTTTTACTGTTCATTTCTCACCAACTATCAGGGATAAAAAAATCACTTTTATTAACACAATACATGCAACTGACAGTATTTAAAAACTGTTTGCTCTCAGCACGGTGTAGTGTTTAATGTCCACGCAAGTGTACGTTACTGACGCTAGTTAAAATCTTTGGCAGCAATCTCCTACCCCAATTAAGCGACACAGTGTGCCAAATAAGTGAAGGGGATCCCAGCTACTTTCTCAATTAGTTTTCATTTCAGAATTATCTCAGATAAGTGGCTGCCCGATTAACCAATGGCCCAATTGACCAGAATCAACTGTTCTTCTACCTAACAGAGAAGACAGGCTAGTTTTGTGACTGCAGTGAGATTCACAGCCAGAAAGTGAGCATTTCTTTTAATGTCTCTATTTAGATACGGTGTAAGCATGTCAGCAGTCTTTGCAGTTAGTGCTGCAGCTACACATCTTCAATCACCCGGGTTCAGTCCTGACCTCCAGTGCCGTCTCTATAGGTCCTCGCTGGATTATGGTGGAGCCCTGTTCCTGAGAACTGTTCATGAGCCAAACAGTTGATAAATGTGGCTACACGCAAGATTCCCACATGATCGAAGAGCAGCCACCAGCTGAATCCCCACATGGCTGAAAATCTCTGCAGCCTTGCAGCAACCAGGAAGTCCACCCCGCCACTCTCCCAAAAGCTCCGTCTTATTTATATACAGGCTGTGCATTCTAACCTAGGGAGGGACTGTGTGGAATTTCATGTAATGATGCAAGATTCCTCAGTGCTTTGGTTTTCTTCCACATCCCAAAAGTATGCTACTGTGTTAATTGGGTAGTATAAATTATCCATAGTTAAGACAAGGAAGTTAGTGGGCTTCTGAGGGCGAATAAGCCTTAGGGCTACAGGGAATTAGGAAGAGAGGGAATGGCACTTCTCTGGCATAACTTGAGGAGCCAAACACTGTTGTTCTGTGGTGCAGTGCTGAAGAATAAAAGGATTTACTGGTGTATTGTTGGTTTAGAGCTAGAATCACAGTCTATTTAGGTATGCATTGCAAAATGTATTGTACAAATCACAATGTACAAAAACAACAGAAACATTTATTTACTACTACGTCGACTCAGGCCTAGGGGGCCGGCATCGGGCACGATGACGGACTGTCCACTTCTCCCTCTCCCTCATCAGTTCATCTACATTAGCCGTACCGCTGTCTTCTAGGAGCGTGTTGACCATAGTCTTGGGAGGGCACCCAGGGTTCATCCTCCCGTGCTTGGGCTCCCATATGATGACTAGGCTGGCAGGTAGCTCGGGGTAGTGTAGACAGTGCCCCGCTAGTTGCAGTCTTCTCTCCTCGATTTTAGTGGTGAGCATCAGTAGGTTGTTATAGAGCTCGACGTTCGTCATGTGCTGTTGCCAACTCACGTCAAGAGCCATCTAGAGCATTTGTGTATAGCAACCATCTAGAGACTTTCACATCGTCTTGGTGAGTGTCCACGTCTCGCATCCGTACATGAGAATGGACTCTATGACTGCTATGAAAATCCTCTTTTTAAGCTGTTATGTAAACAGCAACAATGAATATCAATCGAGACAGGTTATATAAAAATAACCAAACATTTATTAAACACAGATAAACAATAAGGTAAAAAAAAACGAACAAAAACTTTAACCGGAAGTTAACCGATATGCAGCTGTTCAACGAATCAACACTCAGCTCTGGTTCTTAAAGCGTTAAATGCGAAAGCAGTTCTTAAAACGATAAAGTCAAATATAGTTCTTAAAGCGATAAATTCGGAAGTCCAACAGATTTATACATTCAATTGGGGAGACACTTCTCTAGAGAAGGATTTCTTCACAGATGCAACTTTCCTGCTGGTTCTGTCCACAGAATCCACGTGGAGGTAAATAAACAGTTTAAAACAACTGACCTTAAATCCTTTTAGAGAGAGAGCGCAAACCGTTGCATGAACTCTTTGCTCTTTTTAGCAAGAGTTATCTTTGATGCAGGTTGCTACTCCAACGAAAACTCAATAAGGTCGATCCTTTATTAAACTGCCGAACGATGCCGACTCCTCTCGATCCCTCGATCCTGCACTTCGATAAATTCTTCACTCTCCCTTCTAATGTTGGAATTGAGTAAATCAACGCATCTAGCCAAAAATTTCCAGTCCAATAATATGGTATTCCTGCAACAGAACGCACACCCGTTTTAAAAATGAAACTGCGTCACAAAAACAAACACGCAACAGAAACGGAGATACCTGGAAATCTACAAACTAAAAAACCCTACTGCATCATCTGGGTCGACCCTTATATAGTCATGATGCACATGTCATCACGTGACCTCACATCGGCGGGAAAATCACATCAGGTGACCTCCAAAAGACCATTACATCATTATCACAGGGAAAAAACAGATCTCCTTGAGCATGTAACAAAGCCCTCTGGTTAGGTTCGACTTCCAGATTTCCTTCATGTCGTTCATAGCCCTCCACGCCAGCGCCTTCCGTATCTTTATGTCCTTCTCCGAACTCATCTTTGAAATAACTCCTTTAAATTAGCCTGTAAATTTCAAGGTACGTTGGATAACAAGGACCATAAGAAACTGAAGCAGGAGTAAGCCATTCAGCCTTTTATTACTGTTCTCCCATTTAATAAGATCATACCTAACCATTTATCTCAGCTCCACTTTTCTGCACTTATCTCATTCTCCTTGATTCTTTTAATAGCTAAAGATCTATCCACCTCTATCTTCAACATATTCAATAATCACAGGTAGATAGGGTCGTAAAGAGAGCTTTTGGTACATCGGCCTTTATTAATCAAAGTGTTGAGTATAACAGCTGGAATGTTATGGTGAGGTTTTACAAGGCATTGGTGAGGCCGAATCTGGAGTTTGTGTTCAGTTTTGGTCACCAAATTAGAGGAAGGATATTAATAAGGTTGAAAGAGTGCAGAGAAGGTTTACAAGGATGTTGCCGGGACTTGAGAAACTCAGTTACAGAGAAAGGTTGAATAGCTTAAGACTTTATTCCCTGGAGCGTAGAAGAATGAGGGGAGAGTTGATAGAGGTATATAAAATTATGATGGGTACAGATAGAGTGAATGCAAGCAGGCTTTTTCCACTGAGGCAAGGGGAGGAAAAAACCAGAGGACATGGGTTAAGGGTGAAGGGGGAAAAGTGTAAAGGGAATATTAGGGGGGGCTTCTTCACACAGAGAGTGGTGGGAGTGTGGAATGAGCTGCCAGACGAGGTGGTAAATGCGGGTTCTTTTTTAACATTTAAGAATAAATTGGACAGATACATGGATGGGAGGTGTATGGAGGGATATAGTCTGTGTGCAGGTCAGTGGGACTAGGCAGAAAATGGTTCGGCACAGCCAAGAAGGGCCAAAAGGCCTGTTTCTGTGCTGTAGTTTTTCTATGGTTTCTATGGTTTCAAATTGCATCTCAACAGCCCTTTTGAGTAGAGAATTCCAAAGAATCACTGTGAATGAATGTGTGAAGAAATCTTGGTTGCAAGTTTAACCTGAATTGTCGACCCTGCGTTTTAAGACCATGGCCTCTGGTTCTAGATATTCCAGCCCATGGAATAATTTGTTCCAAATCCACCATGTAAAGTTATAGAACATAGAACATAGAATAGTACAGCACAGTACAGGCCCTTCGGCCCACAATGTTGTGCCGACCCTCAAACCCTGCCTCCCATATAAGTCCCCACCTTAAATTCCTCCATATACCTGTCTGGTAGTCTCTTAAACTTCACTAGTGTATCTGCCTCCACCACTGACTCAGGCAGTGCATTCCACGCACCAACCACTCTCTGAGTAAAAAACCTTCCTCTAATATCCCTCTTGAACTTCCCACCCCTTACCTTAAAGCCATGTCCTCTTGTATTGAGCAATGGTGCCCTGGGGAAGAGGCGCTGGCTGTGCACTCTATCTATTCCTCTTATTATCTTGTACACCTCTATCATGTCTCCTCTCATCCTCCTTCTCTCCAAAGAGTAAAGCCCTAGCTCCCTTAATCTCTGATCATAATGCATACTCTCTAAACCAGGCAGCATCCTGGTAAATCTCCTCTGTACCCTTTCCAATGCTTCCACATCCTTCCTATAGTGAGGCGACCAGAACTGGACACAGTACTCCAAGTTATGTTGAAATAAACTTCCATTCCTTTACACTCATGGGAGTGTTGGTGCAGTGAGCTTAATCCATCTTCATACAATAAACCCATTATCCCTGGATAAACCTGGTGAACTTCACTGCACTCCTTTTATCACAACTACTTCCTTCTTTCTAACAACATAGCATTGTGGGCGTGCTACGTTAGCACCGGAATGTGTGCCAACATTTGCAAGCTGCCCCAGCACATCCTTCGCTGCGTTGGTTGTGAGCACAAATGATCCATTTCAGTCTATGTTTCGACGTACATGTGATAAATAAGTATGTAGATGGGATCCTGGTTTGTAAGTTCAAAAACATTTGAGGAGAGAGATGATGGCATATTTGAGGGAGGGGACGACAGTTCCTGAGGAATGAAACTATTAGTATCAGCTAACATGGAGGCCAGAAAGGGCATTTGGATAGTCAGCAGTTTGGAAGGAAAGGGTTCGAGAAACAGGAGATGGGTCTCGAGGATGCAGAATTTGGAAATGTGATTGGAGGAGATATTTTATGGTGAATTCCTGACAGTTTTAGCAAAACTAGGAATGGCCAATAAATGCTTGAGTCTTATCTAAGCTCAACAGCTCAAAACAAACGTAACTACTGAGATGCTCATTAATTAATATCATAGTTAATGACAGAAAGGCTTGTATTACATGCTTGTATTATAGAAGATGTGAATTAACAAATCAGTTTTAATATTATTCAATACAGTGTTTTGTGAACATTTTTTTTTCTTGTACAGGAGATGGCTCTTATGCGAATGCTTTTGCCAGACTCCTGAAAGGAGGCAGTGCATTGCATTTACCTGAGATAGCAGAATTCAGTGGTAAAGATGAGAAATTCTTGACCCGTAAACATGACTTTGCCAGCCTTCAGAGATCACCTCGCTGGGTAGATACATCTCAAGTAAGTAACAGGAAATATGAATAGAATAATTTTTTTTCTATTTTGTAAATTTCTTACATGTATGCAATGTCTTTTTAGATGGTCAAAATGTTGGCAAAAAGTTTTAGAATAGTGAATTGTTTTGGAGTGCAGATAAACAACATGTTCTTCTGTTGTTGAGTCTCCGATGGTCCAAAGGCACACTCTTATGGATGTTTAGGGTTTTTTTTTCAGATTTGACGCTGCACCAACTGCTGTCAGCTTGACTTGTAGCATTCTAAAGTCAAAAGGTTGTAGAATAAAGTGCACCATGGGATTTGGGATTTGAGTACGTATTTCAAACTAAGAGTCTTTGAGTATTGCACTGTAAGTGATGTATCTTCTGGATGCTACATAAAGGAAACCCCATGACACCATTCAGAGCAGAAGAGATGTTTTTTGTACTGTCCAGGATAACATTCATACCTCAACAATACAGCCAAAACTAGATTAACTGCTCATTGATCTCGCTGACGCGAACAATATTGGCTGTCACTTTTGCTTTCAAAAATTGTATGTAGAAGCACTCTGTTGTAGTTTTTTCAGATCAGTATTAAATGTATGTTCCCAGTATGTGAAAAAGAAGTAGCATACCCAGTTACCCAGCATCACCAGCGAGTTGATCAATTCAGCAATAAGCATTTCAAGATTTCAATTTGCATTAAACCTTCTTCAAAAGGAACAGAGTGGAATCGTGTGCAAGTCAGCACGCCCAGTTTTTTGATCTTCTGCTCATTAAATTGGATAGCTGAAAAATCCTGAATATTAATTAATTTCCTGATTGATCTGAGGCTCTTCAGAGTCGTCAAGTCAAGTCAAGTCACTTTTTATTGTCATTTTGACCATAATTGCTGGTACAGTACACAGTAAAAACGAGATGTAAAACTTGGTGATTACAACTGTTTATTGGGTGTTACAAAACAACGAACAAACAAAGAAAAGTGACAAAGAAAAAGAAGTTGTGGTTGTCCCATGCTCAGACTAGTGATAAAGAAAGTTCCAGTGATAACACATAACCCACCCCCACGTGGCCACTTTATTAGGTACACCTCTACACCTGTTCGTTAATGCAAATATCTAATCAGCCAATGATGTGGCAGCAACTCAATGCATAAAAGCATATAGACATGGTCAACCGGTTCAGTTGTTGTTCAGACCAAACATCAGAATGGGGGAAGAAATGTGACCTAAGTGACCTTGACTATAAAAGAATTGTTGGTGCCAGATGAGGTGGTTTGAGTATCCCAGAAATCGTTGATCCCTTAGGATTCTCACGCACAACATTCTCTAGAGCTTACAAAGAATGCTATTGACAATAAACTGGACTGGTCAAAGAACACTGAGGCTGTCTACAAGAAGGGTCAGAGCCGTCTCTATTTCCTGTGGAGACTGAGGTCCTTTAACATCTGCCGGACGATGCTAAGGATGTTCTACGAGTCTGTGGTGGCCAGTGCTATCATGTTTGCTGTTGTGTGCTGGGGCAGCAGGCTGAGGGTAGCAGACACCAACAGAATCAACAAAATCATTCGTAAGGCCAGTGATGTTGTGGGGATGGAACTGGACTCTCTGACGGTGGTGTCTGAAAAGAGGATGCTGTCCAAGTTGCATGCCATCTTGGACAGTCTCTCCCATCCACTACATAATGTACTGGTTGGGCACAGGAGTACATTCAGCCAGAGACTCATTCCACCAAGATGCAACACAGAGCGTCACAGGAAGTCATTCCTGCCTGTAGCCATCAAACTTTACAACTCCTCCCTTGGAGGGTCAGACACCCTGAGCCAATAGGCTGGTCCTGGACTTATTTCCTGGCATAATTTACATATTACTATTTAATTATTCATGGTTCTATCACTATTATTTAAGGTGCAACTGTAACGAAAACCAATTTCCCTCGGGATCAATAAAGTATGACTATGACTATGACTAAATAAAAAAACATCCAGTGAGTGGCAGTTCTGTGGGAAGAAATGCCGTGTTAATGAGAGAGGTCAGAGGAGATGGCCAGACAGATTCAAGCTGACAGGAAGGTGATAGTAACTCATATAACCATGTGTTACAACAGTGGAGTGCCGAAGAGCACCTCTGAATGCACAACATGTCAAACATGAAGTGGGTGGCTGCAGCAGCAGAAGACTATGAACATACAATCAGTGGCCACTTCATAAGGTACAGAAGATACCTAATAAAGTGACCATGGGGTGTATAAAATAGCTAGGTTCAAGCTGTGTGACAGTTGCTGCAGAAAAACTGAGAAGCTTCAAAAAAAAGATACAGTATCAGCTACACTACAATTACTGGAAGATTTACTGAACAATTACACCTGTAAATACAAGCTAGCATAGGAAAGTTAAAATACCAGAAAAAAAACACAATTCTACTTCTTAGTCCATTATCCCATTTGTTCAATTCACATTCTGAGTCTGACAAGATGTCTTCTTGCTCATTTTGTCTGTTTGAAATCTTCTAAACCTTTCATTCTCGCATGCATCCTGTTACAGCCGATCCGACTAGCTTTCTTACTTTTTTAACTTAGGTTATTTGTAATTTTTTTTCACGGTAACACGTTGAAGCTGCACCCTCTCTAACATGCTGGTGGAGAGAGTTTTATTTGGGTTTTTAGCGCTGGAAATAGTTATATTTGGACACGTCTCATTAGTGGGGCAGCAGTATGGTCGCATTGTTTATTCCAGGGACCGGCTGATTGCGCTTATGCCGGCTGGTTTAGCGAGCAGAGCGGCGGACACCCCTGTTGAAATTTGGAGGAAAACACACAGAGGATGCAGAGGGGGATCAAAAAGGCAAGGAAAAAGGACCGGGTCGAGACAACAGAGACTTATGGAGAAGAGGAGTTATAAGCCATGTCTTCCCTCTCTCATTATGGGCAATGTGAGATTGCTGGGTAATAAAATGGATGAGTTGACGGCGCTAGCCGGGAGTCAGAGAACATTTCGGGAGAGCAGTGTTATGTATTTTACTGAAACGTGGACATACCCGACCAAAACGTTTCCATAGAGGGCTTCCAGACTGTCCGGGCTGACCAGAAGTGCACTGAGAGCGGTAAGCGTAAAGGAGGGGGGGCTTGCTGTTCTGGTTAACAACGGATGGTGCAATCCTGGTCATATTACGATCGAGGAACATGTTTGTAGCCCCGATATTGAACTTTTTGCTGTTGGACTCTGGCCATATTCCACCGAGATGCAACACTGAGCGTCATGGGAGGTTGTGGCCATCGAACTTTGCAGCTTCTCCCGTGGAGGGTCAAACACCCTGAGCCAATAGGCTGGTCCTGGACATATTTCCATCTGGCATAGTTTGCATATTGTTGTTTGATTGTTTGTAGTTTTGTATTGCTATATTTATGCTCTATTCTTGGTTGGTGCAGCTGTAATGAAACCCAATTTCCTTCGGGATCAATAAAGTATATCTATCTATCTATCTATCTATTCTTCAGGTGTTACATCCAAATTGTGATATCCACAGTGTGTTGCTCGTCCAGATATTCAGCATCAATGTTGTGTACACTCCTGACCGTAGTGGTCAGGAACCAGGCCAGGTCACATCACGCTCAGGAGGCGAGCCAGAACCAAATGACCTGCTACAGCTTGGGTGGTCAGCAATCCCTCTTTTTGATGGGTGAGTACATTGTCTCTTTCGCCATTCATCCCAACAAGCCAGACATGTCACTGAAATTTTAAAGAAGCCGTGACCTTGATGGTTTGTAACTAAGAAATTCTGTTTCCAAACTTGGCAAGATGGGTGAGTCAGATTCTTTTGATACGGTTCCATAATATTGTGGAGCAGTCATTGTAAGAAGTGCAAATTTATTTTTACTCTTTTAAAAATTACAATGAATCCTTGAAAATATTACAGGGCTTGTCTAATTTTTGCCACAAAGTTTATGGACATTTTAGTTCATATCCATATTTCTAATTTTATGTTTCTGTAATTCTTTATTCTTTGTAATTGTTGAATGTGTTTTTGTTGCATGTCTCACCAACACGCCACAGCAAATTCCTAATACATGTGAATGTATATGGTGAATAAAGTTGACCCTTGATGTTGATTCATGTTTTGAATAACTTTCTCCTTTCTTTCTCAAAAATATTGCTATTTTATCAAAAACTCAGCATCTTTGGACAAAAAGTTAACATTTCAGGTCCCAGCATTTTCATCAGAACCAGAGAGAAGTTAGAAATAAGACAGGTGGTGAATCTGTGGAATTTATTGCCACAGAGAGCTATATAGGCCAGATCACTGGGTGTATTTAAAACAGATCTTAATGAGTTCTTAGAGACATACAAAACTGTAAATGCTGGAATCTGGAGTAATGAACAAACTGCTGGAAAAACTCAGTGGGTCAAGCAGTGTCTGTGGGAAGGCAGAAACTGCTGAAGTTTCAGGTCATAGCAGTTTCGACCCGAAACATCAATATTTCCTTTCCTCCCACATATGCTGCTTGAGCTTCTAAGTTCTTCCAGCAGGTCAATTAATGGTTCCTGATTGGTAAATGATTTCAAGGTTACCGAGAATAGGTGGGAGAATGGAGTTGAGAAAAGAATAAAAAATAACCATGACTGGAATGGCAGAGCAGAAAAAATGGGCCAAATGACCTAATTTTGCTTCTGTATCTTATGTTCATACGATCTCAGTTTCAAGTTGCAGAGAGAAAAAGGGACAGAGAGGTCAGAGGGCAGATTCTGTGATAGGGTGAGGGGTGGGGGAGGGTGAGGAGAAGGGTGATCCGTAAACTGAAATAGTTGAATACAATGTGTTCATTTCAGATTTATTCTCTGATTCTAATAATTTCAGGTACTATTTCTCTCCTATTTGGCTATCATTCTCTAGCCTTTACCATCTCTTAAAAGCATCACCAATTTTGACATTTAAACTCCTTGCCCTTCACCCTATTGGCGACCTTTCCTTTTCTCTCCACTCCTTCACACTTTCTCTCCAACAGAAAACTTACTTCATTCTGACTTCTCATAATTTAGTGAAAGTTATTTCACCTGAAATACTAACTCTTTTTCTCTTTCCACAATTGGAGCCTGGTCTGCTGAATATTTACAGCCTTTTCTTTTTAGATTTTGAACATCTGCCATCTTTTTTGCTTTTAGAAGGATGATTGAAAGGGGAGTTCTTTAAAATTTAGTTTGAATTTGTTCTTATCTGGTGCCTGCACACATCTGTCTCCAATGGGGTTATTGATTAGCAACTGAGATCAGGAACTCAGATGACTAATTTTCCTCCTTTCTTGTGGCAATAAGACTAACTTAGATTTAGATTATAAGAACACTCAGTCCTCTTTTATTGTCATTTAGAAATGCATACATGCATTAAGAAATGATACAATGTTTCTCCGGAGTGATATCACAGAAAACAAGACAGACCAAAGACTAACACTGACAAAACCATATAATTAGAACATATAGTTACAGCAGTGCAAAGCAATACCATAATTTGATGAAGAACAGACCATGGGCACGGTAAAAAAAAGTCTCAAAGTCCCGAGTCAATCGACTCCCGAGTCCCCATAGCAGGCAGCAAAAGGGAGAAACTCCCATAAACCTCCAGGCACCGTCAACTTGCCAATACCTTGGAAGCAGCCAACCACAGCCGACACTGAGTCCATCCATCCGAAAACTCCGAGCTTCCGATACAGCCTCCCAAGTGCCATCCTCTGCCGAGTGCCTTCGACCTCTCCCTGGCCACTGAAACACGCAAAGCCGAGGATTTCGTGGCCTTCGGCTCCAGAGATTCCGGTTACCACACAGTAGCAGCGGTAGCAAAGCAGACATTTCAGAAGTTTTCCAGATGTTCTGCTGTGCACTCACGTCTGTCTCCATCGAATCGGGATTGTGCACGGTCCCCTTCTTGACAGATAACAGACGTCATCACCGAAGTGGCCGCGCGCAAGTATTAAACTTGCTGATGGTGCCACAAACTGTCTGGATTGGTTAGTTAGCACCTTTGCAACTAGTAATTAGCAGGAGTTGGCTTCTTGATTCCAAAGTCCTGTTGTAAGTTGAAGGTCATCTCGCGACAGTTAAAATAGTAAGCCCTTTGAAATAGGCAGAGAACCTGCAAAGGCCTCACCCTAACACAGGCCCCTCTGTCATAATGGCCTCCTGGTATGGTGTCCACTGTCCCCACTTCCACCAGTAACTTGTAAAACTAAAGGATATGACTGTAAGACACAGCACCAGAATTAGGTCACTTGGCCCATCAAATCTACACTGCCATTCCACCATGGCTGATTTATTATCCCTCTCCACTCCATTCTCTTGTCTTCTCCCTGTAACCTTACAAATCAAGAGCCTATCCACTTCCACTTTAAATATGCCCAATGATTTGACCTCCACAGCTGTCTGTTGCAAAGAATTTTGCAGATTCACTACCCTCTGGCGAAAGAAGTTCCTCCTTATCTTTAAAGATATCTAGATCTTAAAGGGCCTGAGTTCCCCAACAATTGAAATGTGTGGGGGTCAAGTGAAAAGTGTAAGGAGGGCTCTGCCAGGCCCTTGTTCTGCATTGGAGAAATTTGGAGTTTTTATCAATGCTTCCAGGAATACATCATCACCTTCCCCATCTGAGAATATAAAATTACTTCATTTGTCTCTACAATAATCTAAAATAAAATAAAGGGGATGGCATGGTAGCATAGTGGTTATCGTAACGCTAATATAGTGCCTGTGGTCACTGATCGGGGTTCAATTCCTGCTGCTGTCTGTAAGGAGTTTGCACATTCTCCCCGTGACCGTGCGGGTTTCCTCTGGATGCTCCGGTTTCCTCCCACAGTCCAACAATGTATGGTTAGGGTTAGTGAGTTGTGGGCATGTTATGTTGTTTCCAGAAGTGTGGTGACCTCCCCAACACAATCCTCGCTGATCTGATTTGACACAAACGACACAAACTTGTGACAATTACAGCTAATCTTTAAGATCTTTAAAAATGTTTAAAATAAAGAACCTTATTGTCTATGGAATCTTTCACAACAGCAGGATGCTCCAATTTTTAAAGTGTAGTCACTACTGTAATGTAGAAAACATGATAGACACAACAAAGTTGAACAGATAATGACTTAATGATCTGCTTTTTCAAATGTTGATTGCTGGATAATTATTCACAAGGACCCAGGGAGAACTCACCTACTCTTCATTGTGATAGTTCAATGGGATATTCTGTGTCTACTTGAGGGGAAGATAAGGGCACTGATTTAGTTTTTCATCGAAGAGACGAGACACAAAAAATGACGGACCTGAGAAAGATAAGAAACGAGTTTTTGTCTTGTACTGACCTTTGTGCATGAGAACATTCATACAGCTGCATAAACAATGCTTGGCAGGAAACAGGAAAGTACTGAGTTTGAGGCTAGCAATGGTGCACGTGCAGTTCCTGTCTCCAGTACCGCAGAATGCCCTGGACTAACCTAGTTATGTCAGCTAAACTGTTATGCAACATACACAAAATACAGGAAGAGCTCAGCAAGTCAGGCAGCATCTACAGAGGGAAATATACTATATAATGTATACATATATGCAAAGGTGCTCAAAAAAGGCCAGCAATGTCATGAAGAACCCCACCTACCTTGCTTATGGACTGTTTAACACACGCCCCTCAGGGAAGAAGCAACACAACATCCACACCAGCACCACCAGACTCAAAAACGGTTACTTTCCCCAAAATGTCAGGCTGATCAACATCTCCGCCCACTAAACCACCCCACCACCACTACATCCACATCAATCACTCTTCTCCACAACTCTCAGCACACTTCATACCCCAATGAACTCCCATGTTACTTGTGATTTTATGCTTATTGTGTTTTTTTTTTGCACTGCATCAGATATGAAGTAACAATCATTTTGCTTTCCTTTGTACAGTCAACATGTTGGGCTCAGACCCTTCATCAGGACTGGAAAGGAAGAGGGAAGAAACTAGAATAAGAAGGTGGGGGAGGGGAAGGAGTACAAGCTGGCAGGTGGCAGGTGAGGGGGAAGGGAGGTGGGTGGGGGAGAGGGGATTACATGATAAACTGGGAGATGATGGGTGGAAGAGGTGAAGGGTTAAAGAAGAGGAAATCTAATAGGAGAGGACATGGAAGAAAGGGAAGGAAGAGGGGAGGCAGAAGGAGGTGATGAGCAGGTGAGGAGAAGAGAAGATGTGAGAGGGGAACCAGAACGGGGAATGGAAAGAGAAGGGGAGGAATGGAGAAACTACCAGAATTTAAAGAAATTGATGTTCATGCCATTTGGTTGGAGACTCCTCAGGTGGAATATGAGGTGTCATTCCTCCAACTTAAGTGTAGTCTCATCATGGTAATGGAGGAGGCCATGGACGGACATGCCAGAATAGGAATGGGAAGTCAAATTGCAATGGGTGGCCACCGAGAAATCTTGCCTTTTACAGTGGACAGAGCAAAGATGCCTGACATAACTAAACTGTTACGTTTTTCTCTCTCACCTTCCAGCCCTTATGTGAAGACAGGAGTTCACAATGCTCCACTTTTTCGAGGCTCTCCACATGCTGTAAGTAATTAGGAAGCTTGAAATCTTTATCTAGATTTTTTTTTACAGAGTGTGCTAGGTGTCTGGATGAAGTGATGGAAACAGATATATTAACAACATTTAAGATTCATTTAGAGAGAAACATGAACAGGCAGAAAATGGAA
Organism: Mobula hypostoma; assembly: GCF_963921235.1. Taxonomy (NCBI): domain Eukaryota; kingdom Metazoa; phylum Chordata; class Chondrichthyes; order Myliobatiformes; family Myliobatidae; genus Mobula; species Mobula hypostoma. The sequence goes on along the minus strand of NC_086119.1, from coordinate 7,276,810 downwards.
GGATGTAGATCATGTATGATACATGCACATAGGATTAGTTTAAATCAGCACCGTGGTTGGCATGTGTATCATGGTCTAAAAGGCATGTTCCTATTCTGTGCTATGTTCCAAACATTTTAAACGTGCTTGCTCTTATATGTCTATGCTACTATATGGTATTTTTTTGTCATTTGGAGGAATATTTTTGGAGTCAGCAATGTTATAATCTCCTTTTATTAACAAAAAAGAGAGGCATGGTAGCATAGCAGTGAGCTTAGTGCTATTACAGCACCGGCTGTAAGATTGGGATTCAATTCCCAGCAGAGTCTGTAAGAAGTTTGTACATTCTCCACATAACCGTATTGGCACTGGAAACGTGATGACATTTGCAGGCTGCCCAACACAACACTTAATGATCCAATTTGATGGAAACAATGCATGTTGCTGTATATTTTGATTTACAGGTGACAAATAAATCTAATCTTTATCTTTATATTTTATTAACATATCATCTCCCTGATGTTGTCACATACTTGTCACACATTAGTTCTTACCTGCTTCAGCATGTACTAATAATTCTTATTAGCATGCCTGCCCCAGAAGGCTGTGGAGGCCAAGTCGCTGGATGCTTTCAAAAAAGAGACGGATAGAGCTCTTAAAGATAGCAGAATCAAAGGTTATGGGGATAAGGCAGGAACTGGATACTGATTGTGGATGATCAGCCATGATCACAGTGAATGGCGGTGCTGGCTCGAAGGGCCAAATGGCCTACTCCTGCACCTATTGTCTGTTGTCTATTGTCTATAATAAGAAATAATCAGCACAACAGAATCAGAATCAGGTTTAATGTCACCAGCATACTTTGTGAAATTTGTTGTTATGTGGCAGCAGTACAATGCTATACATAATAACAAAAAAATTGTAAAATACGGTAAGAAGTATATATATATTTTAAAAGGTTAAATTAAATAAATAGTGCAAAAAGAGAGAGAAAAAGGACTGAGGTAGTGTTTTGGGCCAAGACCTCAGCCCAAAACTTCTACTGTTTACTCTTTCCCATATATGCTGCCTGGCTTGCTGAGTTCCTTCAGCATTATGTGTGTGTTGCTTTGGATTTCCAGCATCCATATGCAGATTTTCTTGTTTTAATAAGGTAGTGTTCATGGGTTCAATGTCCATTCAGAAATCTGATGGCAGAGGGCAAGGAGCTATTGCTGAATCATTGAGTGTGGGTCTTCAGGCTCCTGTACCTCCTCCTTGATGTTAGCAATGAGAAGAAGGCACGTCCTGGATGATGGGGGGGGGGGGTCCTTAATGATGGACTCTGCCTTTTTGAGGCTTTTGCTCCTTGAAGATGTTAATTTAATTAACTCTTGCTTCCTGGATATACCTATTTGTTTTCAAATTGAGCAGCATTGCTGATGGATTTATCATGAAAGCTACACAGTTCAGGAATATCCACATCTATAAGTAACTTCAATCAAATTTAAATGGCAAAGGATATGATCCAAATGACCATCACAACCCCATATGTATGAAGAAAGAAATGGTTCAAAATTCTGAAGGGAGGCTGCATGATTTGGAATCTAGAACAATAAACAAAACTCAGAATTGTTCAATCATCATTCATTAATCTTCCAGTTTAAGGTGGCATTACTGAAGATAAATAGATAGATAAAACACAAAACAGACATTAAAATGTGCAATGGTTTGTGTGAACTGAAAAAAATGTGACCTACAGTTAGGCTGCTTATCTTGCTATCTACTATTCCAAACAAGATGATTGTGTAATTCCTCTGTTAATTATCACATTAATTAACTGGTAATGTATCTATTCGCACTCTTTGTATTTCGTAATTTAATCTATTAACTAGCCTATACTGGAAAAACAAATGTATCGTAACATTGTCCTGGATAAACCATTCTCCTTTCATCAGGACAATTTACAGCAGCTGAATTCGTGAGTAGTTTAGACACTCTGTGATGGCAATCTCTAGTCTTCCCCAGTTGACAACTCACCTGGAATGAAAATCATTTTATCCAGCACTTCCACTGGGATTATGGCCCATTGGAATGTTCATAATTTGGATTTAATTTTGGAATATCCACTCTGCTGATAAATCAGAATCAGGTATAATATCACTGCATCTGTCATGAAATTGGTTATTTTGCAGCAGTAGTATGTTAAAACTATAAATTACTATAACAAAATATGAATTAAATTAGATACATAGTGCAAAAAGAGAACAAAAAAAATGAAGTAGTGTACATGGATTCATTGTCCATTCACAAATCTGATGGTGGAGGAGAAGAAGCTGTTTCTAAAATGTTGAGTATGTGTCTTCTGACTCCTGTACCTCCTCCATGATGGTAGCAGTAACAAGAGCACATGTCTGGGTGATGGGGGTCCTTAATGATAGATGCTGCCTTTTTTTGAGATGTTGCTTTTTGCAGGTGCCCTTGGTGCTGGGGAGGCCAGTGCCCATGATGGAGCTGGTTGAGTTTACAACATTCTGCAGCTTTTTGTGACTCTGTGCAGTGGCCCCTCTATACCAGATGGTGATGTAACCAGTTATAATATTCTCCAAAGTACATCTGTAGAAATTTGCTGGAGTCTCTGGAGACATACAAACTAATGCAATACTGCCCCAGTCGTACCTTCTTTTTAATTGCATCAAAATGTTGAGCTGGGAGATGTTGACACCTAGGAGCTTGAAACGGCTCATCCTTTCCACTGCTGATCCCTGGATGAGGACTGGTGTCTGTTTTCTCAGCTTCTCCTTCCTGTAGTCCACAATCAATTTCTTGGTTTTATTGATGTTGAGTGCAAGTTTGTTGTTACGGCACCACATATCTAGCTGATCTATCTCACTCCTGTACACCTCCAATAATAGTTGTGTCACTGGAAAATTTATAGGTGGTGTTCGAGCTCTGCCTAACCAAACAGTCGTGAGTAAAGAGAGTAGAGCAGTAGGCTAAGCATACATCCATGAGGTGCTGTGGTGTTGATGTTACTTCCAATCCGCACTGGCTGTGGTCTCCTGATTTTAAATCAAGGATCCAATTTCAGGGGCCAGTACAGAGACCCAGGTTGTTGATTAGTATTGAGGTATGATCATGCTGAATATGAAGTTGTCATCAACAAACAGCAGCCTGACATAGGTATTGCTGTGCCCAGGTGATTCAAGGCTGAGTGGTGAGCCAGTGAGAATGCATCTGCTGTGGACCGGTTGTGGCAGTAGGCAAATTGCGGCAGGTCCTGGTTCTTGTTCAGGCGTAAGCCTAGTGAAAACGGAGGAAGGAAAGCCTTTCATAACCACCAGATACTTCAAAGTAAACTAGAGTCTGGCCACCACCATGACTATTCCTGACCTAACCTGAGCCCATTTAATTGTAAACTTAAAATTGCACCACTAAACTCAGGTGCAGAGACACCAAATGCCCAGTAAACGCTGTCAATTTAACCCATGCAATCCCAGGCATACAGATGCCAGGTAATGATGTTTAAAAATATCATTACCCTCAGAATTACATGCCTCTCATTATCCTGGTTCATGGGAAAAACACAAGCCGGGCTTGGTCAACTCTGGCTGGGTCACCTCGGGGAGTGTGTCTAATGATTAAAGACCCAAAACACCCAACGATCCAAAGATGCATTACTGATGATATGTCCCAGTGCACACCTGGTTCGTTGAACCAAGTGGTGTCGGACCACGATAATGAAAGGCACGGGCCAGATTCACCTGGCTTCACCACACGAGCCCATCCGCCACAGCACCTCATACCTCAGCACTCAAAACTCCGCAGCCTTACCTCTCCCAGTCACACATATACATCCACCAGCCCAACACTCAAACCTAATCCTAAAGTTAAAAAAAGAGGGCACACACCCCCACAAACCGTAGGCACATCCCAATTAACCCTGGCAACACCCCCACAAACCCTAGGCACACCTCGATTAACCCTGGCCAAACCCAATGACCTGTGTCAGGAGGGGTAAGATCCAAGAAAGGCAAGTGTTGGGCCTGGTTAATGAAGGCGTGGGTCGGATCAAAGTGGCAGGGTTGATTGAATCTGAACCTCAAGTGAGGAGATCAAAAAGCACAAGAGGGCTGATTTGCCCACTGCCTGCATACTCTCAACCTAATCTTACAGTGACACGCTCTTCATTCTCCCGGTCCATGAAACGCCAATTAAAAAAAGCCAAGATACCCAAAAGGCGAGAGAGAACCAGTAAGTTAAACCCAAGCTGGGTCCACAGAAAACAAGTCCAAACAAGTCAAACTGCCCATCTCTCACACACTCACTCATTATAGTATGACTCACAGGGAATAACCTGTTGTACCAAGGACAGAGGTAGCAGGCTCATGGGAACATCACCCCAGGAGGTTACTCTCCCTAGTCACCATCCTGACTTGAAAATATATCGCTAACCCTTCAATGTAAGTCCTGGAGCTCCCAACTGATGATATTGTCAAACAAAACAGGGGCCCTGTGAGTTTAGTGGCAATCAGAGAGACAGAAGCACTGCCCTCACCTTAAGGAGAGTCTCCAAGGACCAAAACCAAAAGACATTCTTTTCTTTGAGTTCTTAGAGATTCTTCTTAAAATAGATTCTATTCAGTGCTCATTTATTGTAACACATGATTTAAATAGACTATTTGCTGAATAAATACACTGCAGTACATCTTGTCCCACCTCCTACATATAAGCTCGAAGAGTGATATCAGCACTTGTCTTAAATATTCATGTTCACCAACTAACCACGTTCAGCACTTCAGAACATTTAATAGGAACATAAGTGGACTACACCCCTTACCAGGTCTGCCCTGCCACCTTTACTAAGTATTTGCAATGAATTCAATTGCATAATGTTGTTTTTCTTTCTTGAGTAATTTCCAGGCTACTTTTGAGTCACTCTGGAAATTTTGGTGGCTTCTCCTCGGCATGAGTCATGCTAGTGTCCTTACCGTCTGCTCCAGCATCCATAGGGTGACACAATTTGAAAGGCCGCACTGTGTCAGCAACTTTGAACTGAGAGTGGCTGTCAATGGGTACTACAGGGATAAAATCAGTCTTTGTCTGTGTGTGTGTAGCTTTTCACTGATTTTAATTTAAAAAGATAATTATTGAGGTACGATGCAGAGTAGGCCCTTCAAACCATGCTGCCCAGCAATCCCCCAATTTAATCCTAGCCTAATCACGAGACGATTAACAACAACCAATTAACCTATCAACCGGTACGTCTTTGGACTGTGGGAGGAAACCAGAGCACCCAGAGGAAACCAACATGGTCACGGGGAGAATGTACAAGCTCCTTACAGGCAGTGGCAGTGGCAGGAATTGAATCTGGGTCAAGCGATGTGCTACTGTACCATCCTTACTGTAAATGCCTGCAAGAAAATTAATCTCAAGGTGGTATATGATGACATATATATGTACTTAGATAATAAATTTACTTTAAACTTTGAATGTGCTTTGCCCAGTGCATCATTGGATTGTTTGTCATGTTAAGCCAATGAACTTGAGCTCTCCTCCACCATACCTAGTCCATTCTATCTCCTCGGCCCTGCCCCCTCTGCAGCAACTTCCCATCATCTAATTTCCAATCTCTTTCTCCTATGCAGCCCCCATTCCTCCACCCTATTAATCAGCAGTCAATATCAGTCTCCCCTTCTTGAGCCACACCACCATGCCAAAGGTCCACCCAGTCCATAGCAGAATCCCAATCAAAATGGACAACTGGACAGAATATTCTCACTATTAAAAATGGGTAATAAACAATTTGTTGTTTGCATGAGCCAAGAGGAATTCCAAGGTGAACTGCCAGCTCATCTGCATTGGTAATATTGCCTGAGGATGGAACAGCAGGACTGAAATTTAGGCACCACTCCAAGTTACCCTCAGGTCTACAGCACAAGGTAGAATGTCAGTCATTCTCTAATGGAACACACCTATCCACAGGGTGTGGAGTGAGATGTGTTGGTTTGCAGAGGAACCTAACTACTGATGCACTCATCTACCGTTTACTGAGCGCCAGATTTGAGTGCACTTTCATTTCTAGGCGTCTTCCTTAAATACTTGTTCAAGATTCAAAGTAAATTTATGTCACCAGATACACCCTGAGATTCAATTTCTTGCAGGCATACCCAATAAATCCATAATAGAATGATAACCATAAAAGGATCAATGAAAGACCGCACCGGGCCGGCTGGTGGCGCAATGACATCAGTGCCTGACCCGGGAACGGAAGTCGCTGGGTTCGAAACCAGTCGGGTCCGCTCCCGAGTATGTTTTCCATCCGTGCCGGGTTGAGTGTCGAGATTGCAACTCGACCGCGTAAAATAAAAGCGAAAAATTGTGAAAATATCTGTGTGAGGAGTGGCGCACCACATGGTCTCTCTCTCTCGCTGCGCGCCCTGTAAAAACCATGAAAAAGACATCATCGCGGACAGATGCACACACACGCAGACGCACAAAGACTCGCACGCACGCAGGCACATACATGCCAAAAAAAAAGAAAGACTGCACCAACTTGGGTATTTAACCAGTGTGTAAAAGACAACAAATTATACAAATACAAAAATAAAGAAATACAATTACAAAAAGAAGACGGTTAACCCCTTTTTATTAATCCAACATAGAACATAGAAATTTACAGCACATTACAGGCCCTTCAGCCCACAATGTTGTGCCTACCATGTAACCCACTCTAGAAACTGCCTAGAATTTCCCTACCACATAGCCCTCTATCTTTCTAAGCTCCATATACCTCAGAGTCTCTTAAAAGACCCACCACTCTCTGTGTGCAAAAAAGAGTACCTAACTAAATGTACATAACTTGAGCAAAATAATTATTTTAATTGCAACAGCAAGACTAATGCCAAGAATATGTGTTTTTTTTTGCCTCTTTAGAATTTTCTGGATTATGTGATTTCACATTCTGTGAAATCTGCTGTGGATGAGTTCCTGCACAAAAAATGGTTAAAACTCACGAAAGAATACAGCAGTATTACAATAGAAGTGTGGGACGGACATTACTTTGATGATGAACGCATTGATTTACCGGTGAGTTTAAAGCTTAGAAATGTTCATTACCGTATCTCTGTCCTTCAGAGAGTGCACTTTCTGAGCTACTGTCCTGCAACTATTTTGCTCTTCATTGTGCAGGCTGGCAGCATTCAAAGAGCCCGATATTCCACCCATGCTTAGGATAGTCCTGACATTTTGGCTACAATGCATGACTGCTGTTTGCATTTTAACTCAACAGTTTACAATTGCTGTCTGTGTTGCAATAGCTGTAAACTGTAATTTACAATGATTTTGTCACAGTGGAGCTAACAAAGATGCTACCACGATGCAAACAACAGGAATTCTGCAGATGCTGGAAATTCAAGCAACATACATCAAAGTTGCTGGTGAACGCAGCAGGCCAAGCAGCATCTATAGGAAGAGGCGCAGTCGATGTTTCAGGCCGAGACCCTTCATCAGGACTAACTGAAGGAAGAGTGAGTAAGGGATTTGAAAGCTGGAGGGGGAGGGGGAGATGCAAAATGATAGGAGAAGACAGGAGGGGGAGGGATAGAGCCGAGAGCTGGACAAGTGATAGGCAAAAGGGGATACGAGAGGATCATGGGACAGGAGGTCCGGGAAGAAAGACAAGGCGGGGGGGGTTGACCCAGAGGATGGGCAAGAGGTATATTCAGAGGGACAGAGGGAGAAAAAGGAGAGTGAGAGAAAGAATGTGTGCATAAAAATGAGTAACAGATGGGGTACGAGGGGGAGGTGGGGCCTTAGCGGAAGTTAGAGAAGTCAATGTTCATGCCATCAGGTTGGAGGCTACCCAGACGGAATATAAGGTGTTGTTCCTCCAACCATGATGGGTCGTTTGAATACAGGAGTACTCAGTTCCAGGTACAGGAAGGAGGAATTAGGAACAAAGTCCCACCGGATCACTTATCTGCCCTGAAGTTTCTGAACTTTCCTAAAAGCAACTAAAACTGAGAACAGGAGGAAAAGATTACGAGACTTGTGGGCCGCCCCCAGCACGTCCATAGGTTGTGTTGGTTGTTAATGCAAATGATGCATTTCACTGTATGACTAGATGTACATATGATAAGTAAATGAATCTGAAGCAGATCTGGAAGAGTCAGGAGCTGACATCCCTGCAATCCCACCTCAGTCACTCTGTACACTCATTGGATGCCAGACAGAGAGGCACCGGTGAACAGAGAAAATGGTCCCCACTTCTGCAGGGACCCTGGGAACAACCTAGGAGTCAAAAGGCTAAATAAATTACTTCTCCCAAGTCCTATTCCTCCCTATGCCGAGAAACTAACTCTGACAGCTCTTTGTCAAGGGTTGGATCTCTTCCAAGCAGATGCTTATGATATCTAGTAGGTACCTTTTGGAAACAGTGTAGGTAGTGAAACTGATTCTGGCAGAAAGCCCCTCATTGGGCCTTCTTAGGAGAAAATTCCCCTTTATATCCACATTGTTGTGTTTATTAGCTGGCATAGAGGATTTTAATGGGAAGGTAGATATACATGAGGGACAAATGAATTAAGGCAAGTGCTGTAGGGATAAGATGACGAGCCTCTGCTTTTGCACTGCAGACTCTAAGTAATGTTTGAAAATGAAAAATAATTTGCATTAATTTAACATTATTAACATTCTCATGATGCCCCAAAGGTAATGAATTACTTTTTTATAGTGCAATAATTTTTATTATGTTGGTAAATGCAATAGTTACTTTGCATAAAAGAAAAATCCCGTTGACAAGAATCGACGTGAACAACCCAGTTCATCTACTTCGGCAATAGAACAGCGCGTTTACATTGATGACATTCTTAATCATGCCATTTGAGAGTAACTGCAAGTTAATCTCAAATGACATGATGAAGAATATCATCCACCTTTTGATGGAATACACCTTTGCACAGGATGTGGAGAGAAGCGTATTAGTTTCTGACTTGGTTCATCTCTAGTGGCTCAATAACATATGATTCAAAGTTCAAAGTAAATTTATTATCGAAGTACATATACGTCACCCTGAGAATCATTTTCTAGCAGATATTCACAGTAGATACAAAGGAATACAAGGAATCAATGAAAAACTACACAAATAAATTCTATGCTTTATTGACTATCTCTCTGCCCTACAATGAGACAGGTAACATTTGCAGCCAGATTACTTTAGGTTAACAAGGCCTTGTGATCCATCTGTAAACTGCTGATTTTCCAGAAAATGGGACTGTCCATGATCAAATGTTACCAATTAGCTCAATCTAAGATGCAAGAATATACCCTCTTAAGCAAGATGACTCCTGCACAAGGGAACCATGGAAAGATGTTACCATATAAAACCACTGTCTATAATCCTTTGGAATACTAATAAGATTCTTGTCTGCTTTTTGTAAGAAAGCATATGTACATTATACAGTAGATTCTGCTCAATTGGACTATCTGTTGATCAGGACAGCTGCTTATTTTGGACAAAAAGAAAAAAAACAAATTGCCAGGATTCCCTTTGTTTATTTGGGATTCTATTGCCACTTAATTGGGGCAGGAAACTTTCTGAACAGATTCTAACTAGTGTAATTCACGCACACTTATGTGGGCATTAGACACGACACCATGCTTAGAGCTGGCATCAGTTGTGTGTATTGTGTTTTAAAAGCAGTGATTTTGTCACTGATAGCTGGTGAGAAACAAGCAGTAAGACAATTTAGACGGTAACGCATCTCCCCCATTTCACGCACATCTGCTCTCACTCCATCCTCCCGTCACCCCACTAGGAATAGGGTTCCCCTTGTCCTCACCTACTACCTCACCAGCCGCTGGGTCCAACATATTCTCCGTAATTTCCGCCACCTCTAATGGGATCCCACCACTAAGCACATCTTTCCCTCCCCCCTCTCTCTGCATTCCGCAGGGATCGCTCCCTACACGACTCCCTTGTCCATTCGTCCCCCCCATCCCTCCCCACTGATCTCCCTCCTGGCACTTATCCGTGTAAGCGGAACAAGTGCTACACATGCCCTTACACTTCCTCCCTTACCACCATTCAGGGCCCCAGACAGTCCTTCCAGGTGAGGCGACACTTCACCTGTGAGTCGGCTGGGGTGATATACTGCATCCGGTGCTCCCGATGTGGCCTTCTATATATTGGCGAGACCCGACGCAGACTGGGATTTCATTTCGCTGAACACCTACGCTCTGTCCGCCAGAGAAAGCAGGATCTCCCAGTGGCCACACATTTTAATTCCACGTCCCATTCCCATTCTGATATGTCTATCCACAGCCTCCTCTACTGTCAAGATGAAGCCACACTCAAGTTGGAGGAATAACACCTTATATTCCATCTGGGTAGCCTCCAACCTGATGGCATGAACATTGACTCCTCAAACTTCTGCTAATGCCCCACCTCCCCCTCATAACCCATCCGTTATTTATTTATATACACACATTCTTTCTCTCTCTCTCCTGTTTCTCCCTCTGTCCATCTCACTATACCCCTTGCCCATCCTCTGGGTTTCCCCCTGCCCTTGTCTTTCTCTCCGGACCTCCTGTCTCATATCCCTTTTGCCAATCAACTGTCCAGCTCTTGGCTCCATCCCTCCCCCTCCTGTCTTCTCCTATCATTTTGGATCTCCCCCTCCCCCCTCCCACTTTCAAATCTCTTACTATCTCTTCTTTCAGTTAGTCCTGATGAAGGGTCTCGGCTCGAAACGTCGACTGTACCTCTTCTTAGAGATGCTGCCTGGCCTGCTGCGTTCACCAGCAACTTTGATGTGTGTTGCTTGAGACAACTTAGAACTTAGAATTGCCTCAATTGCTCACTGTGGTTTCAAGCATTTAGGTTTGGAGATACCATAAACAGCCGGGAATGAAAATGAAATGATTTCACTACATCAATAAGTTAGGAACTGTAAAGAATTTGAAGGTATCAACAATCATCCGGAATGTTACAATGAAAATGTAGATTTGGAGGATGCAATCATTATCTACAGTACAAGTCTGTGCTGATTTTGTACATTGCATACAGTAGATGAATTCCTCCATCAATAACTATTTGGAACTAATACGCAATTTTATAGTACTGTGGTACTATTGGTAGTGTTCTAATTTGACATAAGATGGAGGAGCAGAATTAGCCCATTTGGTCCATTGAGTCTGTATTTCATTTAAATACATAATTTGTTACTCAGTTAAGTAATTGTAAAAAAGGCAAACATCTGTAATAACAGCAAAGGACTGGAAAGTTATATTGATGTAAATATTCTCCTTTCATCTTTAAGACATAAATTTAAATCAGTTTGTGCTGCCTACAGATTCCTAAAATAAATATATCTATGTACAGTAGTAGAAATCCAATTGCTAATTAATGTGATGTTACGGCGTAAGTTTTGATATGTTGAGGTAATTATTTTATTCCAAAAAAGAACAGTAAATGTGATTTTTGGTATCACTGTTTGAAGAATTGTTATAACAATTGTATTTACTAAAATGCATATACTGCATTGTCAAAATCTTTCACAAGAATGGTCCATTTTGTTCTCATCATTCTTACTGATTCACTTAATAGATTAATTTTAAGTATGATTAAGGCTTCTGATTTTTAATTTTAAAATACCACCATATGCTCTGTGAATTCTTAAGTAATAAGCACAAGGAAAATTTATCTTCTTTAATTCCGAAATTTCCTTCCATCTGCACATCATTTACACTTTCATTGCTCTGTCAATAAAACATAAGAGAATTGAAGGCATAGTAATGGAAGGACTAGAAGCAGTAGTTGATCTCATGAGCTCTCAAGAAGATCATGGAGTTATTGCATTGTTAAAATAGAACAGAACTTTATTGTCATTGCTCAAGACAATGAGATGCCTTGGCGGGGGGGATCTGTAATGCGGGACGTAAGGGGCTGTATGTGAGTTCAAAGAAGACATACCCTCCCTGCTTTGTGTAGTTTTCAGTGATCTCTTGTATCTGTGTACATGGGAGTCCCCAGTCTGGGTTAAATTAACAGGGAATGTGTCATCCTATTCTCAATGATTTAATTTCATAGATCCAGTCAGTAATCTTACACCAGTTATTAGGCTTAGACCATTTGTGAAGTAGGTTTATTTTACAGGTCTAGTTATTTAGGCTTAGTTTTGACCATTCAGGGAGCAGGTTCTGTTTTTAGGCCAAGTTTTTAGGCATCATTTAGACATTTTGGGGAGTAGCTTTGTAATGTTTCAATTCTTTTCCTCTTTGCTCTTTTTCTTTGAAGGTTTGACTCGTTCATGTTAGCTTCCAGGCCCGAGATCTCCAAAGACGGGATAGTGAAGTCTGTGCCTACTGCTAGTTGACCTACCTATCCTATGTCCAATTGACCTATCCTATGCGCCTTTGCCTCTGGTCTCTTGGAAAGCCTGAAGGATTACAGGCAGTGAGTTCTAGATCGTAACTCTCTGTGGGTGAGGGAGGGAGGAGAAGTTTTTGCTCACATCCCTATTTTGTCTTTACTTAAGTCATAAATTACGTTTTCTCTCAAGATCTTTACACAATCTCTCTGTTTATCCCTTTAAAATTGTGGCTGATTCTGTGCATTATGTCTTTTTCCTTTCCGACCACCCTCATCCCCTGGTTCCCTTGGTACTCTTGAATATAATGAATGTTAAACATACTCAATCATTAAGCATAACCTTCTTGAGTTAAAGAATTTCAAATATTTATTGCTGGCTGAGTAAATAAATTTATCTTCAACTCTGTCCTCAGTTGCTAATTTCTTATCCTAAGGAATATATTTTAAATAAATAGGAAATAGTTGTGAAAAAATAGCACATGGAGCGAAAAAAGCAAATCTCATTCATGGCAACACACAAAATGATGGAGGAACTCAGCAAGTTGGGCAGCATCTATGGAGGAGGATAAACAGCCTGCATTTCAGGCCAAGATCCTTCATCAGGACAACACTCATGGTTGAAGGGTGTGTTTTATAAGGTTGAAGGGAGTTGTGTGGGTCAATGACATTAAAGCAATTTTGTTAGGGATGGAGGAGTTAATGGAAATGTATGAAGAATAGATATGTAGGAGAGTGGAATAAGATATGAGCTGCAGGAAATTGAAGGAGTTGGATCTTATGAATATTCAAACCTTGTAGCAGGGTGATTTTAAGAAATTGTGACTGCATTGATGATCATAGACTAATGTCAATGTTTGCAACTGAAAATGTCAAGTCGCTGTGTACCTGCTGTCTAATTCCTCTACTTTTTATTTCATCTGCATCAGGTTATTAATGATCTTCTCACAGTGGATAAAACTAATAAATTTCTAAAAGTGCAATCTAACAAGAAAGGAAAAGATATGACCCAGCTTGTCTTGCAGAGCTTGGATCACAGAATCCGGAAAGCTGGAAGAAATCACCCAGAATACAATCGCGAGGAACAGTTCTTTGAAGAAGCTATGGCAGAGACGTTCTGCAGGCTCGTGGTCTGTATAGCCAAATACTGTGCATGAAATCTATGAGTAACAGTGGGTTTTGCAGTAATGAGCTCTGCTACTGAACTGTCTCTTCACTACAATATTATGTTGACATGATTAATGGGAAAATTCCTTTACTGTGAATAGCTTCTCATGCACCAATTAGTTCTTAATTATAATTAAATCCATATTGAAGGGCTTAGCTTGAAGAACTGTAGCTGTACAATAAACCTACTCTTGTTTCCACAACAGTACCAAAATATTGTAACTACTAACCAGCACAAGTGGTTACAAGAGCTTGGTTTCAATGCTTAAGAGAAATCTGAATAGGTACATGGTTGGTAGGGGTATGGAGGACTGTGGTGCCAGTGCAGGTCGATAGGAGCAGGCAGTTTAAATAGTTTTGGCGCGGACTAGATGGGCCAAAGGGCCTGTGGGTGTGCTGTACTTTTCTATGACTGTGACTAATTTTTTTAATCTCTAATAATTTAAAGATTAACAACTATGATTTCTTTTTAAAAATCTACTATGTGCGTCCCAGTTTCCCTCTCTGAAGGTCAGCACAGCATCGTGGGCTGAAGGGCCTGTACAGTGCTGTAATGTTCTGTGTTCAAAGTTCTATGGATCTGGCCCCATCCTGTCCACAGTTGGGAAGATGACCCGGGCCAGTCAACTCGTAGCAGAGATTACAAGAAGGTGCAGTGGCAGCCCAGGGTGTCAGCTCTGCTTCTTTTTCCCTCTGGATGAAGCTGACATGACAACATAGTGTGTTCCAACTCCAGACCAGCATCCCACTGAACGGCAGCTCTCAGAACGTCATCTGTCAATTCTTGTCAACTGTTGGCGCCAAAATATTTCTGTCTTCTACAAGAACTGGGGCATCCAGACATGACATTTCAGCACACTAAAATGCATTTTTTCCCAATCACCCCACTTCAGTACAGCATCTGTCAACACTGAGAAAATCTCTGCCTAGAGAACATTCAAAGCTGTCTTCTATTATAAAAAATCTTACAAGCTTTCAATTTAAATTGAATAAAAATATTCCACATATTTTACTGTAATGGTTCAAATTTCAAATTAATTTATGCATCAAAAATACAGAACGATTTAAAGGGACAAGTTAATGGAGAACTGATTTGCATAAACCTATCCCTCTTATTCATATTTCAGAGTTTGTTTAACTAGCAGCTAAAGAAGATGTTTTAAGATATATTTCACCCTCAGCCTCACACCAAAATCCTACTAAACTTGAAGTTTGGGTAAACTGTGAGGAAATGACTTATTATAGTTGAGTGAATTTGCAAAGTAAATATTGATTACAACATTTAAGAGAAGTTTGGAATAAGACATGGATGGAGTATGTTGGCTATGCTCCAGGTGCAGTTCGATGGGACAATCAGTTTGGAACTAGATGGGCCAAAGGCACTTTTTCTGTGCTGTAGTACTCTATAACTCTAAAGTACTCTTTGTTTTTAAAGATGTCAATTCTCTACACTCAATGATATTCGACTCCACCAACCACATGCGGTTGGATAATTTATGTTCCTGTAATCAATGTGTAATCTATTATGGGTCTCCAGGGGTGATGTAAGTGATCCAACATCTATAAGACCAGACTTTTTATAAAACTGCAAACATATCTGCTGTAACTATCTAGTCTATGGCTTACAAAGATTATCACTATTCAGATGTTACTTCGATCCATAACATAGTAGATGATACTTGGGTTATTTCCCATTTTGCTGCCATGTTATTTTCTGTAAGACAGAATGACCAGTATAATAATCCCAGTAGTCATAGAATAGAATTAGATTAATACAACAAACAAATCCTTCAGTCCCTGAATTCACACCAAGCATCAAATAGCCATCTACATTCAATTACAATATTCATTCCATTTTATCCTTTGCACATTCCCAAATCACAGCCTCATGAATTTCCGTGAAAGAAATCCTGTTGAAGTGTGCAAATTTTTTACTCATAACCCATTCCTGTCTCAATTTGTTGGGTTGAGGGATCAACAGTTTATGTCCAACACCTATTCTCTTTCAGTGAGTCACATCTGACAAAATTGTGCATTATTACTTTATTTAGAGATACAGCACAGTAGCAGGCCTTACACTGCCCAATGTAACCAATTAACTGAATAACCCACATGTCTAATCAACAGCCTTCAAAAGCTGGGCCCCTTTACTTCCCTCTGTAACTGGATCCTTAACTTCCTGTCTGAGAGACCACAGTCTGTGCAGATGTTCTCTCACTGGCAATCAACATTGTAACACCTCAAGGATGTGTGCTTAGCCCACTTCTCTACACCCACAACTAAAACAACCATCTATAAAGTTGCCAATGGCACAACTATTGTTGGCAGAATTTCAGATGACAAGGAGGAGGTGTACAGGAGTGAGATAGATCAGCTGATCGAGTGGTGTCATTACAAGAAACTTGCACTCAATGTCAGTAAGACCAAGGAATTAAGTAAAGACTTCAGGAAGGGGAAATTGAAGAAACACGCACCAGGGATCAGAAGTGGAAAACAATGCATGGGTGAGCAATTTCCAAAGAGTCAGCAAGTTCTTGGGTGTCAACATTTCTGAGGATCTATCCTGGACACAACGTATTGGTGCAATTACAAAGAAGGCACAACATCAGCTATGTTTCATTAGTTTGAGGAGAATTGATTTGTCACCAAAGACACTTGCAAATTTCTACAGAATACAATGGACAGCATTCTAACCAGTGTCAGAAAAAGCTGCAGAAAGTTGTAAACTCAGCCCGCTCCTTTGTGGGCACCAGCCTCCCCAGCATCAAGTATAACTTCAAAAGGCAGCATCCATCATTAAAGACCCCCATCACCCAGGACATGCCCTCTTGTCACTGCTACCATCAAGAAGGAGGTACAGGAGCCTGAATACACACACTCAACGTTTCAGCAACAGCTTCTTCACCTATGCCATCAGGTTTCTGAATGGACAACGAACCCATGAACGTTACCTCAGTATTTCTTTCCACTACCTATTCAATTTAATTTTCTTTTATACGTACACTTATTATCATGTATTGCAATGTGCTGCTGCAAAACAACCAATTTCACGACATATTCCAGTGATATTAAACCTGATTCTGATGGTTTTGGAATGTGGGAGGAAACCAGAGCACTCGGAGAAAACCCACATGGTCACGGGGAGGACATACAAACTCCTTACAGACAGCAGCGGGAATTGAAGCTGGCTTGCTGGCACTAATAGAGTTGTGATAACTGCTCCACTACAGTGCTGCTCCCTGTTGTGTCTGATCATTAGAGTTTGTCCAGTTTCACTGAGCAACAAAATGAAAGTGTCATAAAATCTTGATTACTAACCCCAATCAAAAGCTCCCTCCAAAATAATTCTCACAATTATTCATTAATTCTAAGCTCCTCTTCCTTTAGATCACCATCTGTACTGATATCTGTGCCTCAGTCAAACATCCACATGGCTTGTTGCATTCAATCTTTAAAATGTTGACCCCCATTGGGCTTTGATTATACCTTCCCCCACTAGTATACCTATTGAAAACACACCAATTTTAGATATTCAATGGCCATTCAGTCTCTTGAATCTATTCTACCATTCACTTCTGATCCATCTAGTTGATTTTATAGTTCTGCAAGAGGGAATTGTATAAATATCTGGTACAGAAAGTTTGCAAGCCTATGGAGAATAGGCTAGTGGGTGGGACTGTTTTGATAGAAAGCCAACATGCTGAAGGACCTCCTGTGTTGGAGCTTTTCCATGATTCCAAATATTCAGTGCAAAATAACTTGTTGATCTTAGGAATTCACTTTCCAAGCCACTTGAGCTTGTTGTAGGCATTGCTAACATTCCCCTGGAACCGAATGCTTTTAGGTTTCACTCCCTTGATTGACTACATTACAGCAATAACTACATTTCAAAGCTGCTTTACTGAGTGTAAAAACCTTTATAAATGCAACTCATTCTTTCTTTTTGATATGATGGATGTCTCTGTTATGAAGTTCACAGATGTATTCAATAAGTTGTAATTTTCCTTCTCATCTTCTAAAACAGGAGTCAGCACTAATGACGACAGGATATGGACCTCTCTGAACGATAGCCAGATGGAGTATGGTTTCTGCAGTTGTAAATGCACCACATGTAAATTTAATGACTTGAAAAGGATTTGTAACCTTCACGTAAATGATTCTTCTATTATACTGTAACTAGGAAATTTTACCTGCAATGTTTATGTTTTAAGAGGCCGTGATGTTTCTGTACCAGTTTTTATTATTACTTGACAAAAGTTTTACTGAGAATATGACATGCCAAACAAGCAGGGACTTGCTTGGAAAAGCAAAATACTGCAAATCCTGGATATCTGAATTAAAAGAGAAAATGCGGAAGTACTCAGCAGTGGAAAGCAGCTAAAATGGAGAGAAATGTAGAATTAATGTGTCAGATTCATGGTCTTTCATGAAAACTCATCAGGTGACCTGCTGCTTGCTTGGAGGCAATGACCACTGATTTAAATGGGACGATTTTAACGCAGTGCGCTATCAGCAAGGCAGAGTTCATGGTTACACTGTGGCAACACCTCTGAAAGAGGTCAACTTAACCCCATCAAGCTTCTGAAGAAATCAAAATCAGACTGGGACAGGAAGATAGGACATTGCAAGAAATTTCTTTTATTACTTTCTCTGTCAAAACCCTGTTACTTTCCCAAAGGATTGTCAAGATACAGGAATTTACAGATGATGAAATGGTGCATTCTCAACACCAAGCTTGCATATCAACTATTAGTGGACATTCTGTTGAAATGATTTGGAAAGGAAATCAGGGAGCTTCACTGACAGATGTGCCTTCCATCCCACATACTTTTTAGTTATTCACTACACAAGTAATTCAGTACATATGGGTGTCAATGCAACAGCATCTCCCTGCAATAGTGGTAAGTGGGTGAAGCTTGAAAACAACAGACAAAGCTTAGCAGAGGCCAAGCTGGACTAGAGAAATGGTGAGAGAATACGACTGCTCCGTTGTCATTTCTTTTTACTATAATGTAACTATCAGGCAGGAGGTAAACTTGCAAAATAATTCTCTGAGGCTCTTTTAAAAACAAAAAAGATGAAAGTACCATTCTTAATCTTCATATAACCCTGCGCATGTAAGTTGTTTATTTTCTATTTCTCTCATTGTGTTAAGTCTGAGACTCAGTAATTTGTCTTCAAATTGCCGTCTGTGTGAGATGAATGTATGCTTTATGGACTGGGGGAGTTAAAAGCTTAGACTCGGTAGAGGGTCACCAATGATAAACCTTACTGGAGGCAAAATAGAAAAATTAAAAAAAAGGTCAAGGACAGAATAAAATGCTCTCATCTACCCTCTGGAACTTGTCTCCATGGCATTCTATTGCTTAGCCCAATATCCAACTGTATTCTGAATGACTCTAATATTCTGGCTGATGGAAGTTATTTCAGAAACTTATCACCCAAGGTCCTTTGAGTATGTGTGCTATATTTACTTTTCTCTAGTTTGTATGTATTACTGTCCTTCTACTCTCCTGCCCGTGTGACTTACCTTATCTAAACCATTTAATATTTTAGTTACTGAAATGAGATAGCTCCTTAAATCTTTCACTGCAGGGATCTTTTTTTTTTGGAAACTTTCTTCATGTGTTGCATGCCTTGTGCTCAAAAGCTTTTCTTTGTTCCTCCTGAGTCTGAACATCCCTTTAGTGAGAAGAATTATGCACAGTGTTACACATGTAATCTAACTAATGCATTAGACAGTCGTAGCATAAACTCTTAAACTCATTCCCAGGACATATTCCTGCTGTGATAAAGTTTACACCCAAATTATAGTTGATTTATTTTAAATTTAGTCCACAATGTTCCTTTGTGCAAAACCAAAGATGCTGTGGTTGGTTACTAAAAATATAGATATGCAAGAAAATAGAAAAATAGAATGGAAATTGAACGGAGAAAATGCTTGTGTTGGAATATAAAATCCAAGCACATTTGATTGCTGCTGGTCATAAACACAAGAGATTCTGTGGATGCTGGAAAGGCAACACACACAAAATTCTGGAGGAACTCAGCAGGTCAGGCAGAGGAATAAACAGTCGACATTTCAGTCTGAGACCCTTCATCGAGACTCTGTCCTGATGATGGGTCTCAGCTGGAAACATCAACTGTTTATTCTTCTCCATAGATGCTGCCTGACCTGCTGGGTCCCTTCAGCATTTTGTGTGCTTTGATTGCTTTTGGTCGTCTTCTCTGTATTATGAAGCTTTTTTTTTCCTTGGTGCTGTAACTATTTAAGCCTTTTGCTATCTAACTCATAATAAGGGACTTACACCCTCATCATTTCCTTGGTCCTGCGTAACTTTTTCAGAGTCTGGAAAACTGCTAAGAGATCTTCTCCAATGTCCCCTTTGTCAAGAGGTGCACAATAGTGCATTAAAGCATGTCAACATCTGGTTTTCCTTCTCTCGCAGTCTGAAGCTATATGACAATCAGGCAAACACATGTAAATCCAAGCAGGTGAACAGTAGGAGCCACAGCAGCTCTGTGGTTAGCATGACACTATTACAGCTCAGGGTGTCAGAGTTTGGAGTTCAATTCCAACAGCATCTGTAAGGAGTTTGTATGTCCTCCCCATGAATATGTAGGTTTTCTCCAGGTGCTCCAGTTTCCTCCTATATTCCAAAGCCATCCTGGTTAGTAGATTAATTGGTCTTTGTAAATCGTACTGTGATTAAGCTAGGATAAAATAGGTAAGTTGCTGAGCGGTGCAGCTCGTTGGGCGGAAGGTCTTGTTCTGTGCTGTATCTCCAAATAAAAAAAAATTAATTAATTTCCTGCTGTTTTGAGAAGATGTCAAACACTGGGGATGGTATTATCACCCTGTCCTTAAAAGGAATTTCATGCCTTTTGAAATGTGAGACGTTGATAATCAGTGGGCTAAGGTTAAAGAGAGAGCAAACTCATAAATGATTTGGTTTTCATTAAAGAAAGAAGACTCGGTGCCGAACTGCTAATGAAGGTACCAATGATGTAGCTCATTCTGAACACACAATTTAGGGGGTACTAGTTTTTTGCTGTTTTCTGGCTCTCTACCCCTTAGCTCTTAACTAAGTTGATTATTTTCAGGTTTTAGTTTTCAGGTATGATTATGATCGCAAGCCTAAGATAAAGAATGTAAAATCTGCCTTTAAATTACTTTAGCAATTAATCCATCCTATGTTTCTGCAGGAATTCCCATTGATCCAATGATAAGTCGTAAAGCCAAGTCAAAACTAAACCTTGTTTTAGACTTTAAGCAGTATGTAATATTGTTAGACAATAGGTGAACAAGTGGATACACACAAAATGCTGGAGCAACTCAGCAGGTCAGGCAGCATCCGTGGAAAGCAACAAACAGTCATAGGTGCTGCCTGACCTGCTGAGTTCCTCCAGCATCTTGTATGTGTTGCTCTGGCTCTTGTGTTTATGAACAAGTGGATTTATAGTTTACATAGATATGTCAGAATTAGAATCAAGTTTATTACCACTGACATATATCGTGAATGAAATTTGTTGTTATGCAGCAGTGGTACAGTGCAATACATAAAAAATAACTGCAAGTTACAATGAGAATTATTTAAAAATAAAAGTATTGCAAAACAAGAGCAAAATAGTGAAGTAGTGTTCATATGTTTATGGACAGTTCAGAAATCTGATGGTGGAAGGGAAGAAGCTATTCCTAGAGTGTGTGTCTTCAGGCTCCTGTACCTCCTCTCTGATTGTGCTAATGAGAAGAGGGCATGTTCCAGATTATGACGATTATTAATGATGGATGCTGCCTTCTTGAGCCATCGCCCTTTGAAGATGTCCTTGCTGGTGGGGAGGCTAGTGCCCATGATGGAACTGCCTGAGTTTACAACCCTGTGCAGGTTTTTTTGATTCTGTACATTGATCCCTCCATACCAGACAGTGATGCAACCAGTCAGAATGCTCCCTGCAGTACATCTATAGAAATTGCTACACTCTTTGGTGACATATCAAATCTGCACAAACTCCGAATAAAATATAACTGCTGACATTATATTACAATATACACAATATTTCTAATGAAATCTTGGCAAAAACATTAAATTTTTTTTTTGTCATTGATATTAAAGCGAGTCAGTGGCTGAATATTCTGTCATGGGCAGTGTTTTTGATTTCCTGAAGGCTCTCCACAACTGACAAGGCATAATACAAAGATGATGGAAACTCTCCACTTGCCTGAATGAGTGCAGTCATAACATGCAAGAACCTTGACAAGCACCCAAATCAAATCTGTCTGCTTGAGTGACACATAACTCTAAGTGTTCACCTTCTCCTCCACAGTGACTGCAGGGTGTACCATCTGTGGGATGTGTTGTATCAGTCCAATAACTCATCAGTTGTAGGATGACTGAAGGTTCGCAATTCATTACACTTAAATGATTTGCTATTAAAACCTCTTGCTTTTAAGTGAATTATGTGCCTTTGAGAGCAACCATCGTCCATGGGAATGCCATCTCTTCCAGAGTTGTCAGCCCTTCGTTGTTCATCTTCTAACTGTTTAAGAAAATATCTCATCACCATGTAGTCAAGGGCAGCTAGAGCTGGGTAATATATGTTCACCTTTATATACATGATAATTATACTTTCTGTGAGAGTTAAGTGGTCTAATCTCTATCTTTGAAAATAACACAATGATTTAAACAGCTTAATTTGCTCAAATTTCTCCCTGTTGCAGGACTTTCTGGGATTTGAGTAACAACTTGCGTAATTTAAAAGGAGCTGCCAACCACAAAGGCCATAAGCAAACTCACCCGGATATAACCAAACAGAACCTCAGCATTTGTTTCCTGTTATGTTTAGGAAAAATAATTTTGACAACAAGTAGTTATAAGTGGAGTTTGAGGCCTGCTGTTGTGTCCTGTGGTCGATATCGAGGGATCGAGACTGGAGGGTTGAATCAGAAGTCTGGAAGTCAAGGCCCATTGGCCAGAGCCCCAGGTCTGCAAGTCCACTGGAGTAGCTGAAGGCCGAATGTCTGTGTGTCAGGCTCCAAATCTGAGTCCACTGGAGGCCAAAGAAGATGGCCTATCTTTGGGGTCAGAGTACTGTGTATGTGTGTGGGTGGGAAGGAAGAACGGAGCTTGTTTTTCTGTTGTTGTTTTATTGTTTGTTGTGTTCAGTGTTGTTCTGCCAAACTTTGTGAGCATGCTTCGTTGGTACCCAAATGTGTGGCGACATTTGCGGGCTGCCCCCAGCACAGCCTCTGGTGTGATTGTTGTTAATGCAAACAACACATTTCAGGTGTACACATGATAAATAATCTTGAACCTTAAAGGACTGTCACCAAATCAAATGTGGTCAACAAATGCTGTATTGTCAAAAGGGGCATAAGTTTAACAAGTGTTGGATACAGTACGATTTGAATAGATGTTTTCCCATTTAAAAGAAGTATGAAATAGACCGTTGAATAAAATAGTTACAGTTGTGTCAATTAACACTATTAAAAAGAGGATTTATGTTGGAAATTATATAGATATTTGTAGCTTTAATTAGCTGCCTTGAAGGATGTTGTAATTTTTGAACTGATGGAAGTTATGATTCTGAGGTAGGCTGTGTCTCTGGTGAAGTGAACTATGTTATACACTCCAGCATCTTGTTCAAGATACCTTCAAGTCACAGGGAACATTTCTACAGGAAATCAAAAGAATAGAATTTATGATAAAATATGTCATATTTGGTATAAGATGGGACTCATAGAATCATAGAAAGGTACAGCACAGAAACAGGCCCTTCAGCCCATCTAGTCCATCTTGAACCATTTAATCTGCCTTCTCCCATCGACCTGTACCAGGACCTTAGCCCTCCAAACCCCTATTATCCATGTGCCTATCCAAACTTCTCTCAAACATTGATATCGAACTCACATGCACCACTTGCGCTGGCAGCTTGTTCCACACTCTCACCACCATCTGAGTGAAGAATTTTCTCCTCATGTTCTTCTTAAACTTTTCACCTTTCCCCCTTCCCTCATAGTCCCACCCAACCTCGGTGGAAAAAGCCTGCTTGCATTTACTGTATCAATATCCCTCATACTTCTGTATACCTCTAACCTCCTCTATTAATCTTCTCAAATCTCCTCTATCAACCTCCTATGTTCCAAGGAATAAATTCCTAACCTATGCAATCTTTCTATATGATTCAGGTCTTCCAGATCTGGTGACATCCTTGTAAATAATGTTGAAAGAGTGCAGAGAAAATTTACATCTTTCCTGAAAGTAGGTGACCAAAACTGCACACAATACTCCAAATTAGGCTTCATCAATATTTTATACAACTTTAACAGTAGAGTAGTCTTAGCAAATTGATTTGCACTTTATAATTTTAGGTTTACTTGTGACCTTCTCAATTTGATTTCTTCCTTGAGTTAGTTCCCATTGAGAACTGTTCATAGACTACCAGTATAATTGAGTATACATGCAGTAAAACTCCAATAATCCCACACCATAAGGGCACTGGTGATGCTAAAATAAAAACAGAAGATGCTGGAAATACTCAGCAAGGCAGATTGTATCTATGGGAAGAGAGACAGAGCTACAGTTGAGGTTGAAGACTTCATCAGAAATGAGAAGGAGACAAAAACAGATTATAAAGCTGCAGATCAAAAATATAATAGATTCTACCAATTCTGGAAATAGAGTAACACACGCAACATGCTGGAGGAAGTCAGCTGGTCAAACAGTATCAATGTTGGAATAAAGGGTCAATGTTTCATTCCAAGACCCTTCCTCAGGACTGGAAAGGAAGGGGGAAGAAGCTGGAATAAGAAGGTGGGTGGGGGGCAGAGGAAGAAATACAAGCTGGAAGGTTACAGGTAAAGCAAGGTGAGGGGGGAAGGTAGGTGGGTGAGTGGGGATGGGACGATGAAGTGAGAATAAAGCTGCAGAGAGGATTGGGGAGGGGGTTGTCTCCGACAGGATAAAACCAGGGTAAGATGTAAGCAAGATTGTTGGTCAATAGTGAATGGGAACAGTTAGAGGGTCAGAACATAGACAAAAGAATGCAGGGTTTGCAAAGTGCAGATTAGAAGGACATGTCTGGGAGGTCAGGCTGGAGATGTCCTCCAGTCCAGGAGGATAAAGTGGGGTCACGGGGGGGGGGCACAAGTTGTAGATATCTAACTTCCAATGTAGCAGAGAAATCAAGTGTTATTGTTTTACCTTGTAGTACCTCAAATAACCTTGTTTGTACCTTATCCCTGCTTTTACCCTTTTAGAGACATCCCTC
This sequence comes from Mobula hypostoma, assembly GCF_963921235.1. Classification (NCBI taxonomy): domain Eukaryota; kingdom Metazoa; phylum Chordata; class Chondrichthyes; order Myliobatiformes; family Myliobatidae; genus Mobula; species Mobula hypostoma. Next base: position 7,252,047 of record NC_086119.1, on the reverse strand, counting down.
CATCCCAAACCCTCCCTGCTACCTTATAAGCTGCTTTTCTCTCCTTCCCAGTTCTAAGTATCTTTGACTTGAAACATCAGCTCTGTTTCTCTTCCCACAGATACAGGCAGATCTACTAAGTATTTTCAACATTTTCTGTTTTTATTTTACACCTTTAATTCATTTTCATTGGGAATTCATCAGGAAGGAAGTACAGGAGCCTTAAGTCCCACAACTACGGTGTAGTATCAGTTACCCTACAACCATCAGGCTCCCAAACCAACATGGATAACTTCACTCACCACAACTCTGAACTGATTCCACAAACTGCACATTCATTTTCAGGGACTCTACAACTCATGTTCTCAGGATAACTTGTTTAGTTTTTTTCTGTATTTGCACATGGTTTGCTTATCAGTCTTTCTGTGTGTGTAATTTTTCATTGATTCTATTTTATTTCTTTGTTCTACTGTAAATGCCTGTAAGAAAATAAATGTCATAGTAGTATATGATGACATATACAGATATTGACAGTAAATTTACTTTTCAAACTTAACTTACTGTAGATGCTACACAGTAATATATAATAAGTTCTTCCAGTTGACCTGGTGAATTTAAAGGCACTGCAGGAAATGGGACCCCAGGGGGTTTAAAAGGAAACAGAACCCCGATGAGTTTAAAAAGAGCATGGAAAGTATCAACTGGTGAGTCAGATGCTGAACCATTGAGACTTCTGAATAATCTGAGAAGAGATTATCAGAATTTTAGAATAATCTTTAAGAGAGAAACCACTCTGCTGCGAAACAAGAAATTTCATGATATATGTGAATGACCATAAGACCATAAGAACTAAAGACATAGGAACAGAATTAGGCCACTTGGCCTATCAAGGCTCCATGGTTTATTTATTATCCCTCTCAATCCCATTCTCCCGCCTTCTCTCTGTAACTTTTAACACCCTTACAAATCATGAGCCTGTCAACCTCTGCTTTAAATATACCCAATGACTTGGCCTCCACAGCTGCCTGCAGCAATGAATTCCACAGGTCCATCACCCTCTGGCTAAAGAAATTCCTCTTCATCTCTGTTTTAAAGAGACATCCTTGTATTCTGAGGCTCTGCCTTTTGGTTCCAGACTCCTCCACAATAGGAAACATCCTCTCTACGTCCACTCTATCATGGCCTTTTAATAAACTTGATTTCGGATTCTAATTAGAAAGAAGAGACTCTTATCCCATCGGTGCGGTCTGATGTCAAGATCATAGAAGAGAAAAGCTTTTGTCTCATCTAATGTAACCCTTTGTGCAAAACTGGCTGTAGTTGAAGCTGAATTAGAAATCAAAACTTTAAAATAACTGCTTTGACTTTGAAAGTGCTGCCCCACTAAAACTGTTAAGTTATCAATGGCTCTCTGCATAGAAGTAGATGTTACCTTGTGCCATTTTCTTATTTCAAAATCAACATACCCTCTATTTTTTTTACAGCTGCACGGAGCAACCATTGCTCTGGGCTGGAGATTTTTACATGGCCTGAAAACTGTGCAGCACTTCAAATTTTTTTTTTTGTAATATGCATGCACCAAATGTTTAGAATGAGAATTGAAAAATCACATACTTTTTTAATTAATTGAAGGGTATAATGCAACAAAGAAAATATTTCACGTTTCATAAACTTTCTCTATCTGAATCCAACTCCAGCAATGTAGCAACAAAGGCTATGTGCACAGAACATTTCAGTTACTGCGTGGCCATGCACCCACACAGCTTAGAGGGAACAGTGTTTTAGATTCAAGATTGTTCAGTGTCGTTTCCAGTACACAAGTGTAAAGGAGAACAAAATAATTGTTACTCTGGATCTGATGCAGCACAAAATAAAACACAATAAGATAAGGAACACAAGAAATGTAAATACGTAGGATAGCTTATGTACATAGATTGATTGTATGTCCGTAAAGTGAGACTAGGTGCAGGAGTGTCTGTACGTAAAGTGACTCTGACAGGAAATGGTAAAGTAGTGGTAGTTGGGGGTGTAGGGGTGTGAGTTAGTGGTTGGAGGTGTTGATCAGCCTTAATGTTTGGGGAAAGTAACTTTTTAAATCTGGTGGTCCTGGCCTGGTTGCTACATAGATTTCTCCCTAATGAGAGTGGAACAAACAGTCCATCAGCAGGCTGATTACGAAATCCGATTTTCTCTAAGACATGGGACAGTGCTTGACAAGTGAAAATGTCAGCATTCAAATAAACTGGAATGACATGTTATGTAGTGAAGGTATTTGCCTTGGATTAAGGAGGTATTTTGTTTTGCAGATTCATGTCACAACCTTGTTTTGAGGATTTATTGTTTTTTTTAAACCTGTCCATTATCACTCTAACAACATGAATAAAAGTAAGCTATCAACATATTTAAAAGTAAGGGCATCAAAATAATGGGGAGAAGGTGGGAGAATGGGGTTGAGAGGGATAATAATTCAGCCATAATCAAATAGCAGAGCAGACTCGATGAACTGAATGGCCTAATTCTGCTCTGACACACAGTGGCCACTTTATTGGGTATAGCTGTACACCTCATTAGTATAAATATCTAATCAGCCAATCATGTGGCAGCAACTCAATGTATAAAACCATGCAGACATGGTCAAGAAGCTCAAACTAAGCATCAGAAAGAGGGAGAAATGTGATCTTAGTGACTTTGACCATGGATTAATTGTTGGTGCCAGACAGGGTGGTTTGAGTATTTTAGAAACTGCTGACCTCCTGGGATTTTCACACCTTGTTAATGGGAGAGGTTAGAGGAAAAAGGCCAGGCAGGCTCTAGCTGACAGGAAGATGACAGTAACTCAAGTAACCACACGTTGCAGCATTGGTGACCAAAAAAGCAACTATGAACGCACAAAGTGTCAAACTTCAAAGTGCATGGGCTACAGCAGCAGAAACCACAAACATACACTCAGTGGCCACTTTATTAGGTACCTCCTGTGCTTAATAAAGTTGTCACTAAGTGTATATTTTATGGTCTTCTGGTCAAACCTTTTCTTTCCAATAAGTGAAACACTTTGAATTTCAATACACTCAAATGCTTTATTATTAAAACCTTATCACTTTTAAAATAGTTTTGTGGTGTGGCCTTTGGCCATTGATATTTGCATTTGATTTTTTGAATAACCAATTAAATAACAGTGCTGGGGCATAATGTAATTTTCCAAAAACAAAATAATAAGCAAAACTTTGGAGGAACTTGGAGCTGGAGATCTATGAGAAAGTCAGTGTGCAGAAAGGTTTGGGATACATCAAGTTGTTAGTCGAGCCTCCAGCATCTCCTTCTTTGTTTAAGCGATCATTTTCATCTGATTGTGCATTGTCAATTTCCTTGGGGTCATTTTTTTCCCCTTTAAAACAGCACAAAGTGGATTAATTTTGTCGTACAGATGTAACATTTCTAATCAATCTGCTACAGTTTTGAAAAGGAGTGTATGGAGTGTCTAGGAAGAAGTAACACCTCTGGTGATGGGGCTTGTTGTGTCCATTCTGGGGCAGCTCATTCATCTTTGGTCCCCCCCCACCCCCCAACCCAGACACCCAGCTTTCACCTGTGATTCTGAGTAGCTGTTTACATGCAGGCAGGCTAAACCAGGTAGCCAGTGGGCCTCATACCCCGGTGATCCCCCCGGCAAGTGAAATCGGCTCCAGCAGATCTGGCGGATGAGATCAACCATGAGGTCCAACGGCCAGGAAGGTGGTTCTGCAACACTTTGTGGTGAGCAAAGGGCATGCCAAGGCACGGAACAAGTCATGGTCATCCACTCCAACCGAGGAAGACCCAGTTGTGATGACTACTTGCACCACTGGACCAGAATTTCCGAGCTGGAGAGACTGGAACTGCGCCAGTACAAAGGCTTTTCCTCTTTAAAAATTCTCCCACACGGGTTTCCTGTCATCGTCAAATACGATGGACAACCACTACAATTCTGAAATTTGAAAACAGAACAATGGGTCAGCTAGAATGTATATAGAGGGAAACACAGTTAACATTTCAGGCCAACAACCTTTTACCAGAAATGGGATAAGTTAGAGATAATACAGGTTTTAGATATAAAGAAAGGGGAATGGCAAAGAGAGCACAAAGGGAAACCTGTGATAGGGCTGAGGGTAGGAGGAGAGGTTAATGCCAGATGATGGACTATTGCCTGTCATGGTACAGCATAGCAATGAGTGCAATCACGTTAAAACACCAGCCATCACCGATCGGAGTTCAGTTCCTGCTGCTGCCTGTAAGGGATTTGTGCATTCTTCCGTAACCATGTGGCTTCCTCCAGCTGTTCCCGTTTCCTCCCATGTCAGGGTTAGGGCTAGTAAGTTATGGGTGTGTTACGTTGGTGCCAGAAGCATAACGACAGCTGCACATCCTCTGACGCATTTTAGACCATAAGACGTAGGAGCGGAATTAGACCATTCACCCATCAAGTCTACTCCACCATTGCATCATGGCTGATTTATTATCCCTCTCAACCCCATTCTCCTGCCTTCTCTCTGAACTTTTGATACCCTGTCTAATCAAGAACCTAGTCTACTGTATGTTTTGATGTACCTGTGACAAATAAAGCTATCGTTATCTCGCTTTATAACGAGAAAGGGTTACGGTTACGGCTCCCACAACCCGCCTGGGCTGCAGGAGTGCTGCACTGATTGCCTCCATTGCTCACGGTTGTGGGCACGCGCCTGGGTTGTGGCAGAGCTCTTGCTGGAACAAAATTGTCTGCGAAAGAGGGTATTAAAGGCATTGGTGAATAATAAAGAAGGCATAAATAAAGGGGGGCAAATAATTATCTGAAATTACCGGCAGAGATAAAAATGTGAGTGTGAAAATCTGAAATACAAAGTCTAAGATTGCTAATTAAACAAAATTTTAATCATTTGAAACAGAAAACTATTTTGCCTTCATACTTAAAATGCTGTAAATGGCAGTGTGATGGCTTAAGGTGAGGTCTTCAGTCCTTTCCTAGTTTAACCTACCATTAGAACAAGAAAGAAAGTAAAGGAATTGAGACAAGCATGAGATGTAATCCTGTGGATCATTAATAATGTGGCTGACAATTATTCTGTCTGCTGCTGCTCATTTAAACAGCCCCAGGCAATTTTGCTGGTATGTTAACTATTGAGATTGTTGTATAAGAGTTAACTCCAGCTTTATTTTTAAAGGGACACAACCAATAAACTGCAAGCAACACACATAAAAGTTGCTGGTGGAACACAGCAGGCCAGGCAGCATCTCTAGGAAGAGGTGCAGTCGACGTTTCGGGCCCAGACCCTTCGTCAGGACTGCAAATTGTGAATGGTTTAAGAAAATATGAAATGTAAATGTAAAGTAAAATAACTCTGCCACGGACAATCCCAACCCAGCTGCAAAAAGAGGAGGGTTGGGCATGGGGCTCGCAAACTCATCCCGTAAAAACCCAGAGCTACAGAAGCTCCAAAGACCTCATCCCTGGGAGAAGAAGGACCTTCAAAGATGGGCTGCACCTGGGGACAACTTGAAGGACTGGCCCAGGATGGAGGACTCTAGTGATCTGCGCTTGGTGGCCTACACCCCAGTAGCAGTGATAGGCTTAAATAAATAAAGTAAAATAATATCCTTGGTGGAAGCAGTAATGACGCATTCCAGTCCTCTTGGCCCTCAGATTCCTGGCCAAGTGCTTAATTAGCAGCTTAATTAGACCATTTGCTCCGCAATTCCACCATGGCTAAAATTCCACAGAAAGATTTTTGGTGCCAGTCAAGTCTATGCCAAAATTTACCTGTCTGGATGAAGGGTCCTAACCTGAAATGTCAACTGCTATTCCCTTTATTGATACTGCCTGACCCACCAAACTTTGAGCAGTGTCAATGGGAGGAAAGAAATTGTCAAAGTTTCAGGCCAAAACTCTGCATCAACCATAAGTCAGAGTGTGCAACAGCACAGAAACAGGCCCCTCAGCCCATGCTGGACTGTTATTTTGTCCAGCCCCATCGCCCTGTACCTGAATCATACTCCCCCCCCACCCCCGTCCATATACTTATCCAAACTTCTCCTAACTGTTCCAGCCAAGCCCACGTCCACCACTTCCCCTGGCAGCTCTTTCCACACTCTCACCGTCCTTCTGGTCGTATTCCAAAGAGTTGGTATATGTTGTAATGCGATCATGTTTGCTGTTGTGTGCTGGGGCAGCAGGCTGAGGGTAGCAGACACCAACAGAATCAACAAACTCATTCATAAGGCCAATGATGTTGTGGGGATGGAACTGGACTCTCTGACGGTGGTGTCTGAAAAGAGGATGCTGTCCAAGTTGCATGCCATCTTGGACAATGTCTCCAATCCACTACATAATGTACTGGGTGGGCACATTCAGCCAGAGACTCATTCCACCGAGATGCAACACAGAGCGTCATGGGAAGTCATTCCTGCCTGTGGCCATCAAACTTTACAACTCCTCCCTTGGAGGGTCAGACACCCTGAGCCAATAGGCTGGTCCTGGACTTATTTCCTGGCATAATTTACATATTACTATTTGACTATTTATGGTTTTATTACTATTTAATTATTTATGGTGCAACTGTAACGAAAACCAATTTCCCCCGGGATCAATAAAGTATGACTATGACTATGACTAATGGTCGTACCCTTCACCCACTAAAGAAGAAAATTAAAACAGTGTAGTTGTAAGTGGATCTGACTTGCCCATTACACAAATTGTCACCACGTGACCTTCGTTCCTTACCCAGGTGATGGTTACATTGTCTGGAATATAACATATTCTATCAACATACAGGAGAGAAGGGATCATTTTATCCTAGCTGAATCTGGCATTTCCAATAGCTGAATTATAGGCAGCCCATGTTCCTCCAGGAACTTATTTTATGCTCCAGGTTCCAGCATCTGCAGCTCCTTGTGCCTCCTCTGCCAACACTTTACCCTCCTCTTCTATCTGAAGGTAGACTGGATTACAATGCATTTGAAAAGTACTTTGAAACACGTCTTTGAACACATTGAAATTGGTAAATTGGTTTATTATTGTCACACACAGTGAAAAGCTTTGTTCTGCATGCCATCCATACAAGTCATTTCATCATATTGGTGCATTAAGGTACAATAATAGTGGAATGCAGGGTGACGTGTTACAGGGGGAATGCAATGCAGGCAGACAATAATGAACAAAGTAGATTGTGAGGTCAAGAATCCATTTTATTATACAAGGGGAACATTCAATCATCTTATAACAATGGGATAGAAGCAGCTCTTGAGCCTGGTGGTATGTGCTTTCAGGCTTTTTGCGTCACACACAGAATGCTGGAGGAACTCAGCAGGTCAGGCAGCATCCATATAAATGAATGAACAATCGACAGTTTGGGCCGAGACCCTTCTTCAGGACTGGAAAGGAAGGGGGAAGATGCCAAAACAAAAAAAAGGTGGGGGGAAACAGGAAGAGGGATAGCTGGAAGGTGATGGTCTAAGCCAGGTGTGTGGGAACGGTAAAGAGCTGGAGAGGAAGGAATCTGATAGGAGAGGAGAGTGGAACATAGGAGAAAAGGGAGAAGGAGGGGCATCAGATGGAGGTAATAGGCAGGTGAGAAGAGAATAGGACAGAGTTGGAATAGAAGAAGAGGGGAGGGAAATGATGCACTATCAATAACTCCAAAAGACTGGAGGTAGAGTAAATACTGAAAGGCTTTTATTAGCAGTAAAATGTGACCTCCACCGTGCTGAGTATTTACCCCTGGACTGAGAGGAGGAGCAATGGCACAATTGCCTTTATTCAGGGCTCTGTGGGAGGAGCCACAGGGGCAGTCAGCAGAGGGGCGTGTCCAGACAGGTAATCCAGTTACAACATATATATATGGTTTACCACAGGGAGGGAAATATCTTAGTATCTTCTGCGCAATGGGAGGGCAGAGAAGAGAGAATGTCTGGGGTGGGTGGGTTGTTTGACTATGCTGTTCCTTTACCAAAGCACTGAGAAGCGTAGACAGTGTCTGGGGGGAGACCTGTTTTCATGATGTGCTGAGCTTTGTTTACAATTCTGCCCTGTTTTTACTTCATTGTCTTAGGCAGAGCAGTTGCTATACCAAGCAGTGTTGTATCTGGAAAGGATGTTTTCTACGCTAGATCTATAATAAAATTAGTGAGGCACTTTGACAAAGCTTTTGAATTTTGAGAACTACAGACCAGTGGGTCCTGTCCACCATGTTATAAAGATCACCAAGGGAAACTGAGTGTTTGCGAATAATTTAATCTGCTTGCAGTTGGAATGTTGAAGAGAAGATTAGATTAGATTAGATTAGATTATGAGGACACACAGTCCTCTTTTATTGTCATTTAGTAATGCATGCATTAAGAAATGATACAATATTCCTCCGGTGTGATATCACAAAAACACAGGAGGCAAGATGAGGCAAGAAAGGAGATTTACATGTAACAGATCGAAGGGAAGAAAGCAAAATGAGTCTCCTCCTGCAAAACAACATATTTCACAACATACAGTACTGTGCAAAAGTTTTAGGCAGCCTAGCGTGTGTGTGTGTGTGTGTGTGGGGGGGGGCGTCTGAGACATTGGCACAGTACTGTAATACAGTGATATTAAACCTGATTCCGATTCTTATCTTTTAATCTTCTCATTCAAATCTTGAGCCATTCTGAAATTTCCTCTTGCTTGTAAATATCTTGGTCATGTACCATGTCTGAAGTGGATGTATGGAGACCATTCTGTGTGAAATCAGTGCTCGAGTGCCAGAGATATACTCAATGTTGACTGGATCAGCTCACGCAGTTGTAGCCAGAGACCTGACTTTTAAATTGGTGTGTCTGATTTCTAAGGACCCCATGATTCAGGTTTTCAATATTTCCCCTCAATGTTGATTTGAAGAAAGATGTTACACAATTGCTGTGGGGGCATTAGGACCCTGAGGAGTGGATAAATCTTTGTGACTTTCAAAAAGTCACAGGTGTTTTTGATTAAGCAAATGGGTTCAGATATTTTCTAAATGCTTTACAAAGACTTTAGGGAGGAATATGAAGGGATGTGATAACAGTGTATGTTTCTGGTTTTACAACTAATGATTAAAAAGTGTGTGAGAATGGTGAATTGCCTTTGGTTGAATTGGTGCTGGGAGTCTGAAGGGGTGAGGCAAGAGTTTGTAGGAGGGGAAGGAGGGAAAGAGCTTTGCAAAGGGAATTGTTAGCTTAATCACTGAAGTGGTTGATAGAGGTGCAGGATATGTCAAGGAAATCACTGAAGTGGGATGGACTAAGACTTGAATGTGAAATGTTTATCTAAAACTGTTGGTCTATGAACTGCAGGATTGGATGTTAGTGTAGATTAACAAGTACAGAATATCAGAGTGCCAAGTTGTGTTTCAAATAGATGTAGTCTAGTGAAAGAAAAAAATAGAGTAAGCTTGACAGGAAGGAAAGACCTTTGTTTTCCCTTTTTATACAAACCTGATATTCTGAACTGATAAGCAGTTTTGAACTGACTTTGTTGATTTAGATTTTTCTGAAGTGGATTGCAGATGCTTTGTTCTATTGTGTTCACCAGGTGGTTTAGACTGAACTCTACAGTGAACTGAATGACTTCTCTGTGTAAGTGGGTTTCAACCTGCTTTATATGTGCTTTGTTTTTATCGGTGGATGAAAGGAAGCCATGTATGACCCATTTTAGATGCTATTCCAGGTGATGAGTCAGTGCAAAATATATGAAAGTGTTGTCTGTGCATTACTGGTTTAGTCATTTAATGTAAGTATTACAGAGAATTTGAAGAAAAGTAGCATGATTTGCTATCGTGCTATTTTTGGTACCTTTTGTTTATAATGGATGAGTTTTAAAAATGCAGGCAATATTTTACATTAAAGTTATACTCATAATTGGATCATGTTGAAATGAAAAAAGACAGCAGTGCATCTTAATATAAGTATATAAAATTCCATGGTTTTAAAATACCTTTTAAAAACGAAGAGCAGGATTATTTTAAATACTCGTGTGTTTTCCAAGATGGTTAACTTTCCAAAATGTTTCTTCAAAATGCAGTATTTGAATAATTGTTGGTATCAGTGATTTGAATACTTTGGGTAAGTGGGTGTTCTCACTCAGTTACTTCAATGTGCAATTCTTGAATTGTTTTGCTTATCTGAGTAACATGTTCAGAAAGTGCTCCTGATCTCTGAATAGTATAATGGAATATATCTGGGGGATATGGGGGATGGTGGTAAAAGTTTAAATTATTTATGTTTTCTCCATTATTTCCATTCTGTGTATCATAAGCTTCTGTATAAAAACTATACTTTTATTATAGTTATTTCGACTCTCCAGTGTTGTGCTCTGTAGACAGCCATGGAAACAGTCTTTTCAGCCCAACTTGTCCATACCAACCATGGTGCCCACAAAGTGGGTCTAATCTGCTTGCATTTGACCCAAATCCCTTGAAACCAGAGGTTCCCATGCTTTTTTATGCCATAGACCAATACCTTTAAGCAAGATGGACCCCAGGTTGGGAACTCCTGATTTTTATAATCATCATCATCATCATCACCTGCCGTGTCATATGACAAAGGCGATCATGGTCTTTCCATGACCACGATTGTTCTTGGTTAATTTTTCTGCAGAAGTGGTTTGCCATCGCCTTCTTCCGGGCAGTGTCTTTACAAGACGGGTGATCCCAGCCATTACCAATACTCTTCGGAGATTGTCTGCCTGGTGTCAGTGGTCGCATAACCAGGACTTGTGATATGCACCAGCTGCTCATATGACCATCCATCACCTGCTCCCATGGCTTCCCGTGACCCTGATCGGGGGGCTAATCGGGTGCTACACCTTGTCCAAGGGTGACCTGCAGGCTAGCGGAGGGAAGGAGTGCCCTACACCTCCTTTGGTAGAGACAGATCTCCACCCTGCTCTAAACCTATCCTATCCTTGCACTTATTTAAATATCTTTTAATAGTTATTATTGTTGCACCTACTTCAACCACTTCTGGTAGCTCATGTCATAAACGCACCATCCTCTGCATGAAGAAGTTGCCCTGTGGGACCCTCTTCACCTCTCATCTTAAACCTATGCCCTCTAGTTTTTAGTTTGCCTTCCTTCAGATAAAGACTGTGCATTCACTGTAACTATAGACCAAGATGTGATATTTCTATAAGGTCACCACTCAGTCAGTATAAAGTCCTAGCCTGCCCATCTTCTCATTGTAACTCAGTCCCTCAAGTCTTGGCCACATCCTCCTAAATCTTCTCTGTATCCTTTCCAGTTTCATGATGTCTCTCCTATAACACACCCACAACTGTGTGCAAAACTCAGTGTGGTTTCACTAACATTTTGTACAACTGCAATATAATATTCCAGCTACTGTACTGAACGCCCGAACAGATAAAAGCCAGAGGGCCAAATGGCATCTTCACCATCCTCTCTACCTACTGTGTGCAGCTTTCAGTGAACTATGTACTTCATACTCCTAGTCCTTCCTGCTCTATAACACCTTCCAGAGTCGGACCATTCATTGTACAACCCTTCCCTGGTTTGACTTCCTAAAATGCAACACTTCACACTTAGTTGAATTTAAAAACCATTTGCCAGTCTTTGGCCAACTTATTCAGCTGATCAAGATCCCCCTGCAGTTTTTAATAACCTTCACTGTCTATGATACCATCTATTATAATATCATCTGCAAATGTACTAACCCTACCTTGTACATTCACATTCAGATAGTTTATATAAATAACAAACAACAAAGTTCATGGCATTGACTCCAGAGACATACAACCAGTCCCAGACCTCCAGTCTGAGGCTACGTCCACACTACGCTGGATAATTTTGAAAACACCGGTTTCAAGTAAAAACGATAGGCGTCCACACTAAGCGTTTTTCAAAATATCTCCGTCCACATTAGATGGATATTTGGGCGAATCTTCTCCTACTTGGCACGCGCAGGACACACAGAAAACAAGCAAAGAGGAAATGGTATACTTGGTGCGCGTTTGTCCAGTTACAGAGTAGAGAAACTTAAAAGGAATTGCTCTTGGCTCTCGCGCAAGAGGACTTAAAACTTTTAAAAAAACAAATTCTGGAGCGTATGGAGGCAACCGACAGGGAGTTCACGGACAGTATGACCCGGCTGACGACGAACATTGAAAAACTGACCAACTCTGTTGCATTAATAAAGCACCTTGTTAAATGTATAAAACATGTCTGCATCAGTGTTATCTTGTATTTCCATACAATGTTACATTAGGCTGTTACACATCTATTGTCAGAGAAGTACTTGCATAAATAGGTAAACCACCCTCATACAAGCAAGGACAGAAAACAGGGCAAAGTGAGTATATTTATTTATTCAGTAAGCTATGGGTCAAAGTATTTGGTGAGTACATTTCTAACTCTTCTGGCTTCAGTCTTGTTGCCGTCTGTTCTGAAATTGTTAGGTTCTGCGAAGTGCAGAATCAAATATTGCAGTGATGATTGTATGCTCTAGTACCAATTATTTGGCGACAATAAAGTAGTAATAATAATAAGAAGAAGAAAACAATGAAATGCCGCGCTGCTGTCATTTGTTCCGGCACGTCATGACAGCGGTTTTAAAAAGCTCCGGTTACCCCATACACACTGCAACGGATATTAGGCGTTTTCAGATTTATTCACTCTGGAGACCGTTTCTGAAAATCTCCGTTTTCAGGGGCTGAAAACGCTGTTTTAGTATAGACAGAGGGTCAAAATGAAGAGAAAGAGCTTTGTTTTCAAAATTATCCGGCATAGTGTGGACGTAGCCTGAGTGACAACTTTTGATCATCACTCTCTTGTTTTATTCACTGAGCCAATATGAATCCAATTAGCTATCTTCCATGAGTCTGAACATGACAGACTATCCTGCATTGTACGTTCTTGTCAAAGGCCTTGCTAAAATCCACGTAGACAGTATGCACTTCCCTACCTTCCTCTCTCTGCTTGGTTACCTCTTTGGAAAAACTCTGGAAGATTTTCCATGCACGATTTTCCAAGTACAAAGCCCTGTTGACTCTGCCTATACAGAACTGCCTCCTGTAACTTGTCCACCACCAATGTCAGACCCATTGGCCTGTGATTCCCTGGCCTTGCTGCCCTTGGATGACAGTGTAGCATTAGCCACCCTCCAGTCTCTAGAATTCTGCCTGTGTCTCAAGATGCAGCAAATATCTCTGCAAAGGCCTCCACATTTTGTTTCCCCTAGCTTCCCACAAGTTCTTCTGAGGATGCACTTAATCAGGCCCTGGCAATTTATCCATCTTAAAGCACTTTAAGTGCCAGCAGTACCTTCTTCCTGATAATCTGAGAGCCGTTTAAGATATCATCGGGTGGCAGCCTTGCCATTTCTTAAACATTTTGTCTGTTTTTTATGAGGCCGAATTGCTGGCTTGACGCTCGACCCAGCACGGATGGGAAGTGTGCAAGGAGCCAGCTGGATTCGAACCCTGGGCCACTCACCTTGAAGTCCGGTGCTGATGCGACTACACTACCGGCCAGCATGTAGGGTAATATCTAACCCCAAACCTGTTGGTGTGGGACCCAAGGCTCCCATCCATCCTTCTTGATGGTAGTAACGAGAAGAAAGTACAGCCTGGGTAGAGGGGGTCTTTGATTATTGCTGCTTTCTTGTGGCAGCACTCGAGGTAAATGTACTCAATCAATACATCGCAATAATTAGAGACATTACAATAAGAACAACCCAAGAAAGTGATCATTTCCTTTGTGTTTCTCATTTCTACATATGTGGCCTCACTGGATGACTTCCCTCCCCATCCCCAGGTTACCCTCTCTAAGCATTGTTGTTATAGTCTCCCCCCTCTCTTACCTCTGCCTCTGTGGTGCCTGTAGCATCCGGGATCTGGAACACCGCCATTCCTGCTCCTCTCTCAGCCATGCTTTTGTTACGGCCATCACATCCCAGCACCCAGAACGAATCTATGACCTAAATACTTCCGCCTTACCTGCTAAGCCTCTCACACTGAGTTAAATGATGTTTAAACCCATGGCCCTTCCTGTTCCTTTGCTCTGCTTCTGGGATTCCTGAATACTAAACTTGCCTTTGTTAGCTACAGTATCCTCCCCACCCCCGCCATCTTCTCACCTGCTTTGCAGGTCCCACCCCACACCCTTTTTGCCAATTTAGTTTAAACCCTCTTGAGGAGCACAAGCAAGATTTCCTGTCGTGATATTGGTCCGCCTGCAGTTAAGGTCCACCTATGGCTCTTGTAAAGTTCACCCCTGCTCCGGAAGAGATCCCAGTGACCCGAGGACCTGAATCCCTGCGGGAGCTCTTTGACCACACGTTCATCTGGCCTATCTTGATGCCAGCCCACACTAGCACTATTTCTCGACTTTGTGATGTCAGGTGTTTCCAACAGATTTTGATATTGGCCTTTTAAAAAGATCTTTAGTGTGTGTGTGTTTTTTTCCCCCCATATTTGAGTTTAAGATGACATTGAGTCCTTTTTGGGTTCCAGTTTCTGTGTAGTTGAAGACCTTTGGAGAATGTAGTCCCTCCCAAGTAATTGAGTGGAAATGCTAAGTATCTGAGCCTCCCTCACCAGGAAAAATATTATACTTTCCAAAAATTTCAATGGATGGAATCGGTAAAATTGGCTTGTATACAGTACTGTGCAAAAGTCTTAGGCACCCTAGATTTTTTAAAATATGTAATGATACAGCTCTATAAAACTCTGGTTAGGCCACACTTGGAGTAGTGTGTCCAGTTCTGTACCCTTTCCAATGCTTCCACATTCCGCCTATACTGAGGAAGGATAGGAAGGATGTGGAAGCATTGGAAAGGGTACAGAGGAGATTTACCAGGATGCTGCCTGGTTTAGAGAATGTGCAATATGATCAGAGATTAAGGGAGCTAGGGCTTTACTCTTTGGAGAGAAGGAGGATGAGAGGAGACATGATAGAGGTGTACAAGATAATAAGAGGAATAGATAGAGTGGATAGCCAGCGCCTCTTCCCCAGGGCACCACTGCTCGATACAAGAGGACATGGCTTTAAGGTAAGGAGTGGGAAGTTCAAGGGGGATATTAAAGGAAGGTTTTTTACTCGGAGAGTGGTTGGTGCGTGGAATGCACTGCCTGAGTCAGTGGTGGAGGCAGATACACTAGTGAAGTTTAAGAGACTACTAGACAGGTATATGGAGGAATTTAAGGTGGGAGGTTATATGGGAGGCAGGGTTTGAGGGTCGGCACAACATTGTGGGCCGAAGGGCCTGTAATGTGCTGTACTATTCTATATTCTATGTATGGCCTCCACAGAGCCCCGATCTTAACATCATCGAAGCTGTCTGGGATTACCTGGAGAGACAGAAGCAAGCGAGACAGCAGAAGTCTGCAAAAGAACAGTGGCAAGTTCACCAAAATGATTAGAAAAACCTACCAGCCGATTTTCTTATAAAACTGCATGACAGTGTACTTAAGGGAATTGATGCAGTTTTAAAGGTAAAGGGTGGTCACACCAAATATTGATTTGATTTAATTTTTTTTACTGTTTACTGCTCTTTATAGTTTTTTTTATATTAAGAAATTTTTTATTTCATTATTTTTGAAAGCATCTTTGCTTTACTGATTTTTTAAAATATAAATATCCCTGAGACTTTTGCACAATACTGTACTCAATCCTTTATTTCTGCAAGGTGATCTTCAGTTCTATTCCTCCCCTCACCTCACCAAACTCCACAGGTTATTCCTATACATCGTATAGATAAGACACTGCAGGTTGAAGTTGAGTTTATTGTCATGTGTACGAGTACATGTATGAACAATGGTGTAATGAAAACCCTACAGAAACAGTATCACAGGCACAAAGCATCATTTACAATCAAAATATGAGCATGAATTATATATAATTTTTACACAAGAAAATGTAATTAAAACAAAAAGTTTCTTCCTGTCTGTCAACAGCCTCTCAGTCAATGTCAGCAAGACCAAGGCACTAATTGTAGACTTCGGGGGGGCGGCGGGGGGAATCAGAGGTCGTTGAGCCAGTCCTCATCGGAGGATAGGGTCAGCAAATCTAAATTCCTGGGTGTTACTATTTCAGAGGGCCCATCCTGAACTCAGCATACAAGTGCAATTGTGAAGAAAGCATGGCAGTGTCTTTACTCCCCTAGGTTGCAGAGATTTGGCATGACATCAACAACTTTGACAAACTTGTTATAGATGTGTAGTGGTGAGTGTATCAGCTGGCTGCATCATGGCCCGGTGTGGAAACACCAATGCCTTTGAATGGAAAATCCTACAAAAGGTAGTGAATTTGGCCCAGTACATCGCGGTTAAAGCTCTCCCAACCATTGAGCACATCTACATGAACCTCCTGGAGGTTCAGCACAGTGACCACTTTGATCTTTGTGCTAAGATGGTCTTTTCCAAGTTCAAAGTAAATTTTATTATCAGAGTATGTACGTCACCCCATACAACCCTGAGATTCATTTTCCTGTGGGCATTCTCAGTAAATCTATAGAATAGTAACCATAACAGGATCGATGAAAGATCAGGTAGAGGACAGAAGACGACAAACTATGCAAGTGCAAATATAAATAAATCACAATAAGTAACAAAATCAATGGATGGGCATTGATCCTATTATGGTGCTGAACTGCCAAGAGGACTACAACCCTGTCGTAGGGTTTGGAGGCTCGTGTGCCTCAATGACCCGGAGAGCTGTGTCGGCTGGAGCCAGGGCTTTATGCTTTGGCTCTTGGTAGGGTCATCCATGCCAAACAGATCAAAGGGTAGAGGCCAGACTAAGAGTGGTCCATCAGTCCTCCAGCTTCGGGAGTTCAACTCAGGGCTAAAAACCCTGACTGATCAAAATAAAGAAAATTCTGTCTATGTGGTCAAAGACAGAAGACAGAGAGCTGGAGGACCTTCATTGCTGCTTTAAATGGCAATAGCATAAGATATAGGAGCAGAATTAGTCCCATTGAGGCTGCTCTGTCATTTTATAATGGTTAATCCATTTTCCTTTCAGCCCCAATTTCCTGCCTTCTCCCCATATCCCTTCATGCACTGACTAATCAAGGATCTATCAACCTCTGCCTTAAATATACATACAGACGTAGCTTCTGCACCCACCTGTAGCATCAAATTCCATAGATTCACCACTCTGGCTAAAGAAATTCCTCCTTATCTCAGATCTAAAAGGATGCCCCTCAATTCTGAGGCTGTGTCCTCCAGTCTACTCCCCCCGCCCCATATCCTCTCCGCATCCACACTACTGAGGCCTTTTAGTATTTGACAGATTTCACTTGGGTCACCACCTGTTCTTAATGGCCAATTGATTAAAAATGATGGTGTCGTGATGCGGATTGTGCTGACTGGTTCAAGGACCAAATGATTGAAGAGAATTCACTGCTCTTGAATCTGGTGGTGTGGGATTTCAAACTTCTGTACTTCCTGCCCAGAGGTAGCAGTGAGAAGATGGCGGGGGCCTTTTGATTTTCCACCTTGCGGCAATGCCTCATGTAGATACTACCAATAGTGAGGAGGGGTAAGTGGTATTAGAGGAGTTTGTTAGTAATTAATTGGGTATGCTTCAATAAGCAGGGAAAAAAAATTGGATACAATGGCTTGTATATTGACCTAAATGTAAGGATGAACAGGGAGAACACACCAACCTGACAGAATTATCTCTGTCAGCAAGTAAAGGGTGCTGCCAGTAAAAAGCTGCCTGAGCCAATAATGACCTACATTTTTCTTTTGTGTCAGTACAGTTCATCTAAAGGTCTCATTTCACATTATTATTGAGGACTGCAATAAAAACAGAAAATGATGGAACACCAAGTTAGTCAGGTTGCATCTTATTTGTTTAGTAATTCAGCGCAGAGCAGCCTCTTCCGGCCCAACAAGCTGCATCGACCCACAACCCACTGATTTAACCCTACCCTAATCACAGGACAATTTACAGTGACCAATTGGCCTACTAACCGGTATATCTCTGGACTGTTGGGGGGGTGGGGGGAACCGGGACACCCGGTAGAAACGTACACTCAAGCTGTCCTCCCGTGTACAAACTCCTTACGGATTATGCCGGAATTGAACTCTGAACTCTGGAACAGCCGAGCTGTAATAGCGTCCACGCTAGCCACTACGTTACCATGGCGCCCTGTGGAAAGGGAAGCAGTGTGAGGTCCTTTGGCAGCACAGGGAAAGTTGATTTTTCCATTGGATGTGCAGAACTAAAGGAACTCTGATAGACTGAGGCCAAATGGGTTAATGTGGCAGCTCGGATCAGAGCCTGCTGCTTCGTCAATGTTGTGTAGCTGATGGCAGGGCTGAAGGATGGATTCGGCGGACCACGTGATACTAGTGAAAAGAATGAAACTCAGCTGTCCAACTGGCCAGTTTTGCTATGGACAGGAAGCAAGCATGAGTGAATTACCTGAAGTTGGAAAATTCAATATCTGAAGCCTACAACATGCCCAGATGGGAGATGAGGTAGTGTCCTCTAGCTTGGATGCAGCTTATTGTAACAATGCAGGAAATCTCAAATGGGTCAGTGGAATGGAGAATTTCAGTTAGAAGCAACTGGAAACTCGAACCCTTCACCTAATCTGTTTTCTTTTTTCACTCCCATGTGGAGGAGATGCATTGTGAACACCAAATACAATGGGTTAGATTGGAAGAAGTGCAACAGAATCCTTGCTTCACCTGGAAAGGCGAGGTCCCTGGATAATGAGAAGAAAGCTTTGAAGGGATGGGTTGAATGGGGAAAGTGCCTTTAGGCAAGAGTAGAGGAAGAGTGGACCCACGAGTTGTGAGAGGTGTGATTCTGCCAAAATGCTGAAAGGGATAGAGAATGTGTCACTCGAGATCAGATCTTATTGGAGCTGATGGAAATTGGAAGGGATTGCAGAGGGTTGCAACCTGAAATGTCAACCATCCATTTCCCTCCAGGGATGCTGCCTGACCCTATGAGTTCCTCCTGCTTTTTATGTGTATTTGAGAAATGTACTTGGGCAGGTGCTGTTATAGATCCACTAATCTATTAGTTCTATAACTATAAATAACATGGAGGACTATCAGTTAACTTGACAGATTTCTGTTATATTTGTTGACCAATAGCTACACTGTTCTAGTTTAAGAGAAATTCTTTGCTATTCTGGGAACTAAATTCTCTGTTTGGGCTGGCACAGTACTGTAGCAGTTAGAATAAAACTTTACAGTGCCCCTAATGTTGAATATCCCATTGCTTTCTGTAAAGAGTTTGTATGTTCTCCCTGTGACTCCGGGTTTCCCTCTGGTTGCTCAGTATGTCTCCTATGTTCCAAAGGTGTGTGGTTCAGGGTTAGTAAGCATGGGTATTTCATGTTGGGGATGAAACCATGGTGATGTCCTTGGACTGTGTGGGTCATTGATGTAAAACAGCGCATTTCGTTGATGTGAATGTGACAAATAAAGCTCATGTTATCTTTTTCCACCGTGATTAGTAACCACAATATTATCTTGTATGCTATCTCTGCTCTGGTTTGGGTAGCATTATTTGTGTTGTTCAGGACTGGTAAACCTCACTGGCGGTTGCCCATCGTGTCTGCTGATGACAGGAAGCCTGTGAGGGAGAGTTTTTAAGGAGGAAATGCCATTGCACTGGGGCAGTTCCACTCTCCCGACCAGGTCCAGTGGGACGAAGAAGTGTCACAAACTGGGGTCTTCCTTGGTTGCATTGGATGCCCATGATGTCTTCAGTGCCTAGTTATGCCCTTTGCTCTCCACAAAGTGTTGTAGTACTGCCTACCTGGCCGTCAGATCTCCCTGTGGATCTCATCCGCCCAGTCCACCAGAGCTGACTTCACCTGATAGGAGAGGCATGTCCCTATCTTACTAAGGTATGGGCTGCTGGCTACCCTCTCCTGGTTTAGCCCGCCTGTCAACGCGGTGTACTGAGGTGTGGCCGCTGTCGCGTACAAACAGCTACTTGGAGCCATAGGTGAGAGCTGCGTGTCCGTTGGGGTTCAAAGGTGAGTGAGCTGCCCTGGAGTGGACACAACAAGCCCCTTCACCAGAGATGCTACCCCTCCCTGGACACCCCATACGCCCCTAAGCCTCGCTATTGCATCTACAAAATATACCCTTTTACTCTCTTGAGTGTTTTCTCCTTTTGAAGCTCACAGTACTCAGCTGACCATGTCATAGAAAAATAGAAACCATAGAAACTACAGCACAGAAACAGGCCTTTTGGACCTTCTTGGCTGTGCCGAACCATTTTCTGCCTAGTCCCACTGACCTGCACACGGACTATATCCCTCCAAACACCTCCCATCCATGTATCTGTCCAATTTATTCTTAAGTGTTAAAGAAGAACCCGCATTTACCACCTCGTCTGGCAGCTCATTCCATACTCCCACCACTCTCTGTGTGAAGAAGCCTCCCCTAATGTTCCCTTTAAACTTTTCCCCCCTCACCCTTAACCCATGTCCTCTGGTTTTTTCCTCCCCTTGCCTCAGTGGAAAAAGCCTGCTTGCATTCACTCTATCTATACCCATCATAATTTTATATACCTCTATCAAATCTCCCCTCATTCTTCTACGCTCCAGGGAATAAAGTCCTAACCTATTCAACCTTTCTCTGTAACTCAGTTTCTCAAGTCCCGGCATCATCCTTGTAAACCTTCTCTGCACTCTTTCAACCTTATTTATATCCTTCCTGTAATTTGGTGACCAAAACTGAACACAATACTCCAGATTCGGCCTCACCAATGCCTTATACAACCTCATCATACGATGAAGCATTGGCAAAATGCTGCCTTGTTGTCAAGGGCAGCCATACTCAACCTGCATCTGGTATTCTATTCTTTGGTCCTTGTTTGGACCGAGGCTGTGAGCTCTGAAGTTAAATAGCCCCAACAAAATTCAAACTGGACCTAGAGCAGATTATTAGTGAGCAACTACTACATCCTTATGCCCTGATGTCTTCTCTTATTCCAAGAGATGACCGAACATTGGATGGCTGGATTGGATTTGTCAGCCTTTTGTGAACAGGACATACCTGGGTAATTTGCCACATTGGGTAAATGCCAGTATCATAACTGCACCAGGGCAGCTTGGTTAGAGGCACAAGGTGCTGTGTCCAGTGCTCTTGTCTGTGTTTTTCCTACCACATAAATTGAATCAACGGGACTGGAGGCTGGCTTCTGTCAGGATCTCTGGAGAGAGCCAAGGTGGATCATGCACATAGTAGTTGTGGCTGAGCACGATTGGAAAATTGTCTGCACTGGTGCTAGACCCTGCCATCATTGAGGTTGGAGATGACACTTTATTTGGTTGTTTAATGTCCATCACCGTGCACGATTAGATGTAAGATTAGATTAGATGTGAGATTAGATTAGATTATGAGGACACGCAGTCCTCTTTTATTGTCATTTAGTAATGCATGCATTAAGAAGTGATACAATGTTTTTCCAGAATGATATCAGAGAAAACACATAGCAAACCAAGACTGAAAAACTGACAAAAACCACATAATTAAAATATGTAATTACAACAGTGCAAAGCAATACCGTAATTTGATAAGAACAGACCATGGGCACGGTAAAAGTCTCAAAGTCTCTCTCAAGTCCCATCATCTCACGCAGACGGTAAACCTCCAGCACCGCCAACTTGCCGATGCAGCATCCGGGAAACGTCCGACCACAGTCCAACTCCGAGTCCGTCCAAAAACTCCGAACCTCCGACCACCTCTTCGACACCAAGTAGCATCTCTGCCGAGCGCTTCGACCCTGGGCAAGGCCGAGGATTTGGGGCCTTCCCCTCCGGAGATTCCCGAGAGAGGATCTAGGCTGAGATTCTAGGTGGCAATGCAATTAAACTTTCCTAGGTTTAGATGGGTCACGTGTATTCTATTGCAAGTAGACTCTGTGGAATTGGGTCAATGTTGAAGACTCCAAGGGCAGCGTCCCTCACCAGCATACAACTGTGCCATCACCTCCTCGGGGGTGTAACACCAGAGTGAGGAGCACCTGGGAACAATGAAGAATCTGGCATATTTTGTGCAAGCTATGATTCTCTTGGTAGCTAAATTGGCTTATTATCGTCATGTACATGAAATTATGATGATTAATTACGATAGTGCATTAAGGTAGTACAAGGTAAAGCAATAACAATACAGAATAAATAGTTGCAGTTACAGGAAAAGTGCAGTGCGGGTAGGCGGCAAGGTGACAATGCAGTTGATTGTGAGGTCAAGAGTCTACCTTGTATGAGGGAGCTGTTCAATAGTCATATAACAGCAGGGTGGAAGCTGTCCTGGAGCCTGGTGGTCCATGGTTTCAGGCTTTTGTATCTTCTGGCCAAAAGGAGGGGAGAGAAAAGGGAATGTCTGGGATGGGTGGGATCTTTGATCATGTTGGCGGCTTTATCAAGGCAGTGAGCAGTGTAAACAGAGTCCATGAATGGGAGGCTGGTTTCTGCGATTTTGTCCACAACTATAAGACCATAAAACATAGAGCAGAAATAGGCAATTCAACCCATTAAATCTGCTCTGCCGTTCCATTATGGCTGATTTTTTTTTTGTTCAAATCCTTCTCAACCCCATTCTCCTGCCTTCTCCCTGTAACCTTTGATGCCCAGGCTAATCAAGAACCTCAGCTTTAAATATATTGAATTAAACTGACTTTATTACTTACATCCTTCACGTACATGAGGAGTAAAAATGTTTACGTTAAGCCTCCATCTCAATGTGCAAACATGGTAATTTATAATAAATAGAACAGTCAATGTAACATAGAAATACACTCAGATCAGCGTGAGTTAATTGGCCTGATGGCCTGATGGAAGAAGCCGTTCCAGAGCCTGTTGGTCCTGGCTTTTATGCTGCGGTACCATTTCCCGGATGGTAGCGGCTGGAATAGACTGTGGTTGGGATGACTTGAGTCCCCAGTGATCCTTTGGGCCCCTTTTTTTTCACACCTATCTTTGTAAATGTCCTGAATCATGAGAAGTTCACAACTACAGATGCGCTGGGCTGTCCGCACCACTCTCTGCAGAGTCCTGCGATTAAGGGAGGTTCAGTTCCCATACCAGGCAGTGATGCAGCCAGCCAGGATGTTCTCAATTGTGCCCCTCTAGAAAGTTCTTAGGATTTGGGGGCCCATACTAAACTTCCTCAACCGTCTGAGGTGAAAGAGGCGCTGTTGTGCCTTTTTCGCCACACAGCTGGTGTGTACAGACCACGTGAGGTCCTCAGTGATGCTGATGCCAAGGAATTTAAGATCCATTGGTGTCAATAGGGGTTAGCCCATCTCCATTCCTCCTGTAGCCCACAACCAGCTCTTTTGTTTTCGTAACATTGAGGGAGAGGTTTTTTTGACACCACTGTGTCAGGGTGATGGCTTCTTTCCTGTAGGCCACCTCGCTGTTGTTTGAGATTAGACCAACCAATGTAGTGTCGTCAGCATATTTAATTAGCAGGTTAGAGCTGTGGGTGGCGACACAGTTGTAGGTATACAGAGAGTAAAAGATAGGACAGAACACAGCCCTGAGGGACTCCTGTGTTGAGAGTCAGAGGGTTGGAGATGAAGGAGCCCACTCTTACCACCTGCTGGCGATCTGACAGGAAGTCCAGGATCCAGCTGTTCAAGGCAGGGTCAAGGCCAGGGTCTCTGAGCTTCCTGTTGAGCCTAGATGGAATTACGGCATTGAATGCTGAACTGTAGTCCAAGGACAGCATTCTCACATAAGCATCCTTCTTCTCCAGGTGTGTAAAGACAGTATGTGGAGCAGTGGCTATTGCGTCATCTGTCGATCGGTTGTGTCGGTAGGCAAATTGTACTGGGCCCACTTTGGGTGGTAGCACGCTGCAGATGTAATCCTTGACCAGCCTCTCAAAGCATTTGCTTATCATTGAGGTGAGTGCGACAGGACGCCAGTCATTCAGTCATGTTGCCTTGGTCTTTTTTGGTACAGGGACAATGGTGGATAATTTGAAACAGGAGGGCACTCTACACTGGGAGAGGGAGAGATTGAAAATGTCTGTAAACACACCTGTCAATTGTGCTGCGCACATCCTGAGTTCTCGCCCTGGGACGCCGTCTGGTCCCGCAGCCTTGCGACTGTCCACTCATTGGAAACATCTGCATACCTCAGCCTCAGAGATGACCAGGTTGTAGTGGTGGCTTTCCTCGGAGGCTCAGAGTTAGCGACATCGAACCGAATGTAAAAACAATTAAGTTATTTTGGGAGAGAGGCTGCGATGTTGGCGGCACCATTACGTTTGGCTTTGAAGTCTGTGATGGTATGCAACCCTCACCACAAATCACGTGTGCTATTTGTTGTGAATCTTGACTCAATCTTGTCCCTGTATTGTTGCTTTGCAGCCTTGATAGCTTTGCACAGATTGAAGCTGCTTTTCTTCAGCTCCTGCTGATTGCTGGCAGCGTAAGCTTTGTGTCACACGGTAAGTGCTGCTCGCACGAAACTATTGATCCAGGGTTTCTGGTTTGGGAAGACCCTGACCGACTTCTGGGGGACAATATCGGCAATGAAACATGTGACTCCATCCGTGAACTCGGAGACATCCACATCATGGAAGACATTCCAGTCGACGTCATTGAAGCAGTCCTGCAGCATGGAGGCCGATTGGTGGGACCAACAGTGGACGGTTTTAACTATGGCTGCCTCTTGTTTCAGCTTCTGCCTGTACATCAGCAAAAGCAGGATCAAAGAGTGATCTGATTTTCCAAAAGCTGGGTGAATATGCTCAATGATTTGGCTTCAACAGCCGTCTGTGGCAATGAAATCCTCAGATTTACCACCATCTGGCTAAAGAAATTCCTCCTCAAGTGTGTTCTACGTGAGGAATTCCCAACCTGGGTCCATGGACCTCTTGCTTAATGGTATTGGTCAATGGCATAAAAAAGATTAGCCGCCAGTGGGTTAGCGGCTTCTGCACCGGACTTCGAGGCGAGTGGTCCCAGGTTCAGATCCAGCCAGCTCCTTGCGCACTTCCCATCCACGCCGGGTTGAGTATCGAGCAAACAACTCTGCCTCATAAAAATAAACAGACAAATGCTAAAGAAATGACACATCTGCTGCTTGATGCGCCACAACGCGCTGAGAGGAACAACAATTTTTTTTTAGAAGGGTTGGGAACCTCTGTTCTAAATGGACATTCCTCTCTGTCACGACTGTGTCCTTGGTTCTAGCCTTGCCCACTATAGGAGACATCCTATCCTTGGGTGGAACAGGTACTACACCAAGTCATGATGCATCTGGATAGGAGTCTTTCTGTGATGCATTGATAACACTCTAATGAGGCCTTTCAACATTTGATAGGTTTCAATGAGATCCCCCTCATTCTTCTGAATTCCTGTGGGTACCAGCCCAGAGCCATCAATCAGTCCTCCTATGGTAACCCCTTGATTCCTAGAATCATTTTCATAAACCTCCTCTGAATCCTCTCTAATTTTAGCACATCCTTTCTTAAGCAAGGGGTCCATAGACCCCAGACCGAGAACCCCCGCTCTGTAAGGTCACTCCCCCCCCCCCACACAACCCCTCCAGCCTGCTATATTCCAGTAAGAACAAAGCCACAGACCCCTTGCTAAATTGGCTGGCTGACAGAAAACAAAGCGATTAATGGGTTGCTTTCGAAATGGCAGGCGGTGACTAGTGGGGTACCGCAGGGTTCAGTGCTGGGACCGCAGCTGTTTACAATATATATTAATGATTTAGATGAGGGAATTAAAAATAATATTAGCAAATTTGCCGATGACACAAAGCTGGGTGGCCGTGTGAAATGTGAGGAGGATGTTATGAGAATGCAGGGTGACTTGGACAGGCTGGGTGAGTGGGCAGATGCATAGCAGATGCAGTTTAATGTGGATAAATGTGAGGTTATCCACTTTGGTGGTAAGAACAGGAAGGCAGATTATTATCTAAATGGAGTCAAGTTAGGAAAACAGGAAGCACAATGAGATCTAGGTGTTCTTGTACATCAGTCACTGAAAGCAAGCATGCAAGTACAGCGGGCAGTGAAGAAAGCTAATGGCATGCTGGCCTTCATAACAAGGGGAATTGAGTATAAGAGCAAAGAGGTCCTTCTGCAGCTGTACAGGGCCCTGGTGAGACCACACCTGGAGTACTGTGTGCAGTTTTGGTCTCCAAATTTGAGGAAGGACATTCTTGCTATTGAGGGAGTGCAGCGTAGGTTCACAAGATTAATTCCCAGGATGGCGGGACTGTCATATCTCGAAAGATTGAAGCGACTGGGCTTGTATACTCTGGAATTTAGAAGGCTGAGAGGGAATCTTATTGAAACATATAAAATTATTAAGGGATTGGACACGCTGCAGGCAGGAAGCATGTTCCCGCTGATGGGTGAGTCCAGAACCAGAGGCCACAGTTTAAGAATAACGGGTAGTCCATTTAGAACGGAGTTGAGGAAAAACTTTTTCACCCAGAGAGTGGTGGATATATGGAATGCTCTGACCCGGAAGGCTGTGGAGGCCAAGTCTCTGGATGCTTTCAAAAAAGAAATGGATAGAGTTCTTAAAGATAGTGGAATCAAAGGTTATGGGGATAAGGCAGGAAATGGATACTGATAGTGGATGATCAGCCATGATCACAGGGAATGGCGGTGCTGGCTCGAAGGGCCGAATGGCCTACTCCTACACCTATTGTCTATTGTCTATTAATGATTTCTTAGATAAGGGGCCCAAAACTGCTCATAGTACTCCACTGGTCCCTATCAGTGCCTTATAAAAGCTCAACGTTACATCCTTGAATGAGTGTTTAGGGAGTAGAGCAGCTGGCTAAGCTCCAGTGTTGAGAATAATTGTGGCAGAGCTGTAGTTGTGTATCCTTACTGACTGCGGTCTGTTGGTCAGAAAGTCGAGGACCTAGCTGCAGAGGAAGGTGTTGATTTATGTATTTATTTATTTATTTACAGATACAGCGTGGTAAGAGGCCCATGTCACCCAATTACACCCACGTGACCAGTTACCTCACTGACCTGTACGGCTTTGAGATGTGGGGGGAAAGTGAAGCACCACAAGGCAAACCATGCGGTCACGGGGAGAACGTGCAGAGTCCTTGCAGAGAGCGGCTGGAGGTGACTCCTGACAGAGGTCACTGGCATTATAAAATGTTACACTACCATGTCACCCCAAAAGTGTTGAGTCACAGGTTCTTGGGTTTGTTTGGAATTATAGTATTAAAGGAAGAACTGTAGTCATAAACAATATACTAACATAGGTGTCTTTACTGTCCAGATGCTCTAGTGATGATGTGTAACTTTCGGTCATTGTTAATAAGATTGCTTACTATTTTTTTTTCCAAGTTCCAGATCATTAACAAATTTAAATTCAACATCTGCAGTGGGATTTGAACTTGCCTTTTGGAGTGCTCATCCAGGTCTCTGGACAACTGGTTGAGTAATTTTGTCACGGTGCCAGCACTGCGCTCTTGTCACAGACACCAGAAAATGACCACTCGGGCTTTTGGGACTTTTTGAAGAAATTGGCTCTTTCCTGCATTACAAAGATGATAGGTTTTCAAAGGCATGGAAACTCCTACATTATCACAAATTCTTTCCTCAATATTTGGTGGGGGGCTGGGGCTTTATTTCCCAGTTTGCCCCTTTCCCCTTCTCATAATCCAAGACTCTTTCAATACTCTATGCCATAGAGTCTATGGAGACCAGGAGATAACAACTGGGACTTTTCTGTACTATAAAACTTGCATTATTGTTCGTTTTAACACTATTTAGCTCATTGGAAGCTTGTATTTTTTTGTATTTATTTTCACTTTAAAGGAGATTGATATAAATAGCTTTTAATTGCTGCTTTATATCCCACCAGACAGTGAGTGTAACTGTGAATGTATGTGGTATTTTGGATGACATGGTGATTAGAGAGAGGAGGTGTCTTCAATCTGAAATTTGGGCCATCATGAACAGTTAAATTTGGCATCTTTTGGAAAATTTAAACTCGCTGATCTAAGTATTAATGTCTGGGTGGTTGCTTTGGAAACTGGTCTTCAAAAAGGCTATGAACCTTTTGTAAATTGCCACTTGTTTAAGATTTGAGCACTGGCTGTAATATTGAGATAGATGCGTATTTGAAAGATTTGAGGATTGTGGGGAACTGGCACAGGAGATGTGGTTGGAGATGCTATTGAGAGGTAAGGGAGGACCTGGTGATTACCAGGCCATTTCCTTGTTCTTTTTGTACCATTAAACCTGGAAGTTTTATCTTAATTGCAGTTTTGCAACAATTTTTTGGTGAATTTGTTTCTGAGCACAAGATGCCAGGTGTAGCCTCTTGGCTGTGCAAGCCTACACTGCCATTCAATAAGATCATGACTGTCCTGACTATAGATCAGATTAGTGGAATTAAGCGGTCTATGTGAAGACCAGGATTTGGTCAATGTGATGCATCGGGAGTCAGTCTGAATCTTTGCACACCCTCTGTGGCATGTACACTCAGATCACTTTATTAGTTACATATGTACACCTGCTTATTAATGCAGATATTTAATCAGTCAATCATTTGGCTGATTATGGAAGTTGTCCTGTCCAAGACCTAAAGAAGCTGCAGAAGATCGTGAACACAGCGCAGCACGTCACACAAATCAATCTTCTGTCCGTGGACTCACTTTACACCGCACGCTGTCGGAGCCAGGATAATCAAGGACACGACCCACCCAGTCAGCACACTTTTCGTCCCTCTTCCCTCCGGGAGAAGGTTCAGGAGCTTGAAGACTCGTACAGCCAGATTTGGGAACAGCTTCTTTCCAACTGTGATAAGACTGCTGAATGGATCCTGACCCGGATCTGGGCCGTACCCTCCAAATATCCGGACCTGCCTCTCGGTTTTTTTGCATTACCTTACTTTCCATTTTTCTATTTTCTATTTATGATTTATAATTTAAATTTTTAATATTTACAAATTTTAACTATTTTTAATATTTATAATATTTACTATTTGTAATCCAGGGAGTGTGAAGTGCAGAATCAAATTTCACTGTGATGATTGTACGTTCTAGTACCAATTGTTTGGCGACAATAAAGTATAAAGTACTTGGCAGCAACCGAATGCATAAAGCATACAGACGGAGTCAAGAGGCTCAGATGGTTTACAGACCATACACCAGAATGGGAAGACCTGTGCTGAACAGCTGGCTAGAGTGTTCACTGAGATCTTTAACCTCTCAATTCGGCAGTCTGAGATGCCCACCCGCTTCAAATTTCCCAGTGCCTACTAAGAACATGGTAACCTGCCCCAACGACTGTCATCCAGCAGCACCTATGTCCACAGTGATGAAGTGTTTTGAGAGGTTGGTGACGAAACATCAACTTCTGCCTGAGAAGCGACTTGGATCTGCTCCAATTTGCCTACCGGCACAACAGATCCACGGCAGATGCCATTTCATAGCCTTTTCACTCCACCCTGCAACATCTGGACAGCAAAGTTGCATACATAGGGATGCTCCTTATTGAATACAGCTCAACAATCAATACTACCTTTCCCTCTAAGCTGATCAATAAGCTCCCAGACCTTGGCCTCAATACCTCCTATGCAATTGGATCCTTGATTTCCTCACTTGCAGACCGCAGTTAGTTTGAATTGGCAACAACATATCCCCCATAATGTTCATCAGCATAGTTACACCACAAGGTTGTGTGCACTGCACCCCCCCAAACTCTGTTAAGCTTTACACCTAAGCACAGTTCCAATGCCAGATTTAAATTTGCTGACAACATCATTGCTATTGGCTGAATCAAAGGTAGGGAGATAGAAAATCTGGCTGAATTGTGCTACAAAAATAACCTCTCACTCGATGTCAGCAAGACTAAGGAGCTGATTACTAACTTCAGGAGGAGGAAATCAGGGATCAGAGGCGGTGAGGGACAGCAACTTCAAATTCTTCAGTGTTATTATTTCTGAGAATCTGTCCTTACAAAAAGTAATGGTATGGCCCAGTCCATCATGGGTAAAGCCCTGCCCACCATAATACATGTCTGCTCGGAGCATTGTCACAGGCAAAGCAGCAACTATCTTCAGAGAACCCCCAACACCTAGGACGTGCTCTCTTCTCACTGCTGCCATCAGGAAGAAGGTTCAGGAGCTTCAGGACTCACACCACCAGGCTCTTGAACCAGAGGGGACAACTTCATTTAACTTCACAACTCACAACACGCTGGAGGAACTCAGCAGGTCGGGCAGCATCCATGGAAACGATTAGTCAACGTTCCGGGCTGGAACTCTCCGTCAGGACTGAAGAGGGAAGGGGCAGAGGCCCTATAAAGAAGGTGGGGGGTGGGTGGGAAGGAGAAGGCTGGTAGGTTCCAGGTGAAAAACCAGTAAGGGGAAAGATAAAGGGGTAGGGGAGGGGAAAAAGGGAGGGGATAGGCAGGAAAGGTGAAGAAGGAATAGGGGAAAACACAATGGGTAGTAGAAGGAGGCGGAACCATAAAGGAGGTGATAGGCAGCTGGGGGAGGGGGCAGAGTAAAATAGGGATAGGGGAAAGGAGGGGGAGGGAATTACCAGAAGTTGGAGAATTCTATGTTCATACCAAGGGGCTGGAGACTACCTAGACAGTAAATGATGTGTTGCTCCTCCAACCTGAGTTTAGCCTCATCATGGCAGTAGAGGAGGCCATGTATGGACATATCTGAATGGGAATGGGAAGCAGAGTTGAAGTGGGTGGCTACCGGGAGATCCTGTCTGTTGTGGCAGATAGAGCGGAGGGGCTCGACGAAGCGGTCCCCCAATCTGCGTTGGGTTTCACCGATGTAGAGGAGGCCGCACCGGGAGCACCGGATGCAATAGATGACCCCAACAGACTCACAAGTGAAGTGTTGCCTTTAACTTCACTGACTGGACTGTTCTCAAAACTCATAGTTTTACTTTCAAGAACTCTTCATCTAATGTTCCTGATAGTAATTATTTATTTTATAATTATTATTTCTTTCCCTTTATTTTTGTATTTGCATACTTCATTTTTTTGCAGACTGTTTGTCTACTCTGTTAGTGTGGTCTTTCATTGATTCTTTAATGATTATTAGGTTTATTGAGTACGTCCACAAGAAAATATATCTCAGGATTTTATATGGTGATTATCTATTTTGATAATAAATTTACTTTGAAATGGGATCTAAGTGATTTTGACCATGGAATGGTTGGTGAAAGCCAGAAGGTTTAGATCTCTTGTGATTTTCATGTGCAAGTCTCTCGAGTTTACAGAGAATGGTGCAAGAAACAAGAAACATCCAGTGAATAGCATCTCTGTGGGAGATAACACCTTGTTAATGAGAGAGGTCAGAGGAGAATAGCCAGACTGGCTCAAGCTGACAGGAAGGTGACAGTAACTCAAATAACCACGTGTTACAACAGTAGCGTGCAGAAGAGCATCTCTGAATGCACAGCATGTCGAACCTTGAAGTGGATGGGCTACAGCAGCAGAAAACCACAAACGTGCCACTTTATTGGGTACAGGAGGAATAGACTGGCTCAAGCTGACAGGAAGGTGACAGTAACTCAAATAACCACCCCTTACAACAGTAGCGTGCAGAAGAGCATCTCTGAATGCACAGCATGTCGAACCTTGAAGTGGATGGGCTACAGCAGCAGAAAACCACAAACGTGCCACTTTATTGGGTACAGGAGGAACCTAGTAAGGTGGCTACTGGGTGTATGTATTTTGGAGAAAAGCTCTTGTGGAGCTTTGCTGGGAATGCTGAGGATACTCACTAGTTTGCTTCTCCTTCCAGTGGGTTTGGAGGATTCTGTGGTGGCAGAATTTGAGGCACTTCAGTTCTTTAGGACACCTTCGTGTTCTTGAAAATGGCCCTTGGTGTCAGGTTTGACATCTTGGTCTGTTGAGCACTTGTTTCCACAAGCAGGCTGCAGATATTGTGAGTGGCAATATTTTCTGTGCATTTTAAAAGACTTTACAATGTGCCGACATGGCATTAAAAGAATAGAAGGAAATTATTGATTTTAAATTCTTTTTCTCTCTACTTCATTTAGGGATTTGACATCTTTGGGGAAAATGTATTCTAACAATCCACACTTGCAGAGTTTTATATCTAATCCAATTTATAGATCTTGTCCTGTGAGGAACAAAAACAAAATTATTTCTTTTACTGTGCTCTCAATATCTTTGGTCACATCGACAAAAATTCAATATTCTTCTGTAGAGTGAGGAGTGCCCCACGGAGAACTGTGCACCACTTTTTGCCTAAAGTCAAATGCCATCATAGAGACAGCATTTGTTGCTTCAGATTTTTTTTATTTTATGAGGAAGCCAAAATGGAACTTCTTTAATAGTTTCTGTGGAACTACAGTTTTCATAACTTCATATAAAGTTCTATAGATACACAGCAGAGAGTATCTAATTGGTTGCATCATAGCCTGGTATGGCAGCATCAATACCCAGGAATGGAAAAGGCCATAGAGAGTAATGGACACAGCCCAGTCCATCACAGGAAAAGCCTTTCTCACCATTGAGCACATTGACATTGGGCACTGCCACAAGAAAGTAGCAGTCATCATCAAGGACCCTACCATCCAGGCCATGATCTCTTGTCACAACTGTTATTGGGCAGGAGATTCAGAAGCCTTAGGTCCCACACCACCAGGTTCAAGAAGAGTTATTACCTTTCAACCATCAGGCCCTTAAACAGTGTCGATAATTTCACTCGCCACAAATCTGAACTGATTTCACAACCTGCTGTCTTACTTACAAGGGCTATACAACTCATAATTCTCAGAATTACTTATTTACTATATGTATTTTTTTTTAGAATTTGCACGGTTTGTCATCTTTTGCACATTGCTCGTCAGTTTTTGTGTGCAGTTTTTCATTAATTCTATTGTATTTCTTTGTTCTACTTTAAGTGCTTGGAAGTAAATGAATCTCAGGATAGTATAAGGTGATGTATCTGTACTTCGATAATAAATTTACTTTGAACTTTTAAACTGATTCCACAACATGCAAATTCAATTTCAAGGACTTTGCAGCTCATGTTCTCAGTAATTTTTATTTGCAGTTTGGTTGTTTATGTATAGTTTTTCAGAAATTGTACTGAACTCCTTTACTTTCTTGCAAATGCCTGCAAGAAAATGAACCTCAAGGAGGTAAATATATGTTGAGATATACACTTTAATAATACATTTTACCTTGACTCCATTTCCATGACAGATTAGATCTGAGAAGGTGATTTTGAATATTATGTGAAGATGTCTATTATTCTTTCTTCCCATGGTGTCTGTGTTTTTTGAGGGTGGGGGAATGTTTGAAGAGATGCAAGAGCATGAGAATTGTGGATGGGAATTCCAAAATGAAATCCTTGCATTATCATCTTTTTCTACCTCCTTCAAAGTTGGTTCATGTAATGAGTCTGTGTCATTAGATTTTTTTTTGCTACGAGAGGCACTACAGCAGACTCTGACCAAATTGTTTTCTGATATTTGCACGATGCAGTAATGAGTGGGAATCACATTCTTCCCTCTGTCCCTAGGGGCACTGAACCAACTAATTTCCTTGTCACCCAAATGACTTCAGTTTTTATAAACAAATATTTATCATGCAAGTGGTACTTAGCTGATTGAACGGAGCTTTACGATTTATCTTGGGATGAATCTTGCTTTTTCATTTTTCTCAGTAAATTTGCTTGACCAGTAAACTTGCTGTCCAGTGCTGTGGGTTCTGAGGTGAAGGCCCAAGAGGGACCTGTAAGGGTGGGAGATGCTTGACAAAGTGGGGAAGTGGATGGATGGGGAGTTGGAGTACTTCTGGTATCCCAACAATGGGATTCTATAGTCTCTCTGCAGGTCTGTTTTAACAAGTGGATTGCTCTATGTCTGTAAGGATGTGTTTTTCTTTAAACATGTGAATATCCTTGAATTTTTTTTTTACCAGATAATTTTGCGCCACAAAGCATGGCCTCTATTATTGTTAATAGCAGAGTAATTGTCTCTAACAGAATTTTTACTGTAAAATTTATAATACCACTTGTATACTGAGGAAGTTACTATGCGGCAGTTTGTAATTCCATGGTAGTTAAGTTTAATGTATGTAATAAAAATAAACACTTTTTGGATTTTGTTATATGCAATCACTTAAAGTGAATGAACTTTGAAAGTATCAGTGCAAAGTTAACTGGACATGTGAGCTTTCCTCCACACTACGCTTGACTCTATGTTTAGAATTATTCAGCTTTTGATCCCACAGTGTCTGCAAAGGGTTATATTTTCATGCAATTTTTCCGTGAACACTTTGTTTTCCTACTGTGTTGCCTCCAAAACTGGTGCTTTTTATTTGTAATCCATTGCTGCAAATAAAATCTGTCATTATGAGATCATTTCTTTGTGCCCTATGTCCTTGTGAAGTTTATTACGTTTTCATCTAGACTGTATTGCTCCATCGTTCAGATGGCAGTACAAGTGGTAACTCCTTTTATTTGTGAAATTGTGTGTAATTTGCAAAGCATGACAGATTGGTGAATTTAAAGTGTAGGCTTTCTGACTCTGTCTGTGCCCCTTAGGGGATTATAAAGAGTCTGTGAGCTCATCAGATTTCTCTCGGGTTAAAGCCAGACATATTGTAACCCATGGGGATAGCAGCATCTTGAATTCTAAATGTTTTTTGTATTTGTTGATTTACTAACTTTTTTTGGTTTTATATAAATTCTCTACAAAGTTGCAACTGTTTTCCTTTTGGCTATCTAACACACGGATAGGGGCTCATTGTGTTTGCAAGGAGTTTCTGCTGTGTCAATGTTTGCCTAATATTCTTGATACAGCACCTTTGCCTCATTGCCCAAAAGTATTTGCAAACAATAACTGCAGAAAATGCTGGAAACGGTTATTCGGTCAGGTAGCATCTGTGGAAAGAGAAACTGCCAATGTTTTGTGTTGAAGGCATTTGGGGATGTTTAGAAATGTTTTCAGCATTTTCTATTATTTCAGATTCCAGCATCTGCAGTTACTATTTTTATATTTGTAAAACAATTTTATAAATTTGAGTACAAAATATATACAGCTGGTTGAGCAGTATTTGACCCAAGTTATTTCAGCATTTTGTTTCTCTTTCTGACTTCCAGTGTATGTAGAGTTTTGAATTTTGATTACAAATGCATAGTGTTTTTCATTTGGAGATACAGTGTGGTAACAGGTCCTTCCAGCCCAGTGGGCCTGCACTGCCCAATTACACTCATGTAATCATTTAACCTGCTAACCTGTACATCTTTGAATTTATAGCAACGTGACAGAAGACAAGAAGCTTTCTCCTTCACTCCCAACAAGAAAAAATCTAAATTGTTTTCATCATATTTAAAATTTACTCTAAAAGGAGACAATCTATGAAGTGGAATGTAAAAGATTTTTGAAAACACTTGAGTCAGAAAGGTTGGTGAAAATAATTAATGCCAGACTGCAAACAAGCTAATTTTGAGGTTTGAGGGGAAAAACATTCTATTTTAAAAAATGCATAAACAGTTGTAGATCTGATGCATCACCCATACTTGGGAGTAATCTTTTTTTTAAAAAGCCATTATCTGATTTGCTCTGTTTCCCCTACTTGACTTGTGTCTACTGTTCTCAAGTTTAGAAATAACTGGTATGAATACATCTAGTTACTCTAGAAACTTTTCAAAGATATTGATGTACAGGAGGGTTTAGTGTGACAAGTTGTGTGTGGGGAAGGATAAAACATAGATATACTTTTTGAAACAAAGGGAGCTTGAGAAACATACACCATTTGAAATTGAAAAGGAGGAAATGTGATCATTTACTAAGTACTTGAATTAAAATATGCGATAGGATGGACATCCTCTCTGGGCTGCAGGATGTATGGCCGGCCTCCTCAGCGCCCCAAGTGGCCGAGGCGCGAAGTGTTTTGCAATTTGATTTGCGCTCCAGCGCGCCCCAAGTGGCCGTGCGGGGGAAGCGCGGCCGCCGGGCCAGTCACGTGACGGGCCTCCGCCATTAAGTCTGGGACTGAGGCTCCCATTAAAGGAAGGGATTGCACACAAACCTGAGTCTCCGAGAGAGAGAGAGAGAGAGAGAGCGCGAGAGAGAGCGAGAGCGAGAGAGAGAGAGAGAGAGAGAGAGAGAGAGAGCGAGTGTGTGTGTGTGTGAGAGAGAGAGAGAGAGAGAGAGCGCGAGAGTGAGTGAGTGAGAAAGCGAGTGAGAGAGAGAGAGAGAGAGAGAGAGAGAGAGGGGGCAAGGGGGGGAGGGAGGGAAAGAAGGCAAGAGAGGAGACAGAAGACAGATGCCTTCACCTCGTTCCCCTCTCTGAGAGGAGAAAGGGAGGAAAAGAAAGGAGGCGTGGAAAAAAAAGGAATAAAACACCTCGGATTTCATGTGGAAGAAAATAATTTGAGGGAATTTTCTCGAGGGGACGACTTTTATTCCCCCCCCCCGTGTATGTATTTCCTTTCGAAGTGCGCGTTAGAGCTGCTTGGACGATGCAGGGATCGTGATGATGAGTTCGTCCGGCTGCTGGGTGGCGAACGGGGCGAGTTTGGAGGATTGCTACTCGAACCTCTTCTCTCTGGTGAGTGATTGAAGCGGCCGTCGCGCAGCCATTTTCCAACCGCGGCCTTCACTCAGGCGTAGTGGAAGGGGAGGGGGGGGTGTTGTAAAAATACCTGTAACCT
The DNA here is from genome assembly GCF_963921235.1 of Mobula hypostoma. NCBI lineage: Eukaryota > Metazoa > Chordata > Chondrichthyes > Myliobatiformes > Myliobatidae > Mobula > Mobula hypostoma. The sequence goes on along the minus strand of NC_086119.1, from coordinate 7,215,430 downwards.
AATTCAAAATACACATTTCTAAATGGACAAGAGGAGGAAAAATACAAACCACCCTTCTTTTAAATTTAAAAGCAGTCACTTTTTTCCACAAATACTTCCCTCTTCTTCTCTCCCCCCCCCCCTTTTAACTTGCAGATGTCTTGAAGTGAAAATTCCTCTATATCTGACAGGGGAAAAAGTATTTCTTTTCTTACTTGGTAATTTTTAGATGTTTTCGGCCGAGTAAATATTAAATTCGTAACCGCACTCATTTATTAAAAAAACAATTTTGACTCTACCTCTTGTCATGTACTAGTTTGAAATGAAGATCGCCTTTTAAACTTGTAAATGATATCTGGTTTGTACTTTTATAAAAATGCTTTAATCATTTGTTACCCTTTCACTTGAACTGGGAGAAGGTATTTTAACAGCCGGAGCAAGAGTTGGTAAAATATCGCTTAACAACATCAAAACTGCGATAGGCTCCGAGGCTGTCATTTTATCTCGGGCGATTTAAGTGTATTTTTAAAAGGTGACTGGTTATAATAAAGAGCTACATGTAGAATGCAGCCTCTTTATGCTTTATTTCTTCTTTCTCTTACATTTCCACCCCCTCCATCGTCGTCGTTCACTCTGGAGGCGAATAGAATAACTGCATCGTGAAAGGGAAGTGTTTTTGAAAACCCCCAGAGAAAAGCAAAAATATATAGATAAGCAGCCAGTTCCAAAGTGAAAATTTCAATCGACCGAAGGGAGAGATTCAAGGGTTTTAAGAGTTTAAATGCAGTGTAAGACGTGTTTCACTGGGCATATAACTTTTTAAAAAAAAACTGTGGAATGGAAAGTCTTTCATTCGGAGTGAGGGAAAGTTGTCAAAGGTCACTTAAATTGTATTTCTAAATTTATTGAGTGGAAGACATGATTCGGGCACCATTTTCCCTTTTGAGCAAGGCAGCAGAAATACGTTGTGTGTGTTAATTAACATTTAGATAATTAGTTATTTTGAAAGCAGAGTTGTTGATTGCTGTCGAACAAATGTGGCCTTTGCATTCCTCTAAGCTGACAAAATATGTTTGCTTTTATGAACATTGAATTTAAGGCAAAGGATGGTGGAATGGAAAGTTTAGGAGTTTGTTGGTCCTATGGGAGTCTTAAATAATCTTTAACACTTTTTGAGAAGCTTTTTTGGAAACCCTAATATGGCTGCCCAGCTGTCTTCTAAAAATGATTAGTTACTCTCATTACAGTCGAATGTGTCACCATATAATGTTTTTTTAGAGAGGAAAATGTGGGTGAGTTGTGGAACATGAGAATAAAAAAAAGTGCTTCCCACTATTCCACATTTCAAACTATAAATGTAGCAAGTCACCAAGAAAAGGGAAATCGGATTAATTTTAAAATGACTGTTTCCCTACTTTTACGTGGCTTCCCTTCCCCCACTGATCTTGGCTCCACTGAGGAACTTTTAATGCTTTGATTTCTCCTCTCTGAGATAACTTGAATAATCTGAGCAGCAGACTTCGTGACTGTTGTAGTTTTTGTTGGTGTCTGGCGGGATATGTGATCAGATGAAGTAAGAGCAATTACTGCTTTTTCCTCCAGATTTATTCTCACCCACCCTCTTTGCCCCACCTACCCATGAAAACAAGAGAACACTTTATTTTTGCCCCCCCCCCAATTGACATGAATTTGTGATCCTTATTGCATACAGGAACTTTGCTTTTTAATTGCCTCGCTGCAAAATCCTGGCAAACTCTTTGAATATTGAAAATCCACTCTTTAGTTTACTGAAGACATTTTCCTAATTTTCATGTTTTAATAATAGTGATATTACTTGATGTAGATTAATTATGTAGAAGAGGTTTAACATGATTTATGTTTGTATTGTGTTCTTTCAATGAAAAAATGCAGATTAAGAAAAATCTAATGGCCTTTCTGATACAGACTCTGGGCTGAATGATTTCCTTCTGCAGTATTTGGATCTTTGAATCTATGACTCTTGCTAGAGTTGACTCCATGAATGACAGTTGCTTTGTGGTCTTTCCCAAAGTTGCCTTTCTTCTGCATGTCATTAAAACACTGGCATTTAATTCATCTTGTGGGTCATGGGAAGTTAAGCCTAAACCTAACTTCATGTAACAGAAGGCAATCAAAAGTGTGCCATGCCTATTGCCCCTGATTCCTTCCTCTGCCAAGTTCACTTTTACTGTTTAATTTTGTCTTTCCTAGTATTATAACTGCGCCAATATTGTGCTGTTAGCATTACACTGAGGCTTTGGTTATAAGTTCTTAGGCAATGTTAAGTATTTGTTCTCCATTCTATCAGACTACACTGTTTTGCTACGTTGATTTTTCAGTAATTGACCTATACCAGTAATGGCACTTCAGTTTCATTCCATAGTTTCAATAAAAGATGTAATTGTGCTTCATAATTTTTCTGTTTTGTTCTCCCAATATTATGTTTCTAAGAGGGGGAGTTTTGGAGGAGGGAGCTTTCTCTTAATAAATCCATATACATAAGATTTTCAGACAAGCAAATCTGTTCTGCTCTTGGTCTGTCCTGTGAAGTCACTAATGAAATGTCCTGGAATTGCTTGATTATAAAGTATTGTTTTCAGATTGGGGAGTTGAGTTCGAGCCTCCATTGACTAGGCTTCCTGAACTGGAGTCTATAGCCAGTCACTAATTTGGGGTCCTGCATTTGGTAGTTGCTTTATTTTCAGTTTGGGGGAACCTCTTTTGGATTTATGAGCTTGCTGCCCACCAGTGTTGTCATCAGTTCAGCTACAGCATGATATTTAACCAGAGTGGATACTGTCCTGCCTTTAAAAGGAAACCTAAATTTGATTAAAATAACTTAAAATACTCCTACTGTCCCCTTAACAAATACAGTAAGTACTGAGCCATACAGAATTTAGAAGATGCCTAGCCCTTACATCAGACTTGTAAGCAGACATCTTCATCTTGTCCTATCTGTACTAGGATGTTGAGTGCAAATATAGTTTCTCTTGTTTCAAGTTACTTGTTTTTGTTTAATGATTCAGTTTCTTGTTTATCCTTGGAAGAAATCTTGCATCTTAAAGTACTTGTACTAAATTTTCATTTCCAACACTCCACCATACCTTTTTGATTGTGATAGCACCTGTTGGAGCTTGTGTGCATAGTTTCTCTAGCACCTTCACTTAGAAACTTGAGAACCAAATATTCATAAGCTCTTTGATACTGGAAGGTTGATAACTACGTACAATACCATTTTTGCTAGCGTATTGTCAGCATGCAACTTCCATAGTGATTGAGTTCATATTGAGCAATGGGAAGTCAGTTTATGTATTTTTTTGAAAACATTGAGGTCACTTGTAATAATCTTGATTTCTTTGGTGCTTAAGATGACCTCATTTGGCAGGGAGCAGGAACTAACTTGTGTATGGGTGTTTTTACTTGGATTTCAATATCCTGTTTAGAGGTAGATCTTTGTGTATTCATAATTTTTACATTTCCTGTCAGAATTGCCCTTAATGTTTTGCACTTGCTAATTAATATGGAGATGCCACACAGTGATGACTGGCTGCCTGTGTTAACATTATTGACACCTGCAGTCTTGTGGGTTCTTGAAGGAAGGGGGAGCCTATGGTCGGAAATGCTTTTCTGTAGATTGTTGTAGGTAGTAAATCCCATGAATGCTTAAATGTGATGAACGACTAGCAGATTAGCTTGTGGTGTTATTTGAAGTTGTATTGTTAACACTAGAGCTCCCTTCCTCCTGTTCAGTGTGCAGTAGGATATTTTCCATTCATGCAGTTACACTGGGGCCTCTGTTTAATTTTTTACATGAAAGATGGTTCCTCCCACAATGCAGCACTTGATCGGCATGTCTTTGAGGGCTAGTTGAGATTGTTTGTTTCTATAGTGGGTTATGAGCCTACTTTCAGAAGCTTGTGCCTGAAAAAGTTTTGTTATATAATTCTGTTGTGTTTGTATAGTGAAGAGCTTTGACAGAAGCAAATGAATCTTCTCTAGCTCTGCTGTAATACATGGCCAGCATAGCTTAATGGTTAAGTCTCCCTATAAAGGCCACTTATTTTGCTTAATATTGTCAGAGTCCCAAAATCTCATGGTATCGCGCTTGTTTTTGAATAGTTTTTGATATGGTAGGTGAAGAATAGTTCTGAGGTGAGTTGACATTGCCACTTAAATGCCAGGAGGATACAATGTGGATAAAAATGATAGCTTTTGGGAGCAAATTTAGTTAGGTGATGCAAGGTATTTTAACAGGTTTTTATTTAAAATATAAATAGGCATTATGCATTGCTATGCTTAAGGTGAAGATAAAATGAAGGAATTTTTCTGCTCAGTTGTAAAACGTGATGAGCTTGCTGGAATTTGGAATAAATAGCTTTACTTCGGCACCAGAAAGGAGACAATTGCGTGGATAGGCTTTTGTATTTTTTTATTGCTCCTCCATGCTTTCTCTTCTCAAGATATAGTGGGATCTACCAAGAATTAAAACACATTTTTTACGTGTTCTGTAGTTTCCTGCAGGACAAATAACCGTTTAAACAGAAGATGAGATCTTTACACAGTGGGAAGTCCTTTCTTTGCAGGTGATGCTAGTTTTTGGGGGGTGTCCAAAGACAACCATTGCACCTGTTTGTTCTTTTGTCCCCTGTTGCACTGAAACACATCCAACTTGGGTGATTGGCTGTCTTGTAGGGAGTAATAGTTGCAAATTAAAATAATTACTTCCCTCACCATTTAGCTGTGTGAGAACAAGTTCAACGAGGCAACAGAGGAAAGGCACAGGAAACGCCACAACAGAGCCTCGGCCCCTGCTGCCCCTCCAGGCTTCACCTGCCAAGTATATGGCAAACAGTGCCTGTCAAGGAGCCACTCCAGCCACTCCAGGACGCACATATTAAACCCTACTAACTGACTGGAAGGAACCATCATCATCCTATGGGATGGATAGTTAGAGAGAGAGAGGGAGGGCGGTGTGGTATAATCAGGTTGATAAAATTGCATGGCAAGGAGAAAATACTATATATTAAAATTTTCCGTTTGTGAACTTATTTTTATTCCGCAATTAAGTTGCTCTTTCTGCTGTAATCAAACAATTTTAATGAGCTGGCATCTACATAGCACCTTTAACTTTGAAAATGCCCCAAAATTCTGCACAGAAGTGCAAGAAGAAATGGCTGAGCTATGTGATTTTTGGATGGAATAGTAGAATAGATGAATTGGTTATTTTAGAACAGTGATTTGGGGAAAGATGGTTTAACATAGATGAAGTTTTTATTTGTACTGATAACTACTATCTGTGTTTATAAAGTTGGTGTTTGTATTCCTAGAAAGGCAGTGTGTTATCATTCCCTTTTGTCTCATTTTCATTTCTGTAAGTGACATGAAGCATGAGGTGCTGTTGCTTTTTAAAGCTAGTTGAGCAATATTAATAGAAAAATGTAATATACTGAAATGCCATAATGGTAACTTGTAGAACAAATTAATACGGCAACATTAATTCAGTATTGTATCTAAATTCAGTAGATTTTTGTATTCACAAGTCAGAAAATTAAATTTAAATTTTCAGTTCTTTGCATTTGTTTGACATTTTCAAAAATACTTTTCTAGTTTTAGTATAATTCTTTGCCCAAAGGAGCCAGATATCTGCATTGTCTTCTGAGAATTTCACTTTCAATAAAGTGACTCTTAGGAAATGTGTGGGGCAAGTATAATTGTTTTTTTTTATTTTCCCATGAAGTACGGTGTTGATTAGAATGAAAGCTCTGAGCAGGAAACTGAAGAATTGCAAGCATTGGCTAGGTTTGCCACTCTATGTACAACATTCTAGGGCCACATGCTGACTTTTTTAGATCCAAATTTTAAGTCTGTGTGAAAGGGTATTTCAGGAACAGTTAGGAGAACAGCTGTTGTTATGCTGAGATTCTGTGGCTGTATATACTTTCCTTGGGACTTGGCTGAAACCAGACTATGGTGATGGAAGTTCAGTTGAAGGTTCTGTAAGATGTATTTGAAAATCAAAACAAACAAAAAACTTCACCTTCTTGTATCCAGATTAATTAAAGAAATACTGATGGAGAGAGTTTCTGCCCTAGCAGTTTTTGTTTTTGACTGAACTTTCCATTTTAAATAAATTCTGTATTAAGACATCATGGAAGTCTTGCTGAAGCATGGTGTGCAAGCAGATTGTCAAGTTTTTTGGGAAGGAATCCAAGCATTTGGAAAATATTGTATGTGTGTTTCCTTATGTTTTCCAACTAAACTCAGCAATTGATTGTAGAGTTGTACAGCATGGAAACAGGCTCTGGCTAACCGAATCCAAGTCGCTGTTATACCAGTGTTCATGCTGTTGCTCCTATCTATGTTAATCCCATTTACCAACATTAGGTCCATAGCCTTCTGTGCCTTGGCAATCCAAGTACATGACTAGATGCTGTTTATATGTCACAAGTGACTGCCTTCACCACCTCTTTGGCCATGCATTCCAGACTTTCAACTACCCTTTTGTGTAAGAAGAAAAAAAAGTTGCTTTTAAGCTACATACCTCTGACCTTTAAACCCATGCCCTCTTGTATTGGACTCCTCCAGCTGGCAAAAAAAAGATTTTTACTGTCTATCCTATCAAACCTCCTCATAAATTCTGTATCTATCTGGTTATCTCTCAGCCACCTCTGCTTCAGTGTCGGTAACTTTTTACTGGTGTTTTTTTGGGTGACATTTTAGACCATAACACACTTTCTTTGAACGATTGCTTGCTCAGGTATTATCTATGTGCAGTGCCTACAATAGTGAATTTTTAGGTTAACTAGGGAACTGAGATTTGCCTTGAATTTTAATTTTTTACCATTGCCTTAAACATAGATTAGAGGATCTAAAGTGATGTTTTGAATGGGGTCTCTGACATTTTGCTTTTCATGTGACAGTGATGGGAACAGATATTGGAGTGGCAGCTGGTGGGGTGGGACCTGGAGGAGAACAGCATCTTCTGTGAATTTGCTTTACAATGAGATTTGATGTTTATAGTCTAGGTTGTTTTGCTGTGAAATAATTCTACAGAAAAAAAAAGTTAGCTTCATTATCCTGCCAAATGATGGATGTTTAGACTTGTATTGTGGAGCAGATGTGCTTGAGGAATGCTGTCCTCAGTTATACAGGAACCCTGATTGAGATGAATAAAGTAAATGGGGGAAGAAAAATAGTTTTCAATTTCAAAAACATTTTCAGAATGTGTACTTGGATAGCTATTGCTAATTGGTCACTATTTTGGTGGCTACTTCACAGATTCAGTACGCTCAATCCTATTCTGAAAAGAATTAAAGTTTAAAGATCAGTATGGCTTTGTTTGGATTAGCTTTATTTGCCTCTGCTGCAGTCTGGTGCAGTTGGAAAAGTATTTTTGATGTGTACATTCTGACGTATAGCTTTTAAGTTTATTGTCATCTGACTATACATATATACAACCAAATGAAAAACAGTGTTTCTCTGGAGCAGGGTGCACCCACAAAATGAAATATTATCACACACAACACAAAACAAAATATCATCACAAATAAGTTAATAGAATGTAATTCATTGTGCATATAGTGCGCAGCACAGGTAAACAATGGAAGTGCTAACTTTGGGTGTAATAGTAAACATGTCCCATATTATCCTCTTCAGTAAAAGATCCTGTGTTATCACTTGAAGAGCAGAGAAATGTGAACTGTTTGGTTTTTGATGCAGTGCATTTATTATGTAGTGAATGTATCCTCCATTACCATTGCTACAAGATTCTCTTAATTGCGTTGCTATTTTGGGACTTTGTGCCAGTTGACTGTTTCCCTGCTTCACCATGATGATTACACTTGAGCAAATTAAGTATTTTTGAAGTGTTTTGGGAGATTGTGGGGGAAAAAAAAACAAATAAATATGATCTGGGTTTTGAATTGGCCTGATGCTTTAGTCTTTTTTTAAAACTGCCAAGAGGTTTTCTCATGGCCACTCATTTTGGATACAAAATTTTGTGTTGGAGAACGTTTCTTTTTATCGGTATTCATTTTAATCTGTAGGATTAGTACTTGGTTTAGATAAATGACAATGTATTTGTCACACTGCCTGCAACTGAGTTGCATAAACGTAATTTAATAAGTGGAGCAATTTATTTAAAAATACTCCACCCACTACAGTTCATCTTTTCATTGATCCCTTCCAGGAGTATTTTGTTTTCAAACACTGTGTTCAACAAAAAACATATTTGGTCTACATTCATAAATTTGAAAAGTGATCTACCCATAAAACACAGAAAAACATAACAGTAGATTAGATTCATTGAGTAAACAGCCTTCAGACAGGAACTTGTAACTAAAATACTGTGGTCTTTAATGTGTTGTCTTGCAATACAAAACATTTTAAAAGTAACTTCCTGTTTTCAAACTTTATCTGAAGCTTTGTTTAGAAGCAAGTGCACATAATTTTCTTTATATAGTTCTGGATTTTGACCAGAGTGTAAAGTCATTCATAATATAGTCTGGCACAGCACCCTGTGGTTGAATATCAGCCCAGCATTCCAGTTTAGTTGTACACAGACATAGAGTTCTCTGCTGTGCTTTTTTGGCTGTACAAATGCATTCCAAAGCAGTTAGAGAAGTTAGTATTAAACCTGCTGATTTACTTGCCACAGATGTCTATCTGTAGTAAAAGTATTACTGCAGAAGAGTGACTATTACAGTAAACTCTGAAATTTCTACTATTTTAATAGGTTAATAGAATAAGCTTGAGCAAAATATTATAAATGTTGGAAACCTGAGGAAACTCAAATGCATAGAATCAAGTGGATTTAGGAAGATGAAATATAAAATTAAAAACTAAAAATGTCTGATTTAAGCTTTGATGAAAGATCAAGTTAGTTTGTCTTTAAGCTCAAGTTGCCTTCCAGTTTTATAACTTTACAAGCAAAATCCTTGGGATAATTTGAAATTTTTCCACTTTCAACTCAATTGCCTGAGATATATTGCAACTTTCAGAGTTGTGCTTCAGTACTAATTAATATTTTCTTGAGCTAATTTTTCTGTAAAGTATATTTTCACTTGCATGTTGCTTACACAGTTGAGGAATCTGGAGATGTATTATTTTTTAAAATATACTATAACATTTGGGATGGAAAGAAGTTCTGCTTTAGACTTGTGTTAATAGCATTTTTTTTCTTAAAAGGGGGTGTGGAGAAAAATAGGGCAGTGGTAAGTGAATTGCATGATATGTCTGTAATTAGAACTAAATTAACCTAAAGAGACTGGGGCCATAACTCTTTTAATGTCTTATGGATATAACTTGTAATTGGGTGTCTAATTTGTGACTAAAGCAGTCACTTTTGTTGTGGAGCTTGAAAAGCCACAGTAAGAAATAAAGCTAACCAGTTGCTAATCTGAAATCTGAACAGAAACTGCATTTGCCTGCATGATTTGACAAATTGTTTAAAAATGGATTCTGTATTCAATAGAGTTGCCTTTGTGGAATTGTGTACATTTATTAAACATATATTGGGTGGGAGTGTATTCACTTGTATTAAAAATATTGCAATTGATTCACTGTTGAATCAACTGGTTTCAGTTGAGTCAATCAGTTCTGACTTTTGAAGTCTTGAAAGCAGTTTAGTTCCTAGTTAATGGAGCAAGGATCAAATTATACTTGAAGACAATTTTCTGTGTATTGAATTTAGTATTGCATTACTTGAACCTGCATGTTCATGATCTTTTCAAAAGCAAAAGGTGTAAGCCATTTGGCACTTGCCCATTCATCGAAGTTATGGCTAATATTTTTATTTCCAGTGCTGCTTTCCTGTACCAGGAACAACTTTGATTCCCTTATTATCTCCTATTTTTAAAAAAAAATCATTGTTCTGACTTGAATACATTTAATGGTTAACCTCTGTAGCCGCCTTGAGTAGTGAATTACAAAGATTCATGGCATCTGGTAGAATAAATTTCTTTATTTAGCCTAGATAGCTGGCCCCTTATTTTGAGACTGTTTCTCATTCTAAGTGCCTCAACCAAGAAAGTGACAGCTCTACATCTACACTTATTGAGCCCCTTAGAATTTTCTACATCTCGATGAGTTTGCCTCTCATTCCTCACACGTGACTGCACAGCCAAACACCTGGATAATCACTCTGTCAAGTTTGCCGATGACACAACGAGTGGGACTCATCACCAACACAGATGGCCTATAGAGAGGAGGTGGAAGAGCTTGAGACTTGGTGTCAGGCAAATAACCTCTTTCTTAATGTAAATGGAATAAAGAATGTTATTGACTTCAGGAAGACTCGCACCACTCACACTGCCCTTTACATTTGTGTCACAGCAAGCAGTTTCAAACTCCTGGAGTGTACTACTTACATCTCCCGTGGTTATAGAACACATCCTGCGCAGTCTGGAAAGCTCACGAGCGCCTCTATCTTTCTGTGGACGCTGAAGGGAGCTGGACTGTACACATCTATACTCGTGCAGTAAAGAACATCCTAAAGGACTGCATCACTGCTTGGTATGGAAACTGCATTGCAGCAGACAGGAAGGCTCTACAATGGGTAGTCAAAACTGCCCAACGCATCACTGACACCAGCATACCCCCCCCCCAACACCCCCCCCACACCCCCCTCCCACACCCCACCACACACATCAAGAGGATGTATACAGAACGCTGCTGGAATAGTGCCAGTAAACACCCTGCTCATCTACTGATTGGCTCACTCCTATCAGGAAGGAGACTACATAGCATCCACTCCAGGACCACCAGACTCAAAAGCAGTTACTTTCCCTATGCAGTAAGACCGATTTAACACCTCCACCCACTAACCCATCCCACCACAACTTTATTAATAACGAGAAAATATGCATGAAGGGTCTCAGCCTGAAACGTCGACTGTACTCTTTTTCCATAGATGCTCCGTGTCCTGTTGAGTTCCTCCAGCATTTTATGTGTTGCACAACATTATTATTTCCTGTCAGTCTCCTCATGTACAGACTCTTGTGCATTGTGTCAATTTATGGACACAAAATCAATCTATGTATGTAAGTTATCTTGTGTATCTATATTGTTTCTTGTATTTATTCTTTACCTTTGCGCTGTATTGGATACAGAGTAACAATTACTTTTTCATCTTTACACTTGTATACAGGGAATGGCATTAAACGATCTTGATTCTTGATTGATTCTGAATCTTGAATATAGGCCTAGTCTGCTTGATCTCTCCTAATAAGGCAAAACCACTACTAGAAAGTGGTCTGGGGAACCCTCCCTGCACTCCCTCTATCAGAAATCTTTTCTTGGGTGTGGAGACCAGCCCTGTACATTGTATTCCAGACGTGATCTTGCCAGAATCCCTTTTAATTGGAGCAACATGTCTCTACTCTTATACTCCATGTCTCTTGCAGTAGTAGTTAATACATTGTCTTTTCAGCTACTGGTTGAAGCTGTATATTAACTTGGTGATTTGTGTACAAGGGCACCCTGATCCCTCTGAACACCAGTGCCATTTAATATCTTGGCATTTAAAAAAATCTGCCCTTTAACTAAAGTGGATGGCTTGGCATTTTTCTTTAATTATATTCCATTTGCCATGTCCCTTTGCTCGTACTAAATTTCATAATTCCAAGAAGGGAACTCTTTATCTACTGAATACAGAATCTATTTTAAAACAGATTGTCAAATCATTCAACCACTTGGGTTTCTGTTCAGTGTTTACCTAAAGTCCTTTTGCTCCGCATATAGTGCACATTGCCTTGTGGCTTTATCATCAGCAGACCTATATTGTATATAGTACATTTTGATTCCCTCTTCCAACTCGCTGATAAAGATTAAACCAGAACCAATCCCTATGACACTCATTGCCTCCAGTCCAAAAATACCCAGTTTATGCTTAATCAGTCAACCTACATCAGCATATTACTCTCAATACTCAAAGCCATGACTTTTAAATTGTTTGATAATCTGTTGTATGGCATAAATTAAGGGCTTTCAGAAGATCCAAATTCAGTACATCAGTTGTCTTACAAGTTTCACCTCAAAATTCCAATGGATTTGTCCAAATCTGTGTCCCTTATCATAAATCATTTGACTCCAAGGGCCCTGTTTACCTCTGCTTTAATAATGGCAATGAAACTACCAGAACCTACTCGTGTCAAGTGCACTGGACTATAGTCCCTTGGATTTTTCTCTCCTTTTAAATTGTAGGGTTATATTTCCTATTTTATCCATTGGAAGTTGTTCCATGATTTATGGAATTTTGGAAGCTGACTGTCAATGCTGCCACCCCTGTTATCTTGGAAGTCAGACATTTGGTATTAAGGATTTATTATATGAATATTACCTTTCTTAACTAAAGCTCATTTCTTTGAGCTTATTTTATTCTAAAGATGTAGTCCTTTACAATTTCTGGGAAGTTTCTGTGGTTTGCTTAATTTCTCCATTCTCCAGCTGTAAGGTAACCGCATTTTTTTTTTACATATCTGAAGATGTTGCAGTCTGTTTCTCACTAACCTCTCATTCTGTTTTCCTTTTATCAATATCATCATCTCCTTTGATTCTGACATTTTCTCAGTACTCAAGCTTTCTGCTTTTATTGGCAATGATAGACCCTTTCCTTTGGTCTCGTACTGTCTTTAATTCTAACCATGACTGAACCACTTCTCCTGTTTTTTCCCTTAATGGAGATACATACTACTTATTTATACATTAATTCAGTTGTTAGTCTCTGCTTGTTTCTGTTTTTCTTGATATAGGTTACCAGTCTACCATAGTCAACATCTACTTTGTCACTTTGTAGTTTGTTTTTGATCAGATTAGATGCCCTGGTATCATGTTAGTTAAATTTTTAATAATTACAGTTTATTGACTAACCTTTTATTTCCTTTTACTATTTTAATTGCTCTGCATTAAAGTTTCCAGTAGCACGGGAGATCCTCTAGTAACCTGTTGAAGGCATTTTGCAGTTAGGTATTCAATGATCGCTTCTTTTTGATCATTGATTCACGGGGAAGGTGGGAATAATACGTCTGCTGTAATTGCAAAGTTTAGTGACTTCTTTGTGTCAATTTGTTGTCACACAGGAGGCTAAACCAAATTTTACATTGATTATGTGCAGTAGTGCACAGGTATTTGGTTATAGTGTATCTTTATCGGTTATTGTATGCTTTCACATTGGAGCCATTTTAGTATTGTCCTGGATCACTTATGACTGATAGATTAATGGCTAAATGTGGAAAAATGTTTCTCTTTGGTCTTGCTGGTGAGAGGTAGTTGAGCACTACTAAAGCATAGACCTTTGACTAGGGATATGAATTAAATTCCTGTTGTCCTAGCTTCATATCAAATAACTTGCCATTTTGAAAGTTTGTTTTCATTATAGCACAAATGACTTTGATGCAATTAACATTGGGGTAACACTTTTGTGTGTCTGTCTAGGCTGACCTACCTGGGATTAAATGGCGCCGTTATTCGTGGCAAGGTCCTGTTGGAACACCACTCGTCATCCCAGTGGCTGAAGATGATGCTATTCTTTGCAGTTTCAGCCGTTGCTTGAAGGCTAATGTACTTTGTGTCTGGCGAAGGGATATGACACCTGGCCACAGGGAGCTTTGGATTTTCTGGTGGGGCGAAGTTCCAAATTTTGCTGATCTCATTCATCATGAACTCAAAGGTGAGAATGAAAGTGGGCTGATTGTGACTTTTTAAAAATATAATTTTTATGATCTGACACCTTGATCAAGGCTGCAGTTCTCTTGGTGTATAACACGATTACTATATTGAGATATACAGTTGCTTCCATGGCTACACTCAGCAAATGACTGGGTAAGGTATGGGACAGAGGCTGAAGCAGAAATGAAAAACTGTAAAAATGTCATCAACATTTTCCCAAAATAGCTGGCTGTTCAGTAACAAGTGGTGAAATGTCATAAGATTACTTGGCTAGTTTGTTTCCCACTGTTTTAAAGGACTTTAAGGTTGTAAAGTAATGTGGTCTAATCCAACAATGGCCTCTAAAATGATTGCACCAGTACTGCTTTGTTCTTTTGTGTAACTTTCTGCAACAGTTCAGAGGTTGCAATCGCTTCATTCCAATGAGTTCTCAAGCACATTCTTCTCCCTTTTCTTTTCATTGGTGTCAAGACAATTGAGTGCCATTATCTGAAATTTTATTCATTAGCCCTTTGTTTTACCACCACTTTTTGTGGCTCTTTTTAAAGGAAAACTGGTATTTTTAAAAAACATTTTGATGTACTGTATTTCAAAGTACAAGTGTTGTTTAAATATACTGCAAAAAAAGAATTCGGTGATCTTTATTAACTACAGGAACCAGATTTTGGTTTTCTTGCTCCATGCAAAGATGAGGTCAAAATTTTGCAAGATTTTAGAGTTGTGGTTATAGGGCCTTTGAGTTGTACAGCACAGAAACACCAATCCCATTTATTCATGTTAGTTCTGTAGCCTGAGAGGTTAAAATATCCTTTCTAAACATCTCCCTCACTTTAAACCCGTGCCTCATGGCTTAAGAGACTTGCACCAAGGAATAAAGATTTTTTTCCTACCTTCCATATCTATCCCCTCATAATTTTCTATACCTCCTATCAGGTCCTCTGGATCAGCTGGGTTTGCTTTCTCTGGAGGAGTCTTTCCTTAACTGAAATACTCCGATCCAAGGAATTTTCTGGTGAATCTTCTCCGCACCATTCGGTGCATTCACTTTTTAAAAATGGTGTGGCAACTTAAACTGTACACATTACATCAGGTGTGGCCTGATGTTTCAGGAAACTCTTAACATGAAATCCCAGCTCTTGTAAACTATGCCGTAGCCAGTGAAAGCAAGCATCTCATCTAACCTTCTCCGCCTTTCCACCTGTACTGCTACTTTTAGAGATATTCAAAGTTCAAAAATTTATTATAAATTTACATAGATGTCACCATATACAACCCTGAGATTCATTTTCTTGTGTGCATACACTATAAATCCAAGAAACACAATAGTCAATGAAAGACTGCAACCAACAACCTGTTGGGTGTAAAAGACGACAAACTCTGCAAATACAGAAAGAAGGAAAAAAAAAGCAATAAAGATTAAGAATGAGATGAAGAGGGTACAGTTTAGTGTTGGGGCAAGTGAAGTTGAGTGAAGTTATCCTCTTTGATTCAAGAGCCTGATGATTGAGGGGTAATAACATTCCTGAATCTGGTAGTGTGTCCCCTGAGGCTCCACCTTCATAGTAACACCAGTGAGAAGGGAAGCATGGACTCAGGGTCCTTGATGATGGATGCTACTTTCCTTTGACATTGCTTTATGCAGATGTGCTCAATGTGGGGAGGGCTCTACCTGTGATGGACTGTGCCATATCCTCTACTTCTCGTAGGATTTTCTGTTCAAGGGTATTGTTGTTTCCATACCAGGCTATGATGCAACCAGTTAGTATACTCTCCACCACACATCCATAGAAGTTTATCAAGGTAGAGATGATGCTTTGCTTTCTTTGCTGGCTCGTGGACCTCTGTTGATTTCAGGAAGAGGAAACGATTAGCTACTTGGTTTTGTTGACATTGGGTATTTGCTGATTGTTGAGGCACCCCTCAGCTAGATGTTCAATCTCCCTCCTACATGCTGTTTTATCACCACCTTTGATTCTGCCAATGACAATGGTGTCATCAGCAAGCTTAACTATGGCATTGGAGCTATACTTAGTCTCGCAGTCGTAAGTATAAAGCAACTACAGAGTGGGGGCTAAGGCTCTCAGCATTGTATTGTACTTGTGCTAATGGAGATTGTGGAAGAGCTGTTGCCAATCCAAATTGACTGTGGTCTGTAAGTGAGGAAATTGAGGATCCAGTTGCACAAGGAGCTATTGAGGCCAATGTCTTGAAGCCTATTGATTAGTTTTGAGGGTATAATATTATTGGATGCTGAGCTGTAGCTAATGAAGAGATTTCCTGATGTGTGCATCTTTGCTGTTCAGATGTTCCAGGGTTGAGTGAAGAGCCATTGAAATGGCATTTGTGGACCTGTTGTGCCCGTAGGCAAAAATGGAGTGGATCCAAGTCACTTTTCAGACAGGAATTGATGTGTTTTATCACCAACCTCTTGAGGCACATCATCACTGTGGATGTAATTGCTACTGGATGGTAGTCATTGAGGCAGATTACCATGTTTTTCTTGGACACCAGTATGATTGAAGCCTGCTTGAAGCAGGTGGATATGTCAGGCTGCTGAAGTGAGAGGTTAAAGATATCAGTAAACATTTTAGCCAGCTGGTCAGCACAAGTTTTTAGTACTTGGCCAGGTATCCCATCTGGGCTGGATGCTTTCTGTGAGTTCACCCTCCTGAAGGATTCTCTCATGTCGACTTGAGAGACTGAAGTTACAGGGTCATTGGAGGCTGTGGGAGTCTGAAGGTTCCTGCATGTTTTGCTGGTCAAAGTGAGTATAGAAGTCATTGAGCTCATCTGGGAGCAAAGACTTGTCACCCATGTTACTTGGTTTCACTTTGTAAGAAATAATAGCATTCAAGCCCTGCTCCAGCTGTTGGATATTGTTCAGTGATTCAACTTTACATAGAAACATAGAAACATAGAAAATAGGTGCAGGAGTAGGCCATTCGGCCCTTCGAGCCTGCACCGCCATTTATTATGATCATGGCTGATCATCCAACTCAGAACCCAGCCTTCCCTCCATACCCCCTGACCCCTGTAGCCACAAGGGCCATATCTAACTTCCTTTTAAACATAGCTAATGAACTGGCCTCAACAGTTTGCTGTGGCAGAGAATTCCACAGATTCACCACTCTCTGTGTGAAGAAGTTTTTCCTAACCTCGGTCCTAAAAGGCTTCCCCTCTATCCTCAAACTGTGACCCCTCGTTCTAGACCTCCCCAACATCGGGAACAATCTTCCCGCATCTAGCCTGTCCAATCCCTTTAGGATCTTATACGTTTCAATCAGATCCCCCCTCAATCTTCTAAATTCCAACGAGTACAAGCCCAGTTCATCCAGTCTTTCTTCATATGAAAGACCTGCCATCCCAGGAATCAATCTGGTGAACCTTCTTTGTACTCCCTCTATGGCAAAGATGTCTTTCCTCAGATTAGGGGACCAAAACTGCACACAATACTCCAGGTGTGGTCTCACCAAGGCCTTGTACAACTGCAGTAGTACCTCCCTGCTCCTGTACTCGAATCCTCTCGCTATAAATGCCAGCATACCGTTCGCCTTTTTCACCGCCTGCTGTACCTGCATGCCCACTTTCAATGACTGGTGTATAATGACACCCAGGTCTCGTTGCACCTCCCCTTTTCCTAATCGGCCACCATTCAGATAATAATCTGTTTTCCTATTTTTGCCACCAAAGTGGATAACTTCACATTTATCCACATTAAATTGCATCTGCCATGAGTTTGCCCACTCACCCAACCTATCCAAGTCACCCTGCATCCTCTTAGCATCCTCCCCACTGCTAACACTGCCACCCAGCTTCGTGTCATCCGCAAACTTGGAGATGCTGCATTTAATTCCCTCATCCAAGTCATTAATATATATTGTAAACAACTGGGGTCCCAGCACTGAGCCTTGCGGTACCCCACTAGTCACCGCCTGCCATTCTGAAAAGGTCCCGTTTATTCCCACTCTTTGCTTCCTGTCTGCTAACCAATTCTCCACCCACACCAATACCTTACCCCCAATACCGTGTGCTTTAAGTTTGCACACTAATCTCCTATGTGGGACCTTGTCAAAAGCCTTTTGAAAATCCAAATATACCACATCCACTGGTTCTCCCCTATCCACTCTACTAGTTACATCCTCAAAAATTCTATGAGATTCGTCAGACATGATTTTCCTTTCACAAATCCATGCTGACTTTGTCCGATCATTTCACCGCTTTCCAAATGTGCTGTTATCACATCCTTGATAACTGACTCCAGCAGTTTCCCCACCACCGACGTTAGGCTAACCGGCCTATAATTCCCCGGTTTCTCTCTCCCTCCTTTTTTAAAAAGTGGGGTTACATTAGCCACCCTCCAATCCTCAGGAACTAGTCCAGAATCTAACGAGTTTTGAAAAATTATCACTAATGCATCCACTATTTCTTGGGCCACTTCCTTAAGCACTCTGGGATGCAGACCATCTGGCCCTGGGGATTTATCTGCCTTCAATCCCTTCAATTTACCTAACACCACTTCCCTACTAACATGTATTTCGCTCAGTTCCTCCATCTCACTGGACCCTCTGTCCCTTACTATTTCTGGAAGATTATTTATGTCCTCCTTAGTGAAGACAGAACCAAAGTAATTATTCAATTGGTCTGCCATGTCCTTGCTCCCCATAATCAATTCACCTGTTTCTGTTTGCAGGGGACCTACATTTGTCTTTATCAGTCTTTTCCTTTTTACATATCTATAAAAGCTTTTACAGTCCGTTTTTATGTTCTCTGCCAGTTTTCTCTCATAATCTTTTTTCCCCTTCCTAATTAAGCCCTTTGTCCTCCTCTGCTGAACTCTGAATTTCTCCCAGTCCTCAGGTGAGCCACTTTCTCTGGCTAATTTGTATGCTACTTCTTTGGAATTGATACTATCCCTAATTTCTCTTGTCAGCCACGGGTGCACTACCTTCCTTGATTTATTCTTTTGCCAAACTGGGATGAACAATTGTTGTAGTTCATCCATGCAACCTTTAAATGCCTGCCATTGCATATCCACCGTCAATCCTTGAAGTGTCATTTGCCAGTCTATCTTAGCTAATTCATGTCTCATACCTTCAAAGTTACCCCTCTTTAAGTTCAGAACCTTTGTTTCTGAATTAACTACGTCACTCTCCATGTTAATGAAGAATTCCACCATATTATGGTCACTCTTACCCAAGGGGCCTCTCACGACAAGATCGCTAATTAACCCTTCCTCATTGCTCAAAACCCAGTCCAGAATAGCCTGCTCTCTAGTCGGTTCCTCGACATGTTGGTTCAAAAAACCATCCCGCATACATTCCAAGAAATCCTCTTCCTCAGCACCTTTACCAATTTGGTTCACCCAGTCTACATGTAGATTGAAGTCACCCATTATAACTGCTGTTCCTTTATTGCACACATTTCTAATTTCCTGTTTAATACCATCTCCGACCTCACTACTACTGTTAGGTGGCCTGTACACAACTCCCACCAGCGTCTTCTGCCCCTTAGTGTTACGCAGCTCTACCCATATCGATTCCACATCTTCCCGGCTTATGTCCTTCCTTTCTATTGCGTTAATCTCTTTTTTAACCAGCAACGCCACCCCACCTCCCCTTCCTTCGTGTCTATCCCTCCTGAATATTGAATATCCCTGAACGTTGAGCTCCCATCCCTGGTCACCCTGGAGCCATGTCTCTGTGATCCCAACTATATCATAATCATTAATAACAATCTGCACTTTCAATTCATCCACCTTATTACGAATGCTCCTTGCATTGACACATAAAGCCTTCAGGCACTCTTTTACAACTCTCTTAGCCCTTTTTAATGCTTGCCCTGGATTTGTCGGCCTGCCACTTTTACTTTTCCCCTTTGTACTTTTTGCTTCTACGCTCATTTTACACCCCTCTGTCTCTCTGCACTGGTTCCCATCCCTCTGTTGTGAACTAACCTCCTCACACCTAGCCGCTTTAATTTGATTCCAGAATTGTCACTTCAGACATGAGATGGCTTTCTGTAGATTGTACCTGGACCTCTTGTATCTTGGTTGTCAGGTCTGAACGCCTCTGATCTGGCCTTCAGTAGATTGTGGATCTCATGGTTCATGCAGGGATTCTGGTTGGAGAAGGCAGAGATTTTGTGAGGAAGCACTCTCTGACTGTTTTTATAAAGCCCATGACAACTGGTGTATTCATTCCGACTTTTCAAATCATTTAACAAAATGAATGTTAATAAATGGCTGACCTGTAGTTGACTTGCAGAGAATTAGAAATCCAGCAGGTCACAACTGATGACGATGAGCTCTGAAATTAATCAACAAGGTATCATGTGTTATTAGTTGGTGCTCTTGTAGCTGATAGTCCCACATTTGCTGAACTTGAATATTTTGATACTGTGCTCTTTAGTTCTGGATACTCCTACTATAGGAAACATCCTGTCCACATCCACCCAAAATAGCCCTTTCAACATTTGGTAGGTTTCAATGAGATCCCCTTGCATTCTTCCAAAACTGTGGACAATACTTCAAGTGCAGCCTAACTAATGTCTTATAAAGCTTCAGCATTATCTCCTATATTCTATTCCCCTTGAAACAAATGGCAATATGGCATTTGCCTTTTTTACTACAGACTCAACCTGTAAATTAACCTTCTGGGAGTCTTGCACGAGGACTCGAGTCCCTCTGCACATTTGAATTTTCTCCCCATCTTGATAATCTGCACTTCTACCAAAATGCATTGTCATACATTTCCTAACACTGTATTACATCTGCCACTTTTTTTTGCGCCATTCTTCCAATTTGTCTAAGTCCTGCTGCAATGGCATTGCTTCTTTAGCACTACCTTCCCCTCCACCTATCTTCGTATGATCTGCAAATGTTGCCCCAAAGTCATCAATTCCATTATCTAAATCATTGACAGCATAATGTGAAAAGCCGCGGCCCCAATACTGACCCCTGAGGAAAACCACTAGTTACTGGTAGCCAACCAGAAAAGGCTGCTTTTATTCCCACTTGCTGCCTCATGTCTGTCAGCCATTCTGCTATCCATGCTAGTATTTTTCCTGTAACGCCATAAGATTTTATCTTCTTAAGCAGCCTCATGTGGCACCTTATCAAACGCCTTCTGAAAATCCAAGTAAATGACATTCACTGCCTCCTTTGTCTGCCCTGCTTGTTACTTCCTCAAAGAACTAACAGATTTGTCAGGCAAGTTTTCCCTTTACAGATAACATGCTGACTTTGACTTATTTTATCATTAGTCTATTAGTACCTTGAAACCTCATCCTTGATGATAGACTCCAACACTTTCCCAGCCACTGAGGTTAGGCTAACTGACATATTTCTTTTCTTTTGCCTTTCTCCCTCTTAAGGACTGGTAAAGAAAGATAGTTTCACTGCTGTTGGGTATGCAGATCCAGGATTTGTACCCAGCAGTAATGTACAATTGGTGATGTATTTCCCATTCAGGATGGTGGCCTTGTATATCTACTTGTTCTGCTTGGTGGTAGAGATCACAGGTTTGAGAGATGCTTGTTAGCGTAGCCTAGAGAAGTAACTGCAGTGAGTGTAGTAAATGGGTAAATAAGACAGGCCATGCCTGCAGGACTGTCATCACACCCGAGGCTTCATTCTATCAGTCTGTCCATAGCTTTTGCAATTTCTCATCAATGGTGAACTCTCTGGATGTTGATATTGGGATCTGGGTAATGGAAATGCCTTTGAGTATCAAGGGTAAGTAGTTAGATTTTCTAGATTGCCATTATCTGGTACTTTCATGGCCTGGGTGAGTATAATGATTTGTAGATGATATTGTGTGGGTAGTTAGGATTTAGTTTGACTTCCATTCTTTTATGGCTTCTGAGATGATTAAGGCCTTCAATGGATGAAGTGGAGGGCATATTTACACAGGTCTTGTGTGCTTCAGAATCAGAATCGGGTTTATTATCACCAGCATGTGATGTGAAATTTGTTAACTTAGCAGCAGTAGTTCAATGCAATACATAATCTAGCAGAGAGAGAGAGAGAGAAAATATAATAATAAATAGAGAATAAACAAACTACGTATATTGAATAGATTTTTAATGTGCAAAAACAAATACTGTACATTTAAAAAAAAAAGTGAGGTAGTGTCTAAAGCTTCAATGTCCATTTAGGAATCGGATGGCAGAGGGGAAGAAGCTGTTCCTGAATCACTGAGTGTGTGCCTTCAGGCTTCTGTACCTCCTACCTGATGGTAACAGTGAGAAAAGGGCATGCCCTGGGTGCTGGAGGCCCTTAATAATGGACGATGCCTTTCTGAGACGCTGCTCACTGAAGATGTCCTGGGTACTTTGTAGGCTAGTGCCCAAGATGGAGCTGACTAGATTTACAACCTTATGCAGCTTCTTTCGGTCCTGTGCAGTAGCCTCTCCATACCAGACAGTGATGCAGCCTGTCAGAATGCTCTCCACGGTACAACTATAGAAGGTTATGAGTGTATTTGTTGACATGCCAAATCTCTTCAAACTCCTAATAAAGTATAGCCACTATCTTGCCGCCTTTATGACTACATCGATATGTTGGGACCAGGTTAGATCCTCAGAGATCTTGACACTGAGGAATTTGAAGCTGCCCTCACTCTCTACTTCTGATGCCTGAGGATTGGTATGTGCTCCTTTGTCTTGTACTTCCTGAAGTCCACAATCAGCTCCTTCGTCTTACTGACGTTGAGTGCCAGGTTGTTGCTGCGGCACCATTCCACTAGTCGGCATATCTCACTCCTGTCCGCCCTCTCGTCACCACCTGAGATTCTACCAACAATGGTTGTATCGTCAGCAAATTTGTAGATGGTATTTGAGCTGTGCCTAGCCACACAGTCATGTGTATACAGAGAGTAGAGCAATGGGCTAAGCACACACCCCTGAGGTGCGCCAGTGTTGATCGTCAGCGAGGAGGATATGTTATCACCAATCCACACAGACTGTGGTCTTCGGGTTACGAAGTTGAGGATCCTATTGCAGAGGGAGGTACAGAGGCTCAGGTTCTGAACTTCTCAATCAGGATTGTGGGAATGATGGTATTAAATGCTGAGCTATAGTTGATGAACAGCATCCTGACGTAGGTGTTAGTGTTGTCTAGGTCGGGGGTCCCCAACCTTTTTAGCACCGCGGACTGGTTTAATATTGACAATATTCTTGCGGACTGGCCGACTTGGGGAGGGGAGGGCGGTGGTTCAAGTTCAACAGTGCATGACAGTTAATGAGGAAAGGTGCAGCTGACTCTTATCATTTCATAGCGCCAAAACATGTGGTTTCCTCGTGGCCCGGTAGCACATCTTTGCAACCTGGTGGTTGGGGACCACTGGTCTAGGTGGTCTAAGGCCGTGTGGAGAGCCATTGAGATTGCATCTGCTGTTGACCTATTGTGATGATAGGCAAATTGAAATGGGTCCAGGTCCTTGCTGAGGCAGGAGTTCAGTCTAGTCATAATCAACCTCACAAAGTATTTCATCACTGTTGATATGAGTGCTACTGGGCAATAGTCATTAAGGCAGCCCACATTATTCTTCTTGGGCACTGGTATAATTGTTACCTTTTTGAAGCAAGTAAGAACTTCTGCCCGTAGCAGTGAGAGGTTGAAAATGTCCCTGAATACTCCTGCTAATTGGTTGGCACAGGTTTACAGAGCCTTACCAGGTATTCCATTGGGACCTTCTGCCTTGTGAGGGTTTGCTCTCTTTAAAGGCAGTCTAACATCGGCCTCTGAGACAGAGATCACAGGGTCATTGGGTGCAGCAGGGATCTTCACAGCTGTAGTTATAGACTTCAGATTTTCTGAGCAATCTGAAGTGCTCCTTCACTTAAAACATTTATGACTTGGGGGTTCTTGAGTCAGTGGGAGCGATGCATCTTCTTCCCTCAAGGAGGCCTTGTGTACTATTCCAGTTTCTGACCGATGTCTTCAAATAGTATGTTTCACAGCATATTGCTCGGCAAGTGAATAACATGGCCTGCAAATAAAGTGTAATTGGATGCTGGTTTGGGAGAAGTACTGACATTTCTTTGCTTATTCTTTTGGTGGATTTGAAGAATTTTGTGGAGGCCATATCTGGTACCTTTTGAGGTGGCTGGTGTAGGTAGTCTATGTCTTGGAAGGATACAGGAAGGTGGGAACTATTGTTGCCTTGCAGACCTTTGGTTTGGCAAGACTAATGGTCTACAAGATAACAATAGTTCCCATATTCCTTTGTTGTTCTAAGACTAAAGTTTTTGTGTATAAGATTGAAAACGATTGAATTTAGTAATTCAAACGATATAGAAGGTGAGAGTTTTCAACAACAAAAAAAAGTTTAAGGTAGTGTTCTGCAGGAGCATTTGGGTTGAACGTGGGGCTCATGTTCCAATCACAGTGGTAAAGTAAATGAATGTTTAAGTTTATTTTTGGACTGGGCTTAATGGAGAATATTACATTGTGTACGAGATGGTTGAAAGGCTTTGGAAAGTCAGGTGATGAGTCACCTAGTGCATCTGAACTGCTAGTTGGTTTCCATATTGATGGGAGACTGTTTAAGGCTAATAACCAACTTTATTCAATCTAGTTGTAGAATACACCTTCTGGTGCTACTTGGACATGTCTTCAGTGATGAACCCGAGGTCGTAGGGTGTTTCGGGTCTTTAAATCATCAGACAGCCTCGACTGGGTGACCCAGCCGGGGGTGATCAGCCCCCGACTTGTGTCCAAGTGGCGCACTAATCCACCACAGCCACCGCGAGGCTTTTTCAGCACCCTCCAGAATGTTCTTGGTGGCTCTTCTGCACTGCAGTCCTTTAACTCCAAGGAGTTTTCTAAGTATAGTTTCATTATGAAGAACAGAAAAAAAATACAGATTTGGATAGGGGAAGGGGAAACTTGTAGCAAATATGCATTACATTAATGTCAAAAAGTTACTGTTCAAGGACAAGTACTCAAGTTGAGTAACATCTGCAAACAGTTTTGCTTCTGAAGAGTTACTGGATTTTTAAGTAGGGAAATTATTAAATTGTGTGGGAAGGGGCAAACAGTGTTGGAGAGAACAAAATGCAGTTGCAATTGCTGAAAATCTGAAATTGATTGGTGCCAAAGTGGGTTGATCAAGTGGGGTTTGTGGAGGGTGGGGTGATGGGAAAACCATTTCGAGGTGAGAGTGAATGATCTTGCAATCTTTAAGGCTGCAAAGATTAAGATTTGTTATACTGGAGTTATTACAAATAAAGTGCGTGCCTGTGGTGTGTATTTTCATGGTCTTCTGCTTCTGTAGACCAACCATTTCAAAGCTTGATATGTTAATCTTAATGTTATTCAACATTTGCTGTATAACCTTGCATCTCCTAATGAGTGTGTTTCAATTTTTATTTAAAAAAAATATATTTAGTACTATTTGCATCAACTTCTGTCAGCACTGTTTTTAAACTGTGACTTCATTGGATTGTATTTATCTTGCAGCAAGCATTGCTGAGGTCAAATCCAATGGAATTGAATCGCACAAGTGAAGCACTGAAGTTAATTTTATCTCAATTCCAAAATTGATATCGTGGAAATACTGTATCTAGTTTTGCTGTAGTTAATTGTACAATGTAATCAAATGTGGACCTTTGTAAAAATAAGTCTTGGATAAAGGAGAACATAAATGGCTTTTTAAGTGGTATTCCATAAATAACTTTCAGAGGTGCTACATTTTTTATCTCAACGATCTGAAAAACAAAACTGCAAATTTGAAATTCCAAAATGACATGATTAAGCAGCATGTCTGAGGGGAGGCAAAATTAACAAGTTGGGTTAATGAACTTCTGCAAGTTAAATTCTGATGAAAGGTTCTCGCTGTGTAACCCTCTGAATATTTCCAGCATTTCCTCAATTTCTTATGGAATCTACAGTCAACCTATTTTGTTTTCTTCATTTCTGTAATGCCAAAATGTGGCTTGGGCATTTATTTGCAAGGTTGTTCATGATTTAAACCCGCTGTTAACTGGAGGTTAGATGGGGAAATAAAGGAAAGTGATGGAAGGTGTCATTGATTAATCTGTTTCAGTATCCTTTATCTGAAATGCTTGGGACTGGAAGTGTTTTGGATTTCAGATTTTTAGGAGGATGTTAGAATATATAATGAGTTAGCATGACATTGCCATCATTTCTACCCCTGAATTTATGTGCTATCAGTAAGCAGTCTGTTGTACACTTGTTCATCACATGTACTTAACAGTAAAAATTATTACATACCATTAATTTTAATAAAAATATACTGCGTGCAGAATAACAAAAGAAGCACAGCAGCATCAGGAGAAGAATTATCAGAATCAGCTATTGAACAACAAATAACGGCAGGTTTTTAGTCTCCACTTGTGGCGTGTTTTGATTTAAAAAGTTACCATACACTGTATCTGTGGTATAGTTCTTTTAGGTATAAAAAACAATCAGCATTGTAAACTTGTTCTGGTGCTAGATTTTCGTGATCAGCAGACGCTTTAAAAATTTAATGTTGTGCCTTTTTTAAAAGTTATGCAAGCAGCCTGCTGAATATTCACAATTGCCTTCAATTTTCAGTTTGTCAAATAGATCTTTGCTTGTTTCATCAGCATACTATTAAGACCATAAGATATAGGCAGAATTAGGCCATTTCATCATGGCTGATCCATTTTTCGTCTCAGCCCCAATCCACCGTCTTCTCTCCATATCCATTCATTCCCTGAGCAATCAAGAATCTATCAACCTCTGCCCTAAATATACATACAAGATTTGGCCTTCACAGCTCCTGTGGCAATGAATTCCACAGATTCACCACAGATTCTGGCTAAAGAAATTCCTCCTCATCTCCATTCTAAAAGGATGCCCCCCTATTCTGAGGCTGTGTCCTCTGGTCTTAGACTCTCCCACGATGGAAGACATCTTTTCCATATCCACTCTATCAAGGCCTTTCACCTTTCGTTAGGTTTCGATGAAGTCACCCCTCATTCTTCTGAATTCTACTGACTACAGGCCCAGAGCTATCAAACGCTCTTCATATGACAAGCCATTCAATCCTGGAGTCATTTTCGTGAACCTCCTTTGAGCCCTCTACAGTTTGTCTTTCTAAGATAAGAGAGTCAACTGCTCACAATATTCCAAGTGAGGCCTCACCAGTGCTTTATAACATCTCAACATTACATCCTTGCTTTTATATTCGGTCCTCTTGAAATGAATGCTAACATTGCATTTTCCTTCCTCACCACAGCCTCAACCTGCAAATTAACCTTTTAGGAAATCCTGCACAAGTACTTCCAAGTCCCTTTGCCCCTCAGATTTTTGTATTCTCTCCAATTAGAAAATAATCAACCCTCATTTCTTCTATCAAAGTCCACTTCCTGACACTGTATTCCATCTGCCACTTCTTTATCCATTCTCCTAATCAGTCTTGAGTTCTACTGTAACCTCTCTATTTTCACAAAACTACCTGCTGCTCCACTGATCTTCATATTGTCTGCAAACTTTGCAACAAAGCTATCAATTCCATCCTCCAAATCATTGACATATAACAATAAGAGAATTGGTCCTGACACAGTCAACTGGTCAATGGCGCCAGTCAGAAAAGGCTTCCTTTATTCTCACTTTGTCTCCTGCCAATCCTTTTATCCTTGCTAAACTCTTTCCTGTAATACTATGGGCTCGTAACATGTTAAGCAGCTTCATGTGTGGCACCTTGTCAAAGGCCTTCTGAAAATCCAAGAACACAACTTCAACTGATTCCCCTTTGTCTATCCTACTTGTTGGACTTCTTTGGGAAAAAATAACAAATTTGTCCGGCAAGATTTTCCCTTGAGGAAACCATGCTGACTATGGCCTATTTTATCATGTGCATCCAAGTACCTTGAGACCTCATCCTCAACTCCAACATCTTCCCAACCACTGAGATCTAACTAACTGGCCTATAAATCTTTCTTATAAATCTTCTTGTAATTTTCCAGTCTTCCAGAACCATTCCAGAATCTAGTGATTCTTGAAAGATCATTGCTACTGCCTCCATAATCTCCACAGCTACCTCTTTTCAGAATCCTGGGGTTTACACCATTTGGAGACTGCAAGTTCAGGTGACTTGTCTACCTTCAGACCTTTCAGTTTACCAATAAACTCTAGTAATGGTAACTTCACACACTTCATGACCACTGACACCTGGAACTTCCACCATACTGCTAGTGTCTTCCACAGTTAAATGGTATATGTTCACTCTGACGCTGATAATCCATTCTTTTAATATACTGTCCACATTTTTTTTGCCTTGTGCAGTGTTTTTCTATTTTACATTAATTTCTGTTAATTGCATGTGTGAAGTCACTTCTCTTAGCTGTCTGTGGTGTGCAGAGACCCACTCATTGCCTGGGTACCTTTCCAGCACCTTGTGGAAATTTCCTTTTGTAATGTCATGTCAGCGCTCGAAAAAATTTCACATTTTGGAAGTTTTAGGATTTTGGATGGGTGCTCAGCCTGTACAATCAAGTGGTGCCTTTTCACTAATGTTCACCATCGACAAAACCCCCTGCATTTACTTACCTAGACTCTCTGACACT
Source organism: Mobula hypostoma (assembly GCF_963921235.1). Lineage (NCBI taxonomy): Eukaryota > Metazoa > Chordata > Chondrichthyes > Myliobatiformes > Myliobatidae > Mobula > Mobula hypostoma. The sequence goes on along the minus strand of NC_086119.1, from coordinate 7,187,212 downwards.
ACCTATCAGACCTATGATCTTTGCACCGAAAAGAGCAAGATATTTGGGTATATAAGGACACCACCTAATACGAGGTGCACACACTTTTGATCTGGATGGTGACCTAGCCACAATTCTTTTCAAAATCCTGGAACTCTATCCAGTTATACTGTGGAAAATGGAGTGCAGTAGTTTGAGGTTGGCTGGTTAACAGTACTTCCAAAGTCTATTGAGATGACACTGAATTTAATATGGTTAACATGTAGGATTACCTTGATGGCCTTTCATTTAGTTCTGATCCTTAAAGATTCTCTCACAGCGTGGGTGAAAGGAGTTTGGTAGATTGTGCTCCAAATAGGAAGAGGCATTTAGGAATGCTGCTTGCTATTAGGTAGTGACATTTGACCTTTGTCCATTTGGAAGGCATTCGAAGTATCTGAATGAGGCCAATGTTGGAGAGCATCAAGTTTAGGCATGAAGGATTGGGGCTGAAATTTATTGAAGAATCTAGGAAATTATAAGAAAATGAAAGAAGTAGAATGGGGTCTGATGCAGCAATTACGCTTGGAATGAGGTACCTACCTGCTTTAAGTAGGTTGCAATCATACCGGTACCTAAGAAGAGTGTGGTAACCTGCCTCAGTGACTATTGTACAGTAGCATTAACATCCACAGTGAAGTGCTTTGAGAGGTTGGTAATGAAACATATCAGCTCCTGCCTAAGAAGTGACTTGGATGTGCTCCATTTGACCTACCATCACAACAGGTCCACAGCAGATGCCATTAGCTCTTCACTCAACCCTGGGACATCTGTTCAGCAAAGATGCATACATCAGGATACTCTTTATTGACTACAGCCTGGCATTCAATATTATCATCCTCTTAAAATTAACCATAAGCTTCAAAATCTTGACCTCAATACCTCCTTGTGCAATTGGATTCTCAATTTCCTCACTTCTCAGTCAGTCCAGGTTGGCAACATCTCCACAATCTCCATCAGCATGGTGCACTACAAGGCTGTGTGCTTAGTCTCCTAGTCTACTTGGTTCGTACTTAATGGCAGTGTGGCTAAACATAGCTCCAGTGCCATATTCACGTTTGCTGACTTCACCACTGTTGTCCAAATCAAAGGTGGTGATGAATTAGCATTGGGGGGGGGGGGGAGAGAGAGAGATTGAAACTCTGGCTGAGTGTTGCCGCAGCAACAACCTCTTGCTCTGTGTAAGTAAGATCAAGGAACTGCCTATTGACCTGAGGAAACCGGAGATCACTGAGCCAGTCCTCATTGGTGGGGATCAAAGGTGGAGAAGGTCAACACCTTTAATTTCTCGGTGTTATAATTTCAGAGGACCTGTCCTGGGCCCAGCATGCAAGTGCAATTATGAAGAAAGCACAGCAGCGTCTCTACTTCCTCTGGAGTTTGTGAAGATTTGGCATGACATCTAATACTTTGAAAACCTCCTATAGATGTGTGGTGGAAAGTATATTGACTGGTTCCATTCGCGGTCTGGTTCCATTCGCGGTCTGGAAAGGAAACACCAGTGCCCTTGAATGGAAAATTCTACAAAAAGAAATGGATACGACCCAGTCCATCACAGGTAAAGCCCTCTCCTCCAGTGAGCACATCTACATGGAGCGCTGTCACAGGAAAGCAACATCTGTCATCGTGGACCCCCTCCACCCAGGTCATGCTCTCTTCTCACTTTTCCCATCAGGAAGAAGGTATAGGAGCTTCAAGACTCTCACTACCAGGTTCAGGAAGTTATCCTTCAATCACCAGGCTCTTGAACCAGTGTGGATAACTTCATTCATCTTCACTTCCCCAGCACTGAATTGTTCCCACAACCTTGGTGACAGGAGCTCTTCATCTCATGTTCTCAATATTTATTGCTAGTTATTTTTTTTCTTTTGTTTTGTGTTTGCACAGTTTGTCTTTTGCACATTGGTTGGTTGTCTGCCCTGTTGGGTGTGGTCTTTTCTTTCTTTGATTCCATTTTGGTTCTTGGATTTACTGAGTGCCCTCAAGAAAACTAATCTCAGAGTTGTGTATGGTGACACGTATGTAATTTGATAATAAATTTACTTTGAGCAATGATTTTTCTTCTCACCCATTCCCACTGATTTCTAAGCATTTGGTGAGATAGTTGGTCAGATGAATTTCAGAGGGTGTGCCTCCCTCTCCTTCACCATTCCCCATCCCCTTTACCCCCTCTCACCTTATCTCCTGGCCTGCCCATCGCCTCCCTTTGGTGTTCTTCCCCCTTTTCTTCCATCGCCTTCTGTCCCCTCCTATTAAAACTCCCGCTTCTCTAGCCCTGTATTGCTTTCACCAATCGACTTCCCAGTTCTTTACTTCACCTCTCCCCCTCCTGGGACTTGTTACCTTGTGTTTCTCCCTCCCCATATCCTACCTTTTAACTCTACTCCTCATCTTTTTTCCTCCAGTCCTGCTGAAGGGTCTCAGCCCAAAGTATCGACTATACTTTTTTTTTTTCCTTTATGCTACCTGGCCTGCTGAGTTCCTCCAGCATTTTGTGTGTGTTGCTTAGATTTCCAGCATCATCAAATTTTCTCTTGCTGTAACTTTGTTGGATGTGGCATTTGGGCAGTCTATAACATTAATCGCAGGGCAAATTTGTGGTGGTGGTGGGGAGCCACGAGACAAAGCATTTTGAAATGCATTAAGAATGTGTTGAAATTCTGTTAAATAAATGTGAAGTAGTGTACTTTATTTTAGAAAGTATCCTATTAAGCTTATTATATTAATATAGCCTTAAATATTTCCATTATCTGCTAATTACCATTTAAAGCTAGTTTAGGGCTTTTTAAAAAAAAATCAAAATGTTTCCCAATTTCCTAACATTGAATTTTGCCATTTTAAGCACTTCTGCATTACACCTGAGTTGGATGAGTGATTTTTCCAGAGGTGACTTTTTAGACTGTATGACAATAGTAGCAATCATTGCAACTGCAGCCATAAAATTGTGTATTTTGCTGATGCAGGTGTGGAATTTGACAATTTAAAACTTGAATTATTTTATTCTCTGAAAATTCAATGCTACAGGTCTAATGTTAAAATTGATTCAAAAATGCCTTTTAACTTCTATTGCTGCGCAGCTAGTAGAGAAGCTACCTCACAGCTGCAGTAATCTGTGTTCAATCCTGAGCTCAGTGCTCTGTGTGTGTGTCATTTTTCTTATCTTTCATTTCTTTCTCTTTTTTCCTTCCTTTCCTCCCTCCATGGAGAATAAAACAGTATAAAAGGGCACTTTGACATGAACTTGATAAGCTGAAGTTATGGTAATATGACTTGCTGATTCCAGTGGTTCTTAAACATCTTAATAACATTTTAGGTTGTGGCCTTTGAAACGGTGAAAGTAAATCCAGGCCTGTGTTTTGTGGTCTTGGAGAGCCAGAGGGCTGACAACTTGGCAACAGTTCTTTAAATTGCCATGGACCCTAATTCTGTGCACTTTGGTAGCGTAGTAGTTAGTGTGATATTTATGGTTCAGGGCTTTCCGGAGTTCGGAGCTCAATTACGTAGCAGTCTGTAAGGAGTTTGTAATGTTCACCCTGTGAACTATGTGGATTTCTTTGGGTGCTTCAGTTTCTCCCACAGTCTAAAGATGTACTGGTTAGTAGGTTAATTTGTCATTGTAAATTGTCCTGTGATTAGACTAGCGTTGAATAGATGAGTTGCTGAGCAGTGCTGCTAGTTGGGCAGGGATGGCCTGTTCCGTGCTTTAAATAAAATAGTTAAGTTTTAAACTTTTATGTTCATTAGTGGAAGTAATATTTTCAATATTAAGTACTCTGTTTCATTTGCCGGACTTTCAGTATTGTTGTAAGAAATCATGCTTGAACATTGATTCACTTGCATGTTAGCTCCTATATGTATTTTGGGCTTTGCATGAAATGAAGATTGAATAATTTTAGGCAGTGAATACATGAAGTATTGTATGTAATTATTAAGCTTTCTAAGCATAAGCTTATGATTTGTTGATTTTCATCATTCTCTGTATATCCATGTGTGAAAAGCATCACTTGCTGAGCTGAAATCGGGCAACATTAATTAGCAGTGTGCAGTTGTGCAATGCTATTAGATGGACTTTGGGGAATAGAGGAATGCATTTGCTCTGCTTAATGACCACTGATATAAGCATCCTTCTGTGCATTATAAACTGTTGGTCAAAATTAATTGGAGTATTTGTTGCAAGTACTACAGTAATCACTGCAAAATATTTTTTATTACTTTGAAATACAATGGGTAATTTTCATTTTTTTAAATTGGTCTGTAAAATTGGAAACTAGAATATATCTGCTGGGTTGAATCTTGAGTAAATTCTTGTCAGATGTAACATCAAAAATGGATCTCTTGAAGATGATAGAATGTAGTTCTCTTGAATCTTGAGGCTAATTATGTTCTAGTTAGCTGACTTAAATTTGGAATTAATCTACAAAGGATTTTAAAACCATAACCATTCTGTAAACCTTGTATAGATAGTTATGACAGAAGGAGGCTAGACAGGCCTGTTGAGTCTACCGACAAAACAACAATCTAATGTTTTTCTCTTTTTTATTTTGCAGTATCCTTTCCAGTGGTGTGTCTTCCATTGGCTAATTCTCCCAAATTTTAGTTTAAGTGTATAACTTCACTTGATTAGCAAAAAGCTGAGGAGTCAGATGTATCATTGTCTCGGTGCTTAGCTGCTGGAATGATGTTGAGTGGGAGTCTGTGTTTCATGCCTAATTCAGATACTAGCTTGACAGCAAGAAAGTGAGTAAAATCTAGCCTAGTGTACTAGGTAATGACTCTTCATTATGACGTATGAACTCTTGAGTATTTCCAGCATTTCCCCATCTCATTTCAGATCTTCAGCATCTGCTGTATTTCCCTTTTTTTGCTCTACTTTGAAGCTTAATCAGTTAAAATCATGCATTGGAGGTGTAAACAGCATGGTATGTGGTTGTTCAGATTTTCCAGCTTGGCAGCTGTCATCAGTTTGCTGGCTTGGTTAACTGAACTGTGCTGTAATGGGGAATCAGAATGCTCTTTCAACAATTTTTCTACAATTTCCTGTTTAATGTGGATGTCTCATTATCTTTAAATAGATCATTAGGTGGGAAGTGCATTTGCACATCTACAGTGGCATGCAAAAGTTTGGGCACTCCGGTCAAAATTTGTGTTACTGTGAATAGCTAAGTGAGTAAAAGATGACCTGATTTCCAAAAGGCATAAAGATAAAGATGACACATTTCTTTAATATTTTAAGCAAAATTACTTTTTTATTTCCATCTTTTACAGTTTCAAAATAACAAAAAAGGAAAAGGGCCCGAAGCAAAAGTTTGGGTGCCCTGCATGGTCAGTACTTAGTAACACCCCCTTTGGCAAGTATCGCAGCTTGTAAACGCTTTCTGTAGCCAGCTTTCAATTCTTGTTTGGGGGATATTTGCTCATTCTTCCTTGCAAAAGGCTTCTAGTTCTGTGAGATTCTTAGGCCGTCTTGCATGCACTGCTCTTTTGAGGTCTATCCACAGATTTTCGATGACGTTTAGGTCGGAGGACTGTGAGGGCCATGGCAAAACCTTCAGCTTGCGCCTCTTGAGGTAGTCCACTGTGGATTTTGAGGTGTGTTTAGGATTATTATCCTGTTGTAGAAGCCATCTTCTTTTCATCTTCAGCTTTTTTACAGACGGTGTGATGGTTGCTTCCAGAATTTGCTGATATTTAATTGAATTCATTCTTCCCTCTACCAGTGAAATATTTCCAGTGCTACTGGCTGCAACACAAGCCCAAAGCATGCTCGATCCACATTTGTGCTTAACAGTTGGAGAGGTGTTCTTTTCAAAATTCTGCACCCTTTTTTCTCCAAGCATACCTTTGCTCATTGTGGCCAAAAAGTTCTATTTTAACTTCAGTCCACAGGACTTGTTTCCAAAATGCATCAGGCTTTTTTAGGTGTTCCTTTGCAAACTTCTGACGCAGAATTTTGTGGTTAGGACACAGGAAAGGTTTTCTTCTGATGACTCCTCCATGAAGGTCATACTTGTGCAGGTGTCACTGCACAGTAGAACAGTGCACCGCCACTCCAGAGTCTGTTAAATCTTCCTGAAGGTCTTTTGCAGTCAAACGGGGGTTTTGATTTGCCTTTCTAGCAATCCTATGAGCAGTTCTCTCAGAAAGTTTTCTTGGTCTTCCAGACCTCATCTTGACCTCCACCGTTCCTGTTAACTGCCATTTCTTAATTACATTACGAACTGAGGAAACGGCTACCTGAAAACACTTTGCTATCTTCTTATAGCCTTCTGCTTTGTGGGCATCATTTATTTTAATTTTCAGAGTGTTTGGCAGCTGCTTAGAGGAGCCCATGGCTGCTGATTGTTGGGACAAGGTTTGAGGAGTCAGGGTATTTATAAAGCTTTGAAATTTGCATCACCTGGCCTTTCCTGACAATGACTGTGAACAAGCCATAGCTCTAACAAGCTAATTAAGGTCTAAGACCTTGGTAAAAGTTATCTGAGAGCTCAAATCTCTTGGGGTGCCCAAACTTTTGCATGGTGCTCCTTTCCTTTTTTTCACTCTAAAATTGTACAAAACAAAAGTAAGACACTAACCTTGCTTAAAATGTTGAAGAGAATGTTTCATCTTTAACTTTATGACTTTTGAAGATCAGTTCATCTTCTACTCACTTAGCTATTCACAGTAACAGAAATTTTGACCAGCAGTGCCCAAACTTTAGCATGCCACTGTATATTGCACACCTAGTATATTTTTTTTGGGTCTTGGGTGGACAGTGGTTGCTGGTGTTTAGTAGCTACAAGTAATGTATCTGATCACACATGCTGCCAGGAAGTGACATATCCAGTTGCAAGGTTCAAATCTGCTCCTGTTATATGTGAGCGTTTGTCCTTTTAACTGACTATGGAATGATGCCTTACAGCAATTGTTTCATGCCTCAAATTCAGTTTGGCATCTATGATATTGCTGTTGGAAGGCCATGTGTCACCCTCCTTAATAACCTCAATATTGTTAAATATCTTTTTGTCAACAGCTTGTTCAGGTTTTTTGTTGAATCTGGTAAAAGTTGTGACTTGTTGCTTCAACAACTTCAATCATTTTAAGTAAAGTTGTACTCTACTGTAGCCGGCTGGTGTCGTAGTGTCATCAGTGCCGGACTTCGGAGCGAAGGCTCCTGAGTTCGAATCCAGCCGGCTCCCTTGCACACTTCCATCCGTGCTGGATTGAGTGTCGAGCTAGCAACTCGGCCTCATAAAAATAAAAAAAAAACGCTGTCATGACAGCGTCCCGATGACTCCACTCGGAGTTAAGGGCTTTCTTCTTCTTCTTCGTCGTACTCTACTGTGATGTGTTGGGTTATTTTTATTTCAGTGATCACAACTTTAGTAAAGACAAACTGTTTGTTACAAGGAGTTCTTATTGGCATGTAACTTAAGTCCATGACTAAGTAGACTTCCAGTTATTGGAGTTCAGCAAGCACTTAACAGGAAGCCTGGATGCCTTGATATCCCAGGTATAACATGTGGAAATGCATTTAAGTATGAAAACAAGTTATTCTTTTATTTTGGTGAGGGCAATAGAGAGCTGATTTTTGTCCCTCCTAAATACCATCCATGATGGGGAATTACCACTCTGGTGGGGAGGAGCCTCTGCAGTTCTATCCTTATTGCTGTGCCTCCTACAAAGTTGTTATTTTCTTTTTTTGGAGAAAATCTTTTGGGCCTCTGTTCTGAAAATCACATTTTGATTAGTTTTAAACTTCAGTTTCATGTATATAATTTTGAGAAGTTTGAAAATTTCAAATAAGTTTGAACATTATTTGAAAATTTGTATAATATTGTAAAATAATGTTTTTTGAAAAATTACCACGTTCAAAATTGAAAAGCAGATCTGAGTCTTCCTTTAAGACACACAAGGTTAATTCATTCATCTGCGATTGACTATAGCTCAGCATTTAATACCATCATTCCCACAATCCTGATTGAGAAGTTGCAGAACCTGGGCCTCTGTAGCTCCATCTGCAATTGGATTCTCGACTTTCTAACCAGAAGACCACAATCTGCAGATTGGTGATAACACATCCTCCTCGCTGACTGTCAACACTGGCATACCTTGGGTGTGTGCTTAGCCCACTGCTCTACTCTATATACACATGACTGTGTGGCTAGGCATAGCTCAAATACCATCTATAAATCTGCAGACGATACAACCCTTATTGGCAGAATCTCAGGTGGTGATGAGAGGGCGTGCAGGAGTGAGATATGCCATCTCGTGGAGTGGTGCCGTAGCAACAACCTGGCACTTAACGTCAGTAAGACAAAAGAGCTGATTATGGACTTCAGGAAGGGTAAGAGAAAGGAACACATACCAATCCTCATAGTGAGCAGTTTCAAGTTCTTTGGTGTCAAGATCTGAGGATCTAACCTGGTTCCAACACATTGATACTGTTATAAAGAAGGCAAAACAGCAGCTGTACTTCAATAGGAGTTTGAAGAGATTTGGCATGTCAACAAATACACTCAAAACCTTCTATAGTTGTACTATGGAGAGCATGCTGACAGGTTGCATCACTGTCTGGTATGGAGAGGCTACTGCACAGGACCAAAAGAAGCTGCAGAGGGTTGTAAATCTCGTCATCTCCATATTGAGCACTAGCCTACAAAATGTCCAGGACATCTTTTGGTGTCTCAGAAAGGCAGTGTCCATTATTAAGAACCTCCAGCACCTCAGTGCCCTTTTCTCACTGGTACCATCCGGTATGAGGTACGGAAGCCTAAAGGCACACAGCGATTCAGAAACAGCTTCTTCTCCTGTCATCCGATTCCTAAATGGACATTGAACCCTTGGACACTACCTCACTTTTTTAATATTATTTCTGTTTTTTGCACTATTTTTAATGTATTCAATACATGTATACTGTATTTGATTTATTTATTACATTTATTTTTTTCTCTCTGCTAGATTATGTATTGCATTGAACTGCTGCTATGTTAACAAATTTCACGTCACGTGCCGGTGATAATAAACCTGATTCTGATTTTTAATTTAGTAATTAAGTTGCCATGTAACTTAATTCATTTTGAAATGGTTGTTTACACAGTTCTCCTGGCTGCAGTAAGAGTAGTTGGTTACTTTTTACTGCCTTTTTGCAGATGTTTTTGAGCAGGTTTGTGGAGATGACGACAAATGGATACCTTCCTCTTTTCCCTAGAATTACTTGGATTCCTTGTTGAATCTTTTTGGGCTAGTTCTAGTATCCCTTGAATGTTTGGAATCAAGAATCTTTTGGTCAGGGTGGGAAATGAAAAAAGCTAGGAGCAAGAGATCCACTGAGGAATATTGCTTTTGAATTGAAGTGTACTTAACTGCAATTTACATTTAACAAAGTTATAAAATTCAGAATTAAATCTTAGAACTTGAATCATATTGACCTAATGTCTGTCAAGTTTAAAGGAAGTTTATTTTAGAAATGCAAAGTTAATCCTATTCCTAGAACTTCAAATCAATGATATTATCATGACAACTGTTTATAAACTTCATTTGAAATTATGCCAAGCACCTAGATTTGGTACATAGAACTCTTATGTATAACTTTTGAGTAATTGTGCTAATTTATGCAAATCTGGCTGCAAAATTGCAACACCTTTGTATCTTGTTTGCTGTGAGGTACATTGTATGGCCTGTTGCCACAAATATAGGTGCTCTAACAATCTGGAGAAGGAGGTGCAACACAATACTCTTTTAGCAGTGCTCATTCTTTGCATTTACTGCTTTTGTTACTGTTTATTCTAACATCTGGAATTGGAACTCATCAATATAATCACTAGTTTAAATTTGGCGGGGGGGGGGGGTGCAATTTAAGTACATTCAACTTCCCAATACCCTGTATATCAATCTGAAGTATAATTTGTACTGTCTGCCTAAAAATTTGGCAAGAGTAATTCAAGATGATTAAGTACCAACATCTCCACAAATTTGTCAAAAGATATTACATGTAAGCAACTTAGTTATTGCCCATACATATTTAGAAAATTTTTCTTTTTAAAATTTATTTCTTCAGAATATCCAACAGGTCTTGAAAATTTTACTGGATTGTTTTACCTCATTAGATTAGGATACAGATATTTAAAAAAAAATGGCTGTCTTTAGAAATGATTTGTAGCTACTGCCAGAGCTCTAATTGGTGACTGATTTTTTTCGCTTTGCAACAGCAAAGCATTTCCTCATTATTTTGTATAATTTTGGTTGAAATACTAATTTTATTTTTTATATATCTGAACTGCACTCACACATGCCTGAAACCATTTGGAAGGTTGTCAATATGTTGAATGTGTGCAGGTCATGCATTGCTGATTAGGAAAGTAAGTTAGGTCTATTATCAGGCCTATCATCATATCATCAGACCTAATGTCTGCATTTAAAATCAGTGTTATCCAATGTCGTCATTTTGATTGTTATGATGTGTATAGGTGGCCAGCTGGTATAGTTAACATGCAGCTAAAATTGAAAGCTTTATTTTTTATTTTTAGAGATTCAGCGCAGAACTGGCCCTTCCTGCCCAATGAGCTGCACTTCACAGCAACCAACCTGTTTAACCTGAGCCTAATCACGTGACAATTCACAATGACCAATTAACCTACTAACCAGTATGTCTTTGGACTGTGGGAGGATACCAGAGAACCCAAAATAAGTCTGTGCCTTCACAGATAGGATGTACAAACTTCTTGTAGAGAGTGCTGGAATTGAATTCTGAACTCTGATTGCAAGCTGTAATAGCATTGCACTAGCACCATGGTGTCCAACATGCTGTCACTATACAATGTTTTGTCAGTATATCAACAAAATGCATTTTTAGTAAATCCAGGTATTGAGAATTTTTTTAACGGCATTGTGGTTTCACTTTAAAATCTCCTGTATTCTTTGGAAAAATTTAAAATAGTATATGTACTTGTTTCTTTTGAGTTGCGATTCCTTTTTTCTGCTTCTCCTTTGCAAAAAAAAATTCCAAGGGAAATATTTTCTATAGCAAATACTTCCTGAATTCTATTTAAATTGAGTTCTGCAATTAATATAACTTTTGTTGTAACAAGTGTAGGATTTCTGCAAATTGTCACATGGATGTTCAGTAGTCCCTTGAAATAGTTTTTAATTCTGCATCACATGAAATGAAAAAATTGTCAGGTGCAGCTTTGAGCAATGGAGTGTGTAATTCATGCTCACATGTGCTCTCAGTGCAGGACAGAAAATTTGCAAATAAAGTTGTGCGTGGGGATCCCAACCTCAACTCGCCATGGTGATTTCAATACTGAAGGAATTTTTCACAAGGAAGGAATTCCATGGTTTCATGAGTTGGATGGCACATGGATCAATTCACTTTTCCTGAGTGTGTTCCTCCGTAGGTACAAATTGCTTTCTTTGGTTAAACTACAAAAGTTTTTTTTTACCCCAGTATTTTAGGGAATTGCAACACCTGTATTTGTGTTTTACAAGACCTTTTATCAGTTATGCATAGAGGGAGCTAAGCACCATCCCTGATGCACCTTGAGCTTTAGTTCAGGAGAAATCAACCAATTTCCTTTCATCCAGTGATTTAGAAGAAGAACTTAAAAACATCTCTAAGTATCTGGAGAGCCTTCTAACCTGTAGAAGAGTTGGATTGAAGTATAGATCAATATTGGCCTGTAATTTCCAGTGAGACCATTTTGGCATAATGATAGGACCAAGACTGGATATTGATTTTGGAAATGTGAGATTTAAATTTCCTAACTGCTATGATGGAACTTAAACAAACCAATAATAACCAGGGAAATACTGGATTGTCATAAATCTCATCTAGATTACTAATGTAATCTTGGAGGAAAACAGAGCCTGAACTGTCTAGAATCAGGGGTGGTGAGCCTATGGCATGTTTGCCTAAGATGGCTAGTGCAAAAAAAAAAGTTATTGGCACACTACCATGCACTGTACTGTAGTCTCTCGATTCTTTAAATCCCACCCATAAAAAAAGATACATAATTATTTTTATTTCCAAATGAAGCAGTGAATGATTTGTTACAACCCAAGAGCAGCATGATGTTTCCACAGGAAGCATCTCACACCAGCTTGGCAGCAGCTAGATGATCACAAGAACACTAGTCATTGGATGATATGTTTTGAAACCTTCACAGATCAGTATTTGAATAGTGAATAGTTGCAATAACAATACTATTTAGAAATGATATTTCCAATTTAAAAATGACCATAAACTATTATTAATTCATTAATCAATGATAATCTCATCAAAATTACCATAACACGAGAGACTTTTTTTAAGATTATTGGCAGTTTGGGGGCATGCTTTCAAAAAGATTTGCCACCCCTGGTCTAGACTGTGTGACTTGAAACATGCCAGTTTAGGTGTGTTTTCTGAAATGTGGCTTAGCAATCTAAGTTCATGGGTCGATTCTGATTTGAACTAACAAAAGTGTCAGTTTTGTTAGTGACGTCTCTTGAATAAATAAGAATATCCTTTTCTCCTGTCTTCTGTGTTGATCATCCTCAATTGCTGTCCTTGATACACTTAGAGATGGTATTTCTGAAGTATTGAAATATTGCAATGTTCTGGCTGTTACTGTATCTGTTTCTACTTTGTATGACTGTCTAAAGAGTAATGCTGTTTAACGCCTTGACCCCTGACCAGGTTGTGTGACTTCTCCAGTATGTTCATGAAAGTCCAATCTGTTCTGTTTCATGAGCACTCTGTTCCTTTATGTTCGTGTTATGCTTAGTATCATCAAGAGCTGGGGTTGTAATAGTGTGGTTGGTTCAATGTATATTTTTATAGGGCTGTAGCAATGAGGGAATTTCTCTGGCAATTTTTTCAGGCCAGCTGGGTTTTGTTTTTTCTTTAGGTGTTGAGTGTTTTTACCTATTGACACTTGTATACCTATAATTTCTGCATTGGTATTTGAAGTGTTGGTGTTGTGTTAAATTGGAGGCTTAAAATATCTTAAGTTTACTGCACCTTGAATTAGGGAGTTGGATATTCAAGTAATTTTTTCAGAATTTGCATAGTATTTCCATCTTTGAAGGTGGAATGCGATTTAAATGTTTTGCTGTTCACTCAAAAAAAAAATTTTTGGTAGTGCATTCCAGTAACATTGGAAAAACAAATACGATCAAGTCCGCTGTGAAAACTTAGCACTTCTGAAATATTTCACTTAGGGGAAAATTCCAGTTTTAAAATATGCACTGGTTTGTGTACTCCACTTGGGTTTATAATTTGAATTTCAAGATCAGCTTATCTTTTCTACATTTCATAGAACAAGTAGTTCCATGAAAAATAAGTCGTAGCGGTCTTTTCAATACAGTTGGGCAGCTGCCAATTTTAAAATGGTTTGTTTTCCAAGATCTTTCAGACATGTTTAGTACCCTGGATTGATTAACTTTTGCCATTGGGAAATTTTAGTCCCCCCTCATAAGAATTGATCATATTTTAAATTCTTGAGTTTTTAAACATCGGGCACCATTGTTGAAGTTAAACAGCTCTGTCTTAGCTATTTACCTGAGATGTTATTTGCAAAAGTTAGTTGCTTTTGATGCTGTGGGTATATCTTGAAATCATGATACACAATATTATTTACGTTGTATGAAGCTTGATCTCTGCTTGGACTGTAAATGTATTTAGTACTTTGTTAAAGTCCATTGGTAAATTCAACTGAGTTAATGTTTACCTAGTTTGTCTGCTTTTGGCAACAGTTGCAATTTTTTATTCCACTGGACTTGCTTTCTTCAAGGTCTGCCAACGGTGTCACAACTTATTGATCACACCTGATCACACCCTTCCGAATGCTAGAATTCTTGAAATGCATTTCAAGTTTTTTAATCTGACTCCTACAGAGGCACCACACCTCCATAGCTATTGACATTTTATCTGGTTAAGCATTCATTTGTAGATGGCTGCTGTGTGGATGTCTTTACACAGACAATTTTAATGCTTGGTTAAGGATAATTGCTTGCAGAGTTACTGTACTGACTTAATTATTTAATATTATGGCATCGCTAATAATCTTGTATAGACACTGGAAGTGGAAGCTCATTGGGTCCAAGGGAGAATGGCATTTGAATTAAATATTAGTTGAGTGGCAAAAAACAAAGCATTCAAAGCCACTGGAAGCTTTAATGGCTGTGCTTTGGAGAAGGGGAATGCAGGCTAAATACAGTGCCTATAAAAAGTGTTTCTCTTCCCCCCCCCCCGAGAAGTTTTTGTTTAAATGTTTTACAGCTTTGAATCACAGTGGATTTAATTCGGCTTTTTTGACACTGATCAACAGAGAAAGACACTTTAATGTTAAAGTGAAAATATCTCTTCAAACTGATCTAAATTAATTACAAATATAAAACACAAAATAATTTGATTGCATAAGTATTCACCCCTTTAATATGACGTGCCAAATCATTGCTGTTGCAGCCATTTCGTTTTAGAAGTCACGTAGTCAGTTAAATGAAGATCTCTATTTGCAGTCAAGATGTTTCAATTGATTGTAGTAAAAATACACCTATATCTGGAAGGTCCAGCTGCTGGTGAGTCAGTATCTGGCAAAAACTATACCATGAAGGCAAAAGAATACTCCAAGCGACTCCGTGAAAAGAGTATTAAAAAGCACAAGCCAGGAGATGGATACAAGAAAATTTCCAAGTCACTGCATATCCCTTGGGGTACAGTTAAGTCAATCATAAAGAAATGGAAAGAATATGGTATAGCTGTAACTCTGCTTAGAGCAGGCAGTCTTCAAAAACTGAGTGATCGTGCAAGAAGGGGACTAGTGAGGGAGGCCACCAAGAGACCTATGACAACTTTGGAGGAGGTACAAGCTTCAGTGGCCGAGATGGGAGAGACTGCGCATACAGCAACAGTTGCCCTGGTGCTTCATCAGTCACAGCTTTATGGTAGAGTGGCAAAGAGAAAGCCACTGTTTGGCGGGGGTGGGGGGGGTATAAAAACTCTAATGAAATTTGTTGGCATGTGTGAGACTCTGAAATCAGCTGGAAGAAGGTTCTATGGTCTGATGAAACCAAAATTGAGCTTTTTGGCCATCAGACTAACAGTTACGTTTGGCATAAGCCAAACACCATCCCTGCCACGAGGCATGGTGGTGACTGCTTCATGCTGTCAGGATGCTTCACTACAGCGGGCCCTTGAAGACTTGTGAAGGTAAAGGGTAAAATGAATGCAGCAAAATACAGGGAAGGCCCAAGTATTTTAAAATCTGAAGTTCGTAATGCAATAAATAAGATGAAGAAAGGAAAGGCAACAGGTCCTGATGAATTAGTAATAGAACAAATTATTGCCCTTGAAGATTATGGAATTGAAAAACTTACTGATTTAATCAATGACATTTATGAGTCTGGAATAATACCAGAAGAGATGAAAAAATCAGTATTTATCACTCTTCCTAAGAAAGCTGGAGCAATAGAATGTGAATTACATAGGACCATAAGTTTAATGAGTCATATCACCAAGATACTTCTAAGAATTTTGATGATAAGAGCTAAAAGTAAGATACAAGCTGAAATAGGTAAAGAACAATGTGGTTTTGTGAAAGACAAAGGTACAAGAAATGCAATATTGTTGTTAAGGATACTATCAGAATGAGCTATTCAAGTGCAAAAAGATTTGTTTGTTTTATCGACTACACAAAAGCATTTGATAAAGTGAAGCACAATAAGTTATTTGAAATATTACAGAAAAACTCTAGATCTAGATTTGAAAGATCTCCGCCTCATCCGAAATCTGTACTGGGAACAAACTACCGCTGTAAGAATAGATGGAGAAGTGAGTCAGTTTATGAAAATCAAGAGAGGTGTTAGACAAGGGTGTGTTTTCTCCCCTGATTTATTTAATGTGTACAGTGAAACAATATTACAAAAAAAATAGGAGACATCTTGGGAATCAAAGTTGGCAGTGAAAACATAAATAATTTCAGATATAAAGATAGCACTGTGTTAATTGCAAGTGCGGAGGAAGAACTACAAAACTTAATTGATATAATTGTTGAAGAAAGTCCAAAAATGGGTCTATCTATCAGTTGCAAAAAGACAATGTATGGTGATATCCAAAAAGAAGGAGGATCCTATCTGCAGGCTGAGAATAAATGGGGAAGACATAAAACAAGTAAAGAACTTTTGCTACTTAGGAAGCTGGGTGACATCAGATGGCAGGTGCGACATGGACATCCAAAGAGTAGGGATGGCAAAAGACACCTTTACGAGAATGAAGAGTATACTGACCAATACTAAACTAGGTATGACAGCCCACCTCAGAGTACTGAAATGTTACATTTATCCAGTTATGTTATATGGCTTAGAATGTTGGACAATATCTAGTAACATGAGGAAATGAATTGTAGCAGCAGAGATGTGGTTTTTGAGGAGGATACAAAGAATATCATGGACGAAACAAATATCTAACGAGGATGTCATGAATAGAGCAAACACAAAAAGAGAAATAATGTATGAGATCATGAAAAGGCAATGTAACTTCATTGGACATGTGATTAGGAAAGAGGAGTTAGAATGCACGGTAATTATGGGAAAGACTGAAGGGAAGAAAGCAAGAGGAAGACAGACAAATGATGATGGAGACAGCAGCTAGAGAATTGGATTTGAATACCAATGAATTAATCCACTTGACCCGAAACAGGAGTATGTGGGCCATGGCAGTCAAAGCTCAAACTGGGCATGGCAGGCACCTGATGATGATAAATTTTGCAGCGTGTAATTCTAGACCTGTTATGTAGTTTTTAATACGGTAGTTGATTGTGACTTGAAGAGGCTTTGATTAAATAGATTGACACCAAAAGTGAAAGTTCTTGGTTACATGAATTCATCAATAGATTGGTTAGATGGTCACAGTGGTAAATGAAGTTCACTCCTGAAAAGGGAGTGGGGGATTAGGATGCCACAGGAAAACAGTGGTTAGTGCAATGTTCTCGCTCGGGGTGCTCTGGAGTTCAGCTCTGGTGCTGTCTGTAAGCAGTTTGTATGTTCTTCCTGTGAACTGCGTGGGTTTTCCCTGGGTGCTCCAGTTTTCTCCCTCCGTCTAAAGACATACCAATTAGTAGGTTAATTGGTCATTGTGAGTTGTTCTATCATTAGGCTAGTTTAAAATAGGTGGGTTGCTGGGCAGTGCAGCTCATTGGACAGGAAGGGCCTGTTCTGCGCTGTATCTCTGAATAAAGTACAATAAAATAAATAGTAATTTATAAGATACTAAGTTTAGAGGGATAAATGATTCTTGAGTGCATGCCCATATAGTCCTGAAGGTAGCAATGGAACATAGAACAGTACAGCAAATGAACAGGCCCTGTGGTCCACAATGTTTGTTCTATCCATGCCAGTTTTAACTAATCCCATCTGATTTTACATGGTCTATATTCCTGATTTCTCTGCCTGATCATGTGCCTGTCTTTATGCCGCTTAAAAGATACTACTTTTCTATAGCACATTCCATATGCCTGTAACTCGTACAAGGCTTTGACCTGAAATGATTGCAATTCTTTTCCCCTCTTAGATGTTAGGAGCCAACTGAGTTCCTCTAGCAGATTGATTCCAGTATCTGCTGTCTCTTGTGTCTTCTGTTTTTAAGAAAACCTTACTTCATAATTCTCCTTTAAGCTCTCGCCTGCCCCCAAAGCCACACCCTCTATTATTTAACATTTTGTAATGGGTGGGGGTTTGGGAAGCAGGGGAAAGATGCTGACCATCTATATCATATTTATGCCTCATAATTGTATTTACTAGCAGGTCACTTCTCAACCTCTACTCCAGGTTAAAAACAACCAAAATCAGTTTTATTATCACTGACATGACATGAAATTTATCGTTTTGCAACAGGAGTAAGGTGCAAGGACACAAAAATCTAGTAACAAAGATCGAAAAGATCAATCCTGACACCACACGCTGGACAAGAATGGCTGACTGTCTGGTGCGACACGCTAAAAAAAACCTCACTCTAAGATATTTGTTTTTACTATAGTTCTGATGAAGGGTCTCGCCTCAAACTGTCAACTCTTCATTCCCTTCCAAAGGTGCTGCCTGACCTGCTGAGTTCCTCTAGCATTGAGAGTGTGTTACTATTTACTTGTATTTACACTTTCAGGGAGATTTGGATTTGCACTCCAAGGTTCTGCTGTACCTCAATGATCAAGGTGCAACACTTCATATTTGTCTGGATTAAACTCCACCTGCCATTTCTCTGGCCACATTTCTAATTGCTCTATATTCTGCAGAATCCTTTTGACAACCTTCCTCACTGTCCACAGCTTCTCCAGTTTTTGTCACCTGTGAACTTGTTAATCAGTCCACCTGCATTTTTGCCAATATCATTTGTACAAATCTCAGTGGTCCTGGGACTGATCCTTGTACGTCACTGGTCAGAATAACACCCTTCTACCACTATCCTCTGTTTGCTATGGCCAATCCAATTTTAAATGCAACCTGTCAAGTTGCCTTGAATCCCCTGTGCCTGTATCTTCTAGATCAGCCTACCATGAGGGACTCTTCAAACATCCAGTATGCTGCCCTCATAAATTGTTTTCACTACCCCCTCAAAATAAAACCAACTTTGATAGACAGACCTCTTCCCACACAAAACCATGCTAGCTATCCCTATTGCTTTTCAAGATGCAGTTAGGCCCTGTCCCTAAAACACTGAGTAAATGTGGTTGAATTGGTATATGCATTACATCTATTTCGGTTGAGAGACAATACAAAATCAGGGAAGCTGTTTGAAAGGATAGGTCATAACTTGGAGTCCTGTAAACTGTCTGCTGTTTTCTCTGTAATGGAATGTGAGGGGTATTCGGTATAGAAATTATTTTGTGTAGATGTCAGGGTTGGCAAATTGTAGTTGAGGATTAGGTGTGGACTGTTGTGGCTTTCTTTGGGTGTAGGTGGGTGAAATTGAAACTAAGGAGTAATTATGAAGTTTAAGGAGTAGAGGTGTCATTAGCTGGACATAGGTTTAGGATGGTTGTTGGAAGATTTGGAGGGCAGTTTTTTTTACTTGTGGTTGTGGGTAGTTAAAACGTGTTGCCTAGAGGAATAGTGATGTAGAAGTCCTCCACACATTCCAAGTGCTTGGATATGGATTTAAAAAGCCATAATGTTATGGACCAAGAGCTGGAAAGTGCTAGTAATACAAAATGTGCACTGATGTAGCTTTTTCTATACCATAAGCTTATTCCATAATTACTGCTAGACATTTGTGCAGTACATCGACCTTTATATAGCAATGTTATTTTAAATAATTGGTGTTATTTGCCTGTTGAGCATTTATTAATTTTTACTATGATGCTATTGCCCTGGGGCACATGCTTTCAACTTGCAATTTTTTTTGCTGTAATGAGTGGCCTGCCATTCTTTGCACATAAAAGGCTGCCTGCCAAGGCACCCACAATGCATTTTACCTAGCTTTTATTTACTGGAGTTAACTTAAACATTTCCAGAAACTTGAATTAAGGAATGACAGTAGTTAGTCCTTAATTATGTTGGGTAATGATGTAGTGTCACTGATTTAATAACTTTCCCATTAAAGTACATATATTTTAGTTTTTAGTGAGTAAATTATTGTACACATTTAATGGTTTTATTGATTTGTATTCCTGCATCAAAATTTTGAAAGCCATCTTTTTGTAAACTTTTTCCTGTTTTCAGTAAAATAGCATTGAAACAAAGCAAGGTGTTCATTAGGCTGCCAACTTTTGAGTCCTGGGCAGGTTCTAGTGACACCAAGTTTCCAGTTACAAGTTGAACATGTTACCTATGTCTTGAACTTGACCTACCTTATCCTTTGTACGATCAATTCAGCTCCTATATTGTTTTAGTTAGCTTTGCATGCACTGAATTGAACTTTACATTTACTTTCAGATGTCTGGTTTCTTAAGAACTTTGTACAACTCCAATTGATATTTAAATGTATGATACTACTATAGAAGTACTGAGGGGCAGGACAGTGTAAACTTGGATGAGATAGAAAGTACGAGTAAATATCATGCACCTCACCATGCAGTTTCTGAATGCTTGCAAGATGTACTTAGGACAATAATGATTGAAATGTATGTTTAAGACTCATGTATGTCACTTGGGTATCTTGAACATGATAGGGATTATTGGTCTTGTGCTTCACAAACATGAAAAAACCTGCAGATGCTGGAAATCCAAAGCAACACACTGTCCTTGAAGAATGGTCTTGGCCCAAAACGTTGACCGTTGACTCTTCTGTAGATGCTGCCTGACCTGCTGAGTTCCTCCAGCATTTTATGTTTGTTGCTTTAAAGTTGGTCTTTTTAATGTTTCGTGATTATTTGTTGGTTAAGGTGTAAGAAAACTTTGGAAATTTTTTTAGTGGCTTTCATAAAAGTGAATTCCTTATTACTTGTTACATTGATATCTTTGGTATTTATCAGTCTTTTTGTCCATGTCTCTGTCTAATCCATTGGTTTTCCATCTTGAAGTCCTCGAAATGAAGTTTTAAGTCCATGCTATTTTTGCCATCTCGTGAACTGAATTGTTAACACTTGACCCAGCATTCAGATACAGAAAACTTAAACCAGAGATTAAGATTGTTAGTTTAACCAGAGATTAAGTTTCTGGTTGTTAGCTATCAGAACTATCAAATTAACACTTCATTTTGCTTTTCATTTTACAGTTGAAGAGAATGGATTGTGGGAGCAGGGTCTGTCTTACGAGTGTCGAACTCTGCTTTTTAAGGCCATTCACAACTTGCTGGAAAGGTAATTGTTAGACTTTTCTATAATGGAACTTGTGTAAATTATTGACAAATTTCAATTTCTAACCCAATCTTGGTTTCCAAACTGATATGTTTGTATGCATATACATCTATGATGGAAATAGTATAAAGTGCATTCATAAGTATAATGTTGAGTTGGGGAGGTTGTCATAGAGTGACTTAGAATTATTATGAACTTCAGGTGTTTCTGTAAATTAGGTGACTATTCTCATTGAATAATTGGGAATAATTGTAGTATAGCTAGTCTGTAGGATAATTGTAGAAGAAGTTTGTTGATTCTTAACAAGCTACATAAGACTATCATGTATAATATCCAATCTTTGAGTTTGCAAAACGGATTGCAAATACATGGGATTTAGTAGTGGGTAAAGAATTGTTCAGTTCCTTGCCTCAAAATATTTGATAAAAAGTTTGAATATAATTAGTGCTTTAATAATCTTTTTTGTAGTTGTTTAGTTCAATACACATTCTGAGATTTAATTTCCATTCATTTGGTATGATTTAAGCAGGTCAGTTTCTTATAATTATTTTGTACCTTTGTTTTCAAAACTAAAATTGCATTGTCAAGCTTTGAATAAATAGATCTTTGCCGCAATCTAATCTGTTTCTGGTCTGTAGGTATTTAGTAACAAATCAATATTTTGCGTAGAAAGAGAAGGATGAACATAGGAACAGAGTTGACATTAAATATAATCTCAAAAAGTACCAGTTTTCAAATCCAGAAGATTCTAAGCTGCTTTTGATACGTTTGGTTATCTTCAGTGATTCTGTTTACTCTACCTGGAAGTCCATGCCATTTGGCCATCGTATGAAATTCATTTCCAAATTCACTAGTTTTAAGTGTTTCCCCTGATCACTTCCATGTGCCTTGTATATTGCAATAAAGCTGCATCTCAATTTACCCATTAACGATAGAAAGTTATAGATTTCTTCATTTTCAATGTAATTTCTGATAGAATCAGCTTGACGTCTCTTCCCTGAATTGCTTGTGTGCTTAGATGTTTCTGAATCTGACCACGAGGATAATTGTGTGTAAATGGCTTTTTACAATGTGCGTCTATATTCTGTACCATCCAAATCCTGAATGACGTCTGTAACTGAAACTACTGTAGACTTAAAGATGTCTCGATCCAAAGAAAAATGCTGTTTTATACAATTACTTTCAGATTTCACGTGTTATGTTGTGTAGCTGGTTTATAGATTTGTTTGCGTACTGTTGCATGGAACTAAAGGTGTGGTCTTCAGAAAGCTGAGATGTTGTTGAATTGAGTCCAAAATTCCACCCTTTAATGAACACCTTAATAGTCTGAATTGCTGATACATTTTTACAAGTGGTAGCTGGCTTCAGCAATTTTCTAAGTATAAAATTTGTTTTTTAAAGATGTTTCCTCTATAATAGAAGGAAATTTAAACTACTGGCATACAGCCATAAGTAGTGAACCACTTTGTATTTTTAATAATCTATAGAGCGAATCTTCTGGGAGAAGGTCCTCTTTGATATCTTCCTCTTTTAGAGGAGATGTCTTGCACCTAAGGACCACATTGAGTGGCAGACAAATATTAAGCCAGGTGGTGGTTGGTTTGTAACTGCAAAACTTTGTTTTCACTAACCCTGCCTACCTGGAAGTTGTTGATCATTATTACCCTGTGGGTAAGGACAATACTTGGTGGTCCTTGAGTACACTGGAGCTTTGTTTCACAAATGATTGACATAGAACCCGTTGCTGCTTTGACCATCTTCCTATGGGGTAGGGTATGTCCTTGCACTCGTCCTCTATCTCAAAAGAAAACTGGACAGCTTAAATATCACTGAAGATATATATTTGCGGTATAAACTGAAGTCTCAAATGGTTGTGGGATGGTGTGTACTAGTCAAATCAAGATGGTGGAATCTGGGCCCGAGAGTGGGAAAAGTCACTATCAGAGTGGACTTGGAGGTGATTCAAAGCAACAACACTGAGGTGGCAGGGCCCAACCCTGAGAGCGAGGAACGGCCCGCTGCTTGGCTGATTTAAGTGTCGGGCCATATTGGAAAAGTCAAATATGGGCTGAGTTGAGCCAGTGGGTCTAGGCCCGTGAGTGAGGAATGACCTGATGTTTGACTGATTTAAGCACCAGGCCACATTGAAAATGTCAGTGTGTTGGGGCTGGAGGAGAAGGATGGGCTCGCTGCTTTGCAAGGTTTATTCGTCTCTGCACTGAACTGAGGTTGTCGCCTGCAGGTAACAGGCTTCTGGACCAGCTGTGACTGGCTTTGTGCCCATGGACTCACTTTTATGAATTTCATTAAATATTATTTGCATACTTTTATTGTTCACACAATTTTTCTCCCTCTCCATTGGGCGTTTGATGGCCTTTTTTAAATGGGTTCTATTGGGTTTCTTTGTTTTGTGGCTGCCTGTAAGGAGATGAGTCTCAAGGTTGTATATAGTATGTATACTTTGAACATTCAATGCCAACTGTTTTGGGTACAATTTGGCCTTTTTATTTGTTTGCTAATTGTACGTCTACATTGGCTGGTATTTTAGACAACAATCAAATGGCATGGAAATTTCTTGGCTCATAAGGAAACCTTCTTCCTTCATGGGCTTTCCCTCTTGCCATTCAGCAGTCTTAGTCTGAGCAATCTGGCACTGAATCCCTAAATAACAACTGGGTGATGTCCACTACTTGTTGGAAAATTCCAGCACTCAGCTCTGTGGCTAGGAGTTGACTTCACTGGCAAGTAGGTAGCTGGGTTGGAGATCAAGCCACACTGCCAGAAATAAAATATATTGGTCCTTCGCTTAATGCTCAGATGTGTTCACTGGAACAAGAGTGCTAATTGAATTGGTCCAAAAAATGGTTGTTACAGTTTTGTATGCGTAAAGATACTGCGTGTTACTCTACCGGGAATTTGTGGATCTCTTCTCCATTTGTGCTTTTGTATCAATATGTTGAGGCCTGCTGAATGTGAAGATCCTGTCAAAGGTCTGTCACTACTTGATCAGTGTGGCTGCTCTGTGCTGTGGTGTGGGTCACAGGGTTGCTTCCTGATTGGCATGGTTGCTGCTGACCTTTACTGGGATTTAGCTGAATTTGCTCCATGGTTTGACTGCCCATGCTACAGATTAATGATGGGGTGATATTTGGAGCTGGCATGGATCTGATAGGCCAAAAATCTGACTCCAATATTGTAATTAGTCAGGTCCTCCTGATCACATGGTGGTGGAGGCAATGACAGCTGTTGGCTTCCCTTTCACTTTGCTCATTGTCTTTCCCTTTGCTCGTTGTCTTTCCCTTCCCTCTGGGAGAGCACAACTTTCCTTGCCCATGGATTTTACTATGATATTGAACACAATGTCCAGTAACCTCTAATGAGTTTTTAATAGAGAAATCTCTGAGCGAGGAAGTGCTGTGTGGCCAAGTCGGGTAGAAGACAGCAGTTTCCATCAAATCCAACAGGCGATGAAGAGTATGACTATAACATCCAGGCAGTCAACACATAGAAATGCTACTATCCGTGCCCCAACACTGGTCCACAGTGTTGCCAACTTGAGACCCCAGCTTGAGGTGGAGTACCCTCACCGTTCACCCATCAGCCTCTCCACACCAAACCATGAAAAACTCTTTGCTGTGGGGGTGTCAAAGGAGGGCAGTGCTCATAGCAGATTCTTGGCACAGGCATATGCAGAAGAAGAGAGTATCTGGTTTGTCAGGTGCCTAGCACAGGAATGTACAAGCCCATCTGTGAGTGTTCTGTTTGGGAGACCGAGAACATCATAACAAATTGGCACTCTGGCGAAGTGCTAAAGGTACATACTGGTTAATAGCATCTGCTTCCATAATTCGACAAATTCTGGCTTAGAAATCCTTCCGGTAAGGTGGCTGCACACTCATTTTCAGCAGCCTCTCTGGGTCCAAACAAGGTGTAATTGTTTGTCCTTTACATCTTTTTTTTAATAATATGGCAAGATATTAAGAACATCAAGTACTACAGATCTAACTCATCAGCAAGTTGCTGGATAGTGGAGGAGCTGGACTTGTTGCAGATCGTGTGGCTGGTTGCTACAGGAAGGCATTGGAGGCCGTGTGTAGTCCCAACATACGGTACAATTGATTGTCTCGGACAATCCTTGTGATCACAAAGCTCTGTTGGACATTAGTAATGTAGAATACTGCAAGTCCGGTTCACTGGTTCATTAGTGAAACTGATGGCAGGGGAGCTGCGTGGTTGTTGTGCAGACTAGGTCCTTATGCCGTGAGGTTACCTGTTGCAGCCGCCTAGGGCTGTATTCATGGGTATTCATGTAGGGTTGAATGATAATTGAACTTGAGGTTGTCCATGTCTTTACTGAATAAGGACTGAATACAGATATGCTTATAATTCCCCCTTCCTTGAAGTTAACTTCTGTCATGTTGTTTTGTGGTTAAACATTGACAATTCTTTTCTAGGAAGGAAGAGTGCAAACTCCCAAAATCTGAATCTGCACTTAAGACAAAATGATGCTCATTATAGTGATCAACCTGGCTCTGACATTACTCCAAGATTAATCTAATTTTCTCTGTCCTCCCCCCGCACCCCCCCAGATAGCTCCCCATTTTTCTTTCAGTAGGAGTATGGATTGTTTTAAGATAAATTGACTTCCCATACTTGATTTGGTTGCAAATGTAATTAGTAGTTAGTTATTTTGTGATACTGGGTCTATTATTTAGGATTTAATTTGTGTCCTAGCTTGTCATATGACAGTGGACATGTGGGCAGCCCTATAGTTTTAGTAATTTAACTAACGTAAAGCTTGGTGAAGTATTTGAATCCTTCAAAATTTTGGAGGTTGATCACTGTAGAATATATTTTACAAATTTTGACTTTAACAACCAACCACTGTTCATATTACTAACTTTGAAGGAGGAGCTGTCAGAAACAAAATCTCAAATGATGAAAAATAATTTGTTTTTTTAAACACTAATTGTCATATCTGTGGTCCAAAAAATTCCACCTTCAGAAGAAAATAAAATTATTCAAAATTCTTCTTTTGACCGCTATCACCAATTGTAGAACTAATATCAAATACTTAGCCTCTTGCCGAACATTTTATTTCCTCCCTATCCAGTGCATCTGCCTCCATGATAAATTCAGTTGTTTTGTAGTTTAGTGTCCAAGGAAAATGCTACAAATCCAGCAATCTTTGAAGTGTTTGTACTTGTTGCCTCTTGTTTAGTTTATAAAAATCACAAGGATGTCAATTATAATGGTCTCTCCCCAATGTAATGCTTGCTTTTCTCTGCTCCCTTTTGTAGAGTGTTTTCTCTCCCAGTGGAAATCCTTAATTGCCTAGGCTTTTCCTGCTTTTTCTTCTCCTAGCTTCCATGCTGGTAGAACATTAGCTAAAGTCTTGTTGATTATATTATCCAGTCAATCTTGAAACAATATGGACAGTGAACAGGGGCAGGATTGAACTTGCCCCTATCTCTCAATAATTGAATAATCTGCTCCCAGTTTGCCAAAGATAAAAGTGGCAATAAGTATGAAAGTTATTGGCATGTGGGATTCTGCAGAAGATTCTGATGAATGTAGTCATCTTACATATACCCATAGAATTTAACTGTAACTTGAATACCTTCAGAACTAAGACAAATGTGACTGCATGTCACCACCAACACCAGCCGCACCCCCCGCACCCATCAAACATAGTCAGACAGCTGTGAATCACAGTTTGCCTTGCTCACTAGAAGCTGGAAATTTTTAATTTCTTTAAAAGAACTGGAACCTGATGTTAAAAACAAATTGTAGACACTGTCTGTATGGCTAGTAGATTAATATGAAACCTGAAGTGATTTTGCTTTGGTTGCTCAAGTAACAACTTAGAAAGTAGTGCAAAGTAACTGCTGCTATTTATTGTGCTTTTCATTTGATATATTTAGTTTGTATAGTTCTAGTGAGTAGCTGTAATTACTAAAGTGTTCAAAAGTTGTCTAAACTGTAGATTTAGCATCAGGACCTTTGAGTAATTTAACATTATTTTACCCATTCAGAGACAGATGAGCACTCTGAAGTAACAGACTGGAATAATTTGTTCTTGGATTAGACCTTCGGTTTCTTTTACTCTGTGGTACAAAATGTTTTGAGCCAGTAAAGATTGTTATTGAAAAATTATAAAATGCTGTTTGCTGATAGTTTTTTTTACATTCCCTTTATCAGACCAGGTTACTGAACACGTTTCTGCATTTCTCAGCAGATGTGACTAAAGCTGCATATTTTACTTAACTTTTAGCTCTTATGGCAGTGCATAGTGTTTCAAAACAAAGCTAGTATTGGTTTTCTCCCACAATATGGCTGAGAAATCTAAATGCTGAAATGATATAGATGGACTCGACTGTAATCTCCCATTCCACCAAAAACATTTGTAAGAAGTGACAAAGAGAAAGATAAATTTGCTTAATTTGAGAGCAGCATTACTTGATCTTGTCAATACTAGATCAAAACATGACTACTAAATCAATGTGAGTAAATTACCATGGTCATCTTTTGACAAAGGGTGAAACTTCTAATTTCTACACCTTCTTTGGGTTTTGCTGTAAGATGTACAACTGAACTTTTGAAGTGTCTTTTTACAGGTCTGCTTATTGAGTGTTCTCCCAACTTAAATTTCAGAAATCTCAATACAAAAATTCTCAGGATGAGGCTTTTCATTCTAGAATGGAGGAGATGTCCTCCTTTTTCAAAGAAAGGGGCTTCTCTTCCTCCACCATCTACGCTGCCCTCAACAGCATCTCTTCATCTCTTCTATTTCACGCACGTCTGCCCTTAACCCATCCTCCCGCCACCTTACCAGGGACAGGGTTCTTGTCCTCACCTATCACTCCACCGGCCTCCGCGTCCAGTGCATAATTCTCCGAAACTTCTGCCACCTCCAACTGGATCCCACCACCAAACATATCTCTTCCTCTCTCCCCCCCCCCCAACTTCCTGCTTTCTGTAGGGATCTCTTTCTATGCGACTCCCTTGTCCATTTGTTTTTCCCCACTGATCTCCTTCCTAGCACTGACCCCTGGAAGTGGAATAAGCGCTACACCTGCCCCTACACCGCCTCCCCCCTCACTACCATTCAGGGCCCCAAACATTTGTTCCAGGTGAGGCGACACTTCACCTGTGAGTCTGTTGGGGTCCTGTACTGTGTTCGGTGCTCCCAATGTGGCCTTCTTTATATTGGTGAGATCGACTAGATTGGGAGACCACTTCACCGAGCACCTATGCTCTGTCCGTCAGAACAAGTGGGATCTCCCAGTGGCCACCCATTTTAATTCCACTTCCCATTCCCATTACGATATGTCGATCCGTAGCCTCTTCCACTGTCATGATAAGGCCACACTCAGGATGGAGGAATAGCACCTTGTATTCCATTTGGGTAGCCTCCAACCCGATGGTGTGAACATCGATCTCTCAAACTTCCAGTAATGCCTGCCAGCCCCCCCCCCCAACCATTTCCCGTCCCCTTTTCCCTCTCACGTTATCTCCTTGCCTGCCCATCGCTTCCATCTGGTGGTCCTTCTCCACCCCCCACCTTCCTTTTTCTTTCTTCAATGGCCATCTGTCTCTTTCACCAATCAACCTAGAACTTTGCTTCATCCCTCCCCCTCCAAATTTCACCCTAACATTTCTCTCTCCCTCCCCCCACCTTTCAAATCTACTCCTCAGCCTTTTCTCCAGTCCTGCTGAAGGGGTTCAGCCTCAAATGTCGATTGTGCTTTTTTTCCATAGATGCTGCCTCTTGCTGAGTTGCTGCAGCAATTTTTGTGTGTTGCTTGGATTTCCAGCATCTGCAGATTTTCTTTTTTTTTCAAAAATTCTCAACAGATATTGTAATAATTGTCCTGTGTTTCAATATTACCATAATATCTTGTGTGTGTGAAAAATTGAATAGACAGTGGGCGTACATTTTATAATGATGAATTTCTATTTCCAACTCCTTAAAATTGTGTTTCCTTATGGAGGAAGGGAATAGTTTTCCACAGCAAATTATCGGACTGTTTCATTGAATCTGTTACTTGGCTCTGAATTGGTCACTTGAATGTACTTTTTGTTTTAATAATATGGATAAAATATTTTTGGTCTGTCTTCCCCTCTGCAGAGTGTGATGGAATTATCTTCTCTGGTAAACTCAGCATACTGAGTCCTCCTTCAAATAAGAGCAGAATTTCTAACTTGTATTCTGTTCCAGGGAAGATTTTGTGTCAGTTTGGCTGATTGAAATATAAACTTGAAAAAAAGCAATGTTCCAAAGTTGCTTTTCAACAGTTTTTCCATTTATGACCACCTTCCTTTTCTTTTTCAAAGGTGCTTGTTAAATAGGAACTTTGTGCGGATTGGGAAATGGTTTGTGAAGCCATATGAGAAGGATGAGAAACCGGTAAACAAAAGGTAAATATGGTT
Organism: Mobula hypostoma; assembly: GCF_963921235.1. Lineage (NCBI taxonomy): Eukaryota > Metazoa > Chordata > Chondrichthyes > Myliobatiformes > Myliobatidae > Mobula > Mobula hypostoma. Next base: position 7,158,011 of record NC_086119.1, on the reverse strand, counting down.
ATAGTAGAACTTTTTATTGTTGCATCTCTTGTCACATTTGTAATTGTCTTTTCAGTTGCTCGACTCTTGCTAAAATTTTAATACTTTGCTTTCCCCGATTCTGATTTGGGGAGCTGAATGATTTTCTTAATTTATGAAATTTCAGTCTCCACAGCCTGAGATTAATTCTGATTGTGACTAAATTGGTAACCTAATGTCAGATTTTATTTTTTTAAACATTTAGATTATTGAGCTAAAAAGAGTTAAACCAAATAAATTGTCAAACATAATTGAGCTTGCTTGATTTGTTTTTGTCTTTCACAAGGATAGGATGAAAGTAATTTCTACTACTGGGATATGGAGTTACATGTGTTCTTATTGACCTTAGCATTGACACTTCAGTGTTGTGACCTTAAGGTCTACTTGTACAGACTTCACTCTGATCAAAAGAAGTTGGAATTTAACTGGTCAATCTCTTGGTTTGAAGTTTAACATTTCAGTTCACATTATGACTGCTTTGTTGCACTGCATGTGGAGAATTATAAGCCAACTTTGTAAGGTGGACTCTGAAGACGGAGTGTTGGAAATGGCCTGCAGGCAGGCTGTGTCAATGAGCAGAAACAGAATTAATGTTTTTCCACAAAGGTTTTTCATCAGAACTTGAAGTAATATGTAACTGATGAAATGCTTTTAGAAGGGGAGAGGTGAGAATGAATTGGATGTAGAGCAAGAGAATGACAAAATGATGGTGTAAACTGGGAGAAATTGAAAGTTTAGTAATTGCAATTAATCTGTTTGGAGGAGGATGAATAGAAGGTGAGGTGTGAGGACACCAGTCTGCTGGAACTGTGGGATACTAAATACAACAGTTGCTGGAAATCTGGAATAACACTACTGAAAGAACTTGATGGAGCAGAATTGGTGAAGGGTGGGAAATGTTACTTATTAATAACTTTTCATCAAAACTGCTCTGTCCTGATGAAAATGCGAAAGCCTGTTTCTCATTGTTAAATTCAAGTCCTGGGTTCTGTAACATTCCTGTTTGGAAGATGAGATGTTGTTCCTTGTGCTTACTGTAGGACTTGTTTGTACTCTGTAGTAGGCCCTCCATTAATTGGGGTCGACCATGGATGTTGCATCCTAGCTGTCTCAACGAGTCAAGGCAGTACAATATAGAGAGCAAGCTGTTGCCTGTGTAGACTGCTTCTCTCCATGCAGCTGATGAATGTAAAGGAGAGCACATTGCTAGTGTCAAATGCAGTACACTCTATTAGTATGAGTGAATTGTTACTTAAGCTGCAAGAGGACTTTGGAATCTCTGGGTGCTTTGAAGGAAATTGCATGTGAAGAAGCTGCAAGAAAGGAGTGGATTTTGAGAGAGATTGTGGAGTACACCAGGAAGTCACAGAAGAAAGTTTCCTGAGTTTTTTAAGGAGGTGACCAGGGAAACTGGGCCTGTCCAAGGAGAGATTTGCTGGAGAGGGCCTAGAAGTGGTTCACAGGAATAAAAGGTGATGAGTGTTTGATGCCTCTGGGTCTTTGGGGAGGATTTCAGTGAAACTTAAAGGATACTGAACGGCCTTGACAGAGTGAATATGGAGAGGATATTTAAATTAGTTGGACCATGTAGGTTCAGAGGGCAAAGCCTTAGAATAAAGAGGTGTTCCTTTATCACTGGGGTGAAGAGGAATTTCTTCATCTAGTAGATGGAAAATCTCAAAGTTCGAAGTACATTTATTATCGAAGTATGCATACTATATACAACCTTGAGATTTGTCTTGTTACAGGCAGCCAGGAATTAGTTGATACAGAGGACTGTGAGGGTCAAATCATTCTGTATATTTAAGAAGGATGGGGTTTTTGGTGAGGGGTTTAAGGGTTATGGGAGAAGATGAGCCAAAGTGTTGGGGGAAAAAATCAACTCTGCCATTATTGAATCATGGAGCTGACTTAATGAGCTAAATAGCACAATTCTGCCCCAGTATCATAAAAACCTATAATTGAGGGCAGGTGATGGACGTTATCAAAGTAGGTAAGTAGATTTTGTGTTGCAGGGTAAGCTGGTCCAGAAAGTTTGAATACATAGGATCCAGGGCAAAAAAGAAAATTGATATGGGCTTGGTAGGAGGAGGAGGGTTGCTTTCCAGATTGAAAACCTGTAACTAGTGGTGTGCCACAAGCTTCAGTGTTCCAGTATACTCATTGTTATCCATACTAAAGATTTGGGGGAGAATGTAGGTGGCAAGCAATAGTAAGCTTGCATCTGATGCCAAAATTGGTAATGTGGTGGACAGTGAAGAAGGTTGTCTAAGGTTACAACAGAATCTAGATCAGTTAGCAAAGTGGAGAGGGAATGGCTGACTGAACGTAATTCTGACAAGTGCAAAGTTATGCTGCTGTTGTATTAAACCAGCTGAATTTGGCATCTGAACAGGTCAGTTACAATGAAGGATCAGTGACCTGTTAAACTACTTTTTCTCTGTAGATCTCAATTATAGCATTGGCTTTGTTTTCACCCTCTTTCTCTGATTTGCATTTTACCAGACTGATAATTTGGAATCAATATGGCTTTGTTTCTCAGCTGGCAATACCGTTATTTGCATCTGTCTCTCCTGATCTCCATTCTGTCACAAACTTGTCTTTGTTCTTTCAATCTCTCTCCTTTCTCTGCAGCTTGAAATATTTTTGTTTCCATGGTTCAGATGAAGTGTCATCAATCTGAAGTATTTTGAGTATTTGCAGCATTTTCATTTTTGTTTTTCTTCCTTATCTGGGTTTGTTATTTTTTTGCCTTTTAGATTGTGAAATGCCAGTTGTATTTAAAGACCAATATTCAGAATGTATAATTCATAATTTAACTAACATTGTTTCAGGCCAAATAGAAGTCAGTGGTGGAACACTTAGATTTCAGGTTTTTGGGGAAACCTTTGAAGTACTGGGATATGCAAATACCTGATTAACCACTCACATTTTAAGGTTATTGCATACAGTAAATTAGCTTCCTTATGATTTCTCAGAAGTGTTAATATGAAGAGAACCAATGTTAGACAAAGAAATGTAGTAATTTAGACAAGTGTCATACCAAGGTGTTGCAGCCAGCAAAACGGCCAACTTCATTAAGGCTAGGCTGTGATTATTAGCATTTGAAGGAAAGGAGCTCAGCTCTGATGTATTGTGAGTGCTCAATGAAGGCAATATGTCTGTAAAGTTGTGAGTTTTAGATCTATTGCCAAATTAAATGAAAAGCAGGGTTGCTGCAGATTATGATTTGAGTCTCCGGGATAACACTATAGTAAAGAAAACCTTTTCAATTTCGTTTATTATTTAAAAGGCTGCTATTGATTTTGGGTTAAACATTTCAAGTAGTTGATTAAAATAAAGGCTGAATTGCTTTAAGATGATCTGCAGATAGTTACCAGAATTTATTCCACAGGATGTTGATCAAACAAGTGGCTTGATTTTCTTTTTTAATACTTCCTTCTATAAGAAAGAATATTTACCCTTCATTACTGGTTCAGAGATTTGTTAGTACATTTCAAAATACCTTGACAAATTAGATGTGCTAAATTCTAGAAATATTCAGCTGATTTTCTGTAATAGAAAGTATACTCACTACAATCCTAATCACTGAACATTTTAGTATAAATTGGTAATCAACGTTGTTGGCAGGGCAGGATAATCGTACATAATCTCCAAAATTAGCTGACAGGAGATTATTCTCCTAGCTAGCTGCAGTTCCAGAGAGGTGTTTTTACAGACTGCTGGCTGATGGAAGTTGGTGCTTGAGAGTGAGAGAGATATTGTGCATCTTACGACACTAAGATTGGAGGCGTTGTGGACAGCGAGGAAGGCTTTCAAAGCTTGCAGAGGGATCTGGACCAACTGGAAAAATGGACCAGAAAATGGCAGATGGAATTTAATGCAGACAAGTGTGAGGTGTTGCGTTTCGGAAGGACAAATCAAGGTAGGACATGCACAGTAAATGGTAGGGCACCGAGGAAATGAACAAAGAGATCTGGGAGTTCAGATACATAATTCCCTGAAGGTGGCGTCACAAGTAGACAGGGTTGTAAAGAAGGCTTTTGGCGTCCTGACATTCATAAATCAAAGTATTGAGTATAGGAGTTGGGATGTTATGGTGAGGTTGTATAAGACATTGGTGAGGCCAAATTTGGAGTATTGTGTGCAGTTCTGGAAGGATATCAGTAAGATTGAAAGAGTTCAGAGAAGATTTACTAGGATGTTGCCGAGTCTTCAGGAGTTGAGTTACAGGGAAAGATTGAACAGGTTAGGACTTTATTCCTTGGAGCATAGAAGAATGAGGGGGGATTTGATAGAGGTTTACAAAATTATGAGGGGTACAACAAAGTAAATGTGAGCTGGCTCTTTCCACTTAGATTAGGCGAGATAAATATGAGAGGATATGGCTTTAGGGTGAAAGGTTTAGGGGGAAACTTCACTCAGAGTGGTGGGAGTGTGGAACGCGCTGCCATCAGAGTGGTAAATGCGAGCTCACTCTTAAGCTTTAGGAATAAATTGGATATCTACATGGATGGGAGAGGTCTGGAGGGTTATGGACTGGGTTCAGGCCAATGGGACTAGCAGAATAAAGTTTTGGCCCAGACTAGAAGGGCCGAATGGCTTGTTTTCTGTGCTGTAGTGTTCTATGGTTTAGTATTTAAATGCTGTTAGTAGACCTACTATACTTAAGTAAAAGTAACGCGATTTAATAGGGAAACTTGAGACTGATGGAGCTAGATCTGTCTTGGGTAATATTTGTAGCTGGGAGCAATATTAGATTCATAATCAAAATATATTGGAAAAAGATCTAGTGCTTTCCCAGCATCTATGACAAACACTTCTTGGGCTTCCAATTGGGTACAGGTATCGATTATAATTGATGTTTCAATGGCAAACTTTGCCATCTTCATCAGGTACCAGACTAGACATGCTAGTTTGTCATCAAAATGTTTGTTATAATCGATACCTGTACTCGGCTAGAAGTCCAAGAAGAGTTTATTTGTAGAAATATATATATATATTTAAAATCAACTAGTTTAGTGTAGTTTAGTGTTGTTTTACGTAGTTCAGTGTAGTTTTTGTATTGTTCATGTAGCACCATGGTCCTGAAAAACATTGTCTCGTTTTTACTGTGTACTGTACCAGCAGTTATGGTCGAAATGACAATAAAAAGTGACTTGACTTGAAAAGCTACTATAGTGCTTTAAATTTACTGATAATATGACTCTTCTGGATGTTTACACTGTGTGATTATAAAACCTGTTTATTCTTCCTGGATTACAGAGCTAAAATTTCTAGTACACACCCATAATTTTTGAAGGTTAATGTTATCAGTTACACAAACAATTGTAGCCAATTAATCTACCAAATTGGTTTATTCATAGATTGCAATTTACTCTACATCAGAAAGCTTGGGTGTTTAGTACTGCAGCTCTTTAGAAACATCCATGAAAGGGCAAGCAGATAATGTGTTCCTTTTGTGTTTGAACAGAACTTAAAAAGCAGACATATTCAATTCCTGAAGGGTGTGGCAAGGTGCCTGATGTATGTTGAACAGACTTTATTGAAGTGTGCAGCTGTTCTTCTGGAGTTGGGTTCTGTTATGGCTGTCAACTAAAAAAAAATCATGTGTCTAATGCCAAAAAAGTTAATTTTAAGTAGCGATAAGTAAAATCTATCTACATCTGTTTTTAAAAAGCAACTAGAGACAAAGTTTTGGATGATTTTGATGAATGGAGGAATGGGTTAGAAGGTTATTTATTTGATAGGTTATCTTTCTTCTCAAATGGGAAGTTTTAACGTTTGAAGAGGCTAAGGAACTTCAAAGGATATTGGGCAAGCCTTTTAAAACTTGGTCAGAAGAGATAAGATAGCTGTTTGCATTGAAGGAAAGTAAATATTGTGAGGGGAGGGGTGATTTGAAATGGAGGATGACAGAACCCAAGTAGTAGGAACTCTACTATCTACTTTAATTTGCTGATTGAATATGGTAACTTTTCATTGCTGGTATTGTTGGGGGAGCTAGAGATAAATTCTTGTAAGGTCCAAGAACCAAAGTAGAAACTAGAATAAAATTGAATTTGGGATTAGAATTGTGGGGGGGAGGGGGGAGGAAGATGAGGATAATGATTGGGAAGGCAGGGGCAAAGCAGAGTAGATGGACTCTTGTCATAGCATCTCTGAGCTGTTGGTGCTCTTTTTTGAGGTAGTGTTGGAGGCACTATCAAAGTTTAAGAATACTAATTTGTAGGGAAAAGAAGCTAAGGTGAACTTTTGCAAGAATGAACTGATTTGACAGATGAGAGTAGGGTCCAGTATCTGCTTTATGGTCCAGCTAGATCTGATGCTGAACCACGTAAATTTGCATCCTTTGGAATTGTTGGTTGTGGGGGGGGGGACTCAATTAAAGGAGTAGTGTGAGAGAGTGCAGTGTTTTAATCAGGTTTGTCATTAGCTTTGATAACTATTTCCAATAACCTACGCATAATATTAAGTGGTTTCAACATTACTAATGTTCCTAAGCTTTGTCAAGTAGGATGTTGCCGTTAAACTGAAACTAAACTGGTTAAGCTATACATCCTGTGGCTGTAAGACTAAACTGGATACTTAGTGGTGAGTGATTTGCCTTCTGTTGCCCCGAGCATTTTGCCCCTAATGGGGCTCGTGTGTCAGTAAGTACACATTACTTGCTCCAGCAGCACTTCAGAAGCTTGATGCCATCCGGGTTAGACTATCTCGATTAATGCCTCATATCCTCCCTAGGTATTTGCACCATCAACAAAATGCAATAGTTATTCATTTCGTTTATTCTGGCAGTGTCTCCCAAACCCACTGTTTCTCCAACCAAGGTGGAAAATGTGTATGAATCCGCCTTCATGATGCATTGTGACTTGGAAATGTTTTATTCATTATCACTGCAGGGTTAATATTTTGAAATGGCTTATCAAACATCACTAGCTATAGTTTTAGCAGAAGTTGCCGCTAAGAAATTAGAGCAGGAATGGGCCATTTAGCTGGTTGAGTCTGCTCCACTATTCAATAAGATCATGGCTGATCTGGCTGTGGATTCTGGTCCCCTTAACCCTAATTTCCCTACTGTGCAAGGATCTATCAAACTGTTTTAAGTGTATTTAATGAGTTAGCCCCTACTGTTCCCTGAGGCAGATGATTCTGCAGATTCACAACTCTAGGAAATGCAGTCCTTCCTTATCTCTATCCTCAATCTGTCCTGAATCTTGAGGCTATTCTCCTAGTCCTAACCTAGAAACAACCTTGCTCATTTACCTTATGTCCCTTTTATAATTTGTATGTTTCTATAAGATTACCTCATTCTACAGAGTTCCAGGGTGTAGGTTCCCAGATGACTCAATCCCTCATCTGTGGAATCAACCTAATGAACTTCCTCTGCATCTCCTCCAAAGCCAGTATATGAAGGATCTCGGCACATTGACTCTTTATTCCATTCTCGCTTGCTGGGTTCCTCCAGCATTTTGCGTGCATTACGCCAATATTCCATTTACCGCCTTGATAGCCTTGTACGACTCATTCACCAGCACTCCCAAAACCCTCTGCACAACACCATGCTACAATCTTTCACAATTTAAATAATAATCTGATACTCTATTTTTCTTTCAGAAACGAATGACCTCACATGTACCAATATTGTATTCCATTTGCTCATTTACTTAACCTATCTATAATCTCTAGATTCTCTGCATCCTTTATGCAATTTGCTTTTCCACTCCTAGTGTTATCGGCAATTTAGATAGCTACTCACTGACCCTTCTTCCAAATCGTTAATGTATATTGTAAACATTTGCAAGACCAGCACTCCTGTAGCATTCATTCATTACTGACTGCCAACCAGAGAAACACCCATTTATCCCAATGTTCTGCATTCTGTTGGTTAACTAATCCTCTGTCTGTGCTAATACAACTTATTGCATTCTTATGGATAAGGCTTTCATGCAACACCTTATTGAACATCTCTAGAAATCCAAGTATGTTATGTCCACCTATTGCCCTCTATCATTATATCTTTATAGAACTGCAGTAAGCTTGTTAAACAGAACCTGCTCTTTCTGAATCTCTGCTGTGTCTGGCTGATGGAATAATTTCTATCCATATGTCGCTACTACTTGTCTCTTAATGATGGCTTCAAGCATTTTCCTGACTAGAGGTGTTAAGCTGCTTATATTACCTGCCTTTTCCCTACATTCTTTTTTGAATATTGGCATGACATTTGCTGTTTTCCCATCTGCCAGGACCTGCCCCAAAAACAAAGAAAATCACACACAGACACAGACACCCCTGAAGGAACTCAGCAGATCAGAAATAAAGAGTCGGCATTTTGGGCTGAGACCCTTCATCGAGAATAGCAAGGAAAGGAGAAGAAGACAGAATTAGAAAGTGGGGTGGGGAGAGTGGAAGAACTACAGGCGGTCTACAGGTTGATTGGCGAAGCTAGGTGAGGAGGAAAGTGGGTGGGGGAAGGGGTGATAAAGTGAGAAACTGGGAGTGGAAAAGGTAAAGGGCTGAAGAAAGAATATGATATGAGAGGAGAGTTGACCTTGGGAGAAAAGGGAGGAGAAGGGGCACCAGGGGGAGGTAATGGGCAGATGAGGCGAGAAGAGAAAGGTGTAAAAGGCAAGCCAAAATGGGAGAATTTTGGTAAGTTATCATAAATGCCTCTACAATAACTCTGCCATTCCATCAGGATGAGTGAGGAACTTGTTCTTTTAGTGGTAGCTGGAAAGTCAATTTGACAAATTCTTTTAGAACATGTACATGAGATTTTAAAGTAGAACCTGAAATCTTTCTCTAAATGTTCATTTAAATAGACTATAAAACTTGCTTGTATAGGAGACCAAATGTTAAATTTTTGGACCACAGTTTGTTAAAAGTGCAACCTTGGTATATTGTTTAAGATTTGCTCTTACTTGAAATGCAAGTACCATTCGGAATTTTACTCATTAATATTAGATTATGAGAACAGTCAGTCCTTGTTTATTGTCATTTAGAAATGCATGCATGTATTAAGAAATGATACAATGTTCCTCCAGAGTGATATCACAGAAAAACAGGACAAACCAAAAACTAGCACTGACAGAACCACATAATTATAACATACAGTTATAGCAGTGCAAAGCAATATCATAATTTGATAAAGAGCAGACCATGGGCACGGTAAAAAAAAAAGTCTCAAAGTCCCAATCGACTCCCGAGTCCCCGATAGTGGTGGCAAAAGGGAGAAACTCCCTGCCATAAACCCCCAGGCACCGACAACTGCCTATTCATTGGAAGCACCCGACCACAGCCAACACTGAGTCCGTCCATCTGAAAACTTCGAGCCTCCGACCAGCCCCTCCGATACAGCCTCCCGAGCGCCTTTGACCTCGCCCTGGCCGCCGAAACAAGCAAAGCTGAGGATTCGGGGCCTTCTCCAGAGATTCCAGATCACACAGTAGCAGTGGCAGTGAAGCGGGCATTTCAGAAGTTTCTCCAGATGTTCCTCCGTACTCTCATGTCTGTCTCCATCAAATCAGAATTGTGCACGGTACCCTACTTGACACATAACAAATATCATTCACCGGAGTGGCCATGCGCGCTGCGAGTACTTACAGTTCACATTAAGTTATTGATCTCTGGCACTTCTAGAGGGAGGCATCAAAGACTTGCAAATTTCTGTAGGTGTACAGACAAACTACATCACAATGTAATATGGAGGCTCCAATGCATAGGCTCGCAGAGAACCTTTCAGACGGTTGTAGATTCAGCCAGCGCAACCCTTTCTACTATCAAAGACATCTTCAAGAGGTGCTGCATCAATTCAAAGAGAAAAGGAGTTACTGGTTTGGGTTTAAAAGCTTTCAACAGAACTGGAAATGTCGAGGTTTGCTTCAGCTGCACATGTGGACCTTGGTTCAGTTGGTTTTGCTATATACTGATGGCAGTTGTGCCTGGGTCATGTCCATCAGAAATGTCTGAGAGATGCTAATCTGTGATGTTATTTCAAACACATTGGTTCTAATTTTGTTGTGTCCTTGGTTAATTATAAATGCCAAAAATTAGATTTTGTAGTCTGTTGTTATCTGGTTGCAGAAGTTTCTTTGAAGTATAATTTTAAGGAAACCTTTTAGGAAAGGACCCTGTTCTGTTACTTTGGCAATACTTGATCTGAAGAATAACAATTTTTTTTTAAAAGGTACTAATGTTACCTTACAGTTTCTGTTGACTAGAATGAGAGCTGACGAGAACAGTTTTCATATTACTGCAAGAAACCCTGCTCAAATACTCGTGGTTAAAAAGAACCTCTGCAAAAAGTCATCATTGGCATTTTTTTAAAACCTCTAAATTTTGGGGTTGGCCTTCAATTACAAGTTGATAAAGAATTACTTGTTTATCTTTTCATGTCAATGATAGCAGGTAATACTTACCTAGTGAATGCATTACAGGCCTAACCCGTTGCTTGTAGTTAAGGCTTTGGGGAAGGGAGTTTATTTGCATCATGTTAGATTTGGTTTGGAAAAATTCAAATTAAGGTCAATTGCTTTTAAAACTGTTTCACAGCTGCAGAATTTTAGTCGATTTAACGATAAAAACTTATTAGATTGATTATTTCAGTTATATTGGTCAAGAATTTCAGAATCCTATTTATTATCACTGACTTGTATGACACAATTCAGAAATCTACAGAGGAGAAGATTCTCCTGTTCTGAATGTGCTGTTCCTGAATTTTTGAATGTGGGTCTTTCCTAATGGTAGTAATGAGAAGAGGGCATGTACTGATGGTGGGGTGAGTTGTACTTGTGATGGCACTGGCTGAGTCTACAACCCTTTTTAGTCTCTTGTGATCCTGTGCACTGGGAGCCTCCATACCAGGCTGTGATGTACCCAGTCAGAATTCTGTCCATTGTAGATCTGTAGAGATTTGCAAGTGTCTTTGGGTGGGGGGGGGGGCGGGGTCTGTGTGTCCATGAAAGGTTTGAAAATTTGTACACAGTGATGAGTGCATGTGAAATGATGTATTGTGGAGTTTATGGTATTGCAGAGGAGGAGATTGTACTGAGATAGCAAATGCATGGTTGTGTTTATGCCACACAAAACTGAGCCATAATGCTGCTGCAAGTGGATCTGTGCTATTCTGTGCAGATGTGTAATGTGAAACTTACTTTGGGTTGATAATAACAGTAAATATGAACTATTACAAAAACACAAAGAAATCTGCAGATGCTGGAATTTTGAGCAACACATAAAAGTTGCTGGTGAATGCAGTAGGCCAGGCAGCATCTCTAGGAAGAGTACAGTCGACGTTTCAGGCTGAGACCCTTCATCAGGACCGAAATGTTAACTGTTCCTCTTCCTAGAGATGCTGCCTGGCCTGCTGCGTTCACCAGCAACTTTGAAATGTGAACCATTGTTCATCTTTGCCATTGAAAGAGGGATGAAGTTTGTAGTAAAGATTGAATAATAAATGGCTTGGTCTTTACAGTATTGGAGAGAATTCCTATTCAATACTGGATGCCTGACAGTTTGGAAAGAATCAATTGTACACATTGTTCTTGTGGTGAGGCCAGGGGCACAGCATGTAGATGAGAAATTAGGAAGTCAACAATGGATCTTTGTGGACTTGAATAATTTAGTTCCAAATGAGGTGATACTGAGGTTGTGGGTCGATAGAAAATGTAACCAGATGCTGAAGGTCCTATCCATTTGGCTGGTGAGTTCAGCCAGATTTAGAAGAATGAAGGGGAAAATACCTCTGTTAGTGACTTTGCATGTTGTTGGAACTCTGAGTCAAATATTTAATATATAGGCCTTAGTCCAGACAGATGGAGCTCATCACCCGTGGTTAGGAGCTTATCTAGGTGACGATAAATTCTGATTTTAAACATCTTCGGCAGTGTGGTTATACCCACTCATGGGAAAGGCTTTGGGAGTAAACCACAAAGTGAAACATCCAGAGCTGGAGTCTCTAAGGCAGTCCTATGTTGAGTTCAACACTGACTGGCAACCCCTGTGATGCAGCTGGTGGCAAACTTCATCAGTCTCTGCCATTCTTTTGGATTCATCATTTGTGTGGAGAGGGGAGCCTGCAGCATGGGCAGCACCTTGCTCTCCATATTGTAGTGCCCTGGCTTGCATATGACAGCTAGAACATAACGTCCATGGTCAATCCTGACGCAATTAGTACAAACATTTGTGCAGGGGTGATGGTGATACAAAATAGGAGGTGGTTTGTTTTTAGGATTTCCATATGATAAATTCCTGGTATTGTCCAGAACTTCTACAATAAAAATTCTCCAGGGTGTCAGCTTTGAAATTTTGGGTTCAGGCCCCCACCCCCACCCCCACCTGGCACATGGTTACAAAGAAACTGGTATTTCTACACCAATAGAGTAACGTGGTTGCAGTTAAACAACCACCAGTTAGACCACAATTTGCAAAATTGTATCCTGAAATGTTCCTGTTCAGTTGTCAGTAATAATTCTTGCTATATGAGTGAAATCTGTGCAAGTGAAAATTAGTTCCATCATGGGTACTGGCCTCTGTGGTATCCTAAACATCTTCAAGGAGTGATGCCTGAAGGTGCATACTCAGCAATTCATGAACAGCTACTTCTCATTGGACATTGAACCCAGGAACACTACCTCACTACTTTTGTTTTCTTTGCACTACTTATTTTAACCTGTGTGTGTGTGTATTCAGTTTTTTCTCTATTTATTATGGATTGCATTGTACTGCTGCTGTAAAGTTAACAAATTTCACAACATGTGCCAGTGATATTAAACCTGATTCAGATTCTGACTCTGAATAAATAAGGTGGTGTTGTCTGGATGCAATTTTACAACCTTGGGCAAGTCCTTTTAGAGCTAGTTAGCAGGGTTATGCTTGTGCACCACTGGAATCTTCTGTGATTATAGGCGATTAGCATCTGTTCTTTGTCCTAAAGCTTTAACTATATTTTCAGTTGTCTAGTTTTGCACCTTGCATTTATTCAAAGCAGCAGAAAGTGGCTTGCATTTGCTGTTGAGTTGTATTGTAGCTTAGGCTGTAACTGGAGAGCAAACATTTTGGCTCAGTGTAGTACACCAGGAAAATTTGGAAGAGAAGGGAAGTATTCAACTACTAATAACACCAAAGGCTGATAACTGTTTGGCCATATTGCCATGCCAATACAAAAATACTGAATCTGATAAAAACAGAACAATGTTTTTGCTGAATTATGCAGTTTATTGGCATCACTCCAGCTTGCACTGGTGAAACATGTTAGCATGTTGTTCCACAACAGCTAAGTAGCAAGAAATCTTGCTTCTGTGGTCCACCATTTCCTTTGTGTCAATAATCTGGAAACTGTTTGCATTGCAAAGTGAGAAATGTAGAATTCACTGGGGTTTTTAACAAAAAGTTTGTTCATCATATCCCTCAATAGTAATTTACAAATTGCTTTTTATTAAAGCAGTGATTGATAAAATGAATTTTTATCACTTCTTGCCCACACCTCCTTGACCTCTTGAGACTTAAGAAAAATGAATGTGCTACTGCCTTAAAGAACTGCTGTGGTCTAAAGTGCTAATTTTATCTCCCTGTGGCCTCTTCTGGGACATGTTATTCTGAGGGACTATCATGTGACCAAGCTACTGAAGCCTCTTGAGTTTATCCAGCACTTTAACAGATCTAATTTCAAGCCATCTGCAGTACAAGCTAAATGTCATCACTTCTGATCACTATTCCTTTCTTGTGCAGTTACAAAAGAATTGTGCAATCAGCATTTGAACATGCAAATTGAGTATGCCATGATTTAAAAAAAAATTGCCTATAAACTGTTGGAATTAAACAGGTGATTTTTTTTACTGCAATCCTTGCCACAACCTCTTCAAAAATGTTAAAATGCTTTAATAATACTAAAATTACAAAACAAAATTGATCTAGACTTAGACAAGTGGTGAACACTTAATTTTAAGGTCAGCTCTGCTCTCAGGCCAGTTGCCCTCTTTTAGTAAGTGTAGTAAGTTGGTGATAAAGACACAAACGTATATTTCAATTAGTTAGAAAGCTTGTAATACTAGCTTCATTTACATATGCTGATTTTCAAATTGGCTGTTGTAAATTTATGAGAACTTAAGTTTTAAATTCTCTGGTTTCAAATCTCTGTGAATAAAAATTTTAATGAACTTTAATAAACTATTGTACTTATTGTCTTTGGTCTTAAACTAAAGGGCCAGACACCATTTTGTATTTGTACATGTTTCCATAGGCATGGCTCTAAGGCCTCAGTCAGCTGTTCATCTTGCATACAGGTCTAGACTGTACAGCTGTTTTGACTGGATAATTTTAGAACCATCAATGTTAAATCTTTTAACTCGTCGGGTTGGGCAGCATCTGTGGATGGAAGCAGTTTCTTGAGTCCCTTCATTCAGTCCAGATGATTGCCCTTCATCATAGATGTCATCTGCCCATTGCCCTCCACTAATGCCACCTAACAAAATGGCACAAGATAGAAAGAAGTCGGCATGGTTTCTTTAAGGGAAAATCTTGCCTGGTGAATCTGTTGGACTTCTTTGAGAAAATTACAAGTAGGATAGATAAATGATGCAGTGGATGTTGTATATTTAGACTTTCAGAAGGCCTTTGACATGGGTCACACATGAGGCTGCTTACCAAGTTAAGAGCCTACGGTATTACAGGAAAGTTACTGGCATTAGTGGCGGACCAATCGATTTGAAGAGAGAGCTTTGCACAGGTTGAGGAGAAGAGATTAAAAAAACGAGCGTTTCGCGGGGCTTGGCGCATTAGCGGTGGACCAGTTGATTCGCAGGTCATTAGCAGGAGCAAATAAAAGTAAAGCACTGTGGCCATTGTGTGAGTGGACCAGTGTAGGAGTGGGAACATGAGGCTTTGGTGTCGAGGCACAGGTAAGTAGCAGATGAGGCTTTTGTAGTGGTTGAATAAAAGGTCACTAAATTACAGCTAATTAAATAAAGTAGGGATGATGCAGTATCAGGTGTTTTGCTGTAGCCGCACGATGTGGGATCTGGTGGACCCCATTGTGATTCTTGGTGACCACGTTTGCAGCACGTGTTGGCTGCTTGAGGAACTCGGGCTCAAAGTTGATAACCTGGAATCTGAGCTACAAACACTGTGGTACATCAGGGAGGGGGAGAGTTACTTGGATTCTCTGTTTCAGGAGGTAGTCACGCCCATTAGATTAGCTGCCTCAAATTTGGTCTATGGTCAGGGACAAGAGGGTGTGACTGCACTGTAGTTCAGGGAACCATTGGGGGTGGGGAGAGAAGAGAAATGTCATGGTAATTGGGGATTGTATAGTCAGGGGAATAGACAGTTCTCAGCCACGAGGATAGTGTCCTGAAGGCTGTGTTGCTTGCCTGGTGCCCAGGTTCGGGACATCTTATCTGACCTGCAGAGGAATTTGCAGTAGGAAGGGAAAGATCCAGTTGTTGTGGTCCATGTGGATACCAACAACATGGCTAGAACGAGGAAAGGGGTTCTGCTGAGGGAATTTGAGCAGCTAGGGACTAAATTTAAAAAGCAGAACGATAAAGGTAGAAATCTCTGGATTACTGCCTGAGCTACGTGCAAATTGGCATAGTGTCAAGAAGATTGGAGAGTTAAATTTGTGGCTCAAGGATTGGTGTGGGAGAAATGGGTTTGAATTTATGGGAAATTGGTACCAGTATTGGGGAAGGAGGGAGCTGTACCAATGGGGCGGGCTCCATCTGAGCCGTGATAGGACCTGGATCCTAGCAAATCACATAACTAGGGCTGTGAATAGGTCTTTAAACAAAATAGTAGGGAGTGAGTTCAACAGATTGGAGAAGTATGGATAAAGTAAAAAAAAAAGTGAAAAAGAAGCCAAAGATTAAAAAAAGAGTAAAGTAAGAGGTGGAGTGAAGAAAAGTCAAGTGCAAAGGAGTGAAAGATTGCAAGATTTTAAAAGCACAATGAGTGTGAGGGCACTTTATTTGAATGCCCATAGTACCTGAAACAAAGTCAGTGAACTTGTGGCGCAAATCAGTACAAAGAGGTATGTTTTAGCGGCCATTACAGAAATGTTGCTGGGTGGGGAGAAGTGGGAATTAAATATCCAAGGATATCAGGCAATTTGGAAGGATAGGCAGGAAGGTAAGGGAGGTGAGGAAGCACTCTTAATTAAGATGAGATCAGGGAGATAGTGAGAGACTGTATGAGATCTAAGGAGCAGAATGTTGAATCCATCTGGGTAGAGATTAAGAATAGTAATGGAAAAAATCATTGGTGGGAATTGTCTGTCAGCCACTGAATAATAACATTACAGTGGCATAGGCAATAAACAGAAATATCTGAGGCATGTAAGAATGGAACAGCAGTTATCATGGGGGATTTTAACTTGCATATAGATTGGGTGAATCGGGTTGGTCGAGGTAGTCTTGAGGAGGACTTCATAGAATGCATCCGTGATAGCTTTCTTGAACAGCTTGTTACTGAATCTACAAGGGAATATTCTATCTGAGATCTGGTCCTGTGCAATGAGACAGGTAAAATTAATGATCTTATAGTTGGGGATCCTCTTGGAAAGAGTGATCACAGTATAATTGAATTTCTCATACAAATTCCTTATGTTTACTAAATGGAGGGTGCAATAGTTCAATCGAAAACCAGTGTATTATGCCTAAACAATGGAGACTACAATGGGATGAGGGAGGATTTGGCTATTGTAGACTGGGAACACAGGTTATATGGTGGGACAGTTGAGGAACAGTGGAAGACTTTCAAAGAGATTTTTCATGGTGCTTAACAAAAGTGAATTCCATTTAAAAGCAAGGACGGTAAGGATGGGGTGAGCCAGCCATGGATAACAAAGGAAATAAAAGAAGGCACCAAACTAAATGCTCAAGCATAGAAAGTCGCCTAGAGTAGTGGGAAACTGAAGATTGGGAAAACTTAAAGAAGTGACAAAGTACCACTAAGCGAGCAATAAAGAAAGGGAACTAGATTTTGAACATAAACTAGCATAAAATATAAAAACAGATAGTAAAAGTTTTTATAATTATATAAAGTGGAAAAGGTGGCTAAAGTGAATGTAGGTCCCTTGGAGGACGAGAAGGGGGAATTGATATTGGGTAATAAAGAAACGGCTGAGGCTTTGAAAGACTATTTTGAGTCGGTCTTCACAGTGGAGGACACATCTAACAGGCCAAAGAAAGATGTTATGGATGTGATGAGAGATGAGGATCTCGATACAATAGCTATCACTAAAGAGGTAGTGCTGAGCAAACTTTTGGGCCTAAGGATAGACAAGTCCCTTGGTCCTGATGGAGTGCATCCCAGGGTACTGAAGGAAATGGCAAAAGTTATTAGTAGAGGCTTTGGTGATGATTCTCTGTACTCTGGACTCCTGGCAGATTGGAAAATGCTGAATGTCATGCCACTGTTCAAAAAAAACGGATGTAGGTAAAAGGTAGGTAACTGGAGGCCACACACACAAAATGCTGGTGGAACGCAGCAGGCCAGGCAGCATCTATAGGAAGAAGTACAGTTGACGTTTCGGGTCGAGACCCTTCATCAGGACTAGCGGAAAAAAGAGATAGTAAGAGATTTAGGAGGGGGAGGGGGAGACCCAAAATGATAGGAGAAGGCAGGAGGGGGAGGAATGAAGCCAAGAGCCGGGAAGTTGATTGGCAAAAAGGATAAGGCTGGAGAAGGGGGAGTATCATGGGATGGAAGGCCTTGGAAGGAAGAAAGAAAGGGGGAGCTCTCAGAATGAGGCTTTTCATTCCAGGACGAAGGAGATGTCTTCCTTTTTTAAAGAAAGGGGCTTCCCTTCCTCCACCACCAACTCTGCCCTCAAACACATCTCTCCCATTTCACGCACTTCTGCTCTCACCCCATCCTCCTGCCACCCCACTAGGGATAACCTCCCCCTTTCTTTCTTCCAAGGCCTTCAGTCCCATGATACTCCCCGTTCTTCAGCCTTGTATTCCTTTTGCCAATCAACTTCCCAGCTCTTGGTTTCATCCCTTCCCCTCCTGTCTTCTCTTATCATTTCGGGTCTTCCCCCCCCCCCAATCTTCAAATCTCTTACTATCTCTTTTTCCTGTTAGTCCTGATGAAGGGTCTCGACCCGAAACATTGACTGTACTTCTTCCTATAGATACTGCCTGGCCTGCTGCGTCCCACCAGCATTTTGTGTGAATTTCCAGCATCAGCAGATTTTCTTGTGTTTGCTAACTATAGGCCAGTTAGTTTAACATCTGTAGCTTGAAGTTATAGTTAAAGAGAAAATAATGAGCCATCTGGAAAGAAATGGATCCATCAGGCAGATGCAGCACGGATTCAGCAAAGGCAGGTCCTGTTTGACACATTTATTGGAGTTCTTTGAGGATATAACGAGTGCAGTGGATAGAGGGGAACAGATAAACGTTATTTAGTTGGACTTCCAAAAGGTGCTCAATAAGGTGCTGCATAAAAGACATACAAGATGAGGATGCCTAGAGTTGGGGATGATGTATTAGCATGGATAAAGGATTGATTCATGAATAGAAAGCAGAGAATTGGGATACATGTGTGTTACTCTGGTTGGCAATCAGTGGTGAGTGGTGTGCTGCAGGAGTCTGTGCTGGACCCGCAACTGTTTACGAACATAGAATAGTACAGCACAGTACAGGCCCTTTGGCCCACAATGTTGTGCTGACCCTCAAACCCTGCCTCCCATATAAGCCCCCACCTTAGATTCCTCCATATACCTGTCTAGTAGTTTCTTAAACTTCACTAGTGTATCTGCTTCCACCACTGACTCAGGCGATATACATTAACGATCAGAAAGCGGGGACCAAGTGTAGTGCATCTAAGTTTGCTGATGATACTAAATTGAGTGGAAAAGCAAATTGTGCAGAAGGTACAGAGAGTCTGCAGAGAGACATAGATAGGTTCAGTGAGTGGGCAAGGGTCTGGCAAATGGAGTACAATATTGGTAAATGTGAGGTCATCCACCTTGGAAGGAAACATGAAAGAGCAGATGATTATTTAAATGGTAAAAAAAATTTGCAGCATGCTGCTGTGCAGAGGGACTTGGGAATGCTTGTGCATGAATCACAAAAGGTTGGTTTGCAGGTGCAGCAGGCTATCAAGAAAGCAAATGGAATGTTGGTCTTTATTGCTAGAGGGATTGAATTTAAAAGCAGGGAGGTTATGCTGCAACTATACGGGATACTGGTGAGGCCACAACTGTGTGCAGTTCTGGTCTCCTTGAAGGATATATTGGCTTTGGAGGTGATGCAGAGGATGTTCACCAGGTTGATTCCAGAGATTAGGGGGTTAGACTATGAGGAAAGAGGCAGGAAAGTTGTTTACACTGATAGGTGAGACTAGAATAGGGGTCATAGTCTCACGATTCGGGGGAGTAGATTTAGGACAGAGATGAGGAGGAACTGCTTTTCCCAGAGAGTGGTGAATCTGTGGAATTCTCTGCCCAATGAAGCAGTGGAGGCTACCTCAGTAAATATTTAAGACAAAGTTGGATAGATTTTTGCATAGTAGTGGAATTAAGAGTTATGGGGAAAAGGCAGGTAGCTGGTGATGAGTCCATGGCCAGATCAGCCATGTTCTTATTGAATGGCAGAGCAGGTTTGATGGCCCAGATGGCCGACTCCTCCTATTTCTTATGTTCTCGTGGTTAGAGCATTGGCTGATTGGTAGGAGGCAGCAAGTGGTAATAAAAGGATCCTTTTCTGGTTGGCTGCCAATGACTAGTGGTGTTCTGCAGGGGTTGGTGTTGGAACTGCTTTTTATGCTGTATATAAATGATTTAGATGATGGAATTGGTCGCTTGGTAGCCAAGTTTACAGATGATACGAAGATTGGTGGAGGGGCAGGTAGTATTGAAGAAACAGGAAGGTTGTAGAAGGACTTAGACAGATTTGGAGAATGGGCAAGTAAGTGGCAAATGAAGTACAATGTTGGAAATGCATGGTCATGCACTTTGCTAATAAAAATAAATGCAGAATATTTTCTGAACGGGGAGGAAATCCAAAAATCTGAGGTGCAAAGGGACTTGGGAGTCCTTGTGCATAACACCCTAAAGGTTAACTTGCAGGTTGAGTCAGTGGTGAGGAAGGCAAATGCCATGTTAGAATTCTTTTCAAGAGGTCTAGAATACAAGGGCAGGGGTGTGATGCTGAGGCTTTATAAGGCACTGCTGAGGCCTCACCCTGAGTATTCTAAATGGTTTTTGCCTCCTCATCTAAGAAAAGATGTGCTGGCATTGGAGAGGGTTCAGAGGAGGTTCACAAGAATGATTCTGTGAGTGAAATGACTATCATATGATGGACAGTTGATGGCTCTGGGACTTTACTCACTGGAATTTAGAAGGATGAGAGGGGATCACGTTGAAACCTTTTGAACGTTGAAAGGCCTAGTCAGAGTAGATGTGGAAAGGATGTTTCCCAAGGTGGGGGAATCTAGGACAAGAGGGCACAGCCTCAGGACAGAGGAGCGTCCATTTAAAACAGAGATGCGGAGGAATTTCTTTAGCCAGATGGTGGTGAATTTGTGGTATTTGTTACCATGGGCAGCTGTGGAGGCCAGGTCATTGGTGGGTGTACTTAAGGCAGAGCTTGATAGGTTCTTGATTGGACATGGCGTCAAAGGTTATGGGCAGAAGCCTGGGAAGTGGGGCTGAGGAGGGAATAAGGATCATCCATGATTGGATGGCAGAGCAAACTCTGGGCCAAATGGCCTATTTCTGCTCCAATGTTTTATGATTTTGTGGTCTAACCTGCTAAGTTACCCTGGCATTGTTGTTTTTTCTTGTTGTCGTTGCAGATTCCAACATCTGCATCTCCATTTTGACAATACCATTGACTTAGTTGGAAGTTAGAAACACTTTTTTCTTTGTTCCCCCTAAGTAGAGTTCACATTTTGTCATGGTTGACTCTGTTGAAGTCAGTGAACTTGCATCAAGAATCCACTGCATGACATTTCTGATCCTTTGACAGTATGTTGGAATACTGAGCTTTCTGAGGAGTGAGTGAATTTTCTGTCTTGAGGCACCAAATCTCTATGTCCAAAACCAGGACTTGATGCGCAACATGTATTGAAAAGGAAGGCTATGGTTGGTGGCTAATTTGATTAATCAGCACGGCTTGCAGTCCAAGTGTCTATGGAGATTGGAATGGAGATAGCAAGTTTCCCATGATCTCCCAAACTTGGATGTCAAAGTAAAATGTATTATCAAAGTACATATGTCACCATATACAACCATGAGATTCATTTTCTTGCAGGCATAATAAATCCATAATAGAATATATCAAAATAGTTAAATCAACAAAAACCACACCATCTTGGGCATTCAACCAGTGTGCAAAAGACAAACTGTGCAAATAAAAAATAAATAACTAATAAATAAATTTAAAGAACAAGGTGAAGAGTCCTTGAAATAAGTTGTGGGACAAGCGAAGTTGAGTGAAGTTATCCCCTTTGGTTCAAGAGCTTGATGACTGAGGGGTAATAACTGTTCCTGAACTTAGTGGTTCCCGAGGCTCCTGTATTTCCTTCCTGATGGCAGCAGTGAGAAGAAACCATATGTCTTTGGTGGTGGGGCTCCCTGATAATGGATACTGCTTTCTTGTGACAATGCTTCGTGTAGATGTACTCAGTGGTGGGGAGGGCTTTACCTGTGATGGACTGAACTGTATCCGCTACTTTTCGTAGAATTTTCTTTTCAAGGGCATAACAGGTGTATGTAACAAGCAAGGTGTTTCCATACCAGGCTGTGATGTCGCTGGACAATATACTCTCCACTACACATCTATAGAAGTTAGTCAAAGTTTTAGATGTCATGCTGAATCTTCACAAACTTCTAAGTAAGTAGAGGCGCTGTTGTGCTTTCTTAGTAATTGCAGTTACGTGCTTAGGCCCAAGACAGGTCCTGTGAAATGATAACACTAAGAGAATTTAAAGTTGCTGACCCTCTCCACCTCTGATCCTCCGATGAGGACTGACTTCTTGATTTCTTCCTTCTGAAGTCAATAATTAGCTGTTTGGTCTTGTTCACATTAAGAGGTTGTTATGGAACCACTCAGCCAGATTTTCAGTCTCCCTTCTATATGCTGATTCGTCACCACCTTTGATTCGGCCTACGACAGTGGTGTCATCAATAAACTTAAATACGGCATTGGAGCTGTGCTTAGCCACACAGTCATAAGTGTAAAGCAAGTAGAGCAGGGGGCTATGCACTGCCTCGTCGTATACCTGTGCTGATAGAGATTGTGGAGGAGATGTCAATCCAAATTTACTGGAGTCTGCAAGTGAGGAAATCAAGGATCCAATTGCACAAGGAGGTATTGTTAGGATAATTCAACTACAGGTCGACCTTCTATAATCCGGCACCATTGGGACCTGAGGAGTGCTGGATTAGTGAAAATGCTGAATTACTGAAGAATCACATTAAGCAATAGCTAACCATCTTATCATACCTTTAAAATATCAAAGGATTCAAAGGTTCATTTAATGTCAGAGAAATGTATACAGTATACATCCTGAAATGCTTTTTCTTCGCAACCATCCACGAAAACAGAGGAGTGTCCCAAAGAATGTACGACAGTTAAATGTTAGAACCCCTAAATTCCCCCCCACTCCCCTCCCTCCTGCGCCAGCGAGCAATGATCTCCCCACGATCAGCAAAAAATAAAGCGCACCCACTACCAGCACTCAAGCGTGAGCTGAGCGATAGCAAAGACACAGACTTGCAGTTACCCCAGAGACTACATTGCACTCGCAGTTACTGAGGGAATCCTCGTTGATTTCTTTTCCTCCACTTAGTAATGTGCTTAAATTCTGCGGGTCACCACGTCTGATCTGAGGTCGTAGGCAGAAGAGAACGGAGCGCTGGCTGGGCGATGCTAGAGGGCAGTTCGCGATTGCTGGCAGGTGGGCGAGAAAGCGGACCAACCCAGTGTGTGCCAGCTTCCCCGCTGCTGGCAGGTGCCGGGCGACCGCGCCTCAAGCAAATTATATTAATAAATGTAGGAAAACAAGCAGGAATTGCCTGTCTGTGCTTACAAGAGCACGCCAACATGTGAACAGATCCAGCGCAACCAAAACAATGCGCAGCAGGTTGGTACAGTGGCCAGTAAAATTTGAATTTACAGTTGTGCGGCAAATTTGCAATCGATGCGGATTATCGAAGGATCCAGATTACAGGATTAGTGAAGGTCGACCTGTATTCCTGAAATCAATCCAGTGAACTTTCACTGCATGCTCTGTCACAAGAGCATCCTTGGGCAGGAAGGCCAGGATTGTAATTGGTATTCTAGATGCAATCTCTTCTCATACTCTAATCCTTTGCATTTGAGACCATCGTAATGTGCTGCTTGCTAATTACTTCCAGTGATTTGTATACAAAGCTATTGCAAGTCTCCCTACCTTTAACTCTCTCACCATTTTAATGAAAAAAATCCATTATATTTGAAATCAAGGTCAATGACTTCATTTCACATTATATTCTGCCTGCCACATGTATGCCCATTCACATTGCCTGTCTATATCCCCTTTAGTTATCTGTATCCTCCTCTCAGCCCTTGGCCATCTAGCTATATTCAGTCAACTTTATATATTACACATGATCACCTGATTGATTGATAAAGATTTTGAATATGTGGGACCCTAGTACCAATTCTTGTGGAGTACTCCACGTGTTACAGCCTGTCATCCAGAAAATGACCCAGTTGCATATGGAAGTCTAGCAATCTGCCTAACCCTGCAGGACTCTTTAGCTATCTGACAGTGCATGGGGCTAGAGTGAAGCAAGTTGCCCTTTACACATTCAACATACAATAAAGTACTTTTTAAGTGTAGTCAAATGCCACTGCTTGTTTTAAAATCCATTGCACTATATAATTCAAACACTCTTGATTCATTTTGCCTGAAGCCATTGTGAACCTTGATAATTTAAATATATTATGCTGGTAATAATGTAAATTTTATGGAAAACATTTTAATGATCATTGTATCCTTCTAGATACTAACTTGATTAACTTAAACAGTGTAAAAGGCTGTTTTGGGAATACTATTTTGCTCAGTTGATGTTTTCTTTATTGTAACAAAGTCAGTAGATTTTGCAAATGCATTTATTTCCAGACACATTTGTATAAGGAATTTTAGTTGTTTGTCTCTAAATGGCACTCATTGGCCTTCGTTGTCCAATGTGTAGACTATATTTTGGATGGTTTATCTAAAATACATTTGGACTGGTTGTTGCATACATAGGAGCTAGTTCCTACACTGGCAATATAACTGTATTTTGCTGTCCATTGTGTCAACACCTCCCAATAACTGAGCAATTGCACATCTTTTAAATACCTCCATTCAAGGCACAACTTGTTAAGTCAAGCTGAATAAAAAATGTATGTTCAATCCACGTTAATAAATGGGAATTTCTAATAAAGTGTATTTACCTACAGAAGAAATTGCACTACTTTATCACATTAGTAAGTATTACTATGCCAATACATGAATTAGTAACACACAGAATTTTGGAGCAACTCACCAGGTCAGGCAGCAACTATAGAGGGTCGACATTTTGGGCCGAGACCCTTCATCAGGACTGGGTTTATGAAATGGTGATGTCCATAAGTAAATGATTTGCTCTGGAACTTAAAAAAAAAATATAATAGTAATAGCACGAACTTGGATTGAAGGAAGGCCTTATGCCCACAGATCGCATGACAAACAGTTCCCTATATTATTTCTGTGAAACCAGTCTTGACCAGTTTATGAAAATTAAATGATATAATAAATGATGTCTGTAATCCCAAATCTTAAAAGTACTCTCATTTCTCTTTCATAAAACATCAACAGAAATATGATAAAGACCATTTGGTCCTACTTGTTTACGTGTACTTCTTTTCCAAACTCTCCACATAATCTCTTCAATTTCATTGTACCTTGGGGAAAAAAATCTTTTGATTGCGCTGAATATTGAATATTCTCTGTGATGAGCCTTAGGAGACCTCTTCATTTCTGTCCTGATGACCAATCCCTTACTTTAACCTTGTGTTCCCTTACTTTAAATATCTCAGTTAGGGAAAGCATTAGCTCCACATCCAGCCAATACCCAGGAGCATTTTATTTGCTTTAATAAGGTTACTACTTGCTTTTCTGAACTCCTTTTTAAACATGAGTTGTTGCTCATTTTTCCCCGTCTTTACATGATAATGCTACCCTCCCCCAGGAATCAATTCCTCTGAGCCTTCTCTGCACTTCCACACTAGTACGGAATATTCCAGTTATGGTTGCATGGGTTAAATATATTTGGAGCAAGAAACATCTACTCTTGTACTCAAAGGGTCTACAATAAATGCTAATGTGCCATTTTCCTCCCTGATTGCTTGTGGCACTTGCATGTTAATATTCAGTAAATGTGCAAGAAACCTAGGCCCCACCACACATCAACACCTTTGTGTTTCTCACTATTTGAAAAGAATTCAGCTTTTTTGCTTTTCTACCATCTGTCTCATCAGGTTTGCACACTTTAGTTTTCAATTGTGTAAAAAGATCACATTCCTGCGTTACTGTTCTGGATATTTTAATATGGAGGAGAATGTGCATTATACAGGTAGTTTTCTGCAGCCATGGCAGTAAATTTTAGTTTGTTTTATATTGAAGATGCTTTCTTTTGGAAAAAAAACTTACTGTTATCTGTCTTCTATCTGAAATCTTTGTGGTTATTGAAATGTTGATTTTTTTTCCCCTTGAGTTATCTTGTGATGCAGTCTTTATCATCTTTGTAGAATTGTGCATAGTTAATTTTATATTGACATATTGATAATATGATCTGACAGCCTACACTGTAAAATTGTGAGGGGCTCATTGAACAGTAAAAGCCAGCAATCTGTCTGTGTGTTGTCTGTCGCCTTATAGTCCGCCTGATGTTTATCTGGACTGATGGCATTAAGACAACTAGCCGTGGGCTAGCAGATAAAATGAGGTTCCAGTTAATGGTTGTGTTTTTCCTCCTCCTTGATTAGGATAGAATATTAATCTCATTTATTCTCAAATATATCCAATTACTGATTGAAATATAGAGAAGGTATTGGAATAGACCTCCTACCTCTTCTGGAAAATAGAAGTAGTTAGCAACTTACTATCCATTATCTGTAATTAATATATTTTGAAAGGGTCAAGTTATATTAAAATCATGTGCAATAGAACAAATACTCTGTACTTGGAGATCCCAATATTCTGAGTATATTTGTTTATATGGATTTGATTACCATACTTTTAGTAGCAAAATTGTACTTCCAAATTTTAATTATTGTGTTTTTAATCACGTAATATATTTCTGATTTGAAAACCACACTTTGCATTAGTCTTAAATTCCTTTATTAGGAAATAGGAATCCCAGAATTACTGCAAATGTCTGAATAATAATAGCAATCATAAATCTCTAACTCTCAATCCTGTAACAGAATTTAATGATGTTCCAAGGTTTTCCACTAATGGTATACTAAATAAAATATGTCTCAGCAATGTAATGAGTGCATGATTTGCTGGCCCTACTTTTCGGCTCCAAGCCAGCAACAGTCCTGACAGTTGTGAGGAACTGTTAATGAGTGCTACCTGTGTTCTGCTGATTCTCTGGTTTGTGCATTCACTTGCCATCTGCTTAGAGATTTTATTTTAAAGGCGGGGGGGTGAGGAGTCCCTAACCAGATTAGCTGTATATTTTCTCATTGTGGACTGTCACGGGTGGCTGTAGGCTATCTGGAAAATGCCAACCAAGGAGTAGGACTGATGTTTGAACTAATTAGACCTACTTGCCTGTTTAGTATCGAGGGTTACATCCCAACGGGTAACTTCTTGAAGAGCATTCCCTATGTATTAGTGGTAGCACATGGGTCAGTTTCTGTGAGTTGCGCTCTTTTTCATATGGTATATCTGTAAAATTTGCTGCGGGCTTTGATTATGTTTCTCTCAGTTATCAAAGAATGGAGTCAAATAAGCTAAATTAGCAGTAATTTTTAAAACAAAGCTCTCATTGAAAAGTACAGTGAGGAAAAATGAGTTCCACCTTGATCAGACAGGCAGTGTATAGAGGCCGGAGCTTCAGGCAGGAGGCGGGCAACAATAGGTCTCTTCCTCTAATAAGTCTGTTTTAAATATGTGGAAATCTGAATGTAGGTGAGACTTGTTCTTTTTGATTATTATCTTTTACAATATATTGATGAATATATTCACAGTTAACCATTGTTTCTCCTTCCTCTAGTGAGCACTTGTCCTGTTCCTTCACATTTTTCTTGCATGGGGATAGTAAGGTCTGTACCAGTGTTGAAATAAACCAGCACCAACCAGTGTACCGTCTGAGTGAAGAGCATGTTACTGCTGCCCAGGCATCCTCCAATCCTTTCCAAGGTAGGAAAAGCAAACCGAGAACTTTCAAAGGAATGGTTCCTGTATGTTTGTTGATGAGGGTAAAAATGCATAGCTGGGTCAAATTCTACTGAATGTAGATACAGCTGTTACCACTCCCACTATAATGTCCTTGTAGATAAAGGCAGCACCTGTTTACTGTCAAACTATACTGGCAAGGGTGTTGCAGTCTTGCTGATCTTGCTTGAGGTTCTGTAAATATTCCCCTTACTCCTAATGGATATCTAATGATCTTGTGTAGCCTTGATTGTGATGGGATACACAAACGAGAAGTGACAAATTATTCTTGTCTGTTTTCAGAGAAGAAAGTCTGAATGAGCGTCTTCTGCACCACATTGAGATAATTCTACGTAGTCATAGATGAGGGAATATGTATTTTTGAAAAAGTTTAAAAAACCCCCCCATTTATTTTAAGTGAATAGTAAGCTAGCAATGTAATTACGTGATTGTTTGGTCATTCTTTATACCCCGTATTACTATCCAGTTAGAATATTTAATTTGTATTCCCTAAAAGATGTATTGGTTTTTGAGTACTTGTAATGGATGTTGTTCTAGGTTGCAACCTTATGCAAGGGAGATTTTTCCGAACTACTATTACTACTCCTAATCAAAATTGTTGTTGACCTGACTCTGAGATTGCTGAAATATAAATTTTGCTTTTAATTTAGCAACACTTAAGTAATTGATTTAAAACAATTTTTAATATGTCTTTTGGCCTACTTCAATGTAATTCTGTGGGTTCATATTTATTCCTTCTTGCTCAGTGTGTGAACAATCTTCATCTATCCCACACTATAAGTACTGAGGAGCCACATTTGTATGTGTTTGCTTTGATGCATCAGTTCTTAATTTGTTTTTTTTAGTTTTTCATCATATTGCATCATTTACCTCTTTAGGAAATGGGTTGTGTATGTGCTCCAGGAATTCACTACAAGTGCCCCTTTGGTTTGACCAAATAGTCACATTATTTGTGAGTGCTCAGCAGAAGGGAAAGCAGGAGGCCATTTAGCTAATTTGGTCCAGGCAGGCGCTAGGGGAGCCATCCCTGGACAGAGAAGATTTTCCTGTATTTTGGTAGTGCAGTGGAACAAAAGGATCTGGGAGCGCAGATCCATGATTTCTTGAAAATAGCACCATAGCCAGTCAGTGTTGTAAAGGAAGTTTGGCACACTGGCCTTCATAAATCAAAATACTGAGTACAGGGGTTGGGAAGTTATATTGAAGTTGAATAAGATGTTTGTAAGGATGAATTTGGATTATTGTGTGCAGTTTGGTCACCTACCCAGAGGAAAGATTATCAATAAGATTGAAAGAGTACAGAAAAAATTTACAAGGATGTTGCCAAGACTAGAGGATTTGAGTTATAGGGAGAGGTTGAATATTTTAGAACCTTATTCCTTGAAGCGTAGGAGAATGAGGGGAGATTTGATAAACGTATATATTAATTTATGAGGGGGGGTGAGGCTTTTTACTGAGTTTGGGTGAGACTAGAAATGGGTTAAGGGTGAAAGGTGAAATGTTTAAGGAGAATTGAGGGGGGGGCTTCACTGAGGTAGTGGTGAGTGTGTGGAATGAGCTGCCAGTGGAAGTGGTGGACGCAGGTTTGATAATATTTGGGAGAGTGTGGGTAAGTACAAGTGGGAGGGATATAGAAGACTATGGTGTAGGTTTGGGTTGATGGGACGAGGGAGAACAACAGTTTTGCATGGATTAGATGGAGCCAATTACTTGCTTTTGTGCAGTAGTACTCTATAACTCCATTTTACTCAGCGTTTTGTGTAATTAAAACTTTCTTTTACTGCTCTACTAGTTTCTCCATTACCCAAGTTCTGTGTCATGGTACTATTTTTGACATTTGTTCCCTGTCAGAGAAATAATGGTGTAATCCAAAAGTGACTTGGACTGTTTTTGAGACTGCTTCAGTGCATTCCACATAGATTACTTTTATTTCATAATGGGTACTGCAATTCATAGATCCGAGTTTTTAAAGCTGTTGATTTTGGCTGAACTAGAATTACATCCAAGAGGTAAGTGTATAGCTTGCCAATTCAGTAACATTGACAACTTGTGTTTTGATTCTTCCAGTGATCCTCAGCCCTTTTGGATTAAGTGGTACTCTGACAGGTCAGTCGTTCAAGCTATCTGACCCTCCCACTCTTAAACTAATAGAAGAATGGAAGCAATTCTATCCAATCCAAACTGGCTCAAAGGAAACCACGGACGACAAGCAGGAGGAGTTAGATTGGGATGATGACTCAATAGCGGCTGTTGAAGTCATTGTCGGTAAGTAGAAATAAAAATGTTGCAATCGTTTGATTTTATTCAGCTTTATGTAAATTGGATTGTAAAAACAAAGTGACAAATTAAAATGTAAATACAAACATTAAAAAGTTCTAACTGCACATGATTATAAAGCAAAGATCTGAAAATGCTGGAAATAATAAAAGAAGAACATAAAGTAAGTTATGAACTGATGAAGGGGTTATCAGCCTAAAACTCTTCCCCTCACCACAGTTACTGCCTGTCCTGCTGTGTACCTCCTGTTTTTATAATTTTTTTGCCAGTAAAAGTTTTATCAAGCCAAACAATTAATAAATCACTATTTCTGTTGGAGAAGTGTTCCTTCAGCAGTGCATAATTTATACCAATACTTCACAGCAGTATTCGGGGGAAAAACCTAGTAATTCATTGGTAGGATCTGCCTTTCATTTTCCTGAGAAGTTTCTCAGATATTGGGTGGAATATAGTATCAAGAAGTTAGTTTACAACAGAGTGATGACACATACTGTGCTTCATTAATTCTTTTCTATAGAGTATTGACTTGTATCCTTATTACTTTTATCTTGGAAATTAATTGCCTATAGAGATATATTATAATTATTTTGTTTAAATTGTTTGAATTTTGTTGGTTTTTGGCTTTAATGTCCATATATCATTGTTCACTGAGACCTCTGAAGATGAAATATTTCCTCCTCTCATGTAGTTTGGCTGTATTAGACTGTTGATTTAGATATTTAGCACTTCTAACTAGAGGCAACGTAAAGCAATAAGTACAGATATTTTTGGTTGTGGATTTCTGAGTACGTATTGAAAAACAAGTAACCTTTGGAAGTGACTAAAGCCTAAATTTGTTATTGTCCTGAAATCCCCTTCTGGAGTTAACATTGAGTAAGACAATAAAAATTTACATAGGGTGAAAAAATTTTATTTGTAGGAAAGCATAATCTATCAAAAGTAAATTTGCATTTATATTGTGAGTCAGGCCAATGAGGAAATGGTGAAATTATTAAAGAAATGTTATTTTATGTGCATAGTTTGATTTTTTTAAAATCAATAATATCTATCCAGATGTCAATGTGTCTTGAACTTAAATTCCTCTAAAGAGAGCAAAACCCCTGGGTCCTGAATGCATCTGCTTGTAACATTGAGTATTTGTATGCTTCACAACTAGACTTGTCAGGCTAGCTGCAGGAGGCAATGTTTTCCCCATCTGAGGAGATTATGACCAGAGGACTCAGTTTGCGGGTAAATGATGGCCCTTTCGGACTGAGATGAGAAGATTTTATTTTCATGCTAACTGGTGGTAAACGTTCAGAATTTCTAACCCAAATGGCTGTGAGGGCTTAGTAGAATTTATAAAGAAGAGGTTGTTTAAATTCTGCATGTTGAGAGAATCAAGGAAAATGGGATGGCACTGAAGTTGATGAACGGTGGAACAGACTCATTAGACTGGCTGGTTAGCAAGTGTTCCTCCACACAGGAAATTTACACACTGTAGTAGGATGCATGGAATTAAGCAATATATTAGTTTGGATTAAGAGCCGATTAATGGGAAGAAAACGAAGAGCAAGAATGAGTGGGTCAATTCAGGTTAGCAGTCTATAATTAATGGGGTACCAAATCTTCACAATCTACATCAGCTAGACATTGATATGTTTTTAGCTGTTGAAGGAATTGAGAGATATGGGTTTGATCCATGAAAGTAGAAGTTGAGCCATGATGTTGTCTAATGGCGGAGTGGTTTGGTTAGTTTGAATGGCATCATCTCATGCCTTACATTCAATTGAACTTGCAAACCATTTTAGAAAATACATGATGCAGTCAGGAACTGTGGGAAATCACAGTTAAAATAATGTTCTTAAGATCCATGGCACAGCAAGTTAATCTAGTGTAACAGCCTAACCTTAGCACACTGTGTCTGTACTGTTGTAGCTTGGTAAATTTACTATAGCAATTTGACAGCATCCACTCAAATCTATGACATGTTATTTGGAGAGCTTTTCTGAACTTTTACACCACCTTAATTTGGGAATGTAATGTTCCTTCATTGTGGAACTAAATCCCCAGAGTTACCTACCTAAAACAACACTGTAACTTCACGTTAGATTGCAGGACTTTAACCTTCTCAAGGATAATAAGGAATCTGCATTTAAGCGTTCATCCTTCCAGGAATGCTCATGTCCCATGAATGAAGTAAAAATGGCAGCTTTTTAAAAATTATTATTAACGTGCACTGTTCTACTTGCAGCTGGTGTGCGAATGGTGTATCCAGCGTGCTTTGTCCTGGTGCCTCAGCCTGATGTCGCGACAACTGTTACGAGCAACACCACTGGATCGTCACATTGCACAGTTGCATATTCAAGTGCCCACCAAGTGCCTGCCCCAGTGAGGGATCCCGCCATTTCCTCTGTGACCTTGACTCCACCCACATCACCAGAAGAGACTGAAACAGGTAATTATGAGAAATTTATTGTTTGTTATGAATGCTGCATCACCACTTTTGGAAACTGAAATAAAGTAATTGCTTAATTAATTACATCATGAACTGAATCATGGTGTTTTTTATTACCAATAATTGCAGCTTCATAGTGTTTTTGAAGAATTTTCAGTATTTTTTTTTGGTGATTTTCTATGACTGCCAGAAGGAGGCAATTTAGCTCCTTACGTGTTTTTTGAAAGAGATGTCCAATATGATACTAAACCCCGGCACTCTATCCATTAATT
The DNA here is from genome assembly GCF_963921235.1 of Mobula hypostoma. Taxonomy (NCBI): domain Eukaryota; kingdom Metazoa; phylum Chordata; class Chondrichthyes; order Myliobatiformes; family Myliobatidae; genus Mobula; species Mobula hypostoma. Next base: position 7,125,581 of record NC_086119.1, on the reverse strand, counting down.
TTACAAAGTAGCTCTTCTCAAATACACATTTGATTATCCTTTAAAACTCAAGATGGAAACTAAATCTGCTGCCTTTTTAAGTAGTGTCCTCACTGTCCATAAAATCCTCTATGAAATGTTTTTGCTAATTTTTCTAATTATATGTTAGTACTTCAGTATTCGATCTATTTACTAGAGGAAAAGGTTCTCTCTTGTGGATATTTCAAAGTCCTTCAATAATTGGAATACTTCAACCCTTCTCTTTCGGTAGAATTGCCAGAACTGTATGCAGTCCTCTAGCTGATGCTTAACAGAATCAGGTTTATTGTCGCTGACTTATGACATGAAAGTTGTTGTAATGCAGCAGTAGTACAGTGCAAAGATGTAATATTATAAATTACAGAAGTGAATAGTGCAAAAAATTGAGGGTAGTGTTCTTGGACTGTACAGAAATCTAAAGGCAAAGCTGTTTCTGAGTTATTGACTGTGGGACTTCAGGTTCCTGTACCACCTGCCAGACGGTGGTAACTGGTAACTTAGTTAGAGATACAGCATGGCAACAGGTCCTTCTGGCTCAAGGAGCCTGAGCTGCCCAGTTACACAATTAGCCTACTAATTACTACATCTTTGGAATGTGGGAGGAAACCCACATGGTCATGGGGAGAATGTGCAAACTCCTTACAAACCAACGTTGGATCTGAACCCAGGTTGCTGGCGCAATAATAGCATTATGCTATTCTCTACACTACTGTACTGCCCAAACTTTCTACATTTCTTAAACAAGAGAAAATCTGCAGATGCTGGAAATCCAAGCAACACACACACAAAGTGCTAGAGGAACTCAGCAGGCCAGACAGCATCTAGGAAAAGAGTACAGTTGATGTTTCGGGACAAAACTCTTCAAACCCTGCTGAGTTCCTCCAGCATTTTGTGTGTGTTTCTAGCTTTCATCTTGATTATCCCTATCTATAAAACCAAGTATCCTTTAGACACTCTTCCCAGCTTTCTCTTCGTATAGCTATATGGAATGAGGTCCAGCTGCTTTTGTATCTTTCAAAATAATACTAGGTAGGTGAATGCTGCTACAAGTTGCTTCTAGTGTGGATCACTGTAGTTAACCACATTACTCTGAACCCATTATGTTTTGTTTTTGGATACCATCCTGTTAACAGTTTGCTTTGCAAAATTTTCCATCAGTTCCTAACTTCAAAATTGCACTTGCTGTGCATATAACTGTATAGTGAGGGAAAACAACTACCGCTGATCCCTCGGGTATCCGGTGCATTCTTTCCTTCCCCCGTCAAAAGCATTTGCTTACTGCTATTTGCTTGCTCCTATTATTAATTACCACAATCTTTTAATACCATAAACTCCATTTTTCCAAGATGTCTGAAAAAAAATGCAGATTCTGTAAATCTAAAATGAGAACAAAGTGCTGGAAACACCATGCAGTTTAGAGGGAAGCTGTTTTTAAAAAAAAAGAAAGAAAAAAAATTAATCGGAACCGTCAAAAAGTTAAAAGAAGTTAGTTTAAATTGATAGGTATGTGTATGCTAGATCCTGCCTTCATTTTGTATTCACCACAAACGTGATAGTTTTGTGACAGCACTTACACAAATTGCTCATCTTAGATGGCATTCACAGAACAGGTTTTGTACATGTTGACCTAACACAAACTTTTGTGCTCTTCAAACACTGCTAATTTTGACTTTTCTCTTTTCTAGCTGAAACTCAATCCACCCAGAAATGGACGAAGCTTACTTCTGTACCTGAGGGATTTAATATAGAGAATTCTGGGCATGGTGGGAAGATCCCTAGAAAATTAGCCAATCAGGTCGTAGAGAATGTGTGGCAGGAATGCAATCTCAACAGAACCCAGAAAAAGTGAGTACTTTATTAAACTAAGCTGAGCAGTGGTGGGCTACTAGGTCAGTGAAGCTCATTTGGTGCATGATGTGCTTTATAGTATTACTGTAAGTTTTGGAGCAAAGAGATCAAAGGGATGTCTGTCTCCTATTTTTTCCCTTATTTCAGTTCTTTCGTTTGACAGAAATGCTGTTTTCAGGTTTATCAACACCAGCAGCTGAAATCAAAATGCTAAATTTTATACCATACTTGCAAAGGATGGTATATCTTTCACATACAAGGAGCAAGTGATTTGACCCATTTTCTTGTAGTGGTCACTCATTTAGGAATTGGAGCAACAATGTTTCTTGCCCCTGGCAGCAGACTTGAGGTTGGATAGAACTGGGGTTTTGAGACTGCAAGATGTATGTGATGTACAAGATGGGGAGGTAGTTGTTACAGGGACTGTGTAACATACATGAGGAAAGCCTGGTTGTAACAATGTCTTGTTTTATGTTCAGAGATGAATGTATTGAATGAAAAATACTATCATAATTTGAAGCTATATTTATAATGCTTATCAGTTAGATAATAATGCATCCTAAAGGCTAAATGAAAGTTGGTCAGCAAAAAAGAAAATTCATCAAAAACATTCATTGCGTGACTTGTTTATAGGGAAAATCCAAGACAAGTCTTTGTTAATATCACCCCAATTTATTACTTCAGATGCTATACTTGTTTGCATTTCACTCCAGTTGCGATAGTTATAAATCTACTTCAGATCAGCTACTGGGAATTCATTATAGGTTAAGAGGGCATGCTACAAAACTCTTAAGTTTCTTGTTTATGACTCACTGAAATCCTCGAAACAGCACTGATTTAAGATGCATTTAATTTTGGTACTTAAATAATCCTTCATACCTTCATAACGTTTTGTGAAGATTAAGGAATCTTATGTATTTAATTTTATTTTTAAATTAAATTAAAGTCAGTTTTACAACTTGGCAGTATAATTAGGTAATTTAAAATTATCTATTCATTTATTATCAATATAATACATTACTGGTGAATTTTGACCTGAAAGTAAGCAACAAGAAAAAGCTGTCTGTTGATGCCAAAATTCAGTTTTGGATGGTTTTTGGTACAATTATTTTGCCAAGGATTGTTAATTAGATAACATTTCTTTTTAATTGTTGCTTTGGATTGCTATGACATATTTCTTTGACAGTACCCACCAACAATCTCAAGAAGGTGTCCGATGAATTGTACATTGTATAGTCTACCTTTGGCACAGTTCTTTACCTATTATACTTGCAATCCAACCTTCTGAAATACTTGTGTATTTAACTTGTGTGATTGTTCAAATTTATGGCTGAGTTATTGGACCAGGTAAAGAGTGGATGACAGTTGCAACATTGGCTGTTTGTTAGTGGTGAACAAGTCAATGATAAGATTTATCTGTGAGGAGGAGGAAAAAGAGACCATACCATCAAGTGCACCAGCCTGTGCCAAAGTAACTTATTGAGTTTGTGTCACAACATTAGTGAAAATGCAGGAAATGTCGGAATGTATGGATTGAAGACCAGCATAAGAAAAGTACCAGTGAAATACTCAAGCAGGAAAGCCAAAAGTTAAATGAGCATTTTAAAAGAGAAAAATAATGTTCATCATATTGGCGAGTATTTTTTAACACAAGCCAAAAATGGCTTGGGTGGTTTCCTCTTCACAGACTAAAACTTACCAGCGAGGTTGCATCTAGGGATCGTAATGGGATGAGTACATCCTGCCAAGCTTCTAAAATTGAGGAAAAATTAAATTGACTGGAGCAGGACATTAATGCAGATGAGATTGTGTTGTAGTGCAGAAAGACAGTGGCAAGAATGTTTCTTGTTCAGAAAGGATTGAAAGCATCAAGGTTGAAGGAAGCCAAGGATTTATTTTAAATATTTCTATAGATCACATGGTGAAGCTGTGTTTGCTGAGCTGATTGAAGAAGCATGGCGAGGGTGGGGGGGGGGGAATAATCCTGTTGTATCCTTTTATTAGCAATCAAACATAAATGCCTGAGTTACTGCTCATTCATTGTGGATTGGTTCTATAATTGCTTCATTCACAAAACTGAAAAAGCTATTATTTAAGGTTTTGCTGATCATAGACAATGTTCAGGTCACTCATAGAATTAGTACTTTGCTTACTCTGATGGGGAGATTGTGTCTTTACTTTGAAGCAACATTTCCTTCATCTAGCCTTTGAACTGGTGATAATAAAAACGTTATGCCATTTAAACCTTATATATAATTATATTTTTGGCCTCATTGGAAATGCAATGGATGCTGATTCTCACTGTAGTGTTATTTAGTGCTGGAAAGAATGCAGAATCACTTACTATAACACATTAAAGAATCCATGGATGAACTAAAGCCACATTTTGGCAAAACTTGCATAAGGAAGTTGCCAGTGTCGTCTTCAGATTTTCTTCACTTGGTGGAGAGCTGAAGCACCTCATAACTCTGGCCTGTTAGGTGGGAGAAGGAGGTTTCAGTGGTATTGAGGAAAAAGGAAGTGGATGTGATAGGCTGACAGTGAAGTACTCATTGTAGCAGGCTTGGAAGAAAAGGTTAAAAATGACAAATGACTGACAAAGTCAACTTTTCAGTGTGCAAAACAGCTAAATCAGTTAAAGTCCCCTCCATGTAGTGAAGTCATAAAATTAAAAGGGAAGGTTTGGCAGCAGTAACCCTGTGCCAAAAAAAATCTTGATAAGACAGCTGTCTATCATGATGTTCTTTAATAAAACCCATCCAAGATCTTCACCACCACCATATCTCACCACATCCACCACCATTTCTGCCTCTACAATGATGCTGTAATGTAAGATTCTCTTCATTATAGCATATTAGAATAAGTTTACAAATGGTGTGTTATTATTACCCTTTATATTCTGTGCCATTTTGACTTCTGTGCTTGTGTAAAAATATTTCGAAAGGTTTGGAATTTGTAACTGTTCCTAGAATTTCCTTTGTGAAAATTAAGGGTTTACTGTAGTTCCAAGTGTCATGCAGTCCAGTGGTATCTCATTTAGTTGATTGATCTTTAGGTAAGTGTAGAATAGTCAGAAGTGGTGGTCATCAAATCCATAGGTTTTCCGGCTGATTTTTTTTGTGTTTCCTGCTTACAGATGTGAGCTTTCAACTTTTGTCTTAGTCTTTAGCAGAACTGACATTTGAGCCTGTCTCTTTTCTGTCTTAACTACTTACTCTTTGCTTGGTTAAAAGTTTGAGAAAGAGCAGAAAGGGCATAGTTTTTAGTAAAGTAAACCCACTTCGGAATAATTCTGTTTATTTTCAGAAAAACTTGGGAGTTAAGTGTAGCTCATCTTTATTTGATCTTAAAAAATGCTTATTTGCTGTTTTATAGTTAGAAAAGAAAAGACTGTGACTTCCTGAATTTGTCAAATGAAGCATCGGTGGGCATGCTTTGGGCTGGTTTCTTAAAACTGCTGAAATGAAGTGGGGTCTATACTTCCTACTATTTTTTTTAAAGAAATGTATACTGGTGGTAAAACAATATACACATGGGGAAGATGCATTTATAATAAAAACTTTGTTTTAGAATTCATCTTTTGAAAATGTCTGTGACCTGTCTGTTGATTGCTATTTATTTTGTCTTGCAATTTTTAACCTCCTGGAAAGCTGGTTGAAATGAAGTGATATCCATAACTAACACTATTGTTTATCATTATTCATAGTGTATGCAACCTTTGTAGTGGTCCATTAATGTTCTAATGTGAATCTTATAATTTTGCTATTGAACATTGGTTGCCAAAGAATTGTTGCTGCAATGAGCCATATACCTACCTTCAATCTGGAAACAAAAGTTGTGGGCTGGCTGGTGGCGCAATGACATCAGCACCGGACTCCGGAACGAAGGTTCCTGGGTTCGAATCCAGTCGGGGCCACTCCTGAGTACGCTTTCCATCCGTGCGGGGTTGAGTGTCAAGATCGCAACTCAACCTCGTAAAATAAAGGGAAAAATACCACGAAATGTCTGTGTGAGGAGTGACCCGCCACACAGTCTCTCTCTCTCGCTCCGCACCTTTAAAGACATGTCCTGGCAACACTGCACACGCACGTACGTGCATGCCAAAAAAAAAGAAAACAGAAGTTGTGTTTCTGTGGATGTTACTTCTTGTGAGGCCCTATGTTTTCCAGAGGTTTGATCTACTGTGCATTATTTCCCTGCTGTTGGATGTTTCTGAAGCTTGGCTTACTACATTTGGTAATTCCATTCCTGGAACTTATAAATTCCATTCCTGGAATTACAAGCAATGGAGTTGGTAGGCGAAAGTTAACAAAGGGAACTTATAAATTGGAACCTCAGGAAAACAGACCAGTTGCAGTGTAATTAACCTGGAAAGATTAATCTGTTAGTGACTGAAAGCTGCTCCTCAGCCACCCAAGTCTCAAAAATTGGTTGAAGGTACATTTTTCCCAGCTTACAGCTTCTCTCTGGCTATTTATAGGTACATTATAGTAGTCTAACAGATCTTAAATTACTTTTAGGAAAATCTTCAGTATTAAAATTGATTAAAACCAAACTTATCACTTCCAGGCGGAAGTTTTCTACTGTGAATGGCTGTGAAGAAGATGCATCGGACAAAGAGACATCCTGGGATTTTGTTGAAGCCAGGCATAGAGTGAATTGCAACTGTTCGAGGTACAGAAATATTACTTAATACATGCATGTTTTAAAAGAAAATTAGAAAAGGACATTATCCATCAAAAATACAGATATTTCCTAATATGCAAGTTATATATTTTTTAAAAATTAAGAAGCTGTGCATGTGTATTTTTAAAAAAAAACTGAACATAATGGACCTGCTTAATTTGTCAGCTATGAGAAAAGATGTCTGCCATGTTGAACAGGATTCTTCAGATCTAATATCTTCAGGTTCTGATGTTCAAAATGCATTTATTATCAAAGTATTTACACTATATACAACCTTGAGATTTGTCTCCTTACAAGCAACCACAAAACAAAGACACCTAATAGAACCCAAAAAAAAAGACCAAATGTTGCGAATCTCTTTCAGAGTATTGAGTATTTTCTGTCTTTTATTGTAACCTGTTAACCTTGCTGATGTATATTTTTTTCAAAATGCAAAGTGATAAGGCTATGATAGTTGTTTTGTTCTAGTGGCACTGAATTGGCTTTATTTGGGACCTTTGATTTTTCCCAGTAACTGGCCAGCACCATTCTGAGTACAACTGTATTTTAATCACTTGAACAGAATGTTAATCTTATCATTTAAAATGAAAATGACAGTGACTCCTTTACGTATATATAAATTTTATAAAATGGAATGTGTGTTAATATATTTTATAAGGACGATGGTTGTGTTGGTTGGAGGTCAATCATCTCATCCTCAGGTTATTAACTGCAGGAGTTCCTCGGGGAGGTGACTTAGGACTAACCATCTTCAGCTGCTTCATCAATGACTTTCCTTCCATCATAAGGTCAGAAATGGAGATGTCCGCAGATGACTGCACGTTGCAGAACACCTTTCGTGACTCCTCAGATGAGTGTAGCAGTTCATACCCAAATGCAGCAGGACCTGGACAATATCCAGGCTTTGGGCTGACAAGTGGCAAGTAATGTTCGAGCCAGATAAGTGCCAGGCAATGACTATCTCCATAAATAGAGGCTGTAACCATCATCCCTTGACATTCAATGGCATCACCATCACTGAATCCCTGACTATCAACATCGTGGGGATTACTATTGGCAGGAAACTAGCCATATAAACACCATGGCTAGCAGAGCAGGCCAAAGGCTAGGAATCCTGTGGCGTGTAACTCACCTCCTGACTCCCTAAAGCCTGTCCACCATCTACAAGGCTCAGGTCAGGTGTTTAATGGAATACTCGCCTCTCGCCTGGATGAGTACAGCTCCATCAACACTCCAGAAGCTTGACACCAACCAGTGCAAAGCAGCCCACTTGATTGGTACCCCTTCCACAAGCATCCAGTCCTTCCACCATCAACAAACAGTTGTGGCAGTGTGTAAGACATCACCTTCTAGACCCACGACCACTACCATTTTGAAGGACGAGCAGATGCCTGGGAACACCACCACCACACTCACCATCCTGACTTGGAAACATTGTTCATTCATTGTTGCTGGGTTAAAATTATGGAATTCCCTTCCTAACAGCACTGTGGGTGTACCTACACCTCAGGGACTGCAGCAGTTCAAGAGGGCAGCTCATCACCGCCTTCTCAAGGACAACTAGGGGTGGGCAATAAATGCTGGCTTAGTTGGTGACACTCACATCCTGTAAATGAATAAATTGAAAAAATATATATTTTCAAACAAATTGACAAATAGGTTGATGCCAAAGTTGGTAATTGTGAAACAGCCACGGCATGGTAAAGGAGCTGATGGTGAAAGCAAAAGAAAGCCAAAAGTTTGTTGAATAATAACTGCAGATTACTGTCAAATATTTTCTCCATTTAGTTGAATGCTTTGGTGCATAATTGAGACCATACCAGTTTCTCTACTCTGAATAACTGAAATCCCTTATTCCTATAATGTTTTGCCAAAAAAATTCTAATCTCACCTTTTTGAAACTACACCGAATTGAATACAACTTTCCAACTGAAGCTGAACTAGTTTATTTTAATGAAAGTTCAATTTAACTTCTGTTTTTACACTTGTATATGCCAACAACTCTACAATTATCAACCTTTTCAACATGTTCTACTATTTCTAATGATTTGTATGTACACATCACAATTTTGGTAACTACCCTCTTGTTATTTGTACTAGTTATTCACACAGCTTTTTTGACATTCTTCCTACCTAGTTGTAATTGATAAACCATCATTCTATTAAATTTCATCTGTCATATATCTATCCTTTCACCGGTATGTATCTTTCTAAAGTCTGCTAATGTGTTTCTTGTTTGTTGCTACATTTCTAACTTTCATATTTTCTGCAGAATTTGAAAAAAACAGTGGTATTAATTGCAGCCCTTGGGGAGCACCACTGTATACCTCAGTTCAGTCTGGAAATATTCACTATCACTCACGTTTTATAGTGAGGTCAGCTGAGAAGATCATTGGGGTCTCTCTTCCCGCCATTACAGACATTTACACCACACACTGCATCCGTAAAGCAAACTGCATTATGAAGGACCCCACGCACCCCTCATACAAACTCTTCTCCCTCCTGCCATCTGGCAAAAGGCACCGAAGCATTTGGACTCTCACGACCAGACTATGTAACAGTTTCTTCCCCCAAGCCATCAGACTCCTCAATACCCAGAGCCTGGACTGACACCAGCCTACAACCCTCTACTGTGCATATTGTCTTGTTTATTATTTATTGTAATGCCTGCACTGTTTTGTGCACTTTATGCAGTCCTGGGTAGGTCTGTAGTCTAGTGTAGTTTTGCGTTGTTTTACGTAGTTCAGTGTAGTTTTTGTGTTGTTCATGTAGCACCATGGTCCTGAAAAATGTTGCCTAGTTGTTACTGTGTACTGTACCAGCAGTTATGGTTGAACTGACAATAAAAAGTGACGACTTGACTTTAGTTTCTGAGTCTATATCTTTACTGTCAGTGTTCCTTTAATCCATGAGTTTTGATTTTGCTAACACTTGTTATTGTATTTTAATGGTCCATTAGTAATAGTTCTTAATAGTGGGCAGCAATAAGTATCATATGAAACGAATTGGATCTCCTGTTAGGTAACGAATTAGGGCAAGTGACAGAAGTCTGTGTAGGGGAGCACTTTGGTTCCAGTGATCATAACACCATTAGTTTCAATTTGATCATGGACAAGGATAGATCTGGCCCTAGGGTTGAGGTTCTGAACTGGAAGAAGACCAAATTTGAAGAAATGAGAAAGGATCTAAAAAGCGTGGATTGGGACAGGTTGTTCTCTGGCAAAGATGTGATTGGTAGGTGGGAAACCTTCAAAGGGGAAATTTTGAGAGTGCAGAGTTTGTATGTTCCTGTCAGGATTAAAGGCAAATTGAATAGGAATAAGGAACCTTGGTTCTCAAGGGATATTACAACTCTGATAAAGAAGAAGAGGGAGTTGTATGAAATGTATAGGAAACGGGGTAAATCAGGTGCTTGAGGAGTATAAGAAATGCAAGAAAATACTTAAGAAAGAAATCAGGAGGGCTAAAAGAAGACGAGGTTGCCTTGGCAGTCAAAGTGAAGGATAATCTAAAGAGCTTTTACAAGTATATTAAGAGCAAAAGGATTGTAAGGGATAAAATTGGTCCTCTTGAAGATCAGAGTGGTCGGCTTTGTGCGGAACCAAAGGAAATGGGGGAGATCTTAAACAGGTAAGGAAGCTGGCATGAAATCTATGGAATTGAGGGAATCAAGTAGTGAGACCATGGAAACTGTACAGATTGAAAAGGAGGAGGTCCTTGCTGTCTTGAGGAAAATTAAAGTGGATAAATCCCCGGGATCTGACAGAGTGTTCCTTCGGACCTTGAAGGAGACTAGTGTTGAAATTGCGGGGGCCCTGGCAGAAATATTTAAAATGTCGCTGTCTACGGGTGAAGTGCCGGATGATTGGAGAGTGGCTCATGTTGTTCCGTTGTTTAAAAAAGGATCGAAAAGTAATCCGGGAAATTACAGGCCGGTGAGTTTAACGTCAGTAGTAGGTAAGTTATTGGAGGGAGTACTAAGAGACAGAATCTACAAGCATTTGAATAGACAGGGGCTTATTAGGGAGAGTCAACATGGCTTTGTGCGTGGTAGGTCATGTTTGACCAATCTGTTGGAGTTTTTCGAGGAGGTTACCAGGAAAGTGGATGAAGGGAAGGCAGTGGATATTGTCTACATGGACTTCAGTAAGGCCTTTGACAAGGTCCTGCATGGGAGGTTAGTTAGGAAAATTCAGTCGCTAGGTATACATGGAGAGCTGGTAAATTGGATTAGACATTGGCTCGATGGAAGAAGCCAGAGAATTGCTTCTCTGAGTGGAGGCCTGTGACTAGTGGTGTGCCACAGGGATCAGTGCTGGGTCCATTGTTATTTGTCATCTATATCAATGATCTGGATGATAATGTGGTAAATTGGATCAGCAAGTTTGCTGATGATACAAAGATTGGAGGTGTAGTAGACAGTGAGGAAGGTTTTCAGAGCCTGCAGAGGGACTTGGACCAGCTGGAAAAATGGGCTGAAAAATGGCAGATGGAGTTTAATACTGACAAGTGTGAGGTATTGCATGTTGGAAGGACAAACCAAGGTAGAACATACAGGGTTAATGGTAAGGCACTGAGGAGTGCAGTGGAACAGAGGGATCTGGGAATACAGATACAAAATTCCCTAAAAGTGTCGTCACAGGTAGATAAGGTCGTAAAGAGAGCTTTTGGTACATTGGCCTTTATTAATCGAAGTATTGAGTATAAGAGCTGGAATGTTATGATGAGGTTGTATAAGGCATTGGTGAGGCCGAATCTGGAGTATTGTGTTCAGTTTTGGTCACCAAATTACAGGAAGGATATAAATAAGATTGAAAGAGTGCAGAGAAGGTTTACAAGGATGTTGCCGGGACTTGAGAAACTCAGTTACAGAGAAAGGTTGAATGGGTTACGACTTTATTCCCTGGAGCGTAGAAGAATGAGGGGAGATTTGATAGAGGTATATAAAATTATGATGGGTATAGATAGAGTGAATGCAAGCAGGCTTTTTCCACTGAGGCAAGGGGAGAAAAAAAAACCAGAGGACATGGGTTAAGGGTGAGGGGGGAAAAGTTTAAAGGGAACATATGTGGGGGGCTTCTTCACACAGAGAGTGGTGGGAGTATGGAATGAGCTGCCAGACGAGGTGGTACATGCGGGTTCTTTTTTAACATTTAAGAATAAATTGGACAGATACATGGATGGGAGGTGTATGGAGGGATATGGTCCGTGTGCAGGTCAGTGGGACTAGGCAGAAAATGGTTCGGCACAGCCAAGAAGGGCCAAAGGGCCTGTTTCTGTGCTGTAGTTTCTATGGTTCTATGGTAAATAGAAACTCTAGCATTTTTATAACCTCATTACTAATTTCCATTTTGTTTTCGAATATTAACATGTTGGTGCACTTTGAAGCATGGTTAATTGTGTTCAGATACCAGTGAAGTTTATTGCTATTGAATCCAGATTTTATAATCCTTTGTATGCAGTACTGCTCCTGAATTGGACTGCTGAAGTTTTTATGTAACAATAAGTGAAATTTGGTAACAGTTATTTGCTGCCCATGAAATATTCCCATAGAAAATTGGTAATATGCTTTGAGATGTAATTTAGCAGTGCTATATCCAGTAACACATGGAAAATCATTTTTAGATTGCTTCCTGATCTTCCTATGATTTTAATATAGGCTAGTAAGGACAGAGTTAGAAACTCTATAAGGTATAATGGGCAAGGCAGATGATGAGCGGAGTTAAGAATGAGCTTATGATGGACTGTTGAAGCTGCTTCTGGTAAAGTTGAATTGGGGCTGAAATACATGGTGACATTTTCATCAACATATTGAGGAAAGAGTGCTGTGGACAAATTAAAACTAGGTAATTTTCATTCTTGGCTACAGGCTGTCCCTGGGTTAAGAAAGCCCGATTGAAGGACACCTCTACAAATGAAGGAGCTCCCATAATATCAAAGTGTAATGTTATCTAATCTGTTTATTTAGAGATACAGCGCAGAACAGGCCCTTCCAGCCCAATGAGCAGCACCACGCAGCAGCCCACCTATTTAACACTAGCCTAATTACATTGCAATTTGCCATGACCAATTAATCTACTACAGATACGTCTTTTGGACTGTGGGAGGAAACCGGAGCACCTGGAGGAAACGCACAGTCATCGGGAGAACATACAAACTTGTTATAGTTGGCGCTAGAATTGAACTCTAAAATCTGCACCTATTTGTTTTTGATAACTAAAGATTGACTTCATTCCCTTGAACAGTAACTCCTCATTTGAATGATCTTGGATATCTCTAGTCACCTTGATGTGAACAGAACTGCATCCTTTTTCTAAAAGAGTCTTTTATAATTATTTTGCAGGCACAAGAACAAAAGAGGGACTGGAATGCAAGGACAGTCTCAGCCTCCAGGACCACAACTGCCAACAGCTCTCAAGCACAAAATAAATGACAAGCAAGACAAAGGGGATAAACAACAGAAGCGGCCACAAACTCCATTCCATCACCGTAATTCAGCATGCGATGATGTTTCAATGGAACAGGACTCAGCCAATCACAGACTTGGAATCAGGCCGCAGGACAGTAGAGGAAGATACCCAAATGCGAGGCCTAGTGACCATAGCTCCTCAAAATCCTCACAGTTACACATGCCAGAGATGGCAAACTCACCGCCACCACCGCCACTCAGCCCTCATCCGTGTGAGAGGGGTGAGGAAGTTGTTGATACATTTAAAAACCCATTGACACCTCACAGTCAACCATTCTGCCAGATGCCTGCACCAGATCCACTACTTCCAGCCAAAGCTGTAGAGGACAGGATGGAGGCACTTCCCACCCAGGCTTTCCCGTTGGGTTTTCCAGAAGTTTTGGAGCCTACAACATACAACAGTGGTGCTGTACAGTTGGAAGATGAAGGGAGTGCTGTCACGTGGAAGTGTTATCGATTACCCTCCCAGGTGGATGATGATTTTACTCCACCGCAGCTGCCATTAGATAAATACAGGGAGGAGTACACTGCAGCAAGTAACTCAGAACGTACACTTCCTTCTGCCTCAGAGTAAGTGTTGCAGTAAACCATTTTTTATATGTTTTTATTTCTTATGTTTTTATAGTTGCGCATCCATAATGGAAATTTTGAGGTGGTATCCATTTCATTAGTAAAGTTTAGACTTTAAAGTGATTACACAGTTGCAGTTTCGATAACAAGTAGTTGAATCATCTATGTAGATCAAGAAAATCCTAAATATGATCTTTCTTGTACTGAAATGGTGATTGGAGGTAGCATCTCTAAGGAGCCTCACTCCTGATTGGTAATGAGTTAGAACATGCATTATCATTTGTTCCTTTGTCTAGGTACACTTAGTTGAATAAATGTTCCTGATGTTCACCATGGATATTTTTAGTGCTATGTATGTTTCAACATTTAGATTCATGTCAGATACTGATCGGTCCATAAAATAATTAAATTACTAAACTGCATCAATTGAGCTCTTGTAAATTTGAATATTCACAAAGAATGGCTTATCATAGCACAAGGTACAATGCCTACTTTTAAAAAAAGTATTCTGTCTCCTCCCCCCGGTAGAGTTTTCATGTTTTATTATTTTATGACATTGAATCACGGGATTTAATTTGGCTTTTTTTGGATGCTGATCAACAGAAAAAGACTCTTTCGTGTCAAAGTGAAAGCAGATCTCTACTGGGTTGAATCATTCTTGCCTTTTTCCATTTTGATATCTTAATTTATCAACAAGATAAAGAAAATTAGTTGTGAAGACGAAAAATTCACCATTGGTTGGGCAATGTATTGTATGTGTTTAGAAAAAGCCACTTTCAGCAAAGCATTGGTAGAAACTTGAGAGTGGAATATCTGCATCCATTCCTTAGAATATTGAGGAAGGACATTTCAAAGAAAGGAAGCAAAAATTTACCTGATAATTGGTGAATATAGTTGAATATAGCCAATTCTGTATAGTTGAATAGAACACTAAAATATCTGAAATGGGAAACATTTTGTGTCATGGTAGGCCAATTCAATGAAAACTTTAACAACTGCAAAAATGATTATTCAACTGCTTTTGAGCTAATTTGAAATATGAGCTGATCAGAATCTGGTATTGGTGACAGTCTGAAGCACCAGTGTTGAAATGTGCTGAGCTTTACTGGTTCTACAGTGCAGAAACTTAGAATAAAGTGAGTACATTATCCTGGCTGAGGATCAGTGATATTCAGATGTTCAGTCTTTTAGATTTGTATCCTGGTTCTTTCACTTGATTCTTTTGGAAAGCGAGAGGGTGGAACTTCAGATAAGAAGCTTCCAGTAAGGTGATGGCGCACTTGGAAGCAGCGTCCACTCTGGTCCAGTTAAAGGTGTAAAAAGTTTGTCTTGTGTGTCTTTTTTTATGATCGCTAGTCACTGCTGGATATTAAGTACTACAGGACTATACCATTGTTTTGGTGTTACCTGGACGTTGTGGTTGTTGGCTTCAGTTGTTTCCATGACTTGTGTTGATTTTTCCCTTCTCTTGGGTGTTGGTTTTATAATTTTTTAAAAATTTAATTGGGTTATTTCGGGTTTCTTGCTTTATGGCTACTTGTTAAGCAAATAAATCTCAAAGTTGTATATTTTATGCATTCTTTGATAAATGTACTTTGAACTTGAGCTTTTGAACTTATGTACTGTTGGACAGTGTGTGGTCCAAAAAGTGTGAGTGATTTTCTTGGATGTTTTTATTGTGATCGCATGACCCTGCTGGACATTGGCAAGGTACAACACTGCAAATCTGGTACATTATTCTTGCGGACCAGCCGACGGGGTTGGGGGGGAGGTGTTCAAGTAGGGTTAAATTCACCTCAACATGTCTTTTACAGTTAAGGTTGCCAACATTCTCACTCCCAAATAAGGGACAAAAGTAGCAGTCAAATCCTGGTACATTTTAACCCAAGAAAGACTACCATGACCATGAAGCTTTGCACGAGCACCTGTGTGCGCATGCGTGATGTGCGCATGTGCGTACGTGCAGATATTTCCCCCCGCAAATCGGTTTTGCCTTCATCTTCCCGACTATACTGTATATACATTATTTGTACTTTATATAGGCTGTGTATTTATCATATTCCTGCTTTTACTATATGTTAGTGTTATTTATTTTCGGTTTTATGTGTTATTTGGTATGATTTGTTAGGTTATTTTTTGGGTCTGGGAACGCTCAAAAAAAATTTTCTGATATAAATTAATAGTAATTGCTTCTTCGCTTCACACCATTTCAGCATGAAAGGTTTCATAGGAACACTCTAACTTAGCAGGGGAAATACGGGACAAACCAATTTAGCCCAATATACGGGATGTCCCGGCAAATACGGGATAGTTGGCAACCCTATGTTCAAGTTCAACAGTGCGTGATAGGGAATGAGGAAAGGTGCAGCTGACTCGTATCGTTTCCTCACGGCCCGGTAGCACATGCTTTGCGGCCCGCTGGTTGGGACTGCTGCGTTAGCGAGATTGACAGTGGGGAGCTGTGTTGCCTTGGTTGTGGTGAGGACTAGCCCAGACCATAGGGTCGTCTTTAGTAGTCGCCCAGGGGAGGTGATAACGAGGTGGTGCAGGAGAGGCATCTGGGGGGTATGCTGGAATCTGTTCTGTGTTGGGGGCTGGCCCTTTCTGTCGATACTGCTCTCCATTCGCTCAGTAGAAGAACAAGCTGGACACTCATGGACTGAAGCTAATTATATTTTTTCTTGGTGCCTATGCTTTTCTGACATTGTAACCATATGTGCTATGTGCAGTGTGCTGTTGCTAATGTGTTTTGCAGTTTGGCTTTGGAGGAACACTGTTTTGTTTCGCTAGATTCATGTTTGGTTGAATGATAATTAAACCTGAACTTGAGAGCTTGGTCTTTGGGATGATGCTAGCAGTGAAGGATGTCTTCAGCTTCCCATTTTCTTGCTGTCAGGATTTTCTTTGACATGGCCTTGGAGGTTACGAAGCAGAGCATTATATATCCACCTCAGTTATTTGTCTGCATTCATTGAAGTTTGTGTCAATGAGATTGAATCTGATCATGAAAGTTCTGATGTTTTGAAGCTAAAGGTAGAATACATTGAGTTCCCACAAAGTTCCCTTTTGGGTTGTGGTCATTGCTGACAAAGCTGGTGCTTATCACCTATCCTAGTTGCCCTGAGAAAACGATATGCATCTTGAACAGTTTAATACAATTGACAGCTTTTCATTGCTAAAGACAAGTTCACAATATTTTTATCCACAGAATAACTTGATATTCTCTGAAGTCGCATAAGCCAAATCCAGTAGGAGCTAGTGATATGACCTAACCATTTTTAAAAATATAAATAGCAGCTCAGTAGCATTTGTTGTATTTTATTTAAAATATTCCTTACTTTTCAAACAATTCATGCTGAACTCCCGTGGTTGATTAATCCTGTTGTATCATGACTACATTTGAACTGCTTATTGAGTTTTTAATTATTTTCTGTGTATCATTGGCACTCACTAATTTCCATTATTCATGGCATCAACCAATAATAGATTGAAGTATTTAGAGGTTTTGGAGTATTGTGAGTTGTTTTGGGCCCTATATCTGAGGAAGGATGTGCTAGCATTGGCAAAGTCCCTGAAGAATGATCCCAGAGATGAAAGGTTTAACATATGAGGAGCATTTGCTTGCCCTAGGTCTGTAATCGCTGGAGATTAGAAGGATGAGGCAGTGGATAATTGAATACATTGCTGCAGATGGCTGAGGGAGACCAATTATTTGGATATGTTTAAGGCAGAGGTTGATAGGTTCCTGAATTGTAAAGGTGTCAAAGGTTATGGAGAAAAGAAAGGAGAAATGGTTGAGAGGGATAATAAATCAGCCATGATTAAATGGCAGAGCAGACTAGATGGGCTGAATGGCCTAATTCTGCTCCTATGTCTTATGGTCTAAATTTTTGAATGTTTTGATATTAATGAGAATATGATCAACTGATTATAAGAAGCGTATAACCTGTAACACAATGAGGTATTTCTGTATAATATGAACAGTGGTCGTGTATAGTAGAGAAAAGTCCAATATCAGTTCATTAAATGGTTCTGATCAAACTTTATGGGACATTATCCACTATTCCACTGCTTTCAAGCAATACTCATCCAATTATATAGTTTTTATCAGAACCATTTGATGAACTGACTGCATGGAGTTTTCTCGACTGCAAACTGCCATTGTTCACACAATACTGAAATATGCAGTTGTATCACTGGTCACGTGCTGTAACTGTTCATTATAACTGTTGCCAATATTCATTTTATGATGGAGCATATTATGACACTTCAATGCAGAAGACACAGCTATGGAGACTTTCCCACATACTCATCTATCAACCTATTCCTTGTCCCTTGTGCTCATCAAGGTACATCGATACCACTTGGCAAAGTCTGCATTCTCACCATTCTTGGGGGGGGGCAGGGGGGGAATAAAGTTTTATATTGAATTTGTTTAAAAAAAATTCAAAATGACTATTTTGCATCAATAACCTCTAGATTTGCTTTTTCCCCACCAATAAGATCACATTTTTGATCTATGCACAGTTGTCCAAAGTTTTCTCAACTCCAAAGATCTTTTCAAGCATTGCTCAGCTGTCTTCTCTTTCCTGATTCTTAATACTGTAGTAATAAATGTGTTTGCTGCTTGGGCTGCTGGCACTAACAACAAGGGTAACAATAACGTGCAGTGGTCAATCGCTCCATGGATGTAACCAATTCTGAACAAGCTTCACCTTGTCTATTTAAGCATATCAAAAATTGGCTGAAATGTGTAAGAATACTGGAGTCTGGCTCCAAGTGTACTTATTTTTCTGACTCCCCAGTGTTCTTGATTCTGGTTCTGGTCAACGCAGGGCCCACATTTCAACCAAGGCTCTAGCTGCAAGTTTATTGATGTTTGTGAACCTTTTTTATAGAAACCGTACTCCCTGGTGTCATTCAGATAAAGCTTGATAAAGTTCAATATAACTTGCCTACTTTTCAACACTTCCCTTCTGGAAGTAGCTCGCTTATACTTGGTTTTCTTCTGTGATTGCCTTGCATCACAAATTGCAGTCATATTTAAAAAATTTGTGCTCCCAAGTCCTTTTGCAAACCTATATCCTGCAACTAATTTTCCAAGTTGTTTGTGATCCTTTTATTTGCAAAATGGAATCCTTTTCACTTATGAGTTTGTTAATCTTTTACCCATACTGTAAAATTATTAATTCTTATTGCACATTGCTGTCTTTTTTAAAATACTGTTAAAAGGGATGCACCCGTTTAACCAAAGTATTGAGATAAAGACTGAGCTTGGATAAGTAAAGCATAATGTTTGTTATTCCTTTATAATTGGTAATGATATAGCTATTTTAAGTTGCACAGTAATGCATGCAAGCATACTAAGATCCCAGAAGGCAGGAGTTTTCCTAATGATGTAAGTTACAGCCATTTAGCAGTTGAGAGGGTACTGATTTTTGTATTGGTACAGCTATTCACTAACTGTATGGAAGTAAAATAATGCTTGATTACTTTTTTTTTCCAAATCAAGTATTTATTGAACATCTCAAATTTGAATATCCCAAAAAATAAAATTCCAAATGTTTCTGCAGTAAAGATCCAAATTCTCTTTTCCCCGCACTCTCATGAGCTGCTATCCCCTACTCCACAAGATCCACACATGTGGATAATCCTTAACGCAGATGTGTACCAGGGTGAAGGAAGCCCGTCCTCTTTCTGATTCTTATGTCACTCATGCTTTTTGATCTCCTGCTGCACTCTGTTCCTTATTGCACTAATGGGCACAGTCCTCAGTAAATAATCAACGCACTTCTGGCAAATGGATTCAGTTAGCATACAGTGAAGTATGCAAGGCCTACAATATGGAAATTATTTAAGGCATTTAACATCAGGATTCCATGCTATTGAGATACACAGACCTTTTTATCTCTGGTCCAGATGGTTAAATTAGTGCACCCCCTTGCTGAAGGAATCTGCAACTGTTTCTTTAGATGTCCTAAAATCTTTTTAGTTTAAATATATCTAAAATGGCTGAATAAATAGAATTGTAGAATACTTAATTATCAAGATTGGAAAACAATATCCTTTAATTGCTGAGATGCAAGAGGTTTTTTTTTTACACTTTTAGAATAATTTTGGATCTTCTGTGCAAAAAGGCCACAGTCTCCTATCAGACTGGAACCATTATGCAGTCACACCCATATGTTAGTTAACCACTGGAAAGATAAACACAACTAATTGACATTACTGTATCTTACTGAAAATAAAATTGACAGTTTCAGGTCATGATTTTTCCAGACGTTAGTTTTAAGTTTGAACTAAAGTTACTGTATAAAGAGCTATTTAAATAGGTTTTTTTTAAAGTTACTCTTTTTGTGGGAAAAGTTCATTTATTAATACATCATCTCCTAATTATTATTCTCCAATACCTGGGCAGCCTAGCTCAACAGTAGTTTTGAGTGAGTTGGTAGAAACCCACTTTTCTTAATGTGGTATTTTCATGTTTAATCCTGTGAATTGGGCACGTGGCCAAGCGGTTAAGGCATTTAACTAGCGACCTGAAGGTCGTGAGTTTGAGCCCCAGTGTGTTGTGTCCTTGAGCAAGGCATTTAACCACAGAGTGCTCTGTGATGACGCCGGTGCCAAGCTGTATCGGCCCTTGCCCTTCCCTTGGACAACATCGGTGTCGTGGACAGGGGAGACTTGCAGCATGGGCAACTGCTGGTCTTCCATACAACCTTGCCCAGGCCTGCGCCCTGGGGAGTGAAGACTCCATGGTCTCGCAAGACTAACGGATGCCTTTAATCCTGTGAAGAAGTGCCAGGTCTCTGACATTGTTTATTTTCTAACTTTTCAGTTCAAAGGAAGACCTTTGCTCTGGTGAGAGGAGGTCTTGGTGAAATCATTGTGGAAAAAGTGCCTTTTACTCCTGACACACTAGACTAAAGTATAGAGCAACTTAAGTAATTATGATTGTAAACACAAGAAAATCTGCGGATGCTGGAAATGCGAGCAACACACACAAAATGCTGGTAGAATGCAGCAGGCCAGGCAGCATCTATAGGAAGTACAACCGATGTTTTGGGTTGAGACCCTTCGACAGGACTAATGAAGAAAAGAGATAGTAAGAGATTTGAAAGTGGGAGGTGGAGGGGGAGACCCGAAATGATAGGAGAAGACAGGAGGATGAAGCCAAGAGCTGGGAGGTTCATTGGCAAAAGGAATAAGGCTGGAGAAGAGGTAGTATCATAGGACAGAAGGCCTTGGAAGAAAGAAAGGGGAGGGGAGCTCCAGAGGAAGATGGAGAACAAGCAAGGAGTTGTGAGAGGGAAAGAGAGAAGGAAAAGAAAAATAAAATAAAAAAAATAAAAATTAGGGATGGGCTAAGAAGGGGAGGAGGGGCACTGGGAGGTCTTGCTTCCTCTGGCGGACAGAGCATAGGTGTTCAGCAAAGCAGTCTCCCAATCTGCGTTGGGTCTCACCAATATACAGAAGGCCGCACCGGACACAGGTCTCACCAATATACTATTGTAAGTTAGTGAATATTTGATATGAGCAACACACACAAAGCTGGAGGAATTCAGCAGGCTAGACATATTCTTTGGAAAAGAGTACACTCGACGTTTTGGGTCGAGACCCTTCATCAGGACCTGTTTAGTCCTGATGAAGGATCTCATCCCGAAACATCGACTATACCTTTCCATCGATGCTGCCTGGCCTGCTGAGTTCCTCTAGCATTTTATGTGTGTTGCTTGAATTTTCAGCATCTGCAGATTTTTCTCTTGTTTGTGATTGAACATTGATAATGAAGTAATTTTGACTGTTGTTTCAAATTGAACAATTTGGCGTAAAGTTGGGTCTAAGACAACTTTGAAGAGAAATTGAAAATAGAACACGGTACAGTACAGCACAGGAACAGGCCCCTTGACCCACAATGTTGTGATAAGCCAAGTAGATCTTGCAGTGCTTTGACATACTCTGGCTTTCCCATCTGTAGACATGACTGAAAGTGTATTAAAATAGTCACCCCCTACAAAGAGGGAATGTCAGCTTGGAAAAAGCAAGAGGGTTTTAGGCAAAGCACAGTGAGGAGAGAAGCAGATGTTAAAAGCAGAACCCTGCAGTAACTGGAGTCATCTTTGATAGAAAGGAGGTCTTCATGGATGAAGGAAGGTAGGTGTTGCAGCCTTAACCTATAATGTCTGGAGTTTATTAATGACCTATCTTCCAGTTTGAAACTAACTGTGAAGATGTAGCAGCATCAGTGATATATCCAGGCCAAGACTGAAAAATAGGGTAGTTCTTTTCTATCACATGAGAACCAAGTAATGACCTATTCAACAAACTGTCGTAGCACTTCGAAAGGGATTGTAGTCACTATAGAGTCATAGAACACTACAGCACAGTCCCAACTCCTATACTTAGTACATTGATTTATGAAGGCCAATGTGCTAAAAGGCTTTCTTTACGACCCTATCTACCTGTGATGCCACTTTCAAGGAATTGTGGATCTGCATTCTACCACACTCCTCAGTATGCTATGATTCACCGTGAAAGACCTGTCCGGGTTGGTTCCTCCAAAGTGCAACAACTCACTTGTCTGCATTAAATCCATCTGCCATTTTTCAGCCTATTTTTCCAGCTGGTCAGATCCCACTGCAATTTTTGATAGTCTTCCTCGCTTTCCACCACACCCCAGTCTCGGTGTCATCAGCAAATTTGCTGATTCAGTTTACCACGTTATCATCCAGATCGTTGACATAGATGTCAAACAATAATGGACTGAGCACCGATTCCTGTGATACAGCACTAGTCACAGGCCTTCAGTCAGAGAGGTAACCATCTACTACCATTCTGGCTTCTCCTGTGAAGCCAGTGTCTAATCCAATTTATTATCTCATCCTGAATACCAAATTACTGAACCTTCTTGATCAACCTTCCATGCAGGACCTTGTCTTGCTGAAGTCTATGTAGCCAATATCCACTGCCTTGCCTTTACTAACTTTCTTGTTAACTTTCTTGAAAAGCTCTATAAGATTGGTTGGACATGTCTTGCCATGCACAAAGCCATGTTGACTATCTCTAATCAGTCCCTGTGTATCCAAATACTTATATCTGGTCCTTGAATACCTTCCAATAACTTTTCCACTACTGATGTCAGGCTCACCCGCCTATAATTTCCTGTCTTGTTCTTAGAGCATCTCCTAAACAATACAACAACATTAGCTATCTTCCAATCCTCTAGCACCTCAACTGTGGCTAAGGATGTTTTAAATATCTCTGCCAGGGCCCCTGCAATTTCTGCACTAGCCTCCCATTGGGTCCAAGAGAACAACTAACCATGCCCTGGGGATTTATCCAACCTAATTTGCTTCAAGACAGCGAACACCTTCTCCTCTATAATCTGTATAGGGTCCATGACCATACTGCTGCGTTGCCTCACTTCTGTAGACTCTGCGTCCGTCTCTGGAATAAATGCAGATAAAATTTAGATACCCCTATCTCTTTCAGCTCCATGCATAGATTACCAGTCTGATCTTCCAGAGGACCAATTTTGTCCCTTGCTATCCCTTTGCTCTTAATATATCTATGGAAGCCCGTAAAATTCTCCTTTACCTTGTGTGCCAGAGCAGCCTTATGCCTTCTTTCCACTGTATTTCAGTGGAGTAAAGGAAATTATAGTGGCATGAGAGAGGAACTGGCCAAAGTTAACTGGAAAGAGACACTGGCGGGAAGGACGGCAGAGCAGCAGTGGCTGGAGTTTATGTGAGAAGTGAAGAAAGTGCAAGCAACACTCACAACACGCTGGAGGAACTCAGCAGGTCGGCCAGCATCCGTGGAAACGATCAGTCAACATTTCGGGCCTGTCCTGACGAAGGGTTCTGGCCCGAAACGTTGACTGATCGTTTCCATGGATGCTTCCCGACCTGCTGAGTTCCTCCAGCGTGTTGTGAGTGTTGCTTTGACCCTAGCATCTGCAGATTATTTTGTGTTTAGGAAGGTGCAAGACAGGTATATTCCAAAAAAGAAGAAATTTTCGAGTGGAAAAGGGATGCAACCGTGGCTGATGAAAAGTCAAAGCCAAAGTTAAAGCAAAGGAGAGGGCATACAAGGAAGCAAAAATTAGTGGGAAGACAGAGGACTGGGAAGTTTTTAAAACCTTACAAAAGGAAACTAAGAAGGTCATTAAGAGGGAAAAGATGAACTATGAAAGGAAGCTAGCAAATAATATCAAAGAGAATACTAAAAGCTTTTTCAAATATGTAAAGAGTAAAAGACAGGTGAGAGTAGATATAGGACTGATAGAAAATGATGGAGAAATTGTAATGGGAGGTAAGAAGGTGGCGGAGGAACTGAGCAAGTATTTTGCATCGGTCTTCACTGGACACTCAAGGATGGCAGGGAAGAGAAGTGTGTGCAGTCACAATTACGACAGAGAAAGTACTCAGAAAGCTGAATAGTCTAAAGGTAGATAAATCTCCCGGACCAGATGGAATGCACCCTTGTGTTCTGAAGGAAGTAGCTGTGGAGATTGCGGAGGCATTAGGGATGATCTTTCAAAAGTTGATAGATTCTGGCATGGTTCCGGAGGACTGGAAGATTGTAAATGTCACTCTGCTATTTAAAAAGGGGGGCAAGGAAGCAAAAAGGAAATTATAGACCTGTTAGCTTGACATTGGTGGTTAGGAAGTTGTTGGAGTCGATCCTCAAGGATGAGGTTACGGAGTACCTGGAGGCATATGACAAGATAGGCAGAACTCAGCATGGCTTCCTTAAAGGAAAATCTTGCCTGACAAACCTATTACAATTTTTTGAGGAAATTAGGCTAGACAAGGGAGATGTAGTGGATGTTGTATATTTGGATTTTCAGAAGGCCTTTGACAAGGTGCCACACATGAGGCTGCTTAACAAGATAAGAGCCCATGGAATTACGGGAAAGTTACATACTTGGATAGAGCGTTGGCTGATTGGCAGGAAACAGAGAGTGGGAATAAAGGGATCCTATTCTGGTTGGCTGCCGGTTACCAGTGGTGTTCCACAGGGGTCTGTGTTGGGGCCGCTTCTTCTTAATTTGTACATCAACGATTTGGATTATGGAATAGATGGCTTTGTGGCTAAGTTTGCTGACGATATGAAGATAGGTGGAGGGGCCGGTAGTGCTGAGGAAACAGAGCCTGCAGAGAGACTTGGATAGATTGGAAGAATGGGCAAAGAAGTGGCAAATGAAATACAACGTCGGAAAGTGTATGGTTATGCACTTTGGCAGAAGAAATAATCGGGCAGACTATTATTTAAATGGGGAGAGAATTCAAAGTTCTGAGATGCAACGGGACTTGGGAGTCCTCGTGCAGGATACCCTTAAGGTTAACCTCCCGCTTGAGTCAATGGTGAAGAAGGTGAATGCAATGTTGGCATTCATTTCTAGGGGAATAGAGTATAGGAGCAGGGATGTGATGTTGAGGCTCTATAAGGCGCTGGTGAGACCTCACTTGGAGTACTGTGGGCAGTTTTGGTCTCCTTATGTAAGAAAGGATGTGCTGACGTTGGAGAGGGTACAGAGAAGATTCACTAGAATGATTCTGGGAATGAGAGGGTTAACATATGAGGAACGTTTGAACGCTCTTGGACTGTATTCCTTGGA
The DNA here is from genome assembly GCF_963921235.1 of Mobula hypostoma. Taxonomy (NCBI): domain Eukaryota; kingdom Metazoa; phylum Chordata; class Chondrichthyes; order Myliobatiformes; family Myliobatidae; genus Mobula; species Mobula hypostoma. Next base: position 7,100,367 of record NC_086119.1, on the reverse strand, counting down.
GTTTAGAAGAATGACCGATAGAAACATTTCGAAAGTTGAAAGGCATGGACAGAGTAGATGTGGCAAAGTTGTTTCCCATGATGGGGAAGTCTAGTACGAGAGGGCATGACTTAAGGATTGAAAGGTGTCCATTCAGAACAGAGATGCAAAGAAATTTTTTTAGCCAGAGGGTGGTGAATCTATGGAATTTGTTGCCACGGGTGGTAGTGGAGGCCAAGTCATTGGGTGTATTTAAGGCAGAGGTTGATAGGTATCTGAGTAGCCAGGGTATCAAAGGTTATGGTGAGAAGGCGGGGGAGTGAGACTAAATGGGAGAATGGATCAGCTCATGATAAAATGGCAGAGCAGCCTTGATGGGCCGAATGGCCGACTTCTGCTCCTTTGTCTTATGGTCTTCTTTTAGCCCTCCTGATTTCCTCCATAAGTGTTTTCTTGCTTTTCTTATACTCAAGTACCTCATTTGTTCCTACCTGTCTGTATCTGCTATGCATCTCCTTCGTTTTCTTAACCAAGGCCCCTGTATCTCTTGGAAACAAAGGTTCCCTTGCCTTTTATTCTGACAGGAACATACAAACTCTGTGCTCTCAAACTTACACTTTTGATTTCCTCTTACTTAGTACTTCTTTGCCAGAAGACAACCTATGCAATCCACACTTGCCAAATCCTTTCTGATACCATCAAAGTCAGCCTTTCTCTAATTTAGAACCTCAAACAGAGGACCAAATCTATCCTTTTCCATAATTACCTTAAAACTAATGACATTATTTTCACTAGATGCAAACTGCTCCCCTATGTAAACTTCTGTCACGTGCCCTGTTTGATTCCCTAGTAGGAGATGTAGTATCACATTTTCTCTAGTTGGGACTTCGATGTACTGATTGAGGAAACTTTCCTGAACATGTTTGACAAACTCTTTCCCATCTATTCCTTTTACAATTTGTGAATCACAGTCAATGTGTGGAAAGTTAAAATCGCCTAACATCGCAGCCTTATGTTACTTGCAAGAGTCTGTGATCTCTCTGCAAATTTGCTCCTCTAAATCCTGTGGACTGTTGGGTGCTCTATAATATCCATTAATGTTGGGTGTACCTTTCTTATTCCCCATTTCTATCCACGAGCCCTCGCTAAATGAGCTCTCTAGTCTGTCACGACTGAGCACTGCTTTGACGTTTTCCCTGACTAGTAATACCATCCCTCCTGTTGCACTTACAACAATGGAGGCCAGGCGCATTGAGCTACCAGTCATGCTCCTCCTGCAACTGAGTCTCATTAATGGCTACACTGTCATAATTCCAGGTGCTGATCCATGCGCTAAGCTCATCCACCTTTCATACAGTGCTCCCTGTATTGTACTACATGCAGCTCAGAACATTAGATCCACCATACTCAACCTTTGGATTCCTGACTTTGTATGTAGTTTTTGAGATTGCCATGAACCCAAAACTTAAGTGGATTAGCCACACTAGCCCCTGACTTCAAAATTGGAAAAACATGCCAGAGGCTGGGGATGTTGTGGCAGATGATTTATTTGTAACTAGAAAACCTCTTTTTGCCATCTTTGTGTCATGTATACAATGGAATGCTCAGCACTTATCCTGCTTTAGATTAGCAACAGTAACACAGATATGACATGAACGGCTTTTGTATTCAAGCTTTGATCATCCTCTTTACTGCTAGTGAATAATGGTGTCCTGATTCTACATTCAATGATACTTTACAACTCCTGTTCTCAGTATTATGTTTGCATTTACACATTGGTTGTTAGTTGTAGTCTATGTATAGATTTTCATAACTTCTATTTTATTTCCTCTAAATGCCTGCAAGAAAATGAGTCTCAAGGTAGTATATGGTAACATAATAAATTTACTTTGGACTTTCATAGGAAGTGCCAGAGAGTTCACCAAGGTTGTGCCTTGCTTCTGCTGAAGCGATACAATATATTAGTGTTCCTTCAGTGCTGCGACAACATACTGGAATTGTTTGCGTTACACCCTTGTAAATGTATCATCAGAATAAAACTGCCATTATTTTGACACTAGGAGAGCTCAATAAATGTTGCCTTGTGGGTAATGTTGGTTCCTGAGATTTAAAAGTTCAACAGTATTTACTTGGGAGCTGCTAATTAGGCATGATATGGCATTTTACTTGCTATTTCAAGCTTTTTGGTCTGTTTCACATTGGTATAATATTGGTAGGGAGAGGGAAGGGGATAAATAAAATCTATAGGTTTTTACTTGACATTGTGGTTTACTGTTAATTAAGAAATCCTAATCCACACCAGTGTTTCTTTGTAGAGGTACTTGAGAACCTTTTGAAATTATATAATACTTGCAAGTGCCTTCACACTTGTTTCACAAAACTTTACACTTTTCTGAATTGAATTCTGTTTGTCTCTTTTTGCACAACAGTCCAGTCCATTGAAATCTTGGTGCAGTCTAAAGGTTTCCTTCTTGTTAAGCATTGAACCAATTTTTATATCAATTGCAAGCTGATTTATCATGCCCTCCTAATTTTAAATGTAAATTATTAACTTGTACTAAAAGTATGAAGGGACAGAGAGTAAGTAGTCGTCAAATATTACCCTTTCCTGCCATAGTTACTTCAGTGGTGAGTACCTCTGAAAAAGAGGGTAAAAGGTTGGAACAGTATCCTGGATTGTTTAAAGCAACAATATTAGCGACATTCCTTTTAAATTGCATTTCTCAGCATCTACAATTAATTTTCAGACTGAGCCTTCAGAGGTCTTTGTTATTGTAGTTAGTGATTGAAAGGATTGGGAGAAAATGTAGGTTGAATACTGCCGTTTAGTACTTTTTGGTTTAGGAAAATTTTGAGTGCTCAGCCGTTGATAGCACTACCGAATGTGTGAAACAACTTTCTGGTAGTCACAAAAGCAAAGAAATCTGACTAAAAATTACTAAAATCTCTATTAAAAAATGCCTTTTCTGAGGTAAATCTGTTAAATTATCACTACAAACAGTGAAGGGGTGAGTTCAGTAGATGAAGCAGTGCAGATGGAGTTCTGATTCTAGTACAGCTGGCCTGGGAGCGAGGTTGGATCACTGGGTGCCGTAAGGAGAAGTTGGGACTCTGGCAAGAGCTGATTTTGCTCGATCTCCGCGGTGTTCACTCTTCTCTCCAGGCTGCCCGAGCCTTTCGCTGTCCATTGTTTGGCCAATTTAAATACTGACCTAGATAGACTGAAAAGACAGGGTGTCAGGGACAAGAGCAGATTTCGATCGTTCTGCGATGGTCATCTACATGGCACTGAGGCTATGAAGACTGCCCCAGCTGCCGGGCTCTGTGCCTGCTAATATGATGAACGGATAATCGAGGCTTTAGGCTTACTCTGGGCTGCTCTGGGGTTTGGATCTGAGGGCTTGTTTTTGGTTCAGAATATGCTGCTGTTCCAGTACAGTTGTTTGCATGACTTGTATTTTTTTTTCTTTAAATTGGGTTCTTTCGGGTTTCTTGCTTTGTGGCTACTGGTGAGCAAGCAAATCTCAAGGTTGCTTAATTTATACATTCTTTGATAAGTGTATGAGGGTTCTTGAATGTGGGTTATTTAATTTTTTTGAACTTTTAAAACTTTTAGGTTGGTGGCACGTTCAAATAAGCCATTAAAGATTTCTGAAGAGCGGATTCAGACATATATCCAGAGGATAAACCAATGTTACAAAAGTAGTCGTCTGGAGGCTGATTCTAAGTCAGAAGTTGATCCATATGCATTTGATGATGGAGATGAGGAGTTCAGCTTTCCTGATAAGAAAGACAAACAAGCCACTGAAAGGGATCCTGGAAGGAAACATGCACAGAAGGTGAGCCATGATAGATGAATTTTTCCATTGATGTTGCATTTCCAGAACAGCTTAGTTTATTGATGTCACTAAAATTTCATTTACACATGAAATTTTTGAGGCTGCAGTGTTTAAAATATCAAAAGAAATACTTTTATTCCATTTTCAAAGCTGGGCGAATAACCAAAAAGTTTTAGAGTGACAGAATTCCATCCAGAGCTTGCAACGTAGCCTTCTGAAGGCATGTACAGTAAATGAATGGTGCAGGGGAAGGGAGATGCACAGGAAATGAGCTAAAAATGAAAATTGGAATGGCAGTGCTGAGGAGTTTGCAGAAATAGGAAGTAGTGAAGCCAAGAAGGGCTTCAAACGTAAGAATAAATTCTGACTTAGTGTTGCCTGGAACTTGGAGTCAGTATAGTTCCACAAAGATAGTGACGGGTGAGTAGAATTTAATGTGAAGTTGAACCTGGGCGGCTTTAAAGAAGATAAAGAATTAAATTAACTTGGAGATTCTGCAAAAGCTATGGTATGTATGTCCATGTAACGTTTCAGTAATGTTTCAAGAAGAATTAAACCATAATTTAGTGAACATAATCTTTATGCTACAGTAGCAAATTCTGTGTATTAGAACAGAAATGAAGTTGACAGAATCAAAATGATGGGAGATCATTTTGGATCTCCCCCTCTCCCTTCCACTTTCAAATCTCTTACTAGCTCTTCCTTCAGTTAGTCCTGACGAAGGGTCTCGGCCCAAAACGTCGACTGTACCTCTTCCTAGAGATGCTGCTTGGCCTGCTGCGTTCACCATCAACTTTGATGTGTGTTGCTTGAATTTTCGGCATCTGCAGCATTCCTCGTATTTGCAAAATCTTTATTCTCTTTCCCCCAGTGCTTGGTATGACCAGTGATATGTCAATAAATAGCATTGATGGTTGAAAACAGTGCTTAGATGTAAATTAAAGGAAAATGCTCAAGCTTTGGACTAATAAATATCTGGTCACAAAATTCCGCAACGCAATACCATTTGTACATGGATGCAGGTGTAAATTGTAATTTCTGTATTACAGAGCGATAGTGAAAGTGCTGGCACATCTCACTCAACATTACCAGTAGAAGGAGAAGATGCTATGTCACTGTTCAATTCTGGAACAAAGCCTGGTATGGTTCACTTTTTTTCTTCTCTTTTCTGCTACTTTGTCTCCTCACTTTCAGAATTCTCAGATCAATTGAAGATAGATATTTGGGATGTATGTTTTCTATTTAGATTCCATTTATTAGCATGTTAAAAATGAGCAACAATCATGGGAAGGTTAAATATTTGGGCTACAAAATTTTGAACAGAATTTATTTTATTGATCCTCTGAATTTATTACTGCTGCTTCTAAATTGTCATTTCATTGGCGTCCTCTGATTATTGTGTTTGATCAATATCTTTGTTTTCAAATTTTTATTTTCAGAGAATCAAAAATCATTAGTTGGGTTGAGTTATTTTATTGTGACGAAGTAATCAAATACTGAGCAGGCCAGTTTTGTGTGTGTGTTAGCTTTGTATATGTTTTATTGTCAGCAGGCATTGGTCAAATCAAAAAAGCTGCTGCAGAGGAGGATATTATTTTTAAAGGGATTTCCAGGTTTAGAAAATGATTTTTCTCATTTTTGTTTTCTTTCTCCCTTTTATTTTGAACTGATGGATGGGATTACATTTTCAGCTGAACTTTGATAGGATCAACACACATAAAATACTGGAGGAACTCAGCAGGTCAGGCAGCATCTATGGGGGGGGGGGGAGTACAGTCTACGTTTCAGCCCAAAACGTAGACTACTTTTTCCATCGATGCTCCCTGGCTTGCTGAGTTTCTCCAGCATTTTGTGTGTGTTGCCTGGATTTCCAGCATCTGCAGACTTTTCTCTTGTTTGTGATTGGATAGGATCAACTAGTTAATGTTAATTTAATGTTGTTTTCTAACTTCTGGTTTTTGTTTCAGAATTATATTAACTTTTTCTTTTGCATATTTTTTCGCACTTTTGCATATCTATTTGGATCTTTACAAAGACCTTTTAAAACAAAACTGTTGATAATTAGATAACCACATAATATCTCCAGATTTTTGAGAACAAACCTGCTTTTAAGTGCTAGTTGATAGCTTCTTTATATCAACATAGCTAAGGCTAACTGTCTCATGGGAGTGGGGGCTAGTTGTGGATGTCAGTTTTGCTTGGCGTCCAATGTATTTCCTCAGGAGTCTCAATGGGGAATAAAATTGTGTTAAACCAGAACTTAATCTAATCCTTTATGGTTAGAGTATTATGGCCATTCTTCTGTACCGTAACATCCTATCTAACAGTAAATTTTATTATACTGACCAAAGCAGGTCAAGAGGGCAGCATGTCATTTGGGAATTAGGTGTGGTGTTGCTAGCAGTAGTCATGTGTCATATATTAAAAATCCTCTAACTCGTAGAATTTTAATAGGTTTTCTTTAACTGTTGTAGATGGACAAAAGTCACCCTCGCACAATCGGACTGCATCCACCAGTCTCATGAATGAGGTTGATTTAGTTGTTTCATACAAAGACCTTGACAATCTGTTTGATGACGAGGATGAACTTGTGGTGAGATAGTTTGCTCAGTTTATACTTCCTGATGCTTTTCCTTACTTGTTACTGAAGGAATAGGTGTACAGATTTGGAATATGTAAAACGTGCAGATTTTTGTTTTTGGACATTTGATCCTGTTTGCCAATTTGCTTCTAAAACTTTCTGGATTTGTGGTGCAGGAAATATTAATTTTATTTCCTCTTAAGCGAGTATATTTACTTTTAAAATGTAGAAGAAAATCTTTTTAAAAAAAAAAATATGGAAATTGCATGGTTTACTTCACACAAGTGTGAGTTAGACCTGAATTGTTAATTGTGGACCATGAACTATGGAAAAACAAAATGTTAATTTGTATAGCCATCTAAAGGAGTGGTGTAGTATGCACTATTTTTCTGAAGTGACTATTCATCTAAATGTTTTTAGCAGGCTATTTCTCGAACACATGTTGGATTGGATGAAAAAATGAGCAACAGGGATTCAAAAGCGGGGCCTTTTGATGCTTTCCCCTGTATAAGTAAGCAAAAGTTCCTATTCTGAATTTGTAATCCAGGGAATATCCATTATCTGTTGTTTATCTTAATTATTTCTTTCCTTTTTAAAAAGAAAAAAGGTTGTCTTTGTTTTTCTGTTGCATTGCCAAATTTGAGACTTACTGTGATTTAAATGAAATATATATTTAGTGCCAATGTAAGAGTTGGTGTCTCTTTATGCTGATCAAGGAAAAGTGTTTGTGCAACTCTTTAGTCTGCTGGTTTATGCTTATTAGAATGTTGAATTATTGGTCAGTTGTTATTGTATCTTGAACTTCAAGTTTATATATGTTCTTCCGATACCTGATGACAGAATTTTGAAATGCGTTTAATTGTAGAGCAGGTGGGCTGTGTAGTTTGGTAAATGGCTTACTCAAAAGTTTCAGCAGTTGATTAAACTGAGCTATGCCATATTTTGGTTTTGTTATCTTCTACAGAATATTGTAGTATAATCTAGTGAACTTCGATTTTTTTTTCCCCCTCAATGTTTGCTCTGTTTTGGATTTGTTCTCATAGGCTCTGCAGATCTCCAGCAAATGTTTCCCACACCTCCATCCTTGGAGCAACATGGTCCAGGCTACTCTCCAATGAATATTAACTGTAAAGAGTTTGGAGGCTTAGATAACACTCCAGGAATGACTCTAGATGGCCATCATTTTACTACAAGCTTGAATCATTTCAAGGTTGAAGTAGAGGAGGGCATGGGTAGCCCAAAACCTTCAGAGATCAAGGTAACAAAGTTAAAAATAGTTTCTTTATAACTATTTTGAAAAGAATATCAGAGGTTTATAAAATCAATTTAATGGATTAAACTGATTATATAGACTGTAATGGTATCTACTTCTATGCTCAAAAACATCTTAATACCATGGCAACCAGATATTAATTGACGTTATTATAGGAAGCCATCCCAGGAGTCTCCTTGGGTGGAGATGAAACAAAAGGCTGTTTTCTGCATTTGATCTGGCATTATTACTAGTGTATAATCCAAAACCTGGATTAAAGTTCTCTTTCCTGTTTTTCTTCCTTAGGATTTTTCCTATGTCTATTGCCCTGAGAAGTGCCAAGGTTATGTGGGTTGTACTATGTTTGCACCATTGAAAATTTTACCAAGCCAGTGTATGCCGCCTGTTAAACTGCTAGAGGAGTGTATCTATCGTCCATCATGGACAGTTGGCAAGCTAGACCTGCTCCCTCCTGTTGCTCCCATGCCGTACATCCGGGACATGTAAGTTTAAATTGCGCTGTTGGTTAATCAGGTTCAGACAATTGCAAAACTGCATTCAAACAGGAAATCGTTATTTTCAATGGATCAGAAGAGAATTAATGATAGGTTTTAAATAGAGCTACTTCCAATGACTGCTGTGTCACTGAAAGGGAAGTCATAAATTAAAATTCCTCTAAAAGGGTTAAGAACATGAAATGCTTAAACGTTGGAAGTAGAAATGATTGTAGGGTTTTAGTTGATAATTATTTGATGAAGAAGAGGGTAGAGAGTAATGCTGAAAGTAGGAGTCATTTTAGTGTTAGCAAGTTGTTACATTGATTGTTGTCTAATTGGCTTCTCTCCAGGCATCTGTTGTCATTGTTATTTGAGTGCAAAGTTGCAGTGGGCCAGTATATTATTCCCTGTTCTGGAAATGTACAGTATTTTGTCTTGCACTTTGTCAACTCTCTTGATTTTAAGGTTAATGAATCTATTCTTCGTTTCTTGTCTGTCATTGGGATTAAAAATATACTCTCACTTTTTAATCTGATTAAAGTGCAAGAAGGTACTGTTGCTTCTGTCTACTGATTCTTCATGTATCTGGTGCTTATAAGAGGCTTGGAGTTGTTTACTGTCCACTTTGTGGTGTCTTTAGATGAACAATACAGGTGAATTAATCTTGCATAGTTGAAATTGTTTTTAACCTCTCTAGATTTTTGCTTTCATTGTCTTGTTGAAAATCTCTGCACTTAGTATCTACTATCATGGAACCGTGGAACAGTGGCATTGGAATGCACAATACTTAGCCCCATCATAGCCACAAAAAGAAGTTAATCCCACTGAGAATTTGGATCTGTAACTAGCAGAGTGGGTTGAACTTGTTAACCATGTTGTGTAAAGGTAAATGCTATGTATCACACAGCTTTTAGTTAGGGCCTCTTGGTTTATCATTGGAGTACAAGCAATAATCATTGTAGATTCAGCTGGAGAAAACAGTGCCACAGTTTGTTTGTGAAACTATATCTTAAAGGAAATGGTATAATTTATAATCAGTCCATCTGCTGCAGTATTTTCTTGATGGATGAGTGTTGACTTGGTGAAAATTCTATGTTTACAGACTAAGAAAACAAAAGCATTTTGTCTGTCTTGTTCTTTACATTGAATGTGTGTATATTTCAGAACTTGAATGCATTTTTGATTTGGGTTTAACTAATAATCTGCTCTGTTTTGTAGAAACATTCCCAGTGTTGGTAGTGGTATGGATCAGGATTACATTCAGACTTGCACGCCACAAATGCATACCCCATTTGGAGTGACGAATAGTGCTCCTCCCAGTAATAGTGGTGCTGGTGTTCTTCCATCACCTGCCACTCCACGCATCTCTGCCCCTACTCCCAGAACACCAAGGACGCCACGCACTCCTCGTGGTTGTGGGGGCCCAGCCAGTGTCCAAGGCTCGGTGAAATACGAGAACTCTGATTTGTATTCGCCTGCCTCTACGCCTTCAACGTGTCGCCCGTTAAACTCAGTAGAACCTGCAACAGTGCAATCCATCCCGGAGGCACACAGCCTTTATGTAAATTTGATTTTATCTGATTCCATTATGAATTTCTTTAAAGACTGTAGCTTCGACAGTTGCTGCATCTGTGTCTGCAACATGAACATCAAAGGAGCCGATGTTGGCTTATACATCCCAGACCCAACCAAAGAATCTCAGATCTCCTGTACGTGCGGATTTAGTGCTGTCATGAACCGAAGGTTTGGAAACAATGCTGGGCTCTTTTTGGAGGATGAAGTGGATATCATTGGGCGAAACACGGATTGCAGCAGTGAGGTTGAGAAACGATTAGAGGACCTCAGGAATGTTTCTCTTGAACAAGGAGAAGGAAGCCCCAAGGAGCCTCTGAAAGTGCCTGATGAGTTAATATTGCTACTTCAGGACCAGTGCACTAATCCCTTCTCCCCGCTGAGATCGGTGGATCCTTCAGTAGTGGCAAAATTGCGGACAGTGGGATCACCAGTACGCGTGGAGGATAAAGATTATCACAGGGAATGTTATACGGCTTTGGAGCAGGGATATCAATTCATGGAAAATATGTCAGGAGGAAAGCTCGATGAAACACTTATGAAAAACTCTTGTTTGCATCTATGGTCAAGAAGAAATGGTGAGTTGTTCTGAATTTGATGGGTAGCAGCAGAGTTCATCAGTTTTTTGGAGTAGATTGTATTTTTTCTAATTAATGATAGAATCATACAGCACGGAAACAGGCCCTTTAGCCCATCTAGTCCATACTATCTATCTACCCTGCACTGGGACCATAGCTCCCCATACTTCTCTCATCCATGTACCTATCCAGACTTCTCTTAAATGTTGTAAGCTACCACATCTAATACTAGCTCATTCCACACTTGCACCACCCCAAGTGATGTTGTTTCTCAGGTTCCCCTTATAAATATTTCACCTTTCACTCTAAATCTCTAGTTCTGGCGTTACTCAACTTTGGGAGATAAAGCCTGCTTATATTACTCTATTTATACCTTTCATAATTTTGTATACCTCCATAAGATCTCCACTTACTCACCAGGGAATAAAGTCCTCACCTTTACATTTTAGAGATACAACATGATAACAGGTCCTTCCAACCCAACGAGCCCATGCTGCCCAATTAACATACTAACCTGTGTGTCTTTGAAGTGTGGGAGGAAACTGGAGCACAAGGAGGAAACCCAAGCAGCGGGAAATGAACCCAGTTCACTGGTGCTGTAATAATGTTAGGTTAATTGCTGTGCTACTGTGTTGCCCCTATTCAACCTCTCCCAATAACTCTGGTCCTCAAGTTCTAGTCCGTTTGTTATGTGTCATGTCATATGGTGTGGATGATCAGGTCTTTCCATGACCTTGATTGTTCTTAGCAATTTTTTCTACAGAAGTGGTTAGCCATTATCAGTACTCTTCAGAAATTGTCTGCTCAGTGTCAATGGTCAAAATAATCAGGGCTTGTGATATACACCAGCTGCTCATGTGATTATCCACCACCTGCTGGCATGCCTTCATGTGACCCTGATCTTTGGGGAGCTAAGCAGGTGCTACACATTGCCCAAGGGTGACCTGCGGGCTAATGGAGGGAAGGAGTGCCTTACATCTCCTTTGGTAGAGACGCATCTCCACCTCACCACCCAAAGTCCTGGTAACATCCTTGTAAATTTTCTCTGAACTCTTTCTAGCTTATTGATGTCTTTCCTGTAGATAGGTGACAGAAGACTGCATACAATATTCCAAATTTGGCAATTCCAACGTCTTGTACAGCTGTAAGATAACAACCCAATTCCTGTAATCAGTGCTTTGATTTATGAAGGCGAATGTGCCAAAAACATTATGACTCTACCTGTGACACCATTTTCAAGTAATTATGGATCTGTATTCCCAGATCCCTCTGTTCTACTGCACTCCTCAGTGCTCTACTGCTCACCATATAAGACCTACCCTGGATGGTTCTCCCAAAGTGCAACAAGACATACTTGTCTGCATTAAATTCCATCTGCCATTTTTCAGCCCATTCTTCCAGCTGGTCCAGGTCATGCTGTAAGTTTTGATAGTCTTCCTCAGTGTCCACTGTGCCCTTAATGCAAATTTTCTGATCCAGTTTATTACATTATCATTTGAATTATTAATATAAATGATAGGGACCCAGCGCAGATCCCTCTGAGCTACCACTAGTCACAGGTCATCAGTCAGAGAGATTGTGTTGGACTTTTTTTTTAGTTATAATGAATAATTTTGCACTAACTGCTTGCTCAGAATGCTTCAGATACTCACTGATAGTATCGTGTTTGGATATTTGTTGCTAAATTTCAATTGTAACTTTGCAAAAGTGATCTAGATAAAAGATTGACTGGTTTTTAAAATTTTACAGAAATAATATGAACAAATTATTTGGCAATTGATCCTGTGGTTCTCTGTAATGGAAAAGAATTGACAAATGTTCAACTGTTATAGATAGAAGATTGGTGTCTGAAAATGATTTACTTGAGAGATACCAAAACATGCTCAAAAATGTAGCTTATGATTTTAAAAAATATTTAGAAATTTATGTTATGCTATAGAATCAATAAGCATTTTTATTTTGTTCGTTCTTTATTTCCCCCAACTTAAACATGGTGCTCTGGTCATGCCATATTTGTTGTTCAATTCTGCTATTTTCTCTAATATTTTCATAATTCTGTGCTTTTTTTTACAAAAATAAGATGGAGATAATTTTAATTAACCACCTACTTTGGTATGGAAATAGTTTTCATATGTATTTGTTTTAAGGATTGCTGCCTTTGTTGATGTGTGTTGTATCATAACATTATTGTATCATAATTACACAGCATGGAAAGAGGCTCTTGGGCCCAGCTCATCCATGCCGACCAAGATGCCTGTCTTAAGCTAGTCCCATTTGCCTTTGTTTGGCCTAAATGCATGTCTAAATATTTCTTTTCCATGTACCTGTCCAAATATCTTTTAAAATTTTTTAATTGTACTTCCACCATATGCCCATGTATGTGCAAAACTTGTCCTTCAGATTGCCTTGAAATCTTTCCCTTCTCATTTTAAACCCATGCAGTCTAGTTTCAGACTCCTCTATCCGGTGAAGAGATTCTATCTAATCTATCTCTCCCTTTTATGATTTTATAAACCTCTGCAGGGCCACCCCTCGGCTTCTTTCGTCCAAGCAAAATGCACTCAGTTCAGTCTCTTCTCGATAACGCATGCTCTTCACTCTAGGCAAGAGCTTAGTATTTTTTTCCTGCACCTTTTTTTTAGTTTTATTACATCCTTCTTGTGGCTTGGCAACCAGAACTGTGTACAATATTTCAACTGTTTTCCAACCAACAATTTCTGTCACTAACATAATGCCCCAACTCTTGTATTCAAGGCCTCCACACTGTTACCCCACTCCATCCCAATCTCTTTTCTATTAGCAACTGATATCCACTCTTTTGTTATCTTTGGGCCATTTTTGTGTTGGTTTGGCATCGTTGTGACATGTATTACAAAAGAGAGAGAAAACCTGATTAATATATTGCTTTTTATATTCTTTGAATGCCTCAAAACTACTTTTCATAAGACCATAAGACAGAGGAGCATAATTAGGCAACTTAGCCCATCGAGTCTGCTCCGCCGTTTCTTCATGGTTCTCAGTCCATTCTCTTGCCTTCTGCCTGTAACCGTTGATGCCCTGACTAATCAACTACCTATCAACCTCTGCTTTAAATATACCCAATGACTTGGCCTCCACAGTTGTCTGTGGCAATGAATTCCACTCATTCACCACCCTCTGGCTAAAGAAATTCCTCTACATCTCTGTTCTAAAGGGACTCCTATTCTAAGGCTGTGCCCTCTGGTCCTAGACACCCACATCATTAGAAATATCCTCTCCAAGTCCACTCTATCTGAACCTTTCAATATTTGATGGGCTTCAATAAGATCCCTCCCCTCACTCCTCTAAACTCCAGTGAATAGAGGCCCAGAGCCCTTAAGTGCACTGCATATGTTAACCCTTGCATTTCTGGAATCATTTTTGTGAAATGTAGATATTTCGGTATGCAAGCACAGTTGCTTATTTTGCTTCTAAGCTATTTCAAATGGCATTAGCTAAAGTAACCAGGTCAAATGGTAAGGTTTGACTAGCCCACTTTTACACAGAAAATGCAAAAGCAGCATTTCCCTGTTAAAACCTTCACTTCAGTTTTGGAAGTCACTGAATTATGCTCTTCAATAGTGATTTAATATTTTAGAAGTGGGTAAGAACCTGTGCCACATTCTCTGTCAATCTGTTGGTGCTCCAATGCCAACTGATAATCATTTCCTGACCATTGCTAGCTGCTTGAGTGAATGCAAGATTATATAATATGAAATACTTCTATTTTTAACCCAGATTGTTTTTTTGTTCATTGCACATATTGAATGTTATGGGATTCTTGAAAATGCTATTAAGAATGAACACTTAGAGTCTGTATTCATCTGTTTAATTAAATGGAATGTTGATCCACATTAAAATAAGCAGTTTAATGTCTGATTAAAATGGCATAAGCTATGCTTAGTGTTTGCTTGTTAATATGCACAATATATTTTAACGTAAATGGAAACTACATTTTTTCCTGAAATTTTGAGTTCCTATTCCTGAAGGTAAAATTTGTTCTCTTTTTTTCCTCCAGCTGTGGATGTCAGCATGCTGTGTTCACAAGATCTTCTGCGCCTGCTTCTCTCTCTTCAACCTGTTCTGCAGGATGCCATTCAGAAGAAACGAGCAGTCAGGTCATGGGAGAGCATTCAGCATGTCCAAGGACCACTCACTTGGCAACAGTTCCACAAGCTGGCTGGTCGGGGATCTTATGGTAAAATAACTGCTACTTTAGTTTGCTGCCATTGGATACAGTGTATTTGCCAATATATTAATATAGTTATAAAAGCAGTTTTAATCTCCACTTTAATCTCTATAAATCTCTGTAACCTCATGTAAGTTCATCATGAAGTCATGATTACTAATACCAGGCTATGCAAATAGGATAACTATTAATTTTGCAACATCTTAAAGTGATTTACAGGGGCATTTTCATCCAGAATTGGCCATGGTGATATTCAGGGAGATGGCCAAATGCTTTGGTCAATGAGATTGATTTTAAAGTATCTTAGAGGAGGAAAAAGATATAGCATAATTTTGGGGAGACCTCCAAAATTTAGAGCCTTGGCAGGTGAAAGTGTGGCATCGTGCTTAAATAATTAATTTAAGGGTGATCAAAAAATCAGAATTTAAGCATTTTGGGGCTGAAGTAGTCTTAGGCAGTCATTGGGATTTGTGACCCACGATGACTTACTTCCACTCTGTGTTGTGGTTCTAAGGTTACAGATAAAATCATTGTGGAACCTTAAATTGTACCACAGGTGGGCCAGAATATGTCTAGTGTGTTGATGGTTTGTATTGTGGTGTACTCCTCCTGTTGTTAATCCTGAGCTCCTGGTGCATAGATTTGAGGATCCCAATGCCATCCTAAATACTCCTTTGAGCTGTAAAGGACCATGGATTCTCGGTCAATGGGGAGGTTGAGTTTATTTGAAAGAGGCTCTAAGCTCTCCAACTGGAAACTCCTTCCCGTGACAGAGTTTGGAATAGAGTGCTTGTTTTGGGAGACTTGTTAGGCAGCTGAATGACGTGTTTGCCCAGAAGAACTGACTGAGGAAGATCAGTGCTGGGAATGTTAGCTGGGAGAGCGATACTGCTTTGTCTTTTTCCAACAGATTTGAAGGATTTTATATAGGAGGCATTGGTGCCATCTTTCCAGTGCATTGAAATGGCTGCTGTATGTAGTCCAGAAGGTCAAGGATTACCTGCTGCCCAATAATCCATGTGATTTGTCCTAGGTTTGAGTTCTAGGTCTGGAGACATTCTCTCAATTGACCTGTGGCTGTACTGACCTATTGAAGGCAATGTGACTTTCATTGTTGATGTCTGCCCTTTCTGAGATGTGACACCTGAGCCTGGGAGTGTTGGACAATGGGGCTAGAAGGCCAGTGATGTTGTGGGGATGGAACTGGACTCTCTGATGGTGGTGTCTGAAAAGAGGATGCTGCCCAAGTTGCATGCCATAGGAAGTCATTCCTGCCTGTGGCTGTCAAACTTTACAACTCCTCCCTTGGAAGGTCAGACACCCTGAGCCAATAAGCTGGTCATGAACTTATTTCCTGGCGTAATTTACATAATTACATATTACTATTTAACTATTTATGGTTTTATTACTATTTAATTATTTATGGTGCAACTGTAACGAAAACCAATTTTCCCCGGGATCAATAAAGTATGACTACTATGACTAGATTGGTTGTGGACCTTTGTCCTGAGGATATTGTATGTAATGGACATCCTAAAAAGTACTTCTGTTAACAGGTGGAGCAGATTAGTGTGGATGAGTGTGGCTGAGGGACGTGAAAACATGAGCATTTTAAAATCCATTTTATTCATAACCAGTTGTAGGTTAGCATGCACAGACCTGATGGATATTTGTCAAGATAGTCAGCAAAATGTTGTATGATACCGAAAAAAAGAGTGGCAAACCAAGAAAATAGTAGGACTGTCAATTCTTGAACTAAAATGTGCATGACAAAAGTTCCTGCAGCATATGTGCTGAAGTGTTGTTCCTTGTTACCCTAGTCTGATATAAGTTTGGGTAAGTGGCTGTGGAATGGAATTCTTGCTAAGTACTAACAACCATGTTGTTACTTTATCATCTTGGAACAAGTTTCTGATCTGCCTATTTTATACACACAATAGAGAGAGAGGGGGAAGAGAGGGAGGGGGAAGAGAGAGGGACGGGGATGGGGAGAGAGATTGATAGATCTTTGGTCTGTGATGATCTAACATGATTTGGTGAGTTCTCCCTGTTCTCCCTTCACCCAAACTTTTCAAATTTATTTATAGGATGTAGCTGCAGGCAAATTCAAATTAAATTTGCTTTTGTGGGATAGTAATAATGGTTAGCTGTTTTCTTAAATTGCTCTAGCAAATTAGAACGATCCACCCTATGATCCATGTCCTCGGTAAATACAGATGCAAAATACTCATTTAGGACCTCACCCACATTCTCCAACCTCAAGTACATGAACCGTCCTCCATCCTTCAGTGATCCTACCTGTTCCTCTGTTAACCTCTCGCTCTTGACATTTGTATAAAATGCTTTGGGATTCTCTTTAATCCTACATGGCAAGGATTTTCCACAGCTCCTCCAGGCTCTCCTAATTCTCTCCTTGAGTTCTTTGCTGGCTTATTTATAATCCACAAGAAGTTCTGTTTATTTTAGCTTCCTAAACAGCAGAAAGAAAACTATAGACCTGTTGGCCTGACATCAGTGGTTGGGAAGTTGTTGGAATCGATTGTTAGGGATGAAATTACGGAGCATCGTTACCCGAAAGGAAAATCCTACCTGACTAACCTACTACAATTTTTTGAGCAAATTACAGGCAGGGTAGACAAAGGAGATGCAGTAGATGTGGTGTATTTGGATTTTCAGAAGGCGTTTGACAAGGTGCCATGTGTGAGGGTGTCATGCAGCTGAAAGGATAGTCTAGTTCTCTGCCTTGTGAGTATTGTTCAGACTCGGATTGGTTGTGCTAACCTGGCTAATACTGATGAAGGCTAAAGTCAGAAACTTGCTCCTGAAAGTATGAAATGAAAGTTGTTTACTTTATTAAAATGATTGTTTAAAGTATTGAATTGTTATTGCTATGAGTTTCCGAACAGTGCAACTCTGTGTTACGTAGAGGGTTGATACTCAATGGATTTTGTACAAAGAGAATCTGTGTTTGTGGTGTATCTAAGGGTGCTCAAAAGCACTTTACAGCCAGTGAATTGTTTTGTAATTAGAAAGTTGGTGCGTATCAGGGCCCCAGAAGTAACAATAAAATAGCAAACAGTTAATCATCTGCAATAAAAAGACAATCAGTTTGTGGTGAGCTCATCCACTCCCTTTAACAGTGCCATTAGATTTTTGAAAAATGGTAACCCTAAGTTTAGAGACGGCTTTGTTCAGCATCCTTTTGACTTGGAAGTGTCAACATAGATTGAGTTTAAAAACTCTGGTGGGATTTGAACCCGCACCACCTGATTTGTACAAGAGTGCCAAGCTTGAAACTAAGTACCTTAAATGCTGATCCCATGAAGAGAGTAATCTCAGTGGTCCTTTTCCTTAGAGTAGTTTTGACAATGTTGTGATCTCAGTGCTTCAGAATGAGATGTTTTAGGATAACATTTTACATAAGCAGTTGCGGTAATTCTCTAATTATTTGGAAACAGCAGAGTAACTGACCATATTGTGTTTGAAAGTAAATAGGCAAGAAGCCAAAATAATTGCCCACTCATCACATGGTAATGATTCCAAGATTCTTTTATGTTTGAAAAATGCCTTATTCACATTCCAGCAGCAGAGCATTCTGCATATTGTTTAAGGTGGGTTTGGAGTAGTATACACATACCATTAGTATTTCGTGTGGAGGAATGACATTGATGTAGATTAGCTAGACCAACAAGTCTATTTTCCTGTTGTGATTTTATGTCTGGTTTGACAGTGGAGACTTAAAGGGATATTGTCTACCAGACCTGTGGTTATAAAGATGCAGGTACACCATACAATTATCAGCCATTACGTGATAGGGGTAAAGCAGAAGGGTAAAAAGGACTGATAATTTGAGCATTTGGGTCTTAACTAATAGCCTCTTTCATCAACACAGGTACTGATGAGTCCCCGGAGCCGCTTCCCATCCCAACATTTATGTTAGGTTATGAATGCGACTTTCTGGTGTTGTCTCCATTTGCATTGCCATATTGGGAGAAGCTTCTCCTTGAGCCCTACGGATCACAGAGGGATATTGGGTATGTGGTGGTATGTCCGGAAAATGAAGCCCTTTTAAATGGAGCAAGGAATTTCTTTCGTGATCTCAGTGCAGTCTACGAGGTAAGTCATCATTTATGTATATGAGCTTAAATATTTAAAAGGTAAATTCCTTTTGCCACCTTATGTTGACAAAATGATGGTTTGAATAAAATCACAATGCAAAACTATTGTTGAGAATTTCAACAAAATTTTTTTTTGCTTGAACTTTAGTCCTGTAGACTTGGACAGCACAGGCCTATCTCAAAGTTGCTTCCTGATGGCATCATGAAAGTGGGGACCAAAGCAGCTTTGAAAATTGCAGAACAGCCGGTAACTGACTGGTTCTCTCAGCATTGTATGAACACCAACAGTGAAGCTTATTCCAAACTGAAACTTTACGCTGAAGTATGCAGACATGATCTAGGTGAGTACTTGTGATCACTGTAAGCTAGCATGATATAATTCCTTGTCACATAGTTATCTTGAGTGCCTATGTCATGTCTATTATAGTAATTGATTTCTAATACTAAAGCAGACAACATATTGAACATTGCAATTTCTTTGCAAATGAGACAGATTGCACAGTTAACCGACTGTACATTTGCTGTTTTATATAGAAAAACATTAGAACCCTGGTTTCATTCTTTTTACTAGCATGTGCTATTTGTGAAGTCTTGGAAATATGTTAACATAAGATACTATATGCTAGAAGTCTACAAAAAACGTTAACATTTCTGGTGAAGGGCATTTATCAAAAGACCTGGATCACAAAGTTAACTAGAGCACTATATGTCCAAGATGTATCTACTTCCAGAAGTTTTTATTTTTACACTAAGAATTGTTCTGATCAATATTTGAGATAGTTTAAATAAATGTTATTTTGTGCATTTTATAAGAAACTTACAGCCGTGCTCAGTGTTTTAAAATATATATTTTCTCCTTGTTTCAGGCCCATATCTTGCCGGTCAAACACTGGACAGTTCCTTGTTATCACAACCTAATCCAGTTTCCCCACCCAGTCGGTCCACTACTTCTCAGACTCCATTACAGTGTTCTGCTGGGGCTGCATCTGCTGCAGCCTCCAACTCCACTCCTGTACTGGCCAGTACTTTAACAAACACTGCTGTAGCCTCCACGGTTGCTGCTGCCACTTCGAGCGTGCCCCTGGCCAATTCATCATCAGCTGTCAAACAGTCTTCCTCCTTTTCATCATTTGCACATTTGAACAACTCCTCTAGCGCTGTGACTGCGCAGGGATCAGCCACCCAGAATGGACAACTACCCCAGCAGAATACTGGAACATCCAATGATGCAACAACAGGTGGTACAGGGCAGCAGCATCAGGATCCTCCAGAGAGGTGAGCGAGTTGGCATTTTAAAATATTCTGATTTGTGAATATTTTGCACGTGAATGAACTGAACCTTGCACGTCTGCAGTCCATTTCATGTGCAAATATAGATGATGTTGTTTGGATGCAAAGCAGATTATAACAAAGTTGTTTCTTTCTTGATCTATAAAATTCCAAGTTACACCATTTTTATGTACAAAATGGTGCATGGGATCTGACAGGCTCCCTCACCCATAAATGTTAAATAAATGTGTTCTTCTGCAGATCTAGAAAATAATTCAAATTTTTAGTACCAGGGCATAGTGGGCAAGGCCAGCATTTATCATCCATACCTAATTGCCCTTAAGAAGACACTTTCATATTGCTATTGGGTCACGAATTCTACAATTTAGACCCAGCAACAATATTGGAAGATAAATTTCCAAGTCAGGATGGTATGCAACTATAACAGACATCCTTGCAATTCATGGAATTACCATTGTAAAGGCTCCAATTTTTAGTGTGCAGGGAATAACCACTGACTAAAAGTGCAACTGAATCATAATACTGTGGATATGAGAGCAGGACATAAGCTGGGTATCCTTCAATGACTGTTTCTAAAAGTGACCACAAATTGTTGTTTCACTAGTGGCAAGACAAAAATCAGAAATGTAATGAAATATAGAGTTGTTCTCAGTACTGCAGATGTGGCCTAAACATGCGTTGGTAATATAATTTTTCTTGCATTTTTTGATAGGAACAAGCAGGAACAGCAGTAATAGGAAAGTTTCTTTTGTTTTTGTGTATGCAGTTTCTATAATTTGGATTCCTCTTGTACCAAAGTAGTTGTCTATTATCACAAATCCAGGAGAATATATACAATCCATTGGAATCTGAAAACCATTGGAGCTGGGGCCTGAAATATTTACAAATGCTCTAACTTGAGCAATTTATATGTCATTATATCTGCCTGTTTGGTTCAATTATCCCAGGGTGTTATGTAGCCTTGGTTTTAAAGAGATATGTCAGATAAACATCACAACAGTAGTCCAGACTTTTTGACAGCAATGAAATCTATTAAGATGGGAGTGAATCAGAAGAAGCATTACTAATGCTGTCTTCATCGTACAGATGTGTCACAGAAATTACTTGTCTGTTTTTTTGGCTTCCGTTGATAGCCGCCCAAAATACAGGGATATTGTCAAGTCCTGAGAGTAATGTGTCTTTAATGTAATTGGTGAACCACTGTGAATAACAGATTACTGGATTCCTATCAAAGAAATAGAAAATTGATTCACTCTTCATATCTTCATCGAACCATTGCATGTTCTTTTTTGCCGCAGAGCCCCCTTTGACTTACTGATTCAAATTCATGTTTTGTATTTCTTTTTGGGCAGAGTACAGATGGGTTGTTTTCTTTTCCTGCTGGAAATAAGATTGCTCTCTTCACCTCTCGGTAAAATTGAATGCTTGTATTTACTAATTATTAATGTCTTTCGGTGGAGCTTGCCTTAGTTTTGTTAAAAAGAAATGTCAAGAACAATTAAATATTTTCTGTGTGCCATGGAGAGAAAACTAATAGGAGCTGCAAACACTACTTGCTTGCAATTCTGAATTATAGAATAATAGAGCTGGCGGTATGTTTTCGTATGTCCATGACAGAGAATGTACTTTGGGCTGGCCAGTCAAGGAGATGAACCAATGAAAATGGAATAATTATTTTACTTTCAGAAGGAATAAGTTATTTTCCAGGTATCAGTGATACCAGTTTGCATATGGCCAAGGAGTAAAAACAATTGGCTTTCCTTATGTTTCCTTGCTACATAGAAGTAGGCCATTCTGCCCATAGCATATACTGGCTCTCAGAGTATGCAGATTGTCCTATCTGTCACTGCTTCCCTGTGTTATCTGTTTTCTCTCAGCTACCCATTGATACCCTTCTGACACTCACCTACACCATGGGCAGTTAATAGTAACCAATTAACTGATCAGCAAGCACACCTTTGGGATGCACAGGGGAGACTTGCAGGATCATATGGAGAAGTTGAAGACTCCATTCATGCACCATTCACAGTTGGGATCAAGTCACTAGATCTGTGTGTCATTGTTGACAAATGCACAATTATGCCACCCTTGTATTCATACTGAGACGCCTTGGTTCATAATATGCAGCTATATGCTGACTTTTGATTCTTTTTGTTTGTATTGCAGCACCATGGAAAGGGATAAAATTGGAGTCCCAACAGAGGGGGAATCACATGCTGTCACTTATCCACCATCTATTGTTGTATACATTGTGGATCCTTTTACATATAATACAGATGATGAAAGTTCGTCACCTTCAAATGTTTGGACACTTGGGCTGTTGCGCTGCTACTTGGAGATGATCCATTTCTTGCCCCAGCACATCAAAAATGCAATATCTGTGCAGGTGGGTACAGGTTTTTAAGATAAGAAAGTGACTATAGAAGAGAAACTGGTTCCTTTAATATTGTTGCAAGATTGCTTTAGCATTCGAAGAATAGCTCTCCTTCATGCCCAAAATCTTTATGCATTGACCTCTGTAGGAACCCACATAATGCATTTGAAGGTGTTTGTTTCGTGTGTTAGTGTGGTGGATAATTATTTGTAATTTGAAGATTATCTGATATTAGGGTGCTTTAAAACAATCACATTGGAGCATTAGATACACTTGAAGGTAAAATTTGAAGGATTTTATGGTGATTCATCATAGAATGAAGTTGTTTATAAATATTTTCTATTACCCACCTGGCTTTATCTAGAATGTCTGGAGTGAGGGGTATCCTTTTTTTCCCAGATCCAGGTGCCTTGCAGCAGTAATTTAATTGTGAAGGCCTTCTGAAAGTCCAAGTATACCAAATCCCCTGCTGTTTCCCCCTTATCCTTTTTGTTAGGATCTGAGTCTAACAAATTTGTCAAGCGTGACCTTTTTTTTCATAGACTCTGTCCAGTCCTATTGTTTTCTAAAGGCCAGTTTCATAATAAGTGCTTTCTGGTAGTCCCAGCTACAGAGGAATTCTGATAGTCCACTATTTGATTGTGTGGAATTCCTGCCTGCTTGGTGTCTGGCTCCCTTTGGACTTACTGAGGCCCTTGTTTCCATTGTTCTCTTTGAGCTTACCCAGTCCATTGGAAGAGTTATTATAAGGCCGTAAGATCTAGGAGCAGAATCAGGCCATTTGTCCCATCAAGTCTGCACTGCCAGTCCATCGTGGCTGATTTATTATCCCTCTCAACTCCATTCTCCTGCCTCCTTGTACATTAGCCCTTTCACTCCTGGGATCATTCTCATGGACCTCCTCTGGACTTTTTTTCAATGCCAACACATCCTTTCTGAGATAAAGGGCCCCTAAACTGCTCACAATACTCCAAGTGCGGCCTGAACAATGACTTATAAAGCCTCAGCATTACATCCTTGTTTTTGTACTGTGGTCCTCTTGAAATGAATGCTAGCATTACATTTGCCTTCCTTACTACTGACTCAACCTGTAAGTTAACTTTTAGGGCAGGAATTCCCAACCTGAGTCTACAGACCCCTTGCTTAATGGTATTGCCCCACGGCATTAAAAAGATTGGGGACTGCCGCTTTAGGGAATCCTATGCAAGGACTTCCAAGTCCCTCTGCAACTCTGAAATAGCCCATACCTTTAATCTTTCGTCAAAGTGCATGATCATGCACTTCCCTGCATTATATTCCATCTGCCACTTCTTTGCCCCTTTCCCCAGTCTTCTGCAGACACCCTGCTTCCTCAGCACTACCGGCCCATCCATCTATCTTCATATCATCTGCAAACTTGGCCACAAAGCTGTCAATTCCTTCATACAAATCATTGATATACAACGTGAAAAGAAGCAGCCCCAACACCGACCCCAGCGGCATAGCACTTGTCACCAGCAGCTAACCAGAAAAGGGCCCCTTTATTCCCACCCTTTACCTCCTGCCAGTTCCCCAATCTTTGATCCATTTAAGTTTATTATCTTCAAAGGTTCATTTTATTGTCAAAAGTATGCATGTACGATACAACTCTGATACTTGTCTACTCCAGATAGCTATTAAATATAGAAAGACCCATGGGTGCTGATGAAAGAAAATTCATCAGCCACCCCCTCCCCTCCCCCCACCAGCACGAGAAAGAAAAGAAACAAAGCCGACAGACCCCACAATAGCCCCCTCTCCGCAGCAAAAAAAAACAGCGTAATTAACGATCGCTACCCCCTACACACAATAATCCCAGATTCTTGATACTCTCACTCGCAGAAAAAAAACAGCAGCAGTAGCACCAAACCCCCAACTAGACACACACACGCACCACCCATCTGCCAACCGGCTACAGAAAGAAAACACTGAAAAGCAGAAGGAAACCAATATAGAATATAGTCAAATAATCACATAAACGTCAGAATATGGGAAACGTCTTTTTGGCTGCATACAAGGATAACAGCTGCACGAACTCAGTCCTTCCATAAAGAGTGACCACCGACCTGGGTCCAAACGCTGCCGATCTGGGTTGAATGCGCCAACCCTGGTCCGAACACCACCAATCCAGCTGCTGGCTCTCTTCCACATTCATCTGGATTCTTCAGTTTTCCTCCCTACTTTGAGATGGAGTTGCTCATGACGCTGTGCTTCGTCTGTGGTATTTTCCACGAGTCAGCTTGTGTATCTTTCCTGTAATACCTCAAGCTCTTATTTTGTTAAGCAGCTTCAAGTGCAGCACCTTGTCAAAGGCTGCCTGAAAATCCAAATAAACAATATGTACTGACTCTCCTTTGTCTGTCCTGTCTGTTATATCCTCAAAGATTCCAACAGATTTGTCAGGCAAGATTTCCCCTTGCTGGCTTTGATCTATTTTATCATGTTCCTCCAAGTACCCCAAAACCTCATCCTTATTAATAGACTCCAATATCTTCCCAACCACTGAAGTCAGACTAACTGGTGTATAATTTCCTTTCCTCTACCTCCCTCCCTTCTTGAAGAGTGGATAGACATTTGCAATTTTCCAGTCCTCCAGAACCCATTCAAAATCAAGTGATTCTTGGAAGATCATTACTAATGCCTCCACAGTCTCTTCAGCTACCTCTTTTAAAACCCTGGGGTTTACACCATCTGGTCCAAGTGACTTATCTACCTTCAGACTTCTCAGCTTCCCAAGCACTTTCTCTTTAGTACAGGTTTCCCCCGCCATCCGAAGGTAGAGCGTTTCTATGAAACGGTTCGTAAGCTGGAATGTTGTAAAGCGAAGAAGCAGTTACCATTTATTTATATGGGAGAATTTTGTGAGTGTTTGCAGACCCAAAAATAACCTACCAAATCATGCCAAATAACACATAAAACCTAAAATAACAGTAACATATAGTAAAAGCAGGAATGATATGATAAATACACAGCCTATATTAAGTAGAAGTACTTTTCCACAGTCATTGCCGGCACTGTTCTCGGTAGCGAAAATCTCACGCAGGCGCTCTCGGTAGAAAATCTCACGCAAGCGCTGTTGGCAAAAACACTCCCTCCAGTAACCTTTAAGCAATGAAGCTGCCAAATCATACCAAATAACGCATAAAAATACACAACCTATATAAAGTAGAAATAATGTATGTACAGTGTAGTATCACTTACGGGAATCAGGAAGACAGCTTGCCGAGCACACTGATGATGGTGTGTTAGACTGAGTCGTCAGAGTTTGGGTGGTGCAGTGGCCCCCACTCTCCGGGCTGCCGACCGATACTGATCCGCGAAGCATGCAGGGGTCCAGCGGTGGCCGGGAGGCACACAGCACATCTTTTAAGAAAAAAGCCGAAATAAACAAGCTAATTAATTAGGTGCCGCCCGGCACGTGGATGTTGGCCCAGATTAGAGGCGACGCAATCGTACACCCTTGACTTGGAGCCTTCTTTCACAAATGATATGCGATGTTCTGTGCAGCATGGGGCAGGAGATAAGTTGTGCTGCAGTACTGTCTGCTCAACTGCTTCTGTTACAACTTTGAGAACATTGTTATGTCTCCAAGTGTACATGCCACTGGAAAGATTGACTCTGCATGCACTCAAAATATGTTGAATTGTTCCCTTCTCGCCACGATCAGCACACCTGTCTGTCTTATCTTCATACCAGGTGCTGAGGTTGGCAGATGTTGGGAGCAGGTCGTATGCTGCTCTGCATAGAAAAGAAATGCGGAGCAGTTCCATCTGCCACAAAACATTCCATGATAGATGTCGTTGTTCAGTACTTTCCCACCAGGTCCAAGCCCCTTGTTTGGCCAGGCCAGCTGTTTTAGCTAACCCCTTCTCCTCTTTTACCTCTCGTATTTCTTGCATTACAAGCTCATGGCACTCCTTACCTGTAGAAGGTGACCACCACTTGTGGGTTGTCCATCCAAGTCCCTGGCGGCCTTGCTGGGTAGCCCCAACTGTCTCCTTGTGCTTCAATCTAGACTCTGCCTCATCAACTCCTACGTGGGCTGACCACTTCCTGCCTGATCTCACATCCGGCTGGGTGTTCTTGATGACAGGGTCTTTTGAGTCTTGAAGCATCAAGAATGATCTTACCTTGGCTACCTTGACCTCTTCAACGAGGGATTGCACTGGGATAGTAAGCTTTGTCTGGCTACTGTGGATTGCAGCATTGGTGAGGCTGCTCAGTACTCCAAGCCACTTCTTCACATATTTGTTGATCTTCCATTCCATTGCCTCAACATGGGACATTGCCACTTAATAGACAGTTAGTGGCCACATTATCCGTGGCATCAGTCTGTACTGCAAGCACCACAACTTCAACTTGCCAGGCAAGCCACACTTGTCGACAGACATCAGACCTCTGCTGATCTGTTCTCCTGCCTCTTGAATCCTCTTGTGTCTCTCAGCTCCTCTGTGTACCATCGCCTGAGGCTTTTAACTGGTTGGTCCTGAATGGATGGAATCTCCTCTCCGCAAAGGGTGAAATGGAAGTCAACCAGCTTTCCTCTCCTAAAAACAAGGCTCCTTGATTTCTTGGTCTTGAACTTCATTCTTCCCCAATCCATTAGCTCCTTGAGTCTAGATAGTAACTTTCCACTGCCTCTGTGCTAGGACCTAAAAGGGTGAGATCGTCCATGAATGCTCGTATTGGTGGTAATTCCTCTCCGCCATCAAGTGCGACACCTGGTCCCACTGATTCTGCAGCCCTCGCAATGACATCCATGGCTAACACAAAAAGGACGGGTGAAATCGCACATCCCATTGGAATTCCAGCATCCAAGCTCTGCCACCTAGTTGTAAGCTGCTGAGTGGAAAACCTCATCTGGAAATCATTGTAGTACTGCAATAACAAAGTTCCTCACCTTAGCAGGAATCCATAGGAATTCCATTGCAAACTCAATCAGGGCATGGGGAACAGAACCATATGCATTTGCAAGATCAAGCCAAACTACGGCCAGATTTCTTCTCTATCTTTTCGACTCCTGGATGGTATGCCATATCATACTAGTATGTTCAAGGCATCCCGGGAAGCCTGGTATTCCTGCCTTCTGCACAGATGTGTTTACCAATCCATTTCTCTATCACAAATGAAGATATTCTTTCTGCTGGAATGCCAAACATAATCTTCCCCTCTATATTCAGGAGTGAAATTGGTCAGAACTGATTCAATGTAGTAGAATTCTCTTCCTTCAGGATGTATGCTCCTTCAGCCTCACTCCATGACAAAGGAACAACACCTTGTCTCCACACCACCTTTAACAATCTCCACAAGTATTTCCTCAACTCTTCACACTTCCTGAACATTTTATACAGCATTCCATTAGGTCCTGCCACTGAACCTGACCTTGCCTTTCTGATGAACCATTCGACTTCTGCCAGTTTGGGTTCTGACAAGTCGAACTTCACTCCTGGCTTGGTAGGCTTCACAAGCCCGGAAATGTCTAGCAAAGGAGCTTTCCGCTGTTTGTTAGAGTAAGTGCTTGCCAGGCGATTCTCAAGTTCTTGTTGAGAGATGATAAGCTGCCTGCTCTTACTTTGTTCAAACAATTTCTTTGTGAACTGGTGAGGGTTCTCAAAGAACGACTTTCTTGCCTTCTCTCTCTTTCTCTTTTTACGTTGTGACTCTGCACGACGGAGTGATGCTAACTTTAATTGAAAATGCTTTTGGAGATCAGCAAGCTCTGGCTTGTCACCCTCACTTGCTACCTTCCACCTCTGTCTCAATGATCTAAGCTCTCTCCTCAACCTACTAATCTCCTTCTGGCACCTGCTTGGTGTCTGTGTAGGCTTTGCTTTCTTCAACTCAACCAAACCAAACCGGTACTTTCCAACATTGTAAATCATATTGCCCATCACTTCCAACTTTCTCTTTGATGTTCCCCTGAGAGTGTTCTCCAACATCATACTGATATCCTCATCAAACATGCGCCAAGCCTTCTCATCTGCCATTGCTGGCCACTTGACCTTCCTCCTCTTCTCTACCTCCTCACCACTGCCATCATGCGAAGGATCTACCTGGGTACTGTGGTCTGAGACCTGACCTGGGTTATCTCTTGTCTGACCTGGAGTATGATAACTCTCTCCAGAGCGAATGGCTGTGGCTTGTGAATCAGTGGTTGAAAAGACCACATCATCTGTGCTTGGTGAAGTAATTTCATCTTCATCCAAGAATAATCACCAATAATCTGGAAAACATGTCACTCCAGTAATCCAGCTCTACCAAAATCCAGAGAGGTGCCAGATTACTGGAGTTTTATTAATCTGATGTTTGAGTAGCGTTGTAGAAGGAAAATGACCAGATATGTCCTCTTTATAAAAGGCAAGACAAATCTAATCCGGCTAATTTACCACACAATTAGTCTGTTTTAAATATCAGCAAAGTTGGATCAATAGTACTGTGAATAACCTATACACAGATGCTCAGTTTGGGTTTTTGCTGGGGCTTTTTGGCTCAGACATCCTTACAGCCTTGATCCAAATGTGGATCAGAGTTGAATTCCAAAAGTAAGATGAGATGTGGGGGGAGGGGTGGGAAGTGGAATCTTAGGAGTTACTGCTCTTGACATCAGGAACTTTTGATGAATTGTGGTACCAGGTGCCTTGGCAAAACTAAAGCCAGTGAGCATAAAAGAGAATGGCTAGTCATACCAAGGAAGGCGGTTGAGGTTGTTAGAACTTAATCAGTATTCCCACTTTATCAAGGTTACCCATTATTAAATGTAAACTCTGTTTTTCTTTCCATGTATATTGTTCGACTTCCTGAATATTTTCTACATTTTGTTTTAATTAACCATGTTACATTGGGGAACTAGGGAAATGTGCCAGGTTACTTTCTTTACCATTTTAATGTAGCCTGCAAAAAAGAAACATGATTTAAGTATTCTGCTGTTTTTAGATGTCTTTCTACTGAACTCATGAATACTAAACAATTGCTAAACCTTGAGACCTGTCTTTTTCTTTTAGTTCCTTGCTTTTCTCTATTTCTAGCATTTTTACCCTGCCCCTGTGTAATCTCCATATTGGGCCTAATGTTTTGTCTGTGTGCAGGAATTCTCCCCACATCCACTCGTGACATTTTAGTGCCACTATTCTGGAAAAACTTGTGTATTTGTATCTGGTGAGCAGTGCTATGGCGAATCGACTAATTCGTCAGGCATTCAGTTTGGATCTTGTCATTTGATATTCTATTAATGTTTTGAATTACTACAGTATTTAGAACTAGTTGGGACAATAATATCACATCAGAACTTAAGTCACTAGATTTAGACTGACTGGAAGTGTTTGGAACAGGCAACTTGTATACTTTTTTTTGCTTGTTTACACGTAATCTGCATGGTTTGATCTTCTGTACAAAATCTGAACAAAGTAATGAATTCATGCATGTGTGTGAGAGGGAGAGAATTTGTAACCAAACTCTCTGTGCCAGGATTAACTGGTCTGAGGCCAACAGAGTATCTTGATTCTTGCGTTTTATTTGTTAGATGCTGAATATTTAATGAGGATTTTATGTTTTGCGTTGTTTGAAGCAGATATTAACACATTATTCACACAGCATTTTCTTTTTCCTTTGGGATGGGTGAAAAAGGGAGCATTGTATTAAAATGATCCATGCTTTAGTGACATTCCTTGGTCATGGCATGTAACAAACGGAAGGAGATGGATTGCTAAACCCAGTTGAGTAAACTGGCAGGTTACCAGTTTAAAATGTGCTTGCTTATACAGTGGGGGGGGGGGGGAAGTCTCCTGATGTTAGATATGTTGACCAACATTGGACAGGGTGCCATGACAGCATAGTAGTTAGTGTGACACTATTACAGCTTGGGGTGTTGAAATTTGGAGTTCAGTTTGGTGCTGCCTGTAAGGAGTTTGAATGTTCTCCCCATGACCATGTGGAGTTCCTCTGGGTGCTCCGGTTTCCTCCCACAGTCCAACAACATACCATTGTAACTTGTCCTGTGACTGGACTGCGGTTAAATAGTTTAGTTGCTGGGGAGTGCAACTTGTTTGGTTGGAAGGGCCTGTTCCACACTGTATCTCTAAATAAATAACTTTGCAGCTGCAGAGACTGAAAGCATCCACAATCCCAATTCTGTTTCCTTTCATAATTGTACAAGGAATAGAAGCTCCACATGCTGCTCTGTGATTCACCAAGATCATGGTTCATCACCTCTTTGCTTCACAAGCGGTTCCTTCACCTCTAAATATCTATTGCTCTCCTGTGTTCTCTAAAAATAATCTAACTGAACCTTTAAGTATCTATTGGAGTGCTCCCCTTTCATTTTGGTTCAGAAAGGACAACCTTGCACTTTATTGAAATCCGTCTGAATATAGAACAGTAGAGCACAGGAAAAAGCACTTTCGCCCATGGTGCCAAATTAAACCATATCCCTCCATTCCTTGCATATTCATGTGTCTGTCTACATGCCTCTAAATATTGCTGGCAGCATGTTCTGGGCACCTAATGTGTTTAAAAACAAAGCTTGCTTTGCACATCTTTAATCTTACCCCCCCCCCATCTTAAAATTTGCCTCTTGAATTTGATACTTCTAGCAGGAAGACAAAGTTGTGGCAAACAGAACTGTACACAGTAATCCACATGATTTCCCACCTTTTATACTCAACATCTTGACCACTAAAGGCAAGCACACTGTTTGCCTTATTTCCTGTAGTAACTACTTGTGTTGCTGTTTTCAGCGACCCATGGACTTGTCACTCTGTCCATCAATGAGCCATGCCATTGACTGAATACTTGCCCATTACATTTCATCTATCAAAGTGCAACACATCGCACTTATGCTACCTGCCACTTCTCTGGCCTTATCTTTGACTGATCTATATCCTTTGACAACCTTCACAACGTACAACTCCACCAAGTTTTGTATTGTTAGCCATCTTTTAGCTAATCTACATTTTCATCCAAGTTATTTATTTGTATATAGCACGGATCCCCGCAGAACATCACCAGTCATCGACCTCTAGTCAGGGAACCCTCTTGTCTATAGCCAACTCATTTTTGAACCCAATCTACCAGGTCATTGTGGTCCCATTTGTCTTAATCTGTGGGTCACTCTAGCATGAAGGTCCTTACCATATTTCAAAGATATATGGGTTAGTAGTTAATTGGCACATATGTGTAATTGGCTGGCATGGGCTAGTTGGCTCAAAAGGGCCTGTCACCCTGCTGAATCTCTAAATAATAAAGTCCATCTAGACAGCATCCACTATCCCACCCCATTAATCATCTTCATAACCTCCTCAGAAAAGTCTTATTGTTTGTAAGACATGCCCTGGCCCGCGCAAAGTCATACTGACTATTTGTAATAAGACAAATATATGTAAGTCTTATTCCTAATTCTCTCCAATGGCTACCTTCCAGATGTCTGGGACCTCGCTGCTGGCAAGCAAATATATATTGTCAACTGCCAGGAAACCTCCCCTTTTTGCTGCTCTCAATAATCTGGGATAGGTCCCATCAGTCTCTGTGGACTTCATCCATCTTCGTGTCCTTCAGGAGACCCAACATTACCTTCTTCATGATATCAACAATATTGGCAGAACTCACACTTACTTCACTGTCCTGCATGTACATTTCTTCAGTGAATACTCTTGCAGCCTCACCCGTTTCCTTTGCCTCCAACTATAAATTCCCTTCATTGTCCTTGAATGGCTGTACCCTCTCCTGAGCTTCAATCTTCAGGTGTCTATGTACTTTTATAATTCTACTTATACAGCACTAATCTTTATTCCACTGGCAAAGATCAGCACGAGTCTTTTCATCATCCAAGTCAGTTATAAGTATTGAGAAGCTGATCTCACAGTACAGAAGCTTCAGGTGAAGAAAGCAAAAGATGAATTTGAAGAATGTGATTCTGATCTTTCTGTAGTGATCAGTGTTGTATTTTAAATTACTCCCCTTCATCAATCCTGATGGCTACACAGACTGTTGCTTTAGTGGTTTTATAGCCATTTAGGCAAGAAACTGGAAGACCGAGTAATCTGTGTTTTGTTCTACACAACAGCACAGATTTGAATTATTATGGTGTCTTTAGGATGTTATGGCATTCTAAACTACTGTGAATTATTTTCAAAATAATGGGTATAATGTGGCAATTAGATGCGGTAAGATGAGTGCAATTGGACGCAGCGGCCTCTCTGGGTTTAACCAGAGGTGCAGTTGCTCGTGCCTTTTCTTTCACAATCGCAAGATACTGCTGGTTATCAAGAATATCAAGTACTGCAGGTCTACCCCAATAGCAATTTGCTGGATAGCAGGCGAGCTGGACTTGTTATGCATCATGTTGCAGCTTTCTATAGGCACTGTCAGTGGCAGCGTGCAAAGGTGGTGCCTGATCCAACGGATAGTGCTGGTGACTGTTTTGGATGTTTTGATGTGATCGCAAGACCCTGTTGGACATTGGTAATGTAGAATACTGAGTCTGGTTCATTGGTGAGACTGACGGCAGGGGAGCTGTGTGGCCTCGGTTGTGGCATCGTCCAGGCCTCATTCAAGCCTCAGGGTCACCTTTTGTGACTGGCAAGGAAGGGTCAGCACTACTGGATTTTGTACTGGGTTGGAGGCCTTCTCCCATCAGTGCTGGCCTCCAGTGTTTGCTTGGTGGGAGACAAGTTGGATTACGCTTGTCTGTGGCTGCACTACATGATATAAGGAACTATTCTGGCTGTTCTTGCAGAAATGTGGCTCCAGGACAACAACCATGTACCATCATTCAGCAGCCATGACACTTGGGGACTTAAGCTATATTATTATTGAAAATAAAAACTTGTAACTTTTTTCCCATAATTACAGTGCCTCAAAAACTATTCACCCTCCCCCTTGGAAGTTTTCATGTTTTTTTCATTTTACAACATTGAATCACAATGGATTTAATTTGGCATTTTTGACTCTTGCGTGTCATAAGACCATAAGATATAGGGGCAGAAGTAGGCAATTTGGCCCAATAAGTCTACTCTGCCATTCAATCATGGGCCGATCCAATTCTTCCAGTCATCCCTGCTCCTCTACCTTCACCCCATACCCTTTGACGCCCTGGCTAATCAAGAACATATCTATCTCTGCCTTAAACGCACTTAGTGACAGCCTCCACAGGCACGCGAGGTAACAAATTCCACAGATTTACCACCTCTGACTAAAGTAATTTCTCCGCATTTCAGTTCTAAATGGACGTCCTTGAATCCTGAAGTTGTGCCTCATTTCTTAGAGTTCCCTACCATGGGAAATAACTTTTCCATACCTATTCTGTTCAGGCCTTTTAACATTCGGAATGTTTCTGTGAGTTCCCCCTCATTCTCCTGAACTCCAGGGAATACAGCCCAAGAGCTGCCAGATGTTCCGCATACAGTAACCCTTTCATTCCTGGAATTATTCTTGTGAATCTTCTCTGAACCCTCTCCAATGTCAGTATATCCTTTCTAAAATGAGGAGGCCCAAACTGCACACAATACTCCAAGTATGGTCTCACAAGTGCCTTATAGATCCTCAACATCCCATCCCTGCTCTTATATTCTATACCTCTGGAAATGAATGCCAACATTGCATTCAGCTTCTTCACAACCGACTCAACAGGAGGTTAACCTTTAGGGTATCTTGCACAAGGACTCTCAAGTCTCTTTGCATCTCTGCATTTTGAATTCTCTCCCCATCTAAATAATAGTCTGCCTGTTTATTTCTTCCACCAAAGTGCATGACCATACACTTTCCAACCTTGTATTTCGTTTGCTACTTCTTTGCCCATTCCCCTAAACTTTCTAAGTCTCTCTGCAGGCTCTCTGTTTCCTCAACAATACCTGGTCCTCCACCTATCTTTGTATCATCGGCAAATTTAGCCACAAATTCATTAATCTCATAGTCCAAATCATTGACATATATCGTAAAAAGCAGCAGTCCCAACACCGACCCCTGTGGAACTCCACTGGTAGCCGGCAGCCAGCCAGAATAGGATCTCTTGATTCCCACTCTCTGTTTTCTGCCGACCAGCCAATGCTCCACCCATGCTAGTAACTTCTCTGTAGTTTCATGGGCTCTTATCTTGCTAAGCAGCCTCATGTGCGACACCTTGTCAAAGGCCTTCTGAAAATCCAAGTACACCACATCTACTGCATCTCCTTTGTCTACCCTGCTTGTAATTTCCTCAAAGAATTGCAGTAGGTTTGTCAGGTAGGATTTTCCTTTCAGGAAAACATACTGGCTTTGGCCTATCTTGTCATGTGCCTCCAGGTACTCCGGTAATCTCATCCTTAACAATCAATTCCAATATCTTCTGAACCACTGATTTCAGGCTAACAGGTCTATAGTTTCCTTTCTGCTGCCTCCCACCCTTATTAAATAACGGAGTAACATTTGCAATTTTCCAGTCATCCAGTACAGTGCCAGAATCTATCGATTCTTGGAAGATAAATCGTTAATGCCTCCTTAACCTCACCAGCTACTTCCTTCAGAACCAGAGGGTGCATTCCATTAGGTCCAGGAGATTTATCCACCCCCAGACCACTAAGCTTCCAGAGCACCTTCTCAGTCGTAATTTTCACTGCACAAACTTCACTTTCCTGACACTCTTGAACGTCTGGTATACTGCAGACATCTTCCACTGTGAAAACTGATACAAAATACGCATTCAGTTCCTCTGTCATCTCTGCATCTCTCATTATAATATCTCTAGCCTCATTTTGTATTGGTTCTATAGGTACCCTTGACTTTTTTTTTACCCATTATATACTTAAAAAAAGCTTTTAGTATCTTCTTTGATATTAGTAGCCAGCTTCCTTTCATAATTTATCTTTTCTTTTCTGATGACCTTAAGTTTCCTTCTGCAAGTTTTTAAAAGCTTCCCAATCCTCTATCTTCCCACTAGCTTTGGCTTCCTTGTATGCTTTCTCTTTTGCTTTTACTTTGTCTCTGACTTCACTTGTCAGCCATGGTAGTGTCCTCCTTCCCTTTGAAAATTTCTTCTTATTTGGAATATATCTGTCTTGCATTTCCCTCATTTTTCACAGGAACTCCAGCCATTGCTGCTCTGCTCTCCTTCCTGCAAATGTCCCTTTCCAGTGAATTTCGGCCAGTTCCCCCTCATGCCATTGTAATTTCCTTTATTCCACTGAAATACAACACATTAGATTTTATTTTTTCCCCCTCAAATTTCAATGTGAACTTGATCATATTGTGATCACTGTTCCCTAAGGGTTCCTTAAGCTCTCTTATCACCTCCGGATTATTGTACAACACCCAATCCAGCACAGCTGATCCCCTAGTGAGCTCAACAACAAGCTGTTCTAAAAAGCCATCCTTTAGACATTCTACAGATTCTCTCTCTTGAGTTCCAGTACTGACCTGGTTTTCCCAATCCACTTTCATGTTAAAATCCCCAACGATTATCATGACATTCACTTTCTGACACACCTTTTCTATCTCCTGCTGTAATTTGTAACTCACATCCTGGCTGCTGTTTGGAGGCCTGTATACAACTGCCATTAGGGTCCTTTTACCCTTTCCATTTCTTAACTCAACCCATAGAGACTCTACACTTTCCAATCCTGTGTCATCTCTTCCTAATGATTTAATATTATTTCTTATACTCAGAGCCACACCATCCCCTCTGCCTACTAACCTGTCTTTCCGATACACCGTATATCCTTGGGTCAAAGTGAAAACACCTCTACGAAGTGATCTTAATTACAAATATAAAACACAAAATAATTGATTGCATAAATATTCAGCCCCCTTTAATATGACATACCAAATCCTCACTGGTGCAGCCAATTAGTTTCAGAAGTCACATAATTAGTTAGATCGAGATCTGTTTTTGGAGATGTGTATGCAGTCAAGGTGCTTCAGTGATTGTAGTCCAAATCACCCTGTATCTGGAAGGTCTAACTGCTGGTGAGTCAGTATCCTGGCAAAAACTACACCATAAAGACAAGAACATTCCAAACAACTCCATGAAAAGTTTTTTGAAAAGCACCAATCAGGAGATGGGTAAGAGAAAATGTTCAAGTCACTGAATATCCCTTGGAGTACAGTTAAGTCAATCTTTAAGAAATGAAAGAATATGGGACAGCTGTAAATCTGCCTAGATCAGGCCATCCTTAAAGACTGTGTGACTGTGTAAGAAGGGGACGAGTGAAGGGACACCACCAAGTGACCTATGGCAACTCTGGAGGAGTTGCAAGCTTCTGAGATGGGAGAGACTGCACGTACAACAACTGTTGCCTGGGAGCTTTACTAGTCGCAGCTTCATGAGAGAGTGGCAAAGAGAAAAGTACTATTAGAAAAACAAACTCATACGAAATCTTGGCTAGCATTTGCCAGAAGGCATGTGGGAGACCCTGAAGTCAGCTGGAAGAAGGTTCCATGATCTGATGAAACCAAAATTAAGCTTTTTGGCCATCAGACTAAATGCTCTGTTTGGTGTAAACCAAACACCATACATCTTCCAAAACACACCATCCATACCGGGAAGCATGATGGTGGCTGCATCTTGCTGTGGGGGATGCTTCACTGCAGCAGGCCCTGGAAGGCTTGTGAAGGTAGAGGGTAAAATGATTGCAGCAAAATACAGCGAAATCCTGGAGGAAAACCTGACGTATTCTGCAAGAGAAATGTGACTTCGGAGAAGATTTGTTTACCAGCAAGACAATTAACCCAAACATAAAGCCAAAGCTACACAGGAATGGCTTAAAAACAACAATGTCCTGGAGTGGCCAAGTTAGAGTCCAGACCTCAATCCAATTGAGAACTTGTGGTTGGATTTAAAGGTTTGTGCACTCATGATCCCCATGCAATCTTAGAACTTGAGCAG
This sequence comes from Mobula hypostoma, assembly GCF_963921235.1. Lineage (NCBI taxonomy): Eukaryota > Metazoa > Chordata > Chondrichthyes > Myliobatiformes > Myliobatidae > Mobula > Mobula hypostoma. The sequence continues at coordinate 7,063,211 of NC_086119.1, read as the reverse complement.
TTTTGTAAAGAAGAATGGGGGGAAAAAACTACATTGTTCAGATGTGCAAAGCTGCTAGAGACCTGTTCACATAGACTCAAGGCTGTAATTGCTGCCAAAGATGCATTTACTAAATACCGACTTGAAAGGGGTGAATACTTATGCAATCAATTATTTTGTGTTTGATGTTTGTAATTAATTTAGATCACTTGGTGAGATCTGTTTTTGCTTTGACATGAAAGTGTTTTTAAGTTGATCAGTGTCAAAAAAGCCAAATTAAATCCACTGTGATTTGGTGTTGTAAAACAATAAAACTTCCAAGGGGAGTGAATACTTTCTATAGGCACGGTGTGTATGTGCTCTGTGTGTTGGGGTTTAGTTCTGTGTTTTGTACCCTGGACCCCAGAAGAATGCTGTTTCATTGGCTGTATTCATATGTATGGTTGAATGGCAACTAAACTTGAAATTGAACTGGTTGATTGTCCCTTTGGTACTACTGGCTGTTCCCAAAATGGAAATTTAAAAGTTTGATCCCCTGCATTGCTCTAGCTAAAGAATAGACCACTGTACCATATCCAGGCTGGAACTCTAATGAGAATTAGATTAAGATTCAAAAGCATTCAATTTTGGATTTTTCTCTTCACAGATTGTTCCATGTCAGTATCTTTTGCAACCTGTGAAAAATGATGATCGACACCTCTATTCCCAGCACCTTAAATCACTGGCATTTTCTGTGTTCACGCAATGTCGGAGATCCTTACCACCTTCCACGTATGTCAAAGCACTGACTGGCTTTGGCCCAGGACTGGCCTTAGACAGCACCTTAAAGAGTCCTGATGTAAGTAATGTGCTTGACGATCTTACAAATATGTTCTTCATTGTACATACCAAGGGAGTTTGTTGCAATTCTGGGTAGCTCCAGGGGCAATACTATTGTTGGTACAACAATAACTTTGTTATTGGTCCTCAACTCTAAATTAAGTGTGTTGCTCTTATTCTCAATTCTTGCACCAGGCTGCAAGAAATGGATGAGTTAGATTTTTTCACTGGGCCAGATTGGCATGTACCCAATTAAACTTGATGCCTGGCTTAACATCTGTTGATTTTGGTAAATACATTCTGTGTGTCCGAAACAAATTGGATTTTCTGCTGTACAAATATACACTTTGGGATCAGAAGTAAACCATTTGGCCACTCAAGCTCACTCTGCCATTTAATATGGTCATAGCTCATCTGTTTGTATCCTTAGCTCCACATTCCTCTCTACCTTTGCTAGCCTTTCTCCTTGCTAACCAAATATCTACTCACATCTTACTTTAAAATATTCGAAGACGATGCGGCCATTACTCCATAAAGGTAGAAAGTTCCAAGGACTTTAAACCCTCAGAGAGAAAATGTTTTTCCTCCATTCTATAGGGAATGGGAAACCCATTGTTTTTAAACAATGACCCTACAACCTTTGAGGCGTAGGTTATTAGGTTCTGAGGATTCGTCAAGCTTTAGCCCCAATAATTTTATGAGAATTATTTTTTTACTAATTTTTTTCCTTCAGTGTCTCTCCATGCCCCTCTCCACCCTGTCTGTCTGCTCTTCCTTTGCAAAGACAAAACTAAAGTGTGTTTAATTCTTCCATTTCTTTGTTCCCAATTATAATTTCTTTGATATCTGGTTGTAAAGTTAAAAGTACCTTCCTTAACACATATATAATGAGATAAAGGTGGCAGACAAGCCATGATTGCATGGAAAAGAGTGGGAACTTAGATCCAGGGTTTTCTGCCGTTAACTTGTTCCTGAATTTGAGCACAGTGGGTATTTTGATAGTCCTGACTTGTAGATGGATATACGAAGTCCCCAAGCACGTTAACAATAACCATTACTGGTGCCATCACCCTTGCTGGAGGGAGGATGTGGAGATCAAGTAAGTAGGTGTCAGCTTAACTGACAGCACTTACAGCTGGCTTCATTTTCAGGCTTTCTGGATAATGGTGATTCCACATATCATTTCTATCACAAAAAAATGTCGAAGATAATTAGCTCAGTGGCACCAAGGCAGTTCTGCAATGATCTGGTGTCTTGGACTGAGGCCATTGTGTAGTTCTACTGCGATGACCTGGTACTGTTCAAGTTTAATCTAGGACCTATTGTGAATTTTTCACTCAGGAGTAGGATACTTGCACTGTACAGCAAATAACTAAAACCAAAACTGCCTTCCTTATGCTGTTAGGAATTGGGATGACTCCAGAAATAAGTATTATACACAAGATTGATGTAGAGCTCGGGGCCTCTGCTTTATATTTGTGGTACAATAAAGAGGTGCACTTAATCACTAAGCTATTTGTGTAGTTGAGATATTTAAAACACAAGCTAATTCTGAACCTGCCTGTTTTTCCCTACAGAGGCCGGAATATTTGCGCATTTATAGCCCACCATTTATTTTGGCTCCCGTGAAGGATAAGCAGACTGAGCTGGGGGAGACGTTTGGAGAAGCTAGCCAGAAGTACAATGTGCTTTTTGTTGGATATTGCTTGTCACATGACCAGAGGTGGCTGCTTGGAACATGTACAGATCTGTATGGAGAGCTGTTGGAAACCTGCGTCATTAATATAGATGTACCAAACAGGTTTGTAGACTTTTGGAAAATATCAAAATACGGACTAATTCATGCTGTCTAGTCAGTAGTCAGTCTGGTGGCCTAGACTGGTGGTGGTACTTTCCATTCAGTATTCTTGTAGCGAGGCATTGGAAATTATCCCAAGTACAAGATAAGCTTTTTGGGAATATACTGATTAACCACTCCTATTAAGAATTGAGAAGCTGTGTGGCCTTGCCTCAGCTTTGGACGTAAGAGTTGACTTGCGACACTCTTGATGTTAATGAGGTTTTTTTTCGAGGAAGTTTTTGCATGTGATCCAATGGGAAATTCAGAATTAGTCCTTTTTATGATGTCTGTTACTGTTGCACGCATATAGTACTGCCTGAAGGATGGTAATTTAGAGTTCTCTTTGTGTAACAACCTGTCTGATCATTTCATGACTCAATTTATTGATTGGATTGCTTTAGAATTCTGCTTTGGCTCCTGTTTTATTATAAGATTTTTATGTAATCTGTTTTCCCCTCCCACTCAAACTAAGTGCTAGGAAATTTCTTGAGCTACGTAAGGGCTTAGCTAGTAGGCGTCATTACTCTTTTCATGGGTCCAATTCAAAGTTCTGTGTAGTTTGCTCAAGCAGACAGTCTTTGAGCTTTATCGGTAAACGTTAAGAGTGTTTGGTCTTGGATGGTATAGAAACCAAGCCTGACTGTAACTTTGCGTGAGGTTTTGGATGTTTTTCCCAATGCAGACCAATAATCCAAGATCGACCAACTCCCTACAAGAAGTGAACCGATTTTGTATGTCTCAGCCACTTACCCCCTGGATCCTTGGGTGGTGGACTGAGCACATTTGCTCGGTACTCAATTTAATTGCATGGTGGTACTACTAATATTACTACATCAACTCAGGCTTAGGGGGCCGACGTCGGGCACAATGACGGACTCTCCACTTCTCCCTGTCCCTCATCAGTGTGTTCAGTTCATCTGCACCGCCATCTTCTAGGAGCATGTTGACCATAGTCTCGGGAGGGCTCCCAGGTTCATCCTCCCATGCTTGGGCCCCCATATGATGACTAGGCTGGGGGCTGGTAGCTCGGGGTGGCATAGACAGTGCCCCGCTAGTTGCAGTCTTCTCGCCTCGATTTTGGTAGTGATCTCTTTATGTTGTTACTTATATTTTCAAGAGAAAAGGATTTTGGTAAATCAGTTTTACTCAGTTAAAGTAGTGATTTGTTTTATTTGACAGGGCTCGCAGGCGGAAAGGTTCACCCAGGAGAATGGGTCTGCAAAAGCTCTGGGACTGGTGTTTGGGTATTATGCAGATGACATCACTTCCTTGGAGAGTTGTCATTGGGCGCCTTGGGAGAATAGGACATGGAGAGTTGAAAGGTAAAATAAATCAGAGTAAATCTGTCATGCAAGCAGGCACATTGCATATTTGTTTTGCAATTTTCTTTTTCTATCAAATGATTCTCATTCTTGGATGTATTGATTCCAGATGTGAACCGTGACTAATAGGAATCATTGTCATTATATATACACACATGAAACGGCCCTGTATTTTCTTAAAGAATATTTGCTCACAACATTGGGTGATATGCTATTTTATAAGATTAATGTTGTAATCATGTGATTTAGCTTTTTTTCCCCTTATTGTAGGGATATGGGTTAGGCAGAGTTCAGTTGTTTGTGAGGGAACCATACGAATTGAAAGGTACTTTAAATACCATAAGACCATAAGACATAGGAGCAGAATTAGGCCATCTGGCCCATTGAGTCTGCTCCGCCATTCAATCATGGCTGATCCTTTTTTTAATTTCCTCCTCAACCCCAGTTCCCGACCTTCTCCCCATAACCTTTGATGCTATGTCCAATCAAGAACCTATCAGTCTCTGCCTTAAATACACCCAACAACCTGGGCTCCACAGCTGAATGTGGCAATAAATTCCACAAATTCACTACCCTTTGGCTAAAGAAATTTCAATGCATCTCTGTTTTGAAAGGGCACCCCTCTATCCTGAGGCTGTGCCCTCTTGTCCCAGACTCTCCCACCATGGGAAACATCCTTTCCACATCTACTCTGTCTAGGCCTTTCAATATTTGAAAGGTTTCAATGAGATCCCCCCTCATTCTTCTGAAATCCAGCAAGTGCAGACCTAGAGCCATCGAACATTTCTTGTATGATAACCCTTTCATTCCTGGAATCATCCTTGTGAACCCCCTCTGGACCCCCTCCAATGCCAGCACATCTTTTCTAAGATGAGAGGCTGAAAGCTGTTCACAATACTCAATGTGAGGCCTCACTGGTGCCTTATGGAGCCTCAGCATCATATCCTTGCTCTTGTATTCTCGACCTCTTGAAATAAATGCTAACATGGCATTTGCCTTCCTCACCACCAACTCAGACCTGCAAGTTAACCTTCAGCATGTTCTGCACAAGGACTCCCAAGTCCCTCTGCATCTCAGATTCCTGGATTTTTTCTCTGTTTAGAAAATAGTCTGCACATTTATTTCTACTATCAAAGTACATGACCATGCATTTTCCAACATTGTATCTAATTTGCCACTTTCTTGCCTATTCTCCTAATCTAAGTCCTTCTGCATCCTACCTGTTTCCTCAACACTACCTGCCCCTCCACCAAATACCAATGTAATAATGCTATTTTAATATTTATGGCTGACCCTAATAAAAATGTGTGTGTGAATATATAGAATACATTGTTCCTGGATGTTAATTCATAAGTTGTGCCTAAAGAGGGAGGAAATTTTCATCAGTTGCCTTAAAACTTGTCTAGTATTTAGAAACTGGCATCATTTTTGAAATTTGAATTTACATAAATTGATATCACTCAGATGACCTACTTATGAAGGCAAAAACATAATTTTATTAGCTCTACTGTAACCTACAGGATACTGATCATATGTTCTTATCAGTGAAATATCGAAGGTTATTGTCATACCAAGCAGCATTACAGGAACATAGCATTCAGAATTAAAGCATATTTTACACAATTTTAACAAAAGAAAAGAAACAGTTAAAGCCCACTTTAATGCGTAAAGTGATCAGAGTGGTCATAGTGTTGCTGAACCCTCGTGTTTAGGGTTTTGCAGGTGGTTGAATGGAAGTCACTGTTCTTAAACCTAGTTGTGTGCAACTTCAAGCTTCTGTACCTCCTGTCCAATGATAGCTGCAAAAAGATAGCATGACTTGGGTGGTGACTTCGATGGATGTTCTTTACTTGAGGCATCACCTCGTGTAGACACTACCAATTTAGATACTGGTTATCAGAATACCATATCAGTGATGAACTTGAAAGAGTGTAGCCAAAATGATTGCAACTTTTGTATGAAGCTCCACTCTTTTACTTTTAAAGTTCAAAGTTATTTTTTTATCAGAGTACAGACCTGTCATCACATACAGCGGTGCTATAGAGTTTGTGAACCCTGTAGGATTTTCTCCATTTCTACATAAATATGACCTAAAATGTGATCAGATCTTCATGCAAGTCCTTAAACTAGATAGAGAACTCATTTAAATAAATAACAAAAACATATTTGTTTATTTATTGAGAAAATGATTCATTATTACATGTATTTGTTGGAAAAAGTATATGAACCTTTGCTTTCAGTACCTGGTGTGACCTGCTTGGACAGCAATAACTTCAACCAAACGTTTCCAGTAACTGTTTATCAGCCCTGCACATCAGCTTGGAGGAGTTTTAGGCCACTTCTCCTTGCAAAACTGCTTCAACTCTGGGATGTTGGGGGGCATCCTTTTGTGAACTGCTTGCTTTAGGTCCTTCCACAACATCTCTGTAGGATTAAGGTCAGGACTTTGACTTGGCAATTCTGGAACACTAATTTTCTTCTTTTTAAACCATTCTGTTGTTGATTTATTCTTGTTTTTTGGCTCATTGTCTTGTTGCATTATCCAACTTATATTAAACTTCTGGTGATGCACTGCTACACTAAAATACTCCTGTAAAATGTCTTGATAAAATTTTGAATTCATTGTTCCCTCAAGCTGTCCAGGCCCTGAGGCAGCAAAGCAGCCCCAAACCATCATGTATCAGTGTGGATGGGGTTTTGATGTTGGTGTGTAGTGCCCTTTTCCCTCCAAACATAGCAATGTGCATTTCTGCCAAAACGTTCAATTTTTGTCTCATCTGTCCACAGAACGTGGTCCCAGAAGTGCTGCAGAGCATTCAGGTGGACTTTTGCAAACTTACGATGTGCAGCAAATATTTATTTATTTATTTGGAAAACAGTTGTTCGTCTGTGGTGTCCTTCCACGAACACCATTCTTGTTCAGTGTTTTTCTTATAGTGGGCACATGAACAGAGACTTCAAGTTCTAGAAATTTCTGCAGGTCTTTTATTTCTACCCTTGGGTTCTTTTTCACCTCCTTCAGCATTGCACCTTTGCAGGATGCCCACTCCTAGGGAGAATAGCAACAGTACTGAGTTTCCTCCATTTGTAGATAATTTCTCTTACTGTGGACTGATGAACACTCAGGTCATTTGAAATGCATTTTGTAGCCTTTTCCAACTTGATGCATCTCCACAATGCTAAGGTTCTCCCCCATTTCACGTACATCCGCTCTCACTCCATCCTCCCACCACCCCACTAGGAATAGGGTTCCCCTGGTCCTCACCTACCACCCCACCAGCCTCCGGGTCCAACATATTATTCTCCGTAACTTCCGCCACCTCCAACGGGATCCCACCACTAAGCACATCTTTCCCTCCCCCCCTCTCTCTGCATTCCGCAGGGATCGCTCCCTACACAACTCCCTTGTCCATTCGTCCCCCCCATCCCTCCCCACTGATCTCCCTCCTGGCACTTATCCGTGTAAGCGGAACAAGTGCTACACATGCCCTGACACTTCCTCCCTTACCACCATTCAGGGCCCCAAACAGTCCTTCCAGGTGAGGCATCACTTCACCTGTGAGTCGACTGGGGTGATATACTGCGTCCGGTGCTCCCAATGTGGCCTTTTATATATTGGTGAGACCCGACGCAGACTGGGAGACCGCTTTGCTGAACATCTACGCTCTGTCCGCCAGAGAAAGCAGGATCTCCCAGTGGCCACACATTTTAATTCCACATCCCATTCCTATTCTGACATGTCTATCCACGGCCTCCTCTACTGTAAAGATGAAGCCACACTCAGGTTGGAGGAACAACACCTTATATTCCGTCTGGGTAGCCTCCAACCTGATGGCATGAACATTGACTTCTCTAACTTCCGCTAAGGCCCCACCTCCCCCTCGTACCCCATCTGTTACTCATTTTTATGCACACATTCTTTCTCTCACTCTCCTCTTTCTCCCTCTGTCCCTCTGAATATACCTCTTGCCCATCCTCTGGGTCACCCCCCCCCCCGTCTTTCTTCCCGGACCTCCTGTCCCATGATCCTCTCGTATCCCCTTTTGCCTATCACCTGTCCAGCTCTCGGCTCCATCCCTCCCCCTCCTGTCTTCTCCTATCATTTTGCATCTCCCCCTCCCCCTCCAGCTTTCAAATCCCTTACTCACTCTTCCTTCAGTTAGTCCTGACGAAGGGTCTCGGCCTGAAACGTCGACTGCGCCTCTTCCTATAGATGCTGCTTGGCCTGCTGCGTTCACCAGCAACTTTGATGTGTGTTGCTTGAATTTCCAGCATCTGCAGAATTCCTGTTGTTAAAGTTCTCTGAATGTTGTTTTGATCAAGGCTGGTGCATATAAAGAAATCTTTCTTGAGAAGGGCAGGCTCTCTCAGTAACCTGATTTTGTGTGCCTTTTTTTATAGGGCAGGGCACCTCTACAACCCACACCTTCAATCTTATCTCATTGATTGGAACACCCAACTCCAAATAGCTTCTATAGAAGGCATTATTCCAGAGTTCACATACTTTTTCCAACAAATACATGTAATATTGGATCATTTTTCTCAATAAATAAATGAACAAGTATTATGTTTTTAGTGTTATTTATTTATCTTCGTTTAGTTTTAGGATGTACGTGAAGATCTGATCAAGTTTGAGGTCACAATTATGCAGAAATGGAGAAAATTCTATAGGGTTCACAGCTTACTAGCACCACTGTACAACTCTGAGATTCTTTTTCTGTGGGCATACTTAACAAATCTATAGAACAGGAACTGTAAACTGTGCAAATGCAGATATAAATAAATAGCATTAAATGACGAGCATGAAATAAGAATATAATAGAGTCCTCAAACGAGTGTTGCTGTTCCCTTTTGATCAAGAGTCTGATGGTTGAGAGGTAGTAACTGTTCTTGAATCTACTGGTGGAAGTCCTGAGGCACCTGTACCTCCTTCCTGATGGCAGCAGCGAGGAAACAGCATGGCCAAGGTGGTGAAGATCTTTGATGAATGCTGCTTTTCTATGGCAACGTCTCCTGTAGATGTTCTCAATGGTTGGGAGGGTTTTACTGTACAGTCGTGATGTACTGGGCCGAATCCACTTCTTTTTGTATGATTTTCTGTTCAAAGGCATTGGTGTTCCCATACCAGGCTGTAATGCAGCCAGTCAGCACACTTTCCACCACACTTCTATAGAAGTTGGTCAAGAATTTCGAAGACATGCCAAATCTCCGCAGACTCCTGAGGATGTCGTGCTTTCTTTGCGATTGTATTTATATGATGGTCCAGGACGGGTCCTTTGAGATGGTGACACCCAAGAATTTAAAGCTCTCCACCTCTGATCCTCCGATGATTACTGGCTCGTGGACCTTTAGTTTTCCTTTCCTGAAGTCTATAATCAGTTCCTTGGTCTTACTGACATTGAGTGAGAGATCTTCAGTCTCCTTCCTGTATGCTGATTCACCGCCCCCTTCGATACAGCCAACAACAGTGGTGTCATCAGCAAACTTGCACATGGTATTGAAGGTGTATGTAGCCATACAGTTAGAGGTGTAAAGTGAATAGAGCAGGGGGCTAAGTACACATCCCTGTGGTGCTCCTGTGCTGAGGAGATTGTGGAGGAGATGCTTTTGTTAATCTAAACTGACTGGGGCCTACAAGTGAGGAAATCCAGGATCCAATTGCACAAAGGGTTATTGAGTCCCAGGTCTTGGAGTTTAATTTTGAGGGGATGATGGTGTTAAATGCTGAGTTGTAGTCGATAAAGAGCATCCAGATGTTCCAGCGTTGTGTGAAGAGCCAACAAGATAGCATCTGCTGTAGACCTGTTGCTTTGGTAGTTGCCATTCAGACAGGAGCTGATATGCTTCAACTCCAGCCTCTGAGAATGCCTTCATATTTGCAGTGTGTTAGTAAAAATGAAAAGCTGAAAATTCATACAAAAAATTTGTGAGTTTGGTATTCTGCCTCATTAAATTATCTCTGTTCACATGAAGGCATTTACATTCAAATGACAAGGAACTTGCATCTAAAATGAAGCAAAAAAATCTGAAAATATCCGACAGGTCGCGCAGCATCCCTGGAGAAACAGAGTTAACATCTCAGATTGATGACTTTTCATCAAATCTGTTGTGAAAATTCATCAATCTGAACTCATCACAGGTGCTTCCTGCCCCTTAAGCATTTTCTAGCATTTTTTTTTGTTTTTAGTTTAGACTTCCTGGATCTATAGCGTTTTGTTTTCAAATGAATCACAGTATTTGGAACTGCATCCATTCTTGTTTTTGCTGTTGCTTATAAATAAAAATTTGAGCAAGGGCTGGTTGATTGTAACTGGGAACAGGAACTCCTTATTTTTATTACTTCTCTGCCACATTATGTACTATAAGCTGAGCAGGACCATGCTGGATCCTGAATTTGCTCAACATGATCTCCACTGATTAAATTTATTTTCAGGGATCTTGATGTGACACACCTTTTACGGTTTACAGGAGATTTGGATGTATTCAAATACAGGTTAATATCTACAATTATATCCCAGCTTTAATTTGGTTTATAGTATTCTACTCTTTTTGTCTGGTTTGTGGTTCCAATATGAAACTCTAGGCTGACATTCTAATGTAGTTGAGTGTGCCTACTTTTAAATGAAACATTCAACTACATAGATCGAAAGTAGAGGTCATGCTAGTGTTGTAGCATTTAGTTCACATTATTGAAAGAGGTTACAGTCATTGCTACATAATTGTTTTGTTGGAAAAATGCCATATTTCCTACAATACAACAATGACTATACTTCAGGAAAAACTTCATTAACTATAAGGCAACGGGATGTCCTTGAAAGACACAGTTTCATGTTTATTTTTGCTTTTGCATGGAACAGAGAAAGGAATGTCATGTAAACCTGAAATATTATCAGTATTTAAGATGTTGGAAAAGACTTGTAGCTTGGGTTGAGGATGTTGTTGTTGAGTGGCTCGCCGAGCTGGTTTGTTAGCAAGACATTTCATTACCCAGCTAGGCAACATCATCAGCGCAACTTCAAATGAAATGTTGGTGATCTACATTGTTCGTCTTTTATATGTCCTGTGATTTGTCCGTTTGTGTGTTTTTATGGATATGTGTGCCATTTCTATTCGATACCGTTTATATACCGTTGATGGGCTTGGCCCAAGATAGTGATATTGGTCCAGTGGAATTGATGTGCTTCGCTGTCACAGTGTATAGATACAAGGGAAAGTTGATCATGACAGTTTACAGCCAGTTGGTGTTCATGTACCCTTGTTGATAGCTTCTTACCAGTCTGTCCAATATAATGCTTGTTGCATGGAATTTTATATATAGTATTTGTTCTGTGCATCATTGGTGGGGAGTCTTTTATTCTTGATAGACATTGGCGTGGTGTGGCTGTAGGTTTGTGTGCTACTGTGTTGTCAAATATCTATACATTGTGACAGCGAAGCACATCAATTCTACTGGACCAATGTCACTATCCTCGGCCAAGCCTATCAACAACAAGCCCGAGAATTCTTAGAGGCTTTGTTCTCCACACGGAATTCTATCAGCAAGCACATCGAAATGAACCTAGTTTGCATCCCACTTCAGCGTCAAGTCGTCAGTCCAGAGTCAAGAGCCAATTCATACCTGATTACTTGTGTCAATCAATGAGGGCAACGTTAATCCTACATAATGGTCAACTAACCCAGCCCGGACAACAATGATCGGCTATTCGGATTTTAACGAGCCAATCACGGATTATATAATTGATAACCAATAGAAGTGGCAGATACACACAGACACACACACCCCACCCCTCACCCCACAGGACACATAAAAGAGAAACAATGTAGATCACCAACATTTCATTCGAAGTTGCACTGATGATGTTACCTAGCTGGGTCATGAAACATCTGCAAGCTAACAAGCCAGCTCGGTGAGCCACTCAGCAACAACATATCAGTTTCTTTAGTAACTTTCGGGCTATTATGCAATTCTGTGGAATAAATATACATTCAAAATGATGGAGAAAACAACAGGAAAAAATATTCTTTGATCTCCGGTGTAGATTTGTCTTTCATGTCAGTCTTTGTTTTCTGCAGACTGGAGTTGCTTGCTTGGTCGTCGCACTTTGCAGTCCCTCAGCCGGCACCTAAAGGACACGTGTAAGATGTGCGGTATTTCTGCAGCTGATTCTCCAAGCATCCTTAGTGCTTGCTTGGTTGCCATGGAGCCACAGGGATCGTTTGTGATCATGCCTGGTAAGAATTGTTCACAATATATTGAAGTATGAATGTATTCTTAATGATCAGTTTGCAGATGTTAAGTGGTGTGTAAGTGATGTTGATGTAATTTTATATAGGTATGATTTGTGATTAACCTGCTGAAGAATCTAAATAGAACCTGTCCTTTCATGCAACACACATCAAAGTTGCTGGTGAACGCAGCAGGCCGGGCAGCATCTCTAGGAAGAGGTACAGTCGACGTTTCAGGCCAAGACCCTTTGTCAGGACTAACTGAAGGAAGAGTTAGTAAGAGATTTGAGAGGGGGAGGGGGAGATCCAAAATGATAGGAGAAGACAGGAGGGGGAGGGATGGAGCCAAGAGCTGGACAGGTGATTGGCAAAAGGGATATGAGAGGATCATGGGACAGGAGGTCCGGGGAGAAAGACGGGGGTGGGGTGGAACCAGAGGATGGGCAAGGGGTAAGGTCAGAGGGACAGAGGGAGAACGGATGGGGTACGAGGGGGAGGTGGGGCATTAGCGGAAGTTAGAGAAGTCAATGTTCATGCCATCAGGTTGGAGGCTACCCAGACGGAATATAAGGTGTTGTTCCTCCAACCTGAGTGTGGCTTCATCTTTACAGTAGACGAGGCCGTGGATAGACATGTCAGAATGGGAATGGGATGTGGAATTAAAATGTGTGGCCACTGGGAGATCCTGCTTTCTCTGGCGGACAGAGCGTAGGTGTTCAGCAAAGTGGTCTCCCAGTCTGCGTCGGGTCTCGCCAATATATAGAAGGCCACATCGGGAGCACCGGACGCAGTATATCACCCCAGCTGACTCACAGGTGAAGTGTCGCCTCACCTGGAAGGACTGTTTGGGGCCCTGAATGGTGGTAAGGGAGGAAGTGTAAGGGCATGTGTAGCACTTGTTCCGCTTACTTGGGTCTTTTTATTTTTTAGGCTTTGGTGTTGTCTCTTTAGGGAGTATAAGATTTGTGGTTGGTTAAACCTGACTACAGCAGTGATGAGGGTAATTATAGATTGAAAGGGTGGTTGAGTGTTCAATATGGAAACATACAGTCTTGGTCTTTTGGAGGGTTGTTGGATTACTGGAGTAAATAGCACTAATTTAAAAAGAGATTGAAGATCAGCTTTGTCACACATACATCAAAACATAACGTGTCATTTTCATCAGTGATTAATCCAGTCCAAGGGCATATTTGGATCAGCCTACAGGTGTTGCCCCACTTCCAGCACCAACATAAGCATGACCACAACTTCCTAACCCCAACATCTTCAATCCTGTAGTGTGAAACGGTGGTGTTTGCTAATGATTACACAATATTTAATTCCATTGTAAGTCTGAAAATGAAACAGTCTCTGCCTACCTGCAACAAGACCCAAGCATTTCAAGTCTGAGCTGTTAAGCAGCAAGTCACATTCATGGCACTGCAGTGATGGTCAATGGCTTTCTCTAAAACTTCAGTGTTTTATCACCTATCCATTATCTTCATTGACAATACCGTTACTGACTCTCTTCCCATCAAGATCGTGTGTGTCATTATTGACCAGAAATTCAGCTGGATAATAATAGGACTTGCGGACATCAGTGCAAAGCAGAGGGGAATTATTTTGTGGTGGATATCTTCCCAACACAGTGCAAAGGCTTTCATCCATTTGCAAGTCACAAGTCAGAAGTGTAATAAAATACTTCTTACTCAGAGGAGGGCAGCTCAAAAAATGCCCAAAATGCTTTTATTGCTAGAGTGGGACAAATTTAAAGGTGATGTGAGGGGCAGGTTATTTACACAGAGTGATAGGTGCTTGAAATAAGTTCCCAGTGGAAGCAGAATTTCGGAGTTTAAGGTCTTTTAGATAGGCACATGAATATGGAGGGATATGGATGATACACAGGAGGTAGACACTTGTTTTAAGTTGGCATCAAGATCAGCACAACTCCATCCAGGAGAAGGCAGTCCACTGAATTGATATTCTCTTCACCACTCTAAATTTTCAATGAACTTCATCGCTGCTGCACTGTGGATGCAATGTGTACTGTTTATAAAATGCACTACAGTTAGTCGGTCCTATTCTCAACTATTGCATCCTCTACCTGGAGGACAAGAGCAGTTGGTATTGAGATGCAGTGAAAAGCTTGTCTTGCATACTGTTCATACAGTACACTGAAGCAGAACAATAAAAGAATGCAGAATAAAGTGTAACAGCTACAGAGAAAGTGTAGTGCAAGTAAACAGTAAGATGCAAAATTATAATGAGGTAGATTGTGAGGTGAAAAGTCCATCTTAACATACTAGGGAACCATTCAGTAGTTTTGTAATAGTGGGGTAGAAGTTGTACTTGAGACTTGATTGCATTTACCCCTACAAGTGATTTCTCATCCTGACTGAGGAATGTTCCTTCAAAGTTGTTGGGCCTAAATCCATTAGAAAGGAATTGAAAAGATGTTTGAGATTAAGAAGGATTGAAGGGTTAACTTCCAAAGATCTGGCACAGCCAAACACCTTTGTATGATTACCAAATTTTGCAGCTGGAATATGTCTGCAGGGTAGTTAATCCAGTGTACTGTTGCCTAAGTTAATCAATTACAGGTTTAAGGTAATAGGAACCTGAGGGGCAATTTTTTCCACCCAGAGAGGGGCAAATGTATGGAATGAACTGCAGAGAAAGTGGTACATTAACAACATTTAAAAGGCACTAGGACATGTACATGGCCAGGAAAGGTCTACAGGGATATGTGTCAAACCCAAGCAAATGAAACTCACTGAGGTGGGAATCCTGGTCAATATGGGCCACTTGGGCTGAAGGGCCGGTGTCCATGCCCTGTGTGTGTAGAGAGAGAGAGAGATCTACATTTACCTCAGCACTATTAGATTATTGATGGAAGTATGACTGCATTAATAGTGCATAAATAATCCATGGATACAGTTGGATGAATTTCTTCACCATTTGTGAGCAATTGCATTTCCATATGTCCTGCTTCTATGTGTTTGTTTGGATCAATTATAGAGTGGCACTAAAGCAACTGAGTGAATAACAGGAGGTTCCAGTGACCACACTCCTATTAAGGAGTGAGAATATGAAAGAGCCAATAATCTAAATTTATTATGTACTATAAATATGTTGGAGAAATAACTAGTATTATAGAACACAGCTTGTTGTCAAAACATTTCAATATTGTTTCCCAAATTAATTTTTGAAATGCAGTGACTATTAATGGAATCAGACTTTATAATTATCTGGGATGCTGGAATGACCTGACTGGCATTTTTTTTGATGGTTAGGGATGAATGTTGACCAGGGCAGAAGGAGAATTCACTACTCTTTCAAATGGCACCACAGAATTTTCAAAGTTATTTATGGTACATTAACATGAGTGCATAATTTGCTAGTTGTTAAGTATTTTTAGCCTGGGTAATTAAAACCAGGGGTTCAAGAAGTATTTCAAGTCTCCGACTTGAACATATTACCAGTGTCTGCAAGCTATCAGGAAATCACATTTTTCTTTTTTGAAGTGCTGTTATGAATCAAATGAATTAATTCATTCCATCAAAAAAGTGAAAGATAATTAGAACTGAAGGTCAGTCCTTATCCTGAAGCCGTTAGGAATAATATTACTAACTGCTGAAACTTAACAGGGAATCTTAACTTTCAAATGTTGATTTAAGAAACGATGGATGTTTTCTGTTTCTGTAGACTCTGTGTCCGTGGGATCAGTGTTTGGCCGTGGCACATCTCTCAACATGCAGACATCACAGCTGAGCACACCGCAGGATACGTCGTGCACACACATTCTGGTGTTCCCCACTTCGGCGATGGTGCAGGTGCAAACTGGGAACTACGAAATAAATGTCGGTTAGTGCTGCCTGTCTGTGCATTAGCAGGTTTTTTTGTTTTAATTGGCCTATAATTTCTCGTTCTTGTTTTGGTTTTGTTGGCTTATGATTTGTATCTTTTCCATTGGGTGGTAGCTTGATTGATCAATCGGTTGTTTCAAAAATGAAAATCGGTAGGTTTTTTGTTTTTAAATGATTATTGCTTCATTAACCTAGATAGTAACAGAGCTGAATAAATCCAGGAACCCCCTGGATTCAGAGCCTGATCCTTGTTATCTCATCTAGGGTAATTGTAGGCATGCTATACAAGGTATGGGGTGATAAAGAACAGAACAAGATACTGGTGCTAGAATCTGAAGCAACGAACAAACTGCTAGAAGATCTCAGTGGGTTGAGCAGCATGAAGGGAAGGAATTGTTGATGTTTCAAGTCAAAGTGTCCTAATACAGGCTTTTGATTCAAAAAGTTCAAGATTTCTCTCCCACAGATACTGCCCAACCCAACCCTCTGAGTTTCCCCAGAAGAATGTTTGTTTCTCCAGAACTCTTGTTAAGTTCACCACTTTTAGAAGCTGTTGAAGATCAGCTAGATTTCCTTTCCTACGAGCAGTATGTGAGAGTTCGGGTTGTGTGATTTTCCGGTGTACGCAACTGAAGAGTAATAATTATACAGGAGTGAATATTGTGCACATCTTTGAAAATGTTTAGTGAGTATCATAACAGGGAAAAAACTTTGTTGAGCACTAAACACACCAGGCCATAGATGTACTCCTCAGATGAAGCAGAACTTGAGTTATTACAGTCTACCATGGGCTAAGTATAAAATGACGGTCACTGTTTCTAAACTTCAGAGATTCTGCAGCTGCTGGAAATCTTGAGCAATACATACAAAGTGCTGGAGGAACTCAGTCGGTCAGGCAGTATCTGAGACGGCATGCTGGTGTACTGGTTAGCACAATGCTTATAGTACAGGCTTAGCTGGCTCCGGCTGACAGGACCCGGTATGGGCCCCTGTCCAGGGTTATGGATCCCACTGCCTTGTGGGTATCTTCGGGAGAAGAGAAGGCTAAGGAGTAAACCCTACACAAATCCGGAGTGGAGCCCCTGAGGCGGTTGGATGACGTATCACGTCACCTCCTGGCAGCTCCTGCTGCCAAGCTTGATGCCAAATGTACTGCTTTGCATTCCTTTGGACCACATCTGCGAGGTTGAGAGGGGGATCTTGATGTCTGGGCAGCCCAGGATCTCCATATTCATCGCCCAGGTCTGCGCCCCAGAAACCGGGCGCATCCATTGTCTACTTAGATAGATGGAGCCATTATCTATCTTATAGTACAGGTGATCAGAGTTCAATTCCTGATGCTCCCTGTAAGGAGTTTGTATATTCTCCTTGTGACCATGTGGATTTCCTTCTGGTGCTTGGTTTCCTGCCACTGCCCAAAGATCTACTTTGCTGGTAGGTTACTTGGTCATTGGAGATGGTCACATGGTAAGGCTAGGGTGAAATCAGGAATTGCTGGGCAGTGTGGCTCAAAGGGCCGTAAGGGTTTATTCCACACTGTATCCCTATAAATAAACAAATAAGCAGGGAATAAACAGTCTACATTTCCATAAAACATAGGAGCAGAATTAGGCCATTTGGCCCATCAAGTCTGCTCTGCCTTTCAATTGTAGTGGATCCTTATTTCCCCCTCCTCAGCCCCCGCCTTCTCCCCGTAACCTTTGATACCGTGGCCAATAAAGAAATTGTCAATCTCTGCCTTAAATACACCCACCATCCTGGCCTCCACAGCTGCCTGTGGTAACAAATTCCACAAATTTGCCACCCTCTGGCTAAAGAAAATTCTCTGCATCTCTGTTTTAAATGGATGCCCCTCGGTTCTGAGGCTGTGCCCTCTTGTCCTAGACTCACCCCACCATAGGAAACATCCTTTCCACATCTACTTTGTCTAGGCCTTTCTTCATTTGAAAGGTTTCAATAAGATCCTACCCCACCCCCCCATCCTTCTAAGTTCCAGTGAGTGCAGACCTAGAGCCATACAGGTTACCATATGAGGGTTACCTAATATGGTAACCTGTTCTTTCATTCCTGGAATCATCCTTGTGAACCTCTTCTGAACACTCTCCAAAGCCAGCACATCTTAGAAAAAAAGCTCAAAACCGTTCATAATACCTCAAGGTGAGGCCTCATTAATGCCTTATAAACCTTCAGCATCTCATCTCTGCTTTTGTATTTTGATCTCTTGAAATGAATGTGAACATTACATTTGCCTTCCTCACCATCAGATCAACCTGCAAGTTAACCCTTAGGGTATTCTGTCCAAGGACTCTGAAATCCTTTTGTATCTCAGACTTTTGGATTTTTTTCTCGTTTATTCACGTTTATTTTTTTTCTATCAATGTGCATGACCATGCATTTTCCAGTATTGTATTTCATCTGCCAATTTCTTACCCATTCTGCTAATCTGTCTAAGTCTTTCTACAGCCTTCCTGCTCCCTCAACACTACCTGCCCTTCCACTAATCTTCGTATCATCTGCAAACTTGGCAATAAAGCCATCTATTTCGTCATCTAAATCATTGATATACAACATGAAAGTGGTCCAAACACCAACCCCTGTGGAATACCTAGTCACTGGCAGCCAAGCAGAAAAGGATCCTTTTATTCCCACTTCCTGCTTTCTACCAATCAGCCCATGCTAGTAACTTCCCTGTAATACCACGGGCTCTTAATTTGGTAAGCAGCCTCATGTGTGACACCTTGTCAAAGGTGTTCTGAAAATCCAAATATACAACATCCCCTTTTATTTATCCTATTTGTAATCTCCTCAAAGAATTCCAACAGGTTTGTCAGGCAAGATTTTCCCTTAAGGAAGCCATGCTGATTTTGTCCTATCTTGTCCTGTGTCACCAAGTACTCCATAACCTCATCCTTAACAATTGACTCTAATATCTTCCCAACCACTGAGGTCAGGCTAACTGTTTGTATAATTTCCTTTCTGCTGTCTCCCTCTTTTCTCAAAGAGTGGAGTGACATTTTCAATTTTCCAGTCCTCTGGAACCATGTCAGAGTCCAATGATTTTTGAAAGATCAAGACTAATGCCTCTGCAATCTCTACCACTAACTCTTTCAGAGCCCTAGTGTACAGGTCATCTGGTCCGGGTGACTTATGTACCCTCAGGTCTTTCAGCTTTTTGAGCACCTTCTCCTTTGTAATAGTAACTGCACTCACTTCTCTTCTCTCACACCCTTCAACACCTGGCACACTGCTGATCTCTTCCACAGTGAGGACTGATGCAAAATACTGATTTAGTTCATCTGCCATCTGCTTGTCCCCCGTTATTTTGCCTGTCTCATTTTCTAGTGGTCCTATATCCACTCTGATTTCTTATTTTTTATATACTTGAAAAAACTTTTCCTGTCCACCTTGATATTGTTTGCTAGCTTGCTTTCATAATTCATTGTTTCCTTTCTATTGATTCTTTTAGTTGCTTTCTGTAGGTTTTTAAAAGCTTGCCAATCCTCTATCTTCCTGTTAGTTTTTGCTTTATTGTATGCCCCCTCTTTTGCTTTTACATTAGCATCGACTCCCCTTGTCAGCTACAGTTGTACTATTTAAGTAATTCTTTGTTTTGGGAATACATCTATCCTGCACCTTCCTCATTTTTCTCAGAAACTCGAGCCATTTCTCTGCTGTCATCCCTGCCAGCATCTCCTTCCAGTTTCCAGTTTTGGGCTGAGACCCTTGATCAGGAGTCTTTAGAAGGAATCAGTGTTTTTTTTCTGTAGGCTCAAAGGACTTGGAGCCTTCAGTGAATTGGAACAAGGTTTCTCAGTCCTGATAAAGAGTCTCTGCTCAAAGCATCAACTCTTTATTCCCCTCCATAGATGCTGCCTGACTTGCTGAGTTTGCTTCAGCATTTTGTGTGGATTGCTATTTCTAATGCCAAGATGCCAAAGTGATTGACTAATTCACTGACTCGTAAACTTTCTCTTATGGTTACTCAAATTCAGTAATGGAGAAAAACAGGACATTCTAGAAAAAAATTCAGGTCAAGCAGCATATGTGGATAGGGAACCAGTAAATGTTTTAAATTGATGCTGTTTGTCAGAATTCTGAACAAGAGTTCTTAGACCTGCAGAATTAACTGTTTCTCTTTTCACAGCTGCTTTCTGACCTGAACATTTTGGGATTTTTTTTGGGTTTCCAGAGTCTTTTTAAATTTTCATTCATGTTTGGGATGGGTTACAAGGAATTGTGGGCTCACACCACTAGAAACAGCTGAGTGTGAGTGATGGGAGTGGCCCACAGAGTAGTGGAAGACCAGTTCCTTGGTCTAATATGGTGTTGATTGCCATGTTAGAAGATGGGAAACTTTTGTTTTTGAAAAATTATGTTCTGCTTTTCTTATGATTTCATTTTGATTTTCAGAGGAATTTGGGATTTTTGAATTATTGGACCCAGATGATGATCTAATAATAAACTTGCCAGCATCTCCACCCACACCACCGGCACATTCACCAGGCTCTCATTATCCACATGGTGGTGATACTAGCAAGGTAACGTATGTCGTGTTGGCATCAGTAACCCTTCCTTATTGTTAATTGTTATTTCTCTGCAATACTTCAGTAAATCACTTCCCAATTTACAGAAAATAAATTGGTTTGTCCATCAAGATTCATCAATAGTAAGTATTTTTAATAACTCAAATAACTCATGTTATTTTTTAATACCACTTTTTGTGGACAAGTAACTTCCTAGCCTCAATTCTAACTTTGCTAATGTGACCTTGTGCCCTTCGCCCTGTTATAAACAAGGTTATGTTGCTAAACTGGATACAGAACAATATCCTGGGATGGCATGGTAATGTAGCGGTTAGCATGATGCACTTACAGCACCAGTAACCTGGTTTCAATTCTGCAGATGTATGTGAGGCGTTTGTATATTCTCCTCGTGACCACTTGGTTTTCCCACATTACAAAGACTTCGGTTGCATGGGTGTAATTGGGTGGCGCGGGCTCATTGAGTTGGAAGGGCCTGTTACTCTGCTGTGTATCTAAAATTAAAAATAGCTCCAGATTTTCAGCAGGATTCCTTGCTATGGCCTCAAATTCCTTATGTGTACCTCACTGCTCTGCTTGTCCTTGTTTTCTGTGCATCTGTGATATGCCCTGACATTTATCACAACACCAGAGCATTGTAACAGCTGCCAAACCCTAGCATGATTAAATTACCTTGGGCAGATATTGTGTGTTAACTGGCAATGTCTGGGCTTGATATGTTAACAAGGAGGTGTTGAAAATCCGCCAAAATGTAAACTTTTCCACACTGTATTTTGTATTAAAATCCTATTTGTTTTCCCTCTTTGTTTTAAAAAAAATAAAACTCTTGCTGGAAAACTCTGCAGCACTTTTATACCACATGACTTTTCACAGTGACTTATTTTCTGATTTGTTTTCTTCAAAACTTACCTGCAGAAGAAGCTGCCTTTGTTTCCAGCTTAAATGCGTTATCCATTAAATATCAATTATGTTCATTCTATTTAAAATTTTTTAATTTGTGGAACAGAGTAATAAGATGATAGGAGAGGGTTTAGGATGAAGTTCTGCCCAAGAAAGCATCTAGTTAGTAGCTGAGTGTCAGAAATAAAGTATGTGTTCCATTTATACTCATTTGTTGAGGAATTTCTTGAACACCCACCCTCTCCACCACCTTGGCTCAAGTTGGGCACACTGAATGTATTCTTGAGACTTCTTGACAGGAGCTTTTACCTACAAGGATAAAGAGCAGGAAGTGCATGACAACAAGCGTCTCCAACTCCCCAGCTCCTCTTGCGTCCCACCAGGAATGTGAATGTTTCACTCATTGCCAAGTAGTCAGAACCCTCAAAGATGGGTGTGCTCCCTCACGGGCCACACTGGTTCTCGAAGATGGCCAAAGCCGCTTTCTGAAGAGAAACTAAAAATGAGCCATGAACATCTGGTCTTTGAAGAGACTCCTATTAAATACCAGGCACATGTTACCTTCCCCCTCGCCAAAGGTTATGTTGAAATGAAATTATTATTCCATTTGATGTCAGAAAAGATGGGGCTTTGAAACGCTATAGGTGGATGGGCTTAGTTACGCATTTGGAATTATTGTAATTGCCATTTTTCTTTGTTTTAGGGACAGTGCACAGACCGTCAGGAATCTCACGATGAGGTAACCATTCTGCAGCAGCCCCTGGCCCTAGGCTATTTCGTCTCGACAGCTAAGGCTGGGCCACTTCCTGATTGGTTTTGGTCGGCCTGCCCTCAAGCACAGAACCAATGTCCACTTTTTCTCAAGGTATTTGTTTTTAGCAAAACCTGTAGAGCCTGAAAGTCATTCAGCATACCTGTGTGGGAAATCACTATTGCACTTCACCAGTTGCGCAGACAATGCTCGCTGATTTTTGTGTAGAAGTTTTGAAGAATCTAGATTGTTGATTTTTAAGCTGAGTTTGTTTTCTAACACTTGATGCCGGTTTGCTGGGTGTGGACTTTTTCACTGGGGGGGGCACTTCTGCTAACAAGTTACTTAACTAATTAACTAATTTTTGTTTTTTTATTTCCTCTTAATGCTTACCATTCAAAAAATTTTGGAACAAAATCTGATAAAATATTCCAGCTCTGGCCTTGGAGAATTGCCACCATAGTGGTGTCAATATGGGAAGCTCAGTTTCTCCCAAGTTCCAGTTGCTGCTGTTTATTTTTCCCAACATATATCGCGACTGTTGGAGGGAGGGCACTCTGCTTTTACTGTAACTGTTCTGTTGTCAGAAGATTCAGGATTGTTTAATGTTTTTTCCCTAGTACTTAAGTGTAAAGGTGAACAAAATAATGTTACTCTGGATGCGATGCAGTACAAAAAATCACAATAAAGAACACAAAAAAACATAAATATAAATACATAAAATTTTATGTCCATTAAATGATGCTAGGCACAGGAGAGTCCGTACATAAGTGTCTGACTGGAAATGATAAAGTAGTGGGGTGTCTCTGTGCTATGTATTTATTTTATTCATACTTCTAATTAAGTTTGGAGCAAGTAATGAGTGAAAGTAAAATTTTGCTTTTATCTAATTTGATGACTTCAGGATCAATTTACATTGTGTAACTTTGTGCAAGGAAGTTGAAGCTGCCAACAGTTACTGCCATCTGGTGTTAAGGATGGTACTACAATAATATGTTGAGCTGGTCTCAAACACATGCAGATACTGGAATCTGGAGCAACTAACAACTTACTGCAGGGACTCAGTAAGCTTGAGTACTGTTAATGGGAGGAAATGAATTGTTGATGTCTTTGGTCGAAACCCTGCATCAGATATCAGGGTTATGACCTGAAACATCGTCAGTTCCCTTCCTCCCACAGATGCTGCTCGACCCATTGAGTTTGACCCACTGTCCAGCATATTATATGTTACTTCTGTATATCCCTCTAAATGGGTTTAATTTTTTTTTTGGTTTTCAGGCCTCCTTGCACCTTCATGTGCCTTCAGTACATTCAGATGAATTGCTCCATAGCAAGCACTCCCACCCCCTTGACTCAAACCAAACCTCTGATGTGCTCAGGTAAGGAATACTGCATTATTCTGAAATTATCTTAAAATTAATTTTGCAACACTGGTGTTTGTTGAGATCCTTTTGTGCATCCAGATATTTTGTAATTGAATTGTAATTTCACACAAATGCCCTTTAATGTGGATTGTATATGATGATAACTAATTGGGAGTCACAGACTTGCAATGTAACATTCATCGTAAATGCCACTTGTCCATATCCCTGGTGTCATTTTATGAGTGCCACAGTAGTGTAGTGGTTAGTATGACACTATTGCACCTTGGGAAGTTGGACTTCAATTCTGGCATCCTCTGTAAGGAGTTTACACGTACTCCCCCTGCCCATGTGGGTTTCCCCGGGTGATCGGTTTCCTCCCACAGTCCGAAGATGTACTGGTTAATTAAGTTAAATATTCATTGTAAATTGTCCTGTGATTAGACTAGAGTTAAATAGGTGGGTTGTTGGGTGGTGTGGCTCATTGGGAAGAAGGGCCTGTATCTCTAAATAAAATGAATAAAAACAAGTTCTTATTAATGTTATGGATAATATATTCAGCATCTCAGAAATTGGCCAGTCATATTTTCGATTTACAGGATGTTAGATTATGAACAATAATCTGCTTATCTGCACACAAAACTGCATTGTGATGGCAATTAAGTGAAACATTTGCGTACTTCAGGTTTATGTTCAGTTACAGCTTTCAATGTTATTTCTTTCGTAGCAGCATTGCAATTTATGTTAACGGCCCTGTGAAGTGTTGGCATGCTATCTACCTTGTAGGTGCTCTTGTTTGTAGTGTTTCAAATTGTAAAATTCTTTCAAATGCCAGGTTTGTTCTCGAACAGTACAACGCTCTTTCCTGGCTCACCTGTGACCCTGCCACTCAGGATCGCCGCTCCTGCCTCCCCGTTCATTTTGTGGTGCTGACGCAGCTGTACAACTTCATCACAAGCATGTTGTAGACCAGGCGAAGAAGTGGCCAGAGATTCGGGAATAACTCTTAGAAAAGGGATGTCGTTTGAGAGCATCATTGAGAGCAGGATTCTGTGGGAAGGGAAGTGGACGATACTCATGGACAAAATGGAGAGATTCATGAAATTGGGTCTGAAGCACCTGAGGGTGTCCCCCCCACCCCCACAACCCCCGTAATTGCTTGATGGGTTTTAAAGCCACAGGCAGTTATCCAAAAAATGCCTGCATCTTAATTTATTGTAAGTTTTTAAATGTTGTATAAATTGTCTTATATTTTGTATTTTTTTTAATTTTTCAAGAAGGTTTATATTACCTTCAGGCTTTAAAGCATTTGTTGTACTAAAATATCTATAATCGTCTTAAGAGTTTGCAGTAGGTTGCTATAAAGTCAGGAGCAAGAGCAGCAAATATCTATTGGCTCAATGTACATTTAGTAGGGGCAGGAGTTAGTGTCAGCCACATCTTGTGTGGTGAAAACGCAGCAAAGCTGCCAATGCAGAGTACTTGTACAGTAAATAAAGTATGTTCACTGTGTTTATAACTGAAAAAAGGACATCTTAAGCATTTCCTATCATGCATTTTTGAAGCCAGGGATAAAAGGGGAGGTGTGTGGGGGGGGTGGGAGTGTTCAACAGGTAACAGGGCTGAGAAGTCGAATGCTCTAGCTGGGTCAGTCCCTGTGACCTGCCTATTTGTATATATAAAAAAAATCAGTAACTTTAATTTGTTACTACTGTATAAAAATTGTGCAGAATGGTAACTAAATTTTGTAGCAACATAATTTTTTTCCAAAATTGAATCAATGCAAAGCAGGTGTGATGGTCTGTTGTAGTGTTAAGGTTTCTAGGCCCCAGACTTTTTATCATTGTCTGAACTTTATGATGGCTTTAGAGAATGGACCGCTTGACTGATCCAGGTACCATCTTTGTGAAAATTACACGCATATGCTTTTTCTTGTTTTGGTCCTCCATTAATTGTGATTCAGTGGTGAGCACACCTGATAATTTAACACAGACCCCATTACTCTATGGTTTACTTTTGTATGAAATGTCTTTTTTTTTATTGTTAATTAATTACTGCAGACATTTTAAGATTTGGAATACTGAAAATTATTGGGACATTTAGAACCTTTATAAAGCTTCAGCATTCAATTGTGGGTAACATAGATTCAAATAAATGGCCTCTCAGGTTAGCAACAATTTGAAAATAATAGTGACAGATGGTTGGCTCAACATTTGCCTCGTATGCCCTTACATCTCCACATCTCCACATTTCCCATTGTCATGTTACATTCTGAACTTAAAAGAAATTTTATTTTCTTTGAGAAGTAAAGTTTTTCGATATTAATCTGTTCAAGTTGCTATGTAGACTCAGTGCCTTTTTTCTAAACAACTCCAATTCCATTTTTATACATTCACAAGGTAAAATTTACATTTCAATAAAAAGATCTAAAGGGTCAAATAGTATAATGATATAAATAGTTTGAAGCTAAACTAAGTGATGAATTTCCGTTTAGGAAGTTAAATTCAAAACCACCTTCAGAGGTTTGCCTGCAATATAATTTGTGGGAAGAAATTCTTATGACAATTATTTCAGTTTATCTTCTGTAGTGTCGAACAGGTTGAATAGAGACTGGTTGTAGGTCCTGACAGAAGGACTGGACCACACTATGCAAATATAATTAGGTTCCCATTTAGAAAAAATAATTTTAAAAAATTTTACCATTACAATCTCTGTGCCTGCATGAAACTGATTGGTAAAGGTACAGATGGTTTTGAGACACTCCTGTCAGGGGTGATGCTGTAGTATTTCCACATGGGAAGAAAACTAATTATAGCTGAGTAATTTCTCAAATAATTTGTTGGAGAATTTGTGAAGTATGTGCAAGTGTAAATTTTTGAACTTGTGGCTGTAATACGAACTCTCTACCATGTGGTGACTGTATAGACAGTAACTGTTAGAGGTGTATTAGTCTGAGCAGCAGGAAAACACCAGGTTTGAATTGATAGAAATTAAAAAATTCTAACAAGTATACAAATATGCCACCAGAAACCATCAGAAAAAGAACTTGCCAATTAAGTGAGAGTCCGCTGCAGGAATATGTAATTCAAAAAAGTGTTGCCTAACTTCATAAGTAATTTTTGCTTGCATCTTCTAAAAGGCTGATTTTGCCAGAGGTATTGAGTGACCAAAATCCAAGGACTAATTTGCCCTTCTCAGGATGATTTCAGAAAAATGTTGATTATTTATGTAACATTTGATCAAATCTGATCCCTTTATGGCTGGGTATAGTAGGAGCACATTTCTTTCTGGTAATGTAAACAGGTTTGCCTCATCAAGTGAAAACCTGAATAGCACTTTATGCTTGTTTAATCCTTGGGAAAGTATGCATGGCATAAATTCTGGAAGACAACTGAAACTTGAAGCCTTTTACATCTTACTGTTTAACCTTTATAAATTTCACAAGGGTGGCTTTTCTGAAGGTAGCAAGGAAATGATAAACATATGAAATAATGTTTAACTCAAATGCTCTTAATTACTGAAGAACCATAATTACTAAGTGCAGCAGGGAGTGATATCAGTTGTTGGCAATTTTTTTATAAATAATAAAAATGTACATAGCTTTTAAAGCTATAGCAATATAGAGGCCTTCAAGAAATAGTTGAGATAGGAGTTTCACAAGAACTTAATTGGTACAATAATCATGTTCCAAGACTGCATTAGGACTGTTAAAGTTAAAACTCCCAGACTTAATGTTTAAAGCCCAAGTCATCAATCTGTTTTTCAAAATTCTCTTTAACTCTTTTCTTCTCTTGGGTGTTTGCTTCTTGCCACTCTGAGCCTTTGTACCAATGGACATTGAAGACTGAAGCTTGTGGCTGAAGGTGGCCATTGTTAAATGTCTAAGGAGCTCGGTTGAGTGATCCTAGAGAAAACTTGACCCCAAGTAAACAGGAAATGTAAGGTGTGAGCATGTGGTGAATTTATGAAAGAGCATTTGCCCTAACCTTATTCCCTAAAACTGTCCTCTGTTCAAAGTACACTTAAGTTCATTAGTGTAAACCCTTAATATAAACAAGCCCACTACCTACAATGCCGAACGTTAAAGTTTTACCAAAATTTCACAAACACTTTTTTAGTTTGAATTATGACTCTTCTTTGGAATAGTCCTCTTAATGATAGGAGATAATTAACAATCATTACAATTCCAGGGTACCATTGAACCAAAATGCTTTGTTGAGTGGCAACAGCACTCTGGTTCCTGTTCTTTCCCTGTGACCAGTTTTTGATGTCTACACAGCATAGAAACAGGGCATTTAACTCGTCCTGTTGATGCTGACCATCATGCCCATCTATAACTAATCCCATTTGCCTGCATTTATTCTATATTTTTCTCCAGCCTCGCTCATTCAAGCACCTGCCACGATGCCTCTTAAATGTTGTAACTTTTTCTTTCCCTGGTATCACCCCTGGCATCTCATTCCAGGTACCAACTGTGCGTTAAAACATACAGCTCCGATTCCCTTTTGTATTTCTCTTCAGGTCTTGCAAATTGTAAATTTACACAGTTGAAATAAAGAGCAGACCTCCCCCTACCTCCCTGATTCTCAGTTACATTTTCAAATATAAAATCTTGTTTAATTAATGCTGAGTGTTGGCGCACATTTCTAGAACATTGTGTAAGCTATAGATGACTGAACATCTTGGGCATTGTGACATTAGAAAATTGCAATATCAACACAATTGCTTTTTTTAAAAAAAAAAGTAAGCTATCTTTTTCCCTATCCAAGATTGTGTTCATTTTTAAACTTGTCCCCAGCCAATTCATTCCTGTGGAAAAAATGGGTTAAGTAACTCAGAGGGTAGTTGGTAAGATGCAACCCAAATGGTTGTATCTTATCACAGAAGTGTCACCCCAGAGGGTGATGGGGAACACCACAGAGCGAACTTTGTGGTACTAAGTTGACCATGGTACATCTGTTATGACAATGGCTGCTTGTTTGAAATAATCAGAGTAAGTGAATTGACTTTGTTAACTCTGTTAACTTTTTTCCAATGATGTTGCTTGACTTGGCCCAAACCTAAAATTTCTTTCAAAATTTGCTTAAATAAATTTAAAACTGGTAAATATACAACAAATTAGATTTGTTTTGTCATATTTTAGTTCTTAATAATCATAGCAGTTGTGGGTTTAGAGAAACTGCTAATGTTTTAATTGAAATATATTATTCCACATATCCCTGCCTGACTCTTACTGCAGTTATATTCAGTGGTGTTCTTGAAACCTGGTGCATGTGCATAATCTGGTGGTTATATGATAGTATTAAGGTTGAAAGGATATCTTCATTAAATGGAGTTTCACCACAGTGCAGGCTTTCTACTGTTACCCACAATTTATTGCTAAGTTTATTCTCCAGTGTGGAGAAGAGCAATCATTGTAACTGGGTCATCATGATTTAAGGTATGATTGCCTGCAGACAATACTATTCTGGATACTTCCAGCAGTTTTACAAACCTATGATCCCTACGGGAATCTGTAGCCTCTTCCCAGTTCAGATATTTTCTTGGTCATGCTCAAACCAGATCTGAAAGTGGTCCATTTGATTGTGCAAACACTAGTAATCCCAGTGCTTAAATAATGCATTGCTTCAAAGTTTTTTTTGTCTTATTTAAATTTCATAATTTAATCTTTTTTGTCAAAATATTTATAGATTTTTGAGCTGAATTGCAGTAGATTTAAAAAAAACTCAAATTTTATTAATTGTTGGATTTTACAGAGTTGATGCCTTGCTTATTTTTAAAGAGATAAAATATTGGGAGAACAATGTCATGTTTTACTGAAAAGTTGGTTGCCTGTAACAGCTGGGCAAGCAGTGATGAAAGCCCAGATGTAGTGACGAATGGTCCATTTTTTTTCCTTGGTGTCTTGTTTTGGTATAAAACATCCTGCTTGCAAAGCTGCAGCTGTACTTCCTTTCGAGTCTTTCAATGAATTATGAACAAATTTTAGTCTGGAGATCGTGGCAAACACTAAAAGCTACATACAGTCCAAAAAGCTTAAAGTACAAATTATGGTCGAATTGTTGAAAAAGTTTATACTTTTTAAACATTTTCAGATGAAAATAAATAATTTATTCATAATATTGGTGTGACACTCCTTCGTCATTTTATTTACTTACTCAGGTCTATTCACTTATGCGGATGTGGAGTAGGACTGAGGTAGAGATCACAGGATTAATTATCTAACATAAATACTGCTTGCTGTATAGTTTCAGTGAGAGGATGGATTAATCATTAGGAGTAATAGTTGGTTAGCAGAACTGGAATAGTTATTTAGTCCCTGACCCTGCTCCATCACCTAGCACAAGTTGCAATTATGGCTGATCTATCACCTTATACTTTCTTCTCCTCCTCCTCCTCCCCTGCCCCTGCCACCCCCCTCCCCCCAGTATTCCTCAAAACACTTTTGTACTCGAAATCAATCTTGACTGGACCCTACTGTTGTTTTAAATTTCACTTGTAATTCTGTAGGTCTCTTTACTGAAAAGAAAATCTGCTGTGACAATTTTGCATTGTTTGAGTGATGATTTGTACACTGATGTAAATATTAGTAACAATGCATTAGCTGGGATGAAGTTCAATCCATCATACACAACTCTCTGATGCCATCTCTGGTTCTGGTAAGATGGCAGCAGACTCAGATGCATCGGCCTCTCCAGGGCCGGCCAAAGGTATTTTTGTTTTTCTAAACGTTTTTTTTTATGCTCGCAAGACCCTGCTGGTCATAAAGAACTTCAGGCACAGGTCTACCCCATCATTGAGTTGCTTGATAAGAGGGGGAGCTTGGAGGAGCGGTATTTGGTGCGGACCATTTTGCTGCCTGCTAAAGAGAGGTGTTGGGAGTCAATTTGCAAAATTGGTGATTGTCTTGGATATTTTTCTTGTTGCAAGACCCTGTTAGACATTAATGTGAAATACTGCAAGTCTGACTCACTTGTTTATTGCAGAGACTGACGTAGAGGGAGCTGTGTGGCCTACTGTGGGGGCAAGACTGCTCTGTCTGTGCTGCTCTCCAGTATTCACTCAGTGGAAGGTGAGCTGGGTTGTGTATATATACATGCATTCATCGGTGGAAGCCGAGAGCTTGCTTTGCTCTTGCTAAGAGCATCCATGCACCATCAATCTACAGGACATATCACTTAGACTTGGGTGCTACTATATTCCCTTTGCGTGACTGTTTTGCAGCTTGACCCCAGAGGAACGCTGTTTCATATGACTATTCATATCAGGTTGAATGATTATTAAATGTAAATGTGAATTTGTTCCTGTTGCCTCAGTAGTGAAGGCCTGCAGCCAATGGTATTTGCCAACTATGGTCACAGACTGGAGTTTTGTTCTATGTTGTATACTTTAAAGTGAGTGAAAGATTTCAAAATTGTATGTAATCTATTCTCAGCTCTCACAGAATCTGTGAAAAGATGCTAAAAGGAGAAAACCTGCAGATGCTCGAAATCAAATAATACACACAAAATACTGGAGGAACACAGCAGGCCAGGCAGCATCTATAGAAAAGTGTAAACAGTTGACCCTTTATCAGGACTGCAAAAACAAAGATTAGTCTGCCAGAATAATTAGGATGTGCTAGTGGTCACCTATTTCAATTCTGTTTCCCATTCCAACATGTTAGTGCTGTGATGAGGTCACACTCGAATTGGAGGAGCAACACCTTATATTCCATCTGGATAGTCTCCAACATGAGGGCATGAACATAGATTCCTCGAACTTCTGGATATTCCCATTCCCATTTCACTCACCTTACCTGCCCATCACCTCCCTCTGGTTCTCCTCCCCCTTCTCTTTCTTCCATGGCCTATCGGGTTTCCCCTCCTCCAGTCCTTTTTCTCTTTCACCAATCCACTTCCTGGCTCTTACTTCACCCTCCCCCTCCCAGTTTCATTTATCACCAACTACCTTGTCCTACTTCCTCTCCTTCCCCCCCCCCGCTACCTTCTTACTCTGACTTCTAATCTCTTTTCCAGTCCTCAAGGGTGTCAGTCCAATATGTTGCTGTTTATACTCTTACCATAGATGCTGCCTGGCCTGCTGTATGCTAAGGAGATTATGGAAAATAATCATTTCAGATCAGGTTGCCAGCCAGAAGAGAAAGATACCAAATTTCACAGCAATTCATGGCATCCAACCACAAAGCTGCTCTGCTGCCAAGATCAAGTACATCTTTCCTGTGCTTGGTGTCCAGAACATTGTTGTACTTTCACTACGTCTTAACATTATTGCTCAACTTTTGTTCCCTTATGCTCTTGTCCAGCTTCAACTTGTTGTATTGTTTCAGTTCTGCTGGGCTCATCATACGAAGGGATGTGGAGAGAATCCAAAGGAGATCCGAGGATGGTTCCTCGGGTGAGGGAATACATTTAAGTATAGAGAGTGCAACTGTTTTCTAAGGAGAAAAGTGGAGGGGAAATCAGATGTGATATATAAAATGGTGAGTTAGTCACTTTAGCACGGCTGAGGTTTTCCTCTGGCAGGAGTGAAAAATTTTGCAACACAATGCTGGAGGAACCCTTCAGGTCAGGCAATGTCTGTGGAGAAAGATGAACAGGCAAGAGTTTGAGCTTCATCAAGACTTTGCATGACACCCAGTGCCACCATATTAAGAAAGTGGGATCAGGAAATTATACAACTATTTTGTAACAATGTCAGTAGCCCCCTTTGTTAGTTGTTATCTCTCCTGCTATATTTAAAGGGATACTGTAACGTTGGGAGACTTGGGTCATTACTGTCAAGATGTAACTACAGGTTCCTTAATCACTTCAACACCACAGTGTACTACTTTTCTAGGAATTACCTGTTAAGTTACATATTTAATGGTTGCCTCATTTCACACTGCTGACACTCCATTGCTGGAGATGTTGCAACCATGGCAGCCCACAAAGCAAGTTATAGCTCTCTTCATCTCCTACCTTACTGCTAGACTCTGATGTGGAAAATATACAAGTGCACTGGTGACATCTTAGCTGATTCACCAATAAGCCCATAAAAGAAAACTGCAGACAGAAAAATAGTTTGCCACAGACCAGAATGGTCAAAGGCTGTACTGTAGTGCTCTAATCTGCAAGCTTTAATAAATAAAATACCAATTAGGCAATTCTATTAAATAATCTAAATAGTCATGTCATCAGAACAAACACCAGAACTAAGAGACGTAGCAGTGATCTGCCGACTTTAGGAGATGGGTCAATAGTCGTGCTAATGGGTTACTTGGAAACTATGATAATGGAAAATAATTGACTACTTCTGACAGTGTCACAGTCCATTTCTTTCTCTCTTTTGGTTATTATATTTTCTCCTCAAGGACAAAGCATGAGGGTGGGAAAGGAATGTTAGATTGAGGAAAAAAGGAACAATTATCAAATGATCAGCATATGCTTATGGATGTACTCTAAGACATAGGTAACAAGCAGTGAGCACCAATTTAAAATGTAAATGGACAATTTTTTTTATTACAAAGCAAATCTAAGTTGCAATTTGCAGAAAATTGAATAGTCAGGTTTTTATAAAGATATTAAAATGTCGATTTCTTTTTCAAGACAATGGGTCCAGCTTGGGCTCTGGCTGTAATTGAAAATCCATTCTGTATTTGGATTTATGCAGAAAACAGCGCCTATGTCTCTGATAAAAAAAAACTGCTCCATCATGCACCAGTCTCATTTCACGACGCTACCACGTTAGCTGTTGCAGTGTTAGCCGATCCTTGACAAAGCTTCATTCTAGTACTAGACTCCAACGACAGCTGTATTTATTATTTCTAAGAAAGTTGCTTCGATGCGCTGGCACAAAAGCACATCAGGGTCCAAACTCTCAGTAATATTCTCCCCCTTTTTAATCACCTCCAGGTCTGTACTTGAGTAAAAGTTGGCACTTGCGTGAGGGTTCTCTTTTAGATTCTTGAGACCTAGAAAAAGACAATTAACATAAAGCTGCCTTTCTTGACTTGTGTTAGAATGTAGCTGTGTAACTATGGTTTACACCAGTTTTATGTAATCTGGTCAATGCTGCAACCCTGGTATTCTGAATCAACAGGCATGGACTTGGTTACATATTTTTTTGTTTTAAGACTGTATTTCAACTTCAGTTAGGAAGATCTGCAAAACAGCTTTCTTCACCCCCCCCCCCACCAGATTAGCAGGAGTAATCAATTGCTTCTAAGAGCATTCAGAAACAAACCTCTGGGACCTAGATGATCTATACCATTCTAGCAACCCTTTCCAAATGTGGAGGGCCTAAACAAGAAAACAAACACTATCCATAATTTTGTATTTATAGAAGTGGAGGAGAGGGAGCAGCTTTGGTCAGATTAGATTTTCTTTGCATGTAGGTGATTCCTGTTAGGTATATTTATTAAGTCAGAGAACATCTATGGAAAGAAATAGACAGCTGATACCTGGACAGTGACTGTCCAGTTCCCCCCACATATGCTATTCAAGTTCCGGCTCCAGATTCCAGCATCTGTGGCACCACTGCTATATCATTGCTTCAAAGCACATCAACCTTTCCAGCAACCTGGCTGGTGATCAGGAGTCTAAACTCACACCTAGAAGATCCACACCCAGCATATTGTTGCCAATCTGCTAATTTAACAGTAAACCAACAAGAACTGACCAGAAATTTTCCACAGTGACATTACTGAACAACAACTTTTGTGGTTTTAGGTCAGAGGGTGTCAAATTATCTCCATTTCTAATGGTTATATCGGAAGACATTTTAGATCAACTAATGTAATGAACAAATACATACGTGTGATGATGGGGTCAATATCTTGTGCCTGAGTGGCGACATGCGAGGCACAGACTTGTCCGGTCTGAATTAGTAATGAGGTAACATCATCACAGAGAGGTGGGAAAGCTCGGCAGAAAGACACTAAACAAGGCAATGTCGGCATGAAGAAGGCAAACCGTTTAGCCTGGGTCAGCACTGTACAAAGAAGAAAATGGTTGTTAACACTTCAAAGTTTATTCAATACAAAGGCACAGCCTCCAAAGGTAGGATTTTTAAACAGAATTGTAGCTGAAATGCCCTGCCAGCGGTGGTGGTGGAGGCAGACACGGGCATTGAAGAGGCTCATGGATGACGCACATGGGTGATAGAAACATGGAGGGCTTTGCAGAACACAAGTGTTACAAGGTTCGGCAGAATGTAGGCCAAAGTACCTGTTCTGTGTTGTAATGTTTTGCGTTCTACGTAAAGTGCTGGAATACTCAGTCCAGACAGCATCTATGTCGAGAGATCAAAATTAATGTTTCAGGTGAGAATTTTTATCTGACCACCTTTGGATTTTCAGTATTTTGCATTTTTTTGTTTTAGTCACCTTAACCTTAGTTAGCTCCCAACTTTTCTCAATCTCAACCTCTCTACTCAAGAGCCCATTTCAATGCTGTAGCATCCTGACTCTAATCAATTTGTCAGCCAGAATATAGCCTGTTTGTGTTCTATAAATTGTTAAGCAATATGTTACCTGCTTTCCACAATCTTGGTGGCCTAGGTTATGGATTATTGCCTTGATTTCTTGCGCTAGGCATTAGTGTACAGTCCCCTTACTTGGTTTGTTTTCAAAGCACACAGTTTTCAACTATTCTGAATCGGTGAAAAACTCAAGTAAGGGATACGAGAACGGGACAAAAGCAGCACTTGCAAGGAAAGAAACTCTTTTGTGACACATTCTCCCTCATATTTCACATTTAAAGTATGGCAGCTCTGTAAAAATCTCACCTGTCAGTATTGTTCCCATGACGTTGATGGACAAACGTGCTACACTGAGAGACTTGGGCAATGCATACTGGATACACAAGTGAGACAAAAGTTGGATGGCAAATATCTAAACGAAGAGCACATCAGAACAATTACATTTCATTTTGGACATAAGAGATCTTAGGAACCTGCTTTTGGATCTGGCATAAACTATTTGAGAGATTTACAGCTGGACAGAGGCCATTATCACAATTTTAAGTCAAGTGAAGTAAAATTTATGGGACAATTTTCCAGTTTACCATAGAACTCAAAAGTAGCTGGCAGCAAATTCACACATATTGAGGCTTCTATATTGAGGTTAAGACATGATGCTGGGAGAAGCTTTATAATCTGCATTAAACCTCTTCTATACCTGCATGGGAAAGTTTGATGTCAGTATTTCCATACCCCAGGTAATATTTTTATATTCATTGAAGGGACATGGGTATTATTGCAAAGGTCACTATTTATTCATCACCCCTAAAGTTAATACATTTAAAATAAAGGTCTAATTTAGAGAGGTCAGCATTGATTATACAAGGGAAAGTTAATTTTTTGGACCTTCAGAATACAATAGTGGCATTACCATACCAACTCCAAATCTATTATGTGGCTGTAAGATTGATCGAGTTGCCTTCCTCTTAAGACGACCAGCAGCATTAATATCGTAATCACAAGAAATTCTGTAGATGCCAGAAATCCAAAGCAACATACACAAAATGCTGGAGGAACTGAACAGGTCAGGCAGCTTCCATGGAAAAGAAACAGTTGTTTTTTCCAAGGCCGCCTTCGGGACTGGAAAGGGAGGGGAGGGAAAGGAGGATGGCTAGAAGGTGGTAGGTGAAACTGGGTGGGTGGAAATGGTAAAGGGCTGGAGATGAAGGCATCTGACAAGACCATAAGACAAAGGAGGATAGGACACCAGGGGAGGTGAGAAGTGGTAAAAGGTCAGAGTGGAGAACATAAGAGGGAAATTTTTCCTACTGGAAGGCAGGAATATTGATTTCTCCTTCAAGGTGTTGCTCTTCCACTCTGAGGATGGCTTCATTGTGGCATAAGAGGCCATGTTGGAATAAGAATCAGAATTAAAATGTTGGGCCACTAGGCAGTTCTGCTTTTGGTGGGTGGAGCAGCTTGACGAAACAGTCCCCCAATTTATGATGAGTCTCACCAATGTAGAGGCTGCATGGGAGCACAATAGATGACCCCAGCAGATGCGCAGGTGAAGTATTGACTCACCTGGAAGGACTGTTTAGGGCCATGAATGGAGGTGAGGGAGGAGATGAATGGGTAGGCGTAGTACTTTGGGCACTTGCAGGGATAAGTGCCGTGAGGGAGAGGAGTCGGTAGTAATGAGTGGACAAGGGAATCACGGAGCAATCCCTGCAGAAAGTGGGGGGAAGTAAAGATGTGCTTAGTGGTAGGATTTACACAGATGTTGCCAGGGCTTGAAGATCTGATAAACAGCAAAAAGTAGAATAGATTAGGACTTATTCTTCTATGCTCCAGCAAATAGAGAGTAGATCTTACAGAGATATACAAAACTATGAGGAGTTTAGTTAGGATAAATGCAAGCAAGTTATTTTTCTACTGAGGTTGGGTGACAGTAGAACTAGAGATCACAGGTTAAGGGTGAAATCTTTCAGGGGAGCCTGAAGGGGAATTTGTTCACTCAAGGTGGTGGGAACTTGGAACGAGCTGTCAGTAGAGATGGTGGATGTGGGCTTGACTGCAACACTTAGAGGTTTGGAAAAGTACATACGTGGATGAGAGGGGTGTGGAGGGCTATGGACCAGGTACGAGTAGATGGGACTAGGCAGAAAACAGATGAGCATGGACTAGACAGGCCAAAGGGCCTGTTTCGGTGCTGTACTGCTCAATGACTCTGGATCCCTTTGGAGATGGCAGATGTTGCAGAGGGTGATGTGTTGGAGACAGAGGCTCATGGGGGTGCTATGCAAAGACAAGAGGAACTCCCACTCTTAAGGTGGCAGGAGGATGGGGTAAGCGCAGACTTTCGGGAAAAGGAGAAACCTATGAGGGCAGCATCAATGGAGGAGGAAGGGAAACTCAGTTCTTCGAAGGAGGAGGTCATCTGTCCTAGAAAGGAAAGCCTCATTCTGGGTGGGAACTGGTAGGTTTATAAAAGATGCTGGTTGACAGTTTGTCTCCAGAGGTGGAGACAGGGATCAAGAACGGGGAGGGAGGTGTCAGAAATAGATTAAGTGAATTTAAGGGACAGGGTGGAAATTGGAACCAAGGGGTAAAGAAAGTGTCTTCATACCTCGACTCAAGTTGAGTGAGGCAGGAACAGACAAAGACAATGGGCCTACCCAGAGAGTCAGGTTTGGGTAGGAGGTAGAAGTGAACAGTGTGGGTCTGCAGGGTTGATAAGGTCAGTGACGGTAGTGGACAGTTTTCTGATGGTCTGAGATGCTGCCTAGCCTCAGAAAGGTAGAGGTAAGGGCACCATACTACAACAGCACCCTCTTTGTAGGTTTGATGGCAAGATTGGAATTGGTGCCGAGAGAGTGGAGGGCAGTGCATTCAGAGGGGGGAAGGTTTGAGGAGGCATCATACCAAAATCATGATATAAATATCTATCGGATAGGACTCCCCAAAGCACCTCTGAGAACCTATCATGTTTTTGTTGTCGGGTAACTTGGGGCACAGAATTTCATTCCTGATAAAATTTATCTACTTTTCGATCAACAATAAATCAAGACAGGTAGTGGTCAAGTGTTGGTGAGAAACCACTTAAATTTAAATGCTACTGAAACACTTTCTCTGAATGATATTTGACTGCTATTTTGGAATACAGGAAACCAGACTAAATGATACCCAGTTTAATTATGTGCATAGAATAAATGAGCTGAACTACATGTAGTGGCCACTTTATTAGGTACACTTGTACATCTCATTAATGCAAATATCTAATCAGCCAATCTTGCAGTAGCAACTTAATGCATAAAAGCGTGCAGATATGATCAAGAGATTCAGTTGTTGTTTAGACCAAACATCAGAATGGGGAAGAAACGTGACTTTGACCCTGGAATGACTGCCGGTGCCAGGGTGGTTTGAGTATTGCAAAAACTGAAGTCCTGGCATTTTCTGGCACAACAGTCTCAGTCTAGAGTTTTCAGAGAACGGTGCAAAAAATAAAAGATATCCAATGAGCAGCAGTTCTGTGGGTGAAAATGCCTTGTTAATGAGAGAGGTCACTGAAGAATGGCCAGACTGGTTCAAAATGACAGGAAGATGATGGTAACTCAAATAATCACGCATTACAACAGCAGTGTGCAGAAGAGAATCTCTGAACACACAACGCGTCGAACTTTGAAGTGGATGGGCTCCAGCAGCAGCAGATCACACTAGGTTCCACTCCTATACCCAATAAAGTGGGATCTGGAGTGTATATAAAGTACATTTCACTATATAATGTCTATTGTTTCTTTCATTTGCTCATTTCTTCATTTGTTGAGCCTACCAGTTATACAATACTGTATGTAAATACAATAACTGCATTTCAGTGGACCCTGAATTACCTGCTTCTCCAGCTGTGGTTGTGCCAGGAGTTCAGGAATGAAGTCCAGGCATATGTGAATGGAGGGAATTCCAGCCACAGTCAGGGGCAATAGCTCACTTGGGTAACCCTGTGAAAACAAATTTTGTTCAAACTCAAGACACAAAGATCATCACACAGAAAAAGTCTTCGGGTAATACGTGGAGAGGGGAGAACCAAACAGGGAGAGAAGATGATGTTCACAATTAGGCGAGCAGCTGACTTCATGCTGCTTCCTGATCAGTTTTAAAAAAACAGGATTAAATTAACAATTGTTATCGAACATATTTGTTTAACACCAAGTTTTATGCCCGTCACCTAGAAACTACCAATTACTGTTTTATGAATCCTAATGGCCCTACTTTAGTTCACTGCAGAATTGGATGCAGGTATTAATTCTAAAGTTTGAGCTGCAGCTGCCTCAAAGTCAATTCATCTGGTTCCTTGGCCCACGCAAACCTGCATAATGCAATAAACACCACATGGAAAGAAACACCTTGAACCACAACGTGTCTGCTACATGAACCCCAATACTTGGACAAGTATCTAACTGGATCACAGGCAGTACTCGCAGCTCAGATAGGCCAGAGAACCAAACGGATACTGCACTGTGGACAGCATTTCTCTCACCCAGGAGTTTATAATGAAGTCCTGGTACTATTCCCTGATACCACCAAAACTGATATTTCTCCTCTCTGCTGTGATATGACAAACAGAACAATGATAACATTACAAAAGTACTGAAGTGTTTTGACATCCTGAGGATGTGAAATATGTAAGATAATGTAACATCTGCAGTGTACCGATCAGCTCAACAATACCTCTGCCTATCACAATCAAGGCAGCACTTTTAAAACTTTAAGGTAAAGCCATAATTGTGCACTGTCAGTTTTCCAGAAACTCAGCAGGTCAGGCAGCATCCATGGAGAGGAATAAACAGTCAACGTTTTGGGCCAAAACCCTTCATCAGGACAATTATTATTTTTCTGCATAGATGCTGCCTGACGTGCTGAATTCTTCTCGAATTGCATGTGGGTTTCTCTGGATTTCCAGCGTCTGCAGAATCTTGTGTTTGCCTGTTTCAGCTTGCAGCACAAATTAATTTGCTAAATGACTAAATGTAAATTTCATGACAAATATCAGTGATAATAAACCTGATTCTGATTGATCACATTCTTACTTTCTGTATCTTTAATGCCATCATGTTTATGGACTACAAATATCACCAACACAGCACCTGATGCTAGCTGAAATTCTAATACAGTGTGGACGTGGTGCTGCAGAGTTGAGATGCCACAGTTTGATCAAATAACCAAATCAAGAATACCCCCACCAAATTGCCCTATGGTTCAGGTGACAGTACACACCCTTTGGTTGATTGTTACTTCTTTCAGTGTTCCAACCTTAACAGATGATACCCATCTCATTGCTATTCAGTTCACATGGCTGCTACATAATAAGAGCACAGAACTTAAGTAACTTTGTTCTGTGAAGCTCTGGGCCATTTACGAGTATCATTTGATAAATAAGCTGCACTAACCTGAAAGTGAACAAGTTTGGCAATATTTGGATCTGCAATGAACAACTGATGCAGGAGACAGCAAATGAGACACTGCACCTCCCGGACATTGCTCAGTAAAGTGTCCTGACTGTCCTCAGAGCATTCAGACAGACCACCTGTTTGGTCCAGCGGTTCCAGAAACCTTGCAGCACCACAAGACCTCTCTTCTTCAGTAGGCAAGCAAATCTCCAGCAGAATCTGAACGGCGGCACTGTCCTGCAAACAGAACACCACTGAACATTGAAGGAAAAATATTACCACGTAAAGGCCACAGACAAATACGTGTCCTTTCACTTTATTTGGGGGTATTGTTAGTATTGTTTCAGATATTCTCTTCACATCAAATTAATTTACAAGTGAGGGCACAAGCACACACAGGTCGGGATGGTGATGTAGTATTACAGCACCAGTCACCCGAGTTCCACTGCTGTCTGGAAGCAGCTTGTGCGTTCTCCTCAAGACCATGTGGGTTTCCTTCAGTTTTCTCCCCCGACATTCTAAAGATGTACAGGTTAGGGCCTGTTACCATATTACATCTCTAAATAAAATAAAACAAACAAGTGCATGCACGCATTTCATACCAGGCAAGTCAACGATCTGTGGCTCTTTCAGCTGCTCAAAATACCTGTTTGAAACACAACCATCTCAAAAATCTTTCCCTCACACCATGATCATATTTGCAATTACCCAGACTTCAGTCTATCCATCCTTCCTGCACATTCATTTCAGACTACTCTCTAGATCGTATCTAAGAGGCTATAGCATAATGCAGCATTATTACCTGGGCTGACAATAAGGCATTTTTCAGTTCCTCCCTTGTGACCTCTGGAGTGTCAGGCTGCCCCACAATCCCCATTGTATTGTTCTGATACAGTTTGGTGTCCTGATCCGCATTTTCCTTGAGGTGGGCACTCAGATAGGCCTTTGAGGCCAGAAGGTATCCATTGAGCATGTGCAAGGTGATGTCCATTAGTGGTGGACACCTAAAGTTAAAAAACAAACATATAAAACACTACAATATTAGCATTTCCCCGTAACAGATGACGTGGAATATCATAAGTATAAGGAAACTATTTAATGTTCCAGTGAAGTATTACTATGGCCCCAAGACAGCGGTCCCCAACCACCGGGCCGCAAGGCATGTGCTACCGGGCCACGAGGGAACGATATGACTTGGCGATATGAGTCAGCTGCACCTTTCCTCATTCCCTATCACGGCCACTGTTGAGCTTGAACGCATGCGAGGTCATTACCCGCGCGTCATCCATGTCAGCGCGGGAAGGAGATCAACTCCTCGAGCTTGCAAATGACGGCGGGCTGAAAAGCATATTTGACATAACATCTGTTGGCATTCTGGATCAAAGTCAAGGCTAAATATCCTGAGATAGCCATGAAAGCATTGAAAACGTTGCTTCCATTTCCAACATTTTTCTGCAAAGCGGAGTTTTCTGCAATGAATGCAACGAAAACTAAATTGCGGAATAGACTGGACATCAGGAACCCCCTTCGAGTAGCACTGTCTCCCATCACCCCTCGATAGGATCGTCTTGTTGCAGGAAAACAAGTCCAGGGCTCCCACTGATTCAGCAATATTGGTGTGTTGCAATGATTTTATATGTTCATACAGGGAAAATATGTGCTGTGTGTTTAATATCCAAACGTTACTTAAAATGTTATGATGCTATTGACTTATAAAACCATATAACAATTACAGCACGGAAACAGGCCATCTTGGCCCTTCTAGTCCATGCCGAACGCTACTCTAACCTAGTCCCACCGACCCGCACTCAGCTCATAACCCTCCATTCCTTTCCTGTCCATATACCTATCCAATTTTTCTTTAAATGATATTATCAAACCTGCTTCTGCCACTTCCACCGGGAGTTCGTTCAACACGTATTTCAAGCCCCCTTGTCCTCCCCCGATAATTGACTTATCGCTATATTCATGCGAGGAAAATATGCGCTGTGTGTTTAATATTAAGTTCATTAGATAAACTCTTTTAGAAACGAAATTGAGTGTATTAGCCACTTATCACCTATATTGCGTTTGTGATTAACACCAACCCCCCCCCGAACAGAATCGCCAAAAACGATTTGCAGGGAAAAAAAAATCAGCAGGTACACGCATGAGCACTGGTGCCCGCAGAAGGCTTCATCGTCATTGTAGTCTCTCTCTGTCGTTGGCAACCCTATCCCCCCAGCCTCCCCCCCGGGGTCAGCTGGTCCGCAGTGCAAAAAAGGTTGGGAACCCCTGCCCAAAGAGTAGCAGCAGACTGGAGTGTGATACATGTTCCTTACTTTCTTCGGGGTAATTGGGTTAGTACTGGGAATTATAAAGCCAGTGAGTCTTTCTTACATTCAGGAAATCAGGACACACGGGATCCAGGGAAACCTGGCTGCATGGATTTAGAATTTGCTTACCCACAGAAGGCGGAGGGTGGTAACAGCTGCTGTGCCTGGAGGTCAGTGACCAGTGGTGTTCTGCAATGCTCTGTTCTGGGATCCCTGCTATTTATGATTTTTATAAATGACTTGGATGAGGAAGTACAAGGGTGGGTTAAGTAAGCTGCAGAAGACACGAAGGTTGGTAGAGTTGTGCAAAGTGAAGGTTTCACAAGTTACAACAGGACATTGATAAGAGTGCAGAGCTGGGCTGTGAAATAGTAGATGGTGTTCAAACTAGAAAAGTGAGGATTCTTAGCAGTGTGGAGGAACGGAGGGATCTTGAGGTCCACGTCCATACAGTGGTGCTAGAAAGTTTGTGAACCCTGTAGAATTTTCCCTATTTCTGCATTTTCAAGCAAATCCTAAAACTAAATAATACTAAAAACATTATACATGTTCATTTATTTGAGAAAAATATCCACTATTACATGTATTTGTTGGAAAAAGTATGTGAACCTTTGCTTTCAGAAACTAATGTGATCCCCTCATACAGCAATAAGTTCAATTAAATGTCTCTGGTAACTGTTGACCAGTCCTGCACATCAGCTTGAGTCATTTCTCCTTACAGAATGGCTTCAACTCTGGGATGTTGGTGGGCATCCTTGTGTGAACTTCTTGCACAATGTCCTTCCACAACATTTCTGTAGGATCAAGGTCAGGACTTTGACTCTGCCATTCCAAAACACTAATTTTCTTCTTTTTAAGCCATTCTGTTGTTGATTTACTCTTGCCTTTTGGATCATTGTCTTGTTGCATTATCCAACTTCTATTAAGCTTCAGATGACGGACTGCTACCTCGGCATTGTTCCCTCAAGCTGTCCAGGCCCTGAGGCAGCAAAGCAGCCCCAAACCATCATAGAAACATAGAAAATAGGTGCAGGAGTAGGCCATTCGGCCCTTCAAGCCTGCACCGCCATTTATTATGATCATGGCTGATCATCCAACTCAGAACCCAGCCTTCCCTCCATACCCCCTGACCCCTGTAGCCACAAGGGCCATATCTAACTTCCTTTTAAACATAGCTAATGAACTGGCCTCAACAGTTTGCTGTGGCAGAGAATTCCACAGATTCACCACTCTCTGTGTGAAGAAGTTTTTCCTAACCTCGGTCCTAAAAGGCTTCCCCTCTATCCTCAAACTGTGACCCCTCATG
Source organism: Mobula hypostoma (assembly GCF_963921235.1). Classification (NCBI taxonomy): domain Eukaryota; kingdom Metazoa; phylum Chordata; class Chondrichthyes; order Myliobatiformes; family Myliobatidae; genus Mobula; species Mobula hypostoma. The sequence goes on along the minus strand of NC_086119.1, from coordinate 7,019,120 downwards.
TATCAGTGTGGATGGGGTTTTGGTGTTGGTGTGTAGTGCCCTTTTCCCTCCAAACATAGCAATGTGCATTTCTGCCAAAACGTTCAACTTTTGTCTCATCTGTCCACAGAACGTTGTCCCAGAAGTGCTGCAGAGCATTCAGTGGACTTTTGCAACCTTACGACATGCAGCAATTTTGTTTTGGAGAGCAGTTGTTCATCTGTGGTGTCCTTCCATGAACACCATTCTTCTTCAGTGTTTTTCTCAGAGTGGGCACATGAACAGAGACTACAGCAAGTTCTAGAAATTTCTGCAGGTCTTTTGCTATCACCCTTGGGTTCTTTTTCACCTCCTTCAGCATTGCACCTTGTGGTCTTGGTGTGATCTTTGCAGGATGCCCACTCCTAGGGAGAATAGCAACAGTACTGAGTTTCCTCCATTTGTAGATAATTTCTCTTACTGTGGACTGATGAAAACTCAGGTCTTTAGAAATGCCTTTGTGGTCTTTTCCAGCTTTGAGCATCTGTACAAATCTTATTCTAAGGTCCTCTACAAGTTGTTTTGATCGAGGCATGGTGCACATAAAGGCATCTTTCTTGAGAAGAGCAGGCTCTGTCAGTAACCTGTCTTTTTTATAGGGCAGGGCACTTCTACAACCCACACCCCCAATCTCATCTCATTGATTGGAACACCCAACTCCAAACAGCTTTTATAGAAGGCTTTACCCCAGAGGTTCACATGCTTTTTCCAAAAAATACATGTAATATTGGACTATTTTTCTCAATAAATAAATCAACAAGTATAATGTTTTTAGTGTTATTTATTTAATTTGGCTCTCTTTTTCTAGTTTTAGGATTTATGTGAAGATCTGATCATACTTGAGGTCACATTTATGCAGAAATAGAGAAAATTCTACAGAGTTAAAAAGCTTTCTAGCATCACTGCACCCCTACAGATCGCTCGAAGTTGCTGTGCGAGTTGATGATGTGGTTAAGGTGACATGTGGTGTGTTGGCCTTCATTAGAAGAGATGTCAGAGGCAGTGTTGTTGTTTTTTTTTTAAAAAATACAGAGTGAATAGAACACCCTGCTGGGAGTGATTATGGTAGAGGCAGATACATTCGGGACATTTAAATGACTATTAAATATGCATCTAGATGAAAGAGAAGTGGTGGGCTACGTGGGAGGGAAGGGTAGATTGACTGTGGAGTAGGTTAAAAGGTTGACACAACAATGTGGGACAAAGGATCTGTACGGTCCTGCACTATGTATGCATGTACTTCGTTTGTATTACATTCTATGAAGCCTGAAGTGGAAATTAGAATTTTACCCAGCCAGGATTAGCTCAAAACCAAAGACCATAGCAAAACCAAACATCAAACCTAATAGAACATCAATGCTAATCTGGCAGACTGTTCCAAGGTTCCCTTAGAATACTTTGGTAGTTGGGACAATGCACAGCAAAGCTGATAAATGCTTGTAATCTCCAAGATCTGCATAAATAGTAGAAATTCAATTCTGGGTACACTTGAGAGGAGATCATTGCTGTGGAGGATAATGGTAACCTAGACACACCAAACCAATACCCTGTGGGTTAATGCCAAAAAAGATTGTATTACCACAAGCTTATAAGCTTCTGGGATAATCTGATCAAACATTCCGCCCCACCTTCTGCAGGGATTGCTCCCTATGCAATTCCCTTGTCTGTTTGCCCCTCACCAATGATCTTCCTCCTGGGACTTATCCTGGTAAGCAGAACAAGTGCTACATTTGCCTCTACACCTCCCTCACTACCATTCAGGACCCCAAACAGTCCTTCCAGGTGATGTGACACTTCACCTGTGAGTCCGTCGTGGTCATATACTGTGCACGGTGCTCTTGGTGTGGCCTCCTGTATATCGGTGAGACCTGATGTAGATTGGGAGACCACTTCGCCAAGCACCTACGCTCCATCTGCCAGAAAAAAAAAATGGGATCTCCCAGTGGCCACCCATTTTAGTTCCACTTCCCATTCCCATTCAGATGTATCTATCTCCTCCACTGTCGTGATGAGGCCACACTTAGGCTGGAGGAACAACACCTTATATTCCATTTGGGTAGCTTCGAACCTGATGGCAAGAATATTGATTTCTCGAACTTCCAGTAATACCCCACCTCCCCCCTCACCTTCATCATTCCCTATCCCCCTTTCCCTCTTTCAATCATTGCCTTGCCCGCCCATCGCCTCCCTCTTTTCTTTCTTCTATGGCCTTCTGTCCTCTTCTGTCAGACTCCTCCATCTCTAGCCCTGTATCTCCTTCACCAATCAACTTCCTACTTCTAGTTCATCCCTCCCCCTTCAGGTTTCACCTATCTTCTTGTGTTGCAAAGTTTTCACAATATTGATAACTGAAGAAGTTGCTACAGAGTAGCGATTGACACTGGCTGGGAAGCCCAAAGTAGAAGATGAAGCTCAACAGCAACAGACACAAAATGTTGGAACTCAGCAGGCCAGGCAACACCTATGGAAAAAAATAGTACAGTTGGCATTTCAGACCGAAATCCTTCAGCAGAACTGGAGGAAAAAAGCTCGAGTAGATTTAAAAGGTGGGGGTAGGGAAGCCAGAACCACCAGGTGATAGGTGAAACCTGGAGGGGGAGAGATGAAGTAAAGAGCTGGGAAGTTGATTGGTGAAAGAGACAGGAGGCCATGGAAGATAGAAGAAGGGGTAGGAGCGCTAGAGGGAGGTGATGGGTGGCCAAGGAGATAAGGTAAGAGAGGGAAAAGGGGATGGGAAATGGTGAAGGGGGTTGGGGGCATTACAGGAAGTTTGGGAAATCAATGTTTGTGCCATCAGGTTCGAGGCTACCCAAACAGAATATTAGGTGGTGTTCCTCCAACCCAAGTGTGGCCTCATCACGACAGTGGAGGAGGCCATGGATGGACTTAATGAGAAGTGGAATTAAAATGGACGGCAACTGGGACATCCCACTTGTTCTGGCGGACGGAGTAGATACTTGGCGAAGTGGTTTCCCAATCTTCGTTGTGTCTCACCAAAGGGCACAACTGGAACACCAAACACAGTAAATGGCCCCAAGAGACTCACAGGCGAAGTGTTGCCTCACCTGAAAGGACTGTTTAGGACCCTGAATGGTAGTGAGGGAGATCAGTGGGGAGGGATGAATGGACAAGAGAGTCACGTAGGGAGCGATCCTTGTGGAAAGCAGAAAGTGGGGGGGGGTGGGGAAGAAGAGGGAAAGATGTGCTTGGTGGTGGGATCCCATTGGAGGTGGCGGAGATTATGTGCTGGAAGCGGAGGCTGGTGAGGTGGTAGGTGAGGACAAGTGGAACCCTATCCCAGGTAGGGTGGTGGGAAGATAGGATACGAGCAGACGTGTGTGAAATGGTAGAGATGCAGTTCAGTGCAGCGTTGATGGTAGAACACCTTATTTTCCATTTGGATAGCCTCCAACCTGATGGTACAAGCACTGATTTCTCAAATTCCCGGTAATGCCCCCTGCACCCTCCCTCTTCACCATTTCCCATTCCCCTGTCCCTCTCTCATCTCATCTCCTTGGCCACCCATCGCCTGCCTCTGGTGCTCCTTCCCCCTTTTTCTTTCTTCCATGGCCTTCTGTCTCTTTCATCAATCATCTTCCCAGCTCTTTACTTCATCCCTCCCCCTCCAGGTTTCATTTATCACCTGGTGGTTCTCCCCCCTCCCCCCAACTTTCAAATCCACTCCTAGTCCTGCTGAAGGGTTTCGGCCTGAAACGTTGACTGTACTTTTTTTTCCCCCGTAGATGCTGCCTGGCCTGCTGAGTTTATCCAACATTTTGTGTGTGTTGCTCAGATCTCCAGCATCTGCAAATTTTCGCTTGTTTGAGATGAAGCTCAAGAATTAGTTACATGGATTTCAGGAGTGAAATTAAGAAACATTTCTCCATATAAACAGTGGTAAAAGACTTACACATTGCTGATGTGAAATCAAAGACATACAAGTCTTTTGTTAACCAAAGGTATTAAGGGATATGAACAAACAATAGATATATGGAGTGTGGCCAGAGATGAGCAACTACTTTATTCAATGACAAAGTCCGATTAGTGATAGAAGTAGATACGATAATGGTGTTTAAGGGGCTCGTAGACAGGCATGTGAAAATGCAGGGACTGGAGAGAAAAAGATCATACGAAGAAGACAGAGATTTAGTTTAATTTGGCAGATATCATAGGTCAAAAGGCCTGTTCTTGTGCTGTACTGATCCATGTTCAGATTCAGATTTATCACATGCAAATGGAAACATACAGTGAAATGCACCCTTTGCATTATCAACCAACATATCTAAGGATGTGCTGGGGGAAGCCCGCAAGTATTGGCACACATTCCAGCACCCACAATACTTGACAGAACACAACAAGTAACAAAACAATAGCAAAACCAGTCCCTGTTCTCCCTCCCACTCAGGCTTCCAGTCTCCGGCCTCTAATCGAGTAGTCCCAGCAATGTGTACGGTTCTTAAATCTGAAGTGACCCTGCAACTCACTGCCCACCTTTTTCACAGATCAATCCAGGATGGAGAAGAAAGAAGAACCAGAAATGCACTGGAGTATTTAGGAACAAAAGAATATTTGGTCCAATAAGTCTATTACTTTTTGTTTTGAACCCATGATACTCTGAGTGAGAGGCAACACAGGACATTGAGTTTGGAGTGATTCATGCTGAGCTCGCTGTCAGCGCCTTACCTGTACACTCTGCGGTCACATCGCAGCACGATCAGTGGATCAATCATCAGGTCATTCTGTGTGTACTTTTGTTGGCGAAGCAGCTTGGCCTTTGGCTGCAGGGCGTTCACAGTCATTACCCAGAGCCTACAAACATAAAGATGTCATTTAAGGTGCTCAGTGAAAGCCAACTAACCAGTACTCGATAAAATCAAGGTTCCATTTAACCAATGAACTCTATTTGACCAACTAATGAAGAATGATTACAAAACAAACGTCAAAAATGACCACGTCCAGGCAAATGGGATTGGTTAGACTGGTATCAGATGTGATGGGCTGTGCTGCTCGATGTTCTATATCATTACATAATAGTATGGGTAAATGAACACATTGCATGGGGAGGATGGCCAAAGTTCTGGATAAGGTTTCTAAACAAAGACCCCAGGATCAGAACTCTGTATGAAGGATGTCCTACCTCCTTGGCATAACAGTGTTGAGAAGCCTCCAGAGCTGATTAACTATTTGCAGAATTTGTCGGGGAACCCCTGGCTCCAGTAACTTGTATAAATCCAACATCAAAGCTTCAGCAAATGGGATCAGCTCGCTGGCAGACAAAAGGGTCAAGTCCTCCAAGATCTGTATCAGTTGAGTGTAATTGCCAGAAGCCACCTGGAAAGCTGGAGATAACAGAATAATGGGAATTATCAAATAAAATGATAAATGAGAATGTCTCTATGGTGGTACTATTGCTAGTTTTAAAAAAATGGCCAGAAAATACAATGCACTTATGCAATCTCCAAATATTTGTATTCTGAATAAGACCGTAAAACTTAAGAGCAGAATTAGACCATTTAACTCAAAGTCTTTCAATCATGGCTAATGTATTATCTGTCTCAAACCTGTTCTCTTGCTATTCGTGATATTTTCAGTGTCATCTAAACTCAGACACCAATCTTCACTTTTCTTAAACTACGTGGCCAGAAGACCATTAAGATGTAGGAATTAGGTTATTTGGCCCATCAAGTCTATTCTGCAATTCAATCATTGCTGATTTATATTTCCCTTTCAACCATTCTCCTGCCTTCTCCCTGTAACCTTTGATGTCCTTAGTCAGACTATATATCAACCTCTGCTTTAAATATATCCTGTGACCTTGCTTCCACAGCTGTCTGCAGCGATCAACTCCACTCAGTGAAATACCTCCCCATCTCTGTTCTAAAGGGATATCCTTGTATTCTGAGTCTGTACCCTCTAGTTCTACACTCCCCCACCATTGGAAAAATCCTCTCCATGTCCACACTTTTTAAGCCTTTCAATATTCGATAGGTTTCAATGATTCATTCTTGTCAGCTCCAACAAATACAGGCTTAGAGCCATCAAACACTCCTCATAAATTAACAATTTTATCTCGGAGATCATTCTTGCAAACTTCCTCTGGATTCTCCCCAATGCCAGTACCTCTTTCCTTAGAGATCTCACCAAGATGCGCAGTTGTTCACACAACCCCAGTCAGCTTTGGTACTGTTACCTTCCTGCAGCTTCTTGGGCGAATGGCGCTTGGCCCGACTGGTCAGAAGCATTCTGCTGAGCAGGACCTCCGTGCCCGTGACCTCCTCCTCACACATCCAGTCGTCCACCATGCACAGGTGAGGGAAGTTGGTGGCCAACAGGCGCAACAATGCAGAGTGTAGGCCTGAGGAGAGGAGAACCATTGTCTGTTCAAGATGTGCCTCTTAACACACAAATCTAAATAATTCTGAAACCTAATTGAGGCTGTATCATATCACATTGCAGCAAAAGGACGACAGTTACAACACAACTTTACAAGCTTCTTTTTGAAGACAACTGAATACACGTTGGATGATTGAAAGTCAGTTGGGAACTGCAATGATAGTTTTGCAATAGAATTAGGATCTGAACCAATACACCACAGTTGTCTTGGACTTTTATAAAAAAGTGTTCCCACAATACCATTCAGAGTCTTCCCCAACCTGAAGCCCTAAACAAACCATAAGATTCAGTCTGCTGCGGGCCAGATCAATGGCATTCAGGTCTGGCAACCAAGTTAAACACAGAGTTTCAGGTACGATACTTCTGGTCTAGATGGTGCCAGCAAACAATGATTTCTTACGCAACATCTTTCCAGTAGCAAACCTTTCCAAATATTTCACTTTCTACACCTTCTGCTTGCTTTTTTGTGTTTACAGAAACTGTTGGAGCCTGTGACACACAAGTCTCCATCTCAATCAAAGATGTGTCCGGAGAGCAGCCTCGTGGAGATCATAGATGGGAGGCCGACTAGGTCCGAGAATGCAAGGTAACTCGTGGAAAAGATCAGAGATGAAGTGCAGGGTCATGAATGCCTCCATCTCAAAGCAGTGAGGAAGACTGAAGCATCAAGGTGAATGCAGAGGGGGTCAGCGATGGCTCAGCACGAGACGGTCTGCAGGCGGATCGGCACGTTTGGAACCAGGTTGCGGACACTCTTTACGGAGGACTGAAGCTGTGTAGCTACTCTTCCTGTACACAGCAAAAAGATGTTTCCCATATTCTGAGATTTGTGTGATTATTGGACTGTACTTTATATTAGTTTCCTTCAGTTTTTCAGTGTTTTCTTGTGGATATGTTAATTTTCTGAGTGTAAGGGGAGTTAGGGGCTTGATGCTACTGTTGCTGTGCGAGTGAGGGGGTCAGGGATTGTTTTGTGTAGAGGGTTGTTGATGGTTATTGTGGCTGCTTTTTGCTGTGGACGAGGAGAGATTTTGGGGTCTGCGAGTTTTCTTTTTCATGCCATGGGGGGGGGGGAAGGAGGATTAGATGACTTTTCTTTCTGTATTTAATGGGAATCTGGAATAGACAAATATCGAAGTTGCATTACACATGCCCATTTTCATAATAAGATGAACCTTTGATCTCTGGAAAGCCATCTTATGTGCGAAGTGGCAATTCCAGACCAAACATGAACCACTGAAGAATCACACATAAAAGTTGCTGGTGAACGCAGCAGGCCAGACAACATCTCTAGGAAGAGGTACAGTCGACATTTCGGGCCGAAACCCTTCGTCAGGGAGACAAAGGGTCTTGGCCCGAAACGTCGACTGTACCTCTTCCTAGAGATGCTGCCTGGCCTGCTGCGTCCACCAGCCACTTTTATGTGTGTGCTTGAATTTCCAGCATCTGCAGATTTCCTCGTGTTTGCGTTTCTAAGACCACTGAAGGACGCTTGACAGCTGTGGCAGGGCTTGAATACCATCTCCTGCTACAGAGTGAAACCAACTGACAAGGCTTCGTTTACAGACCAGCTCAATGCTTTTATGCTTGCTTTGACTGTCAAAACACGGAGGTACTTCCGTGAACTCCCACAGCCCCCCCACGACCCTGTGATTTCAGTCTCTGAGGCTGATGTGAGAGCATCCTTCATAAGGGTGAACCTACAAAAAGCATCTGGTCCAGAGCTAAAGACCTATGCCGATTAACTGGCTGGAGTATTCACCGGTATCTTTAACCTCTTTCTTCTGCAGTCTGAGATACCCACCTGCTTCAAGCAGGTTTTACTTATACCGGTGCCCAAGAACATGGTAACGGGCCTCAAAGACCATCATCCAGTAGCACTTACATCCATTGTGATAAAGTGCTTTGAGAGGCTGATGATGAAACACATCAACTCCTGCCTCAGAAATGACTTGGATCTGCTCCAATTTGCCTACTGTCACAACAGGTCAACAACAAGTATGGGAGATGAGGCTGAGTACAGGGCTACGGTAGGAAACTTTATCACATGGTGTGAGCAGAATTATCTGCAGCTTAATGTGAAAAAGACTAAGGAGCTGGTGGTAGACCTGAGGAGAGCTAAGGCACTGGTGACCCCTGTTTCCATCCAGGGGGTCAGTGTGGACATGGAGGATTACAAATACCTGGGGATACGAATTGACAATAAACTGGACTGGTCAAAGAACACGGAGGCTGTCTACAAGAAGGGTCAGAGCCGTCTCTATTTCCTGAGGAGACTGAGGTCCTTTAACATCTACCGGACGATGCTGAGGATGTTCTACGAGTCTGTGGTAGCCAGTGCGATCATGTTTGCTGTTGTGTGCTGGGGCAGCAGACACCAACAGAATCAACAACCTCATTCGTAAGGCCAGTGATGTTGTGGGGATGGAACTGGACTCTCTGACGGTGGTGTCTGAAAAGGGGATGCTGTCTAAGTTGCATGCCATCTTGGACAATGTCTCCCATCCACTACATAATGTACTGGTTGGACACAGGAGTACATTCAGCCAGAGACTCACTCCACCGAGATGCAACACAGAGCGTCATAGGAAGTTATTCCTGCCTGTGGCCATCAAACTTTACAACTCCTCCCTTGGAGGGTCAGACACCCTGAGCCAATAGGCTGGTCCTGGATTTATTTCCTGGCATAATTTACAAATTACTATTTAATTATTTATGGTTTTATTACTATTTATTATTTATGGTGCAACTATAACGAAAACCAATTTCCCCCGGGATCAATAAAGTATGACTATCATTTCATTTGCTTTTCCCTCAACCCTGGAACATCTGGACAGCAAAGCTGCATACATCAGGATGCTGTTCATTCACTACAGTTCAGCATTCAATAATATCACCACTTCAAAACTAAACAATACACTTCAAGACATTGGCCTCAGTGCCTTCTTGTGCAATCAGCTCCTCCATTTCCTCACTTACAGACCAGACCCCAGTCAGTTCAGATTGGCAACACCTCCTCCATAATCTCCATCTACACAGGTACACCACAGGTGCACCCCTGCTTTATACCTACAATTGCGAGGCCAAGCACAGTTCCAATGCCATATTTAAATTTGCGGAGGACACTACAGTTGTTGGCCAAATCAAAGGTAGCGATGAATCAACATATAGGAGGGAGGGTGAAAATCTGGCTGAGTAGTGCCACAACAACCACCTCTCACATAATGTCAGCAAGACCATGGAGCTCATTATTGACTTCAGGAGGAAACCGGAGGTCCATGAGTGGGTTCTCAGCAGGGGATCAGAAGTGGAGTGGAGAGGGTCAGCAAATTCTGCAGTATTTTCATTTCAGAGGACCTGCTCTGGGTCCAGCACACAAGTGCCATTACAAAGAAAGCACAGCAACACCTCTACTTTCTTAGAAGTCTGTGAGGATTCAGCATGTTTTCTAAAATTTTGACAAACTTCTATAGAAGTGTGCTGAAGAGTATATTGACCGATTGTTCCACTGCCTGGTTTGGAAGCCCTAATGCCTACAAAAGGTAGTGGATATAGCCCAGTCTATCACGAGTAAAGCCCTTCCCACCACTGAGCACATCTACACGCCACGCTGCTGCAGGGGAAGCAGTGTCCAAAGAACGCCCACCGTCAACTCTGCCCACTGCTGCCATCAGGAAGGTGATACAGGAGCCTCAGGGCCCACATCACCAGGTTCACCAACAGTTATTACGCCTCAACCATCAGGCTCTTCAACCAGACGGGATAACTTCACTCATCCACATCACTGAACTCACCTGTAATGATTCTTCATTTTATGTTTCTGATATTGAGTTTATTATTATTATTTATTTTTGTATTTAGTTTTTCAGGTGCACATTGATTGTGGTCTTTCATTGATTCTATTGTATCTCATTTTTACTGTGAACACCCACAAAAAAAAATCTCAGGATTGCATATGGTGACACACATGTACTTTCATAATAAACTTACTTTGAACTTTGAATTAGAGGAAAATTGCAGAGAATACATCTGACAACCAACTGAAATTTAAATTCTAATCTCTACTTTCCAGCCTTTCATGAAGGTGTGCGTGCTTGAAGGATTTATTTCAACGACAGTAGCAGCATTCTAGTACCTCACCTGACTATCCTTCTGTGAGCATTGATAGCAAGCTGAATCCCATCTTCTTCTCAACCAGTACCACAAATTGTTTAGTGATTGGAAAATCAATTCAGACCATCTTTCTTCCACCTTTCCCTAGCTCAGATATGTACAGCAACCCAATCAAATGTGATAAGCAAATAAGACACAAAATCTTCTGTGATGGTAGTGGCCTATTACTATGCTTAGCACATTCTTCCCATGAAACCATGGGAAACAAGCTGCCAGTGGAAGTGGTGGATGCAAGTTCAATTGCAATATTTAAGAGAAGTTTGGGTAAATACAGTACATGGATGAGCAGGGAATGGAGGGTATGGTGAGGGTTGATGGGATTAGGCAGAACAAGGTGGAATGAGGGTCCTGTTTGTGATGTAGTGCTCTATGATTCTAAGGCTATAAACCTTACAACTTCAATAGATAGAGACAAAGTCCAATGGAATCTCATTTCAACAGGACTGAAGAGAGTTAATAAGATTTATAACAAGGATTCAAAGATATTCATAGCACATAGGAGCATAGGAGTGGAATTAGGTTATTCAGCCCATCGTCTGCTCTTCCATTCTATTGTGGCTGATTTATTATTCATTTCAACCCCATTATCCATGTTACCTTTGATACCCTTACAATCAAGAACCTATCAACCACCGCTTTACATATACTGAATGACTTGGCCTCCACAAAGGTCTGTGGCAATGAATTGTACAGATTCACAATCCTCTGGCTGAAGAAATTCCTCCTCATCTCTGTTCTAAAGGAACATCCTATTCTGGTGCTGTGCCCTCCGGTCTAAGAATCCCTCACTACAGGAGCCATCCTCTCCACATACACTATCTAGGATAATGGTAGGGGTGTCATTTTGTTTATCATCACAACTTGTGTGTTCAGTGTAGCCTTGTGGTACAACTGGAGTATCTGCTTTTACCTCCCAGCTCCTGCTGAAGCCCCTGTGCCTGCCGAATCAAGTACTTGATAGGAATCTGGTCCATTAGTGCTGCAGAGTATGACTTGGGCTTCTTCTGCATTGCAGCTGTAAAACACACACAAGAGTGAAAGAAATATTTAGTACACCCACCAACGATAGCCCAATCTGACAACAATCCAATAGGTTTTAAAGGAAAAATGCAAGGGTCAAACGAGAAAAGTGAAACTTCATTCATAGCTCAGTTTGATAAAAACAAATTAATAGTGACCATCAGATGAACTGAAATAATATTTTCATTTATGCAATAACAATGTATGTTCCAAATCACTTAGCAGTACTTTTGCCTGGTTTAAAAAAAACTGACATTATGTGGGAAACAGAGTAGTCAATTAGTGTCTAAAAGGTTGCCATAAAGTACTAAAATATACAAAACAACTTATCTGGTCATGTATGTTAGCTGAAGAATAATGCTTCCTAGGTCAGTACAGAAAACTCCTTTGCACTTTTAAAATTGTTTCAGAGGCTGTTAAACTGAAGTCATTTATGACTCTAAGGTTTAAGTGAACAATCCAGACAGTGCAGAATTCCTTGAGTAATACAGTGGATGTCATAGTGGGATTATCTGTTTAAAAATCCCCAGAGGTTGTCTTAAAATTGATAGGGTGGTTAAGAAAATGTTTCGTGTGTTAGCCTTCATTAGTTGGGAGACTGGGTTCAAGAGCTGTGAGGTAATGTTGCAGTTCTATAAAACCCTAGTTAGACCTCATTATAGGAAGAACGTGGAAAGTTTAGAGAATGCTGCCTGGATTAGAGAGCACGTCTTATGAGGAAAGGTTGAGTGAGCTGGGGTTTTTGTCTTTGGAGCAAAGGAGGGTGAAAGGTGACTTGGTAAAAGTACAAGATGATAAGACTGGACAGCCAGCATCTTATTGCAAGGGTGGCAATAGTCACAGGTGGCTTCTTTTTTAAATGACACAGAGGTAAATTAATTGAATACATTGCCAGGGATAGAGGCAAATACATTAGGACATTTAAGAGAATCCAAGATAGTCTGATGAGATGGAAAAAAATAGGAGGGCTATATAGGAGGGAAGGGTTTAATTGATCTTGGAATAGGTCATAGGGTTGGCACAGTACAGGTTGAAAGGCCTGTACTGTGATCTGCTGTTCTATGTAAAATCCCAAGCAGCAAGTAGTACTATCGAGCCACAACTGACACAGGTTATCCTCTCTAATGTGGAAAATCACCTTTGTTCCATTTTGCACTACAATCTGTTGAAGAGCCAAGAATGAAATATCAAGACAAGCTCAAACTGTTCTTGATTTGCTGCCTCTATTTTGGATCTACTTAGAGGAGGCTGTGGCAAGGGAATTTTGTGTCTCACAGAATACTTGATTTTATCACCGACTACTGAATGGTAGCGCATCTAAGTGTGAAAGGAGAGAGTTGAAAAGAGCATGTTTCTCAGTGAGGCAGAGGAAGACATACCCAATGGTTTGATGTTGGACAAGAGAGTCTCTTCATATGAAAGAGTGTAATAGAGGACCAGCAACTGGGCAGTGATGCTACGTCTCTGCCGACACCTGTTGTTCTCTCCCTGGAACAGGGGAAAGGAAAATTAAATCAGCTTTCTTTAGTTTACATGGTAGACCATTCATTTAATATTTAATACCCTCAAAATATTTTCACAACAGTTACAACTTTAAAACAAGTCTGCATTCAACAAAGGATAAATTACAGGGATATATTGCACAAATTTGTTATGTCTACGGGTAAAGTGGGGGATTATATGGTGGAAAGCAAACCCTTGACTGGCCGCAATTTACAACATGATGTTCCTTAACACATGCAACTCTGCAGGAACAGCAGCTACACATTAGAAGATTTAACTCGATTAACAAGTTTAAACACCTCCAAAGGAGATAATGCTGCATCAACAAATTCAATAACAAAACCGCAAAGGAATGGAGGAGCAGCACATTACCAAATACACTGATGTTTCCATTAACACACAGTCATGTGTATATACGCCTAGCCACACAGTCATGTGTATATACAGAGTAGAGCAGTGGGCTAAGCACACACACCTGAGGTGTCAGTGTTGATCGTCAGCGAAAAGGATATGTTATCACCAATCTACACAGACTGTGGTCTTCCGGTTAGGAAGTCGAGTATCCAATTGCAGAGGGAGGTACAGAGGCCCAGGTTCTGCAACTTCTCAATCAGGATTGTGGGAATGATGGTATTAAGTGCTGAGCTATAGTCGATGAACAGCATCCCGACATGGGTGTTTGTGTGGTCCAGGTGGTCTAAAGCCATGTGGAGAGCCATTGAGATTGCGTCTACCGTTGACCTATTGTGGCGACAGGCAAATTGCAATGGGTCCAGGTCCTTGCTGAGGCAGGAGTTCAGTCTAGTCATAACCAACCTCTCAAAACATTTCATCACTGTCAACGTGAGTGCTATTGGGCGATAGTCATTAAGGCAGCTCACATTATTCTTCTTAGGCTCTGGTATAATTGTTACCTTTTTGAAGCAAGTGGGAACTTCCACCCGTAGCAGTGAGAGGTTGAAAATGTCCTTGAATACTCTCACTAGGTGGTTGGCACAGGTTTTCAGAGCCTTACCAGGTACTCCATTGGGATCTTCTGCCTTGCGAGGGTTCACTCTCTTTAAAGACAGCCTAACATTTGGCCTCTGAGTCGGAGATCACAGGGTCATCAGGTGCAGCAGGGATCTTCACAGCTGTAGTTGTGTTCCCTCTTTCAAAAGGGGGGGGCATAGAACTAGTTGTTTAGTGGTTTTTTTTCAGAATAGCCTGGTTAAAATCTCCCAAAACGATGGTGAAGGCGTTAGGGTCCGCTGTTTTGTGCATGTTGATCCCATCGCTCGATCATCTAAAGCCTGCTTGACATTGGCTTGAGGTGGAATGTAAACTGCTACCAAAATGACCCCAGAGAACTCCCGTGATAGCTAAAAAGGACAGTACTTAACTGCTAGATATTCCAGGTCCGGTGAGCAGAACTGGGACAGCACCTATATATTTGTGCACCAAGAAGAGTTGATCATGTGGCATACTCCTCCACCTCTGCTTTTGAGAGACGGATTATAGTAAACCCGTTGATCTGGATCTCTGCATCTGGTCCGGAAGGGGTTAACCAGGATTCCATGAAACAAAGGATACACATGGTCCTAATCTCCCTGATTAGGCACCCTAGCTCCGAGATCATTGATCTTATTCACCAGAGACTGCATGTTCGCCAGCAAGATAGTCAGTATAGGGAGTTTAAAACCCTGTTTCCTTAAACGCACTTGTAACCCCGATTTACACCCGCGCTTCCTCCGAGGTGTCCTCCGTGGGCACTTCTGAACACAATTGCTGTTATTTCCTTTGGTTTTAAGCAGCAATAGTTAGCTTAAATACATTAATACATCTTTGTTGACTGCACTGACCTTGGAAGCAGTTGTGCTTTTTAGCTGCATCAGGCTGAAATGGGAATATTTAATTGTATCCATTGAGAGTACTGCTGCTATTCTGATTGTAGCTCTTAATGTTTCCATTCCTACTTGTGTGTGGACACTAGAGTTCATTTTGGCCTTTGCTGGAATATACAGTAGTTCAATAATAGTAGTTTATTAACGACCTGGATGTGGGGGTAGAAGGGTGGGTTGGCAAGTTTGCAGACGACACAAAGGTTGGTGGTGTTGTAGATAGTGTAGAGGATTGTCAAAGATTGCAGAGAAACATTAATAGGATGCAGAAGTGGGCTGAGAAATGGCAGATGGAGTTCAACCCAGAGAAGAGTGAGGTGGTATACTTTGGAAGGGCAAACTCCAAGGCAGAGTACAAAGTAAACGGCAGGATACTTGGTAGTGTGGAGGAGCAGAGGGATCTCGGGGTACATGTCCACAGATCCCTGAAAGTTGCCTCACAGGTGGATAGGGTAGTTAAGAAAGCTTATAGAAACATAGAAAATAGGTGCAGGAGTAGGCCATTCAGCCCTTCGAGCTTGCACCGCCATTTATGATGATCATGGCTGATCATCCAACTCAGAACCCTGCACCAGCCTTCCCTCAAACATACCCCCTGATCCCCGTAGCCACAAGGGCCATATCTAACTCCCTCTTAAATATAGCCAATGAACTGGCCTCAACTGTTTCCTGTGGCAAAGAATTCCACAGATTCAACACTCTGTGTGAAGAAGTTTTTCCTAATCTCGGTCCTAAAAGGCTTCCCCTTTATCCTCAAACTGTGACCCCTCGTTCTGGACTTCCCCAACATCGGGAACAATCTTCCTCCATCTAGCCTGTCCAATCCCTTTAGGATTTTATACGTTTCAATCAGATCCCCCCTCAATCTTCTAAATTCCAACGAGTACAAGCCCAGTTCATCCAGTCTTTCTTCATATGAAAGTCCTGCCATCCCAGGAATCAATCTGGTGAACCTTCTTTGTACTCCCTCTATGGCAAGGATGTCTTTCCTCAGATTAGGGGACCAAAACTGCACACAATACTCCAGGTGTGGTCTCACCAAGGCCTTGTACAACTGCAGTAGTACCTCCCTGCTCCTGTACTCGAATCCTCTCGCTATAAATGCCAGCATACCATTCGCCTTTTTCACCGCCTGCTGTACCTGCATGCCCACTTTCAATGACTGGTGTATAATGACACCCAGGTCTCGTTGCACCTCCCCTTTTCCTAATCGGCCACCATTCAGATAATAATCTGTTTTCCTATTTTTGCCACCAAAGTGGATAACTTCACATTTATCCACATTAAATTGCATCTGCCATGAATTTGCCCACTCACCCAACCTATCCAAGTCACCCTGCATCCTCTTAGCATCCTCCTCACAGCTAACACTGCCGCCCAGCTTCGTGTCATCCGCAAACTTGGAGATGCTGCATTTAATTCCCTCATCCAAGTCATTAATATATATTGTAAACAAATGGGGTCCCAGCACTGAGCCTTGCGGTACCCCACTAGTCACTGCCTGCCATTCTGAAAAGGTCCCGTTTATTCCCACTCTTTGCTTCCTGTCTGCTAACCAATTCTCTATCCACATCAATACCTTAGCCCCAATACCGTGTGCTTTAAGTTTGCACACTAATCTCCTGTGTGTGACCTTGTCAAAAGCCTTTTGAAAATCCAAATATACCACATCCACTGGTTCTCCCCTATCCACTCTACTAGTTACATCCTCAAAAAATTCTATGAGATTTGTCAGACATGATTTTCCTTTCAGAAATCCATGCTGACTTTGTCCGATGATTTCACCGCTTTCCAAATGTGCTGTTATCACATCTTTGATAATTGACTCCAGCAGTTTCCCCACCACCGACGTTAGGCTAACCGGTCTATAATTCCCCGGTTTCTCTCTCCCTCCTTTTTTAAAAAGTGGGGTTACATTAGCCACCCTCCAATCCTCAGGAACTAGTCCAGAATCTAACGAGTTTTGAAAAATTATCACTAATGCATCCACTATTTCTTGGGCTACTTCCTTAAGCACTCTGGGATGCAGACCATCTGGCCCTGGGGATTTATCTGCCTTTAATTCCTTCAATTTACCCAACACCACTTCCCTACTAACATGTATTTCGCTCAGTTCCTCCATCTCACTGGACCCTCTGTCCCCTACTATTTCTGGAAGATTATTTATGTCCTCCGTAGTGAAGACAGAACCAAAGTAATTATTCAATTGGTCTGCTATGTCCTTGCTCCCCATAATCAATTCACCTGTTTCTGTCTGTAGGGGACCTATATTTGTCTTTACCAGTCTTTTCCTTTTTACATATCTATAAAAGCTTTTACAGTCAGTTTTTATGTTCCCTGCCAGTTTTCTCTCAATCTTTTTTCCCCTTCCTAATTAAGCCCTTTGTCCTCCTCTGCTGAACTCTGAATTTCTCCCAGTCCTCAGGTGAGCCACTTTTTCTGGCTAATTTGTATGCTTCTTCTTTGGAATTGATACCATCCCTAATTTCTCTTGTCAGCCACGGGTGCACTACCTTCCTTGATTTATTCTTTTGCCAAACTGGGATGAACAATTGTTGTAGTTCATCCATGCAATCTTTAAATGCTTGCCATTGCATATCCACCGTCAATCCTTTAAGTGTCATTTGCCAGTCTATCTTAGCTAATTCACGTCTCATACCTTCAAAGTTACCCCTCTTTAAGTTCAGAACCTTTGTTTCTGAATTAACTATGTCACTCTCCATCTTAATGAAGAATTCCACCATATTATGGTCACTCTTACCCAAGGGGCCTCTCACGACAAGATTGCTAATTAACCCTTCCTCATTGCTCAAAACCCAGTCTAGAATAGCCTGCTCTCTAGTTGGTTCCTCGACATGTTGGTTCAAAAAACCATCCCGCATACATTCCAAGAAATCCTCTTCCTCAGCACCTTTACCAATTTGGTTCACCCAATCTACATGTAGATTGAAGTCACCCATTATAACTGCTGTTCCTTTATTGCACACATTTCTAATCTCCTGTTTAATACCATCTCCGACCTCACTACTACTGTTAGGTGGCCTGTACACAACTCCCTGTACACAATGTATGGGGTGTTAGCTTTCATAAATCGAGGGATAGACTTTAAGAGTCGCGATGTAATGATGCAGCTCTATAAAACTCTGGTTAGGCCACACTTGGAGTACTGTGTCCAGTTCTGGTCACCTCACTATAGGAAGGATGTGGAAGCATTGGAAAGTGTACAGAGGAGGTTTACCAGGATGCTGCCTGGTTTAGAAAGTATGCATTATGATCAGAGATTAAGGGAGCTAGGGCTTTACTCTTTGGAGAGAAGGAGGATGACAGGAGACATGATAGAGGTGTACAAGATAATAAGAGGAATAGATAGAGTGGATAGCCAGCGCCTCTTCCCCAGGGCACCACTGCTCAATACAAGAGGACATGGCTTTAAGGTAAGGGGTGGGAAGTTCAAGGGGGATATTAGAGGAAGGTTTTTTACTCAGAGAGTGGTTGGTGTGTGGAATGCACTGCCTGAGTCAGTGGTGGAGGCAGATACACTAGTGAAGGTTAAGAGACTACTAGACAGGTATATGGAGGAATTTAAGGTGGGGGCTTATATGGGAGGCAGGGTTTGAGGGTCGGCCCAACATTGTGGGCTGAAGGCCCTGTACTGTGCTGTACTATTCTATGTAATATCTCAGCCAAGTGGACAGTAAACTTCATTTCAGCTGACCATAAAATCCATGGAGACATAACTTGGACTATTTTTAAACATATAGAGAATAGAAAACCTAGGGACACATTAACCATGCGGGTATGTTAAATTTCAGTGAGATAGAGGCGACAATTAAAATTGATTGATAAAAATGTGAAGGATATTGGGAAGGAATGCAGGGTAATAAGGAAGGAAGATGAGAGGAGGCAAAACAAATTGGAGGGGATAATTCTAAAAGGGATAATTGAATAGATAGATTTGTGGGTATCTTTATATAGTTTGTTGAAGGAGGTAGGGAAAGCTATGAAAATGGTTAAAATGCATTTAATATTCTGGACCACAAATGAGACAATACACTGGAAGTCATAATGAATCCTCAATATGCAAGTTCAGCTACAAATTGAGGACAATATACATTGTGTATAGTTCATCAGGAAAGGTGCAAAGAATTCTGACAGGGTGTAGAAAGTTTACTAAAACAAAGGACTAGTTATGATCGCAAACACGAGGAATTCTGCAGATGCTGGAAATTCAAGCAACACACATCAAAGTTGCTGGTTCACCAGCAACTTTGATACGTGACTAGTTATGATGATAGACTTAAGAAATTGGAGTTTTTTTTATATAGAACATATCAAAAGTTAACAAAATTATGAAAGGTAAAGAAAGTTATAGCAAAATTACTGTCACTAGCAGGTCAGAAGCTTGGACATGGAGTGAAAGTAACTGGTACAAGTATTGAAAGTGACAGTGAATGTTTAGGGTGTTGTCAGGGTAATAGTGAAGACAGCTTCAACTGTCACATTCAGAAAGGAAATGCATAAAT
The DNA here is from genome assembly GCF_963921235.1 of Mobula hypostoma. Taxonomy (NCBI): domain Eukaryota; kingdom Metazoa; phylum Chordata; class Chondrichthyes; order Myliobatiformes; family Myliobatidae; genus Mobula; species Mobula hypostoma. The sequence continues at coordinate 6,999,610 of NC_086119.1, read as the reverse complement.
GTTGGGAAGGGAAGAGCCTATCAGACTGGGGGTGGGAGACGGTGGGGGAATTAGTCTTGGATTGTTCGTCCATGTCAGACCTAATTCAATATATGATTCCAGCAAAAGGGTTGGTTGCTCCATCACCACCAGGAGTGGAAACACTAACTTTTCCTCTAATTCTGCACCAACTAAATTCAGTGCAGACTGGAACCGAAGAACTGAATTTCCTGTGTTTGCTGCAGTCTACCCTGTGACAGTACACAAAACAATCAGTGGTGGAAACTCAGTGTTGCACAATTTCCTTTCTTCAATTTACCATTGCTAGTGAGAAGGCTGATTCACGTACAAGTTGAATCTGTGGATGCATACAGGTTCAAGGAAAAATAGCAGCCCAGTGATACTACTGTGACAAAGGGGGAATATTACAGCAGGTGATCAATTTTTAAAAGCAACACACAAAATGCTGGAGGAACTCAGGCAACATCTACGGAAGGGAATAAACAGTTGATGTTGCAGGTGAAGACCCTTCATCTTGGCCCAGAACATCAACTGTTATCCCTCTCTAAAGTTGCTACCCAAACTGCTGAATCCCTCAAGCATTTTATGTGTGCTGCTCTAGGTTTTCAGCATCTGCAGAATCTCGTGTTTATGATTTACTTCTAAGAACAATTGATATCACATCAGTGTATTCTATCAACAAGAACCATCAACTTGTAATACTTCAGTACAAATCTTCTGCCTTTACAGTTTCAGATCTTACCCAGGTAAGGCCATTGAATACATTCAGGACCTCCTGTTCTGTAATTGGTTGATTTGTGGCTTCTGGATTACCCTTGGATGCTGGCGTTAGGATGGAATTGATGTATACATCAATCAGAGGAATCAGCTGAGGGTGCAGGGGTGTTGTAGTCTCACACATCTGTCTATAAATCCAATCCTAAATGTATGAACAATAAATAATATTGAAAATTGTAGCATTCAGACATCTTGTAATTGATGTTGGCCCTCTGGGTGCGAGATATGAAACAGCAAGCAAGGGTGGAGTTCCGCTTGGGCCACTGAGTTACCATAAAAGGGGATGATGCAGTTCCCAAAACATACTTTCATCTAAAAGTCAAACTGTGCACAATCACCTGTCTTAAGAACATTACAGTGGAAGCATCATAGGATCTGCATGTTAACCGATTAAAATTGATTACAGTATTTCACATCCACAAATAAAGATATTGTCATTACTAGTAAGAGGAAAAACATCCCGAAAGGGAAGACACACTTTAGGTAGCAACACCACAGCAGGAACTCAAGCCATCCATTCTGCTCCACAAAAAAAAGTCACATTTTTTCTACATTCTTACTATGGGACTTCATGTGTGTGGGGGTGGGAGAAGGAGAGGGGGGAGAAGTAGTTGGTTGATGTCATGGATTAAACAGGTTTGAGACTATCAGTCATCTCCTGACCCAATGGAACCAACAAGTTGAAAGACTGTTTGCAGCCTTTGATCTAAGCATGAATGTCAGATCGTATCTGTGCCTTTACTCAGACTGTCCACCACCAAGGACCTTCAGTATACCCTCCTTCCATTACTATTATCAGGGAGGGCACACACTCAATGATTCTGGAACAGCTTCTTCCCAACAGCAGATTGCTGAATGGTTCAGAAATGCTACCTCATTATTCCTTTTCTGTTAATTTATAGATTGTTATGTCTGTGCTGTACTGCTGCCGGAAGATATCAAATTTCATGTCATCTGTCAGTGATAATAAATCCAATTCTGAGACTAACCATCTCCACTTGCATAATGTCTGGTTTTGTTTTTGTTGGTGGAACTCTCATTCATGCTTTTGTTACTTCAATTTTTTTTTCCCCAATCACATACTTGGCAAGTCTGAGGTCACTATAAATCCGTGACCTCTCCCAACTTGCACTAACTGCTACCAACTCATCACTTCTCAATGCTTCCACACACACCTGCTTCTAAAATCAGAACCAGAATCAGGCTTATTACCACTGATATGTTGTGAAATTTGTTGCTTTGTAACTGCAGTGCAAGACATAAATATCATTATAAATCACAAAAATAAATAAATAGTGCAAAAAAAAGGAATAGTGAAATAGTGTTAGTGAGCCATTAAGAAATTTGTTGGCAGAGGGAAAGACTCCCGAACCATCTCCTTGATGCTAGTAATGAGATGAAAGCATGTCCTGATGGTGAGGGTCCTCAGTGACAGATGCTGATGATGCCCTCGATGGCGGGAAGGTTGTTCCCAAGATGGTCTGGCTGAATCTACAACCCTCTGCAGCCTCTTGTGATTCTGTGCATTGCAGCCTCCATACCAGGCAGTGATACAACCAGTTAGAATGCTCTCCACCGGTATGTCTGCTGACATACCCAGTATCCTCAAGCTCTTAATGAAGTAGAAATTCTGTTTTAAAATTCTTTTTCCAAATCTCTTCAATCCTTTCTGGTCTTTAACTTTCAGAAGCATCTGGCATCTTGACAATCCACAAATTTTATCAATAAATCATTAGCAATAATGCTTTCAGATGCTAAGACTATATAATCCATCATCTGGGTTAGCACAATGGTGTAGTAGTTAGTGTTGCACTGCACAGCTCCAGAGACCTGATTTGATTCTGACCTTGGCATGGAGTCTGCATGCACATCTTGTGACTGTGTTTCCCCCCAGGTGCGACTGTTTCCTCCAATATGCTAAAGATATGCTGGTTGACAGTTTAGTTGGCTAAATGCCCCAATATAAGAGGATGGTAGGAGCAGGGTGGGGAGTTGATAAGAGATGCAAAAGGAAAGACTGGATTAGCGTAGATGGGCGCCAGATTGACAGTGTAGACCTGGTGTGCCAAAGGACTTGCTTCCGTGTTGTATGGTTCTATGACTCAAAGCTTAGTCAAACCAAATCTTCCCTAATATTTCTATTGGGAAGAAAGAAACTGAAGGGTTAGGACTGCCTGGACTGTTCCTAAACATAGCCATCATAGAACTGAAGGTGTAATTATTCTATGATATAATGATTCTATGAAGGATGATATGTCTGTGTGCACCTGGGGATATTTTCATTTATTAAAGGTGTTATATGAATGCAAGCTGCTGTTGACATCAACCATGGGCAAAGTACGACCTTACTGTCTAAAAGAAATTGTATTTTTAAATATAAGAAAAAGTCAGTACCTTGATGGAAACCTTATGCTTAGTGAAAGCACGACTTCTTAACAGCTGGTAAATACAGTGTATAGGTAGGAACCCTGTGATGATGGCACTCAGGTTACTGGTAACAGGTACTCGCACAGCGTGGGCAGTCACCACCTAAAATTAGAAGTTAAAAAAACATGTTGCAACTAACACATCACTAAGTTTAATATTCACAATTCGAGCTTACTTGATCAAGATCTAACCCACCCACTGCTTTGCACAGTAGTACAAAAGTGATGTACATTTGTCATCCTTTCTATTAACCAATTCCTGATTTAAAAACAGGAAAGTTTGGAAACATCCACGTCAGGCAGCTGTTAAAATTTTAGTTTAATTACACAGACCCACAGAGCACCACAGCACAGAAACTGGCTCTTTGGTCCATCCAGTCCATGCCAAGCTATTATTACCCACCATCAAAACTTGGAAAAGTTAACAATGAAACTTGTTTAAACTCAACGTTCAAAGTAAATTTTATCAAAGCAGATATATGTCACCAAATACTACCCTGAGATGCATTTTTTGCAGGCTTTCATTGTAGAACAAAGTAGTACAAAGAATCAATGAAAAATTAAATACAAAGACTGATAGATTGTGCAAAAACAAAAGAAACAAGAACTACTACTACTAATAAAAATGATAAAAAACTGAGAACTTGAGTTGCAGAGTCTTTGAAAGTGAGTCCAAAGGTTGTGCTTAATAATCAGTTCAGTGTTGTGTTGAGTGAAAATTCCACACTGGTTGAGGAGCCTGATGGTTGAAGAATTTGCAGACATCTGCATGCGTATGCACTCTGCCTTTCAGAGTGGCAGTGAGGGTGAGAGACAGAGTGCAGAGACAGAAGATCTGTGATACGTTCAAGACCAAGAGAAACGAAAAGGCACAAGTGATGATGCTGCCACTGGCAAGGGGGCAGTAAAAATATTTCTGGAGAGGTACAATCAGAAGACAATTGGAATCTGAAACATCAGAAGGTTAAATTCTAGAAATGTGAGAAAAATGATTGGCTGCTTAAAAGCAATGAATTCAATCCAAAAGCAAAGTACTGCAGATGTTCAAAATCTGAAATAAAAGCAGAAAATACTGGAAAAAGTCAGTTTTGAAGTTTATTGCAACTAAAAAACAAACTATTTCCACACCACAAATGCTGCCTGACCAGCTGAGTGTTTCGTAGACAATAGGTGCAGGAGTAGGCCATTCGACCCTTTGAACCTGCACCGCCATTCAGTATGATCATGGCTGATCATCCAACTCAGAACCCTGTACCAGCCTTCCCCCCATACCCCCTGATCCCTTTAGCCACAAGGGCCATATCTAACTCCTTCTTAAATATAGCCAATGAACTGGCCTTAACTGTTTCCTGTGGCAGAGAATTCCACAGATTCACCACTCTGTGTGAAGAAGTTTTTCCTAATCTCGGTCCTAAAAGGCTTCCCCTTTATCCTCAAACTGTTTCCAACACTTTGTTTTATTGCTACTGGATTCAATGTTTATAAAGCGCTACTCCTGAAACTTGTTATCATTAGCAAGAACAAAAAGTGATTACAAAATCCATGTTTGATTTCCACAAATTAGAGGAAACCACTCTGTTCTGGACTGTTCAGGAATCTGACAGTGGAAGGGAAGAACTGTTCCTTTCAGGCACCTCCTTCCCTTATGGTAGTGATGAGAAGATATATCCTGGATGGTGACATCAAGATAAATGCCGCAGTCACTAAAAAGGAGCAAAAATCTTGCTGGCCAGTTTTCTCACGCATTGTACTGCCAACCTAGACACTGCTTTGCTGCATCCACACATTCTGTAGCAAAAAATAAAAGTTGAGAAGGGGCAAAAATAATAAAAACCAGTTTGATAAAGGGGGAATGGTTCCTCATTCAGGTTCCACAGACCTTGCCTGTAAGCAGTAGTTTACCTCCCGCACACAAGCAAACAGAATGCCAGATACACCCACATAAACTGTTCCATGACTAATCAATTAGTTTCTTCTGTTTAATTAGCAACTGTGAATATTTCTTCCCATTTTACATCACCTCCTGTTTCACAGAGTACATCTCGACAGCAGCTGGCTGTATAACACTTTATTCAAATGATTGTCCTGTATATGATGAACAGTAATAGATACCACCTTCAGCTTATTCCTGGTCATTTCATCTGATAGCAACAGTAGCTTCATTTAGGTATGATGAATGATGTGTGATGAAGTATATAAATGAAACTTGTCATCAATCTTGAGTCATAAAATGAAGGTTTCAAGATTAGTAATTTGAAATGCAAGATTTAAATTGGACATGAACTGCTTAATTAGCAATTCTTTATACAAAGCACACACAGTATTCCCTTGTATACAAATGCTAAGGTAAAGGCTTTTACAAGCTGTGAACTCACCTGCTCTGTGAATATCTCTTGTGTGAAAATGGTTTTCATTCTGTTCAGTGAGCTTGGCTTAATTGCAATCTATGAAAGGAAATGTAAGAATGTAAAATCAAGGTCTTCTAACAATAAATAACAGGTTGGTGCTCTGTGGTCTGAAACTAGTCTTAATGCAAAGCTTATCTCAGAGTAACACGGATTTACAAAGTTAAGTTTTTAGGGGCATATTTTGGATTCATGTGCTGGGATTTCTAACGTGCACAACTGGTGAGAACAATAGGTTAGGATGTCAGCCGACTTCACTCCTTCCATAGTGCATCATACAAAGACATTTTTACAAGGCTGCCACTGACAGACTAACTTGCTTCAAATGAAATAGAAAAAATAAATCAGGAAATTGCAAATGCCAGAAATCTGAAGTAAATTAGAAAATGCTAGAAACATACACTACGTCAGGAAGCATCTGTTAAAAGTGAAACTGAGTTAATGTTTCAGGTCAAAGACTCCATCAGAATGGAAGGTGAGAAAACAAGCAAATTTTAGACTGCAGAGAAGATGGGGCGAAGGGTTGGAAATATCTGTTAGATCGAAGCTAGAATCACACAAGTGATCCTGATGTTTATGAAACCATCTGGTTAATAAATGGAGATGATAAACAAAACGGCATGATGAAATACCATTCTGAACTGCTGCCGGAACTGTAAACCTCAAGAGAATGCTGAAATGCTCAGGTGGAGAGTTAATGTTATAATGCTATCCTTGCTAGTCTCCCATCTTTTAACATTTGTAAACTTGAGCTCATGTAAATTCTTATGATCGGTCTGGTATTACACAACACTTTAATAACTACTCATTGGCATTATCTTCACTGACACTCTTATGCTGGCTCTTAATTCACCAAGAAACTACTGTTCAAAATTTCAATCCTGTTTAATTTGTTTTATGGTGTCTGCTCAAAGTTTTGACATCTACAACTCGGTGTCGATTTTTCCAGTGCATTCTTTTTCCTTTTGTTATGCTGTTGACAGCCACCATCTCCACTCATTAAGGTCCTGCAGTAGAATTTCTTCCCTAAAGCTCTCCAGTTTTGAAACCTCACCTTTTGTGCACACCTTCTCCTGAGCTAATAGCTTTATCTTTGTTCTCATTGTGTTTCTGCAAAGTATTTTTGGGATGTTTTAGTTGAAGGTGCAAGCTGACACGGGTTAAACACGAAATTCCTCCATCAAAAATGCTGTTGTTCATTTCTATAATTGCCTCCTCTCACATTGAGCTTTAAGCCTCGGTTCAGTGGGTGCATCATCACATCTGAGTAATTCATGTCATGTCCTGAAGGGCTGGGAAGGGGGTTCAGACGAGTGTACCCATTTTCCAGAGTTTTCCCTCTGGAGAAGACAAAAGCCACTGCACGCTGTAGAGGGTGGTACGGTAGTGTAGCTGTCAGCATAACACTATTACAATGCCAGCAGTCACTGATTGCGGTTCAATTACTGCCACTAGCTACAAGTTTATACATTCTCCCCATGACCATGGGGGTTTCCTCTCACATTCCAAAGACGTATGGTTAGGGATAGTGTGTGGGCATGTTAATTTGGCACCAGAAACACTTGCTGGCTGCCCTCAGGACATCCTCATTGACTTGATGCAAATGACACATTTCACTATGTTTTGATGTACATGTGACAAATAAAGCTAATCTTTAATTTTAAATCTGTTGTTCTATTCCATTCCCAAAGGGAAAGGAAGGTCAGAAAGAAACTTCTAAGCAAACTCGTTTTACCATGAGGGCAGTGCCACTACACTGTCAGAATAATTTTGTTTCCAGCCTGAAATTCTATTCAGATTTTGCATAGAAAGATTTACAACTTTTTTGTATTTTACTGAAAATGTTTTAGGTCTTTAACATTAGTCATTAATAGCTCGAGATTATCGGAGTTCAAAACCACAACAGCACCAACTTGTAGCATCTGCTTCAATGCTGTAGCAGATGATTAATTCCCCTAGAGGGAGGAATCATTGGCCTGCAACTCTTGTTTACGCTCTGGTGACTATGACTATTATTAGTTGCAGTGGGGATCTGATGAACACCCTGAGGAAATAGAATGAAATAAGGTGCTTATGTACATGCAGTGAATATTTTTAAATACAGTGGATTCCAGTTAATTGGGGCAGCTACTTACTTGAGACAAATCTTAAAGAACAAAACCAAATCTGGAAATTAGCCAGGATTCCTTTCATCTATTTGGGACGCTATGCTGCTTAATTGGGACAGGAGACTGTTGTCGAGCAGTTTCTAGCTAGTGTGAGTCACATGCACTCGTAAATGGCCATTAGACAACACACTGTGCTTAGAACTAACAGTTTTTAAAATCACGCTAGTTGGGTATTTTCATGTTTAAAAAGCAGTGATTTTTGTCACTGATAATTGGTGAAAAATAAGCAGTAACACAATTCTGAACTGCTTTGCTCAATGCAATTTCAATCATTTAGACAGAGTTGTCAGAAAAGTCTGGGAGTGAAAGTGAAATGATTTCACTACTTCAAGTTAGGAATTACAAAGAATTTGAACGCATCGACAATCATCTTGAATGTTACAATGATGCAATTGTCAAAAAGCTTTTTATGAAGGCAGTCCACTATCTGCCCTAGGTGTCTGTGCTGATTTTGTTCATTTACGGTCAATCAAAAGAACATGGGAGCATATACTGGGTTAATTCCTCGGCTGTAATTATTAGGAACTAAAACAGTTTTATAGTACTGTAGTAGTATTCAGTGTTCCAAATTGTCCCGTATTTCATTTAAGTACATAATTTGTTATTTAATTAAATGGTAGTTTGTCTTTTTTTAAAAATACCTTTTTCCATGTAACTTCAGTAATGGGGCAGCTGCTTAAATGGGCCAAAATGTACTAATCCCGATGTGTCCCAATTAACCGGAATCCACTGTATTTGTTCTGAAAGAGAAACCTTTAGTTAAGAAGTAAATGCATTCAACTTGTTGACCTACACACATGCCAGAAGCAAATTTACCTTCATACCCAGAGTGGAACACACCAAATCGATGATGGCATTAAGTTGGTTGCTATGGAAATACATAGCAACCAACAGCAGCATCTCACCAAATGAAGCAGAGACTCCTGTAGTACTGGAACGTAAACAAGAAAACAGCGCAAGTCATTATTCCTTCATTGTGGAAGTGGAGGTCTAATGAACAATATAGAGATTAAAGATTCAAGTGTAATGCCCTGGTTAAATTTTTTTTACTCCTAATGCTGGAGGGCATTTCATTTAGTAGTTTTCTGTAGAAAGATTGTGTCCTGCTGATAGTGTTTGTGTTTCAGTTAGAGATAAGGGTCTGTGACATTCAGCTTAGGAATGCTGTGTCAGCTAATCAGGATGGTGGAATTGGGAGAAGGTTTGAGAGAAAGCTGGGCAGAGAGAAATTTGTGACAGACACTGGTGGGGTTCATGGTCTTTTTGGCAGGCGATGGAGAGGAGATGATCAGGAGGGAGGTCCGTTGGATGTTTATAATGGGTCCTTTAATGTTCTTTTTCTTTTTCTCTTAATAACTGGTTGATTAAGCTGAAATTAGTAAATACACTTTCTTTATAATAGTATGCGGTGTGCCATCTGTTATTTCTTGCCAATGGATAATTGCATATGGGCAGTATTTACACAGCATTTGCTCAGATCAGGGTTCCCTTAATTGAAACATCTCAACTTTTCTGATTTGGTGGGACCCAAATCATACCCACCCTAGACATACATTGCTTGAGAAAGTTGGCTTTCTCACCACTGAGACCAGTGGCTGTTAGCAGAGCCAGCTGACTAGCCAAGTTTCTATACAAGCCCGGTGAGGGGGGGTTTCATTGTGAGGACTCATCCAGGATTCATTTGCTGAATGCTGTGCAATTGATCTAAGAACTGATTAAGTGGTTTGTGGTGTTTATGCCTGCGTTTAAACTAGTGTCGGGACAAGTGATTAGGTGACTTGATTATGGATGCTGCAGGGATTCAGCTTTGGTGTGATTCAAAGTGACTACCCACAACTAATGCTTGTGTTCTGAGCCGCGTGGATATCTGCAGCCCAGACAAATTTCTGATCAGAGTGCCAAGTTCAGTTAAAGTATTAGGGAAAGTTACACTCGTTAAATGGTGGTTTGATCAATCGACGGGCGAAGATGTCTTGTTAGTCCAGATTAGCAGTGACATGAATAAAATTGCGCTGTCCGGTACGATCGGAGCACCTGGAGAGGTGGAGTCATGAGCCGTCCATACTCTTAGAGAAAAGGGTGAAGAATTTAAAGACAAGTTTCTTGTAGCTGAAGGAAAAGACTTTAAAAGACAAGTTGTTCTCATTTCTGTGAAGTGAGGGAAAGGAGTTATCTCATGTGAAAGGTCCAATGGGTCCCTCAGCTGGTGGTGAAAATTCTGATTTGTTTTCGGCAATTATACCCCAGTAGATAAATGTCAAAGTGTACTGGTGGAAAGTCAAAGTTATTGCAAGCTGAGAATGTTTTCAGGAGTCAAGCCCACCCCTGATGGGGAGGAGAAATAGGAGACTTGGGTAGAGCAGACATCTCAGTTACTGGATGAATGGCAGTGCTCAGATAAAATGAAAAAATAACAACTGGTAGAGTCTAAAAGGTCTGGCTGCTGAGGTGGTGAGGTCCTTAATGCAGAGAACATGTTGGTCATGTCAGTGGGCTATAAGCGAGCATAAGAAAGCAGTTTTGGCGTGAGACAGCCCAGTGGAGCTTATGATAAGGTTCAGGCACACATTCCAGGAGAAAGGGAAGAAACTTTCTGCCTACATTTTCAGGCTAGAGAGAGACAGCTGCATTGCTTGTGTTGCAAAAGGGCCGATCAATTGGGTGAGATAAATCAATTAAGGATGGAGCAAGTGGTGAAGGGCGTGCTGTCACATGACATGATTGCTTTAAGCATCCAAATGTCTCATAAGACCCTTCTCCTCCCTTGTTTGTTGAGCTGATCAGAGAAGTAAGAGGGGGAAAACATGACAGAGGAGTGGAAGGCCTCTATCAGCAGGGCAAAGTCCTCAGTAGTAGCCTCTGTTGCTGAAACAACCCCTGTTGCCATACGAGCTGTAGTTTTGCAGAATGTAGTGAAAAAGCTGCAAGCCAATGTACCTCAGTTGACGTTGGCTAGTGCTGCCACCAAGCATAACAAGGACGATAGGAAGCCGAATCCATCAGTGGGACGTACCAAGCAGAGGGCTGTTATTGGCTGGGGTCTCCTGACAAGGGCAATGACCAATATTTTCTGTTACAACTGTGGCAAGGATGGACTTTTCAAATGGGAGTGTGAAGGACAGGAAAGCCTACGGAAAGTGACCTAACAGTTACTTAAACAGAAGAGGAAGTCTGTAACTTTGGAGCGACCCAGTAAGGGAATTGCCTTGCATCTCGGCGGGTGGGGGGGGGGGGGGAAAGAGACATGTTCCAATCAATGTATCGAGGAATATACTAAAGCGCAAATCTCATTTCCTGAAGGTTTTGTAGGGTCAAGCTCCAGTGTATCCATACAGATTGTGGGTATTTATGCTAAAACCATACTTGACAGAGGTTAACATGAGGAATTCTGCAGATGCTGGAAATTCAAGCAACACACAAAGTTGCTGGTGAACGCAGCAGGCCAGGCAGCATCTGTAGGAAGAGGTACAGTCGACGTTTCGGGCCGAGACCCTTCATCAGGACTAACTGAAGGAAGAGCTAGTAAGAGATTTGAAAGTTGGAGGGGGAGATCCAAAATGATAGGAGAAGACAGGAGGGGGAGGGATGGAGCCAAGAGCTGGACAGGTGATTGGCAAAAGGGGAAATGAGAGGATCATGGGACAGGAGGTCTAGGGAGAAGGAAAAGGGGGAGGGGGGGGAAAACCCCAGAGGATGGGCAAGGGGTATAGTGAGAGGGACAGAGGGAGGTTCTCAGGTTATTCTACTGTACAGATCCTTCTACAACTGGTATTTGACACATTTACCATGGACAATACTCAGTGCCCTAGGAATATGGGGCCTCAGTACTGATAAGTGTCCATATGATGGTTACTTGTCATTGAAGCTGGAGTTTTCGGAAGAAGATGTTGGAGTAGCCAAGGCCCTTGATACAGTATCTATCTGGACCTGGTTGAGAAGGGTGAAGCTTCCATTATTGTGGGAACAAATACTCCCATTGTGAGAAGGCTCGTGGGAGTCTACAAGGAGAGAAATGGAGAGAAGTTTTTGAAAGCTTTCTCCATTCACCCAGTGTTCAGAGCTGTTTTTGAAAAGGTGCAAGTTCCTCCTAAGCAGAATGATGAGCATAAACAGGGAACTGTATGGTACAACCAGCCCAAACCCATTGTGTTACATCCTGGGGAAGTAGCTAGAGTAATGGGAAACCCTAAATTCCCCAGAATGCTTGATGCCGAGGCCCCCGATGGATGCTCCCGATGATCACAGAGAGTCATGCTTAGCTGCTAGGGTGCTGGTGAGCCCAGAACTGCAGAAACCTTCACTGTACACATAAGCAGGATGACAGTAATTGTCAGGAACCTTGGAGAGAGAGGTCACTCCCAGAGGTGGGATGACAATGGCACATCTTTTTCTGGTGACAGTAATGTCTAGTTTTCTGGTGAGAAAACCAGGAGAGACCATCTCCTGTATCAGGAAAGTTAACAGCAAAGACATTCAACTTTGGTGACTCCCTGGTACCCAAGAGATGGAAAAGGAGACTGACAGAAGATGTTAAAGTTCGAAGATGTCTTTTCTACTATTGAGTTTGATGTGGGTTGCCCCTAGAGTACTTACCACACCATCTGAGTAATAGAGGATACCCCTTAAAGAGAAGGGTCTCGATGATTAGCACCAGTGGAGGTAGAAGATGTTTGGCAGCATTTGATGAAACTGAAGGAAGCTCCAATTATCAATGAGTCAAGAGTCCCTATGCATCCCCATAGTGGTGGCTAGGAAGCAGGAGGTGTGAATGGGTGCTGACTAGTTGACATTGAACCGACGCACAGTCCCTGACCAATATACTGTTCCACAGGTAGAGGATGCTCTGGCCTGCCTGAGTGGAGCAAAATGATTCAGTATGCTGGACCTAAGGAATAGGTATTATCAAATACTCATGAGTGAAGCTGACAGAAAGACAGCATTCATATATCCACTTGGATTCCTTCAAGAGCACCAGCTACTTTTTAACGTGTCATGGAGAAGACTGCTGGGGACATGAAATTGCTTGAGGTACTGGTGTACTTGGATAATCCCAGTGTTCAGGTCCACCCTGGAAGAGCATGAGACGATGCTACTGGTGGTAACAGTTCGCCTGAAAGGTGAAGGATTAAAATTGTCACTGGACAAGTGCCAGTTCTATAAGATGCCTGTCCACTATGTCAGGCACATAGTCTCACAGATGGAGTAGCTACGGATCCATCCAAGAAAGAGGTGGTGACCACATGGCCAAGGCCCAAGAATGTGAGTGCTCTGCACTTATCCCTTGGATTCTGTGGGTACTACCAGATATTCAAGAAGGATTACTCCAAAGAAAGCCACCCTCTGAATCAGCTTCTGTGTGGTTACTCTCCCTTGGGAAAGAAAGGGAGGAAAATGAAAGGAGAATAAGATAACATTTATCTTAGCCATTTGGAGCCTTTTGGAGAAAGATGGGATGCAAAATGTGAACAGGCCATTCAGCTGTTGACTAAAGCACCTTTGCAAACCCCAGCTGCCGCATGTACTGCAAACTGAAGCCAGCTGTGAGGGTTTGGGGGTGTGCTGTTTCAGGAATAGGGCAAAGGGTTGAGACCTGTTGCTTTTGTCAGCTGGAGTCTGTCACCCTCCAAATAAAACTACCTTACGCACAAATTAAGAGTTTCTGGCATTGATATGGGCTGCAGTGGATAAGTTAGTAACCATCTATATGGTGCCAAATTCAGGTGAGGACAATTTGTATCCTGACCTTTGTGAAGTTGGATGCCATAAGTTGTTGTTGGTTGGCGGCATTGTCTGCTTATGATTTCAGCCTGAAATATTGGCCGGGGACCTGGAACATTGATGTAGATGCGTTGTCCTCATGTTCACATGAGGTGCTAGAAGTGGACAGAGAGTGGCAGAGCCTTCCTGCCTCTGGAGTTAAAGCAACGTGCCAGCTTTCTGCCACAGGGAAATCAGAAGCAAGACTATGACAGGAAAACAGAGCCAACATTCAGTCTTACCTTTCAAAATATGCTTCCTCTCTGATCATCCAGCTTAACCACATCACAGTCATTTGCTCCTGCTCAGGTGTGCTAGAAACATTAAAATATGAGTCTAAATACCAGGATCAACTTTGTATGATTTTTTTATTCTGTGTATAATGAATATTCTGCCTGCAAATGCACAGTGAACATCCCAGGGAACAACCATGCAAGACTGGTGTTAAATTACTCATGAAGACGACCTTTTTCTGGATGCTTTCCTTACAGTATTATTCAGAAAATGCACTTTAACAATACAAGGTTTTCCTTAATAGAATTATTCCTACCTACAACCACAGCCACCTAGTACACAAGGGGAACACTGTACAAATCCAAGACTTCCACTGAACAGATTAGTATATGCCCAACTTCACTTGCCAAAATCTTTTAACCCCTTATCTAAACAGCATGGAAGAACCTTTACCACATGGACTATAATGGTTTATAAAGGTAGTTCACCATCTCTGCCTTCTCAACAGATGGCTAATCAACACTGACCTACCAAAGTATACCTAAATCTCACAACTGAATGCATAAAAACGTGTTTTTTTTTTTTGGTTTGTTTATTTATATAAATGGAATTATGAGATAGGTTAAACATCCTGCATGGAGGCAAACATTGCTGTCCAATCAGGGTAAATGATAACAGAAGTGCTCTTAGGCTCACTTTCAAAATCTCTACCATTATACTGCTCAGAGCAAATTGTACCCATTCCCTCCTTTGGGATTACACTTTTCAACTGCATTACTCCTCCGTCAACAAGTGTGGGGGGCTTAGAAAACAAGCCTGTTAACCAACATCCAGATACGAACAGACTAAATCTAAGTATTGACTAGATATTTGACTACGTAGCCTAATCTTGTACTCCTGCACACTTGGATCACATTTGTTGTGCTAATTTTCTTGATAACCTAGATGTACGTTAGGGCCCTGTCTTTACATGTCAATTTCACTGTGGGGAAAGGATAGTTCTGATACAATATAGATCTTAGTCCCTCGTAACACCATACAACTGTGCTTAACTTTCCCTTAAAACTGGGCATCCCTGCACCAAAACAAGCAACCTGCTTTTCAGTCATTTGTTATTGAACTAGGTGGGACTACAATTAGAGGTCATGGGATAACGGTGAAAGGTGAAAAGAGCTGCCAGCACAAGTGGTGCACGTGAGCTTGATTTCAACATTTAAGAGAGGTTTGGACGGGTACATGAATGGTAGGGGCATGAAGGGCTATGGTACCAGTGCAGGTTGATGGGTGTAGGCAGTTTAAATGGTTTTAGCATGGACTAAATAGGCTGTAGGGCCTGCTTCTATGCTATATTCTTCTCTAAAGATGCAGAAATTATCTCACGCACATACAGTGCAAGTTAAGGCTGGCAAGAGTAAATACATCAAACACCACTTAACGGTATCCTACTTCTCTGATCCTAAGTTGAACTTTTCTTGCATCTTCAATAGAAACAAAACAAATTATGAAGATGTAATACCTATAAATCATTACAGGAAAGTTGAGAGGTTCTGATAACTATAAAAGTAAGTGATGTGGGTCATCCTTAAAGCAACCATTAGATTATAGCTCCATATTTGTCTGTTTAAACCATTTCCAATTATTCAGGACTGACAATAGCTGTCAAGTGTGGCTGTTGACACACAGCAAGCATCAAGACAGACATTAGTAATTAATTACTGACAATTTATGCTCAGCATATAGTTATAATCAAATTTCAAAACCCAATGTTCTTCATTTATATATAGTGTTATGTACTATTTTTCTTAATTTCCTTTTCTCATGTAAAAGTAAAAAGTAAATTTATTATTAAAGTACATACATGTCACCATATACTATCCTAAGATTCGCTTCTTTGTGGCCATAGTCAGTATATCCACGAATCATAATTGAATCAATGAAAGACCAATTCACCAATACCTGTACAAAGTGACTATTCTTCATTTGCAATTGACAGCCAAGTCTGATCTCTGCTCTAACCAGATTTATTTTTCCATCTTAGGAGTCACTAAGTAATGAATATCCAGGCTAACTTTAACCATCCTAGCACTGCAATACTGGCTCAACTGCAGACTTCCAACTTACCTGACTAAGCTGGGAAATGCTAGCAGCATGCAGAATGAAAGGGACACAAAGCGAACGCCAGCTGGAGTTGCTGGTGGACGGCTGGTCATCAGCTGTAAGAGTTGTTCAGCTTCCTCATCAGTAGGCCTAGATGACAAGATTATATGCAATAATGCAACACGCTGTGTAAAATGAAGCTATAGCTAACTACGCACAAAACAGGAAATCTGTGGCATATTGCAAAAGACTAAAATGGTGCACCAATAACAAATAAAAATGTGCACCATTATTAGGTAGCAGCTGGAAGGGTTGCTTCAGTGATGCACTGCATGACACAGCATAGAATGGCAACATTCAGAGGGTGTCAGAACCCAAGGTTGCGGTATGGAAGCATATGTAATAACATGCCATGGAATACCAGATAAATATAATGATAGTGGAATGTTAGGTCAGAAAGTTCATTATTATTATTACTGTAAGCAACAATCCTTTCAGTTGGTACTTACTGTAATAATGGTGCACACTCATTTTTTAACATTACAATGCTACTGATACCAGGATGAAAAAGCATACTCATTTGTTATCTTTGTTATCTTTGTTAAAATGAAATACCCCAGTTCAAATTCGGTATCTAGAGTGTAGCAATGGAAAGTGACCAGTCTCTTTGAAATATATCCGGCTATTATGAAGGGTTGGACAGAAAGCAACGTCAGTAGTTCACAATTCAATGTATGAAACCCCAGAGAAATGGAAGGATTGCAGTGTGGAATGAAATATACTACAGCACAAAAGTTTGGCTACAGGTTGATAACTGTGTGAAGTTGTGGTGGTGTGTGGGGCAGGTACATCTTCTGCATTGGTGGGAGATGGGAAGGGTTTGTCTTGCTGTTGTGTCTGTCATGTACGTTGGCTGCATGTTATTCTGTTGACTATCGTGTGCATGCTTGTTGGTGCCGGGAGTGTAGCGACACTTGTGGGCTGCTCCTAGCACATCTCAGACTGTGTTGATTGTGAACGCAAACACACTTCACTGTATTTTTCAATGTACAACCTTAATGACTATCCTTCTGCATCCTTCCTCAGCAATATTTTTTTTCAATTTTTTCCTACTCATTGTATTTCCATGCTATTTGCCACTTTGCATTCAAGTTAGTGATTCCCAAAAGATTTTCTCATCCTAACAAAGGCCATTATTTGGTCTAACATTCTTACACACAACAGCCACGTCTGTGAAAATCAAACAGTAGTAATAAGCAAATTTCTCTCCAAACTACAAGTTTGAAAGGCTTAAGATTAAAGCCTCCACCATCTTATCAGTTAATGCAGGTGGATGAGGAAGCAAAGCTATAACTTTGATAATCAGTTGGACTCTTTCCTTGCACACGTCTGCATGGAGATGTAATACTAGGCTAATTCTTATACTCTGAAACTATGATGCTCTTTTAATGCCAACAGACAAGATTAAGGTACCAAAAAAAATGGGATAAGCATCTGGGTACACAATGTTTCTTAATACTAAGCAGTTTAATTTACCATTTTGATTACTGACTCATCAACAGCCAAGATTGCTATATTTTTCCACCAATTCTGCTCCCTTTCTCTAATAATTCAGTAGTTTATGCCACACATCCTTTGTGAAATATCCACTGAACAACAATCCCCACACGGAAATCCATATATCATCTCAGTCCATACTTGAGGCCAGCAATTCCCATCAGTGCACAGTACAGACGTAGCATTGCGCTCGCCTTCACCACGTTTTCTTCCTTCAGTGCAGAGTATACTGATATGTTGGGCTCCATGTCCGTGTCTGCGGTGTCTTCACCAATGCGGCTACTGCTGACTGTCGGGAGGATTGCCATTAGCTCCAGTAACAGCTGTCGTCTCATCTGCCACAGTACCGAACTGCTGCGCTCCCGCTTCCGCTGAACAACAAAAAATTTGGAGTTACACTTTGCATTTTAATTACTCTTACTGCCAAAGGGGAAATGTAGCAGAGTATTAACTAATCATACTATACTGCTTCTACCACATAGAAGACAATAAAGCCTAGAAAAAATACATAATACAGCAAAATCTTCCTCCTTACAAGTTTCTATCCAAAAATGTCCAAATCAAAAGGCAGAAAAATTCTCAGTTTCAAAGTCACCTTCTCTACCCTTTAAGGAAGCACTCCACTCTTTGGCAAAATTATTCCCCTCAAATACTGTAACAGTGTTATTTTACATAACACTGACATACTTCCTTAGTCTCAGGACAACCATCACCAACCACTTGCATCCATACACAGCAGCACAGTGGTTAGCTATTGTTTACAGCACCAGCTGTAAGATTGGGTTCTGATTCCCACCTGTCTGTAATGAGTTTGTACATTCTCCCTGTCACTGCATAGGTTTTCTCCAGGTACTCTGGTTTCCTCCCGCATTCCAAGACACTGGTTAGGGTTATTGAGTTGTGGGCTTGCCATGATGGCAATGGAAGCGCGACAACACTTAGCCCAAGCACAATTGTTTCTGATTTGATTTTATGCAAACAACACATTTCACTGTATTTTTCGATATACGTGACAAATAAAGCTAATCTCTTCAATAATGTTAGACATCACAAGGCAGGAGCATGGTCAAGAAACAAGTGATACAAGTGATACCTAGGCAGAGATGCCTTAAAAGAGCAAAGGATTTAACAAGAGCAGCAATAATAGATCTGGAGAGACATGGCACCATGAGGAATGCTGACAACTCAGAGGATTGTAGAACTGGAGGAACCTACAGAGACAGGTGACACCAATCATACTGCTAAAGAATACAAAGATTAAACTTTAAGGTAGGCACATTCAAGTGCTTTATCGTTTGAAAGAGTAACTGGAAACCAAAAAATGTTGGTGGGCTGTAAGCTATTATTTGGCCAATTGGAACAGAGTTCACAAATAATTGAAATGGCATTGTTAATGGTTGACATGACATGAAAAGAAAAACATGGAGAGGTTGGAGAGGATATTCCAGATCCTAAGGAGCTGAAGAGTAGAGTATTGATAATTGGATAACTGCACACAAGGACAACATATCATTTTGTAAAACTGCACTATGGCAATAGACCATGTTGTGCTGACACAGTCATTATTCATTAGTTATCCTTGATGTTGTAGGGTCCTGAAAATTAAAAACAAAATTAGTCATGAGGAACGTCATCAACATTCAACAGGAAGACTTCAATTTTTAGCAGATCTTTTGAATATTGTGTCCAATTAGTTTCAAATTAACTTTCAAAACCAGGTGAAGTCACAGCCAACATTGTTTGTTTCTCACCTGCTGCCCATTGCGGATGAACATCCCAAACCAGGTTCTCACTTTAGCATTAGTTCCCAATAACAGGCCACTAACAAATGACACTAAGTCAGTCACGGTATCGTCAGAGCCATCATTCTTGCACTGGTCTAGGGTCAGAGCTATTCCAAGGCCAGGGAGGTGGCATTCCTCCACCTGTAACGAAAACAAGGCAGCAAAAGCACAAGGAAGCCCAAGAACACCATTTAGTACATGTATTCATAAACTGTGTATATGTATTCTAATATGGGCTGTCCACTACTCCGTTATTCTGTACTTTAGCGTGTACTAAGTTCTCCTCCTTACCTCAAATTATTAAATTTGACTAGATTTAATTAAATTGATAAGCGGCAAAGAGTTTGTGTTGTGATCCAAAAGCAAACTCGACTAGAAATTGATAACAAGATCATAATATATAGGAGCAGAATTAGGCCATTTGTCCCATCGATTCTGCTCTGCCATTCGATAATGGCTGATCCTTTTTTCCCCTTCCTCAGCCCTACTCCCTGGACTTCTCTCCCTAACCTTTGATGCCGTGGCCAATCAAGAACCTAATCAATCTGTTTTAAATACACCCAATGACCTGGCCTCCACACCTGCCTGTGGTAACAAATTCCACAAATTTACCACCCTCTGGCTGAAGAAGTTTCTCCCCATCTCTGTTTTAAATGAACTCCCCTCTATCCTGGACTCCCCCACCATGGGAAACATCTTTTCCAGATCTACTCTGTCTAGGCCTTTCAACATCTGAAAGGTTTCAATGCGATCCCCTCCTCATCCTTCTAAATTTCAGCGAGTACAGGCCCACAGCCATCAAGCATTCCTTATATGATAACCCTTTCATTCCTAGAATCACCTTTGAGAACCTCCTCTGAACCCTCTCCAACGCCAGCACATCTTTTCTTAGATGAGGAACTCAAACTGTTCACAATACTCAAGGTGAGGCCTCCCCACTGCCTTATAAAGCCTCAGCATCACATTCCTGCCCTTATATTCTCGACCACTTGAAATGAATGCTAACATTGCATTTGCCTTCCTCACCACTGATTCAATCTGCAAGTTAGCCTTTAGGGTTTTCTGTACAAGTACTCCCAATTCCCTTTGCATCTCAGATTTTTGGATTTTCTCCCCATTTAGAAAATAGTCTGCACATTTATTTCTTCTACAAAGTGCATGACCATGCATTTTCCAACATTGTATTTAATTTGCCACTTCCTTACCCATTCTCTTAATCTGTTCAAGTCCTTCTGCAGCCTTCCTGTTTCCTCAACACTACTGCCCCTCCACTAATCTTTGTATCATCTGCAAACTTGGCAACAAAGCCATCTATTTCATCATTAATATACAGCATAAAAAGAAGTGGTCCCAACACCGGCACCAGCAGAACACCTAGTCACTGGCAGCCAAGCAGAAAAGGATCCTTTTATTCCCACTTGCTGCCTACCAATCAGCCAATGCTCTAACCATCTTATTAACTTTCCTCTAATAAAATAGGTTCTTAATTTGGTAAGCAGCCTCATGAGTGGCACTTTGTCAAAGACTTTCAGAAAATCCAAATATATAACATCCATTGCATCCCTTTTATCTATTTTATTTATAACCTCCTCAAAGAATTCCAATAGGTTCAACAGGCACGATTTTCCCTTAAGGAAACTGTGCTGACTTTGTCCCATCTTGTCCTGTGTCACCACGTACTCCATAGCCTCATCTTTAGCAATTGACTCCAACATCTTCCCAACCACTGAGGTCAGGCTAAGCGGTCTATAATTTCCTTTCCGCTGCCTCCCTCCTTTCGTAAAGAGAGAAGTGACATTGGCAATATTCCAGCCCTCTGGAACCATGCCAGAGTCCAATGATTCTTGAAAGGTCATTATGAATGCCTCCACAATCTCCGCTGCTACCCCTTTCAGAGCCTAGGGTGCAGTTCATCTGGTCAGGGTATATTATGCACCTTTAGGTCTCAGTTTTTTTTTTTTGAGCACCTTCTCCCTTGTAATAGTAACTGCATTTACTTCTCTTCCCTCACACCCTTCACCACATGGCACACTGCTAGTCTCTTCCACTGTGAGGACTGAAGAAAAAAATTTATTTAGTTTATCTGCCATCTCCTTGTCCTGTTATTATTTCTCTAGCCTCATTTCTAGTGGTCCTATATCCACTCTCATCTCTCCATTTTTGTTTTGCATACTTGAAGCTTTTTCTATCCACCTTGATATCGTTTGCTAGCTTGCTTTCATATTTCATCTTTTCCCTCCTAATGATTCTTTTAGTTGCTTTCTGTAGGTTTTTAAAAGCTTGCCAATCCTCTATTATCCAGCTAATTTTTGCTTTGTTGTATACTCCCTCTTTTGCTTCTACATTAGTTTCAACTTCCCTTGTCAACCATGGCTGTACTATTTTGCCATTTAAATAATTCTTTGTTTTGGGAATACATCTATCCTTAACCCTCATTTTTCCCAGAAATTCAAGCCATTTCTGTTCAGCTGTCATCCCTGCCAGCATCTCCTTCCAATCTACTTTGGCCAGCTCCTCTCTCATACCACTGTAATTTCCTTTACTCCACTGAAATACTGCCATATCAGATTTTACTTTTTCACGATCATATTGTGATCACTGCCTCCCAAAGGTTCCTTTACCTTAAGCTCCCTACTCACCTCCAGTTCATTACATAACACCCAATCCAGTATAGCTGATTCCCTATTAGGCTCAACAAGTTGTTCTAAAAAGCCATCTTGTAGGCATTCAACAAATTCAGTCTCTTGAGATCCCTTAACAACCTGATTTTCCCAAAATACCTGCATGTTAAAATCTCCCATGACTATTATAACATTGCCCTTTTGACATGCCTTTTCTATTTCCTGTTGTATTCTGTAGTCCACATCCCAGCTGTTTAGAGGCCTATTTATAATTGCCATCAGGGTCCTTTTACTCTTGCAGTTTCTTAACTCAGCCCACAAGAACTCAGCATCTTCTGATCCTATGTAACATCTTCCAACCCTAAGTCACATCTTTCTCATGATTTGACGCCATTCTTTACCAGCAGAACCAAGCCACCCCCTCTGACTACCTTCCTATCCCTCCAATACAATGTGTAAAGCTGGGGAAGCAACCTCATTTTAAATAACTGAACTTAAAAAAAAACTATACTGGGCCATGAGAGCACTCAATACTGTTGAGTAGTTGCCAGTTCATACTAAATTGTTATTATTCAAAGGTTAATCCATTAATCCTTTTGCAAGCAAACACTTCATGTTAAGATACTGTAAGGGCTCTATTATTCAACGTAATTTAATTCTTGAAATGTGAAATTAAGCAAAACATATTTTTAAATCAATGCAAATGATCATAAATTTACGTTATTCTGAATGCAATTTGTACTTGAAATTCCTCAAACACCCGAATTACTAGTTCAATCTTGGGCAAAGCACCAGAATTTTACTCATCACAAATTCTGACCAATCTCTCGATTGTTTTCAGTCCCAATTCTCAATTGAGAATGGCTTCATTTCTTTTTAAAGGTGTCAGCTGACCCCCAAAGCAAATGATGTCTTTGCACCTTCCCACTTCAACCCCAAAATACTGGTGCACTGAAATCTGCAGGTACAGCAGCTGAGATGCAATGCTATTGAAAAGTGCCACATTCAGCTGTTATTACACTGACACAAGAACATAACTATAAAAATTCATTCCAGACATCAGAAGCAGTATCACCAGCAGGCAACTACATTGATTATGGCTGGTTTGAAAGGGTGCAATCAAATTAGCTGCATTACAGTGAAGACAAATGCAATTTTAAATTGGGCTTCAGTATATTACAAGACAAAAGACCACTAGCCCACCGTGTTTTTGCAGGCCAAAAGTGGAGCTATATGGAATACCTTCCATTCTCTTGGATGTTGCAACGTGGGTTTCTGCCCCACCACCCTTTCAGGCGGTTCCAGACTTTCACCCACTGCTTTGAGTGACAGGCTACACTGATGTATATTGGTTTAAGCAGAAATACAGTGACAATGACAGTTGACGTGCAGTGCCAGGCACCAGTGGAAACTGCACTGGCCACTGTGGCCTTTGGAACCTGCCCACTGAGAGGTTTGTGACAGAATGAGTGTACTACATGCATACACAATATCATCTCTTACCACCATAGCTCGGACATTTAAGGCCTGTGTAGGATTCATCTTACAAAGCTGCCGAAGGGCCTCAGTCCTGCGCCGGCCCCCAGTACTCTCCTCGTCCTGCCGCTCACCATTCTTTATTAAGCTCCTGCAAACTGACAAACAGAGGGTCTGTGTTACACCCAATTCACAACATCAGAAGGGAAATAAATCATAAACTGAGAAAGTGTGTTTTTTTGTATATGGATTCACATTTTTAAATTACATTTCTTCCAATACGTGAACTCTCCAGCACATTTATGGACAAATAGGTGAATGGAACACTACAGCACATTGCAGGACCTTTGGCCCTCAATGTTGCGTCGACCTATATAAAACTACTCCATGATCAATCTAACCCTCCCTCCACAGTACGCAACCCAAACCCTCTATTTTTCTTTCATCAATGTGCCTCTGTAAATGTCTCTTAAAAGCATCAGCCTCTACCACTACTGCTGGCAGTGCATTCCAGACACCCTCCACTCTGTAAAAATAACATACCTCTGACATTGCACCTAAACTTTCCTCCACTCACCTTAAACAGATATCCTCAATATTGGCCATTGTTGCCTAGGAAAAAGGAGGTGGCTGTCCACTCTATCTATGCCTCTCACAATCTTATATACCTTGATCACGTCACCTCTCATCCTCTTTCGCTCCAAAGAGAAAAGCCTTAGTTCAAGCAAATTTTCCTTACAAGGTGTACTCTAATCCAGACAGCATCTCTGAAATGCTTCACATCCTTCCCATAATGAGTGACCAGAAACTAACAATCCTTCAAATGCGGTTGACCAGAGTTTTATAAAGCTGCAACATTACCTTGCGGCTCTTGAACTTAATCCCACAACTAATGAAGGCCAATACACCATACACCTTCTTAACTATCCTATCACAAACAAGAGAAAATCTGCAGATGCTGAAAAATTTTCTGTGCGTTGCTTAACTATCAACTTTGAGGTATCTACAGACATGAACCCCAAGTCTGTACCTCCACTCTACCTGTAAGGTTGACCTTCCAAAGTGTATAATTTTATACTTTTCCAGACTGAACTCCATTTGCCATTTCTCCGCCCAGTTCTGCATCGTTTATATCTTCCTTCCACACTATACAGAACACAATTGACCTTTGTGCATCTTCAGACACAATTTCCTTTGCTAATATTTTAAAAAAATCAAATAGCAGGGTCACAGAACCAAATTCCTGACTTGGGCAAAACACAAGCCATTACAGACTGCAATATTAAATACATAACTCAGTTACAAACAGACTCTTGAGCTTTTTCAAGCCTACTTATTATATTTAATTTAGAAAAACAGTACTGTAACAGGCCCTTCCAGCCCAATTACACCTAAGTGATCAATTAACCCATTGACCCATACATCTTTGGAATATGGGAAGAAACCAGAGCACCCAGAGGAAACCAATATGGTGAAAGAGAAAAGGTACAAACTCCTTTAGACAGCGGTGGAAATTGAACCGTGTTATAGTCATGACTGCAAAAGGAAGACTTACCTTCATTAAAGCTGTCTGGGACATTGGCCACCAACAAACACATGAACCAGGACCCATTCTTCACATGCAACAGGGCTTCTGCTACTTCAGTAATTGGCAGTAATGATGGAAGTTCTGCAGTAAGAAAACAATGCTTCAGCTTAGATATCAACTATATTCTGAATATCTTGTATTACACCCAGGGTATTGTTTTAATTTTTCAGAATATTATTTACACCCAACAGAAAATTTATAACAATTCGGATAAGCCAATTATTCCTCACCAAATGGACAAATTATTCATTTTCTGGTATTGGTCTATATGATGAGAAGCCAAGTTTCTGTAATTCGATTAGTTAGTTCACATTTCAACTCAGCTTTAGAAGGAGCTTTTCCACTGTTGATGTTCTGCTGCAAGCAAATTTTTCCCAAAATTTGTACTTAGAAAACATTAATCCAAAGAATTAAGATAATTTCACTGACAGCGCAATATTTACCTGCTTGAAGGATACACAGCACATCTGCAACTTCATCGAGATATACAGGGCTTTCAAACAGTTCTGAAGATTTCATAAAAAATTCTCCATTTGAATCAGTTACCTTAAAACACAAATAAATAATAGTAAAATTTATATTAATTAGTCCTGATGAAGGGTCTCGGCCTGAAACATCGACTGCACCTCTTCCTAGAGATGCTGCCTGGCCTGCTGGTTATGTGTGTTGCTTGAATTTCCAGCATCTGCAGAATTCCCGTTGTTTTAATTAGAATTTGTTTTCAAATTATTGCCTTTGATACTCAGTTTTCCAAGCTTCTTCCTGGTGCCCCCTTTAAACAATGCAACAATATTACTGTCCTCCAGTTTTCTGGTAACCCATCCACAGTTAACAAAGATGCAAACACCTCCATCACAGCTATCTCAAAAAAATATTATCTCTAACAGCAACTTGAGTACCATTGGTTGTGTGCCCTTGGAACTGAAGAAAATTGGATTTCACTTCTACTTTTAATGCTTTCATGAAATCCTAATATGCTTCACAATCAGTGCATGATCTTGAAATGTTCTTTGGCAAATACAAACAAAGTTACATACAGAAGTATGCTGCAAGGAACAAATTATAGATAACCTATTAATCTTTATGGATGGTATTTCACAAAATAGTAAAATTGCTAATTGTTTTGTATGTACTCTTTCATTCAGAAAATGATCTGATCAATCATAAACATCAATGTGAACAGTTCTATTTCTGAAGAACAGGTCTTTAGTTGCAGCTTTATGTGGTTTATGTTGGCTTCATTAAGGAAGGGTTCACTTTCTATCCGGAGACTCTCACCACTCTTCCCCATCAGTAGGTTCATACGTGCAAGCTTTAGCTGAGGAAAACTTAATCTCCTGAAGGATGTGAAAATACATTCTGGATTTTCTGGAAAGTGACTGGTTGTGGCAGGGATTGGGGAATGAAAGATAGAACAGCCCCACTTCAGCCTCAGATTTGTATTGAAATGGGATAATCTTTGTGCTTGTCGAATGTCTGCACCATTATCACTGTGGCCTGGCCTTGAGCATATGTGACTGGGACCATGAGAATACGATACACCGTAAAAATGCAGTGTACTATGGGAATACAATGTAGCAGCCTTGAGAGTACAGGCATTGGAACATGAAAGTTAGGTGAAAATAGGGGTGTGATTTGTGAAGTGTGGTGACGTGCTGATTGATTCTGTTTTGGTGGTTTGAGCCGGTGATCATGTATTGGCCCACCTACAGCAGCTTCGTAGCAGTGGAACAGATATACAAGTGGAATAGTTGGGGATGATTGAGGTTAGTTCTTCGAGGCCACACCAACATTCTAGTTGGGAATGGTGCCACACATTGGACGCAGTGGTATGGGCGCTGCAGCAAGAGGGACTTGTGCCTACCTAGACAAATATTTTAATGCTTGGTATTCTGTCCTAATCAACAAAGTTTTGTGGGTTCTATGTAAATAATTGGCATCTGTGATTTCTGCATCACTGGGTAGAATCAGCAAACCTTTTAATGTTATGTATCAAGATTAATTTAGGCTGCCCTCTGTACCTTGTTCATGATCACCAGCAATTCACTTAGTGCTAGTCTGAGTCGACGAGGAGAGTCGCTGTGTTCAAACTCCAAAGCCAGGCCATGCTGCAACTGTGACACCAGGATGCTCTCTCCATTTGCCCCACCTAATTTGTGCCTGTCAAGTGGAAAGCAAAGCCCTTAAGTGAGATTGTTGGAAAACAATAAATGATTAAATAAAGCAACACAAAAATCACATTTGCTCGTTGCTTTTCAACACATCAGGATATTCTAAAACGCGTATTTTTGAAATATATTTAAGATTGTAAGCATAAGAGTCATACAATATAGAAATAGGCCCCATAACCCACCACATCCATGCCAACTTTCAATTACCCATCTCAATTATTGATATCTCATCTTGGTCAAGTGCACTAAGTTCCTGGCAGTTCACATCATGGATGACCTCACCTGGTTCGTTAACATCAACTCCCTGAACAAGGCAGCACAGCAGTGCCTCTACTTCTTAAGGTTGAGGAATGCAGGGCTCCCCACCCCTCACCAATCTTAACTGTGTTTTACAGGAGCACCAGTGACAGCATCCTGACAAGTTGAATCTTCATCTAGTATGGCCACTATCGAGCATCGGACCAGAAGTCCCTACAAAGGACTGTGAGAACATCTAAGAGGATCATAGGGGTCTTTCTAACATTCATCAGGGACGTTTATCAGGAGCACTGCGTACGCAGGGCCCTTAATATTTTTAAGGATCCCACTCATCCATCATCTCTTTGACTTTCTGCCATTAGGCAAAAGACTACAATGTATATAAACAAGAGCAGTCAGGATGAGAAACAGCTTGTTCTTCCCAGGCCATTAGGCTCTGAACCCCCTGCTGCATTGTACTTGAAGTGTTACTGGTTAATCTGTTCTGCACCTTCCAATACACAATATTAATGCACTTTAGTTTGTTATTTATGCATGATTCATCTGCAGATTTTATCCTTACCTTCATAAGTTATCGTGTGTTATGTGTACCACTGAGCTTTACATCCTAGTTCGGAAAAACATCTCTTTTCTACATAAATTATATGTTTATACACATTTTATATACATGTATACAATTAAATAACAATGAACGCGACTTATTTTTTTTCTTTCTTTTTTTCTTTTTAAATCTTTTTATTGAATAAGTATACAAAAAGGTAAACCATTTAAACATTAATACAATGTTAAAATATAATAGAATTCCAGAAGGTATCAATACCAAAAAAAATACTACAAACAATGTAATTTAAACATAAAAAACCAAGATAACATAATAGTATACTAAATTTTATATATATATATCAATGGAAAAAAAAAGAAAAAAAAAATCCCAAAAAAAACCCACCGTGCAACTAACTAAAAGCAAAGCAAAGCAATGGGCTAACTTGAAACCAAACAGAGTTAAACTTAAAATCACGTCCTCAATCCCGACCTCCTTTAAAAACAGTGAAAAAAAACAAGAAGGGTATGTATTACATTAAATGAAAGTATCGAATAAAAGGTCCCCAAATCTGTTCAAATTTAAATGAAGAATCATAAAGGTTGCTTCTAATTTTCTCCAGATTCAAACATAAAATCGTCTGAGAGAACCAAAAAAAGGTAGTTGGAGCATTAAGCTCTTTCCAATGTTGTAAAATACACCTTTTCGCCATTAAAGTAAGAAATGCGATCATTCTACGGGCTGAAGGGGAAAGATTACTAGAAATTTTAGGAAGTCCAAAGATAGCAGTAATAGGGTGAGGAGAGATATCTATATTTAATACCTTAGAAATAATATTAAAAATATCTCTCCAAAAAGTTTCCAAAGTAGGACAAGACCAAAACATATGAGTTAAAGAGGCTATCTGCCCCGAACATCTATCACAAAAAGGATTAATATGCGAGTAAAAACGCGCTAACTTATCTTTGGACATATGTGCTCTATGAACCACTTTAAATTGAATTAGGGAATGTTTAGCACAAATAGAGGAAGTATTAACTAATTGTAAAATCTGCCCCCAATCATCCACAGAAATGGTAAGCCCCAATTCCTGTTCCCAATCTACCCTAATCTTATCAAATGGAGCTTTCCTAAGTTTCATAATAATATTATAAATCATAGCCGATGCACCTTTCTGACATGGATTGAGGTTAATTATTGAATCTAAAATATATGTAGGAGGAAGCATTGGAAAGGAAGAAAGTATAGTACTTAGGAAATTTCTAACTTGTAAGTATCTAAAAAAATGTATTCTTGATAAATTATATTTATTAGATAATTGTTCAAAAGACATAAGGGAACCATCTAAAAATAAATCCAAAAACCGTAAAATACCCTTAGTCTTCCAGGTTTGAAAAGCGCGATCCGTAAAAGAGGGAGGAAAAAATGTTACCTAAAATAGGAATCGCTAACCCGAATTGATTAAGATCAAAAAATTTTCTGAATTGAAACCAAATACGCAAAGCATATTTAACTATCGGGTTAGAGACCTGCTTAAGGCGTTTCGAATCAAAAGGGAGAGAGGAGCCTAAAATAGAGCCAAGTGTATAACCCTGAACAGATTGTAGTTCCAATGCTACCCATTTAGGAATAGATAGTATATCCTGATCAAGTAACCAAAATTTCATATGTCGAATATTAATAGCCCAATAATAGAATCTAAAGTTAGGTAATGCTAAACCTCCATCTCTCTTAGCTTTCTGTAAATGTATTTTACCCAGTCTCGGATTCTTATTCTGCCAAATAAATGAAGAAATTTTAGAGTCAACTTTATCAAAGAAAGATTTTGGAACAAAAATTGGTAATGCCTGAAACACATATAAAAATTTTGGCAAAAAAAACATCTTAACTGCATTAATACGACCAATCAAAATTAAATATAAGGGAAACCATTTAGATGAAAGTTGAGTAATATGGTCTATTAATGATAAAAAGTTAATCTTAAATAAATCTTTATATTTACAAGTAATTTTAATCCCAAGATAAGAAAAATAATTATCAATCAATTTAAATGGAAATTTATAATATAAGGGAAGATGTTTATTAATCGGAAAGAGTTCACTCTTACTAAGATTTAATTTATAACCTGAAAAAAAACCAAATTGTGCTAATAACTCTAAAACAGCAGGAATGGATTTCTCAGGATTAGAAATATATAACAGTAAATCATCAGCATAGAGTGATAATTTATGGGACTTTAATCCCCGAGTTATCCCAGTAATATTTGAAGATTCTCGAATAGCAATTGCAAGAGGTTCTAATGCAATATCAAATAATAGGGGACTAAGAGGACAGCCTTGTCGAGTACCTCGAAAGAGAGGAAAAAAAGGTGAGTTTAAAGAGTTAGTACGGACCGAGGCTACAGGGGAATGATATAACAGTTTAATCCAGGATGTAAATTTCAAGCTAAAATTAAACATTTCAAGCACCTTAAATAAATAGGACCATTCTACTCTATCAAAAGCTTTCTCGGCGTCTAAAGAAATAACACACTCAGGAACATTTTGTGAGGGAGTATAAACAATATTTAACAATGTATGAATATTATAAAAAGAGTAACGACCTTTAATAAAACCCGTTTGGTCTTCCGAAATAATAGAAGGAAGTACTTTTTCTAGTCTATTTGCTAATAACTTAGAAAAAACTTTAGAATCAACATTTAATAAAGATATTGGTCTATAAGATGCACATTGAGCAGGGTCTTTATCCTTCTTTAGTATTAAAGAAATTGACGCTCTATTAAAAGATTCAGGAAGTTTACCAAGTTTCAGAGAAGCCTCAAAGACCCTACAGAGCCAAGGGATCAATAAAGAAGCAAAACATTTATAAAATTCAACGGTAAACCCATCCGGGCCAGGAGCTTTCCCCAGATTCATAGAAAAAATAACATTCTTAATCTCATCCATAGTAATGGAAGTATCTAATATAGAAGACATATCCTGTGAAATCTTAGGGAAGTCTAACTTATCTAAAAAATCATTCATATATTTAGAATCTCGAGGAGACTCTGATTGATATAAAGAAGAATAAAAATCACAAAAGGTTTGATTAATCCCCACATGATCCAGTATCAATTGATCATTTTGGTCATAAATCTGATTGATTTGAGATTTAACATAATTAGATTTCAATTGATTAACCAGCAGCTTGCCAATTTTGTCACTGTGAACATAAAATTCACTTCTTGTTTTCCTGACGAAGGGTCTCGGCCTGAAACGTCGACTGCGCCTCTTCCTATAGATGCTGCTTGGCCTGCTGCGTTCACCAGCAACTTTGATGTATGTTGTTTTCTTTAATTGGTTTACAATCGAGGACGATATTAATAAACTGTGTTCCATTTGAAGTTCAGTTCTTTGTTTGTATAACTCCTCAGAAGGAGCCATAACATATTTCTTATCAATTTCTTTAATCTTGTCCACAATTGCCATCTCCTCCTGCTTCTGTTTCTTCCTCAAAGCAGCAGTTGACCCTAGAAGGGTCAACAATTTCATTCGAACTCCAATGCTAAGATTCGAGGTGTCTCTATTTTTATAGATTCCTCAGTTACTTTTATACAACAGGATATTATTTCTGATCCGAATGGTAGATTTTTATTGGTTAGTGGTTTACTATTTAATAAAAAAGTAGTTTTGGTTAATGTTTATGCTCCTAATATGGATTGTCCGGAATTTTATAAATCATTGTTTATTTTTTTTTAACCTAAGAGATACAGCACAGAACAGACCCTTCTTGCCAGCAGCCCACTCATTTAACCCTAGCCGATTCTCAGGACAATTGTATGCCTTGGGAATTCATGGGGTTGTCTGGATATACAAATGTTTGAGAGTACTTACTTCCAGCACCACTCAGCAGTGCATTCCAGAATCCAGCCACCCTCAGGATAAAAGCATATTTTTCTCAGAACCCCGCTAAACTCTTCTCCTTTAACCCTAAACCTCTAGGGTTTGGTGAGAAATTGCGGCAGCTCATTTGTACACAGCAAGGGCAGACAACATAATGAATGAATTTTTGTTTCTAATGTTGACTCAATCTTGCTTGATGGATGAATACTGGCCAGTACTCCAAGGATAACTTTCATTCTTTCTTTGAAGTGATGCTGCAGAGTACTTCCACGTTCACCCATGAGGAGAAAGGCTGTTGATTTGGCATCGCACTAAGATGATACCTCTGATCCTGCTGCACTTAGTCAATTCTGCAATTCATCAAGTGTTTGGCTGTATGGCTATCTCAGAATAAGGGACTAAAATCTAGAATCTTTTATTCCACAGACAGAAGCGTTAACAACTCTGACTTAAACTTTCAACAATAAACACAAATAATTCATATTCCTAAAACATGTGCAATAAAGAAATAAAGATTAACTTTATTTGTCATATGTACACTGAAATATACAGTGAAATGCGTCATTTGCGTCAACAAACAAGTCTGAGGATTGTTGTGGGGCAGCCTGTGAGTGTCACGATTCCAGCGCCAAAATAGCATGTCCACAACTCACTAACCCTAATGATATGTCTTTCGGATGCAGGAGGAGACCACATATTGGATGTGGTATGAAAGTACGGCAGTGAGTCTACTTCCTTTTAAGTTTGTGTAGATTCAGAATGACATCTAAAATTTTGACAAAAGTTGGGGGGATGGGAAAGATGTACTTGGTAGTGGGATCCCGTTGGAGATGGCATCTACTATAAGCCCACGGACTCTCACAGCTACCTGGACTATTCCACTTCCCACCCTGTTACTTGTAAAAACACCATCCCCTTCTCGCAATTCCTCCGTC
This sequence comes from Mobula hypostoma, assembly GCF_963921235.1. Classification (NCBI taxonomy): domain Eukaryota; kingdom Metazoa; phylum Chordata; class Chondrichthyes; order Myliobatiformes; family Myliobatidae; genus Mobula; species Mobula hypostoma. The sequence goes on along the minus strand of NC_086119.1, from coordinate 6,966,934 downwards.
TCTGCCGCATCTGCTCTCAGAATGAGGTTTTTCATTCCAGGACGAAAGAGATGTCTTCCGTTTTTAAAGAAAGGGGCTTCCCTTCCTCCACTATCAACTCTGCTCTTAAACGCATCTCCCCCATTTCACGTACATCTGCTCTCACTCCATCCTCCTGCCACCCCACTAGGAATAGGGTTCCCGTCCTCATCTACCACCCCACCAGCCTCCAGGTCCAACATATAATTCTCCGTAACTTCCGCCACCTCCAACGGGATCCCACAACCAAGCACATCTTTCCCTCCCCCCCCCCACTTACTGCTTTCCGCAGGGATTACTCCCTACACGACTCCCTTGTCCATTCGTGTCCACCCCCCCCCGCCTCCATCCCTTCCCACCAATCTTCCTCCTGGCACTTATCCTTTTAAGCGGAACAAGTGCTACACATGCCCTTAAACTTCCTCCCTCACCACCATTCAGGGCCCCAGACAGTCCTTCCAGGTGAGGCAACACTTCACCTGTGAGTCGGCTGGGGTGATATACTGCGTCTGGTGCTCCCGATGCGGCCTTCTATATATTGGCGAGACCCGACGCAGACTGGGAGATCGTTTCGCTGAACTCCTACGCTGTCTGCCAGAGGAAGCAGGATCTCCCAGTGGCCACACATTTTAATTCCACGTACCATTCCCATTCTGATATGTCAATCCATGGCCTCCTCTACTGTCAAGATGAAGCCACACTTAGGTTGGAGGAACAACACCTTATATTCCGTCTGGGTAGCCTCCAACCTGATGGCATGAACATTGATTTATCTAACTTCCGCTAATGCCCCTCCTCCCCTTCTCAACCCATCCCTAATTTATTATCTATTTTCCCCCCCTCTTTCCCTCTCACAATAACTCCTTACCTGTTCTTCATCTTCCTCTGGTGCTCCTCTCCCCCTTTCTTTCTTCCAAGGCCACCTATCTCATGATACTCACCTTTCTCCAGCCTTGTATCCCTTTTGACAATTAACTTCCCAGCTCTTGGCTTCATCCCTCCCCCTTCTGTCTTCTCCTATCATTTCAGGTCTCCCCCTCCCCCTCTCAAATTTCTTACCATCTCTTTTTTCCGTTAGTCCTGACAAAGGGTCTCAACCCGAAATGTCAACTGTGCTTCTCCCTATAGGTGCTGCCTGGCCTGCTGCATTCCACCAGTATTTTGTGTGTGTTACTTGAATTTCAAGAAAATTCAAAGATTTTCTCGTGTATGAGGATATTGACTGGTTGCGTCACAGCCTCCTATGGAAACACCAATGATCCTGAATGGAAAAGCCAACAAAAAGTAGTGGATACAGCCCAGTTCATCACAGGTAAAGCCCTCCCCACCACCGAGAACACCTACATGCAGTGCTGTGGCAGGAAAGCAGTATACATCATTAACAAGCCCTCCCACCACTCAGGTCATGCTGTCTTCTCCCCGCTGCCATCAAGGTGGGACAGGAGCCTCAGGACCAACACTGCCAGGTTCAGAAACAGTTATTACCCCTCAAACATCAGGCTGTTGAACCCAGTGGGGATAATGTTATTCAACTTCATTTGCTCCATCACTGAACTATTCCCACAACCTATGGACTCACTTTAAGGACTCTTTGTCTCATGTTCTGGATATTTGTTGCCTATTTATTTACTACTATATATTTTTTCTTTTTGTAGTTGTACAGTTTGTCATCTTTTGCACTTGGTCCATTCTGTCGGGTGTGGTCTTTCATTAATTCTATTATGGTTCTTGGATTTACTGAACATACCTACAAGAAAACGAATCTCAGGGTTGTATATGGTACTTTGATAATAAGTTTAATTTGAACTTTGAAACTGGAGCACCCGGAGGAAACGCACGTGGTCACGGGGAGAACATAGAACGATGTCCTTACAGATAACAATAGGAGTCAAGCTCCGATCAATGACTCTGTAATGCAATTGCATTAACTGCTAAACTACTATGCTGCCCCTACCCATTAGCTTATCAAGAAATAACAGAACTTATGATTAACATCTGTAGTAAATTATTTATACCAGTAATATAAAATACCTTAGCTGTTGTTCTTTTGTAGCGTCCTGTTCTAGTGCATGGAAATCCACTGATAATAAGGCCACAATAGAGTTCACCGCTTCAATCCCTGACAGGAGGCGTAGGATGAGTTTTTTATCTTGAGCCCAGGCATCACTCTGGTCAGCTGGGGCACATAGAGCCATTCTCACTAGGCAAGGCAACAGCAGCCTCAGCTCTGGGTCACTCAGTGCCGCCAGCTTTACCACATCCACCTTTTGCATCGCCTCAAATGCAAAGGAACTCACAAACTGCAGGCATGTAAACTCCGTCATCTTCAGTGAAGATACCTGAATAGAAAATAGCATTTACAAATTCTTTCCAGTTCAATAAAATCACACAAATATGACAGTTCTCCCAATAACTTCTGCAATACTGCACAACTGAAGAGATAGTTCTGCTTTTCTTCCTTTAGTAACTTAAATGAATTTCAAAAACCCATCTTTAGGCTACTGGAAATTTATCTTTGGTTGTTTCCCACACTCCTTAGAAATACAAGGAGTGGAGTGGGCTACACACATCAAAGTTGCTGGAGAACGCAGCAGGCCAGGCAGCATCTCTAGGAAGATTCATCCTGAAGGGTCTCGGCCTGAAGCGTTGACTGCACCTCTTCCTAGAGATGCTGCCTGGCCTGCTGCGTTCACCAGCAACTTTGATGTGTGTTGCTCGAATTTCCAGCATCTGCAGAATTCCTGTTGTTAGTGGAGTGGGCTAGTTAGGATATCTGTGAACAGAGCTAAAATCCATTTACTTGCCTATGCACTAGATCCTTTTGTTTCTTGACAGCATTCCTACTCTAAAGTAAAACAGAAAATGCTGGGAACACTTAGCAGATTAGAAAGCATTTGTAAAAAGAGAAATTATTAACATTTTAGAGCTGAACCCTTCTCATTCCACAGCTGCTGCCTGACTTGCAGAGTATTTCCAGTTTTTTCTGCTTTCATTTCAGATTCCCAGCAACTGTGTTTATTTTTGATTTTCATTAACAATCTCTCAACATCTATTGCTTTGGGTGGGGGGGGGGGCAAAATTCCAAGTCATTTTGTCAGAGAAGAAAAAAAAGAGGCATCTCATTTTGTTTCTTTATTAACTAGTTCTGCTTAAAGATTATGATTCTCCTTCCAGGTCATGCAATGTCTACCCTCCATACCCTGCCCATTACCACAGTATTCCAAAGAAATTGTTTCTCAGTATCTATGACTGTGAATCTCAAATTCTTTTAAAATACCTTACTAGCTCATTCCTCATTTTTAACAACATTTTTACTTCAGAAGACCATGAAGTTTAGACCAACAAATTTAGAAAGCCTATTGACACGTCCATGGCAAACAATATTAATTCAGCACTTAGTTTCCATGCTGTCAACCACACATAAATGCAGGTACATTTTTTTTTGTATTTATTTTAAAGGCCACCTTCCAAATATGTGTCATACTGGGCCTTAATAACTAAGTGCCATTGTAAAACCAAACCCAAAGGATGCACAATTAGATTAGATTCAACTTTATTGTCATTGTGCCGAGTACAGATACAAAGCCAATGAAATGCATTCAGGATCTGACCAGAAATGCAAAGAATAATGTTATTTCCAAAATTATGGGAGAAAACAAGAAGTCTGCAGATAAATTTTTAAAAAGTTTTACTCTACAGTATCATTTCTGCGTATAGCTTTAAAATAAATCATAAAATGATTCGTAATATTTATGTAAAATAATACAATTCCTATTACCAATACTATATCGTGGATTTTAATTATTCAATTAGATCAAAATATAGTACTAACAATACATTTCATCTAACCATAACAATAATACGCGCAAGCTTGAGTTCAGTTACGTACCTGCTTAGGAACCAAATGATGTTCTTATTAAAATAATAATGCGTGAGGCCTAGTTCTAACTAAGTCCCCGATGTTGCGTAATCCTATTAACCGAGAGGCATATCCTGCGCCGGGGCCTCGCCATTCGCGGGCGATGATTTTACTCTTCCCTAGCTGACGAAACCATCAAACAGAACGTTAACTAAATATCCTCAAAGTGGTCCGTATTCAAGGAATTGTGCTAAAATTATATTTAGTTCTTTCAAAAAATGTAATTCCTGAGTTCATCAATGTGGACTACAACTCCTAACTCCTCTTTACCCTGTCCGACTGGAGACACCGTACTGAACGGCACATGGGATTGTGGGCCATCCTGCCGTAACCATAACAACTGACAGTCCTCATCTGCGGACGAATTCCCCACACCTTGTGCCGATTGGTTGGTAGAAGTCTCCGCATTTTGATTGGCTGAGACTTGGTGAAGCCGTTGATTGGTTCCAGGTGACCATACGACGCTAATTTTCGGACCAGCCGTCGATTTGACGCTATTGTTGATTGGCACGTTTAACCTTTCTGCTATTTGTCAGTAGGCAGCAGGGGGCGGGATTTGAGTTCTGCGCATGTGTTATTCGCACGAGCTGAAGGCGCGAATTGATGATGTTCGATTTATGTTTGAAGTAAAACAAAATTGGAGAACTGTGAGTAAAATAATTGTGTAAAAGTTGAATTATTGAAATGCAAATGTGCCTCACAGTTCCAAACTGTTCGCTCTAGCTTATAAATAATGAGGGCATTTGAATTGAATTTGTTGAAATGGTTGATTTTTTATCACCGAAATAAATTCCTTCTCACAATCGCGCATTTCTAACTTGAGGAAGATTTGGCCGCGCAAGTGTTTATTTCATATTGTACAACACAGCAGGAACTCAGCAGGTCAGATGGCCGGAATATACAGAGGCCTCATCTTTGCTATGTCTCAAGTTCTGGCATCTGCAATCTTGTTCTTTCACTTACCTCGTACATAACTTAAGGTTTCATATTTCCAGACATGAGGCTGCAGAACCTGGACAATTGAAAAGGAGATACGGAAGCCTTGGGTCCCACACCATTAGATTCACCTTACAACTATCGGGCTTCTGAATCAGCATGGATAACTTCACTCACTTCACCACTGCACTGATTCTACAACCTGCAGACTCACTTTCAAGAACTCATTACAACTCGTGTTCTCAGCTGTTTTCCTTTGCATATTGGTTGCTTGTTAGTCTTTGTTTCTGTACAGTTTTTGGTAAATTCTTTTCCTAGAAATGCCTGCAAGAAAATGAATATTAGGGTAGTATATAGTAAAATATATGTACTTTGATAATTTTTCCTTTGAACTTTGATAATGAAATAAAATAAAGCTCAGTGTGCTGGAGGAACTTGGTGAATCCAGCAGCATTTGTGGAGGGAAAGGGATTGTTGACGTTTCAGATTGAGATCTCGCATCAGAAATTTTTCGACCTGTGATGACATGTCTTGAAACGTCGACAATAATATCAGGAAATAAGGCAGTCGAGGGTGGAGATTATCCCAGATGAGTGGAGGCAATAATGCACCAAGCATAACTAATAAAAATAAGGTGTTGACTTGCAAGTTTGATTGTACTTTTAATTAAAGCTGTTATCAACATGCTGGATGAGAAATGCTCAATGGATTTAAGACTTTCAAAGATGTTTTGGTGAGGAGCCAGATCATCTTTACAACATCAAACACTGATATTTCATGCTGGACCAGGAGCTGACTGGAACAATAATATAAAAAAAAAGTGGATAGATTTGTCCTTGTAGACAATGCTCAAAAGCTTTAGCGGCCCTAATGTATTGATAATTTAATTTCCAAATGTAGAGTGATGTTCAATCTGTGAAAATGGAGGTAGGTGGTAGAGAAGGAAAGATATTTGGGCATTCTCTGTAGTTTAGTGCTGATAGAATAAATCATGTATTGGGGTGATTTATTAGGTCAATTGATTATGAAACCCTGATGAGACCTCAGTTAGAATAGTGTTCAATTTTTGCCCCCTTGTATAATGACTTTTGATTGCAAAGAAAAGCTGTAAGACCAATTACCTATGTAAAACTTACATTGGTTTATTATTGTCACATGTACTGAGCTACAGTGAAAGTCTTCGTCTTGCATGCCATACATATAGATAATTTCATCACATCAGCACATTGAGGTAATACAAGGGAAAAGCAACAACAAAAGGTAGCATGAAATGTTGCAGTTACAGCAGAAGTGCAGTGTGGGCTAGCAACAAGGTGCAAGCGCATGATGATTGTGACCTCGGGAGTTTAAAGTGAGGGTTTGTGATTCTGTATTTAATTACAGTATGGACATATTGCTAATATGATAGCAATTCATTTTTGACAACTGGAGAATTTGTTTTCCAGTTGTCTAAAACTGTAAGTTAGGCTGCATCTGGAGTATTGCATTCAGTTCTGGCTGCCCCATTCTGTGTAGGAAGGATGTTGAGAAAGGAGGGAGCCTGTAGATGGAATTGGGTAGGATTGGAGAATGGGCTAAGAAGTTGCAGATGGAACACAGCACAGGGAACTGTATGGTCGTGCACTTTGGTAGAAGGAATAAGGGCATGGAGTATTTTCTAAATGGGAAGAGAATTCAGAGATTGAAGGTGCAAAGGGACTTGGGAGTCCTTGATCAGGACTCCCTAAAGGTTAACTTGTAGGTTGAGTCTGTAGTCGTCATCATCATGTGCCATACTCTGCCAGAGCCTCAGTGACCACTTTCTTCCACTGCGATCTGTTGGCAGTCAAACCTCTTGCATCTCTGGCGGTGAGGCTGGTCCACTTCTTGATGTTGTCAATCCAGGTTGTCCTCCGTCTGCCTTGGGAGCGGTTTCCTTCTACTCTACCTTCAAGCACAGTGCGTTCCAGTGTGTCATCAGTTCTTGAGATGTGTCCGAAAGTAGTCTGTAATAAGAAGGGCAAATGCAATGTTAGTATTCATTTCAAGAGGAGTAGAATATAAATGCAAGGATGTAATGCTGAGGCTTTATAAGCCATTGGTTATACTACATTTAGAGTACTGTGAGCAATTTTGGGCCCCATTTCTTTTTTAAAAAAAAAGAATGTGCTGGCATTGGTTCAAAGTTGAAAGTGAAATTTATTATCGGAGTGCATATGTGTCACCACATACAAGTCTTTTTCTGTGGGCCAAACTTAACAAATGTATAGAACAGTAACTGTAAGCTGTAAACATCAGGAATTGTTAACTGTAAACAAACTCTGCAAATGCAGATGTAAATAAATAGCAATAAATAACAAGCATGAAATAATTCAACGGAGTCCTTAAATGAGTGTAGTTATCTCCTTTTGCTCAGGAGCCTGAGGGTTGAGGGGTAGTAACTGTTCTCGAACCTGGTGGTGCAAATCCTTAGGCACCTGTACCTTCTACCTGATGGCAGCGGCGAGAACAGAGCTTGGCCTGAGTGGTGAGGATTTTTGATGATTGATGCTGCTTTTCTACGGCAACATTTCATTTAGATGTGTTCAATGGCTAGGAGGGTTTTACCGTGTATGTACTGGGCCAAATCCACTACCTTTTGTAGGAATTTCTGCTCAAAGGCATTGGTGTTCCCATCCCAGGCCATAATGCAGCCAGTCAGCACACTTTCCACCACACATCTATAGAAGTTTGCCAGGATTTTCAATGACATGCCGAACATCCGCAGCTTTTTATAGAATGTTGAGAGCGGAATTCTAATATTAAGGGAGATGAGGCTGAGTACAGGGCTACGGTAGGAAACTTTGTCACAATGGTGTGAGCAGCATTATCTGCAGCTTAATGTGAAAAAGACTAAAGAGCTGGTGGTAGACCTGAGGAGGGCTAAGGCACCGGTGACCCTTGTTTCCATCCAGGGGGTCAGTGTGGACATGGTGGAGGATTACAAATACCTGGGGATACGAATTGACAATAAACTGGACTGGTCAAAGAACACTGAGGCTGTCTACAAGAAGGGTCAGAGCCATCTCTATTTCCTGAGGAGACTGAGGTCCTTTAATATCTGTCGGACAATGCTGAGGATGTTCTATGGCGGCTAGTGCGATCATGTTTGCTGTTGTGTGCTGGGGCAGCAGGCTGAGGGTAGCAGACACCAACAGAATCAACAAACTCATTCGTAAGGCCAGTGATGTTGTGGGGATGGAATTGGACTCTCTAACAGTGGTGTCTGAAAAGAGGATGCTGTCTAAGTTGCATGCCATCTTGGACAATGTCTCCCATCCACTACATAATGTACTGGGTGGGCACAGGAGTACATTCAGCCAGAGACTCATTCCACCGTGATGCAACACTGAGTGTCATAGGAAGTCATTCCTGCCTGTGGCCATCAAATTTTACATCTCCTCCCTTGGAGGGTTAGACACCCTGAGCCAATAGGCTGGTCCTGGATTTATTTCCAGGCATAATTTACATATTACTATTTAGTTATTTATAGGTTTTATTGCTAAGTAATTACTTATGGTGCAACTGTAACGAAAACCAATTTCCCTCGGGATCAATAAAGTATAACTGTGACTATTAAACATATTTTTCTGTCTAAATAATTTCTGTTTTAAATTTATTTTGCAGATTTAAACAAAAATTCATTTCCTCAATGTATTAGGATTAATTGCTTAAAATGGCATCATCACCGTCAGAGTATACCATTGGTGGAGTGAGAATTCTTTTTCCATGCAAGGCATATCCATCTCAGCTTGCCATGATGAATTCAGTAAGTTCCACATATTTGTGTAATTGAGCACACATTTTGAATGATGATCTGCTTCTTAAGTTCTAAGTGGTAGACAGAATATGAGTGTCGTCTCTAGGGGAGCCAGATGGCACCAAGAAAACTCAACTTGTTGTAGGGTTGATTCCATTTGAAAACTGTGTGGTGAAGTTGACATTCAAATAACTAGGGGAAGGAGCTCTGAAGCATTATTTAAATCAATTGAGCATCCTGGTACTAGTGGAATCTGAGGAAAAGATTTATTTGACAGAACTAGGATTCTGCTCCTATGTCTTATGGTCTTGTGGCTGAAAGTAACCTTGTCAAATAATGCCTGAAAGAATAGACTAGTTGCAACTGGACAGGAAGCAGAAAGTCATTATGTAAACATTACATTATTTCTGCTTCAGTGAACCTTGTATATTTCATGCTGCAAACCTTAATTTTACCACTCTTAATGTTTCCAGTTTTTAATTATTTGAGAAGAGTTGCATTATTGGTTTGCATTTTTTACTAGATTTGTATTCCTGTATCAGTTGGAGAGTAGTAACAGTCTTAAGTGTAATGACCTCACTATTATTTATATTTTTGATCTTGATTGTGGGTGACTGGCTGAATTAATGGTGAGATGCACATTGGTCCGATTTGTTTTCATTCAGATCATTCGTGGTTTGAACTGCCAACAGCACTGCCTGTTAGAAAGTCCTACCGGAAGTGGAAAGAGTCTTGCATTGCTTTGCTCTGCACTGGCCTGGCAGCAGTCTCAATATGGTACACTTTATTTATTTCCTTGTATATTTTGTGCAGTTATGAAGAATTTACAATGCAGTTTTTATGTATCACTGCTGATTGTGTTACCATCACTAAATATATAGTAATTAATTTGTGAAAAATGAGAATATTGTCTATGTAAGTGAAAGGTGGGGACACCAAGTCAAAGAAACCTGCATGTTTAGCGTTATCAGGGGTTGAATTTAACAGAAAAAAACTAAGAATATTGTAGACTTAGAGAACTGAAAATATTAGGAATATCGTAATCATAGACAGGACTTAAACATTCTTTGTACTTACATGTTTGTGATGCTGCTGCAAGCAAAATTTTCGTTACACCTGTAGCTCACTGTACTTGTATGCATGAAAATATTACTTTCCAGGGTCAAATGTCTAACTCACCAGATTGTATTGTATTAAAACCTATTTTGCCATCAAGAAGACGAATTGACGAATACACAGGAGTTCAGACTAAAGTTATAAAAAAAAAAGTGCAGATTTTGGCAACAGAAAGTGATAAATAATAATGTGATAAAACTGTAAGAACAAAACAAAGGGTATGGAAAAAAATCTTACAACCAGTTTCAAAATGGCACAAATTTTGACAGTTTTTCGGTAAGTGGTGGTGGTCAGGAGCTATAGGAGTCCCTTAGTGAGTGTAGTCGCTATTACTAAGGAGAAAGTACTTGGGAAGCTGAAAGATCTGAAGGTCAATAAGCCATCTGGACAGATGGACTACACTCCTGGGTTCTGAAAGAGGTAGCTGAAGAGACTGTGGAGGCATTAGTAATGATCCTTCAATTGGAAACTAGACTGGAAAATTGTAAATGTCGCTCCAGTCTTTAAGAAGGGAGGGAGTCAGAAGAAAGAAAACTATAGGCCAGTTAGCCTGACTTCAGTGGTTGGGAAGATTTTAAGAGTCCATTATTAAGGATGAGGTTTCAGGGTACTTGGAGGCACATGATAAAAGAGACCAAAGTCAGCATTGTTTCCTTAAGGGGCAATCTTGCCTGACATCTGTTGGAATTCTATGAGGAAATAACAGGCAGGATAGACAAAGGAGTCAGTGGATGTTGTTTCCTTGGATTTTCAGAAGGCCTTTTATAAAGTGCCTCACACAAGGCTGCTTAACAAAATAAGAGCCCATGCTGTTACAGGAATGATGTTAGCATGGATAGAAGATTGGCAGGAGGCAAAGAACAGGAATAAAGGGGCGTTTCCTGGTAGACTGCTGGTGACTAATGGTGTTACACAACAGTCAGTGTTGGGACTGAATCTTTTCAAGTTGTATGTCAATGATTTGGATGATGAAATTGATGGCTTTGTGGCCAAGTTTGCAGAAGGGTAAGTTCCTTTAATGAATCTAATTACCTTAAGAGTAGGTAATGGAGGCAGCAGTTAGGGCAGTCAAGTGCTCCGTGTGCAGTATGTGGGAAGTCAGGGCAAGCACAATCGTCCCTGATGACTGCACCAATAAAAGGTGCATCCAGCTGCAGCTCCTCACAAACTGAGTTAGGGAGCTGGAGCTGGATGAACTTCGGATCATTCGGGAGGCAGAGGCAGAAATAAGCAGGATTTACAGGGAGATAGTCACCCCTAAGAGTCAGGAGACAGGTAGCTGGGTGACTGTCAGGAGAGAGAAGGGGAATAGACAGAATGAGCAGAGCACCCCTGTGGCCGTTCCCACCAATTATAAGTATATCATTTTGGATACTGTTCATGGGGACGACTTACCAGGGACAAGTTGCAGTGGTGGCGTCTCTGGCACCGAGACGGGACCCTCAGCTCAGAAGGGAAGGAGGGAAAAGAGGAGAGCAGTAGTGATAGGGGATTTGATAGTTAGGCGGACAGATAAGAGGTTCTGTGGAAGAGATTGAGAATCCCAGATGGTCTGTTGTCTCCCTGGTGCCAAGGTCAGCGATACCTTGGATCGAGTTCTCAGTATTCTCAAGAGGGAGGGTGAGCAGCCGGATGTCGTGGTCCATGTAGGGACCAATGACGTCGGTAGGAAGAGTGAGGAGGTCCTGAAAGGTGAGTTTAGGGAGTTGGGCGCCAAGTTAAAGGACAGGACCTCCAGGATAGCAATCTCAGGATTGCTACCAGTGCCATGTGCAGGCGGGTTTAGAAATAATAAGATAGCATAGATCAACACGTGGCTGAAAACATGGTGCATGAGGGAGAGCTTCAAATTTATAGATAATTGGGCAGTTTTCCAGGGAAGGTGGGACCTGTTCCGGCGGGATGGTTTACATCCGAACTGGAGGGGGACAAATATTCTTTCAGGTAGGTTTGTTAGAGAGGCTCCTGTGGATTTAAACTAGATACAAGTGGGGAGGGGAACCAGAGTGTAGGAACAGATGTAGGGGAGAAGGAAGAAAAAGAAAATAGTAAAGTTGTTTACACCGTCAGTGATAAACAGAGTAAGAGGTGGAAAATTTCTTAAATGCATTTATTTTAATGCTAGGAGCATTGTAAGAAAGGTGGATGAGTTTAGAGCATGGATTGATACCTGGAAGTATGATGTTGTAGCTATTAGTGAAACATGGTTGCAGGAAGGGTGTGATTGGCAACTAAATATTCCTGGATTTTGTTGCTTCAGGTGTGATAGAATCGGAGGGACAAGGGGGGAGGTGTTGCATTGCTTGTCAGAGAAAATATTACAGTGGTGCTCTGGCAGGACAGATTAGAGGGCTTGTCTAGGGAGGCTATTTGGGTGGAATTGAGGAATGGGAAAGGTGTAGTAACACTTATAGGGGTGTATTATATACCACCTAATGGGGAGCGAGAATTGGAGGAACAAATTTGTAAAGAGATAGCAGATATTTGTAGTAAGCACAAGGTTGTGATTGTGGGAGATTTTAATTTTCCACACATAGACTGGGAAGCCCATACTGTAAAAGGGCTGGATGGTTTGGAGTTTGTAAAATGTGTGCAGGATAGTTTTTTACAGCAATACATAGAGAAGGGGCAGTGTTGGATCTCCTAGGGAATGAGTTAGGTCAGGTGATGGAGGTATGTGCTGGGGAGCACTTCGGGTCCAGTGATCACAATGCCATTAGTTTCATTATAATTATGGAGAAGGATAAGTCTGGACCCAGGGTTGAGATTTTTGATTGGAGAAAGGCTAACTTTGAGGAGATGCAAAAGGATTTAGAAGGAGTGGATTGGGGCAAATTGTTTTATGGGAAGGATGTGATAGAGAAATGGAGGTCATTTAAAGGTGAAATTTTGAGGGTACAGAATCTTTATGTTCTTGTTAGGTTGAAAGGAAAGGTTAAAAGTTTGAGAGAGCCATGGTTTTCAAGGGATATTGGAAACTTGGTTCGGAAAAAAAGAGATACCTACAATAAATAGGCAGTGTGGAGTAAATGAGATGCTCGAGGAATATAAAGAATGTAAAAAGAATCTTAAGAAAGAAATTAGAAGAGCTAAAAGAAGATACGAGGTTGCTTTGGCAAGTAGGGTGAAAATAAATCCAAAGTGTTTCTACAGTTATATTAATAGCAAAAGGGTAGTGAGGGATAAAATTGGTCCCTTAGAAAATCAGAGTGGACAGCTATGTGTGGAACCAAAAGAGATGGGGGAGATTTTGAACAATTTCTTTTCTTCGGTATTCACTAAGGAGAAGGATATTGAATTGTGTAAGGTAAGGGAAATAGGTAGGGAAGTTATGGAAACTATGATAATTAAAGAAGAGGAAGTACTGGTGCTTTTAAGGAATATAAAAGTGGATAAGTCTCCAGGTCCTGACAGGATATTCCCTAGGACCTTGAGGGAAGTTAGTGTAGAAATAGCAGGGGCTCTGACAGAAATATTTGAAATGTCATTAAAAACGGGGATGGTGCCGGAGGATTGGCATATTGCTCATGTTGTTCCATTGTTTAAAAAGGGTTCTAAGAGTAAACCTAGCAATTATCGGCCTGTAAGTTTGACGTCAGTGGTGGTTAAATTGATGGAAAGTATTCTTAGAGATGGTATATATAATTATCTGGATAGACAGGGTCTGATTAGGAATAGTCAACATGGATTTTTGCATGGAAGGTCATGTTTGACAGATCTTACTGAATTTTTTGAAGAGGTTACTAGGAAAGTTGACGAGGGTAAAGTGGCGGATGTTGTCTATATGGACTTCAGTAAGGCCTTTGACAAGGTTCCACACGGAAGGTTAGTTAGGAAGGTTCAATCGTTAGGTATTAATATTGAAGTAGTGAAATGGATTCAGCAGTGGCTAGATGGGAGATGCCAGAGAGTAGTGGTAGATAACTGTGTGTCAGATTGGAGGACGGTGTCTAATGGTGTGCCTCAGGGATCTGTACTGGGTCCAATGTTGTTTGTCATATATATTAATGATCTGGATGATGGGGTGGTAAATTGGATGAGTAAGTATGCAGACGATACTAAGATAGGTGGAGTTGTGGATAATGAATTAGGTTTTCAAAGCTTGCAGAGAGATTTAGGCCAGTTAGAAGAATGGGCTGAAAGATGGCAGATGGAGTTTAATGCTGATAAATGTGAGGTCTACATTTTGGTAGGACTAATCAAAGTAGGACATACATGGTAAATGGTAGGGCACTGAAGAATGCAGTAGAACAGAGGGATCTAGGAATAGTGGTGCATAGTTCCCTGAAGGTGGAATCTCATGTGGATAGGGTGGTGAAGAAAGCTTTTGGTATGCTGGCCTTTATAAATCAGAGCAATGAGTATAGGAGTTGGGATGTAATGTTGAAATTGTACAAGGCATTGGTAAGGCCAAATTTGGAGTATTGTGTACAGTTCTGGTCACTGAATTGTAGGAAATATGTCACAAAATAGAGAGAGTACAGAGAAGATTTACTAGAATGTTACCTGGATTTCAGCACCTAAGTTACAGAGAAAGGTTGAACAAGTTGGGTCTTCATTCTTTGGAGCGTAGAAGGTTGAGGGTGGACTTATTAGAGGTATTTAAAATTATGAGGGGGATTGATAGAGTTGACGTGGATAGGCTTTTTCCGTTGAGAGTAGGAGAGATTCAAACAAGAGGACATGAGTTGAGAGTTAAAGGGCAAAAGTTTAGGGGTAACATGAGGGGGAACTTCTTTACTCATAGAGTGGTAGCTGTGTGGAACGAGCTTCCAGCAGAAGTGGTAGAGGCAGGTTCGATATTGTCATTTAAAGTAAAATTGGATAGCTTTATGGACAGGAAAGGAATGAAGGGTTATGGGCTGAGTGCAGGTCGGTGGGACTAGGTGAGAGTAAGCGTTTGGCACGGACTAGAAGGGCTGAGATGTCCTGTTTCCATGCTGTTATATGGTTTATATTATATGATACAAAGGTAGGTGGAGGGGCAGGTGGTGAAGCAGGGAGTTTGCAAAAGGGCTTGAGACGGATTAGGAGAATGGGCAAAGAAGTGGCAGATGGAATATAGTGTAGTGAAGTGTGTGGTCATGCACTTTGGTAGAAGGAATAAAAGTGTAGACAATTTTTTTTTTAAAGGGGAGAAAATTTAGAAATTAGAGGTGCAAAGGGGATTGGGAGCCCTCATGCAGGATTCCCTAAAGGTTAACTTGCAGGTTGAATTGGTTGTAAGGAAGGCTAATGCAATGTTAGCATTCACTTTAAGAGGACTAGAGTATAAAAGCAAGGATTATATGCTGAGGCTTTATAAGGTATTGGTCAGACTGCACTTGGAGTATTCTGAGAAGTTTTGGGTCTCCTTACCTATGAAAAGATGCGTTGGCATTGGAGAGGTTCCAGGGGAGGGTTATGAGAATGTTCCCAGAATTGAAAGGGTTAATGTATGAGGAGAGTTTGATGGCTCTGGGCCTGTAGTCACTGGAGTTTAGAAGAATGGGGCGGGGGGTCTCATTAAAATCTGTTGAATATTGAATAGTGGATATGGAGAGAATGTTTCCTACTTGGGGTGAATATTGAACCCAAGGGCACAGCCTCGGAATAGAGGGACTTCCATTTAGAAAAGAGATAAGTAGGAATTTCTTTAGCCAGTGGGTGGTGAACCTTTGGAATTTGTTGCCACAGATGGGGGTGAAGGCCAAGTGATTGGCTATATTTAAGGTGGCGGTTGATAGGTTCTTAGTCAGGGCATCAAAGGTTACGGAGAGAAGGCTGGAGAATGAGGTTGAGGGGGAAAATGGATCAACCATGATGCAACGGAATGGAAAAGCAGAGTCAAGTGGCCCAATTCTGCTCCTGTGCTTTATGGTCTTAAACTTATAACAAAGCTGCAATAGGGCAATTGACCATTTTGTTCAATTTCTTTCTCATACTGTACAAAGTTGTGACATTCCTAGTATTGGGTAACAAATTTGCAAGATAACTGTTGATCCTATAAGTACTGTAATGAATGATTTGTTTTGTAGAGAAAACTGGAAAAGGAAATTGCTTCAATGACTGTAAGAAACAAGAAAGCCCACTTGTCTGTTTCTGTGTCTGTCACGGAACGAAAATACCTCCTGATCCAACAGCAGTGACAGAACAGGTCAGCTCAACTGCTGCAGAAAATGAAAAACCCTCAAGTTTAAATCAAGGTACTGGTGAGCTATCTTGTATAGCTATTTATATGAAGCATATCTATAAATATTTTTTTCTGCTTGGTGTCTGTCCAAATGGGCCTAGTACTAACTCAAGATTTTTAAGCCATTTAATTCATTTCTAAATCCTTATAGATTCATTTTGCTTGGATTTCCCTATCTCAGTATGAAAGATTACTCAAGCTATTGGAATAAAAATAACACACACAAAATGCTGGAGGAACAAATCAGGCAGCATCTCTGGAGGGAAATGAACAGCTGACTTTTCGGGCTGAGACCCTTCATCAGGACTAGAAAGGAAGAGGGCAGAATCTTGTGTGTGTTGCTCAAGATTTCCAGCATTTGCTGAATTTCTTATGTTTAGAATAAAAGTAATAAAGAATTTCAGAGATGTGGGAATTGTGGACACCTGAGAATTCAAAAGTTTGGCGTGTTAAGAGTTGGAGACCAGTACAAGGACTGGAAACCAGGAAATTACAGGTTCTTGATATGAAGCTTTTCCATTGGGATTAAAGTATAAATGCAGCCATTCCATGAGGTATTGTTTTTCATTTCCCACAGTATTTTCAAACTCCTGTGGTATTGTATACATTACTATGAAGCTATATTTAAAGTTTTAAACATGTGACATCTGAAGAGTAAGAAGGATTGTGACTCTGGAAGGAGGAGTTACTGAAGTGAATCAAAAGAAATCATAGAATTATTAAGGCACAAAAGGAAACCCTGTATGGTTAATCAAGTCTATGGTAGCTCCAGTAAATCTTTACTGTGCCTTCCTCTAGGATCTTCACGTTCTTCCTAAAGTGGGCAACCAGAAATGGACAATACTCCTAATTACTGGCGTAACCAGTGTTTTGTACTGTTTAAGATGGACTCTCTGCTTTGGTTTTCTTTGGCTCTATTTATGAATTCCAGGACCCCATGTGCTTTATTACTCATTCTTTCAGTATGCTTTTCTACTTTCAAGTGTGTGTGCACAAAAATATCTAGTTTTTGTTCCTACAAGACCTTTAGAACTATAGCATTTAGTCTCTATTGTCTTCCTTTATTTTTGCCATCGTGAATTATTTCAGACTTGTGTCAAATTTCATCTGTTATCTCACTACCCGTTCGGTCAGCTTGGGTGAAAGAAAATGTTAAAAGTGTGAAGGATGTTGCAGATCCTGAGTTGGTGGTATTACTCTGGTGCTATGAGGTGCCTATTGTATGTTGGCCATTTCTCAGAAATCTCTAGAATGCTATGGATCACTGCCTCACTGTAGGTTGCAAGCTTGGCTTCGTTTTCCTCAGATGGCCCTTCTGGTTCAAAGGTATAAGTTAATGTCAGAGAATTGTATACATCCTGAAATGCTTTTGAGTACTGGATACAGATGGGTTTCATTATTGATGCTTGGTATCACTGATGGGCAGGGTTGCAGTGCAGTGATGGGCAAAGAATGGTGCCAAAAACCAAAAAAAAAATCCAGCGAGTTGATGTAACAAGATGTTTTCGCTCACAGAACAGCCACTCGCTGGATTTATTTTTGTTTTTGGCACCATTTTTTGTAAACTCCAGAGTCTGTTGTGCATAAAAATCCCAGGAGATCAGCAGTTTCTGAGATACTCAAATCACCCTGGGCAGCACCTAATTAATTAGCTTGTTTATTTTGGCTTTTTTCTTAAAGATGTGCAGGACACGCTCCGGTTAGCACTGCACCCCTGCTGATCGGTGACTTCTGGTGTATGGGAAGTGTTCCATGTTGACCAGTCTTGATTCTTGATGATGTTTGTACAAGTGTGGTTTGGTTATGGACCTTGGTTTTCTAGCTGTTTGGGACTAGGGACCATATCTTTGCATGATTCACTTTAGAACTGGGTTCCCCAATGTGCATGTATGTAAGTTTTGTGACTTGTTGTCTGCAGTTGTTGTTATCTTGGTTCTGGAGTAGAGGTGATAAAGTTTCAGTAGTTTTTCCACTTGTCCTGTAGATCAGCTTCACTCCAGCAGAGAGCTTGTTAAGTTGAGGAGAGGTATGACATGAACGTATGAAAAGAGTTTTGTGACAACACATCCTTTCATGACTTCAGTCTGCATTGGCTCTGTGGTGAAGGGCTATAGATAAATTTGGGAATAGGATAAGAGTGAAGTAAATGCTTTGTACAAAAAAACCAAATAAATTAAGAAGTTGCCCAATGATTTTACAAGTTCTAATATTCTTGATGTGGTCGTGTGAGAAAGAGCTACTGAAATAAATATTATTGGAGCAATTAAATAATAATATTAAGATTAGGCTGGGCTATTTGTTAGGTCCAGAATGGTTAATGATATAGCTATGAAATTAACATGTTGCAACTAACAATTAATAGAACCATAAAATTAAATAAAGCTATTAGATTGGAACTAAAACATATAAGAGAACTGACAGGCAATGGAATGAATAAAATATGGTATTAATATGAAAAATAAACAAATTGAACAAAAATTAAATAATATCAAGGCAGTAAAAATGAAATGTTAGAAATCTTTGAGCATCAATGAAGCCAATGTTATGTGGTGTGGTTTCCCAAGAAACTAATGGCACAATTATTATGAATTTGCAAAAAAAAGAATGTTGAGTAAAGGAGAATGGATGAAGTAGCATAAGGGTGACTTCAGGCCTGACAGAATGAAAGTGGAACATTATTTAAATGTTCGTATATTTGTAGGTTATTAGCGAAAAAAATTGCAATCTGATTCTGGATTTTACCACAATGACATCTGGTGGTGAAACTCCAGCATGACAAGCAGATAAACCTTCCTTATTATAAAATTGATGATAATAGTGACAAATTATGAAATATCAACTTAACCTTTGAGTTTAGGAAGTGTGTACTGCCTGGAAGGAATTGACATTGGTGAGCAATTAAAATTATCAACTTTTGGCATCAATGCAAGTATGTTTAAAGGAGGAAATCGAGAAGTTGATATTGATAATTGGATTATTATTGTCACATGTACAAGTACCCTGGAAAAACTGTTTTGCAAGCCATCTATACAGATAATTTCATCACATCAGTGAATTGAAAGGAAAAACAATAACAGAATGCAGAGGGTCCCACAGTAACATAACGGTTAGTGCGACACTATTACAGCTCAGGGTGTTTTGGAGTTCATTTCTGGTGCTGTTCCATAAAGATTCTCTGTATGTCCTCTCTGTGGAATTTATGAGTTTTTCCCCTGGTGCTCTGGTTTCCTCACACAGTCCAAAGTCATACCAGGTAGGATGATTGATTATTGTAAATTGTTCCATGGTTAGTTTAGGATTAATTGGAGTTGTGGGGTTGCTTGGGCAGTGTGGCTGGAAGGGCCTACTCTGTGCTGTGTCACCAAGTAAGTAAATAAACTGAATGTTAGAGTTACAGACAGTACTGTAAATACTGTAAAAGTGCAGAACAAAGGCCACAACAAAGATTGAGCTTTAAAGTCCATCTTGTGGTAACAGGGGGGACCATTTAATAGTCTTACATTAGTGGGTTAGAAGCCTTGAACTTCATGGTATGTGAGGAGGGAGAAGAGAGAATGTCCAAGGTGGGTGGGTGTCTTGGATTATGTTACTTTACCAAGGTAGTGAGAACTGTAGACAGAGCCATGGAGGAGAGACTGGTTTTTGTGATATGTTGAGCTATGTCCACAACCTTCTGCAATTTATGGCGGTCTTGGATAGAGCAGTTGCTATAGCAAGCTGTGAAGCATGTGCTGATTTAAAAAAAATGGTAGGGGACATGGCAAATTCCTCTAGCTTTCTGAGAAAGTAGAGGCGCCGGTGTGCTTGCTTCGTATCTACATGGTTGGAGCAAGTCAGGTTCCCTCCTAAGAAGTTCTCAACCCTCCTGACCTCAGCACCATTCATATAAATGTGCTCATTGTACCCCTTTCTGAAGTCAGTGGCCGCTTTTTTGTTTTGTTGACAGATTTGAATTGAATTGAATTTATTTCTTGCATCCTTCACATGCATGAGTAAAAATCTTTACGCTACATCTCCATCTGAATGTGCAATGTGCAAATTATAGTATGTACAGTAAGATGTACAATGGAACAGTCAATATAGTTTAGAAATTCAATTGTCAGCATAAAGTAATCAGTCTGATGGCCTGGTGGAAGAAGCTGTCCTGGAGCCTGCTGGTCCTGGCTTTAATGCTGTGGCACAGTTTCCTGTATGGTAACAGCTGGAACAGTTTGTGGTTGGCGTGACTCAGATCCCCAATTTTCCTTTGGGCCTTTTTTACACACCTGTTGCTGTAAATGTCCTGAATAGTGGGAAGTTTACATCCACAGATGCACTGGGCTGTCCACACCTGCGACTGAGGAAAGTACAGTTCCCATACCAGGCAGTGATACAGCCAGTCAGGATGCTCTCGGTTGTGCCCCTGTAGAAAGTCCTTGGGATTTGAGGACTCATGCTGAATTTCATCAACTGTCTGAGGTGAATGAGGCACAGTTGTGCTTTTTTCATCACACAGCCAGTATGTACAGATCAAGTGAGGTCCTCGGTGATGTGTAAACCGAGGAACTAGAAACTATTCAGCCTTTCAACCCCAAATCCATTGATGACGATAGGGGTGAGCTTGCCTCTGTTCCTCCTGTAGACCATAACCAGCTCATTTGTTTTGGCAACATTAGGGAGAGGTTGTTTTCTTGACACCCCTGTGTCAGGGTGATGACTTCTTCTGTAGGCTGCCTCATTATTATTTGAGATAAGGCCAATCAATGTAGTATCATCTGCAAAGTTACTTAGCAGATTGGAGCTGTGGGTAGCGGCACAGTCATGGGTGTACGGAGAGTAAAGGAGGGGCTTAGGACACATCCCTGGGAGGCTCCTGTGTTGAAGGGCAGAGGTGAGGGAGCCCACTCGTACCACCTGCCAGCGATCTGACTGGAAGTTCAGGATCCAGCTGCACAAGGCAGGGTGAAGGCTGAGGTCTCTGAGCTTCTTGTCAAGCCTGGAGGGAATTATGGTGTTGAATGCTGTACTGTAGTCCAAGAACAGCATCCTCACATTAGCATCCCTCCTATCCAGGTGTGTAAGGACGATGTGTAGAACTGTGGCTGTTGCGTCATCTGTCAGTTTGTTGTGTCAGTAGGTGAATTATAGGGTGTCCAGTGTGGTTGGTAGCGTGCTGCAGATGTAGTCCTTGACCAGCCTGTCAAAGTATTTGCTTATTATTGAGGTGAGTGTGATAGGACGCTAGTTGTTTAGATGTGTTACCTTGATCTTTTTGAGTACAGGGGGAAAGATTGTTATTATGATACCACACCACTAGGCTGTCTATCTCCTTCCTGTTCTCTGACTGATCATTTTGAGATTCAGCCCACTACAGTGGTGTCACTTGTAAATTTGCAGAGATGCTCTGTTTGTCACTGACTGCTTTAAAATGTTCATAAATACAGTACAAGAAATGTTTTGTATTTTCTATCACTCTGACTCCAGTTTGTGTCTTTGCTAAATGTTACTCCCTCATACAACTTCATCTGTCACCCATTTCTGTCTTCCTCATGCTACATTTGCTGAGGTACAGTGATGAGCTGGTTTGGTATACTGTATTTGGTTTTTTTTATTTTGGTATGGAAGACATTACTGTGGAGTCCAAGTTCCCAACAGAAGCAGTTGTTTGGGAGCTGCTAGATTTTGATCAGTTGGGATAAAGTGATCAAGGCCCATAAAATGCATTTGGTTTCAAGCACAGGCAGAGTAAACAGAGACTAAATAATAGGATTTAGTAGTACTAGATTACAGAAATGAAATAAGATGAACAGCACCGGCCTTCATTTGTGTACTTTGCTATCTACACCTTGAGTTGGGAGATTCTATTGTACCCTGTTGAAGTTTGGTAGTGGATGATGAAGCACTGTTGTTGGAAGCCACAACAGACTTGTTAATACCTTAATATTATATCAGTGCTTATTGCTGAGCGTATAGGAAAATATAAATATTTTAAGTGGAATTCTTGTTGTTTGAATAACATTCTTCAGTAAGCAAATTGCCCAATATGAATTTTGATATATTACACTAATTATTACTAGTGACAGTTATTCTTACTTAAATATGATTCTCACTGATATTGAAAATTATTTCCCACACAAATGTTGATTTTATATATTTCACTTGGTTTACCAAAGTTTTGTAATGCAGTTCAGTTGCTTGTATTTCTTTTGTAATAGCTTGTCTGTTTGTGGGCCATATCCTCTCAGATCATTGTGATGTACAGCTGCTTGTGCCTTTAGCTCTGTAAGCTTGGTATTTTAAAGTCGTTAATCAACAAATTCTATACCACCTTGTTCATGTTTTGTTAATATTATAGGTAATCAAACTGTTAATGTAATGCATATAAACAATCAATGTTTTTTTTCTGTTTTTCCAGATGCTGCATATAGTCCAAGGAATACATTGTCCTCCAAACTGCATACCATGATGAAAGCAGCTTTAAATAAGAGTGATGATGATTTTCAGTCAGAGAAAAAGCGAATGCGTATGCCTGTAAATGATCCAAAGGTATTATCCTTTTTTGTTCTCATACTATTATTTGTATGACTTAGTAAATTGCTAGCTTTCCACTAATTAGATTGACGTGATGGATTCATTCTGGCTTCTATTCCTACTACGTAATGCAACAGAATTCTTGGAATATGTGATAATGATTAGAAAATAACAAATTTTTGAGAATATTTAGCATGATGCTGGGTTAGAAATAAGAGTGTCTTTTGGAGTTTAAAGGTTCTGGCATTTTGATCTTGTGAGAATAAACTGAGAAAGCCAGTCAGTAGGTTAAAGTAGATGATTAACTTTTCAAGTAAAAGAAATTAATTGAGTACAACCTCAGAAGTCATTCAGCTGCTTGTATTGCAACTTGTATAGCCAAACATCTTTGCTCCTTCTGGCCAAGTTAATGAAATCAGTAAAGACACAGAAAAGTTTTAGATAATGTTATTGGTTTTTAACTGAAAGGTGAAACTGTAGTCCAGCAGTTCAATCATCTTAATAAAATCTCAAACATATATACTATAATGTGACTGCAGCAACAATTTTTTATATACTAGCTTTTAATAGGTTGGGTTGGGATTGCAGAGGGTCTTAGCTAACTTCTCTGGAGTATTTTTAATCAAAGAATTGACACCAGCCCAACTGAACATATATTAGGGGAGATGATTTAAAAGGAGGAAAGAGAAGATATTGTGAGGGAATTCACAATTTGAATATTCAGAACGTAGTGATTTTCTTTGGGAATTTTCAAGCGTGCAAGATTAGAGAATGTAGAGATT
This sequence comes from Mobula hypostoma, assembly GCF_963921235.1. Lineage (NCBI taxonomy): Eukaryota > Metazoa > Chordata > Chondrichthyes > Myliobatiformes > Myliobatidae > Mobula > Mobula hypostoma. Next base: position 6,943,703 of record NC_086119.1, on the reverse strand, counting down.
TTGGGAGGATACAGGGCTGGAGGAGATTAGAGTTAAAAAGAGTAGGGACTTGAAAACAATGGGAGAATTTTAACATGGAAGCATGATTTACCATGGCTAGTGTCAGCAGAAATCTGGGGGAAAAACTGAATGGAACATGATGGGAGTTGAGAAATGGAGGCAGCATTATAGAATGCTTATGGAGAGTAAACTTGAACAGAGAATACTTGAATGGAGTAATATCAAGTCTAGATATAAATATAGTAGACATCTAGATGAGGGCTTTTAAATTGAGCTGAGGTTCGTGTTGAACTGCCAAACCCATGCACTTTGAAGAAAATCTGTTTTAATAATAAGATTCTACAATATTTTAAATCTGCTTTTTCACAGTAGAAAATGTCTGTTTACTGAATTTTCATAGTGTTTTCAAGTTGCTCACTTCTGAACTGTGTAAGATCTTCTATGTTAAACTAAAAACAAAACTACTGGAAAATGAGAATCTTTGAGATTTAATCTCTGGTTTGCATTTCAGTTTTAAGCATACATTTTTCTAAAAAATCTATCAGTGAAATGTTTCTAGCAATTCACACTCTTTCCACCTCCCATTGTCGTAAAATGAAGTATGTTGAAGCTGGTACCAAATGGTCTCTTTTTTTAAAAATATATAATTTTGCAGATTCGAAAGCGGAGGTGCTTTGAGAAAGGAGTATTTTATATTGATTGCGATGATGTGACTTTGGATCAAGGGGATACTGGATCATGCAAGATGAATGTAAATTCTGAGGAACCACATGTTTTACATTCCCCACAAGTATGTTGTATGCAGTAATTTTTTGAGGTTTCTGTTGCTTTAATTATTAGAAAATTAATGTACTAGTGAAATGCTCTATTTTAAAATGGTCTTTTAATCATGTTATAAATCTAATTAACTGGTTTTGGATTGTGGGCAAAACCAGCATACGCTGAGAATCTTAAATAAAAACAGAAAATGCTAGAAACATTCAACAGGTCAAGCAGCATCAATGGGAAGAGAAACAATGAGGTGTCAAGAACTCATCACATTCTCTTTTTTCCCCCACCTCTCTCGCATTAGTTTTCTCACTTTTCTGAATGTGTTTACTTTTCACACTGATGTTAATTGACCTGATGATGCCTTTAGCATATTCTGTTTTTTTTTGTTCTCCATGGTTGTTCTCGAAAAAGTGGTGGTGAGCCTCTGTAATCCTTCAGTGATGGATTTATTTTCAAGATTTAGACCAATGTCAATAAAGGTATAAACAATCAAAGTTGGTCCAAGTTAGCCTTTTGCTGACATAGAAGGGAATCTGCAGGTGGTAATGATCCCATCTGTCTGTTGCCCTTATCTTTCTTGATGATAGAGTTTGAAAAGATGAATTTTAAACTTGCAGATCGTAACTTCCTCTTTGAGAATTCATGATGATTTTCTAATTGGCGTGCTGTCAGTAAGGGTAAAGATGTAAATACTGTATTTTGTAAATTGAATATTATATTTTACACAAAACCAAATATTTCATAATAGAATTCTGCAGTTTAATGGGATTAATTTGCTTGCTCAATTTATAGAGTGTTGTAGTGAGGATTAACATTAAAGGAGGTTAGGTTCGGGAGTATTTGGCCCTCTTGGTGTACTTTGAAATCCTGGCTGACTTCTCATCTAAATCCATTTTCCTGCATTTCTACAAAATACCTGAGCAGTAGAAGACTGATTTTCCTTAACACTTTTTATTTAAGAATTGATTTAATTAGTGTGAGGGTTATGTTTGATACAAAACTACTACTTGACCTAGCTTCAGTCGCCATTTGCAAAAGGAAATTCTGAATAATCTTTCTGGGAGGGTGTAGACCAGTTCCAATCGAAATTTGGCCTTTACAGGGTCTTTCCTAGAATTTTCAGTAGCAGTACATCCATTTGTATTCAAAGATAAGCATTAAGAAATTTTGGTCAATAGTTGGTAGTCTGATTATTTTCCGTTATTTGAGATCCTGTTGTTTAAAGAAACCAAGATCTTCTTACGCAGAGGTGAGAACACTATTGAATCAAAACTGACATCTAAATTTGGAAAGAAAAAGGGCAATTTTGAGAGGAAAATAAATCGCCTTCTTGTGAAGCTCTAAGTCATCTACTTAAAATATTTAGAGATGGTTTAAAAATTTGTTTTTGTGGCTTTTGTTTATGAATAAACCTAATATAATAATTACTTGGCAAGTTGTAAACAATTAGAATGGTTTTTCCATCGTATTCTGATATACAGGTGTACTTCAGAAAAAGTAATGGATTCTTTCAACATGATGAATAAACTTAGAAGCACAAAGATGGAATGCATTTGATCTGATGTGCTCCTTGCATTTACTGTCTCTGTTATACCCATGGCTGTGCTTTTTCAGCCGTGCTGGTCCAAATGTTTTCATGGTCTTGCTGCTGCGACCATCCTAAGAAGTGGCATGGAATGTGAGTGGGTGATCCCGAGGCCTGGCCTCCTGGTCTGTGCTTTTGTCCTTTTGAATGCTTGCTGCTATCAAAGGCTATTTTAGCAGCTTCTAAGGCTACATCCACACTACACTGGATAATTTTGAAAACAAAGCTTTTTCTCTTCGTTTTGACCCTCCGTCCATACTGAAACGGAGTATTCATCCCCCGAAAACGGAGATTTTCTAAAACACTCTCCAGAGTGTGTAAATTTGAAAACGATTGTTTCACGTTGTAGTGTGGACGGGGTAAACAGAGAGATTTTAAAACGTTGTCATGACAACACAACAACAATGCTTTTTCTGCTTCTGCTTGGTGCTGTGCAAGCACTGCCGGACGGCTGTTACAATGCGCAGTCAGTGTGAACGGCGTGAGAGTTAAATTGTAAAGTAAGCTTTTTTTGACTAGATCCCCTAAATTGAATTGATTGAGTCTATCTTTAAAAATATTAATGTCAGAAATACTGCGCAGGTCTGGCGGCAGAAGATTCCACTCTCTTGTTGATCTTGGGTAGAGGACGGCTTCATGCGTGTGTTGTTTACTTTGTTGTCTACGTTAATAGTTTGGAATTAAACATCTCTACTGGTTTGCTGACTATGTAGTCGTTTGTAATTCGCAGAAACAGCTCGACTTCATTGTCTGTCTAAACGAAGAAGTCCGGTCTGATTTTTCCAGCGGAGGTTTTCTTTGTATTCCTCGAAGACATTGTTGAAAACTTTCTTTCGCTGTTGTTGTTGGTATTCTAGTTTAATTCTATGGAAGTAGCACAACGCAGCCGTAGAAACGTAAATATTATACCGTTTCCTCTTTGCTTGTTTTCTGTAGATGTGTCTGCGCATGCCCAGTAGGAGTAGATTCGCCCAAGTATCCATTTTGGTGTGGACAGAGATATTTTGAAAAACGCGTAATGTGGATGCCTGTCGTTTTCACTCAAAACCGGCGTTTTCAAAATTATCTGGTCTAGTGTGGACGTAGCTTAAGTGTTTCTGTTGATCAGTGATAACAAAAAATATTTGAAATAGATATAATTAATGAAAAAATACTTAAAATTTAAAGAATGAAGGATTAATTTTCAAGGACTCAGAATCGGAATCGAGTTTATTATCACTGGCATGTGTCGTGAAATTTGTTAACTTAGCAGCAGCAGCAGTTCAATGCAATACATAATATAGAAGAAAGTAAATAAATCAATAACAGTATAGGTATATTGAATAGATTAAAAATTGTGTTTTAAAAAAAACAGAAATAATGTATATTAAAAAAAGTGAGGTAGTGTCCAAGGGTTTAGTGTCCATTTAAGAGAATCGGATGGCAGAGGGGAAGAAGCTGTTCCTGAATTGCTGAGTGTGTGCCTTTAGGCTTCTGTACCTCCTACCTGATGGTAACAGTGAGAAAAGGGCATGCCCTGGGTGCTGGAGGTCCTTAATAATGGACGCTGCCTTTCTGAGACACCGCTCACTAAAGATGTCCTGGGTACTTTGTAGGCTAGAACCCAAGATGGAGCCGACTAAATTTACAAGCCTCTGCAGCTTCCTTTGGTCCTGTGCAGTAGCATCCCCATACCAGACAGTGATGCAGCCTGTCAGAATGCTCTCCATGGTACATCTATAGAAGTTTTTGAGTGTATTTGTTGACATACCAAATCTTTTCAAACTCCTAATGAAGTATCGTCGCTGTCTTGCCTTCTTTATAACTTCATCGATGTGTTGGGACCAGGTTAGATCCTCAGAGATCTTGACACCTAGGAACTTGAAACTGCTCATTCTCTCCTGATCCCTCTGAGGATTGGTATGTGTTCCTTCATCTTACCCTTCCTGAAGTCCACAATCAGCTCTTTCGTCTTACTGATATTTAGTGCCGGGTTGTTGCTACAACACCACTCCACTAGTTGGCACATCTCGCTCCTGTATGCCTTCTCGTTACCGTCTGAGATTCTACCAACAATGGTCGTATCATAAGCAAATTTTTAGATGGTGTTTGAGTTATGCTTACCCACACAGTCAGGTTACTTGTCTGAGTGCTACTGGTACCCAGTACTACCTGTCGGGTGGTCGGCGACTAAACCGCGCCCCCGCCCCACCAGGCTTGCCTGGTGAGGTGGGTGGCTAGACACCCTGCAGGACGAGAAACAAGACCTGTCAAAGGGCGGATGAATCCTCTCATAGGGTCAACGGCCATCTGGCAAACACGTGCCGTGAAGTGCGGAAAGGGCATCCCTTGCATTGAAGCTTGGTCTGGCCATTCACTGCAACAGAACTTCCCCCAGCTGTCTTGGACCTCACCATGCCGCTGGATCCGGGACGGGATGTTGAGAGGGTGGGTCTGGACCTGTGCAACCCCCTATTCACCTAAAATCCACTCACGCACACACTGTTCCTTTCTGAGGAGTGGGGTACCACCCCACTAACTGACTGAAAGGAACCATCATCATCCTATGGGATGGATAGCCAGAGAGAGAGAGACCCACACAGTCATGGGTGTAGACAGAGTAGAACAGTGGGCTAAGTACACACCTCTGAGGTGCACCAGTGTTGATTGTCAGCGAGGAGATGTTATCACCAATCTGCACAGATTGTGGTCTTCCAGTTAGGAAGTCGAGGATCCAATTGCAGAGGGAGGTACAGAGGCCCAGGTTCTGAACTTCTCAATCAGGATTGTGGGAATGATGGTATTAAATGCTGAGCTATAGTCGATGAACAGTATCCCGACATGGGTGTTTGTGTTGTCCAGATGGTCTAAAGCCTTGTGAAGAGCCATTGAGATTGCATCTGCCGTTGACCTATTGTGGCAAAAGGCAAATTGCAATGGGTCCTGGTCCTTGCTGAGGCAGGAGTTCAGTCTAGTTATGACCAACCTCTCAAAGCATTTCATCACTGTAGATGTGAGTGCTACCGGGCGATAGTCATTAAGGCAGCTAACTTTATTCTTCTTAGGCACAGGTATAATTGTTGCCTCTTTGAAGCAAATGGGAACTTCTGCCCGTAGCAGTGACAGGTTGAAAATGTCCTTGGTTGGCACAGGTTTTCAGAGCCTTACCCGGTACTCCATCAGGACCTTCATCTTGCGAGGGTTCACTCTCTTTAAAGGCAGCAAGCATTGCTGCCATTCATGCTATTGGGTTTTGCTTTGTTATTCTCAATGGAATTAATTATTATAATTTTTGTATTTTCATAGTTTGTCTTGTGCATGTGGGTTGTTTGTCCTTCTTTGTGTGTAATTTTTCAGTGATTCTTTTGAGTTTCTTTATATCTACTATGAAATCCTGCAAGAAAATGACTGTAGTATATGGTGACATCTACAGACTTCAATAATAAATTTACTTTAAACTTTGAGATTTACTGAAGAACTGAATAAAATATTAGATGTTAATTAAATGAGTTAGGAGTGGAGTGCCTTGTGGAAATTTGTCTGTGTTTGCCTTTTCAAACCAGGTTGCTGAACCCAACGAAATGTACTACGTATGTTAGCCGTAATTGTTCCGGAGCATGCAGGCCAAATGCGTACATCTGGACCCAGAGTTTGGCTTGTCTGAGCTCTATCTGACTGTGTGCTGAATTCAGCAGTGGAAAGGAAGATCTGATGTTTTGGCATCTGACCTCCAGCTTATTCTGGTCTTCCATGTTGAGTCCACAGGCATGGAGGTTAGGAATGAGCTTGCCCTTGTACTGCTAGCAGTTCTCTGTGAGGCTACCAGTTAATCAGCAGCACAATGCAGCCCACTGAATTTTGTGTTGCCAATAATATCTCAAAGATATTATAACCATTACTATCATTTCACAGTTTGAGGTGTGTTCACTAATGGTATTTAGATGATTATAATTCCACAATAAATATCAACCACAAAGGTTGACATTTTATTGATTATTTAGCAATATCAAAATGGTTCAAAATGCAGAAATTAGCACTGTCACTTGGGGAAAAAATGTTCAAATTCTATGTGGGTTTGGAAAAATGCTCTGTGTTGTTCAGCTGTGTGAACAGTAGGGGATGTTGTTGTTCTGTAGTAGCAAGCCTAGTTATAATTGGAGTTCAACTGCTGATGCTCTGATATTCTGCTAAAGTAATCATGTAAGATTTACTTAAAACCTGTGGACCAAGAAAACAAAGGAAAGACCAAATCATCCCTTTTCCCTCCTGAGAACATCTTTTCCTGAATCGTGAGTTGATAATAGAAGGAATTATTTTGCCTTGTTTTGTTTGAAGCAGCTAATATTTTTTGTCCAAATGCATTCTTGCTTCCCCATTTTTTTTTTCAGCCAGTTATGTATCCATTTTAGCTTCAGACATTTTTTGGCACTAAATTTTCATTGTGGCAAAACATTGTATACTCTGACTCTATGGTGCATTAATAAATCATTCCTAATCTTTTTCCACGCCTTTTATATAATAATTTTAAACTGCTGATTTCTATCCCACCCTTCTCACCGATTCCCAAATAAAAGCTGGATATATGTGTGTGTGTACACATATGTATGTATATATACATATACACGCAGTTCTTGTCCATCTAAAATTAAGAAATGTAAGAAAAAAATCCTGGCCAATCTTGATCAAAAGATCAATACTCATTAAACACTAAACACTTTGACCATGATAAGTTTAAAAAAGCAAAAGATGATTGGCTGATTTCTTAGTGTTGGCAGAGTTTGGTTTATGCACTCTTGGTCAGTGGATTTGAGGATTTAATGTGTGCATACTATGAAGGTAAACTGCAGATGTGCATTCAATTTTGAAAATTAGTGTAACTTCTAAAAGTCTGCCACAAGTTTTAGCATTCCAATTTTCTGCTGCTTAGAGTATGAGCGGGTTAAAATTATGTTTGTGTTGTTCTTGTAAAATATATATGCAGTTAACCTAGGAACAGCTGTTTCTCATTTGCAATGCTGGATTCATATATCATTGCTAAAGAAAATATTAAGGCTCAGAAACTCAAGCTCTTCTCAGTCCCCACTTGAAATAGGAGCACACTAAAACATTAATATGCAATTAATGTTGGTCATACAAGTTGATGCTAATAAGGGTATGTTGACAAAATAACTCGGAGATTTGTTAAAACAAGTTTAACTTATGAAATATTAAATGTTTAGCGATAACCACACTGGAACTGTTTTCATCCAAGGGTAATGTGGTACTTATCAAGCACCTCGTATTTCTGGAGATAAACTCTAGAAAGAATGCTAGCGCCCAGAGGTATAAGGGTCCCTGAATTTAGGGAAAAAAAATGCATTTTTGGCCCAGTGTAAATTCAAACTTTGCAAATTAAGTTACCGTTTGGAAATATGAAACGTGGGTGGCTTAAGTTTGGAAAGGTAGTGTATAAAGTGTTGGAATTTTTTAAGATTATTACTAAAATAGTTGTATAAAATGTTTTCATTTACTTTGGTTGAATAATGATTTGACTTTGTTACCCATGCAGCATGGTGGATTAAAGCAAATTTTAAACAGTGTTTAATTTGCCTTGTCAGTAATACTTCCTAATTTTTAACTAATTGTCTTCAATTGTGTATGTTTCGTTTTCTTAACAAATGCATATTCACACATGACACACATTTTAAAATAAATCATGGTACACCGGCTGAATGTGCTTTGCTGAATGTAGTTTGGTGTTGTCAGTTGTATCTTATGAGAATAGATTTAACAAATGATTATCAATTTATAATAATAATCTGCAGTAAATATTAGCAGCCTGTATATTAATTTAGCAGCCTTGTGTTTGAGTTGGGAACAACTTTAATTCAACCCTGTTATGCCATAGTATGTGGTATGAAACTACAGCACTTGGGTATCATTGCAGAAGCTTTAATGAGGGGAGAGAGGAATTGGAAAGGAAAGAAAATATATAAAATAAAGAATAAAAAGTAAAAAGGAAAATAGGCAACAAAGAGAAAACTGTACATTAAACAAGAGGACAATATATGAGAAATATTTTTCTTTAAATACAGTCTAAGATTTGCTGATGTTAAGAGAGAACATTTAAAGAAATTTATTGAGGGATATGTGAAAAGTTTAAATATAGATCATGCACATCAAGAAATGGTCCGTAATTTACCACCAAAATAATGGTATATGTTTTGTTCATCATTACTTATACAAGATATACAAATGGGAGCTATTTGGCTGTTACATTTGATAGCAAGTGTGCAGTTAGATGTAGATGTTCAATATTTGATATTTGAAGGGAACTGACTGATGTTTCCTTTTCTATCCAAATGCATTGAACCACATGAAGCGCCTGTACTTGGGAGATGACAGTGAATCTCATCTCAAAGTCAGAGTTCTCTGAGATGACACAGCTAATTAAAATGAGTATTTAATTAAAGATGGATTGGATTAATCTTGGTTTCTTTCATAATGTGTTGCATGATAACTATGTGAGCCTCGATGAAAGTTAATCTTTGAAAGATTATTAATTAAAATCATTGACAGTTTTGTTATTTTAAAATCTTTATCTTGAAAGTTTTCCTTTTTTCTCAATCATTGGTTTCTTGTCCATTTCTTTTCTGATTTTGTTTTGAATTCAATCTCTTTAATTCACCAGCCTTTCTGCTGATTGATAGATTAAAGACACTTGTTTTTTTTGCCTTGTCCGTTTGGGCAGGAATTCCAGACCAATATCACTCTCTGGGTGAAAATGTGTTCATAAACTTGTACTATTTAGCACATTGCGCCCACGGTGGTGTGGACGGGTAAAGGGATGGCTATTCTGATATCCAGCACTCAGTCTTCAACCCTCTAATTTATTGTACTTTGTGTTTTAAATATGTTGAAGATTTTTGGATCTCTACTATCTGTACTTGGTACAATGACAATAAAGTTGAATCTAGTCTAATCTTTTCTCCCATCTACAATAACACCTTAACTGCTAGTTCATGATCTTGTTGCAAAGTGAAATGGGCTCATCCTGTCAAGCCTGTTTTAAACATGGAGCAGTGTCGGCCCTTCAGCTAACGGTGTTGACCTACTCTACTCTAACCCTTTCTTCTCCCATAGCCCTCTGTTTTACTTTCATCCTGTCTTAAATATCCCGAATGTATCTGCCACTATCACCACCCTGGCAGTGTGCTCCAGGCATCCACCACTCTCTGTACAAAAGAAAACAACTCTGACATCCCCCTTAACTTCCCTCCACTAAATTATGTTCCCTCATCTCCCCAACTTCTGTACCACTAACCACAGAAAGACCCAGTGTAAAATGCCCTTGGTGAGTGGTAATACAGTGGCATGCAAAAGTTTGGGTACCCCTGGTCAAAATTTTTGTTACTGTGAATAGCTAAGCGAGTAAAAGAGGACCTGATTTCCAAAAGGTAAAAAGTTAAAGATGACACATTTCTTTAATATTTTAAGCAAGGTTAATTTCTTATTTCCATCCTTTACAGTTTTAAAATAACAAAAAAGGAAAAGGGCCGGAAGCAAAAGTTTAGGCACCCTGCATGGTCAGTACTTAGTAACACCCCCTTTGGCAAGTATCACAGCTTGTAAACGCTTTCTGTAGCCAGCTAAGAGTCTTTCAATTCTTGTTTGGGGAATTTTCGCCCGTTCTTCCTTGCAAAAGGCTTCTAGTTCTGTGAGATTCTTAGGTCGTCTTGCATGCACTGCTCTTTTGAGGTCTATCCACAGATTTTCGATGATGTTTAGGTTGGGGGACTGTGAGGGCCATAGCAAAACCTTCAGCTTGTGCCTCTTGAGGTAGTCCATTGTAGATTTTGAGGTGTGTTTAGGATCATTATCCTGTTGTAGAAGCCATCCTCTTTTCATCTTCAGCTTTTTTACCGACGGTGTGATGTTTGCTTCCAGAATTTGCTGGTAGTTAATTGAATTCATTCTTCCCTCTACCAGTGAAATGTTCCCTGTGCCATTGGCTGTAACACAAGCCCAAAGCATGATCAATCCACCCTCGTGCTTAACAGTTGGAGAGGTGTTCTTTTCATGAATTTCTGCACCCTTTTTTTTCTTCAAACATACCTTTGCTCATTGTGGCCAAAAAGTTCTATTTTAACTTCATCAGTCCACGGGACTTGTTTCCAAAATGCATCAGGCTTGTTTGGATGTTCCTTTGCAAACTTCTACTTTCAATATTTTTATTAGTTTCTATTTAAAAGAATACAGAGTACAAGAAAGTATATATAAAGGTTGAAAAAAACAACTACCAATTACATTATAACAATTTGTAATAGCAATCTCATTACCCCATATTCATGTAGGTTAGTCAAAGGTATATTGAAATATACTAATTTATTACAATTTTATTGCAAAAAAAATCTAACTCCTACCAAGATCGAAGTTGTTTATTAAGGAAAAAAAAAGGTAAAATACCTTCTCGTATAATAAAAAATTAATAATAGCCAACATTTAAATTTAAACAACAAATTGAGGGTTTTGAAAGTTTTGAAGATAATTTGGAAAGGCTCCCCACAATGTTTGAAAGTCTTGACGAGATTCAGAAATTGAACAACGAATCTTCTCTAAATCTAAGCATGATATAACATCGCATAACCATTGAGCTTGAGTAGGAGGAGAAACATCTTTCCATTTAAACAAAAGTGCCCTCCTAGCTATAAGAGAGCTAAGGGCCAAAATATGTAAATCTGATGTCTTCAACTTGATATCTTGTCCAGCAACAATACCGAATAGGGCTGTCAGAGGATTAGGCTTAAAATTGACTTTGAAAAGTAAAGAAGTTTGAAAAGCTTCCTTCCAATATTTTTCAAGACATGGACAAGTCCAAAACATATGAATTAATGAAGCTTCTCCATTATTACATCTGTCACAGTAGGGAGATATATCTGAATTAAAAATGAGATAGTATATCTTTAGTCATATGGACTCTATGTACCGCCTTAAATTGTATGAAGGAATGGCGAGCACATAGCGATGACGTATTAACCAGTTTAAAAATTTCATTCCAAATTTCCTCAGATAGTGATGTCTGTAAGTCTTGTTTCCAGAGATTCTTACTTTTGTCGAAAGGAACATTCCTCGTCTCCAGTAACATACTATAAATATTAGATACTGAACCATTATAAAAAGGTGGCAAATTAAAAATTACATCTGGTAAGTTCTTATCTGAGCTTATAGGAAATGTGCATAATTGAGATCTTAAAGTCTCTAATTTGTAGATATGTAAAAAAGTGAGTTTTGGGTAGGCTATATTTAGCTGACAATTGCTCACATGAAAAAAGAGTTCCTCCAATAAACATATCCCAAAAACATTTAATACCCAATCTGCCCCATTCTTTAAAAACTAAATCAGTCATGGGGGGTAAAAAAATTAGAATGAATGGGACTAGAAAGAGAAAATCTCAATAAACCAAAATGTTTTCTAAATTGTATCCAGATCCTTACAGTATGTTTAACTATTAAATTATCAGTTAGTTTACTTACAAATAAAGGAAGTGAGGATCCAAGAAGAGAAATAATAGAAAATTTATTAACAGAATAAGCTTCTAAAGAAACCCATACCGGACAGTCTACATGATTAATATAATATATCCAAAACGTAAGATATCGTATATTAACTGCCCAGTAATAAAACCTAAAATTAGGTAAGGCTAAACCTCCAGACTTTTTAGGTTTTTGAAGATGAACTTTATTTAAACGAGGATGTTTATTTTCCATATATAGGGAGGATAAAATAGATTCAAGAGACTCAAAAAAGGATTTAGGAATAAAAAAGGGGAAAGCCTGAAAAAGATATATAAATTTAGGTAGAATATTCATTTTAATATAATAAATTCGTCCAATCAACGGTATTGAAAGAGGCGACCAATTTAACAATATCTTTTTTACATGGTTCAATAAAGTAAGAAAGTTTTGTAGTTCTTAGTGATGGTTACACCCAAATAAGTAAATTGATTCTTTACAATTTTAAAAAGATTAGTATTAATTGATACCAAATTATTTAAAGGAAATAATTCACCCTTGTGTAGATTCAATTTATATTCTGAAAACTGTCTAAAATGGGAAAGTAAAGAAAGTATACAAGGTAACGAAATCTCAGCATTAGAGATAAAAAGCAATATATCATCAGGTTAAAGCGAGATTTTGTGGGTGATACCTGTCCCTGAAATAGCACAGATATCATTAGATTCTCAAAAAGCATTAGCAAGGGGTTCTAAAGCTAAACCAAAAAGCAAAGGACTCAATGGACAACCTTATCTAGTTCTGCGGTGAAGTTTAAATGGTTTAGAAATTTGAAAATTAGGAAGTACTTGAGCAGGAGATAAATAAAGTAACTTAATCCATTGAATAAAATCTGGTCCAAAATTTAATTTTTCTAAAGTTTTAAATAAATAATTCCATTCAACCCGGTTGAAAGACTTCTCAGCATCTAAGAATATCACACATTCCAATATCTCCTGAGAAGGAGAGTAAATAACATTTAATATACGGCGTATATTAAAATTGGAATGTCGGTTTTTAATAAATCCAGTCTGATCATCAGAAATAATAGAAGGTAAAATATTTTCAATCCTACAAGTCAGAACTTTAGAAAGAATTTTAGTATCTACATTAAGTAATGAAATTGGCCTATATGAAGAGCATTCAGTTGGATCCTTGTTCTTTTTTAGGATAAGTGAAATAGAAGCTTCATAGAAAGATTGAGGCAAACTACCCAATTTGAAAGAATCCAGAAAGACTAAGTGTAACTGTGGTATAATTAATGAATTAAAAAGCCTTATAAAATTCTCCAGAAAATCCATCTGTTTGCAATTATCTGCAGAAAGTGCAAGGATACTTAAATGATCTAAAAAATTGTTCATTACAGTATTTAGGGGAGTCAGAACTATAAAGTTTAGAATAAAATTTTCTAAAGGTATCATTTATTTCAGAGTAATCATTTGTCCTATCACTATTAGTTTTACAAATTTCTTTAATTTGTCGTTTAACTACAGAAGTTTTTAATTGGTTGGCCAATACTTTGCCTGATTTATCTCCGTAAAAATAGAATTGAGTTTTATCTTTAAGAGGTTGAGTTTCAATTGGATATGTTATCGGAAGATCATATTTAGTTTTAACTTCAACACGTCTTTTATATAAAACGGGATCTGGAGCTATAGCATATTTTTGATCTAATTGTTTTAATTGATTGGCTAATCCAATTCTTTCTTTAAAAGCTTTATTCTTAACACTCGCAGTATAAGAAATAATTTGTCCTTTAATATAGGCCTTGAAAGTATCCCATACAATAAGATTAGAAGTCTCTTCCTTTTTATTCTCTTCAAAAAGCAAAATAATATGCTTCTCTAGAAATTTTAAAAATTCCTTATCAGATAACAAAGTTGTATTAAAATGCCAGAATCTGTTGGTTTGAAGAAGACCAGGGTGTTTTAAAGATAAAAATATAGGAGCATGGTCTGAAACAGCAATCTCTTTATATTCACAGGAACAAACTGATGAGATCATTTGACTATAGATTTAAAAAAAAAATCAATCCTGGAATATGTGTGATAAACATGGGAAAAAGAAATGAATATTCCCTATCTAAGGGATGTATGAAATGCCAAACATCAACTATACCACACTTCAGTAAAAAGGATTGAATAAACAAAGCTGATTTATTAAGAGACGGTGGATTAGAAGATGATCGGTCTAAGATTGGGTCTAGCCAACAGTTAACATCGCCTCCCATCACCAAAGAATGAAGATTCAGATCTGGTAAAAACAAAAAAAAAGTTCAAAGAATCCTGGGTCATCTACATTTGGGGCATACACATTGGCAAATACTGTTAACCTATAATCTAGTTTCGCTGAGACTATAACAAAATGTCCATTAGTATCAGGCACTACTTTATGTTGGACAAAGGAAAGTGTATTATCTATAAGAATTGAAACTCCTCAGATTTGGCCTGAAAACAAGAGTGAAAACAAAGTCCATTTCAACGGCTAAAAAACCGTAGATTATCACATTTGCGTATGTGAGTTTCTTGTAAAAAAAATAATAGGGACCTTAAATTTCTTAATATAAGCAAAAATCTTACTACCTTTGACAGGATGATTTAACCCTTTCACGTTAAAACTGAGTAAATTAATAGTTTGGTCCATTTTTAATACTATTTAAAGGAAGGGTTAAAATGTAAGTTAAAAACCAAGCCGTAAGCCTTGAGAAATGGTAACCAAGCAACAAGTTGGCTAAAAATTCGCGAACAACTTCTAGGAAGAAAACCATGACCCAGCCCACCTCCCAAAGAAGGAAAACTGACCAATAGAAGGTCGGCATCTACAAACTACTGACAACCCCCCAAAAAACCTGGTGATCGCTCCAATTAGTTTCAAGGATATTTATATTCCAACCTAGACTAAACAAAACCTAAACAAGAGATTCAGCTCTTGTATATCAAAAATACAGTATTAAAAAATACGAAAGGAAATTAGTTACAAAGGTTTACCAAAAGTAAAAGATACAATTATTCATACAGATAGACATTGAACGTTAATCTTATATCTTCATGGAAAAAACAGACTAAGCAATTAGCTTTCAAATTTAAAAAAAACTTTGTGCTTCAACATTCAAACGAAGCCATTCGAAGGATCCTTCTTTAATTAGATTCTCAGTCAAACTCGGTAGCCAAGGGACGGGTTAAAACCCTTGTTTTTTAAAAAAAAATTCCAACAAAGCTTGTTTAAACTTAGCACACTCCTGCATAACCTCAAACGAATAACCTTTGAGAATCTTAATATTCCACCTGAGAACCAGACATGGCCCTTCGACGGGATTTGCGAATTAAAAGTTTCTCATTTAATCTTGTGTCTTCATGTAAGGAGAAACTAGACAGTTAGCCTTCGGATTTAATCTTCAGATTTCAAATCTTTTGTGCTTCAGTAGTCGAGCGGAACCATTCGAAAGAACAGTTTTAAAGTGTAATTCTCAGCTGGGCTGGGTAGCGAAGGGAAGGCTTGAAACCCATATTAAAAAAACTCAGACATAACTTCCTTGAATTTAACACTTTCCTGCATAACCTCAGGCGAATAATCTTCAACAATTCTAATCTTTTGACCGCTATAGTCAATCATGCCTCTTTGATGAGATTCGCGAATTAAGAGTTTCTTTGTTTTAAATTCATGAAAATAGATTATTACTGATCTTGGTTTCTGAGTGTTAGGAGACCTAAATGCAGGAAATCTGTGAACCCGTTCGATCATAGGCACAGACGTCAAAATCTCCGGAAATAATTCTTGCAAAAAGTTTGCAAAAAACTCCATAGGATGGTTACCTTCGATTAATTCTTCGAGACCCAGAACCCGTAAGTTGTTCCTTCTATTTCTGTTTTCTAGGTCGATAATCTTCTGTCTTAACTTTTCATTGGACTTTGATTGCTTTTCACAAAGCTTATGCAATTCATCCACTTCTGTTTCCAGAGCCAACAAATTTTCCTCATTATTATTGATACGTTTATCGTGTTCATTAAGAGTTTGTTGAATAGAGTCCAATTTACCATCTATTTGTTTAAATTCAGTGCTGAATTGTTGAAACTTTTCAGAGGCTTCTCGTGTATGACTTTGAAGCAATTCCATAATAGAATCCAAAGATGCAGGAAAATCATCCATTTTAGTACCTCTGGCACTCCTTCCAGCCATAATGAAAGAATGTCACACTTAAAAAAAAGTTTCAAGACAGGTTGGAAATAGTAAGATAATTAAAATTGGAGCAACGGCAGATTGCTGTTACTCCATCAGCCACCACTAGGAAATCTTTTGCAAACTTCTGACACAGAATTTTGCAGGAAAGGCTTTCTTCTGATGACTCTTCCATGAAGGTAATATTTGTGCAGGTGTCGCTGCACAGTAGAACAGTGGCCCCACCACTCTAGAGTCTGCTAAATCTTCCTGAAGGTCTTTTGCGGTCAAACGGGGGTTTTGATTTGCCTTTCTAGCAATCCTACGAGCAGTTCTCTTGGAAATTTTTCGTGGTCTTCCAGACCTCATCTTGACCTCCACCATTCCTGTTAACTGCCATTTCTTAATTATATTACGAACAGAGGAAACGGCTACCTGAAAACGCTTTGCTGTCTTCTTGTAGCCTTCTCCTGCTTTGTGGGCATTATTTATTTTAATTTTCAGAGTGCTAGGCAGCTGCTTAGAGGAGCCCATGGCTGCTGATTGTTGGGACAAGGTTAGAGGAACTAGGGTATTTATAAAGCTTTGAAATTTGCATGACCTGGCCTTTCCTAATGATGACTGTGAACAAGCCACAGCCTAACAAGCTAAGTAAGGTCTGAGACCTTGGTAAAAGTTATCTGAGAGCTCAAATCTCTTGTGCCCAAACTTTTGCATGGTGCTCCTTTCTTTTTTTTCACTCTGAAATTGTACAAAACAAAAATAACACACTAATCTTGCTTAAAATGTTGAAAAGAATGTTTCATCTTTAACTTTATGACTTTTGGAGATCAGTTCATCTTCTGCTCACTTAACTATTCACAGTAACAGAAATTTTGACCAGAGGTGCCCAAACTTTTGCATGCCACTGTATCTGTAAGGAATTGATGGGAAAATGGGACTAGTGTTGGATTAGCTTAAATGGTTGGATGATGGTTAGCACAGACATGGTTGGCTGTAGTGCTAACCGTGCTTCTCTATGGCAAAATGCGTCCTGGAAGAATTAAGGCTTAGTTTTCTCAATGGCCGGGATTAATATAATTTATGATTACTGGATATCAGTGGTTGTCTAAACTTTTGAACATGTATGAATTTGTTACTGTTCGCAGAGGATAATGATGTGTGACGCTTGTGTAGATAAGTTTAACAGTTTCACAAAGTTTTATGGTTGGAACACTATAGAGCCTGAACCTATTTGCTAATTTACCGATGCTGAAACAGACCTCTCTGGAAATGTATTTCAGCAAGATACAGTGGATTCTGGTTAACTGGGTCATCAGTTAGTTGGAGCAGCCATTTATTTGGGGCAACTCTTAAAGAACAAAAACAAATCAGTAAAGTAGCCGGGATTCCCTTTGTTTATTTGGGACACCATGCTGCTTAATTGGGACAGGAGACTGTTGCTAAACAGTTTATAAGTAGTGTCAGTTATTTGCACTTCTGTAGCTGTTAGACACTTCATTGTGTTTAAAGCGAATATTTTCATGTAACGTTAGTTGTGTGTGCTTGTGTTATATAATCAAATTGGACTGTTGGATGCTGATTCAAACAGCAATGAGTTTTGATAATTTTGTTTTTATTTTGACTTAAAACATTTCAGACTCTTTCCAAAATGCCATGAAAAGATTTGACACTAGCTGAAAAAGTTATCCTATTGGACCAAGTTAATAGCTACCATCTAACACCACTGATTGTCATCTGGCAGAGGAAATTTATTGTTGGATTACGACCCTATTTCATGCAGGAAGACAGTGAAAGCAGAATCCATTGTAATAGTACATTAATAGCACTATGTATGTACATTTTGAAATGTAAAAAATTAATCACATTCTCAGGGTAAGATGTAAATTTTAATCCATGATGGTTGATTCTTAAAATACAGTAAATATCGTACATCAAAATTGATTTGCAGGAGGGGTTCCTATCCTGGGGTCCATGGACCAACCCTTTGCTTAATGGTATTGGCCATGGCATAAAAAAGGTTGGAAGCCCCTGATCAATAGAGTTTACAGTGAACTTAAAATGATTGAAGCTAGTCTACATGCTATAGGTCTATCAGCAGCATATGCAACTCCATGTACATTTGCTGGTCTACTAGTAAAAGTATGTAGATACTTATATGTAGCTGATGCACTTGGCTATCTCAATGCATATTACACTGTCTCCAATAAATTTGGTTTGACTTTCCACATAAGCAAATTATCAAACGTTCACTGATACTAATGCTCAGAAAAAAGTAAATATGTATTTATGGTAAGAAGCCATTCTTAACTATTTCAAAGAAGGTTGTGATAGAGGCATTTGGTAAAGGATTTGGAGATTATGGGATGGAGAAAGTTTGATTATTTTTGTTCGGTTGATTAAGGCTAGGTTTCCATTTGAGAAACAGCAATTTTCTGTTTTGTTTGTGATGCACAGTCGTGCACTTTTGAGAGAAGAACCGCATGTTCTGAAAACTGTAAAAGTACTTCGTACATCCAGCGGTACAGTGAAAAGAATCCAGTCCATGTGGCAGTCTTTCACACAATGCTGTATTGCTTAGAGGTTTCCTTACACTGTTCATAATAGATTAAGAACGACTTCAATTACAAATTTCTGGAGACTGGCAGTCTGTTACAATGGAAGTCATAGCAGTGTCTGAGAGTAATTTACAGTAATAGGATGAAGAAAGTTACGGATTTGTATTACACTCTCTCACCTGACACCGCATTTGATCCTTTGCCTGTTGATTGACATTTTGAATGGGCTCTTTGAAATAAGCTCCAGCTTAATTAAAATGCTTGCTAAGTTAGCTACGATCAGTGAGTGCCAGTGATAAATATTGAATTGAGTTCACCTGCTGGTTACAGAGAGTGCATAAACAGATGCTTTGTGTCACATATCATGAGACCATCGAAGGAGAGCACCACTCTTGTAAGAAAAGAAATAGAGAGAATAGATGTCGAGTGATAGTGTAGCAAGCTCACTTCATTTCTGGTATCTTATTCAGGTATGAGAGTGTGAGATTTCACACAGTAGGAACTTGGAGTTGTATCATTCACATGCCTTTGTAACTGTATGAAGTGGAAAAATTTCATTTTGTATGGCACCTTTTTTTTCTTTCTTATTCATTTGCAATGGTGAAAGAAAGGACCTGTTCACAAATGTAACATTACCTGTTAAATTACTCACTTTAATATTTGCTAATTAAAGTTGAACTTTTCAGTATTCCAGGTTCCTAGACCCAGAAAGTTAAAGTGCTTTCCGGGGGCGGGCGGGATTATAGTAATGAGTAGATTATTGCCCACATGTTCCATTGGGGCTGATTATTCTTTGTTGTGGTTTATGGTTCCATAGTGAATTATTGCTAAACTGGTCTCTGATGTGTCAATGTGTCTTCTACTTCTGTGTCTCTGAGCTGGAGCGCAGAAATTGAAAATGCATTGAAGGTCAGCTGCTGACACATCTGACCTTGCACTCTACTGTTGGACTTGCTATTCATTCCAGGGCTGTATTTTTGCTTTTCCTTATTTTACTGTACATCTTTTAAGTTAAGGAGCAGTTCAACTCATGTTCTCAATATTATCTATTTGTTATATTTGCACAGTTTGACTTTTGCACATTGTTTATTGGTCTTGGTGTAGTTTTTCATTCATTCTATTGTATTTCTTTGTCAACTGTGAATGTCTAAGAAAATTAATCTTGGGTAGTGTATTGTGACATATATAATTTGATAATTTATTTTTGAACTACTTAGCCTCTTTTAGCTAAGTTTAGCTAAAATATTTTGGTTTTAAATGTGGTTGAATATCAGCGATATTTAAAACAGAGTAGTATCCTGGCAAAGTCTGTCAGGGCTTTCTGGGGGCAAGGCCTTGTGATTCCCTGCCTGAGGCCTATTTGCTACTGTCTGTAAATGTGCCTTGTGGAAGAATTGTGATAAGACCATAAGATATAGGAGCAGAAGTAGGCCATTCGGCCCATTGAGTCTGCTCCGCCATTCAATCATGGGCTGATCCAATTCTTAATCATCCCCACTCCCCTGCTTTTACCCCATACCCTTTGATGCCCTGGCTAATCAAGAACCTATCTATCTATGCCAATCAATCAACCAATCGTGGCAACAAACTCCACAGATTTACCACCCTCTGACTAAAGTAATTTCTCCACATCTCAGTTCTAAAAGGACGCCCTTCAATCCTGAAGTCATGCCCTCTTGTCCTAGAATCCCCTACCATGGGAAATAACTTTGCTCTTTCTAATCTGTTCAGGCCTTTTAACATTTGGAATGTTTCTATGAGGTCCCCCCCCCCCACCAGTTCTCCTGAACTCCAGGGAATACAATCCAAGAGCTGCAAGGTGTTCCTCATATGGTAACCCTTTCATTCCTGGAATCATTCTCGTGAATCTTCTCTGAACCCTCTCCAATGTCAGTATATCCTTTCTAAAATAAGGAGCCCAAAACTGCACACAATACTCCAAGTGTAGTCTCATGAGTGCCTTATAGAGCCTCAACATCACATCCCTGCTCTTATATTCTGTACCTCTAGAAATGAATGCCAACATTGCATTCGCCTTCTTCACAATCGACTCAACCTGGAAGTTAACCTTTAGGATATTTTGCACAAGGACTCCCAAGTGCCTTTGCATTTTTGCATTCTGAATTCTCTCCCCAACTAAATAATAGTCTGCCTGTTTATTTCTTCCACCAAAGTGCATGACCATACACTTTCCAACATTGTATTTTCATTTGCCACTTCTTTGCCCATTCCCCTAAACTATCTAAGTCTCTCTGTAGGGCTCTCTGTTTCCTCAACACTACCTGCTCCTCCACCTATCTTTGTTATCGTCGGTAAATTTATTAATACCGTAGTCCAAATCATTGACATACATCGTTAAAAGCAGCGATCCCAACACCGACCCCGTGGAACTCCACTGGTAACCGGCAGCCAGCCAGAATAGGAACTCTGTATTCCCACTCTGTTTTCTGCCGACCAGCTAATGCTCCACCCATGCTAGTAACTTCCCTGTAATTCCATGGGCTCTTATCTTGCTAAGCAGCTTCATGTGCGGCACCTTGTCAAAGGCCTTCTGAAAATCCAAGTACACCGCGTCTACTGCATCTCCTTTGTCTACCCTGCTGGTAATTTCCTCAAAAATTGCAGTAGGTTTGTCAGGCAGGTTTTTCCTTTTAGGAAACCATGCTGGCTTTGGCTTATCTCGTCATGTGCCTCCAAGTAATCTCATCCCTAACAATCGATTCCAACAATTGTTGTGGAGACTTTCAGTCTAGTCCATCCTGTGAAGATAAGGTGAATTGGATTCTTCAAAGTTGCTGGTGAACGCAGCAGGCCAGGCAGCATCTCTAGGAAGAGGTACAGGTGACGTTTCGGGCCGAGACCCCGAAACGTCGACTGTACCTCTTCCTAGAGATGCTGCCTGGCCTGCTGCGTTCACCAGCAACTTTGTGTGTTGCTTGAATTTCTAGCATCTGCAGAATTCCTTGTGTTTACTAATTAGATTCTGATGTTTTCAATCGCAAGTTCTTTCGGAAGTCAGGAAAGTGGCATAAAACTTACAGTTTCTCGATTATTTTATTAGTTTTAATAGAACAAAGAAAACTGAAAACAGACAGTAACAGTATGTGGATGTGTGTGTGTGTATAATGTATATGTAGTTATTAAAAACACTAGCTGGTAATTAATTGTTAAGATGCAAGAAAAATTAGTCTAATCCAACAGTGGGATTAACAGTGATAAGTGGGATAGAGATGGCATTGGCAGTGAGCATGGGCAAATGATAGTGGGTCAGATTGAGCACAATCTATAAAAATGTTCCAGCAAATGTCAAACAGGTGGAGAGACTTAGTGGGTCAAGCGGCATATTAAAGGAACTGACGATGTTTCAGGTTGTGAACCTACATCAGGTCTTGACCCAAAATGTTTACAGTTCTTTTCCCTCACAAGTGCTGATTTAACTGTTGAGTTCTATTTATAGTTTGTTTTTTCACTGTAGGTTGCAGCATCTGTAGTCTCCCTACAAATGGCATCATGTGCTATGCTTTTGAAACTAGTACTCCTTTATTGTACCAATAGGGGGCAGCCTTGCTGTGAGACAGATATAGGTTGTGCTCATTTGTTGCCCATTTAGCCGCTGGCTACCCTCTTGACATCTACAGTTATCAAAACAGAAGATGCTTAACTCATGAATGTATGGCACAAGAATAAAACAATGTTTTAACTGTTAAATAAAAAGGGAAAATACTGAAAATATTTAAACATGAGATTCTGCAGAATCTGGAAATCCAGAGTAACATACACAAAATGCTGGAGGAACTTGGCAGGTCAGGCGGCATCTGTGGCAGGAGGAACAGGTTTAGCATTTGAGGTTTGAGATCTTTTGTATAAAAAGAGTCTGGCAAAAGATCTTGGACCTGAAACGTTAAATCTGTCTCACCTTCTGAAGGTGCTGGCTGACCTGCTGAGAGTTTTCAGTATCTTTCATAGTTCTAGTACCTGCAATCCTGAACTGTCAGACCTTGATGTCTTTATTGTATTGGATGGAAATCGTAGCTAGCAGAAGAATCAGAATCAGTTCTAATATCACTGACGTGTCGTGAAATTAATTGTTTTGTGGCAGCAGTCAGTGCAAAACATGAAATATAATATAAATTAAAATAAGTAAGTAGTACAAAAAGAGAGCAGAACAGTGAGGTAGTGTTCATGGGTTGGTTTATTGTCTGTTCGGAAATCTGACGTCAGAGGGAAGAAGTTGTTCCTAAGATGTTGAGTGTGTTTATGTACAAGATTGTGATTGATATAAGAATTGTAATTGTACCTAATTACTTGGCAGTTAATTAACTGGTACAGAAGAAGTCTCAGTTGGATCTTTGTGGACAAATCCTCTGTAGATGTGGAACAGTACAAAATTAAAATGCATTGCAAGAGCTATTTATGAAAGATACTCAGTGTTTCATTGTGGAATTGGATATTAATGTTTGACTGGTAACATCTCTTTGCATCTGTGTGAATGAAGATTTACATCATGGAAGTGACAGAAAAAGAATCGGGTGGAAGTGAAAGTATCTAAAATGATGAAGGCTGTTATTCCGCTAATGTATGACAAAAACAAATGTATTTCATGGAATATGTAAGTATGTGTAAAGAATATGTAAATAAACCCTATCCTCGTTATATGCGTCTTCAGACAATGCGAATTCACAGTTATGCGAGGAACCTATTTCTATCAACTTCTCCTTATATGCGTCCAAAACTCAGTTATGCGAGGAGCACTGCTTTCCCGCCAATACAAGTCACGTGCGCATGCCTCACAGTCTCACTCCTGCCAGTCTCGCATTGGTTTTGGCAATGTGCAGATGTGCGATCTTGCGCTCTTAAACTTTTGTTCTTTTTACCTACGGTGCACTGATTTTGTGCTTGAAATATTTAACTATGCCTCCTAAGCGTCTGATGTCAAGTCCTGGGCCATCAGCTAAGCGGCAGAGAACCACTTTGACACTTGGGGAAAAAAAAAGCTGGAAAAAGAAAAAGGGTGGTGTCAGATGAAGGTAACACAGCTCTGGGACGCTACTTTGGCCTGGGTGTGTCCACGATCAGAAACATAAAGAAAAATGCTGAGAAAATAAAATGTGCAGTGATTGATTCATCACAAGTATCTTTTAAGATTGTTACCAAAGTGTGTAACCTGATTATGACAAAAATGGAGAGAATGTTGAGTTTGTACGTTGAGCATGAAACAAAGAAAAAAAAACACTTCGTTCCAATCATCTTCGTGTGAAAGCTTTGGAAATATATGGTCGCCTTTGTTCAGAGGCTAGTGAGGAAGTGTCAAGTGATATTATGCAAGTGCTTTAGTGCAAGTAGGGGATGGTTTTCTAAGTTTGTTAATTGACACAGGCTTCACAACTTAGCTGTGTGTAGTGAGCAAGCCAGTGCTGACCACGAAGCTGCTGAACGCTACCCTGTGCAGTTGCGGGCTTTGATAACTGAGTTAGGCATCACACCAAAGCAGGTGTTTAATGCAGACGAGACCAGGCTTTTTTGGAAGCGTGTGCCGAAATGCACTTACATAAGTAAGGGTGAAAAAATCTGCATCAGGTTTCAAGGCAGCAAAGGATAGATTGACTTTGCTTATGTGTTCCAATGCTGAAGGAGACTGTAAGATGAAGCCTGTCTTAATTTACCATTCACTAAACCCCCATGCTCTTATGGGTTTGAGTAAGAATATGCTTCCTGACCACTGGGCAGCTAACAAGAAAGCATAGGTCACTGGTCAAATCTTTGAAGATTGGTTTGCTAATCATTTTGCTGTTGAGGCTGAACACTACTGCTGGGAACAGAATCTTGCCTTTAAAGTTCTTTTGTTGCTTGCCAATGCGCCAGCCCATCCTAAACATTTGGACAGCATTCATCCTAACATAACAGTGTGTTTTCTGCCGCCTAACATAACATAACTGATTCAACCACTCGACCAAGGTGTGATACCCACATTCAAGGCGTATTTCTTACGGCGCACTATCTCTCAGATGCTACAAGCAACAGACGATTTTGAATATCCCGGGAGTTTACCAACGGTGAGAGAATGGTGGAAGTCCTTCAACATCAGACATGCCATCAACAACATTGATGAATCCTGGAAAGAGGTCAGGTCTTCCACTCTCAATGGAGCGTGGGAATCAATTTGGGCAGGGTGTGTGCGCACCCTCAAGGGGTTTCCTGCCTTCACTGCAGCTGTCCAGGATTGTGTGGCCTTGAGCCGTAAAATTGGTGGGGAAGGATTCTCAGATCCCGAGACTGCTGACGTGGTAGAACTCCTGGATTCTCATGATGAAGGATGACCTTCTGCGTTTAACTCAGACTGATGGTAATAACGATGAAGAAGAAATTGTCGAGTTGCAGGTGAAGGATTTTACAGTGAAGCAACTGGCAGAATTTTTTAAGGCTGTGGAACACTTGGCACAAATGGTGATGGACATGGACCCAAGTTTAGAACGGAGTCAGCATTTCAGTCATTCCCTACAGTCAAGCCTTCTTTCCTACAAGCAAATTTATGCTGAAAAACAAAATGCTGCCAAGCAAATGACCCTCACCACTTTCTTCAAACCGGTGTCATCTCCTGCTGCCGGCAGTACTGGGAGTTCTGTGAGTTTTCCTTCACCCCTTGCTGTCCTTGATGATCCTGACGACACACAACCATCCACCTCATCCATGTAAAGCTGCCCGACACCACAACAACCACTCATCTCCCGGAGTGAACACACCTGCCACTGTTGGTGAGTACTGTACTGTACACCCTAGTAGTTAACTTACTATGATTTATTACGTTGAATATTACCTTAACTTGATGAAATATAATACGAATGTTGCCTTGTGTACTGCTTTTGTGTCGTATTGGTAAGAAAATGTGAATAAATTACAGATAAAACATATTTAGGAAGCCTCCAGAATGCATCCCTATTTTCTCCGTTTAAATAATTATTCACATTATGCGTTGACTTTGAGGAACATATCTCCCACATATAACGAGGATACGGTGTATACTTTTCCTTGAATACAATCCCTGCCATTTACAGCCTGTATATTCCCTTTGGGAGGTATGCTTTTGAACAGTCTGTAAGACCTGGCATTTTTTTGCAGTATTCTGCAGGATTTGGTGAACTAGACTCTGAATGCAGGTATGGCTGCAGCATGGTGTGACCCGGCCCGAGAGTGCAAAATGAACTGATGTTTATCTGATTTAAGCACTGAGCTAGTATAAAAAGCTTAAGGCATCAAAAGGCGAAGGATGAACTGATGTTCTCAATGAGGTTTTATTCGCCTCAGCACTGAACTGACTCTGCAGCTGTGGCCTGTATCCTTCAGCACTCGCATCGGTGCTGAATTGGCTCTGTGGCTGTGGCCTGTAGCCATTGGGTTCTTGGAACAGCTCTAGCACAGAGCTGGCTTTGTAGCTTGTGGGTAACACACACAAAATGCTAGAGGAACTCAGCAGGCCAGGCAGAATCTATAAAAAAAATGTACAGCTGATGTTTCGGACCGAAACCACTCGGCAGGACTCACCTCCAAGGACCCTGCGGTTCATGTTCTGTGTGTTATTTGTTTACTTTTTGTATTGTTTGCACAATTTGTTCTTTCTTTCGTACATTGAATGTTTGACAGTCTTTGTTGTGGTTTTTGTGGATTCCACTATGCTTCCTTGTTTTATGGCTGCCTGCAAGGAGATGAATCTTGAAGTTGCATATGGTACACACATTTTGATAAATGTATTTTGAATTTTTACACCTTACCATACCATATGAATGCATACAACAATTGCTTAAAATGGCTTTTGAAACAATCCAGTGTCAATTTTAGTGACATCTGATATTAATGCAGCCTGCACCCATTAACACGGTAATATAGATAATTCATTGACAAGCAAAAAAATTACTTTGAACAAACTGACAAGATAGAGCTGAGAAGAAAAGGAA
Source organism: Mobula hypostoma (assembly GCF_963921235.1). Classification (NCBI taxonomy): domain Eukaryota; kingdom Metazoa; phylum Chordata; class Chondrichthyes; order Myliobatiformes; family Myliobatidae; genus Mobula; species Mobula hypostoma. Next base: position 6,917,175 of record NC_086119.1, on the reverse strand, counting down.
TCCTTGTTTGCCAAGGATTTTATAAGTAAGGAGAAACCGATTATCAAAGAATGCTGCTGAGAGCCAGGAAAAACACTTATCCACACTAAAAAATTGTGAAAATGGTGGCAGCACCTGTGATTTGACATAATGATCAGTTGGGCAGTGGATTTCTTTCCATGATGATTACTTCAGTGTAGAAAATGTAACTGCTATTTTTAGGGAAAACAGTATGGTGTAAGGTATTAAAAGCTTAGAAAATCGTAAATCACTACTAATCCATAAGCAGCGTAGAAAAACAATAGGGATTATAAAATCATTTCCGATTTAAATTCTTTGTATGAACTCTGTTTGCTTTTACACATGATTGTCTTGAAGTAAATGCTAGCTGTAACTTTTAAATAAGGGGTAAACAGAAGCCAATCATGCATTTGTGTAAAGTACCACATTTTAATTTCCATGTAGTATTTTAACAGCTAGACATCTGTTATTCCTTCAAAGCCAATTATTAAAATTGCTCTTTCATTTTGAAAGTAATTCATTATCGATATTTGTTTACACTGTATACAATTTATTAACCAAATGAATGAATAGTTGTTTTTGTCATAGTCATGGGTTTGTTAAAAGTTGCTGTGTATGTCACTGTTTTCATTTCTTTTTATGGTCTTTTTCATACCTTGTATCATTTTTTTGTTTGTAATGCTCTGTTTAAGATTTTTACCACTATGCTGTAGGTATTTTATTTTAGCAGTTCTGTAAGAGCAGTCTATTCTGCTTTTAGCATGTTTGGATTTGAGCTAAAGATAAGGGACTATGTTATTCAACCTAGGAATGTAATATCAGCCAGTCAGGATGGTAGAATTGGGAGAAGGTTCTTAAGAACACTGGGCAAGAAAGGTTTTTGTGATGGACACTGGAGGTCTTTTTGGTGGGAGCGGAGAGAAGACAGAAGGGAAGATGGCGGAGGATGCTGTCCCTGTTACACAAGATATTTTGTGCAGATGAATGGCTTCAAGGAGGAAGGACCAATACTCTTGTGGGGGAACTCATTTGTTTGAGGTGGATTTTGAGCAACATTTGGAAGGTTACACGCACGCTGGACCCACGGTCTGTGAGTTAAAGACAACTTAAAGATGAGCTCCAACTTGTGTGCACATTTGGACCAGGTTAACTGTAATAGGCCCTTTTAATATTTTTTCTCTTCTTTTTCCTACTAAATTAAAGCTGACATTTGTAAATACATTTTCTTTATAATTGTATGCAGTGTACGATCTGTTATTTCTTGCCAACAGCTAATTGCATGGGAGCAGTATTTACACAGTATTCACGCAGATCGGGGTTTGGGTGGTCGAGACATCCCAACTTCCGGTTTTGGTGGGACCCAAGTCATACCAATCCTAGACATATGGAGCTTGAGAATGGTGGTTTTCTCACTGTTCAGTTGCTGTTAGGGAGCGGCTAACAAGCTATATCTATAGAGATGCCTGGTAAAAAGGGTTTAATTTGTAATTGCCAATATTTGTTATTTCAGTTCTTAATTCAAGTCAATTAAAATGTTGGCCAATGTAAGCTGAGAAGTTTTCTATCTTTCTATCTTGTCCAGATATACCTGGGCATGCTTAGGCAGGGTGGATACTGCATAGCAGGACAAGTTTTAGAAAGGCTATAGAAGCAGCGCACACACATGCACACAATGTTGTGTGTGTTCATTATAATAAAGTAATAGTATTTTCAGGAGTATTTGTGATAACAAAATGTCTTGCCAATGTTGCAACAGCTGCGATGCTTTCTGTTATATTTTGTGTGTGTGTATGCTTAATTCTCAGACAGAGCATGACTCCTCTTATTAAGAAAGCATATGAGTTCTACTTTGGGTGTAAAATTGGTGACTAAGTCTAAGCCTGGGCTCCTCACATTTTGCTGTGCAATGTGCTCTGTCGATCTGGGAGGTCCTTGGAAGTTCATGCCGTTTGCTGTCCCGATGATATGGTGAGAGGAGAAGGATCGTGTGACAGATTACTACTTCTGTGTGACCAGTGTGTCTGGTTTCTGTGCTAAAAATAAGAAATCAATTGAACACCATAAATCAAACAGGTCATCAAAGACACGTAATTCGAAGAACTTCTAGTGGGATTGGAGAAAATCGCATGGAAGGCGTTCAAGGATGTTGTTGAAAATTTTCTTCACAACTACAGAGCACCAAACTATGTGCAACTGGTTGGCAACATGCTTCAAGTGTACAAAACCATGAATCAGAACCAGAATCAAAATTGGATTTAATGTCACTGACATATGTCATGAAATTTCTTAACTTTGTGACAGCAGTACAATGAAATACATTATAAATATATAGAGAAAAAAGTTACATTAAGTTTGTATGTCTATTAAATAGTTAAGTTAAAATAGGTAATGCAAAATTACAGAAATTAAAAAATGTAGTGAGGTAGTGTTCATGGGTTCCATGCCCATTTAGAAATCAGATGATAGAGGGGAAGAAGCTGTTTCTGGATCGCTGAGTGTGTGCTTTCAGGCTTCTGTACCTGCTTCCTGATGGTAATGGTGTGAAGAGGGCATGTCCTGGGTGGTGGGGATCTTTAATGATGGGTGCTGCCTACCTAAGGCACCACTCCTTGAAGATGTCTTGGGTACTATGAAGTGCAACATGTCACTAAAGATTCACTTTCTGCATTCCCATTCAAACTTCTTCCCTGCAAATCATAACGCTGTCAGTGACGAGCATAGTTGAAGGTTTCACCAGGACATTGCGGTCTTGGAGAAACAGTATCAGGGCAACTGGAATCCATCAATGTTGGCTGATTATTGTTGGACAGTTAAGAGAGAAGCCGCAGACACTGAGTACAAATGAAACAAAACATTTTAGCTTCGTTGAACTATTGCAAAATGTCAGCACTATTATACAATTAAATGCATTATATTCAATAAAAGTTAATTTACTTGTTTCTCCAAATTCGTACATGATACAAGTAATCAGAAATTTGTGTTCAGCTTTAAGCGGTCTATCATAAAAAAATGAGGAAGCAACACTTTCAAAAAATATTTGCTGTCCAGTGCAGTAGCTGCAAGAAGACAGCATGGTTCAGATGATTGGGATTTGATGATAGATATTGCCTTCCTGAGGCAGCACAATTGTACCATTTCCTATACTTTCTCTGTCATTCTTACTCCACCTTTTCAGAGCCGTACTTTTCTTGATTCTGTTAACCTTGCCCTCTACCACAACAGCTTTCATACCCAACAGCTCATGTTCCTCTAACAATAATACACCACTGCAAAATCCATTCTTCCCACCACTTGCTACTCTTCTTGAGGCACCCACTTCCACAAGTGCAGGAAATTCTCTATCTGTCACAAAATTATGTGATGATTATTATTATTATTCTCACCACTTACCTATTGTACAGGCTAAGATGCTTCTTACAATTAACATGTATTTGGTTTAATGTACTATTTTACTGGTCATAGTATATTTTCTTTTATTTTGGTGTGACAAAGTGCAAATTGATTTCTTGCTTTGAACACTTCTGTTCAATTTGCAGGAGCATTTTTCACTCTTGGTTGCTTGACCTCTTAATTCTACTTTCAGTGGTCTTCCTGTCCTCAGCCTTTTACAGTTAGTTCCTCAGTGAAACTGACAATAATTTGGACAACATTTGATTCGGTTTGTTACAATCTTTTGGACTCAATGGGGTTCAATAATTCCTTATTTGTTATTTGTGCTTGTCTCATTTATTAGCGGACAGCAGGTGCCGATGAAAATTTTCATCTTTCTCTGTTCAACTTCTTACCTTTACCACTCCGTTTTAATATTAAATATGATTTTCTTTTTGTTTTTTAGTCACTTGTGTTCCTCTTTTTCAGACTTTCAGGAAATCCATTTCAATATTTTAACACCTGAAGTATCAAGTAATTTTCTTCATGTGCAGCATTTCTGTGTTCATGGCAGCCCCTGTGTAACAGCTATTTGGGTAATGCAAATCTGTTGTGATGGAATTCACAAATTGGAAACTAAAAAATATCAGATACAGAATAGAACTCGCTCTTACAAAATTTTCAGAGGGTGAAAGAAATAAACACAAAACATGAAAGAAACAACAAACTTTGTCAGTTTTTATTTTTGGTCACTCAATACTAGGGGAAATAATATTTGGTTCTGACATCACTGGATCAATTGGGTGGGCAGTCATGATTGAGGCCTCCTTTGCTATGCCCTCTCCAGTCTAAGCACACATGAACAGCTGTGCACTTCATCCATGAGGTATGTTCTCCGATGTGCTGAATTGTGGGGACCTGCAGTAGCCACAGCAAGCGGTTATCCCTTGGGTTTAACTCCAATTCCACTAAGTCGCTGCACTTTAACCTGACAGCCCACTGAAATACTCTACACCACCTTTCTCCCATGAACTTCAGTTTTTGATTCCCAAAACTTTTTTCTCTGATAAGCCCGCTTCCTAAATCCTTTCCGAACCCATGAGAAAATGCTTTGCAGGTGAAGAGCATGGCAGTGCTGTGTTCCGAAGCGTTCACACATCCTCAGACTGGAAAGGGCTTGGTAAATGAGATGCTTAACAAAGAAAGCCAACCCAATTGATGCAGTGATATCATTATTTAAATCTTATTGTCCCACAGTACTGAATGACTAAAAATAAAAATTAGCAAAATTAGTTTATTTCACACGAACACGACAAACTATCTCTTACTATCTCTTCTTTCAGTTAGTCCTGAAGAAGGGTCTTGGCCCGAAATGTCGACTGTACCTCTTCCTATAGATGCTGCCTAGCCTGCTGCGTTCACCAGCACTTTTTGTGTGTGTTGCTTATTTCACACGAGCCTTGTTACCACCCCCAACTCTTGTGTTTAATGTTGGCATCAGCTGTTAGCTAATGGTCATGGGTCACTAATAAACTGGCATAGTATGAAAGAGAAGACATCCCTAAAGAGCATATCTTTGCTTGTAACATTTAGATTCGATGGGAAGAGTGAGTTTGCATTTCAGAAGCTCATGATACAGCAGTTTTCAAGGAACATAACTTCCATGACGCAGGAGTTGCCTATATTAAAGTTTGCAGCATTTGGACTGTATTTTTGTAATCTTTCTGTTTTGATTAATTATTTATGCAAGAGTATATCTGACACACATAATTTTGTGAAAGAAAATCTCGTTAGATGTCAGTTAATTTTGAATCTGAGCCTGCGGTTCTGTGATTGCAGTTAAAATCAAATTACGTTTTAAGTCTTGGCTACATATGCCTCATTTTAAAATCATGTACCTTTTCAAACCTTTGGGTGGGGGGAAGTTAGTTGGATTTTATTTTTGATTCAGTTTGAAAATTTTTTTTTTCATTTGTTACTGTTTTGCAAAGCTGGGTATTTTCCTTTGTTGAAAACTAGTTATGATATTGATCAGTAGTCTCTGCACAATATTTGGTTTCTGAAAGTTATGATTAGCCAAGAAGTACATTGTTGAGATTATAAAAATATTAATCCACTGAGTAAACCAACATTTAAAAAAACTTTTTTAATAAGTCTGTGGAGGTGCTTTTAAGTTGTTAATTATCAAAATAATCAAAAGCTCATTTATATTTAGTGTCAGCCCGCTCTGTGCAGATCCTTTTGAACATTTGTCAATGCTTCAGTGTTCCTTTAATTGGCAGGTGGAGGTTGTGAATAAGTATTCTGTGATCATGTTGTGTGGGGAAAAATAGACTTTTCCCATTGTTACAACTTCCAAATAAATCCCTTCACTTTTCTCCCTAGAAGTTAGTTTGACACATTGACAATAACTTCACATTGATGTAGTTGAAGATTATGCTCTTAAAGTTGTTGGATAATTTGCCAACCAGATAGCTTCAGGCACAGTTATGAAAAGTAGAAGCCTTTATGATGAAAGTAGCATCTTTATTGCATAGTTACCTTTTCAATTTTGTGTAAAAGGCAAGTGGGAAGGAAAGTCTCTTTATTCTTATTTTATTGCCAAGTCATCAAATGTCAAAAGTTCAATTTGTGTTTACAAACCAATAAAAATAAAATGGATAGTTGGAATAACATGCATGCCAAGTATTAATTTGCTGTTGTGTAGAAGAACAAAGAAATGTTTGCAGTCTATTTAATGAATAAGATGATTTGCTACTACATAATTCCTTCAAGTATTAAAGTAGCAGTAGTTTGAATGATGAAGAGCTTTTGCACCTTTTGACATTAGTACCTTTCAGGACATTGAAGTAGGAAAAACTAATTTTTTTTATGCATATGACTAAATTGATTGTTGTTTAGGCATCCTGGGCCTCTGCAACTAAAAGTGGTGATATGATGTAAAGATCCCTCAAAATGGAGAGGATTATGGATAGGCGAGCACATGCTGTCCTTGATTGCAAATGCTTTGCAAATAGTTTGAAATTTTTTTAGGAAAACTGCAATAGCAAATTGCAATCTGGGGAAAGCTCCTGGCCCTGATGGGTTTACCGTTGAATTTTATAAATGTTTTGCTTCTTTATTGATTCCTTGGCTCTATAAGGTTTTTGAGGCTTCTTTGAAACTTGGTAAACTTCCGGAATCTTTTAATAGAGCATCAATTTCTTTAATACTAAAGAAGGATAAAGACCCTGCTCAATGTGCATCTTATAGACCAATATCTTTATTAAATGTTGATTCTAAAGTTTTTTCTAAGTTATTAGCAAATAGACTAGAAAAAGTACTTCCTTCTATTATTTCGGAAGACCAAACGGGTTTTATTAAAGGTCGTTACTCTTTTTATAATATTCGTACATTGTTAAATATCGTTTATACTCCCTCACAAAATGTTCCTGAGTGTGTTATTTCTTTAGATGCCGAGAAAGCTTTTGATAGAGTAGAATGGCCTTATTTATTTAAGGTGCTTGAAATGTTTAATTTTAGCTTGAAATTTATATCCTGGATTAAACTGTTATATTACTCCCCTGTAGCCTCGGTTCGTACTAACTCCTTAAACTCACCTTTTTTTCCTCTCTTTCGTGGTACTCGACAAGGTTGTCCTCTTAGTCCCCTATTATTTGATATTGCATTAGAACCTCTTGCAATTGCTATTCGAGAATCTTTAAATATTACTGGGATAACTCGGGGATTAAAGTCCCATAAATTATCACTCTATGCTGATGATTTACTTTTATATATTTCTAATCCTGAGAGATCCATTCCTGCTGTTTTAGAGTTATTAGCACAATTTGGTCTTTTCTCAGGTTATAAATTAAATCTTAGTAAGAGTGAACTTTTTCCGATTAATAAACATCTTCCCTTATATTATAAATTTCCATTTAAATTGATTAATAATTACTTTTCATATCTTGGGATTAAAATTACTTGTAAACATAAAGATTTATTTAAGACTAACTTTTTACCATTAATAGACCATATTACTCAACTTTCATCTAAATGGTTTCCCTTATATTTAACTTTGATTGGTCGTATTAATGCAGTTAAGATGTTTTTTTTGCCAAAATTTTTATATGTGTTTCAGGCATTACCAATTTTCGTTCCTAAATCTTTTTTTGATAAAGTTGACTCTAAAATTTCTTCATTTATTTGGCAGAACAAGAATCCGAGACTGGGTAAAATACATTTACAGAAAGCTAAGAGAGATGGAGGTTTAGCATTACCTAACTTTAGATTTTATTATTGGGCTATTAATATTCGACATATGAAATTTTGGTTACTTGATCGGGACATACTATTTATTCCTAAATGGGTAGCATTGGAATTACAATCTGTTCAGGGTTATACACTTGGTTCTATTTTAGGTTCCTCTCTTCCTTTTGATTCGAAACGTCTTAAGCAGGTCTCTAACCCGATAGTTAAATATGCTTTGCGCATTTGGTTTCAATTCAGAAAATTTTTTGATCTTAATCAATTCGGGTTAGCGATTCCTATTTTAGGTAACATATTTTTTCCTCCCTCTTTTACGGATCGCGCTTTTCAAATTTGGAAGACTAAGGGTATTTTACGGTTTTTGGATTTATTTTTAGATGGTTCCCTTATGTCTTTTGAACAATTATCTAACAAATATAACTTATCAAGAATACATTTTTTTAGATATTTACAAGTTAGAAATTTCCTAAGTACTATACTTACTTCCTTTCCAATGCTTCCTCCTATATATATTTTAGATTCGATAATTAACCTTAATCCATGTCAGAAAGGTGCATCGGCTATGATTTATAATATTATTATGAAACTTAGGAAAGCTCCATTTGATAAGATTAGGGTAGATTGGGAACAGGAATTGGGGCTTACCATTTCTGTGGATGATTGGGGGCAGATTTTACAATTAGTTAATACTTCCTCTATTTGTGCTAAACATTCCCTAATTCAATTTAAAGTGGTTCATAGAGCACATATGTCCAAAGATAAGTTAGCGCGTTTTTACTCGCATATTAATCCTTTCTGTGATAGATGTTCGGGGCAGATAGCCTCTTTAACTCATATGTTTTGGTCTTGCCCTACTTTGGAAACTTTTTGGAGAGATATTTTCAATATTATTTCTAAGGTATTAAATATAGATATCTCTCCTCACCCTATTACTGCTATCTTTGGACTACCTAAAATTTCTAGTAATCTTTCCCCTTCAGCCCGTAGAATGATTGCATTTCTTACTTTAATGGCGAAAAGATGTATTTTACAACATTGGAAAGAGCTTAATGCTCCAACTACCTTTTTTTGGTTTTCTCAGACGATTTTATGTTTGAATCTGGAGAAAATTAGAAGTAACCTTTATGATTCTTCATTTAAATTTGAACAGATTTGGGGACCTTTTATTCGATATTTTCATTTAATGTAATATTTACCCTTCTTGTTTTCTCTTCACTGTTTTAATGGAGGTCGGGATTGAGGACGTGATTTTAAGTTTAACTCTGTTTGGTTTCAAGTTAGCCCATTGCTTTGCTTTGCTTTTAGTTAGTTGCACGGTGGGTTTTTTTTTGGGGTTTTTTTTTTCTTTTTTTCCATTGATATATATAAAATCTAGTATACTATTATGTTATCTTGGTTTCTTATGCTTAAATTACATTGTTTGTAGTATTTTCTTTTTGGTATTGTTATCTTTTGGAATTTTATTATACTTTAACATTGTATTAATGTTTATATGGCTTACCTTTTTTGTATACTTACTCAATAAAAAGATTTAAAAAGAAAGAAAAGGAATAACATGCATGCCAAGTATTAATTTGCTGTTGTGTAGAAGAACAAAGAAATGTTTGCAGTCTATTTAATGAATAAGATGATTTGCTACTACATAATTCCTTCAAGTATTAAAGTAGCAGTAGTTTGAATGATGAAGAGCTTTTGCACCTTTTGACATTAGTACCTTTCAGGACATTGAAGTAGGAAAAACTAATTTTTTTTATGCATATGACTAAATTGATTGTTGTTTAGGCATCCTGGGCCTCTGCAACTAAAAGTGGTGATATGATGTAAAGATCCCTCAAAATGGAGAGGATTATGGATAGGCGAGCACATGCTGTCCTTGATTGCAAATGCTTTGCAAATAGTTTGAAATTTTTTTAGGAAAACTGCAATAGCAAATTGCAAAAATTATTTCCATTATGAAATTTTATTTTGGTTGATTTATTGCTTTGTTTTCATGTAACTTTTTCTATGCCGTTTTCAGAATCATTAATGTGCTACACACTTTCAACAAATGAGGACTTTCATTACAAGCTGCAAATCTTGCTCTGCAGGCATGAACCATGTCAGACATTAGAGCACATATATCTTACACCCATGTGTCAGCTGTTTTCTGCCTAGCTGCTGACAAGAGCTCCATTCATAATTCTTTTTATCCTTTCAATGAATAGGTAATTATTCAATATAAAGCTGGATATTTCGATTGGGGCATTTAGTGCAGCAGTGCAGTGTAACAAAATCTGCTGTTATTGGCAACCTGAGAGGAGAATGTTTAGAGTTCCTGCAGTGATGTAACTTTAGCTGCTTTGAGCCGCTCTTTACTTGGCACATCATTGAACCTTTTATTCTAATAACTGATTGCACAGGATGGGTCACATTTACCCCCATTCTTTCATGTATTGTAATGTTTAATAGCAGACAAAGTTGAGTGGAATGGTGGGTAATTTGAACTTGCCTTTCCATAGATCAGAGACTAAAAACAAGTTGATCCTCAGTATTGTGGTACAACCTAAACAGTGACTTGGCATTTATTACTGGAGGATGATCTTACTGGTTTAAGTTGAAAGCAGCAAATATTTCTTCTACTTGATTGATATGGTTTGGAGGTGAGCAGCATAGATTAGCCACATGATAAATCTCTGAACTCAATTGTATGAAAATATTCCTGGCTCTTTTAGTCTAGTTTGTGAAACAAGTGAAGATTGTTTCACATCTTGCACATTCTAACATCATGATTTGGGAGTGGAAGCCTTTTATTGTAAAGTGAGAGTGTAATGTAACAGGGCTCTGATGTTTAATTTGACAAATGCAAGCATAAGCTTCTCACTTTTACTTATAAAGCCTGTTTATACAGTGGAATACTGCTGATGAAGAAGGGATTGAGAGATTATTCTTAAATATGATTAAAAAACAGTTACAAATAGACTGTTATGTTTTGCCAGCACAATAAGCTGGTTCTAAAATGTAATTTGGCTTTTTTTATTAGTTGATATAATGCATGCTTTTGTGACTTATGATCTTTAAAAATGAGTAAAAAAAAATCTCTGAAAGATTCTAATTTTCAAAAACTTTACTGATGTACTTGTGTTTTATTTGCATACAGTATTTTCTTTTTTTGTAATGTACTGGAGAAATGTGATCGAATGAAAAATTAAACTGTTGATTTTAAGTTGCCAACAGTTGACAATTTTTAGTTTTGAAAGTGTGAAATGTTTTAAGAACTACTTAAGGATAACAAAATATTGGATTGTGATAAAAATCTTATAGGCTTGAAAAGGAAAATTCATTTAGGGTTCCTTCTCTGGATATGGTGTACAGAATTGCCCTACAGCTGAATAACCATCTGTCGCTGAAGATAATTGCAATTTGGCAGAAAACAATTGATAAGTTTCCCTTTCTCACATGTGTTTCTGAGTTGTTATTTATTCCCATCATCACTAATCCTGTTTCTTTGGCTTTCTTTTCTTGTTCCTCCAACTTTCTTCATTTCACATTTTCACCTAATTCTTCTCCATCTATCTTATTGTCTACCTTTTATTTTATTTCATTTCATTTCTCCCTTCCTCCCTCTCTCTCTATTCGTTATTGCTTTTTAATTTCATTTTCTCCCTCTTCCTCCTCCTCTTCTCTTTTCTCTTACCCATCTCTTTATTTCTTTCCTCACCTCCCTTTTTTCTTTTCCTTCCCTCTCACTCCCTCTTTCATGTTTCCTTTTCTCTCTCTTCCATTTACTCTTTTCTCAAATAATCATTATTCTTCCCCCTCTCCTTCTGAATTCCCTTTCACTCTTACCTTTTTCATTTTTTTTTCTCTTTTCTCCATCTCTTTTCAGTTTTTGAAATTGTTATCTCAACCGAAGTTAGCTTCCACAAAATCCATTGCACAAATCAATGTTCACACTCAAGGAAGTATTCTTTTTCATGCTTTACTAACTGCAGAAGCCTGTTTTGTCAACAGAGAAATCTGAGTCTTGGGTTTGGCTTGAGCACAGCCCAAGGAAGCCTGAAAATCTAAAGTCTGACTAGTAGGAATATATCATAGAATTGTACTAGATAAATTTGAGACAATTAATTGATATGGATTTCAGAATGACATTGGCTATAACACACAAAAATACAATATTGAACTAATTTGATTGAAAAATATGGAGCATTCAATTGTTACATGTGTGGTGGTGCCAGATTGTCACACCAGGATTGGATTTACAAAGCTGATACTCTGAGGATAATTCAGATTGTGGAGTTTTGTCCAAGTGTCAAAATTTTCAAATAGTAGGAAATTGGATATAATCTACAAATAACTAATTTGTAATGGTAATTCATAGGAATCTCAATAAGCTAAATGAATGGAGAGCTGGAGCAAGTTGAAGTTTGAGATGAAGTATAAAGTATGAATATCTTTCAAGTTAAGTAAAAGTCAACTTAAATTATTCAGTGGAAATATTTTCCTGCTAATAGAGCAAAGAAAGTGGTTAGAAACATAGAACATAGAAAACCTACAGCACAATTCAGGCCCTTTGGCCCACAAAGCTGTGCCGAACATGTCCTAACCTTAGTAGTTACCGAGGGTTACCCAGAGCCCTCTATTTTATTAAGCTCCATGTACCTATCCAGGAGTCTCTTAAAAGACCCTATCTTATCCATCTCCACCACCGTCGCCGGCAGCCCATTCCACGCACTCACCGCCCTCAGCATAATAAAACTTACCCCTGAATTCTCCTCTCTACCTACTTCCAAGTACCTTAAAACTGTGCCCTCTCGTGCTAGCCATCTCAGCCCTGGGAAAAAGCCTGTCATCATCTTGTACACCTCTGCCAGGTCACCTCTCATCCGCCGTTGCTCCAAGGAGAAAAAGCTGAGTTCACTCCACCTATTCTCATAAGGCATGCTCCCCAATCCAGGCAACGTCTTTGTAAATCTTCTCTGCACCCTTTCTATGGTTTCCTCATCCTTCCTATAGTGAGGCAACCAGAACTGAGTACAGTACTCCAAGTGGAGTCTGACCGGGGTCCTATATAGCTGCAACATTACCTCTTGGCTCTTAGACTCAATCCCACGATTGATGAAGGCCAATGTCCCATATGCCTTCTTAACCACAGAGTCAGCCTGCGCAGCAGCTTTGAGCGTCCTATGGACTCGGACCCCAAGATCCCTCTGATCCCCCACACTGCCAAGAGCCTTATCGTCAATACTATATTCTGCCAGTATATTTGACCTACCAAAATGAACCACCTCACACTTATCTGGGTTGAATTCTATCCGCCACTTCTCAGCCCAGTTTTGCATCCTATCAATGCCCCGCTGTAACCTCTGACAGCCCTCCATACTATCCACAACACCCCCAACCGTTGTGTCATCAGCAAATTTACTAAACCATCCTTCCACTTCCTCATCTAGGCCATTCATAAAAATCACGAAGAGTAGGAGTCCCAGAACTGATCCCTGAGACACACCACTGGTCACCGACCTGCATGTGGAATATAACCAGTTCTGAGGGCAAGCCAGTTCTGGATTCACAAAGCAATTCACAAAGCAATGTCCCCTTGGATACAATGCTTCCATACTTTCTCAATAAGCCTTGCAAGGGGTACTTTGTCAAATGCCTTGCTGAAATCCATAAACACCACATCTACTGCTCTACCTTCATCAATGTGTTTAGTCACATCCTCAAAGAATTCATTTAGGCTCGTAAAGCTCGACCTACCTTTGACAAAACCATGATGGCTATTCCTAATCATATTATACCTCTCCAAATGTTCATAAATCCTGCCTCAGAATCTTCTCCATCAACTTACCAACTACTGAAGTAAGACTTACTGGTCTATAATTTCCTGGGCTATCTCTGCTCCCTTTCTTGAATAAGGGAATGACATCCACAACCCTCCAATCCTCCAGAACCTTTCCCGTCCTCACTGATGATGCAAAGATCATCACCAGAGGCTCAGCTGTCTCCTCCCTCACCTCCTACAGGAGCTGAGGATACATCTCGTCCGGTCCCAGTGACTTATCCAACTTGATGCTTTCCAAAAGCTCCAGCACATCCTCTTACTTAGTATCTACATGCTCAAGCTTTTCAGTTGGCTGTAAGTCATCCCTACAATCGCCAAGATCCTTTTCCATAGTGAATACTGAAGCAAAGTATTCATTAAGTACCTCTGCTATCTCCTCTGGTACCATATACACCTTTCCGCTGTCACTCTTGATTGGTCCTATTCTCTCGCGTCTTATACCAGATCAAGTATAGCCTCTCCTCTGGTAAGCTTATCTACCTACATCAAGAAACCTTCCTGAGCACACCTAACAAACTCCACCCCAACTAAACCCTTCACTCTAGGGAGATGCCAAGTGATATTTGGGAAATTAAAATCTCCCACCACAACAACCCTGTTATTATTACACCTTTCCAGTGTTTCCCTATCTGCTCATCAATGTCCCTGTTACTATTGGATGGTCTATATAAAAAAAAACACCCAGTAGAGTTATTGACCCCTTCCTGTCCCTAACTTCCACCCACAGAGACTCCGTAGACAATCCCTCCATGTCTTCCTCCTTTTCTATAGTCGCGACACTATCTCTGATCAACAGTGCCATGCCCCCTCCTCTTTTGCCTCCCTCCCTGTTCTTTAACATAGAACATAGAATAGTACAGCACAGTACAGGCCATTCGGCCCACAATATTGTGTCGACCCTCAAACCCTGCCTCCCATATAAGCCCCCAACTTAAATTCCTCCATATACCTGTCCAGTAGTCTCTTAAACTTCACTAGTGTATCTGCCTCCACCACTGACTCAGGCAGTGCATTTCTGAAACATCTAAAGCCTGGCACTTGAAGTATCCATTCCTGCCCCTGAGCCATCCAAGTCTCTGTAATGGCCACAACATCATAGCTCAAAGTACTGATCCATGCTCTAAGCTCATCTGCTTTGTTCATAATACTCCTTGCATTAAAATAGACACATTTCAAACCATCGGTCTGAGCGCGTACCTTTTCTATCACCTGCCTATCCTCCCTCACGCACTGTCTCCAAGCTTTCTCTATTTGTGAGCCAGCAGCCTCTTCCCCAGTCTCTTCAGTTCGGTTCCCACCCCCCAGCAATTCTAGTTTAAACTCTCCCTGATAGCCTTTGTAAACCTCCCTGCCCTGGGATTCAAGTGCAACAAGTCCTTTTTGTATAGGTCATGCCTGCCCCAATGATCCAGAAATCTGAATCTCTGCCCTCTGCTCCAATCTTTCAGCCATGCATTTATCATCCACATCATTCTATTCCTATACTCACTGACGCGTGGCACAGGCAGTAATCCCGAGATTACTACCTTTTGAGGTCCTGCTTCTCAACTTCCTTCCTAGCTCCCTGTGGTCTGTTTTCAGGACCTCCTCCCTTTTTCTACCTTTGTCGTTAGTACCAGTAGGTACCACGACCTTTGGCTGTTCTTTTTCCCACTTCAGAATATTGTGGACGCTATCAAAAACATCCCGGACCCTGACACCTAGGTGGCAAACTACCATCAGTGTTTCTTTCCTGTGTCCACAGAATGGCCTGTCTAAACCCTAACTATAGAGTCCCCTATCACTGATTTCAAAGTTTTGACAAATATCTTATTTAAAGATAATTGTTCGGCTTTCAAGGTTTCATTCATGAGCTAAGTTATGACTCTCTGGGGGTGCCCTCCCTCAGTCGGGGTCAACCTTGGATGTTGCGTCTTAGCTGTCGACATAGTCAGCAAACTGATGCCCATGTGGCAGGCTCCCCCTCTCCATGCAGCTGATGAATCCAAGGAACAGCAGAGACTGATACGGTTTGGCATCAGCAGCATCATAGTAGTTGCCAGTCAGCATTTAACTCAGTGTAGGGACTCCAGCTCCAGCTTTTTCCTCTGTTTACTCCTGAAGCCTTCCCATTGAGGGGGTATAGCCAGAAGGCAGTGGAGGTTTGAGATCAGTTTTCCTTCTCTTAAATGAGCTGCCACCCATGGGCTGACAAATCACACCTGCCCAAAGTGACTGGTTTTAAGATAACTGACCTTCCTTTGCCCCTTCTGTCAGTAGAAATGGTTCCGCTTATCTTAGTAGCGAAACCACATGTGAAGGGCAGGAGCTGGTCTTGGTTGTCAGAGGCTGTTTGAGATGAACACCTTTGGAGCATTTAATCCGTGTATTCCCTAACCAGAAACCTTGGATGAATTATGAGGTCAAGTCCCTTTTAAAGGCTGAGCTGCGGCTTTTAGGTCTGGGGATACCAGTCGCTACACGGAATCCAGGCGTGAACTCCGGAAAGCCATTTAGGGTGCCAAGAGGCAATATCGAGCCAAGTTGGAAACCCAGGCTAACCAGAGGGATGCCAGTAGACTATGGCAGGGTCTAAATGAGATCACTGCGCGCAAAGAAAAGGATGGGAATATCAATAACTGTGGCACTTCTCTTCCTGATGAACTTAACGCATTCTATGCAAGATTCGAACAGAAGAGGACAGTCCCGCTCCCTCCGGATGAACTGGACCTGGTGGCATCAAGATTCATCATCACTGAGGAGGACGTTAGAAGGGTCTTCCTGAAGATAAATCCAAGGAAGGCAACGGGCCCAGATGGCGTCCCAGGACGGGTTCTCCGGGCCTGTGCAAGCGAGCTAGCTGGAGTGTTTGCTGACATCTTCAGCTGCTCCTTGCTTCAGTCTAAGATCCCCTCCTGTTTTAAGAAGGCAGTGATAATCCCAGTGCCGAAGAAGAGCAAGGCGGCATGCCTGAATGACTATCGACCTGTGGCTCTGACATCAATTGCTATGAAGTGGTTCGAGAGATTGGTTATGGCACACATCAACCACAGCCTACTGGTCAACCTCGACGCTTTGCAATTCGCCTACCAGAGCAACAGGTCAACGGCAGATGCCATCTCTCTGGCCTTCATTCCTCCTTAGAACGCCTGGAGAATAAAGACGCATATGTAAGGTTCCTTTTCATTGACTACAGCTCTGCCTTTAATACCATCATTCCAAATAAACTGATTCCTAAGCTCTGGAACCTGGGCCTTAGCACTCAGATCTGCAGCTGGATCTTCAACTTCCTCACAGACAGGACCCAGGCTGTAAAAATAGGGGACAAGCTCTCCTCTACAATCACTCCGAGCACCGGTGCCCCACAAGGCTGTGTACTCAGCCCCCTGCTGTACTCACTGTACAGCCATGATTGTGTAGCCAAGTTTCCATCAAACTCAATATATGTTTGCTGATGACACAACAATTGTAGGCCGTATCTCGGGTAATGATGAGTTTGAGTACAGAGAGGAAATTAAGAACCTGGTGGCATGGTGCGAAGACAATAACCTATCCCTCAACGTCAGCAAGACGAAGGAATTGGTTGTTGACTTCAGAAGGAGTAGTGGACCGCATGATCCAATTTACATCGGTGGTGTGCAAGTGGAACAGGTCAAAAGCTTTAAGTTCCTTGGGGTCAATATCACAAATGACCTGACTTGGTCCAACCAAGCAGAGTTCACTGCCAAGAAGGCCCACCAGCGCCTTTACTTCCTGAGAAAACTAAAAAAATTTGGCCTGTCCCCTAAAACCCTCACTAATTTTTATAGATGCACCGTAGAAAGCATTCTTCTAGGGTGCATCACAACCTGGTATGAAAGTTGTTCTGTCCAAGACTGAAAGAAGCTGCAGAAGATCGTGAACACGGCGCAGTACATCACACAAACCAATCTTCCATCCTTGGACTCACTTTACACCGCACGCTGTCGGAGCAGTGCTGCCAGGATAATCAAGGACACGACCCACCCAGCCAACACACCTTTCGTCCCTCTTCCCTCCGGGAGAAGGCTCAGGAGCTTGAAAACTCGTACGGCCAGATTTGGGAACAGCTTCTTTCTAACTGAGATAAGACTGCTGAACGGATCCTGACCCGAATCTGGGCCGTACCCTCCAAATATCCGGACCTACCTCTCGGTTTTTTTGCACGACCTTACTTTCCATTTTTCTATTTTCTATTTATGATTTATAATTTAAATTTT
Source organism: Mobula hypostoma (assembly GCF_963921235.1). NCBI lineage: Eukaryota > Metazoa > Chordata > Chondrichthyes > Myliobatiformes > Myliobatidae > Mobula > Mobula hypostoma. The sequence goes on along the minus strand of NC_086119.1, from coordinate 6,899,520 downwards.
TAATATTTACTAATTTTTACTATGATTAATATTTTTAATTTTGAAAATATTTTAAATATTTTTAATATTTGTAATATAAAGTCAATAAAGTATGACTATGACTATATCTGTACTCTGCTTTCTCCACTACCATGGTAAACCAGATGAATGTAATCTCAGATTTCACTTGGGTAACTTACAGTCCAGTGGAGGGAGTGTAGAACCTTTCCAATGGAAAGGTTCTAATTTCAGGTAACCCACTCTCCCATATGCCTTTCCCACCCTCCCATGTTCCATTCCCACTCTCCCGTGTTCTTTTCCCACTCTAATGAGTCTATCCAATTTTTGTCTTCCTTTGCTCACCTTTTCCATCTCTGTCCCCTTGTTACCACATTACCTTCTCCCGCTGTATTACATTTACCCATCACCTACCAATCTACTGACTTGAATTTATTTTCCTTTGGTTCACCTTTCTAATGCCTTCCCCCTGCCCTAACTGCATGCATTCATATCATCATCACATCCACACCCTGCTACCCTCCGCCAATCAGCTATCAGCCTCTGTCTCAAAATTTGTGACACACTTCCCCCAACCTTTCCTGCCTGCTTCCATCTTCTCCTTGTTCCTCTTTCCCCTCCCTCCCTCCTCCCCATCTTCCACAGATGCAACTTGGCCAGCTGATTTCTTCCAGCAGTTTATATTTTGCTTGTTGACATGACTGAAGGGTCGATGAAACTCTTGATTTTCTCTTTATATTTAACAGCAGGTCATTGTCCTCAGTAGACTTAGATTGACCAGCATGTAAGAAAGAATGGAGCACTTTCTATTTCTTTTTTCACTCTAGCCTCAGATCAACTTCTGTACTAGAGCTAGTAGAGTCAGCAAGCTTTGGAATGATATGATAGAACAGCACGGAGTAGCTTAGACACAGACTCTTTCTATTGGATAGAATGTGGTTTACTCCTCAGTGACACCATCTTTAACTAAATGGATAAGTGTGGAATGATCAACCAAAAGATAAGTGAATATTTCATATTTAATTTATCTTATTTACAGCTCCACACATAGACACTCCATTTTTTTTGTTACTTGTTAGCCTTTATAGAAGTCTCTGCTTCTAACATTTCTGTCATATAATGTTTCTGTTTTCACACTACCACAATTTTTCTCTTTTGCTGGAACTTAAAATTTATTTCATGTTAAATCTTACTCTGAACAGTCCTTGATCAGAAATGTCACCTCTTTTTCTACATGTGCTGTCTGACTGAATATTTTCAGTATTTCCTGTTTTACTTGCTTATGATTTATTTATATTAGTAATCCTGCTAAGAATTAGAGCTTTGTTAACAAATTGAAGATGTATAGATTTTTATATCAATCGTTTAATAAACTTATTTAGATATTGAAGTGCATAAAGTGTAATAGTTTGATTTGGTCATTGGCTGGTTCTGATTTCTATAATTTCTAAAGTCATGTTCTCCCCACATTGCCATCAATTTATCCCAGATTCTAGCATTCATCTAAACTCTGGTTAATAAATTGGTTTCCACTTGTTTTCTCTCTAGTTACTCAATTACCTTGGTTTCGTATCTGTGTGGTAAATCTAGAGCAAAATAACTCTTATAAACTGTTAATTACATTTAAATAATTATAGGATAATTAATATGCAAACTGTGAATTTCACAAGATATTTCAAATAAATCCAGCGATTAAATTGTTTTCTTTCTTTCTCTTGCAGGTTTCTCGCCCCTGTAACCTGTGCACTTGCAGTTTGAAGACAAATGGAAATGATGAAAGTGTTGCAAAAGGGAAGAATAATGTAAAATCACAAGTCCCAAAAATATTTTTTGGCACTCGCACACATAAACAGATAACACAAGTCACTCATGAACTTCGGCGTACAGCTTACTCGTATGTTCGAATGACCATCCTGTCCAGTAGAGATCACACCTGTGTACACCCTGAGATCTCTAATAGTTACAATAGGAATGAAAAATGCAAGGAACTCCTAGAGGGGAAAAATGTAAGTAATCTTCTCTTTATCAAAAGTCAGGCATAGGTGTTATTTCCTTTGACTGTCTTGGACTAACTCCTTATCCAGTTTCCAAGGAACTGGAGGGTGGGGATGTTCTGGGAACTGCTTCCTCCTCTTAACTATTTAACTGTGCACCTACCCTTCATGATTAGTTGAGGCAGTTCTACAGAGTTTGTTAGTTGTGAGTTTGCTTTGCTCTGTCTTTTGCATGCTGATTTTCAATTTAATATTCCTGTATTTCTGTTTTGGAATATCAACAGTTTGGCACCTTTATTTTTAGGTATACCAGTTAAGGTCTCCAGATTTTGGAATGTCCTTCTGCTCTCTTTATTTTAACTAGGGTTAATCCCTTAGCTTGATTCTAGTATCAAGGACATGCTGTATATACAGAAAGGTGTTGGGAAAGTGCTGGTAACATCATGAATGATCCCACCCTACTCATGGACTCAAACAACAGGAATTCTGCAGATGCTGGAAATTCAAGCAACACACATCAAAGTTGCTGGTGAACGCAGCAGGCCAAGCAGCATCTGTAGGAAGAGGTGCAGTCGACATTTCAGGACGAAGGGTCTCGGCCTGAAACGTCGACTGCACCTCTTCCTACAGATGCTGCTTGGCCTGCTGCATTCACCAGCAACTTTGATGTGTGTTGCTACTCATGGACTGTTAGTCTCACTTCCATCATGGAGGAGGCAATGTAACCCTAACCCTAACCCTAACCCTAACCCATCCATGCTAAGATCACTAGACTCAGAAACAGTTACTTTTCCCAAGCGGTAAAACTGATCAACACCTCCACTCACTAACCCACCTTTCCACGTCCTCGATCACCACTAATTTATAATTTTCTTTGTTGTGTGTATATGTCTATAAACTTTAAACAAGCTTGAATCTAGAAATAGAATGAAAAGTTTGCAAAGGCATGAGAATATAGATTATAATGTTGTGATGTGTGGTTCTGTTGTTGCTGATGGCCGATAGTACCTCATGGAGGCTCAGCTTTGAACGCCTAGGTCTATTTTTAAATCCATGTCATTTAGAATCATTGTGCCACAAAAACCAATGTAAAATCTCTTTACAAGGGCTTGGTGGTCACTTCTATCTGCAATGGTGGATTGTCAGGACAATTTCTTACAGGTTTATCAGTGATGGTTCACTGGCTATATGATGCAGATCTAACCAAGCAACTATTTCCTTTTGGATTAAGCCTGCTGGTTTTTTGGTGTTACAAAAATACTCTGTGTTGATACTGTATTCTGAAGTTGCATTCCTCTCTGAACTACCTTCAGTATTTTCCAAGTGTTGGTCACATTGGCAAAGCAATGATTCATCATCTGAGAGAGAGTGATAAGTGGTTGTTTGGAGGAGGTTTCCTTTACTATAGAATATTTCCAACAATGCCCATCTTCTGTATATTCCAGTGTATTCCATAGTGGTCACCCCCATCTAGTAGGCCTGGTCTTAAGTCATTAAGAAGGTAAAGATGGAATAGGAAAGTAAGCTAGCCAGTAATATTAAAGAGGATACCAAAAGCTTCTTCAGATACATAACCTGTAAAAGAGAGGCAAGAATGGATATCAGACCGTGGAAAACAATGCTGGAGAGGTAGTTATGGAGGACAGGAAAATGGCGGATGAACTGAATAAGTATTTTGCATCAATTTTCACAGTGGAAGACATTAGCAGTATGATGGAAGTTCCAGGTGTTGGGGGTTATGAAGTCTGTGAGGTTACCATTACTACGGAGAATGTTTTTGGGAAACTGAAAGGTCTGAAGGGAGATAAGTCACCTAGACAAGATGGTGCACATCCCAGGGTTCTGGAAGAGGTGGCTGAAGAGATTGTGGAGGCATTAGTAATGATTTTTCAGGAATCACTAAATTCGAGAATGGTTGTGGAAGACTAGAAAATTGCTCATGCCACTCCACTCCAAGAAGGGAGAGGGGCAGAAGAAAGGAAATTATAGGCCAGTTCGTCTGACCTCAGTGTTTGGGAAGATGTTGGAATCGATTGCTTAGGACGTGGTTTTGGGGTACTTCAAGGCAACTGATATGATAAGCTGTAGTCAGCATGGTTTCTTCAAGGGAAAATCTTGCCTGACAAATCTGCTGCAATTCTTTGAAGAAATAACCAGCAGGATAGATAAAGAAGGATTGGTTGATGTTCTGTATTTGGATTTTCAGAAAGTTGCTTAATAAGCTGGGAGCACGGGGACTGCCCCTGTCTGCCAATGGAGTAGCAGTATTTTTCTGCTGCTCTTAGTTTTCTTTCTTTCCCCCTAGTTTGAGCTTTGAATTTAAAATTTTTACTTGTTGATTCTTGAGGGGGATCAATATGTCTATGTCTACAAGAAGTGGGAAGAATTTACCTGAACCTGGTGATAAAGGTAATGGGAAAGGAAAGGTGCAAAAGGAAAGATCTGGTGAAATGCCATCGTGGGCTGAAGATATCGTTCGGACACTGAATTCAATTAAGGATCAGAATGGATCAATTAAAGACCAACTGGAAAAGAATAGTAATGAAATGAAGTCGTTTCTGGGAAAACTTAAAGACCTGGAAACTCAAGTTATTTCACTCGAAGAGGAATTGAAGATAACTAAGCAAAAGTTGTCTGAAGCTACAACTCGTTTGGAAAAATATCAAAATAAGATTATAGACCTGGAAACTAGGTCTGGACGAAGGAATATAAAAATTGTTGGGCTGCAGGAAGGAGCTGAATATGGAGATCTAATGGCTTTTCCACACTTTATTTCCTACCATTCTATCAAAGCCGCCTGCTATAGAAAGGGCACACAGGGCGTTTATCTCGAAATCGAAGGATTCTAGTAAACCAAGATCTGTTCTGGTTTGCTTTCATCACTTCAAAACTAAAGATCAAATAATGCGACAGGCAAGAAAACAGAGAGTTTTTAGATTTATGGAATCTGAGCTCCGCTTCTACGAAGATTATCCAAGAGAGATAATAGAACAAAGATCAAAATTTGCCCTCGTAATGAAACAAGCATATGATAAAAATCTTTTCCCGTCTTTGAGGTACCCGACAAGAATTAAAATTTTCCCTGCTAATTCTCCTCCTCGTACTTTTTTTGATCCAAAAGCTGCACTGGATTTTGTTCAGGCTTTACCTGCTGCTGTCACCGACATCGCTATTGAATGATCCATCTGAAAGGCTGTTTGGCTATTTATATATTATTCGCATTTTGGAAAGAAGATTTATGAAGGTGTCTTGTATATTTCATCGAGAGTCTAATTAAAGAAGACAGAGAATTATTCTTTATTGCATATTATTAGTTTTCCTTTGGAAAGATGTATGATTTAAGTATCTCTGTTCAAATGATCTCTGGACATTCTATGACTGAGGGAAGAAGATAAGGCGATTTGTTCCTTTAATTTAATACTTGGTAGCTAATTGGTAGTTTTTTCCTACTAATAGGGCTTTTTATATATTTTTTTCTGTTTTATTATTACATTTTATAATTGAATTTAAAGCTTTTTTAGGGAACTAATATTAAACTTAAACATGGCGCTGGTTTTTCTCTCTAAGAGATAACATTATTTTGGTTCTTTCTTGTTTATTAGTCGATGGAATGTAAATACCTTTTTTTGCTGAGACTTTATTGTCTTTTTCACAAGGTCACTTTACTTTTTTACTAACTGGGGGGAGGGAAAGAAACACAGACGGAGCAGTCAGCAGCTTTGAATTCTATCATAGATCGCTTGCCTCTTTCGGGTTTCGGGGTGTAGGTGGGTGGGTTGAGAGTCAGGAGTTTTTTCCCATTGGGTGGTTCCGGAGCATGCGTGTTTTTTATTTGGTTGTATTCTTCATCACTGCCATCTTTGATCATCCTGTATTGGTATGTGCTCTATGCATGTATAAAGTAGAATGAAATTATAGTATGCTGTTCAAACGGATTAATATAATAAGTTGGAGTGTACCTGGTTGGAATCATCCTATTAAACGAAAGAAGACTTTTAAAATTATTAACCGATTCCAACCTGATATAATTTTTGCTCAAGAGACACGTATCAGGGCGGGAGATCAAAATAGATTTGTTAGATGGTGGAATGGTTTGCAATTCCACTCTACTTCTCAGAGGAAAACAAAAGGCGTGTCTATTTTCATTAAACCTAATATATTTATTCAAGAGGATATTGAATCAGATTCTAATGGTAGATTTTTAATTGTTAAAGGAACAATCTGTAACAGAAAAGTTGTTTTGGTTAATTTGTATGGTCCTAACTTAGATGATCCTTTTTTTAAAAAGGTATTTGCTTTACTGCCTGACTTAAATGAATATATGCTCATAATGGGTGGGGATTTTAATTGCTGTTTAAATCCTATGATTGATAAGAGCTCAACCAATCAGCGACTTCCAAATGGATCCGCGTCATTTATAAATTCCTTTTTGATTGATTTTGGGTTGATTGATTTGTGGAGGTATCTTCATCCCGACAATAGAGAATATTGTTTCTTCTCACATGTTTATAAAAAATATTCGAGGATCAGTTATATTATAATCGATCCCCGCTTCTTGCCTAGCATTAAAACTTGCGAATATGACGCTATTGCTATATCTGATCATGGGCCTCTGAGTTTGTCTTTTGAATTTGATGATGTCATTCTTGCCCGCCCACCTTGGCGCATGTCTCAGACATTATTGCAAAACTCTGACTTTGTCACTTTCATTGAAACCCAGATAAAAGAATTTTTTTCTTTTTAATGATATAGGGGGTATGTCTAAATTAGTTATATTGGATACATTTAAAGCATTTTTACGTGGTCAGATTATTTCTTATTCAGCTAAATTTAAAAAATAAACTAAAGCAGAATTAGGTAGAATTTCAAAACAAATTAAAGATTTAGATAATACTTATGCAATTTTCCCCAATACTGATTTATTTAAACAAAGGGTGGAACTTCAATCACAGTATAACCTGTTATTAACTCATCCCATTGAAGCTTGTTTGCTTAAGTTAAAGAGCCAATTTTATATGTCTGGGGATAAACATAATAAACTGCTTGCATCTCAATTAAAAATGGCGGCAGCCAAAAGGCAAATCATGAAAATTCGTAGGAAAGATGGTACCTTAGCTCAGGAATATGAAGAAATTAATAAGATTTTTCAAGATTTTTATGCTGAGCTATATAAATCTCAATGCCTGTTAGATTCCTCTAAAATGAATGCTTTTTTACGAAAGGTTGTTTTTCCTAAAATCTCGGCTGAGGATCAAAAAACTCTCGATGCTCAAATTACTGAAGCCGAAATTCATAAAGCTATTTTTTCAATGCAATCTGGTAAGTCCCCAGGACTTGATGGCTATCCCGTAGAATTTTATAAAAATTTGGCAAGTTGCTTTCTCCGTATATGTTGGAAATGTTTAAGGATTCTTTTGTGAAAGGTGACTTACCCTCTACTTTTTATGAGGCCTCTATTTCTTTAATTCTTAAAAAAGATAAAGATCCTACTGACTGTGCTTCATATAGACCTATTTCATTACTGAATGTTGACGCTAAGATTTTGTCAAAGATAATGGCCAATCGGTTGAAGAATATTTTGGGTAAAATTATTTGTAAAGATCAAACAGGCTTTATAAAGGGTCGCTATTCCTTTTCAAATGTTCGGAGACTATTTAATATTATATATTCATCCTCTTCTAAAATTCCACAATGTGTTGTATATTTGGATGCTGAAAAAGCGTTCAACCGAGTCGAATGGAAATATTTATTCAATGTTTTAGAGAAATTTGGATTTGGTGTTAATTTTAATAATTGGATTAAAATGATATATAAAGCCCCTATTGCTACTGTTGTCACTAACAATCATAGGTCTCCTTTTTTTCCAGCTTTCACGGGGACAAGGCAACGCTGTCCATTAAGTCCTTTGTTTTTTAATTTAATATTAGAGCCCCTTGCTATTGCTCTTTGTGAGGCTAAAAATATCCATGGGATCTTTGTGAATGAGACCATGCATAAGGTCTCTCTTTATGCTGATGATTTATTGGTTTATATATCTAACCCTGACGAATCCATTCCTCCCTTGTGAAAATTATTTAATGAATTTGGAGGTTTTTCAGGATATAAAATAAATTTTAGTAAAAGTGAATTGTTTCCTTTAAATGATTCTGTCTCTATATATGATAATACTCCTTTTAAAGTTTGACTCTTTTAGATATTTAGGTATTATAATTACTAAAAAATATAAGGATCTTTATAAAGCTAATTTTGTTCCCTTAGTAGATTCTATTAAGTATTTATTTAGTAGATGGAGTCCACTTACATTTTCACTTGTTAATCGTATTCATATAGTTAAAATGATGATTTTACCGAAATTTTTATATTTATTTCAGAATATTCCTGTTTTTTTGACTAGGAAGTTTTTTGATTGGATTGATTCTATTATTTTATCTTTTATTTGGAATAATAAAAGACCAAGAATTAGTAAATATCATTTACAAAAATTGAAAAAGGATGGAGGTCTTGCTTTGCCTAATTTTAGAATGTATTATTGGGCTGTAAATCTGCGATATATGTCTTTTTGGTTATACTGGGTTGATAAGAGTGATCGGCCAATTTGGGTAGACCTGGAACTGAAAGTTGTAAAACAGTTTTATTTAACCTCGTTATTGGGAGCTCCTTTACCTATGCAATTAGGTAAAGTTGTTAATTTAAACCTATATTCTGTGATTAAGTATTCTTTACAAATTTGGCTCCAATTCTGCAATTCTTTTAATCTTAAAAAATTTAAACTTTGTAGTTTAATTTACCGAAATTACTTTTTTAAGCCGCCTTTGAGTGATCCAATTTTTTTACTTTGGAAAAATAAAGGTATTAATTCTTTTTTGGATTTATTTAAAGAAGATAGATTGTCCTTTGAACAATTAATAAATATTCTCTTTCATACTCACACTTTCTGCAATACCTTCAAGTTAGATATTTTTTACAAAAATATTTAAGTAATTTCCCTTACATATTGGAGGCTGACCTGTTAGATACTATTATGAGTATGAATCCTTTGATTAAGGGTTCTATTGGAAGAATTTATAATTTATTATTAAAATGGGATAAGCGACCTTTATCTAAGATTAGACAGGATTGGGAAAAGGAACTTAATTTGACTTTTATGATGGAGGATTAGATGCGGATATTGATGTTGGTTAACTCTTCTTCAATTTGTTCTAGCCATTCATTGATTCAATTTATTTTATTTGTACATCGTTATCATTTGACAAAGGAGAGACTTTCTAAAATCTTTCCTAATGTTGATAGTCATTGTGATAGATGCAAATCTGAGAATAGCTACACTGACCCATATGTTTTGGTCTTGTTCTATATTGGAACAGTTCTGGAAGTCGATTTTCTCAACAATTTCTAAAGCACTTAAAATTAATTTACAACCTAATAAATTAATTGTGCTTTTTGGAATAGTTCCTCAAAATATTCATGGTATTTCTGTGTCTGACCAACATGTTATTGCATTTGTTACATTGATAGCTAGGAGGGCCATTTTGTTGAAGTGGAAGGATACATCAGTTCACACTTTGTCACAATGGTTCTCTCAAGTGATGCTATGTCTTAGATTGGAGAAAATTAGAAGTCGAACCTTTGAACCTTAATTTGATTTTGAGAAAAGATGGGGCTCATTTGCTCGTTATTATCATTTGAGTTAATTGATATAATTTTTCCAGGATCTAATTGTAAATTTTTTTAGTATATTTTCTTTTCTTGCTGGTGGATTGATGTTTATTTTTAGAAGGTTTTTGTATGACGCATGGCTCCAGGGTTGTACGCCTAATGGGTTCTCTTTTTTTTCCCTCACTTGTCTGCTCAGTAGGTTTTTTTTGTTATCACAAAATTTTGTTTTCAATCTTTAAGATAATGGTTTTTTTTAGGCATTGTAAATGTTGTTACTTGGATGTAATGTTATTTTTCCTATATATACAATAAAAAGATTTGAAAAGAAAGAATAAGCTAGGAGCACATGGTATTACAGTGAAGATTCTTGCATGGATAAAGAAATGGCTGACTGGCAGGAGGCAAAGAGTGGGAATAAAGGGAGCCTTTTCTGGTTGGCTGCTGGTGACTGGTGGTGTTCCTCAGGGGTCTGTGTTGGGACTGATTCTTTTTGTGTTATATGTTAATAATATGGATGATGGAATTGATAGCTTTGTTGTAAAGTTTGTAGACAATACAAAGATAGGTGGAGGGACAGGTAGTTTTGAGGAAGTAGAGAGATTGCAGAAGGACCTAGACTGATTAGGAGAATGGGCAAAGAAGTGGCAGATGGAATACAGTGTGGGGAAGTGTATCATTATGCACTTTGGTAGAAGAAATTAAAGGGTTGACTATTTTCTATTTGAAAAGAAAATACAAAAATCTGAGGCACAAAGGGACTTGGGAATGCTTGTGCAAAATTCCTTAAAGGTTAATTTGCAGTTTGAGTCTGTGGTGAGGACAGCAAATGCAGTTTTGGCATTCATTTCAAAAGGACTAGAATATAAAAGCAAGGATGTAATGTTGAGACTTTATAAAGCACTGGTGAGGCTTCCCCTAGAGTGGTTTTGGGCCCCTTATCTTAGAAGGAATATGCTGAAATTGGAGAGGGTTCAAAGGAGGGTCATGAAAGCGATTCCAATGTTTGAGTGGCTTGTCATATGAAGAGTGCTTGATGGCTTTGGGCTGTATTCACTGGAGCTCAGAAGAATGGGAGGTGACTGTATTGAATGGTGAAAGGCCTTGATAGAGTGGATTTGGAGAGGATATTTCCTATGGTGGGATATATCCTCTGCTCTAAGACCAGAGGGCACAGCCTCAGAATAGAGGGGCATCCTTTTAGAGCAGAGATGAGGAACAATTTCGTTAGCCAGAGAGTGGTATAACTATGGAATTTGTTGCCATAGACATCTGTGGAGCCAAGTCTGTATGTACATTTAAGGCAGAGGTTGATAGATTCTTGATTCGTCAGGGTGTGAAGGGTATGGAGAGAATGCAAGAGATTGGGGCTGAGAGGAAAAATGGATCAGCCATGATGAAATGGCAGAACAGACTCAATAGGCCAAATGGCCCAATTCTGCTCCTATGTCTTATGGTCTTGTGGTCTATTGGTGAGTGGATTGTGGTAAGCAGTGGAGCGCGTTACCCGTTAGTGATCTATCTCACATTTTATCATATTTTCTTACGACATAGAAAAGGGTCATTTCACAGGCATTCAGATCAGTACCATTTCCTCTTTTTCCCTACAGCTAACTTGCTCTCTCTCATCCTGACTCTCCTTCCGGCAGGGGCAATTTACAGTAGCTGGTTAGCCTTGTAACACTAAATCCCACATGGAGGTAAAAAATTATATGACATTATTTTGGTTAAAATTGGAGGAGTTCTTTACATTGTCTTGGCTAGTGTATATCCCTTGGTCAGCATCACTTGTGATATTTGTACAGGTTGAGTATCCCTTATCCGAAATGCTTGGAGCCAGACATGTTTCAAATTTATGATTTTTCAGATTTTGGAATATATAATGAGATAGCTTGGGATCACCATCATTAGCATCAATGTCAAGGCCAATTAACATCAAACTAATTGCCAATTAAGCATAACATTAACAGAAAGAATAAAGATGAATAAAGATTAGCTTTATTTGTCACATGTACATTGAAAAATCAAAACAGTGAAATCCGTTGTTTGCATCAACAACCAACACAGTCTGAGGATTGTGCTGGGAGCAGCCCACATGTGTTGCCATGCTTCTGGCATAAACTGAATGTACCTCGTTCTGTTATAGATGGTATTAATAATTGCAGGGCGTTCGTGCTAGGTATCACTCGGAATTCCAAAGTGTTAGCTCTGGGAATTCTTTTAAATAAAGTAAACATACATTGTGTGAATAGATACCTTAATGTTTAACTATAGTGAAAGGAAAAGAGTTGTTGAACAATGGTCCTTAGGAACTGGGTGTGGCAGAAGAATCTTACAGACCACTATGTACAACTGAATTATAGTCAGATACTGTCAAGTGTTGTAATATAAACCCTATGTTACCATTTACCTTTTGAGCATTCTTGTTACCACTGCCCCAGGTGGCAATTAACATGAAGAATACAGCACTCAATCACTTAATTGTGTTATAGTTCATGCCAAAATGACAAAAATAGCTGAGCATTTATTTTACGCATTCTTTAGCCTGGAGGAAGATTAGAATTGTAATGGTCAACAATTACACTGTCACCATTGATGAGCCTGTTTAGAAAACTGTATTATCCTCACCTAGGTAAGATGATAAATAGTTAGCTGATAGATTGTGAATGAAGGATATTTAAGAATGCATTTAACTTGTGATCACACTTCTAGAGATCTGATAACTGTTGTCATCTTGTTGTAATGGATAGATTTTCACATTCTGCCATCAGTCTTCAGCAGGTGTCAGTGTTGAAATGCCTGAGGATCATTTCATTTAGAGAACTAATGTGGATGTACTGAATCAAATACTGTGTTCAAATTTAAGTTACTGTCTTTCACTTATGTGCCATTTTAAAATCAGTATTTATAAAACTGCCCTACATTCTTCTATAATTATTCTTGCTTTTTAGCAGTGTGGACTTTGAACATTGTTGAATAAAGCAGCACTTGGCTCTGATAAATTTTAAAAAATGTAGTAATTTCTGTGGGGCCTCCTGAAAATTAAATGTTTTAGAACCTTACAGGAATGGTCATATTTAATCTTTTTAATGCATTTGTGTGTTGGTGAGGAATGCAAACTGCATCTTTTAATGGCCTGAGATTATTTTGTTTGCATATTTAATGGTCTTGGTTAAATTATGATGGCAGCTTAGCATTAAAATTTCTCTTGTTTAATAAAAACACCCTATTGACGGTGACCACATGTTCGACTAAATAATAAGGCAAGTCTGAGGTTACTCAAAGTTCAAAGTAAATTTATTATCAAAGTACAGTTGAAGTCAGAATTTACATACACCTTAGCCAAGTACATTTAAACTCAGTTTTTCACAATTCCTGACATTTAATCCTAGAAAACATTCCCCGTCTTAGGTCAGTTAGGATCACTACTTTATTTTAAGTCAAGTCAAGTCACTTTTTATTGTCATTTCGACCATAACTGCTGGTACAGTACACAGTAAAAATGAGACAACGTTTTTCATGACCGTGGTGCTACATGAAACAATACAAAAACTATATTAGACTACAGATCTACCCAGGACTGCATAAAGTGTACAAAACAGTGCAGGCATTACAATAAATAATAAACAAGACAATATGCACAGTAGAGGGCAGTAGGTTGGTGTCAATCCAGGCTCTGGGTATTGAGGAGTCTGATGGCCTGGGGGAAGAAACTGTTACATAGTCTGGTCATGAGAGCCCGAATACTTCGGTGCCTTTTGCCAGATGGCAGGAGAGAGAAGAATTTGTATGAGGGGTGCGTGGGGTCCTTCATAATGCTGTTTGCTTTACGGATGCAGTGTGTGGTGTTAAGTGTCTGTAATGGCGGGAAAAGAGACCCCGATGATCATCTCAGCTGACCACACTATCCGCTGCAGGGTCTTGCGATCCAAGATGGTGCAATTTCCGAACGAGACAGTGATGCAGCTGCTCAGGATGCTCTCAATACAACCTCTAGAATGTGGTGAGGATGGGGGTGGAAGATGAACTTTTCTCAGCCTTCGCAGAAAGTAGAGACGCTGCTGGGCTTTCTTAAGAATGTGAAATGTCAGAATAATAGTAGAGAGAATGATTTATTTCAGCTTTTATTTCTTTCATCACTTTCCTAGTGAGTCAGAAGTTTACATACCCTTTGTTAGTATTTGGTAGCATTGCCTTTAAGTTGTTTAACTTGTGTCAAACGTTTTGGGTAGCCTTCCACAAGCTTCTCACATTAAGTTGCTGGAATTTTGTTCCATTCCTCCAGACAGAACTGGTGTAACTGAGTCAGTTTTGTAGGCCTCCTCACTTGCACATGCTTTTTCAGTTCTGCCTGCAAATCTTCTGACTTCAACTGTACATTTATTCACCATATACAACCCTGAAAATCATTTTCTTGCAGGCATTCACAGTAACTACAAAGAAACACAATAGAATCAATGAAAGAGCACACAGACCAAGATGGACAGACATACAATGTAGGAAAGATAACAAATACAAAAATAATAATAGAATAATAGTAAATAAATAAGTAATAAATATCAAGATCATGAGATGAATAGTCCTTGAAAGTGAGTCAGTTCAAGAGCCTGATGGTTGAGGGGTAATAACTGTTTCTGACCCTGGTTGTGTGGGTCCTGAGACTCCTGTACCCTAAAGCCAGCAAGGCTTGAGTGGTGGAAGCCCTTGATGATGGATGCTGATTTCATGCTACAGTGCTCCTTGTAGATGGGGAGGGTTTTACTTATGAAGGGCTGGGCTGTACCTACTACTTTTTGTAGATTTTTTTTCCATTCAAAGGTATTGGTGCTTTCATACCAGGCTGTGATGTGAGTAGCCTATAGTCTCCACCGTACATCTACAGAGGATTTTCACAATTTTGGACAACAAGTCATATCTTCATGCAACCCTCTCACTGGGGCTTGTATACAGACTTCGTTCGTTAACTAACTCTGAACAGCCGCATGGCTCAGCTGTAAAGGCCACCTTTCATAAACAGTACAAGTCTAGGGTTGGTATGATTTGGGGTTCAACCAAACAGGAAAGTGAGGATGTTCCAATTAAGGAACATGGGTTGTAACGAATGCTGTGTAATTACTGTCCATACACTGTTATCTGTAGCCCAGAAATAACAGATCATACATCAGCATAAAATTATAAAGTAAGTATATTTACCAAATTTTCAACTTTAACAAACAGTTACAGAAAAAGAAGGAAAAAAAAGGGCCCATTACAGTTAACCCAGTCCAATGTGTACATAATCGTGGAGCTCATTCTGGGGAAGTCGGGGGTGTACCTCTTTACTTGCACGCTGGAGATCTGGTCTGCGTGAAAGCATCTGCCGCATTCCGAACTTCTCTCAAAAACTATCTCAAGAAAACTGGCTCTCTCTTAGGAGTATTGGCCCTTTCTCTTTAGAGCCATTCAGCTGCACAAAACACTTCTTGCAATGGGGACTCTCCTTGCAACAGCATCCTGCAGCAT
The DNA here is from genome assembly GCF_963921235.1 of Mobula hypostoma. Lineage (NCBI taxonomy): Eukaryota > Metazoa > Chordata > Chondrichthyes > Myliobatiformes > Myliobatidae > Mobula > Mobula hypostoma. The sequence continues at coordinate 6,884,374 of NC_086119.1, read as the reverse complement.
GTTCTCTTGTACCCACTCTGCAGCTCCCATTAAAGACCCCATACCAGACTACTGTCCTTCAGAAAACTTTCCCCACAGTTCTCTAGAACCTTTGCTCACATCCCACAATCCAGATTGGCTGACACACATTCCTAAATTGGACAACATGGCTCCTTATCTTTAGCCGAAGTGAAAACACTCTTTCTAGCAGGACGCACTGCTTTTACAGAAAGCCACTAAAATAAAATACCTCACAGCATAGCAGTAGAAATCTTAACCAGGGTATGGTATGACATTTACAATCTTCTACCAAGATACAATGAAAAGCTTGTCTTGCCTATTGTTCACAAAGATCAAAATCATAATGCACTGAGTTAGAAGCTAAAACAAAAACAATGCAGACTGAAGTGTGAAAAGCTACAGAGAAAATGCAGGTAAAAAAGTGAAAGTTGTGTATGAACAATAAAGTATGTGGTAGATTATGAGGTCTAGAGTCCATTTTATTGTCCAAGAATCTGATAACAGCAGAATAGAAACTGTCTTTGAGCCTGGTGGTATGTGATTTTAGGCTTTATGTATCTTTCACCTCTTTGGAGATGGGAGAAAGGAGAATGTCCAGGGTGGCTGGGGTCTTTCATTATGCTGACTGCTTTGCTGAGGAAGTGAGAAGTAAAGAGAGCCCCTGGAGGGGAAGATGGTTTCTGTGATGTGTTGAGCTGCGTCCACAACTTCCTGCAGTTTTTTTTGTGGTCATGTGCAGAGCAGTTGCCATACCAATCTGTTATGCATCCAGATAGAATGCTTTTGTATGGTGCATTGATAAAAATTGGTCAGGGTAGACAAAGACATAGTAAATTTATTTAGCCTACTGATGTAGTGGAGGCATTGATGAGCTTTCTTGGCCATGACATCAACGTGGTTGGACAGATTATTGGTGATGTTCACTCCTAGGAATTTGAAGCTCAATCTCTCAACCTCAACATGGTTGAAATAGACAGGAGCATATGCATCACCTCCCTTTATGAAGTCAATGTCCAGTGCTTTTGTCTCGTTGGCATTGAGGAAAATGTTGTCATGAAAACATGTCACTAAGCTCTCTTATTTACTTCCTGTACTCCAACTTGTTATTTGAGATATGACCCTACTGCAGTGGTATCATCTGCAAACTTGTAGATGGAGTTAAAGCAGAATCTGGCTTTGCAGTCATAGCTGTACAGGGAATACAGTAGAAAGCTGAGGATGCAACCTTCTGGAGCACCAGTGTTTAGAATAATCATGGCAGAGGTGTTGCTGCCTTTCCTTACTGATTGCGGTCTGTTGATCAGGAATTTAGGATCCAGTTGTAGAGGGAGGTGTTGAGTCCCTGAGCCTGGAGTTTGATGATGAGTTTGCCTGGAATTGTATGTTGTAGGCAGAACTCTAATCATTAAACAATTGTCTGACATGGGTGTCTTTTCTATATTTTTCTGAATATTTCAATTAATTTCTAGGACTTTGAGGTGTCTTCATATAATTTGCGCGATTATTCAAGTCCACAAACAATCTGTTTTTATTACCTATGATTAAATGTAATAGTTAAAAACTGTTCAAAAGCTGTTGACTGCAGCAATTTTTCAGGAGAGCATCAAGGTGGCAAGGCCTCAGAATATGCTAGGTGAAATCTATTTGCAGCTCATGGTCTGCTCAGTGTTTGGGATGGCCGTGATTACAAACTGTTGGACCAAGGGGCAATCAAAATTAAGGGCAATCATAGGGAAAAGGCAGCTGGATACTAAGGGTGATGAGCTGGATTGAGTGTGATCTGGTCATTTGAAACAACTCTTACACTTGTTCACCTTCATCCTTGTTTGATATGGTTCATTTCCACTAGTGTCCTGTTGGTTAAAGTTTTGAAACTTTGGGTAATTCAACTGTTGAAGCAGTGAGATGGCAGGCAAAGCAAAGGCCTCTCTTCTATAGTTCAGTGACATGACTTGCTATTGTCAATACATCATGCTAACATTTTGTCTAAGTGGTTCAGTTCAGCTCTGGAGTTATAAGTATGGGAATTAAAGCATTAATAAATATGTGATATTGCTGCTTCACTTTCTAAGGAAAATATGATTATAAACTGTATTTAAGCTGTTGAAACATTATTGTTGCAAGGTCAAAACTGATTTGAAAAACGTGTTGTAAGAGAATAAAATAAATTGGACCCTTTTAATAGGTAGGTAATAACTATATAAAATCTGGTTTTGATATTTTATCTTGCAAGAGTGATTCATAGTTGTTTTTGCATTGCTATTGTTTTTGCTTATGATGTATACATAAAACCTCAATCCATCTGGCTCGAAGATTGTTTTGATCTGGAATATGTGGTTTAATTATTAGCTTTAAATTGTAGTTCATTAATTTGTTTCTATGCTGATTTAAATTCAAACCTAATTCTTGGGAGTAAAAGATAGTGAAAATAAAATTGAAGAATAAATAAAAAGTAAATGCCACATTATGTTAGATTTTGCAACAGATACTGGCCATGAATTTGAAATGTTAGAGATTCTGTCATTGTGTGAATCTTTTTAGTCAATACCCCATCTGTGAGATTGGTTGAATATTAGAGATCCTTATATACTACTTAAAGAAATTCTCAGTGTTTTGACCTCTCAGTTCTCCATCAACACATCAAAACAAATTAACAATTCATCAGACAACAGGAATTCTGCAGATGCTGGAAATTCAAGCAACATACATCAAAGTTGCTGGTGAACGCAGCAGGCCAAGCAGCATCTATAGGAAGAGGTGCAGTCGACGTTTCAGGCCGAGACCCTTCGTCAGGACCTGACGAAGGGTCTCGGCCTGAAACGTCGACTGCACCTCTTCCTATAGATGCTGCTTGGCCTGCTGCGTTCACCAGCAACTTTGATGTATGTTGCTTGTAACAATTCATCAGTTTCATTTGTTCCATTTGGGATTTCACCATATGCAGATTAATAGTATTCTTGCCTCTATCACAACTGATTCCTTTTCTTCAAAAGTAATTAATTGAGTGTGAGAGGCTTTAGGATGCCCGGGGGGGGGGGGGTGGAAGTTTCTTTTCAGTGATGCCACATAAATAACAGAACAAATTAAAATGTGAGAACAAATGGAACAACCTAAGACCGAATCAAATTTCGCTCTTGTGTTGAAACTGGAAACCGTGTCAAACTTGCAGTTGACCCAACTGTTAAATAGTTGGCAACTTTTAGCTAGACATGGCACCTATGAAGCTGTTTAAATTAAAAAAAACAATTTGGGTTAGTATACCACCTTAACAACAAAATAAATTACTTTTGAAATGTAGTCAGTTGTTATGTAGCTAAACCCAGCAGGCAATGCATGTGCAGTAACAACACAAACATCAAGGAAAATGAATTAAAATATTCGTTCTTGTACTTTAACTGAGAATAAAATGATGGCTGAGGAAGGGAACAAATACCATTCTCTTTTTAACAAATGGGTGCAAAAGCTTATTATTCAGACCTAAACCTTGCTAACCCATTCAAATGGGTCTTGACTGTTGTGTACATACCTCTATTGATGCTTCTGGACACATCTTCAGTGATGTTCCTGGAATCATCGGGTGTTTCGGGTCTTTCAACATCATACAACCTCCTCCAGGTGACCCAGCCGGGGCTGATCAGACCCCAGCTTGTGTCCAGATGGCTAGCTACTTATGACTTCTTGGCTCCCCTCTTTTGAGCCATCTTGAGGCCCTCTCTGCCGCATCGGTGGTACTGCGGATGGCTCTCCTCTTCCTCTCTCCCTCGATGCCCAAAATGCTGAAGGCTGTAACTAAAGAACAGGCTACAAATCCCCTATAACCAACCTCCACTGGGAGACACCCCGCTCTTCATCCAGCCTGCTGACAGTTGCTGACCAGTCCTGCGTACTTGGCGAGCTTCCTTTCAAAGGCCTCTTCCAAGCTATCTTCCCATGGGACTGTCAGCTCCAGCAGCACCACTTGCTTAGTCGACTCAGACACTAGGACAATGTCTAGTCGCAGGGTGGTGGCTGCGATATGGTTGGGGAACTTCAGCTGCCCTTCAAGGTCCACCAACAGCTGCGAGTCCCTTGCAGAGGTCAGAATGCCTGCAGATGTTCTTTTGCCACCTCTGACAAAGACAATGGTCTGCTTGGAGGGTCGGGACCGCTTCGCCCACTCAACTCCTGCGCTGATGGCTTCAGCGATGGTCTTCAGGACCTGATCATGCCTCCACCCGTACCGTCCCTCACCAAGTGCCCTTGCACAGCCGCTGAGGATGTGCTCCAGGGTTCCTCGCTTGGAGCACAGTGGGCACGCAGATGACTCTGCCTTGCCCCATGTGTGCAGGTTTGATGGGCTTGGAAGCACATCGTACACTGCCTGGATGAGAAATTGGATGCGGTGTGGTTCGGCTTTCCAAAGATCAGCCCAGGTCACTTTCCTCTCAACCGCATTCTCCCATCTTGTCCAAGCTCCCTATTGCTTCATTCCCACCGCCTTGCAGGCTCTCATCTCCTCCACCACTGCTCTTACCTTCTCCTGAACTAGACAACGCATTTCCTTCCCTCTGGTGTCCATCTGGGGAGTTGGAAAGGATCCTAGCCCAGCTCGGCCTCGTGTGACCACTCCCACCAGCCTCCTGTGACGCAGCCTCGCCTCTGCCTCCTGAACAGCTTCCTCTGCCCTCCACTTCCTGCCAGTACTTACTTGGATCCCTGCTCTAGCCATCGTCGGGTCACTTGAGTCCCTATACTGTAGCACTTCTCTGGCTCTTGTTACCTTGAATTCTTCCTCCAAGGATTTGAAGGGCAGTTGCAGTTTGTTGTGGTGTCCATAGAGTGCGATGCTGCTCAAGCTCTTTGGCAGCCCCAGCCATCTCCTGAGGTAGTTGCTAACCCTCCTCTCTAAGGTTTCGACTGTCAAGATCGGAACTGCATAGACGAGGAGGGGCCACAGGATTCTGGGAAGAATGCCATGCTGATACACCCAGGCTTTAAACTTCCCAGGTAGGCCAGACTTGTCCACAGATTTCAGCCAGCCATCCAACTCGGTGCAGGTTGCCTGAATGGATGTTTTGTCCCTTAAAGAACTGTCAAAAACTTTGCCTAAGCTCTTGACTGGCTTTTCTGTGATGGTTGGGATGGCTGTGCCTGCGATGCTGAACCGGAACTTGTTCTCCACCTTCCTTTTCCTCAGCACCATCGATCTTGATTTGGCAGGTTTGAAATGCATCTGGGCCCACTCCACCTAATTGGTGGTCTGAAATCTTTGTCTGATCCAGCATGCATTTTTTGGGGAAAAAAGCTAGTCCTACATTTCCCTTGCACTTTGTCCTGAATTTCCAAGGTTCAGTTTTAAATTTCCATCATCCCAGATTCCCAGCATAACTGATTAGTGTTCAATTTTTAGCTGTTTACAACTTTGTAATCTTATTCTTATAAATATGTGTTGTGTCGCTTTTGAGTTTAGTATGCCCTGCTTAAGCAGGGCGCTACAGCTCAGTACTTAACACTATCATCTTCTCAAAGCTTGTCATCAAGCTTGAAGTCCTGAGCCTCTGTACCTCTTTCTATGGATTGATCCTCAACTTTATCACTGGGAGACCACAGCTGGTATAGATCTCCTCACTGCCCATCAATACAATCTCATCTCAGGACTGTGTGCTTAACCCCTGCTCTCTCTCTACCTATGACCATGCAGTAAAGCATAGCTCCAATGCCCTCTACAAATTTCTGCATGACACCACCATTATTGGCAAATTCATGGATGATGGTGAAAAGACGTACAGGAGTGTGTTAAAACAGCTGGTTGAGTTGTATAAACTTGTGAGTAATGTCAGTGAAACTATGGAACTGATTGTGGCCTTTAGAAAGGGGAAGTCATGAAAATGAGCACCAGTACCCACACCCCGCACTTCCCGTTTCTACCTCCTACCCAAGATCCACAAACCTGCCTGTCCTGGCCGACCTATTGTCTCAGCTTGCTCCTGCCCCACTAAACTCATTTCTGCATACCTCGACACTGTTTTATCACCCCTTGTTCAATCCCTTCCGACCTATGTTCGTGACACTTCTCACGCTCTTAAACTTTTCGATGATTTTAAGTTCCCTGGCCCCCACCGCTTTATTTTCACCATGGATGTCCAGTCCTTATATACTTCATCCCCCATCAGGAAGGTCTCAAAGCTACTACGCTTCTGTTTGGATTCCAGATCTAATCAATTCCCCTCTACCACCACTCTGCTCCGTCTAGTGGAATTAGTCCTTACTCTTAATAATTTCTCCTTTGGCTCCTCCCACTTCCCCCAAACTAAAGGTGTAGCTATGGGCACCCGTATGGGTCCTAGCTATGCCTGCCTTTTTGTTGGGTTTGTGGAACAATCTATGTTCCGTACCTATTCTGGTATCTGTCCCCCACTTTTCCTTCGCTACATTGACGACTGCATTGGCGCTGCTTCCTGCACGCATGCAGAACTCGTTGACTTTATTAACTTTGCCTCCAACTTTCACCCTGCCCTCAAGTTTACCTGCTCCATTTCTGACACCTCCCTCCCCTTTCTAGATCTTTCTGTCTCTGTCTCTGGAGACAGCTTATCTCCTGATGTCTACTATAAGCCTACTGACTCTCACAGCTATCTGGACTATTCCTCTTTTCACCCTGTCTCTTGCAAAAACGCCATCCCCTTCTCGCAATTCCTCCGTCTCCGCCGCATCTGCTCTCAGGATGAGGCTTTTCATTCTAGGACGAGGGAGATGTCTTCCTTTTTTAAAGAAAGGGACTTCCCTTCCTCCACTATCAACTTTGCTCTTAAACGCATCTCCCCCATTTCACGTACATCTGCTCTCACTCCATCCTCCCGCCACCCCACTAGGAATAGGGTTCCCCTGGTCCTCACCTACCACCCCACCAGCCTCCGGGACCAGCATATTATTCTCCGTAACTTCCGCCACCTCCAACAGGATCCCACCACTAAGCACATCTTTCCCTCCCCGCCTCTCTCTGCATTCCGCAGGGATCGCTCCCTACACAACTCCCTTGTCCATTCGTCCCCCCCATCCCTCCCCACTGATCTCCCTCCTGGCACTTATTCGTGTAAGCGGAACAAGTGCTACACATGCCCTTACACTTCCTCCCTTACCACCATTCAGGGCCCCAAACAGTCCTTCCAGGTGAGGCAACACTTCACCTGTGAGTCGACTGGGGTGCTATACTGCGTCCGGTGCTCCCGATGTGGCCTTTTATATATTGGCGAGACCCGACGCAGACTGGGAGACCGCTTTGCTGAACATCTACGCTCTGTCAGCCAGAGAAAGCAGGATCTCCCAGTGGCCACACATTTTAATTCCACATCCCATTCCCATTCTGACATGTCTATCCACGGCCTCCTCTACTGTAAAGATGAAGCCACACTCAGGTTGGAGGAACAACACCTTATATTCCGTCTGGGTAGCCTCCAACCTGATGGCATGAACATCGATTTCTCTAACTTCCGCTAAGGCCCCACCTCCCCCTCGTACCCCATCTGTTACTCATTTTTATGCACATATTCTTTTCTCTCACTCTCCTTTTTCTCCCTCTGTTCCTCTGAATATACCCCTTGCCCATCCTCTGGGTCCTTCCACCCCCCCCCTGTCTTTCTTCCCGGACCTCCTGTCCCATGATCCTCTCGTATCCCCTTTTGCCTATCACCTGTCCAGCTCTCGGCTCTATCCCTCCCCCTCCTGTCTTCTCCTATCATTTTGGATCTCCCCCTCCCCCTCCAACTTTCAAATCCCTTACTCACTCTTCCTTCAGTTAGTCCTGAGTAAGGGTCTCGGCCTGAAACGTCGACTGCACCTCTTCCTACAGATGCTGCTTGGCCTGCTGCGTTCACCAGCAACTTTGATGTGTGTTACCAGTACTCACTGAAGGGTCTGAAGTAAAAGGGTGAGAAGCTTCAAGTTCCTGAGCGTCGGTGTCTTGGAGGATCTACCTTGGATGGAGCCATGAAGATGGTATATCAATATCTTTACTTTCTTAGAAGTTTAAAGAGATTCTACAGGTCATCAACACTGACAAGCTTCTACAGATGTACAGTGGAAAGCGTTCTGACTGGTTTCATCACAGTCTGGTGTGGAAGCTCCAATACACAGGAATGCAAGAGGCTATAGAGAGTGATGGACTAGGCCTGTCCCATCATGGGTACAGCTCTCTTCACCAGTGAGGACATCTAAAGAGCAATGTATTGGGAAGGTGACATCCATAATTAAGGATCTCACCCCCAGGGTCGCGCCCTCTTTTGATGTTGTTATCAGACAGGATGTACAGGAGCTTGAAGATCCACATTTCAAAGTTCAACAACTGCTTCTTCCCTACTGCTATCAGGTTCTTGAACTAACTTGAAAAATCCTAATGCCATCTTAGGATGTATATACCTCAACTTGCCGTAATGTTATGTTTATTTTGTTGTCTATTTATGTTTGTCATGTTTTAAAGTAATATGCTGCTGCTACAAAATTCTACTTCTCTATTGCATTTATACCCTGCATATGTATGCCCATGATAGTAAACATGAACTTGACTTGTTTACCTTCAGTGCTACATACAGAGCCCTTTGCTCAGAATAGGCACCATTGAGGCACTACCCTCACCAGTAGTGGAGGAGCAAATGGTCTCAACCTGACGAGTCTACTATACATTTCCCTCCTTAGATGCTACCTGACCCACTGAGTACCTTTGAGTTCCTTTTTTCATGTGTGTGTATGTGTGTGTGTGTGTGTGTGTGTGTGTGTGTGTGTGTGTGTGTATATCTGTCTGTCTGTCTCTGTCTCACCAATAGTTCCTAATTGCTAGAAGTGAAAATTGAGTTGGGTTCATTCCATCTACCTCACTTGATCAATTAATATCACCTCCCTGTACAAAAAGGCACAGCAGCGCCTGCACTTCCTAAGATTAAGGCAAGCAAGGCTCTTTACACCCCTACCTTAACTGCATTTTACAAGGGCACCATTGAGACCGCCCTGCCAAGTTGCATCTTCATGTGGTATGGGAATAGTCGACCATCAGACCAGAAGTCCCTTCAAAGGACTGTGAGAACAGCTGAGAGGATCATAGGGGTCTCCCTGCCATCCATCAGGTACATTTATCAGGAGCACTGCATATGCAAGGCCCTTAGTATTATTAAGGATCCTACCCATCCATCCATCCATTATCCTCTTTGACTTTCTACCATCAGGCAGGAGACTACGATGCATAAAAACACCATTGGTCAGGATGAGGAGCACTTTCTTCCCCAGGGTGTTCGGCTTCTGATCTGCTGGCCTCATGGTATTCAAAGTGTCGCTGGTTAACCTGTTCCATTCTTTACAGTATTTGATATTAATGCACTTCAGTTTTTTAATTATGTGTGATTCTTCTGTAGATGATATCCTTACCTTGATAAATTATCGTGTGTTATGTGTACTACTGTGCTTTACACCCTGGTTTGAAGAAACTTTGTCTCATTTCTATATACATTATATGGTTATATATGTTATAGCTAGGGGTGGTGATAGAGATAAACTCCCAAAACCCATTAAATGCTCCCAATCTCATGTGCCGCAAATAGCCTCTGACAGCCAAGTCCAGCTCCTGTCCTTCATGTGTGGCTTGGCTACTAAGCCTGGTGGAACTGTTTCTACTGACAGGAGAAGGGGCAAAGGCAGGTTACTGGCACATTAAAACCAGTTGCTTTGGGCAGATGGGGCTCATCAGCTGTGGTTGCTAGCTCATCCAGGAGAAGGAAACTCTGATCTCAAACCTCTGCTACCTTGCGGCTATACCCACTCATGGGGAAGACTAAGGGAGTAAAACTCAAGGGAAAAATCTGGAGTTGGGGTCCTATACTATGTTCAGTGTTGACTGGCAACTCCTGTGACGCTGCTGGTACCAAACTGTATAGGTCTCTGCCATTTTTGGTTCATCAGATGCGTGGAGAGGGGCAGCTTGCTCTCCATATTGTACTGCCCAGACTTGCCTACCTAGACAGCTAGGACGCAATATCTATGGTCAACTCTTACTGATGGAAACTATCACATCACACATTATATACATGTATGTATGTAGTTAAATGACAATAAACTTCACTTGACTTGACTATATTTAACTGCTGTGACACAAGGTTGCTTTTAATTACTAAATAACATTAACTCTGTTTCTTATTCTCTTTTCAATGATTGCTGAATTATTTCATAAAACCATCCACTGTCTTTGTAGTAAAGTTTTATTAAATTTGAAATATATAGCCTCGTTCAAAATCAAATTATATCTACTTTTGTTTCCTTTTCATTTTTTGTGCATCTGCAGATAGATTCTCATGATTGTTTTCTGGTTTAATATTTGTCTTCCATTGGTCTGGGATATTGGTGGTCTGTTTATCAAGTTTATGTGAATGTTCATCTGATATTAGCCCCAGGAGGTATATGAAAAGTATGCAGTGGAGCTTTCTAACTATTTTCCATTCCCTACATCTTGGAATGCATCTAAATTCTGCTTAAAGTTAAAATACAATTGACATAGACATATAAATATTAGTTTAATGGCAAAGTACATTTAGTCCATTTTAAAAATGAGCCGCTTTGAAATTTGTAGTTTGCTGTGGGTTTTTACAGATTGATCCCTGTGAGTTGTATTTGAACAGAGAGCATTCTTTTGAAAGTGCATTCTTTGGATATCCTTAGAAATCCTTTAGCCTTGCCTTTCTCATGAGCTGAACCTTGCCATTGTTGAGAATGGAGGCACACAGGCAACATTCTGTTAGCTGTCTAATTGTCTTCAGTATTCATAAATTGAATTGCCAGGATCGGAGAGATTGTTGGCTGTAGGATCACTATCTTTATTGTGTTTCCTCTGAAGAGGAGACATTCTGCATGGGTGAAATATTCTTCCTGAACCATATCAGAGTGACAGAGTTCTTGATCAGATTTCATGCATTTCCCACAACTCTGCTCTCACCATTTCTTCTCTTATACAGTGTGAGGACAAAATTCCCCTGGCTTTTACTGTCCACTCCATCAGCCTTAACAATGTAATTTCTGTAAGTTCCGACAAAATTCCACTACCACATTCCCCATCTCTTCCCTTTAAGCATTTCTAAGGTATTGCTTCTGGTCCACTTTTCCATCCCCATCTATCATTCTGTTTGTGGTAACCAGAGGAAATGTAACACCTGTCTTTTCGCATCTTCCTTTTCTACCATCCAGTGACCTAAACAGTCTGTTCAGGAGAAGCAGTAATTCACTTTTCCTTTTTCCAATGCACGTAACTGCATTCAGTGCTCACAGTGTGGCCTCTTCTGCTCTGTACAAACCAAACAAAGACAGGGCAATCTGAGCACCTGCATCCAGTCCACATGAATGATCCTGAGCTTCCAGTTGCCGATCACTTTAATTTGCTTTTCCTTTCCTACTCTGCACTATTAAATGAAAGCTACGAAGCTTGAATCAGAATTGGATTTATTATCACTGACATTTAACATGAAATTTATTGTTTTGTGGCAGCAGTATGATGCAAAAACATAAAGATTACTATAAATGACAAAAATAATTCAATTGTTGAGTATGAGAGTAACACCTCATCTTCTATTAGGTACATTGTAGCCTAAATGTTGAATTCTCCAGCTTTTGGTAAATCACTCTAAATCATAGAGATTAATGAATGTGAGTAGAATGCTGGCCTGATTCCATAATGACTAGTTCTAGTTTTCTCTCTCTGCATTGGGATTTCCAAATTAGCCATGCCATCAAATATTATGTAAACTTTACATAACCAACTAAGCTGGCCGAGTCTTCATTATATTTGAATGTAGGCTTAGTTTGTTGTTAGTTAGGCCATCTTTTGCTTATGGTAGTTTAGTAAAATTTGAGTAACTGGCTAGTTCATTTCAGAGGAAGCTAAGGATGATGAGATGGCATACAGAGAGGAGGTAGAGCGGCTGGTAGAATAATGAAAAAACAACAACTTGAGTCTCAATGTGGGAAGACTAAAGAGGTGATTTTTGAATTTAGGAAAGTGCAAGCTACCACTCCTCACTGCACTTAAGCAGCTCCTTCATGGACAGAGATTCTGGGAGTGCAGATAATGGGTCTCTCAACACCACCTCTTTAATCAAGAAAGCACAGCAGTGTCTCCAGTTCCTGAGGGAATTGAGGTGAGCTAGGCTTCCCTCCCATTCTAACCAGTCATTGAGAGTGCACTGACCAGCTGCATCACTCTCTGATAAGGGAATTTCAAAACCCTGACTGCAAGACCCTACAGGACTTGCTGAAAGGATCATTGGGTTCTGTCTTCCATCCAGCCAAGATACTTAACAGGAGTGCTACCCCCCCCCTACCCCCAACCATCAGGCAGGAGGCACCACAGCATTAAGAGAAGGACTGTTGGGATTGGAAACAGTTTCTTCCCCCGAGCCATGAGACTACTGAACTCCCTGCCTCCACCTAGGTCTCACCATGTATGGAGCACCAGTAGCGTTATACTGTTTACTTTTTAATTTGTGATGTAAATACACCTTATTAGTTGTTACTTTATTTGTGGTAATATTACTTTATGTTGTGTGTGAGGTATACATATTGTGTTGTGCACCTTGGTCTGGAGGAACCTTGTTCTGTTTGACAGTATATATGTATACAGTATAGTTGAAATGACAATAAACTTGAACCTCAATTTGTATAAGCCACGTAACTGCAGGTCCAATGATATACACATCAGAGAACAGAGGCAACAACAGCTTTTCTTCCCTAATAGATATTAATGAACTAGATGAATATTTACAATCATCCAGCAGTTTCAGGGTCACTTGTAAATGATAAAAGTTTTTTATTCTAGATTATTTAATTAATTGAATTGAAACTCTACAGATGTCCTGATAGGATTTGACAACATCATTCATCCAGATGTTTGGATTTCCAGAATTCCAGAATGTTTATATAATTGTAAAATTTTGTGGGTACTTAGTTACTGATTTGCCTGAACTAATCAGCTGATCTACAATTCAATTAATTTTCAGCTTTCATGCTAGCTCCAGTAACCGAAAAGTAACGCTAGGAAACAATTGACCTGACTTGTGTTTTTATCTTTGATGTTTCCTGCTATCTGATGTCATTCTCGCTTTCAGTTTACCTTACATTTACTTGTGCCATCTGCTTTCTGCACATTCTTCAAAGTTCAAAGTATATTTTATGATCAAAGTACATAAATGTTACCATATACAACCGTGAAATTCATTTTCCTGTGGACATACTTAGCAATTCTATAGAATAGTAAACTATAACAGGATCAATGAAAGATCAACTAGGTTGCAGAAGGCAACATACTGTGAAAATGCAAGTATAAATAAATAGCATTAAATGATGAGAATGAGATAAAGAGACCTTAGAGTAAGATCATTGGTTGCAGGAACATCTCAATCATGGGGCAAGTAAGTGTAGTTATCCCCTTTTGTTCAAGAGCCTGATGGTTTAGGTGTGGTAACTGTTCTTGAACATGATGATATGAGTCCTGAGACTCATGTACCTTCTACCTCTAACTCTTATCTGATTCGGTTTTGGTTAGATTGTTCTCTAGAAGCCTTTTTCATACTGTTTTAAAAACATAGAAACATAGAAAACCTATAGCGTAATACAGGCCCTTTGGCCCACAATGCTGTACTGAACATGTACTTACTTTAGAAATTACCTAGGGTTACCCATAGCCCTCTATTTTTCTAAGGTCCATGTACCTATCCAGGTGTGTCTTAAAATACCCTATTGTGTCTGCCTCCACCACTGTCACTGGCAGCCCATTCCACGCCCTCCAAAAGATATAGGAGCAGAAGCTGGCCATTCGGCCCATCAAGTCTGCTCTGCCATTTAATCATGGGCTGATCCAATTCTTCCAGTCATTCCCACTCCCCTGCTTTTACCCCATACCTTTTGATGCCATGGCAAATCAAGTACCAATCTATCTCTGCCTTAAATATACCCAATGACTTGGCTTGCACAGTCGCTTGTGGCAACAAATTCCACAGATTTACCACCCTCTGACTAAAGTAATTTCTTCGCATATCAGTTCTAAAAGGACATCCTTCAATCCTGAAGTCATGCCCTCTTGTCCTAGAATCCCCTACCATGGGATATAACTTTGCCATATCTAATCTGTTCAGGCCTATTAACATTTGGAATGTTTCTTTTTTTTCTCACGCATGTGCGTGCGTCCGTGCATGTGCGATGTTGGTGGGACGATGTCTTTTTCATGCCTTTACAAGGCGCGGAGCGAGAGAGAGAGAGACTGCGTGACGTGTCACTCCTCACACAGACATTTCGCAGTATTTTTCCTTTTACTTTACGAGGTCGAGTTGCGATCTTGACACTCAACCCCGCACGGATGGAAAGTGTACTCGGGAGCGGACCCGACCTGGTCTGAACCCTGGAACATCTGTTCCAGAGTCCGGCGCTGATGTCATTGCGCCACCAGCCAGCCCTACATTTGGAATGTTTCTATGAGATTCCCCCCTCATTCTCCTGAACTCCAGGGAGTACAGCCCAAGAGCTGCCAGACGTTCCTCATATGGTAACCCTTTCATTCCTGGAATCATTCTCGTGAATCTTCTCTGAACCCTCTCCAATGTCAGTATATCCTTTCTAAAATAAGGAGCCCAAAACTGCACACAATATTCCAAGTGTGGTCTCACAAGTGCCTTAGAGCAGGGGTCTCCAACCCTTTTTGCACTGCGGACTGGTTTAATATTGACAATATTCTTGTGGACCGGCCGACTGGTGGGGGGTGGGGGTGGGGGGGGGTGTAGGGTTGCCAACGGACAAGAGTTGCAGTCAAATACGTTGTATTTGCCCCGAGAAAGACTACAATGACCATGAAGCCTTGCGTGGGCATCAGTGCGCATGCGTGATCTGCCTATTTCTGCCCCCCCCCCACACACAAATCATTTTTGGCGATTCTGTTCGATTGGGGGGTTGGGGGTGGTTGTTAATCACGACCGGAATATAGGTGATAAGTGGCTAATACACTCAGTTTCGTTTCTAAAAGGGTTTATCTAACGAATTTAATATTAAACACACAGCGCATATTTTCCTCGCATGAATATAGTGATGAGTCAATTATCAGGGGAGCTTGAAGTTAGTGTTGACGAACTTCCAGTAGAAGTGGTAGAGGCAGGTTAGATATTATCATTTAAAGAAAAATTGGATAGCTATGTGGACAGGAAAGGAATGGAGGGTTATGGGCTGAGTGCAGGTCGGCGGGACTAGGTGAGAGTAGCGTTCGGCAAGGACCAGAAGGGCTGAGATCGCCTATTTCCATGCTGTAATTGTTATATGGTTATATAGGTCACTTATAAGTCAATAGCATCATAACATTTTAAGATATTAAACACACAGCACATATTTTCCCCCGTATGAACATATATAATCATTGCAACACACCAATATCGCTGAATCAGTGGGAGCCCTGGGCTTGTTTTCCTGCAACAAGTCGGTCCTATCGAGGGGTGACAGGAGACAGCGATACTTGAAGGGGGTTCCTTATGTCCAGTCTATTCCACCATTTAGTTTTCATTGCATTCATTGCAGAGATACGTTGGAAATGGAAGCAACGTTTTCACTGCTTTCGTGGCTATCTTAGGATATTCAGCCTTGACTTTGATCCAGAATGCTGGCAGAGATCTTATGTCAAACATACTTTTCAGCCCGCCGTCATTTGCAAGCTCGAGGAATTGATCTCCTTCTTGCGCTGCCATAGATGACGCGTGCGTAGTGACCTCGCGCGCTTTCAAGCTCAACAGTGACCATGACAGGGAATGAGGAAAGGTGCAGCTGACTCACATCGCCAAATCATATCGTTTCCTCGTGGCCCGGTAGCACGTGCTTTGCGGCCCGGTACTGGTCCGTGGCCTGGTGGTTGGGGACCGCTGCCTTATAGAGCCTCAACATCACATTCCTATTCTTGTATTCTATACCTCTAGAAATGAATGCCAACATTGCATTTGTCTTCTTCACCACCAATTCAATCTGGAGGTTATCCTTAAGGGTATCTTGCATAAGGACTCCCAAGTCCCTTTGCATCTTTGCATTTTGAATTCTCTCCCCATCTAAATAATAGCTTGCCCGTTTATTTCTTCCACCAAAGTGCATGACCATACACTTTCCAACATTGTTTTTCATTTGCCACTTCTTTGCCTGTTCTCCTAAACTATCTAAGTCTCTCTGCAGTCTCTCTGTTTCCTTAACACTACCCGCTCCTCCACCTATCTTTGTATCATCGGTAAATTTAGTGACAGATCCATTACCGTAGTCCAAATCATTGACATACATTGTAAAAAGCAACTGTCCCAATACTGACCCCTGTGAAACTCCACTGGTAACCGGCAGCCAGCCAGAATAGGATTCCTTTATTCTCACTCTGTTTTCTGCCCACCAGCCAATGCTGCACTCACGCTAGTAACTTCCCTGTAATTCCATGGGCTCTTACCTTGCTAAGTAGTTCATGTGTGGCACTTTGTTAAAGGCCTTCTGAAAATCCAAGTGCACCACGTCTACTGCATCTTCTTTGTATACCCTGCTTGTAATTTCCTCAAAGAATTGCAGTAGGTTTGTCAGGTAGGATTTTCCTTTCAGGAATCCATGCTGGCTTTGGCCTGTCTTGTCATGTACCTCCAGGTACTCTGTAATCTCATCCCTAAGAATTGATTCGAACAACTCCCAATCACTGGTCAGTCTAGGTAGATAGATAGATATACTTTATTGATCCTGAGGGAGATTGGGTTTTGTTACAGCCGCACCAACCAAGAATAGAGCATAAATATAGCAATACAAAAACCACAAACAATCAAACAACAAAATGCAAACTATGCCAGATGGAAAATTATTCCAAGACCAGACTATTGGCTCAGGGTGTCTGACCCTCCACAAGAGGAGCTGCAAGTTCGATGGCCACAGGCAGGAACGACCTCCCGTGCTGCCCACTGTTGTATCTCGGTGGAATATAGCCGAAGTCCAACAGCAAAAAGTTCAATATCCGGTCTACAAACACGTTCCTCGATCGTAATATGACCCGGATTGCACCATCTGTTGTTAACCAGAACAGTAAGCACCCAACTCCTTTACGCTTACCGCTGTAAGTACACTTCCGGTCAGCCCGAACGGCTGGAAGCCGTCCATGGAGAAGTTTTGATCGGGTATGTCCCCGTGCAGCCCCGTTCCAGTGAAACACATAACTCTGCACTCCCAAAATGTTCTCTGATGCCTGGCTAGCGCTGTGAACTCATCCATTTTATTACCCCCCGAACTCCTCTTCTCCATAAGTCTCTGTTGCCTCGACCCGGTCCTCTTTCCTCGACTTTGTGATCCCCCTCTGCATCCTGTGTGTGTTTTCCTCCAGATTTCAGCGGGGCTGTCCGCCGCTCTGCTTGCTAAACCGGCCGGCATAAGCTCGGTCAGCTGGTCCCTGAAATACACCATGCTTCTGTCCCGCTAATGAGACATGTTCGGAATGTAACTATTTCCAGTGCTAAAAACCCAAATAAAGCTCTCTCTACCAGCATGTTAGAGAGGGTGCAGCTTTGACGTGTTACCGTGAAAAAAAATACAAAACATAACGTAAGTTAAAAAGTCTAACAGGTCTATATTTCCTTTCTGCTGCCTCCCACCCTTCTTAAATAGCGGAGTAACATTTGCAATTTTCCAGTCATCTGGTACAGTGCCAAAATCTATCGATTCTTGAAAGATCATCGTTAATGCGTCCACAATCTCTCCAGCTACTTCCTTCAGAACCTGAGGGTGCATTCCATCAGGTCCAGGAGATTTATCCACCCTCAGACCATTCAGCTTCCTGAGCACCTTCTCACTCATAATTTTCACTGCACAAACTTCACTTCCCTGACGCTCTTGAATATCTGGTATACTGCAGACATCTTCCACTGTGAAAACTGATGCAAAATACGTATTCATCTCCTCTGCCTTCTCTGCATCTCTTATTACAATATCTCCAGCACCATTTTGTATTGGTCCTATATCTACCCTTGACTCTCTTTTACCCTTTATATACTTAAAAAAAACCTTTTAGTATCTTCTTTGATATTAGTCGCCAACTTCCTCTCATAATTTATCTTCTCCTTCCGAATAACCTTCTTAGTTGCAAGTTTTTACAAGCCCCTCCAATCCTCTATCTTCTTACTAGCTCTGGGTTTCTTGTATGCCCTCTCATTTGTTTTTACTTTGGCTCTGAATTCACTTGTCAGCCACCGTAGTGTCCTTCTTCCCTTTGAAAATTTCTTCTTATTTGGAATATATTTGTCTTGCACTTCCCTCATTTTTCGCAGGAACTTCAACCATTGCTGCTCTGCTGTCTTTCCTGCAAATGTCCCTTTCCAGTCAACTTCGGCCAATTCCCCTCTCATGCCATTGTAATTTCCTTTATTCCACTGAATTACCGACACTTGGATTTTATTTTTCCCTCTCAAATTTCAATGTGAACTTGATCATATTGTGATCACTGTTCCCTAAGGGTTCTTTGAGCTCTCTTATCACCTCCGGATCATTGCCCAACTTAACAACAAGCTGTTTTAAAAAGCACATTCTACAAATTCTGTCTCTTGAGGTCCAGTACTGACCTGGCTTTCCCAATCCACTTTCATGTTAAAATCCCCAACGATTATCATGACATTGCCCCTCTGATACTCCTTTTCTATCTCCTGCTGTAATTTGTAATCCACATCCGGCTGCTGCTTGGAGGCCTGTATACAACTGCCATTAGGGTCCTTTTACCCTTGCTATTTCTTAACTCAACCCTTAGAGACTCTACACCTTCAAATCCTATGTCATCTCTTTTCAATGATTTACTATTAAATCTTTTACATAGAGCCACACTACCCTCTCTGCCTACTAACCTATCTTTCCAATATACTGTATATCCTTGGATGTCAAGCTCCCAATGGCAGCCATCCACTAGCCAAGTTTCAGAGATGGCCATAACGTCATATTTGCCAACTGTAGCTGAATTTCAAGATGAATTGCACGCACCACTGCGTTTTTTTTAAAAAAACTTACCCCTGACATCTCCTCTGTACCTACTTCCATGCACCTTAAAACTGTGCCCTCTCGTGTTAGCCATTTCAGCCCTGGGAAAAAGCCTCTGAATATCCACATGATCATCTTATACATCTCTATCAGGTTACCTCTCATCCTCTGCTGCTCCAAGAAGAAAAGGCCAAGTTCACTCAACCTATTCTCATAAGGCATGCTCCCCAATCCAGGCAATATCCTTGTAAATCTCCTCTGCGCCCTTTTCTATAGTTTCCACATCCTTGCTGTAGTGAGGTGACCAGAACTGAGCAGAGTAATCCAAGTGGGGTCTGATCAGGGTCCTATATAGCTGTAATATTACCTCTCGGCTCTTAAACTCAATCCCGTGGTTGATGAAGACTAATACATTGTATGCCTTCTTAACCAAACAGTCAACCTGTGCAGCAGTTTTGAGTGCCCTATGGACTCGGACCCCAAGATCCCTCTGATCCTTCTCACTGCCAAGAGTCTTACCATTATTATATTCTGCCATCATATTTGACCTACCAAAATGAACCATCTCACACTTATCTGGGTTGAACTCCATCTGCCACTTCTCAGCCCAGTTTTGCTTCTTATCGATGTCCCGCTGTAACCTCTGACAGCCCTCCACATTATCCAAAACACACCCAACCTTCGAGATTGTATAATTTTGTTAGTTGCTAATAAAGGATCAAATACATTTGTTTGACTATTACTTGATTGATCAGAGGGCATGTCATACAGGATAAGTACCTGTGCGAGGTCTCCAGCAGCACTGGTTTGTTTGAGTTACTGCTACAGGCGTTTTACGGCAGCCAAACAACCTACCAGCCCCAACACCTTTGGAAGGTAGTGAAAAACCAGAACACCCAGGGGGAAACTATAGTCACCAGGGGAGTGAGCAAACTTCACCCAGGCAGCACTGGAAGTTGAAACTGGAATGAGGTTACTGGGAGCTGTGAAGCAGTAGTGTAACCACACCATTCAATACTGCAAATAAAAATTTGGACTGGGGTTTTTTTCTGCTTCATAGTTTTGTGTGTTATTTTGAGTAAACTGTTATGCTACAATTGGGGCATAAATTTTAAGCAGATACTTTCTGCTGGAGCAATCATTTAAGTACTATATATCATAGAACGTGGAACACTACCACACAGTATAGACCCTTTGGCCCATAATTTTGTGCCGACCTTTTAACCTACTCTTAAGATCAATCTTTAATTAATTAAGATACCCTTTCCTCCTACGTAGCTCTTCATTTTTCTATCATCCATGTCCTATTTATGGATTTCTTAAATGCACCAAATGTATCTGTCTCTATCTCACACTTAACCATTCTCTCTCAAAAAAACACTTGTCTTTGATATCTCTCCTATACTTTCTTCCAATCACCTTAAGATTTACACCCCCTGGTATTAGACATTTCTGCCCTGGGAAAAAGGTCTCTTGTTTTCTATTCAAATCTGCTGATCTTTATCACTGTTTTAAAAGGTAAGTGGAAAAGTGAATGGGTTCATATTCTATCAATTAAGTTAGTTGCCCTTTGTTGACGCAGTGCAATCTGTGCAAATTCTTCAAACTTCTTGACTTCACAAAAGCACCATGAGTAAATCCTGAAAATAAAACATTTTTCTAAATGCACTTTGTTAGTTGATATTTTTATAGAACTTCAGTGCCTACACCTTTATCCACATGAGAATCAGTAGCTAATTATTCACTTCAATATTTCCATAAAATATACTTCCCTTGTGACATAAAGTATCAATTCTTCATCAGTATCGTGATGAGGGGTCTCGGTCCAAAACATGGACTATCCATTTCCCTTTATTGATGCTACCTCATCTGCTGAGTTCCTCCAATATTTTGTGTTCTGCTCCAGATTACCAACGTCTGTAGTCTTTCTTGTGTCTCAAATCTTAAATGCTGCAGATTATCATGACTCTTTCATCACTACAGGTAACATCGTTTGTTTTCCGATTGTAGGGAAAATCATGCCGTTACTATCATGGTGTCCATAAAATGAAGGAACAAAGTTCTTTACAGGGGATTCATGGTTTGCGAGTTGCTTGGGACATTGAAGAGTTGATAAGCCTGGGAAAGAAGCTTCGCTCATGTACTTACTTTGTGGCACGTGAATTGATGCAAGAGGCAGATATTGTATTTTGCCCATATAATTATCTTCTGGACCCACAAATAAGGGAGAGTGTAAGTACTTTTGAAAGAAAAGGTCTCAATATTAGTTTATGTGTTGCTGGGAATGTGCATGGTGATTGCTGTAACTCCTTTATATTTTTTTGTCTTGTAATAGATGAAGATTAACTTGAAAGGCCAAATTCTTATCTTTGATGAAGCACATAACATTGAAGACTGTGCAAGGGAATCTTCTAGTTTTAGTGTCACAGAAAATCAGCTGTTATTTGCTCGCGAAGAATTGGACGCCATGGTCAACCAAAACATCAGGAGAAGTGATCATGAGGCACTGAGGGCTGTCTGTTATAGTTTTACAAAGTATGCATATTTGGTTTGGAATCAATTTGGTTTGGAAACTTTTTCTATTTTAATGCTTTAAAAGCCTGTAGTAGGAAAATTTCAACATTGATCCTACATTATAAAGAATTGTAGAACACATTTTAGATACTTGGAGCATCAGAACAAAAACGTATGTAAATTGTCCTGAAGAAAGTTCTCAGCCGACATGTCAATTGTTTATTCATTTTCATAGATACTGCCTGACCTGCTGAGTTCCTCCAGCATTTTGTGTGCCTTGCTTTGGACTAACAGCGTCTGCAAAATTTTTTGTGTTTACATGAATAAATTGACTTCCATAACTCCACAGTGCACATATTATTTAAAAGGGCATTTTTGTGAGTGTAGGCAAGGCTGTAATCTCATCTTGAGGATCAAGTTACTGTGAATTGATCACTGTTCACTGCCTTGGTTAATGAATAATATGGTCCATTCACAAAAAATGCTGGTGAACACAGCAGGCCAGGCAGCATCTCGGTCCGAAACGTCGACTGTACCTCTTCCTATAGATGCTGCCTGGCCTGCTGCGTTCACCAGCATTTTTTGTGTGTTGCTTGAATTTCCAGCATCTGCAGATTTCCTCGTGTTTGTGTATGGTCCATTGGTGAGATTACCTCCCTGCTTCCTATTTACATTGATTCAACTTCGGTACTTATTTTGCTAATTTGTCAATGGATTATGGGGTATGACCTATTAGGGGAAAGCTGCAGCTGTCAGGTCTCTGATACTGAGCCTCTTGCTCAGATAGGAAAGGGGTAGAAGAAGAGAGTGGTAGTGATAGGAGATTCATTAGGTGAACTGATTCTGTAGATGAGAACAAGGTGGATGGTAGGTTGCTTCCCAGGACCCAGGGTAAGGGACATCTCGCATTGAGTGCACAGCATTTTTAAGGGGAGGTTGAGCAGCTGGAAGTCATGGTACATTTTGGTACCAGTGACATAGCTAGAGAACGGAAATGCATGGCACAAGCAGCAGTGCAGAGATTCTACCCTTGAGGTCCTGAAGAGTGAATATGGGGACTTAGGAAGGAAGCTAAAAAGCAGAACTTCCTCTCTTTCTTCCTCTGTTCCATTATTGAAGTTTTGTTGCCCAGTTATTTTATTCCTTGGGGAGAAATGCAGTTTTTCTCACTATTGCCATATTTAGTGTTCCTTTTTGGTGTAGTATTGGCATATGAGTTTGGCATGGCCCTGGTGCCATTAAGTTAACATTTCATTGTATGTTTTATGGAGTTTAAGTTTATTCTATGTTGAGAAAATATCACACAATCTTCAATATGCTCATTGTGGAGCAGATGCCAATTAATAAATGAGAAATGCTTTTGCAGAGTTGTAATTTAACTATTAATGGCTGCTTGTGCAATTTTATTTTGCAGCTGGCTAAAGGAGAGTTCTGGCCATCTGGTGGAGCGGGAATTTGAAACATCTTGCAAAGTCTGGAATGGGAAAGAAATGATAAATATTTTTCACAACTGGGGATTAACTAGTGCTACATTTAATATGCTGCAGGTAATTTGATTGTTAATAAGATTAAGAAGAGTTCGGTAAAACATGAAGCTCTTGATAAAATGTGAAGCTACATCTAACTTCAGGTTTTGAATTTCCTTCTCTTGTTTCCCCTATCACAATTTCCAAACCTTCACTCTAAAGAACGTATCAGAAGTTTAGCCAATGCTGTTGTTAACTAACTTTTAAATCTCTAACATTTGCAATAATTTTATGCATACTACACAAAGAGATATCTGGTATTTCTCACAGTGAGCAAATGAGAACTGGTTGTTGAGGTGATTTTACTAGATACCATTTGTGATATGCATTTGGCAAGTGGTTTGCTTTGTAACCTATCAGGAAAGAACTTCGGACATAATTTTTTAAATGCTTAATTGGTTAATTACCTGTGGTCTTGGATCCAGGAGTCAAAATCTGAAGTTGTTTTTAATGGACTTGGAGATTATAGGGCCAATTGTGAATGTAATTATTAAAATAACTGCATTTTAGATCATGGTCTTGGTGACTATTTCAAAATATGAGGAGCTTTGAAATGCTATTTCATTATTTTACAATATCATGGATTTTACCTCGATCATATGTAAATATTCAAATAATGTATACTGTTTAAGGAGTTAATTACAAATGAGCTATTTTGAGATTATATCTGAAACTTCTTTAATTCGCTATTTAGGCAGTTAGATAATATTACAGCTACAGGGATCCATTTGAAATGGCAGCAGCAAACGATAGAAAACAGGAAATTCTCACCACAGATACCTCTTATCTTTTGGAGAAATCTTATCATTCATTAATACTGTTCTACTGATGACTCCAAAGCTGCCTGTAGCGGCCAATTCTACATAGAAACATAGAAAAACGTTCAGCACAATACAGGCCTTTCAGTCCATGATGCTGTGCCGAGCATGTACTTGTTTTAGAAATTACCTCAGGTTACCCACAGACCTCTTTTTCTAAGCTCCATGTACCTATCCAGGAGTCTCCTAAAACACCTTATCATACCCGCCTCCACCACCGTCGCCGGCAGCCCATTCCATGCACCCACCACACTCTGCATCATAAAACTTGCCCCTGACATCTGCTCTGTACCTACTTCTAAGCACCTTAAAATTGTGCTCTCTCGTGTTAGCCAGTTCAGCCCTGGGAAAAAGCCTCTGACTATCCACATGATTAATGCCTGTCATCATCTTGTACACCTCTGTCAGGTCACCTCTCATCCTCCATCACTCAGCCTATTCTCATAAGGCATGCTCCCCAATCCAGGCAACATCCTTGTAAATCTCCTCGGCACCCTTTCTATAGTTTCCGCATCCTTCCTGTAGTGAGGCAACCAGAACTGAGCACAGTACTCCAAGTGAGGTCTAACCAGGGTCCTATAAAGCTGTAACATTACCTTTTGGCTCTTAAACTCAATCCCATGGATGATGAAGGCCAATGCACTGTATGATTTCTTAACCACAGAGTCAACCTGTGCGGCAGCTTTGAGTGTCCTATGGACTCGGACTCCAAGATCCCTCTGATCCTTCACACTGCCAAGAGTCTTACCATTAATACTATATTCTGCTATCATATTTTACCTACCAAAATGAACAACCTCACACTTATCTGGGTTGAACTCCATCTGCCACTTCTCAGCCCAGTTTTGCAACCTACTGATGTCCTGCTGTAACTTCTGACAAGCCTACACAGTATCCACAACACCCCCAACCTTTGTGTCATCAGCAAATTTACTAACCTATCCCTCCACTTCCTCATCCAGGTCATTTATAAAAATCATGAAGAGAAGGGGTCCCAGAACAGATCCCTGAGGCACACTACTGGTCACCGACCTCCATGCAGAATATGACCCAATTCTAAAAAATCAATGCCGCTGCTGGTGAGCCCCATAGATTGTTATCCTTGTATGACACACCCTCCAATCAATCCATTAATAATGTTCCAAAAGTTGAAGAATATATTCGATCCTTTATTAGCAACTTGCAAAAAAGACTATCTTGAAGCAATGAACCTTATGAAACTGTGACTAGTGATTTTAAATTTGTGTGAGAATTAAACAAAATGAAGCATAACTAACTGGTCAGCAAAAGATATGACCATGCCCCCACCCATGTGACTAGTTATCATAATAAACATAATAAATGGACAACACAGAATACAATGCAGATGGAGAACAGATGCATGGCTCCTGCACTGTCTACTGTCATTAAATTGGAAAGTGTGCAGAAATGATGTGCCAAGATTTTACTGGGACTGGAAGGCTTGAGTTAATGGGAGAGGACAGGCTGGATTTTTTTTTATCTTGGAGCATAGAAGGTGGAGGGGTGACCTCATGGAGGCATATGAAATAATGAGGGATATAAATAAGGTGAATTGTCTTTTTCCCCCAGGGTAAAGGAGTCTGAAACTAGAGGATGGAGGTTTAAGATGAGAGGGAAAAGATTTAGAAGGAACCTAAGGGGTTGCCAGAGGAAGATGTAGAAGTGGCTGATCACATTAAAAAAAACATTTAGTCCCTGGGTCTTGGCCCGAAACATCGATGTTTATTCATTTCCATAGATGCTACCTGAACTGTTGAATCCTCCAGCATTTTATGACTGTTGATTCCGATACATACGTGGCTAGGGAAGATTTGGAAGGATATGTGTGGCGACACTTGCCGGCTTCCTCCAGCACATCCTTGGGTGTGCTGTTTATTAACACCAATGATGCGTTTCTCTGTATGTTTTGATATACATGTGATAAATCTAGATCTGAACGTGGAGAAGTGGGTCTAGTTCTGGTAGACAGCTTGGTCAGCACAGATGAGTTGGGCTGATGGGCCTTTTTCTGTGCTGTATAACTATGACTAATCTGCAACTACAGCTGTTGAAAATACTGTAACTTAATGTTGATAATTATTGGGATAAAAGATAACTTTGTCATTCACTTTTAATATTGTGATGCTAAATGAGGTGATTGATAGTAATCTTAATGTATGAATGAACTTCTGATGTGCAGAAACGTCTGGATGCTGTGATAGAGAAGGAAGAAAAGATAGTGGTGCTGAATGGACAGGAGGAGTCAGTAACGGTTCCAACTATAAGTGCTTCAACACAAATGGTGCTGAAAGGACTCTTCATGGTACTTGATTTTTTGTTCAGGGACAACAGCAGGTGAATAGATTGATCTTTGGACTGTGACAGCTGTGGTTTTTTTAAAGCTTAAACTAATTATTTGAAGCTGCAGCTCTATAAACAACTTATGTTTAGTTTAATACGCCAGCTAAAAAATTCATATAAATTGTGAGCAAAATCTATTTATACTGTACAATATCTAGCTATGGTGGAATCTCCATTTTCTGTGTTCCATGTTTATTGAGATTTTATTGGGCAGATCTTTGTGTATAATACTCATGCCAATGCAAAAATCAAAAGCCCAATCAATTTAAATCAATCATGGATTAGGAAAAGGATTACAATATATGCTGTATGTCTGTATTCCTATTTCTAAAATCTTGGGAGTAAGTTGCATAAAATTAGTAGTTGCATCTGTTAGTACCTGATAATTTCTGGCATTTGTTTATTATTGTTGATAATGTTTCTGCCATATATGGAAAGTTAAAGGGCAAAAGAAATGAAATTATCCAAACATACATTTCTGAAGCTAAACAGATTCCTCACAAATCAATAATTGGGCTCTTAGTTGGCACTTTGTTACACCAGCACTTAATTCGTTGTAATACCTAAAGGATATTCACATTTATGTATCCTGGTAATGAAATTCTGCAAAATGTCAGTTTTTCAGAAATGGTCTTTGTAATATATTTTGCGTTCAAGCAGTTGTGCCTTACATTGAGAATATAGCTTCTGGAATGCTGTTAAAATCTTAGATGAGCACTTTACTGCCAGCAGCAAAATGTTTTCCTGCGTTTTACTTAGATATTTTATAATATTTACTGAAATGGTGGCAGTTATACATGGAGGCATTCTCATTACTCTAATTGAGCCCCCTTTATAAAAAAAAAATCAGAATTGAGTTTGTCCATGCAAATTTCAAATGGTGACATTGTTTAGCCCAAATCTCAGAGGTGGAACACCAAGGGTTAAGTTTAATCCAGTGCATCAGACAACATGATAGTTACAATATTAAAACCTAGGATCATTTCCAATTAAACATATCTGAGTGGATTGCAATACATTTTCTTCAAGGTTATTACTTTTATGAGCTTACAGTGAAGGGATTGCTTCCATCTGTGGATGAAAATAAATGTGTTTTAAAAACTTTGGATTAAAGTGATTATTTTAGAAACAGATATTAATTTTTAAAATTAATTTTGCAATATTAATTTCTGCAAGTTTAGTTTTGGTTTTGCTTACCTAAATTATTAATAGTAGTATACCAAAGTAAAAAGCACTTTGTAGCCTGTTCTATTCTCAGATAACTATAATTGTATCTAATTGCATATTATATATAATAAATATGTCTATGATTGCAGTTTCTAACTTGGCACACTTTTTAATAATTCTGGCTGATGGAAGTCTATTTGATACCTTGGAAGCTGCATTTTCTTATAACATTGAATATTGCATGATCTTTGAGGGGAAGTTTGTTGTGATAAACATTATCACCATTTTGATTGTAGTGTCTTGTTTCCAAAGTTTTGCAGATGACTATAGGGTGGCAGTGCAGCAGGTTTATACATGGACCAACCAGCCAGATTTTATTGATGAAAATGGATTCTTTGTACGGCCTCAGAAGAGGCGAAATGCACGTAAGAAGTCTGCTGTACTGTCCTTGAACTTTTGGTGTTTAAATCCAGCAGTGGTGAGTATGCTTTTGCAACAGTATAGTTTTGTTTTTGTCACTTTGCACTTTCTAGTAAGAAAGGTGGGTGATTCAGTGGGTGAGAGTACAAGTTAAAGATAGCAAATTTTTATGGCAGGTATGCTGCAAACTATTGCATTGAAATTATTATGAAACCTGTTTAGTTTTGCTTGGTTTTCTGTCTGTTCCCTCTCCCAGTCCTCTCACTCTGCCATACTGCCAGCCCCTTGCTTTTACTTACTTAAGCCCATCGCCCCCCCACTGGGGCACAGGCCGCTGACAGCAGTTCACCAGAGTCCTCTGCCCTGGGCCAATTTTCAGGTTGACCCCAAGGTTAGCCCATTTCTTGGTGTATCCTTCCTCTTCCTGAGGATGAGGCCTTTGGAGCTTCTGTTGGCATTTTTGTAGCACTGGGTTTTTACAGGATGCCGTTTCTAGCTCCATGCCCAATCACAGTTTGGCTTAGGACTGTCCATGGTAGGGTTCCTCTTGCTCTGCCACACCACTCACCTCCTATTCTTCCAGTCAGAGTTTGCTGTTTGTGGTCTTTGACTGCATCTACCATTCTTTGGAAGGGGTTTTAGGTATACAGAGTGCTGTTGCAGAGTTGTTGGATTGCTGCCATACAAGTTATAGAAGATGCATACTACTGCTACAGTGAGCCAGTGATGGTTGGAGTTGATGTTAAGGGTGAATAGCAGTCAAATGGACTGCTTTATTATGGTTAAGGTTGAGGTCTTTCATTGTTATTGGGGCTGTGCTCACATAGACAGAAGTGTTCTGTCATGTGCCTGAATCTGGGAATCAGGAGGTGAGTTTCTTAATGCAGGTACATGGTCTCCAACCTGTTTCTATAGCCACATTATTTTAAGTGATTGGTGCAGTTACATTTCTATGTAATGGAGGCCCACCTCTTTTCCTCCCTTTGTGGATATTGATTTTGGGGTCCTCAGTAATGGAAATATCGTTGAATGTCAAGATTTTGTTAGACTCTCTCTTGTTGGGGTGGTCCATGTCCAGATCATATTTAACATGAAATTTACTCATCACCTATCTGTTCTTGCCTGAATGTTCTCCAGGTGTTAATGAATGCTGCACAGACAACTGTATTTCCTGAGTTAAGAATTTAATTGGACTATGCAGTTGTAAACAATTGTTTCAACTTTATGATGCATTAGTTTATTGTGCTTTTCCCTTCATTATCTGATTCCTGTTGACCTTCCTGATTTTTCTATGCTCCTTCCATTTTGCATCATTTTTCTGCATTGTGCTGTGTTATTTTAATCTACTTTTTCACCCCCTTGCTCTCTCAATTGCCATCTTGTCCTGTTCTCTTGCTTGTGTGTTCTTCCCAGATTTTAAATGTTAAACTTTCGCTTTACACAGGTGCTGCTTGGCCTGCTTTTTCCATCTTTTTCTATTTGCCTTAAAATTTTTATTATTTAGAGATAGAGCGCAGAAGAGGGCCTCTGGTCCTTCGAGCCGCATTACCTAGCAACCCGACATCACCTGGTGGGAACCCATCACTGCAACCCCAGCCATTGTCGTTGTTGCTAGTTCCTTACTCATGCCTTCTCCACTTGTTCTTTTTGCATTTTTTCACTGCCAGGATGAGGTCAAGCCTAAGAACAAAATAATAACTTTCTGATGCTTAAATATTTTGCTACCCATAATATATTTTAACCAAGCAAGAGTCACCTGATTTTTTTATTTATTGAAGTAGTAATCAAAAATGTTTTTATTTTTGTGTTATCTCTGTAGGCTTGTTCAGATCTTAATGTTGTTAGATCAATCATTCTATCGTCTGGAACTTTGTCCCCAATGGAATCATTCTCTTCCGAGTTGGGTGTGAAGTTCAGTATCCAGCTGGAGGCTAATCATGTAATTGATAACTCTCAGGTAAAAAGACCAATTATTTGTTTCTAAGCTGATGATTTGGTGAGCAAGTGGCAAAAGACCTCTATCAAATTATTGAAATCAAAAACAAAGCCAGAAAATGCTGCAAAAATCCACCAAGTCAGGCAGCATCTGTACAAAGAGAACCAGTCAACGTTTTGCATTTATGACCCTTTTGTCAGAATTCTCATTTGCTGTATGAAAATTTTTTTAAAAATGCATCTGCTGGAAATCTGAAATAAAACAGAAAATACTGGAAACACTCAGTAGACAGAATTTATGGAAAGAAAAACAAGTAATATTTCAAGTCTGAGTCACTTCTTCCCAGATTTTAAATGTCAGACTTTCTCTTTACATAGGTGCTGCCTGGCCTGCTTTTTCCATCTTTTTCTGTTTTCCTTAAAATTTATTTTATTATTTAGAGATAGAGTGCAGAAGAGGCCCTCTGGCTCTTTGAGCCGCATCACTTAGCAACCCGATTTAACTCCAGCCTAATCACAGGACAATTTGCAATGACCAATTAACCTGATAACTGGTATGCCTTTGGACTGTAGGAGGAAACTAGAGCACCCAGAGGAAACCCATGCTCACATGGGAAGGAATGTATATCTTGGCTTACAGAGGACACTGGAATTGAACTCCAAACTCCAAATTGGACACCTGGGCTTTAGTAGTGTCATGCTAACCACTATGCTACCGTGGTGCCCCTGATTATAACTGCTTTTATATGAAGCTGTAACTATTTGAGCATATTTGCATGTTCACACTTCTTAGTTAAACATTTATTGGTTGCTTGTATTACCAAGAAATTGCTTTGCTGGAAAATATTTTGTTTTTTTTTGGAATTTTCCCTATTAGAATCAGAATCAGTTTTATCATCACTGACATATGTCCTGAAATTTTGTTTTATGACAGTGATACAATGCAAGACATTTATATAAAAAAAAACTATAAGTTGCAATGTGGTTGGTAAGATGGTGCTGGTGATATATTGGCAATGTTTTGCAGACAGCTCACATATTCTACTAAATATGCTTCTTCTGGACTGTGGTCACTCCAATCTGCAGCCTGTAATTTCTGTTTGGAAGTTGTACTTTTGAACCATTTGAATGATCTGGCTTTTTTGCAGTCTCCTGAAGAATTCGGCAACTGGACTCTCGAAAGTGCAGGTATGGCCATAGTCAGGTGGCCATTGCTGTTGGGACCTGAGAGCGAAAAAGAAATCAATGTTTAGGTTATTTAAGTTTTGAGCCAGATTAGAAAGTTTTGACCGTTCTCCCTCTACTCTTACTGCTACCATCAGGTT
Source organism: Mobula hypostoma (assembly GCF_963921235.1). Lineage (NCBI taxonomy): Eukaryota > Metazoa > Chordata > Chondrichthyes > Myliobatiformes > Myliobatidae > Mobula > Mobula hypostoma. Next base: position 6,853,303 of record NC_086119.1, on the reverse strand, counting down.
CCTGGACTGTCTACACTTGCCTCAACACTGAACTGACTCCGTGGCTATGGACTCACTTTTGGGGACTTTGCGATTCTGTGTATTATCTATTTACGTTTTTTATTGTTAATTTTTTGCACATTAGTTATTTATTAGTCTTTGTCATGTGGGGTTTTTCATGGATTCTGTTGTTTCTTTGTTTTATGGCTGCTTGCAAGAAGATGAATCTCTAGTTGTATACGATATACATACTGAGATAAATTTGAATAAATAGGGCAAAAGTAGAATAGTGAAGTTGGATTCATGAGTTTTTAGATCATACAGATATCTGATGGCTGTGGGGGAAAAATCTTCTTGAATGTGGATCTTAAGGTTCCTGTACGTCCTCCCCAATGATAGTAATGAGAAGAGGGAATGTTCTGGATGGTGCAGACCCTTAATGGTGGATGATGCCTTTTGAAGATGGTTCTCAACGGAGGGGAGGGTTGTGGCTGTGGTAGAGCTGGCTGAATTTATCCTCTGTAGCCTCTTTAGATCATGCTCATCGGAGCCTCCATACCAGGTGGTTATGCAACTAGTCAGAATGGTCTCCACTGTGCATCTGTAGAAGTTTCTAAAGTCTTTGGTGATATACCAAATCTCCTCAAACTCCTGATGAAGTATAGCCACTGGCTTGCCACTTTTGTGATTGTGTCAATTTATTGAGCCCAGGAACTTGAAACTGCTCACCCTTTCCACCACTGGTCTATGAGTGAGAATTGGTTTCTGTTCTCTTGGCTTCCCCTTCTTAAAGTTTGCAACAGTTACTTGGTTTGGCTGACGTTGAGTGCAAGGTTGTTCTGGCGACACCAATCAACCAGTCAACTTATTTTGCTCCTTGTTGCCATCTGAGATTTTACTGTGGCATCATCAGTGAATTTATAGATGGCATTTGAGCTGTACCTAGCCATACGGTGCTCAGTGCAGAGAGAGCACTGGGCTAAGCATGGATCCTTGAGGTGCTCCCGTGTTGATTATCAGTGAGGAGGAAATGTTTTTTCTAAGCTGCTGTGGTCTCATGAAGAACTCAAGGATTCTGTTCTGTTGCAGAGGAGGTACAGATATTCAAGTTTTGAAGGTTGTTGATTAATAGTGAGGGGATGATAGTGTTGAACTGTGTTGTAAATAATAACAGCAACCTGATGTATATATAGCTTCTGCTTAAAATTACTGAAATATTCAAGCAAATATGTTACTTGCTATAAATATAACAAACTAGTTGTAACTATTTTGTGTTGCTTCAAAATGTGAGAAAGCATGCATTTTATTTGTCATTTGATAATGCTTTTATTTGCATTAGCATTGCTCTTCTCTTTACAGAGACTGATGTCGTGTTGTGTATTTTCCGGCATTTTCTACTTTAGCTGAGTCTTAAGAGTCACAACATGTAATAATACCCTTCAGCCCAACTTGTCCATTATGACGAAGATGCTCAGCTATGCTAATCCCATTTGCCCTTGTTTGGTCTATGTCCCTTTACCTTTTTCCTATTCATGTATCTGCCCAAATTTCTTTTTAAATGTCTTTATTGTATTTGCGCTAACTAATTCCTCTGGAAGCTTGTTCCATTTGTGAAATGAGCAATATTTTGCTTTTGTGACTAATATGTATATGATACACAATTTATACTAATTATAAATTATAGACTTGCTTGTTGGCCAGGAACTTGTCCATCTTACTTTTTGGGTAGGAGATGGAGATCTAATAAAATGACTGTTACATGTGCAACCCCCTCACTAGGCTCATTTGCAAACTTGACTCATTAGCTGGCTCTGCGAACAGCCAGGGAACTCAGCGGAAAGAAGGCCACCTTTCATAAACAATATCTGTCTAGGGTTGGTATGATTTGGGGTTCAGCCAGAAGAGAATGTCGTGCTGTTCCAATTAAAGAAAACTCGATTCGAGCTAATGCTGTGTAAATGCTGCCCATACGCAATTTTAAGTTGGCACAAAATAACGGATTGTACACCGCATACAATTATAAAGAAAGTGTATTTACAAATATCAGCTTGACGGAACAGTTAGTAGAAAAAGGAAAAGAAAAAAGAAAAAAAAAATTAAAGGGCCCATTTCAGTTAACCCAGTCCAAATGTGCATATATAGTTGGAGTTCTTCTTGAGTTGTCCTTTTTACTGTGTGAAAGCACCCATCACATTCTGAACTTCACTCGAAATCCATCTGGAACCAATGGGCTGTCTCTTGGGAGTATTGGCCTTTCCTCCTTGGAGCCGTTTGTCTACACAAAACACTTTGTGCAACAGGGTTGCTCCTTCCCACGGCATTCTCAGCCATCTTAGATAGATAGATAGATGTACTTTATTGATCCCAAGGGAAATTGGGTTTCGTTACAGCCGCACCAACCAAGAATAGAGCATAAATATAGCAATACAAAAACAACAAATAATCAAGCAACAAAGTGCAAACTATGCCAGATGGAAAATATGTCCAGGACCAGCCTATTGGCTCAGGGTGTCTGACCCTCCACGGGAGGAGCTGCAAAGTTCGATGGCCACAGGCAGGAACAACCTCCCGTACGGCCCAGTGTTGTATCTCGGTGGAATATGGCCGAAGTCCAACAGCAGTAAAGTTCAATATCCGGTCTACAAACACATTCCTCGATCGTAATATGACCCGGATTGCACCATCTGTTGTTAACCAGAACAGTAAGCACCCAACTCCTTTACGCTTACTGCTCTCAGTGCACTTACGGTCAGCCCAAACAGTCTGGAAGCCGTCCATGGAGAAGTTTTGATCGGGTATGTCCTCGTGCAGCCCCGTTCCAGTGAAACACATAACACTGCACTCCCAAAATGTTCTCTGATGCCTGGCTAGCACCGTGAACTCGTCCATTTTATTACCCACGGAACTCCTCTTCTCCATAAGTCTCTGTTGTCTCGACTCGGTCCTCTTTCCTCGCCTTTTTGATCCCCCTCTGCATCCTGTGTGTGTTTTCCTCCAGATTTCAGCGGGGGTGTCCGCCACTCTGCTCGCTAAACCGGTCGGCATAAGCTCAATCAGCTGGTCCCTGGAATACACAATGCTACCATGCTTCTGTCCCGCTAATGAGACGTGTCCGAATGTAACTATTTCCATTCTTCCCTCCTGTCCTACCTGTAGCTCCGCCAAATGACCTTGAACCCCACCAGTGTCCTTCAGAAAAGCTCTCTCCACCCAACCCTCTCTAAAACCTCCTATTTCCACTATCTTGATTGGCTGACACAACATTCCTATGTTGAACATCATTTCCCCTTATCTTTGGCTGAAACCCAAACATTCCACCAGCAGGGCCCACTGCTTTGCTAGAAAGCTACTAAGTGAAATACCCTGCAGCATTAGCAGTAAAAATCATGACCAGGGCATTACAAATGTTTGAATTGAAATTAAATAGTCATTGTACATTATACTTCAAACATTGAATATTTCCTGGTGGATACATTTATACTGATGACTTAGTAGTCACGTGGAGTGTGGAGGAAACAGTGCTTTTCACAGAGAACTTTGCTTTTGCTTAGCAGTAAGCAATCCTGTCTTATTGATTCAACTTAACTATACTGCACAAATATATCTGATGTGAGAAGTTAATTTAAATTGTATTTAACTGAATGATTCGAGAAAAATGTTCTGTGCAAAGATGTTGTGGAGGAGAGGGTTGGGGGAGTGATTTTCCATAATGCAGCCACATGATCTTCCAGTTAAAAATAAGATTTTATTCACACAAGTTCCATTGGAGCAAATTTTATTTAATATCTCAAAATTTTGGCTAGTTGTTTGTGAATTCTGTCAGGGCAAATTTCCACGATAGTGTAGTGATTAGCATGACGCTATTACAGCTTGGGTGTCGGCATTCAGTTCCAGCGCTGTATGTAAGAGGTTTGTATATTCTTTCTATGAGTGTGTGAGTTTTCTTAGGGTGCTCTGGTTTTCTCTCACAGTCAAAAACATACCTGTTAGTAGGATAATAGGTCATTGTAAATTGTCTTGTGATTAGGCTAGGGTTAAGTAGGTGGGGTGCTGGGCAGTATGACTTGTTGGACTGGTAGGGACTGTTCTGCATGGCATCTCTGAATAAAATAAAATAAAATAACCTCAATAACGATAATATTGGGTTGTCTGTATTTATCTAAGGTAGGTTTCCAAAAATGCATTTGGAGATCTAGGAATTATTTTGTCTCTGCGATATGCACTAAATTAAATTAAATATAGTACTAAGGCTTTAGGTTTGGAATCAATTTGTCTAGTTATACATGCCACTGGATTGGTGAAAGAGTTAAGTGACTAGGAACAAATCATGGATATAGTCTATACACACAACTCATTAAATAAGTTCAAAGATCTACATTATATAGATGCACCACAGGAATGTTTGAGACTTCATTAGTTTTATGTTTTTTAACTTGAGATTATGCCATCTGGTGAGGCCCACTAATAGCATTCTTTATTTTGGTTAACTGAAATAATGAACAGAGCACATTTTATGCAGAACAGAACATATGTGTACTTAGCTCTTATTTAAACCTTATTAATAAATACTGCATTAGATCAAAGCAAGCTGGGGGTGAAAATTGCACTCGTCTGCAAAATGTTAGTGTAGAAAATTGACTGGGAGACCACCAAGGCAATGCATATAGGAACAGATAGCATGGTTGGCAATAAAATTAAGATATGTGCTCTTAAAATTTGCATATAAAATGTTCTGCTTCAATAACATTACATAGCGGTACTTAGAAAGTAAGGGCATCTTCTGGGATTGTTGATTTTGCTGTAAGTATTAGATCAAGTGAACTTTTTAACAATTCTCTGCTGTACTTTAATTGATTCTAAAAAGAGGGAGCTACCAGCATTATGCTTGTATTCCAAGAGCAGTTATTTAGGAATGTCGGCCTGAATCTGAGCTATTGCATCCTTAAAGTAACATTCAGTTCAGGTTAGGGTGAAAATAGTTGAATAATGAGCACACTCGTTATAAGATAAGATAGATTACACACGTGCTTGTTCACTACTATACCATTCAGTGAATGATCAGCATAGAGATGCAATCCACTCATTTCCTCTGTCATTTCTTGCAGAGGGAAATAATCCTACTTTGATAATGTACAAAATAAAATTAATAATAAAAATTGTAAGCCACTTTTGTTAAAGAAATAATCAGTTCAGTTTTCTCAAATTAAAACTTAAAATATGTATCTTTTTGTGGATCTTGCAACACAAGATTAATAAGTTACATATGTAAATAGTGCATTAATTTTCCTCTGAAGATGATCACACTTGGGAATCAACAAAATAAGTAGGCATTCTTACGTTGCTCCGTAGGATGAAGTGTAAAAATATTATTTAATAAAATTATAGATTTAATGCTAACATCAATCTTGGCATATGTTGTCCTCCTGGTATGTACTTCAGTGCTGTGTAAAACAAATTTCTGGATACATTTGTGTAGGATAGCAACAGTATTATTGGATTAATGATGCATTGATGAAATAGTGGGTTATTTGCTATTCTGCTTGAAAAGATGGCCATGGAATGATTAGAGTAGTGAGGCACATTCAGGAGAAAGTTGAAAAGTAAGTAATGCTGGAATTCTTCTAGAATTAAAATGTTGATTCTCAGAGTAGCTGAATGCTCTTCTGAGAAGTGTCCGAAAGTGCTTTAGGTCTATGAAATGTGTAATTTTCTAAGTTCTTCAGCACAGGCAAACATGATAGCTGTTCTTATGATTCAAGTAGATATTAATGTGATGAGTATTGAGGTAATTTGTTTCCATTTGAAAAAAGAATGAGGAACTTTTGTTATTCTTGAACAATGCCATAAAACTTTAAAGTTCACTGTAATAAGATGATGGATTTAATATAGTTTTGGATCTGAAGAATTCATCCTGGAAGGTGTTTGGCGAAAACTTGTAAACAGGTTCAGCCATGAAAAGTTTTTTTTTCTAATTGTAACAATGTTGAGTTGCTCTGAATAGTTGCTTCTAAAGTTTGATGTTTCATTAGAATTGAATCAAGACTGCTTTATTTTGTTGAAAGCTAATGCTAAAGCTAATATATCAGCTGAAAGATCATGTTGCTGTATATTTCTGACTTTTTGCATATTGGCCCTTGTGCTCTGCATTCATGATGCTTTTTCCCGTTCATTCCTGATCTTGTATATCCCACTGAATCTTAACTTAAAATGGCTTTCAAAGCTTCATTATCTTTTACAGTTAAAGCTTCAAAGCTAAATAAAAATCACACTTCGTTACAGCTCTAGTTTAAATGTCAGCAGTTAGGAAATTACCTGTACATCTGCAAATTATCAGTCAACATCAGTGCTGAAGTACCACTTTATGAGTTAAACAGTGGTTATTAGCAGAAAAGTTAGCCTCATAATGTCTTAAGTTTTGCTCCATTAGATCTGTACAATATAATACAGAAGGTTATGTTACATTTGTGTAGCTGAGAAATGCATTGCCTGTTAGTTACCTTAACTACTTCACCACTGGAAAGCAGTAATGATTTAAATTAAATTTCATTATCTGTTAATACTGTCATTTCCTTACATGCTTCCTACAACTAGGTCATTATTATGCAGAACATTATATTCATTTAGTTTATTTTAATAACTAAATGTACTTTTGTACAAGGTAAATGGAACGATTTCTTAAGCCACATAAAACTTGATTTACAAGGGAAAAAAATCAAATTTAAGCTTATTCCTTGGTATTAGAGGCAAGCACAATATCATACGACTATAAAATATAGGAGCAGAATTAGGCCATTTGGCCCGTCGAGTCTGCTCGCCATTTCGTTATGACTGATCCATTTACCCCTCAGCCCCAATCTCTTGCCTTCTCCCCATAACCCTTCATGCCCTGACTGATCAAGAATCTGTAGCCTCTGTCTTAAATATCAAACGTCAAAGTTCAAAGTAAAAATTATCGGGAGTACATGCATGTCACTAAGTATTACCCTGAGATTTTTTCTGCAGGCATATTTCACAGTAACGAAACAGGATATGTAAACTGTAAACTTCAGGAACTGTACACAAGCTGTGTAAATGCAGATAATAAATAAATAGCAATAAATAACAAGCATGAAATAACAAGATAAAAGAGTCCTTAAATGAGTGTATTTAAACCCCTTTTGTTCAAGAGCTTGATGGTTGAGGGTAATAACTGTTCTTGAACTTGGTGGTGTGAATCACTGTTACCTTCTATCTGATGGCAGCAGTGAGAAAAGAGCATGACCTGGGTGGTGAAAATCTTTGATGTTGAATGCTGCTTTTCTATGGCAACATTTCTTGTAGATGTGCTCAATGGTTGGGAGGGTTTTACCGTGATCTGCTGGGCTGTATTCACTACATCTTTTGTCGGATTTTCGACTGAAAGGCATTGGTGTTCCCATACCAGACTGAAGTGCAGCCAGTCAGCACACTTTCCACACTCATCTAGAAAAGTTTTCCAAGGTTTTTGATGACATGTTGAATCTCTGCAGACTCCTGAGGAAGAAGCAGCGCTGTTGTGCTTTCTTTGCAATTATAGTTATATGATGGGCCCAGACAGGTCCTTTTGAGATGGTGACACCCAAGAATTTAAAGTTACTGACCCTCTCCAACTCTGATCCTCCGATGATTACTAGCTGATGGACCTCTGGTCTTCCTCTCCTGAAGTCTACAATCAGTTCCTTGGTCTTATTGACACTGAGTGAGAGAGTTTGTTTTTGTTACATCACTCAGGCAAATTTTCCACCTCCCTCCTGAATGTACCTTTGATACAGCCCACAACAGTGACGTCATCAGCAAACATGTATATGGTGTTGGAACTGTACTTAGCCACACAGTCAGAGGTGTAAAGTGAGTAGAATAGGGGGCTTAGTACACATCCCTGTGGTGCTCCTGTGCTGATGGAGATTGAGGAGGAGTTGTTTTTGCCAATCCAAATTGACTGGGATCTACAGGTGAAGAAATCCAGGATTCAGTTGCACAAGGGGGTATTGAGGCCCAGGTCTTGGAGTTTACTGATTAGTTTAGAGGGGATGATGGTATTAAATGCCAAGCTGTAATCGATAAAGAGCAGCCTGAAGTATGCATCTTTGCTGTCCTGATATTCCAGGGTTATGTGAAGAGCCAATGAGATAGCATCTGTTGTAGACCTGTTGTTTTGGTAGGCAATATATATCCAATGACTTGGCCTCCATGACTGTCTGTGGCAATAAATTCCACAGATTCACCATTCTCTAGCTAAAGAAATTCCTTCTCACTTCCTTTCTAAATGGACATCCCTTTATTCTGAGATTGTGTCCTCTGGTCCTGGACCTCCTCTCCACATCTATCCAACTCTATTGAGGCCTTTCAACATTTGATAGGTTTCAATGAGATCCTCCCTGATTCTTCTGAATTAGTAGTAGAGGCCCAGAGCCATCAAACGCTCATATGACAAGCCTTTAAATCCCAGAATCATTTTCGTGATTCTCCTTTGAGCCCTCTTCAATGTCAGTACAACCTTTCTTAGATAAGGGGCCCTAAACTGCTCATAATACTCCAAGTGAGGCCTCAACATTACATCCTTGCTTTCATATTCTAGTCCTCAAAATGGATGCTAACATCTCATTTGCCTTCCTCACCACTGACTCAACCTGCAAGTCATCCTTTAGGGAATCCTTTTTGAGAACTCCCAATTGCTTTTGCACCTCAGATTTTGGAGTTTTCTCTCCATTTAGAAAATTGTCTGTTTTTATTTCTTCTACAAAGTGCATGACCATACACTTCCTGACACTGTATTCCATCTGACACTTATTTGCCCATTTTCCTAATCTGTCTAAGACCTTCTGCAGCCTCTCTGCTTCCTCAGCACCACCTGCCCCTCCACCTGCCTTCGTATCATTTGCAAACTTGGCCACAAAGCCATCAATTCTGTCATTCAGACCATTGACATATAACATAAAAAAGAAGCAGTCCCGACACAGACCCCAATAGAACATCACTAGGTACTGGCAGGCAGCCAACCAGAAAAGACTCCCTTTTTTCCCTCTCTTTGACTCCTGCCAGTCAGTTAATGTTCTATCCATGGTAGTATCTTTCCTGTAATACTATTGGTTTTTAACTTGTTAAGCAGTCTCATGTGTGGCACCTTGTTAAAGACCTTCTAAAAATCCAAGTATCCAGCACCAACTGATTCTCCTTTGTCTATCCTGCTTGTTATGTCTTCAAAGAATTCCAACAGATTTGTCAGTCAAATTTTTCCCTTAAGGAAACCATGCTGACTACGGCCTGTTTTATCATGTGCCTCTCAGTACCTCAAAACCACATCCTTAACAATAAACTCCAATATCTTAAGGGAGCTAGGGCTTTACTCTTTGGAGAGAAGGAGAATGAGAGGAGACATGATAGAGGTGTACAAGATAATAAGAGGAATAGATAGAGTGGATAGCCAGCGCCTCTTCCCCAGGGCACCTCTGCTCAATACAAGAGCACATGGCTTTAAGGTAAGGGGTGGGTAGTTCAAGGGGGATATTAAAGGAAGGTTTTTTACTCAGAGAGTGGTTGGTGTGTGGAATACACTGCCTGTGTCAGTGGTGGAGGCAAATACACTAGTGAAATTTAAGAGACTACTAGACAGGTATATGGAGGAATTTAAGTTGGGGGCTTATATGGGAGGCAGGTTTTGAGGGTTGGCACAACATTGTGGGCCAAAGGGCCTGTACTGTGCTGTACTATTCTATGTTCTATGTTCTATCTTCCCAACCACTGAGGTCAGACTAAATGGCTTATAATTTCCTTTCTTCTGCTTCTTTCCCTTGAAGAGTGGAGTGCCAGTTGCAATTTTCCAGTCCTTTGAACCCATGCCAGAAACATTTGTTTCTTGAAAGATTATTGCTAATGCCTCCACAATCTCTTCAGCCATCTCTTTTAGAACTCTGGTGTAGACCATCTGGTCCAGGTGATTTATATACCTTCAGACCTGTCAGTTTCTCAAGCACCCTTCTCCCTAGTAATGGCAACTTCACTCATTTCTGCCCCCTGGCACTCTTGAACGTCTGGCATACTGCTAGTGTCTTCCACAGTGAGGACTAATGATTAATACTTATTTCAGTTCGTCTGCCATTTCCTTGTCCCCCATTACTACCTCTTCAGCATCATTTTCCAGCAGTCCGATATCTACCCTCCCCTCTCTTTTACTCTTGATATAGCTGAAGAAGCTTTTGGTATCCTCTGTAATATTATTGGCTGGATAGCTTTCGTATTCCATCTTTTTCCTCCTTATGGCTTTTTTAGTTGCTTTATGTTGGTTTTTAAAAGCTTCCTAATCCTCTAATTTCCCACTAATTTTTGCTCTATTATATGCCCTCTCTTTTGCTTTTATGTTGGCTCTGATTTCCCTTGTCAGCCATGGTTGTACCATCCTGCCTTTAGAATACTTCTTTGGGATGTATCTATCCTGTGCCTTCTGAATTGCTCTCAGAAACTGCAGCCGTTGCTGCCCTGCCATCATCCCTACGAGTGTTCCCTTCCAGTCAAATTCGCCAAGCTCCTCTTTCATGCCTCTGTAATTCTCTTTACTCCTCTGTATTACTAATGCATTTGACTTTAGCTTCTCTCTCTCAAATTACAGTATGATTTCTATCATATTATGATCACTACCTTCTAAGAGTTCCTTTATTTTAAACAATCAGTGTGTACCTATTGTCGTGGTTTACATTGACCCGAAAATATGTTATGGTCAAGTCCCATGAACACTTTCTAGATATGTTAATGGGTAACTACTGGGAAGAACTCCAAGCTTCCCAACATATTCCAGATGTGCCAACATATCAGCTGACAGCACTTGCCAGGATTAAATGCATGTGGTTTGATGTCACATAAGCTATTCTCCCATTTGAGGGAGGGTTAAGATAATTTATAATAACACAAGCAATAATATAGATAAATAATACATTGTCGCTTATTGAATATCAAAAATTAACAGATTACGTCTTGGGTATAACTAATAGAATGCCATAGAGAGGTTAGTTTTGATACTTTGGTTCAACATTATTCGTCGAGAGATGAGAAAATAAACTGAGATCTATATTAGTTTTCCATTTGGCACTACCCTGTAAAACACAGATTTGTCCTGAAGTCTGAACATTCCTGTACGTCTGCTTTCCATGTCCCCAAACTCCATAATTAATAGATAAATAAATAAATTATATATGTGTGTGTGTGTGTGTGTGTGTATACGCACAAACTTATTTGAGATTTTCCACTGTTATGTTGGGAAGCTGGTGCAAACCTCCCACTTGCTACTGTGCACTGCTGTGCTAGGATACTGATGTGAGTTCATGATCTCCCTATTGATGCTCCAGCAACAATTACCCATGGTTCCATGTGGAGAGGCAATCTGTGAAGTTTGATGTCAAGTGGACTCTGGTGAATGGTGTGGCTGCTCAGTGCCTAGTTGTGGGGCTTAGGTTCTGCATAATGAGTATGGACTATTAGTGGTGGGGGGGGGGGTGGTCACAGATCAACACCTGCTTTGTGATGGCAGACTGCCCTGAATCCCATGATAGCTTTGTTCGCCTCCTGTTGGATGTGATGGAAATTACTGTTTCCTCTCCCTAACCTGAGTCTTCTGTATGATGCCAAGCTCAACAGTGGTCACTAGCTATTGAGCTAATTCCAAGTGAGGAATCTCTGGTTTGGGGAGAGCTGCATGGCCAGATAAAGAGAGAGGCTGATGCTGTTTCCATCATATCCAATAGGAGATGATGAGAGACTGTACAATCAGTGGAGCAACCATTGCATCCCAGCAATAACTCACATTCACATCTCAGCACTGATCAGTTGCCCTGCTTTCCTCAACCCTTGTAGGTAGCCTCTCCAGAGAGAGCTATGGGTAATTTATTGCTGCGGGAGTTCCAGCATGGAGAACAGGGATCTATACCATATTCTTGACAATTCTGTGGATACGTTTAGGGATTTGTGCCAAGTTTCTGACATGATATGGTGTAGTGATGGGGAGAATGGGGGTGTATGCCTAGTTCCTGCAACAACAGTGTTCTTACTCGTGAATCAGTCTGGAATATTATAATGATTCTTTTTAATACTAATTCCATTAATGCTATCATTTCTGGGGAGCACATCCTCAACGCTGTTTGGGCAGCATTTTGACTTATTTAGCATGTTTAGGCAGTTAAGATAATATGAGGAGAATTAGACCCTTCAAGCCTGCTCTGCCGTTCAATGTGATCTTGGCTAATTGGTTCCAGGCCTCATCTCCTTTTCTGTGTGAATTTCCTGTCGTGCACAACTCCCTGATTTTCTTTTTCAAAAATGAATTTAGCTGCTCTTTACATATTCCCAATGATCTGCTCTCAACAACTAAGGTGGAGAGTTCCGGAGATTCACTAATCTCTGCAAGAAGTTCCTATTTAACTCATTTTAATTAACCATCTCCTAATCTTGCAACGGTGACCGTTTATTGGAAACATAATAGCATGTCATGCTTCCTATGGTTCTTACATTTTTCAGTAACATCACCCCTCATTCTTTTAACCTCTAAAGAATATAAATCAAATATATTTAGGCACTTTAGATAGGATTATATTCTCTTCCCATGAGTTATGGTTCGTTGTGTTCCTCGTTCAGTTTATTTTCATTGTGTTAAGCTAAAGCCAAAGTTTTCTCTTCTCTTCCAAGAGATCATGACAATATTGTTTTACGCTGTTCCCACAGATTTACTTAACTGATCATGATATTTTTTGAATCCATCCTCTTTCTTCAAGCAGAATGTCCTCCATCACTTTAAATCTGGTTTAATTTGACCAAGTGTTTATTTATTAAATAAATATTCACAGCCAAGTGATAGCGTCATCATTTACTGAATTCTGTATTGTAATACCATTGCTGAGTTTGATGAGAAGACAATCCTTGACAATAAATGGTATTATTTGTGTTTTACCATAGCCACAAAATGACCAGAGTGATGAAGGTTGGTTTATTTAGTGCTTGGCTTATTGTAAATCTGCAGTGTGGTTTATACCAAGTTACAATAATTCAATCCATTCATCTTTGTCAGGGGTTTGCTCCATAGAAGGTATCACAATGGAAGATGGTCAACAGGTACACCACAGATGTTGTACTAAATGTTGAAGGATGGGAATTGACATAATTTGTAGGAACATACATGGGAAAAGAATAGCAAGTGGCTGACAGTACAGGACAGGATAATGCATAAGGGAAACAGTGCAACACACACAAAATGCTGGAGGAACGCAGCAGGCCAGGCAGCATCTACGGAAAAAAGTACAGTCGATGTTTTGGGCCGAGACCCTTTGACAGGACTGGAGAATAAAAGATGAGAAGTAGATTTGGAAGGTGGGGGGAGGGGAGAGTAAAACACAAGGTGATAGGTGAAATCAGGAGGGGGAGGGATGAAGTTAAGGAGCTGGGAAATTGATTAATGAAAAAGATATAGGGCTGGAGAAGGGGGTGTCTGGTAGGAGAGGACAGAAGGCCATGAAAGTAAAGAAAAGTGTGGGGTAGAAGCGCTAGAAGGAGGCGATGGGCTGGCAACGAGATAAGTTGAGAGAGGGAAAAGGGGATGGGGAATGGCAAAAGCGGTGGGAGGGCACTTCCAGAAGTTCGAGAAATCAACGTTCATGCCATCAGGATGGAGGTTACCCAGACGGAATATAAGGTGTGGTTTCTCCAACCTGCGTGTGGCCTGATCATGACAGTAGAGGTGGCCATGGATTGACATATCAGAATGGGAAATGGATTTAAAATGGGTGACCACTGGGAGATCCCGCCTCTTCTGGCGGGCAGAGCGTAGGTGCTCCGTGAAGTGGTCTCTCATCTATGTCAGATTTCACCGACATACAGGAGGCCATACTGGGAGCACCAGATGCAGTATATGACCCCAATAGACTCACAGGTGAAGTGTTGCCCCACCTGGAAGGACTATTTGGGGCCCTGAATGGTAGTGAGGGAGAAGTTGTAGGGGCAGGCTACTTCCTATTCCCATTCCCATATGTAAATCCACGGTCTCCTCTACTGTCACGATGAGGCCACACTGCCTGGCCTGCTGAGTTCCTCCAGCGCTTTGTGTATGTTGCTTGGATTTCCAGCATCTGCAGATTTTCTCTTTTCTGTGAGTGAAACAGTGCAAATGTTTTGTACACCCATATTCATTAAATAATACATCTCACTTGGGTTGGTTGAGAAAACATTGGTCAGGCAAAGAAAGTTGCTGGGTGTGTTGGTCAGAGGATGTTATTTACATATTATTATTTATGTATAATATAGTAATCGTATGAGCCTTGATTAAATTACAGATGGACAATTTGCATGAAAATTGGAAATAATGCTTCGAGCGGAAGGTCATTGATCTGAAACAACAATTCTGTTTCTCACTCCACAGATGCTGCCTGATATGTTTAGTATTGCCAGCTTTTCTGATTTCTATCACATTGAGCTTTGGCCTCATTATTGCTCTGTTAAACTGTCAATAATATGATTGTTTAATTAAGTGACAGAATCCTCCTTTTACCTCTGGAAAATTAGTATTGTGTAGTGATTTACATTGTGCTCTATTTTTGATTTCTGGTGTTTTTTTAGATGGTGGGTGGAAGGGGGGGAATTAAGAAAATGTTTACATTTATATTGAACTATCTGGATATCATTATGAATTCTTATACCACCGTTGTACCCTAGGTCTGGGTAGGAACAATTGGAATGGGACCAACTGGACGAAAACTCTGCGCTACTTTCCAACATACTGAGACGTTTGAGTTCCAGGATGAGGTTGGAGATTTGCTGCTGAAGATTTGCCAAGTTATCACTCAGGGTGTACTCTGCTTTCTGGCTTCCTACAAGGTAACAGAATAATAACCATGAGATAAGAGACATAATTGGTATTTTACTAATAAACAAATAGCTTTGCAGTATGCTCCAGCTTAGTATATCGTTCTAATGATTCCACAACTATGCAAATCATTGACTTGACATGTTTATGATGGTACAAGATACCACTTCCATTATTTTGAACCTTTACAAAGTATTATAGACTGTAAATGATCAACTTTCTAACTATGTTATGCTATTTTGTATGGTGAAATCAGTTAATTGTTATTACAAAATGTCGTTGTACTTAAATACAAGTAGAATGCTAAATTATTATTAGCTATTTTTCCAAAGCCCAATGGGTGTACAGAATATTTTATACATGAAATAAATATTTCAGTTAAACTGACGTAAAGGATTATTGTAAAATATCAAAATGACTTTAAAGTAAAGCTGTGTTTTTACAGTGATTCTGGGTTCTTTGGAACATCAGACACAATTTTTGTCTGTTTTTATAAATCGACTCAACAGAAATAAGGGGCAGCCATGTTGAAAGATTTTAGTATACCTGAGTACAGCTGCAGACTTCTGTTTTCTGGCTTACTTTTGGTATAGGCCAAAGTGCTGACGTCAATAAAATGATTTTTAATACTGTGAGTTATTCTAGTCACATCTGTTCAATGAGTAATTTTGGTGCTGTATGCAAAGCTATCATAGGAGGAGAAACAGTTTATCGAATAGTAAATTTTGTAAAAATTGGGAAGAATTGCTCAGTATTCACTGTTGGAGGGCAAGCAGCGATTTACTAGAGTATATTCTCAAGTTCCATCTTCTTTCATAAAGCAGACATTTAAGGAAAATAGCACATATTGTAGCTAGAAAAAGATTGAATAACCGAACTAGCAGAGACATAGCATCTAATTTGCAATACAAGCTTTTAAGAATGAGTTGTTTGAATTTAGTCTAGGTGGTTGTGAAATAAACATAGTTGTACAGTTCAAAACAGGCTCTTTGGCCTGCCATGTCAATGCTGATTATCAAGTGCCCATCTTTACTTATCCTATTTGCCGATTTTGGTTTGCAACGTACCGTGCCCTGGAAATTCAAGTACAAATATACTCTCTGGTACACAAAAGCCATATTTATTGAGTTAAAACAGAAAATAGAATGCTGGAAAAACTCAGTGGATCAAGCAGCATCTGTGGAGGCAAAAGCCATAAATGGATATTTCAGATTGACACCCTGCAGCTGGACTAAAATGTCAACTTGCACATTTTACCTCCACAGATGCTACTTGACCTGCCGATTTCTTCCAATGTTCTTTTTTCTCTTCTAGTTCCAGTACTCGTGAGGCAAGATGGCACCGGAGTGTGGTGACTTGTTGCAAGCTGGTCTCTGCAGATCTACTCATCATTTATGGTGCAGTTTAAGCTGCATCTGCAGTCTCTTTTGTCTTTATTCAAAGAGTGTCTATGGATACTTTGACATCAATTTCATGTGGCTATTAAAAAGTGCCCATAATTTGCACAAATTGGTACTAAATTATCTCCTTAAGCCAGAGAAACCAGAAGCAAACTAAGTGAAATAGGTGGCAGTATTCATGCAGTTTTAATCTTTTGTCTGATTTCTGTAAGGCTGACTTGGAAGTGATACAGAAAAGAGGAAAAAGTGGAGAAGTGTTCCATTTTCATTCACATATGTAAAATAGTGCAAAAATGAATAAAAAAATATAAAGAAGAGGTCTTTTTTTAAAATTTGAAGTTATGAGCCATTGAAAAATAAACTACAAGAAATTGCTCTAAAGTAAAACTAATAAAGTCCTTTCTGTGATTATGAATTCCCATGAGCATCAAACCTTATTATTCTGGTAATCAAAGAAGGTCAAGTTGCAGGATGCTTTTTAGTAGATCTTTAAACTTGGACTGCATTTGAATTTTTTTACAATATACTTTTAGTAGTGGACATTTTATTAAACTAAATATACTGTATTTAGGATTGATGTTCTCTTTATATATTTATGGAACAGAGCTAAAAATTAACAAGTCTAGTGAGCAGCATTTTATAACAGCAACTTTGGGGACTGAGGGTGGTCCTCTAACATGGGTGGTCATGTTTTCATGATTAATTTTACTGTTGGGACCAGCAATGATTTTCACTTTAAATGGGTGGTCTTTCTCTGTGTTTGTGTATTACAAGGCTTGTTGTACACTATATACAGAATGTATGTTAGAAAGTGACACATTGAATGTTGTGACTAGATAATCCTGACACTGATATATCAGATTCTGATGATTTTTGGCAAAACAGTTTTGTGCACCTTGAACTACTTTGCCATCATGCACAAATGTAAAGAAGAACTGAGAGGGATAAATAGAGTTTAGATTTTGCTCGGCCATAATCTCACTGGAAAAGTGGAACAAATTCAAACAGCTGAAAGGGAAACTGCTGTACCTTGCTTCCTCCCTTATGTTTTTATATCAAAGCATGATTCAGTTGCTTGCTGTTGGACATTAGAGCTCTTAAACACCGGAAATATCTTCCTGCAGGGCAACACAAAGTGATCAGAATCAGATTTATTATCACTGACGTATGCTGTGAAATTTGTTGTTTTGAGGCAGCAGCACAGTGCTATATATAAAATGTACTATAAATTATAATATAAATATTTTAAATTAAATAAGTAGTGCAAAAAGAGAGCGAAAATAGTGAGGTAGTGTCGATTGTTTGTTCAAAAATCTGCTGGCAGAAGGGAAGAAGCTGTTCGTAAAACAGTGAGTGTGTGCCTTTGGGCTCTTGTACTTCTTCTCTGATGATCTGAATATTTTTCTTTAATTATTGTTAAATAACTTACCATTGGTTTCTATAAAAGATAAGCTTTAATTTTTATTTGTTTTCTTCACCCAGTTTTATCCCCTTTTCAAACTAATTTACCTTTGAGTTAGAAAACAAAACTGAAGGGAAAAATAATTGATTTCTGATTATTTAGAGGAGTTAAAAGATAGTATTAGTTCAGGAAAAAATCGCACAAGAGTAAAAGCTCAACCATTATTATAGAATAGTATAAATTGCCTTTTCTGAGACCACATTGGTTTTGAGCTACACTCACAACATGCTGGAGGAACTCAGCAGGTTGGGCAGCATCCGTGGAAACGATCAGTCGATGTTTCGGGCCGGAACTCTTCATCAGGACTGAAGAGGGAAGGGGCAGAGGCCCTATAAAGAAGGTGGGGGAAGGGTGGGAAAGAGAAGGCTGGTAGGTTCCAGGTGAAAAACCAGTAAGGGAAAAGGTAAAGGGGTGGGGGAGGGGAAGCAGGGAGATGATAGGCAGGAAAGGTGAAGAAGGAATAGGGGAAAGTACAATGGGTAGTAGAAGGAGGCGGAACCATGATGGAGGTAGTAGGCAGCTGGGGGAGGGAGCAGAGTGAAATAGGGATAGGGGAAGGGAGGGGGAGGGAATTACCGGAAGTTGGAGAATTCAGTGTTCATACCAAGGGGCTGGAGACTACCTAGACAGTATATGAGGTGTTGCTCCTCCAACCTGAGTTTAGCCTCATCATGGCAGTAGAGGAGGCCATGTATGGACATATCCGAATGGGAATGTGAAACAGAGTTGAAGTGGGTGGCAACTGGGAGATCCTGTCTGTTGTGGCGGATGGAGTGGAGGTGCTCGACGAAGCGGTCCCCCAATTTGCATTGGGTTTCACCGATGTAGAGGAGGCCGCACCGTGAGCATCGGATGCAATAGATGACCCCAACAGATACACAATTGCAGTGTTGCCTCACCTGGAAGGACTGTTTGGGGCCCTGAATGGTGGCAAGAGAGGAGGTGTAGGGACAGGTGTAGCACTTACGCTTGCAGGGATAAGTGCCAGGTGGGAGATCTGTGGGGAGGGTCGTGTGGACCAAGGAGTCACGGAGGGAATGATCCCTGTGGAAAGCAGAGAGGAGTGGAGAGGGAAAGATGTGTTTAGTGGTGGGGTCCTGTTGAAGGTGGCGGAAGTTGCGGAGGATAATGTGCTATATCCGGAGGCTGGTGGGGTGGTAGGTGAGGAGAAGGGGAACTCTGTCCCTGTTGTGGTGGCAGGAGGATGGGGCCGAAGTGCGGGAAATGGAGGAGACCTGGGTGAGGGCATCATTGATGACGGCAGAAGGGAAACCATGTTCCTTAAAGAAAGAGGACATTTGAGATGTCCTGGAATGGAAAGCCTCATTCTCGGAGCAGATGCGGCGGAGACGAAGGAACTGGGAATCGGGAATGGCATTTTTGCATGTGGCAGGGTAGGAAGAGGTATAGTCGAGGTAGTTATGAGAGTCAATGGGCTTGTAGAAGATGTCAGTGGACAGTCTGTCTCCAGAGATGGAGACCGAGAGATCGAGAAAGGGGAGAGAAGTGTCCGAGATAAACCAAGTGAATTTGAGGGCTGGGTGGATGTTTGAAGTAAAGTCGATGAAATTGATGAGCTCAGCATGGGTGCAGGAAGCAGCACCAATGTAGCGAAGGAAAAGTTGGGGAGCAGTACCAGAATAGGTTTGGAGCACAGACTGTTCCACATAACCAACGAAGAGGCAGGCATAGCTGGGGCCCATGTGAGTGCCCATAGCTACACCCTTGGTCTGAAGAAAGTGGGAAGAGCCAAAAGAGAAGTTATTAAGTGTGAGAACCAGTTCTGCCAACCGTAGGAGGGTAGTGGTGGTGGGGAACTGATGGGGTCTATTGTCCAGAAAGTAGCGGAGGGCTTTGAGGCCTTCTTGATGGGAAATGGAGGTGTATAAGGATTGGACA
This sequence comes from Mobula hypostoma, assembly GCF_963921235.1. Taxonomy (NCBI): domain Eukaryota; kingdom Metazoa; phylum Chordata; class Chondrichthyes; order Myliobatiformes; family Myliobatidae; genus Mobula; species Mobula hypostoma. The sequence goes on along the minus strand of NC_086119.1, from coordinate 6,833,706 downwards.
TCCACAGTGAAAATGAAGCGGTCGGGGCTGGGGAACTGGAAGTTATTGAAGAGGTGGAAGGCATGGGATGTATCCCAGATGTAGGTGGGGAGAGACTGAACTATGGGTGACAAAATGGAGTCCAGGTAGGCAGATACAAGTTCAGTGGGGCAGGAGCAGGCAGAAACTATGGGGCGATGATGGGTAGAGGGAAGGTTGGGAGTCATGGGGAGAAAAGAGGGTAGTGGAGGAATAAGATGGGCGGTAGGACCCAGCAGCAGTAAGTGCGGTCCCAGTCTGGAGAGGGTCAGGACCTTGGTCCGAGCTGAATCTGGAGCTGGGGGTGGCGAAGCCTGCAGGACGCCAGAACTGAGGTCCGAGTCCTAGGACAATAGACCTCACCAGTTCCCCACCACCACCACCGTCCTCCGGTTGGCGGGTCTGGTACTCACATTCAGCCCTCCTGTAGATTTTTATTTAAATAACCATCCTAATATCAAGCTGATTATTATGTAGTATCCAATGATGAAAACCAACATAACCTTGTCCCCAATGAGACCCTCAAATCACACTGTTAGGAATAATTTCTGGATCATAATTAGAGGTCGATATACTGGCAAGTTTACTTCTTTCCAGTCAGGGATATCAAAACCAATTGTAGTTCAACTGGCATGATCCTGATGAAGGGTTTTGGCCTGAAGTTTCAGATGTTTATTCCTCTCCATAGATGCTGCCTGAGCTGCGGAGTTCCTGCACCACTTTGTGACTTTGTGTGTGTTGCTCAAGATTTCCAGGATCTGAACAGTGTCTCGTGTTTATGCAGTTTAACTGGTACTATTTGGGCTCAAATTAGCTAGCAGTATAGCTTTGGATCTGGGACCTTCCTGCTTTGTATGGTTTAATTTCTTGCATACTTATAATGTAGTAATTGGGAAATGATTGGGTGTAATGGAAACAGCTCTGTAGGTCTAACTTGAAGAGATGAATGACTAGCCAATACTTGCTACTCTTTTTCCCTGTCCTTGAAGGCATGTTCCCGTATTAGGGTGGCTCCATAGTAATTGGACCAACTTGCATCTAATGATGAGCATGAATTTGGGGATTGGCATTCAAACGAGCTTGGTCCTTGTCCTGATAACATCTACAGGGGTGCACTGAACTAGAGTGGCAAAAATAATTAGCAATGAAGAATGTGGGTTTTTTTTTCTCATTGTAATGAAGTTACATTCAATTGTGGCCATCGTACTGTCTCTCCAGAATGGATAGCAATATAAGTAGAGTACAAGTCTCATTTGTAATTCAGAATTGAGATTTCATTTCGATGTTTGGTGAGATGAAAGCTATAATGACAATGTGAAATTAAAAATAATTTTACCGTTTTGTAACAATGCGATACTCAGTTACTACTTTATGGAATATTAAGCAAGAGAATCACAGCTATACCTCCAAAAAATGTAATCTCAGGTATTGGATGATGCCTGAACAGAAATGTTAGAATTCATTAGTTCATGATAGAGCTGAGTTGTTTGGAAACTTTATCAGGAAGTAGGACAGAGAAATCTAGGGAAGATGAGAACAATTTTAAAACTGAAGGAATAAAATGTTTAAAAACTTGGCATTTGAGGATTTTAGTAATAGAGAAGAAAGTTCTTGGAACATAGTAACTGGTTGAAGATCAAAGTGCTAATTTATTACATCAAATGAATGTATTTGAAAAAATGGAACTCAAAAATGTATTTAGAGCTGGGACCTAATATGGGAGACTTGACAATATTTTCTGTGGAAATTAATGGAGGGATATTTTGCCCTAAAATAAAATTCCCCAGGCCTATGTTTAACTATTTAATTAAAAGCAATCCACTTTGCTATATTTAACAAAATCAATTGTTCTATTGTGGCTAGAGTGTGTTAAAACTTTGTCTGGTTTGTGCACAGAAGCAGATGTCCTATAAATTGGTTAAGATCTAATAAGAATTAGCTTGAGACTTAAGCATCCTAAATAGTGCAGTCATGTAATGTAGTTTGTGTTAAGATCCATCGGATGGCTGCAAAGGCCAAGAGTTGGAGGTTAGTTGTAAGATAATACTTACATAAATTGTCTTATTTGTCCACATGTATTTTGAAGAATAACTCAGATTATAATATGGGTAATTTGTAAAAGAACTGGAAGGAGCGAAATCAATATTTATGGCAATAATTGTCCCTTAATTTCCTTAGCAATTGATTTGTTGTTAGATGTTGTGTACCCTTGGAAACATGATACTTAAATTGTTGTACTACTGTTTGATTGGCTAACAAAGGATTTGCAAAAATATTGTATGGTGTAAATTCCTTAGATATTTAAGTTCTTAAGATTCATAAGTATTCAAAATGATTAAAAATCAAAGGAACAATTATATACATCATGATATATTTTTACTAATTGATACCATTCTGCTAAATAATTCTTGACATGTCCTGAGTTTGTCCCTCTTAAATAATCCTGAGGTCTGGGTTTCCTTTTGCAGCTGTATGCCTCCCTGTGACCTGCTCATATTAGTACTACAGCCATCCTTCTAGTCAGATTTGGAGTAGTTATGAATCCTCAAATGGTGAATCTGGTTAGCCTGTTCTTTTGATCACTATAATTCCCTTTTAAAATCTTGTGCTGTAACACTTGCATGTGAGAGACCCTGTACTTAATGATAATTCCACATAGAAAAGCCAAATTTCCCTGGAAAGCATAGACTAATTATATATTACAGTATTGCTTCATAGTTTTTTAGTGATATAATTTACTGAATGATGATGGTAGTTTTTGAAAGAGAGACTAAATGAATAATTGTCTTTTTGTACATTGCTGTAAAGATAGTTTCAATGCCAGCTGATTGCAATTTCTTTTGTTCCACTTGTAATTCCACAATTGGCATAATAGAATAAAAAATTGTTATATTCCAGAACATCAAATTATTAAGGCCTGAATTAAAGTTGAATTTTCATCAGTGAGTAGATATGGTTAAGATGGTAGAGAAAATATGTTAGTGTTTATCTCTCTGCACAGTAATGTGGAACTTTATAGTCTTAATAAAACTTATATTAAACAGTCCTATTTGTAGCCCACAAAAACCTATTGCCTCTGTATTCTAATTAAATTATGATCAGCAGTGTGTTGCTGACAAATCAGTCTTTCACCAGACCTATAACATTTTCTGGTTTCTACGTTCCTTGCTTCTCAGACATTTTTTTCTGTTTGGCTTAAAATTTGAGATCATATTAAGAAAAATTAGTTTTTATTAGGCGTAGAATTTGAGGTAAATAGCCTAGAATATGGCTTCTTTATCAAGGTGTAAGAGGTCAGTTACATGTTGGTTTTGAATAGGATTGACTTTGAGGGGGGAAATATTAATAGGCCCTTAGGTTGCTTCCTTATGAATAAACCAGTTTGTACTTCAGAGATGAGACTAAGGTTTAAAAGCTAGGTATATGGATGCTGAAACATTGGGATCAGAGGCCCTCAGGGTCAAATGGGAGTGTGCTATATTGCATACTGGCATAGGACTCTTGGCAAGAATTGAAACTTGCTGTTTAGCAGAAAATGAAGTCTTCACTCTCAGGTTTTGATTGGGTTGGGTTTTAATTTTGTAGCCCTGCTGATTGCTAAGGCCTAGTGTACAGAAACAATGCAGATCAGGTATAAATTTGATGGGATTAAAATTAATTTGTGTAGGTTAGTTTATGGATTGCAATATAGGTTTCTGTTTCTGTTGTGGTGTTACTTATTGTAACATAATTAAGGATGATTAAATTTCTTCCCAAAGAGATTAAGATGATTCATAGCAGTCATGGTGAATGTGAAAGTGTTGCTTGTGTAATGAGAGTTGATGCTTGTGGAAGATGAAAAGCTATTAATATAATAAAGGGACGGTTAGAGGATACCATAGTCAGACCTGATCTACTCATCAGCAGTTGATTTCATTTTCAACACTCTACTTATATTCTTCTTATAGGTTACCGCATTTTACACCTTGAGTAAAGGATAACTGAAGATGTATTTGAGGACATAATGATACTTAACAATTATTTTGAACTCTCATAAAATCCGTCTGCACAGACAGTAGGAAAAATATGTACAGTCGGCCCTCCTTATCCGCAGGGGATTGGTTCTGGGCCCCCTTGCGGATACTAAAAAACGCGGATGCTCAAGGCCCTTATTTAACCTGTCTCAGTGTGGGTGGACATTAGGACCCAGGGGAGCTCCGGACCCACTGCCCGCGGCTGCTGCTGAATCCGCAGTGTTTCTGTTCCGTTGACGGAAAATGACAATTGAAAATAAAGTGGAAATAGTAAAGCGATCAGAAAGAGGTGAAGCGCCATTGGTCATTGGAAAAACGTTAGGCTATAGTCAATTTTAAAGGATAAAGTGAGAATAATGGAGCATGTGAAGGCCCTGCCCTGATGAAAGCTACAGTTATTACTAAGCAACGCAGTGGTTTAATTATTGAAATACATACATTTCTTAAGTGTTTTATATGCATAGAAAGGTAAAATATATACTATATACTGAGACAAATGTTTGACTGACGCTAAATAATACCGGATGTACCTATTCCGACTTATGTACAAATCCGACTTAAAGACTGCCTGTACTTTAAATCATCTCTAGATTACTTATAGTACCTAATACAATGTAAATACTATGTAAATAGTTGTTATACTGTATTGTTTAAGGAATAGTGACAAGAAAAAAAAAGTCTGTACATGCTCAAACAACGAGTGCTGGAGAGAGAACTTGCTGGTTTTCCCGATCCGCGGTTGGTTGAATCCGTGCGTGTGGAACCCGTGGATAAGGAGGGCCGACTGTATTACATAATCTCATACTATGTGAAAGTTGGCACGGAAATTCCTGAGATCATTGGTAGATATTTACAGATTATACTCAAAAACTAGGTGCAAAACTATTTGTGGAAGAACAGACCTTTCAACTAACTTCTAAAATACATCTATGTCTTTAAATTTTAACTTTTGCTTACAGAATGATTTATAAAGAAGTTTGAAAAATTTGACAATTCTTAGAAGCTTTCCTCTGCTCTTCCCAGCACCCACTGTTATCCCTCAGCACCCACATGAGTTAGAATATTCTGAACACTGAAAATTGAAGACCACTGTTGTGTTGACAACATTGCAACTATTTTGTGTTATCAGTTAACCCATCTTATGTATGGTCATTTGATATGTTGAAATTACAGGCACATGTGATTAACAGCAGTGAATTAGTTTCTGTTCATGTTTGCATTTTATTTCATTTCCTTTATAAACACTAGCCTATAGCCAGCTGAAAATTATATGCATATTTAATTAGCCATAATCATTTGTTCTGCTTGTCATGGTTCTTTGTACTTAGTTCAATCCTTTGATTCAATATTTCAATTTAAATTAAAATGTATAATCAATTGTTAACACTCCTATATGCTCAATAAGTACATGTGATGTCAAGGACATGTATAAAGCATTCTGGTATTAAAAGAAAACTGAACAGTAATATATTGAGGAATGGTGGATACCTCAAAGACCTTGATGAGTTGCCATATTTATGTAACTAGTCTGGGTGACTGCTTGGTTAACACAAAAGACAGTGTTATTCAGTATGCTATATCTCTACCAAAATGAATGATAGAAACTGACATGTACTGCTACTAACATTTATTCTATTGTCTGCAGTGTGATGTGACACATGTCATAGTCACTTCATTGTGTAAGTAATGTTTTATATTTACAAAAGAATATTTTAAAATTGGTTTAAGCATTTTGAATATGATAGTTTGTGTTTGGGTTCTATTGATAGCTAATTAACAGGGCATTTGTAATACTGAATTGAAGGTATGATTCTAAATTCTATATCCACAAATTCATGTTACATGGACAAAAGAATAGGCATTTACAAATTAATAGCCTTCAGCTGTTCAAATCTTTGCAACATACTGTACATTTCAGCAGACAGCACATTGTCTATAAATGAGATGCCTTGCAGCATGATAATATTTTGGTATTAATGTTTTTCTCCCACAAGTTCTTATTCTTCGCCATGACTTTTGCATTAGATTTAAATAAAAGTTAGGTGTGCCCCGGGAAAAGAACAATTGCTTACTAAATTGCCTTGGATTTGTTCATGTGTCTTTATTGTCAGTGATAATATGTTGCAGTCTTTGTGATAATTACATGAAGTAAAGAGAGCTAGCATTGTCAAATAATTGCTGATATCAGAATCAGGTTTATTATCACTGATTTGCAGGTCATGAAATTTTGTTGTTTTGCAGCAGCAAGACAGTGTAAAGATGTAAAAATTACTAAATAGTGCAAAAAAAAATCAACGTAGTGTTCTTGGATTTGTGGACTGTCCAGAAGTCTGACAATAGATGTCATCCTTTGTGCATCATTGTGGGGCCAAAATGAAAATACTCTTCCCACAGCATTGCTGCTGTATATAATTTTGGTATTGAGATTACAGGAGAGTAATTAAGTAATCTTAGTGAACTACTGTACTGCAACTTGAAAATCTGACATCTGACATCCTACAGCTATAATGCACCAGTTTTGACAAGGGCAGATACACTGCTATCCCTGTATTGTGTTGATCCATTATGCCTTTCTTGGCTGGAATAATACTTCTACTTAATAGCAGGGAAACTCCAAATCAAAATAAAATCTTTGAAGTTTACCAGCTTGCAGAACGTATCCAAACAGCTTGTTAATTGCAGCCATGTTCACTTTTATTTGTTCGAGAGCACACTGTGTTATTGGCATTTGACCAATGGGATTGCAGTACATAATGACCCCTTTTAGAGCTGTTTCAGTTACCATTCTTGTCTAGGGAATGCATTCTGGGGACTAAGTCAGGTATATTATAGTAACATAGAAAACCTACAGCAGAATACAGGCCCTTCGGTCCACAAGGCTGTGCCAAACATGTCCTTACCTTAGAACTACCTAGGCTTACCCATAGCCCTCTATTTTTCCAAGCCCCATGTACCTGTCCAGGAGTCTCTTAAAACACCCTATCGGTTCCACCTCCACCACTGCCTCTGGCAGGCCATTGCACGCACTCACCTCTCTCAGCGTAAAAAACTTACCCCGACGTCTCCTTTCTACATACTTCCAAGCGCCTTAAAACTGTGCCCTCTCGTGGTAGCCATTTCAGCCCTGGGAAAAATCCTCTTGACTATCCACATGATCAATGCCTCTCATCATCTTATACGCCTCTATAAGGTCAGTTCTCATCCTCCATTGCTCCAAGGAGAAAAGGCCGAGTTCACTCAACCTATTCTCATAAGGCATATTGATTAAAGAAAAAGAGTAAACAGCTAATGTTTTTGGTGGAGACCCTTGATGTCCTGATGAAGGGTTTTAGTCCAAAATGTTGACTGTATTCTCTTTTCCATAGATGCTGCATGGCCTGCTGAGTTCCTCCAGCATTTTGTGTTTGTTGCTTTGGGTTTCCAGCATCTGCAGATTTTCTTATGTTTATTGACTAATGAAGTAGGGAACACTGATTCGGTGGATGGCTTCATCCTGGATGATGTAGCAGCCAGTCCCACCCAGGGAAGTAGTGAATATACCATTATACTCCTAACCTGAGTCAGGTAAATGGATGTACTCAGCTAAATTATGAAACAAGAAGCTTGTTGTAGTATGCTGATTCTCAGTAAACTCTGGTTCTTGTACCCTGGTTGAAATCCATTTTGGATCATTGATGATTCAGGATATTGTTAAAGTTCAGGGCACATGGGCACTCTAGAGATTTGGCTGGAAATCTTCTCATTTGCGATCAATAGCAAAATTTAAAAATATATGTAGCTATGCCTCAAAATTTGTTTTTAAACATCTTTTCTAGAAGATGCTATCTTGTATCTTTAATTCAGGTATCTGATTGACACCAAATTCTTTCTCCTAGAGTTGAAATGTCTAATACTAGAAGGCGTACATTTAAGATGAGAGGGAGTAAGTTCAAAGGAAATGTATGGAACAGGTTTCATAGAGAGTAATAGGTGCTTGGAATGTGCTGCCATGAATGGGGCGGGGGGGAGGCAAATATGATATGAATGCTTCAGAATCTCTTAGATGAACACATGAATGTGTAGAGAATGGAGAGATAGTATAGGCAGAAGGGATTAGTTTTGTTATTTACTTTTATTTTAGAGATAATACACAGAATAGGCTCTTCCGCTCCTTCAAGCTGCACCGCCCAGCAACCCCCGATTTAACCCTACGCTAATCATGGGACAATTGGTTTACTAACCAGTATGTCTTTGTACTGTGGGAGGAAACTGGAAGATCTGGAGAAAACTCAGATCATAGAGATCTATGATTTCATAGAGAGGATGTACAGACACCTTACAGGCATCAGAATTGAGCTCTGAACCAGTGCCCAATTTGCTATAGCGCAGCACAAAAACTACTATCCTGCCATGTCAGCTTAGACTTTGAATTAGTTCAGCACAACACCTTAGGCCAAAGGGCCTGTTCCTGTGCTCTGCTGTACCATGTTCTTGAACCCATAACATGTCTGCACTATAAAGGTTCCCTCTTTAGATAGCTAGAAGCATATCAAATAATTGAAATTGAATATTTTTTTTGGGATTTTACACAAATAAATAAAACATTTGCTTGCAATATTAGAATTAAGAAATTGCTATATTTTTTCAATTTTTCTCCATAATATTGGCATTTTACAAAAAGTAATTTAATCTTCAAAAATTCTGCTTCCCTTCTTCCCACATTTTTTTTGTTTTTAAACTAGGTTCTGCAAGTGTGCCATATTTAACTGCTAAATTTTAGTTCTGTTTTGAAGATTATCACTTGAATATGAGGGACTAGTCTGGAGATTTTGGCATCAATTTTCCTTCTAGACATGAGACTCAACTTCTTGTTTTCCAGTCACAATTGTAAATTTAAATAGAAGCTCAAATGCAGGTCTGTGACAAAATAAGCAATTGTAAGGACTAAAGCTGAACACCATGACTGAAAAGTGAAATAAGTTGCTTATTTATACATTTGGAAGGTTGGACAAGTTGGGAAATAAAACTGTAAGATTTTTTTGGTAATGGTCATACATACTAAAATGAGTTCAACTGTTGTATGCTACATTCAGCCCATATCAAAACAGGACGATTGTGTAGAACTTAGAAGTTTGTTTATTAAGATTTATATTAATTCTTTATTCAGTTATTCAGTTGTGCTAGTTGGATATCAAATGGCATTTATCTGAATAGTTTGAAGGAGATAGCTTTGTCTTGTAATTGATTGGTAATTATATTTAGTATCATAATGTCTTCATTTTGAAGTTTGGCAGTAATGGTACAAAAACTAAAGGTGCCTTTTATAAATGAAAAGGAGGGCTTTTTATTTTGAAAAGGTGTTTAGGATAGCAAATTAACTAATTTATTTGTTTTACCAGCACTCATATAATCTAAACTACAGTGTAAGAATTAAGTGTATTTCTATCAAGTTTAGGGTAGCTTTCATTTTCTTTCATAAAACCTAAGATTTTCTGATCTCACATTTCAAATTATGTTGTGCTTTTTAGTTACTAGTTGACAAAAACATTGTTCTGTAATGTTTATTGTGCACTTTATATGAATTATTTATTTGCATTTAAGATCTTTGTCAGCATAAGAGTTGAGTGGGTTTGGTAACATTCTCAAATACGTAACTTGTACAAATCAATGAAGAGGTTGAAGGTAGGTACATTGATAGATGGGATGGCCTATAAATCCCAGTCAACAATTTGTTAATTGTATTCTGTGCAAAAGAGTATTTCCATTTATTTTTACTTCTATGTTTCTTTCTTTTTGGGATTTAAAAGGTAATGCAATTGTGACAAAACAAAATTATGCTCTTGTTTTCTAAGCTGCTGTATGTACTTCTGCCTCTCTGACCATTTTTCAATTGAATTATCTGGCTAAGGTATCTCCTCCTAAGAGGTTAGTGAGTAGCATAGCTTGAACACCTCTGACACCCACAGGAGAAATGACTCCCTTCAGCTTTGTGGCTACCCTTAATAACTTGCTCAAGTTTTTTTTTAGAGATAAAATAGTTGTGGTTTAAATGCATTAATTCATGTATTAATACATTTATTGTTTTGAATTTCATTCTTTTCAAAACTAATTATTTTTCCTTGTTTGTAGGAAAAACTAGATTTTCTTTAATAGCATTATCATTGTTTTTATTTTTCTTCTTTACCCTTTGCTCTTCCAGAAGCTTAAGATTGAAGGACTTATTAAAGAGCTGTGACGGATATGAAATATTCCAAAATTCTGAAATGGAAAGAGATTTGCATTCCCTATAATTTAAAGGTCATACCAACTAAATAACAAATTGCCCAAGCTTTCCCTCACAATGGAAAATATTTTACTCTGCAATTGACAACCCACTGTCAAGATTGTAGGAGCACATAGTTTCGAAGCATGTGATTCTTGAGGATGTCTTTTTATTTGTAACTCATTTACGACTTAAGATATGAAAAAAACCATGAGGAACAATTCCTTCCATTTCACTATTGGGCTCAGTACAGAATGATGTATTTATTCAACATCTGTGCATTTCCACATATACTCAGGTTCTTTGGCTGAGTATAGGTGTTACATGCTGGTTGCTTTTGGAATAACAGGTAGTATTTTACATATTACCTGCCATGGTCAAATATTCATATGTATTGTGATTTCAACGCATTCATTGAATGACTTATTCATGTAATAAAGATACTTGATTCAGTCATTTCAATATGCAAAGCAAACTTGAAAAGCAGTCCATGTAATGAAGCAACACACATCAAAGTTGCTGGTGAACGCAGCAGGCCAGGCAGCATCTCTAGGAAGAGGTGCAGTCGATGTTTCAGGCCGAATGTGTGTATAAAAATAAGTAACAGATAGGGTACGAGGGGGAGGTGGGGCATTAGCGGAAGTTAGAGAAGTCGATGTTCATGCCATCAGGTAGGCTATCCAGACGGAATATAAGGTCGTACCCCATCTGTTACTTATTTTTATACACACATTCTTTCTCATTCTCTCCTTTTTCTCCCTCTGCCCCTCTGAATATACCCCTTGCTCATCCTCTGGGTCCTCCCCCCCCCCTTGTCTTTCTTCCCAGACCTCCTGTCCCATGATCCTCTCGTATCCCTTTTGCCTATCACCTGTCCAGCTGTTGGCTCCATCCCTCCCCCTCCTGTCTTCTCCTATCATTTTGGATCTCCCCCTCCCCCTCCAACTTTCAAATCCCTTACTCACTCTTCCTTCAGTTAGTCCTGACGAAGGGTCTCAGCCTGAAATGTCGACTGCACCTCTTCCTAGAGATGCTGCCTGACTTGCTGCGTTCACCAGCAACTTTGATGTGTGTTGCTTGAATTTCCAGCATCTGCAGAGTTCCTGTTGTTTCCATATAATGAAACAATTTTTAAGCACGTGAGATTCTGCAGATGCCGGAAATCCAGAGTAATACTCACAAAATGTTGGAGGAACTCAACGGGTCAGATAGCATCTATGGAGGGAAATAAGCAGTTGCCATCTTGATCGGCAAGAAGTTGTGCGACTCAAGAGAGTGAAGGTAGTAAGAAGGTGGATACATGCATAAACCAATGAGTGTAACCCTAGCAATCAGAACTGCTGTATTTATAGTAAAATGGCAGCTAATTGAAGTTCCATCGATTTCAATGCACAAAGTTAAATGATCTCCAGGTGTATATTCCTTCTAGGGATGGGGATATCATCATTACAGAAATGTGGCTGAGTGAAAGGCACGACTGACAGCTCAGTGTTCTGAGGTATTGATGCTTCAGGTGGGACAGAGAAACGGGTAAAGGAGGAAGAATGTCTTTTTCATAAGGGACATTACAGCAGTGCTTAGAGAGGCTATTCTTGAGGGATCATCTATTGGGTAGAACTTAGAATTAAGAAGGGGATGGCCCCCCAATAGTCAGCAGAAACTTGAAGATCCAGATGTGTTGAGAAATTGCATGTAGTTGTGAGAATAGTAGTGTAGTGATAGGGAGAGATTTCAATTTTCATGATATCGACTGGGCCATCCGGAGTACAAAGGTCTTAGATGGGGCAGAAAGTGTTTGGTGTGTCCAAGGAAGAAGCAAACCTGGAGGTCCTTTTAGGGAACAAGGTGGGCCAAATAACTAAAGTGGCAGCTGGGGAGCACTTTGGATCTGTCAAAGTATTTCAATCATAAAACATAGAAGATTACAGCTCCATACAGGCCCTTTGACCCACAGTATTGTACTGACCTTTTAACCTATTCCAAAATCAAGCTAAGCCTTCCCTCCTACATAGCCCTCTATTTTTCTATCATCTGTGTTCTTATCTAAAAAGTTCTTAAACACTCCTAATGTATCTGCCTCTACCACCACTCTTGGCAGGGTTTTCCACAAACTCATCACTGTGTGTTGTAAAAAAAAAGGCTTACTCCTGACATTTCCCCCTATTTGTTTTCCTCCAATCCCTTCAAAATTATGCTCCCTTATGTTAGCCATTTCCACCCTGGGAACGTCTCTGTCTAACCACTTGATCTATGCCTCTTAGCAATCTGGTTAAGTCACCTAACATCTATCAAGTCACCTAAAATTAATAGAATTGTGATCAAATTCTATTAGTTTTAAAACAATTATAGAAAACAATAGAACAGGTCCATGGGTTAAAGTCCAGAACTGGACCAGGGCCAACCAGAGTTAGGGGAAGCATGTTCTTGTAAGGATGAAGGTTAGACACACCAAATTCATGGAAACCTGGTAAGGAAAAAGAAGGAAGCGTACACTGCATTTGGGCAGTTGAGTACGAATGAATCCTTCAATGAATAGAAAACATTTAAGACCAGGCCAAAGAGGAGAATCAGGAGGGCAAAAAGAGGATATGGGATAGATTTATCAGGCAAGGTTAAAAGAAAATCCCAAGAAGTTCTTTAGTTATCTTAACAGTAAAGGGGTCACTAGGAAGAGACTGGTCCTCTTAAAGACCACCAAGGCTGCCTATGTGGGGAGCTGCCAGAGATGGCTGTCATTTTTAATGTCTATTTCTCCTCAGTATTTACTAATGAGAATATCATAGATGCCAAAGAAATGAGGGTAATAAGTAGTGATGTTTTTGATCATATGCATATTTCAGGAAGAAGGTATTTGCAACCTTGATGCACATTAAGGCAATCAAATCCCTATGGCCTGACCAAGAGCACCCTTGGACCAAAGAAGTTGTTGCAGAGGCCCTTGTAGAGATAACTGCTTTGTCATTAACCGCTGGCGAACTTCCAGAAGACTGGATGGTGTTTAATGTTGTTCCATTGTTCAGGAAAGGTAGCAAGGACATGCCAGCAAATACAGGCTGATGAGTCTGACTTCAATTGTACGAAAGTTACAAGAGGGAATACTGAAGAACAAGATTTAGCAGTATGTGGATAGTCAAGGTCTGATCAAGAATAGTCAGCATGGCTTTGTGCGTGAGAGGTTATGTTTTGGAGTTTTTCAAAGAAGTAACGAAAGGGGATAGATGAGGATAGGAATGTTGTCTTTATGGACTTTCATTAAGGCCTTTTACAAGGTCTTGCTTGGCAGGTTGATCTAGATAGAAAGTTAGGTTGCATGGAGAGAGTTCAAAGGAAGTTTGCAAAAATGATTCCGGGATTGAATGGCTTGTCATACGAAGAGCGTTTGAAAAAACTCTGGGCTCTGGGCCTGTATTCACTAGAATTCAGAAGAATGAGGGGTGATCTCATTGAAACCTATTGAACAGTGAAAGGCCTTGCTAGAGTGGATGTGGAGAGGATGTTTCTTCTAGTGAGAGAATCAGAGACCAGAGGACACAGCCTCAGAATAGAGGGGTGTCCTTTTAGAACAGATGAGGAGTAATTTCTTTAGCTAGAGAGTGGTGAATCTGTGGAATTCTTTGCCAAAGGCCGCTGTGAAAGCCAAGTCTTTATGTATATGTAAGGCAGAGGTTGATAGATTCTTGATTGGTCAGGGCATGAAGGGATACGAGGAGAAGGCAGGAGACTGGGGCTGAGAGGAAAATCGGATCAGACATGATGAAATGGCGGAGCAGACTCGATGGGCCAAGTGACCAAATTCTGCTCCTATATCTTAGTCTTGTGGATTTGTAGGAGCTAGCGAGGTGGGTTCAAAATTGGCTTGACAACAGGCAACAGAGGGTTATGGTTAAAGGTTGATTCTTCAGCTGGAAGCCTGTGACTATTAGGATGTTGGGACGTCTTGTTCACTGTTTATCATAAGTCAAAACAAGGTAGGACTTGTATGCTGAGTGGTAGGGCACTGATGAATGTTGTAGAACAGAGAGACTTGGGAGTACAGATGCACAGTTTGCTGAAAACAACTGTGCAAGTAGGCAGGGAAGTGAATAAGGCATTTAGCATGATGACATTGATCAGTCAGGGTATCGTTTAGGAATAGGAACATTATGCTGCAATTATGTAAATTGTTGGTGAAACTGCACTTGGATTATTGTGTACTGTTTTAGTCACTTTGTTTTTAGGAAAGATTGTCAAGCTGGAGAAAGTGCAGAAGAGAAATCTGGTCAAGATGGTGTTAAGCTGTGATCTCCGTCAAGGTCATGGCTCAGATTTATTTGCTTTTTAATTTTGGACGGATGGTTTTTGGGACAGAGATGTGAGTTTGGAGTCATATGAGGGTTTAGGGACAAGGATGTGGAGGAGTTAGAGGTCAGACCTGAGTCTAGGCACTCTGCTCAAAGGTCAACGATGTGGACTTGTGATGAATGACATCTGTGGATATTGCGCTAGCAAGCACTGAGGATGAGGACCAGCAAAGACGAAGGCTGGTGGTTCATCAGTTCAGCTCATATTCCCAGGTCAGTGGTTCCCAGGATCGAATGTCCATGCGAGCAGGGAGCACGAGAGCTACAGAGTAGGCACTTTGGCAAGACTGGAGTTCGAGGCTTGATGTCACATAATTGGCTAGTCCTGGAGTTGAAGCCCAAGCATTGATTGGAAGTCTGGAAGTTGAGATCCGATGGCCAAGGCCCAGGGTCTTTGTGTTTGAAGTCCATTGGGGAAGTTGGAAGCCTGTTGTGCTGGAGGCATACTGGCCTGTTCTGGGGTTTGAAGACTACCTGTGTGGGTGGGAGGATGGGAAGAAAGGGGCTTGTTTTGCTGTTGTTGTTTTGTTGCTTGTTATGTTCTTTTCGATTGTGCCCGCCATTGTTCTGATGGACATTATGGGCATGCTATGTGGACATCAGAATGTGTGATGACAGTTGAGGGCTGCCAACAGTACACACTTAGGTTTTGCTTGTTGTTCATGTAAATGATGCCTCTCACTCTATGTTTTGATGCACGCATGATAATTATGAATCTGAATTTGAAGAGGATGTTGTCTGGATTTAGAAGTACTAAGTTATAGGGAGAGGTTGGCTTCATTGGATCTTTATTTCCTGGAGTGTCGGTAATTGAGTAGTGACCTCACAGTCGTTTATAAAACCACGGGGACTCTGGATAAGGTCATGGACTTTTTCTCCATGACTGGAGAGTTTAAAATTATAGAGCACATATACAGTACATGATTAAGAGGGGAGAGGTTTAAAAGGGGCCTGATAGGCATTTTTTTTTACACAGAGTAGCTCAAATGAGCTGTCATAGGAAGTTAGCAAAGTGTACAGTTGCACTATTTAAGAGGAGGGGAAGGTCTAGGAGGGTTATGGGTGGAAAGTGGGTAACTGGGACTTGCACAGAGGATGCTGTGGTCAATGTGGACCAGTTACGTTGAAGGATCTATTTTGGTGTTGTATTATTCTATAACTGAAATTAGCTTGTGTGTTTCCTACATTGTAATAGTGATTAGATATTGAAAACCATAGACTGCATTGGGACATTTAAAGATGGTGAAAGGTGTTTGTAAAAGGTGTGAATCATTTGATTCATTTCATGGTGTAAGGCAAAATGCTTGAAATTTAAAAATCCTTATAAGATTGCCTATAATACATGTCTGCTTAGACAAAGTCCAGATGACAATTATTGATTGGATTTATAGTCAAGGAATGGCAGTGTTCTTTTAAGGTCAGGTCTTTCTTTATAAAAGTAACTGCAGAATGGAGTATTAAACAATAGAGATTGAAGCTTTCATGTACTCTGGCATAATACTAAACATTATCAGTTGCATGTGCACTGTTTCAGTGTTCTTGAGGCTTTTTGAAAATCCAGCCATAAAATATTGCTAGTCCATTATATGTCAGTAGGATAAAATGGTGTAAGATCCCTTATTATAAACTGCCTTCGTCATCTGCAGTGTTGGGAAGGGAGTGTCAAAACTAGAAGGATTACTCAGAAATTCAAGATGCTTTTACACAAGATCAAGATAAGGACCATTAGGGTCTATGTCGCCGCCCTGTCTACATTAAGATAAAAACTGGCCTGGCGCCTAGCACTAGGATGATCCATTCAATATGTGTCATATCAAAGTGGAAGCCTTCAGCAGACATGGAAAAATGCTGGCCTGCATAAATTTTAACAGGGCCTAGCTGCACTCCTAATTTTTTTTTATTTTGGCTTTGTTCTGCAACAAAGCTTACAACCTAATAATCTGTTCATATGTATAGCCTTGATTTATGGGATAATGAGCTAAAAGAATTCTCTTTATACTGGGGTTTTAACTCATAACACTTAATATTTATTATTAATGTTGTGCCCAAAAATGCTTACAGGTTTAAGTTTCACATCTGTATGTTATTCCAGAATCCTTGTTTATAGATTAGAAGATGATTAGGGCTCTTGGGACACTGAACTTTACATTTCATGCCAGGAAGTCCATTACTATTTGCAATAGTTCTTTAACAATGCAGCAGTAAAAATGTAATCATTTTTGTTTGCAAACTTATTTGTAGTTTTTCTTTTTATGTAGCTTTAGTCTGAAAATGTTCCAGTAGTCTAGTTTAGACTTTAAGGTCTGACACCTGTGTACTTTTGTGCTAACTGAATGCAAATCAGGCATAGTATTAATACTGATGTCACTTTATTTTTGCTGGTGCAGACGTAGTAGGGCAGTAAATATATGCTGACAATTTTAAAAGCACAGAAATATCTGACAGAATTTTAATAACTGATTATCGGAGAAGTCAATTATTGCAGGGTTACCAAGCATTTAAGGATCTTTAGTGAATCAGAAATATTGGATGTTTGTAGCACATGAAATTACAACCCTTATAATACTTTCCAATGTTGATACTGTCACCTACTTTCAGTTCAATTTATATTTGGAGTTATTTTTCAAGATTTAAATCCTTCTTCTTCATTCTTTACACAAGAGTTTTTGCCGATGTTAGAAATCTAGAATAACACATCTAAAATGCTGGAGGAACTCAGTAGATTAATCAGCATCTATGGAGAGGAATAAACTGTTGATATTTCAGGCATGATGAAGGGCCTTGGCCTGAAACATTGACTATTTATTCTGTTGCGTAGATGCTGCCTGACCTAGTGAGTTCCTCTAGCATTTTGTGTGTGTTCTTCATCTTTCTCTATGTTTTGTTTTTACCTATATTCCTGTGATCCATCTCAGTGGCTCCTTCAGATCCAGCCTCCTTTCAAATTAGATTGTTGTTGATCTGCACCACAGTTCAATCAAGTCCAAGTCCCTTAATATTCATACTTAAAAGATATTGATATAAGTTTTGGATAACTGTAAGTTATTCACCAACCTTCCATAGCCTTTTAGGGAGACTACTTTTTGACATCTCGTGAGCAGGTTTGTTGGAGCTGTTGGGGAGGTTTAAATTAACTTGGTAGGGGGTAGGATCCGGAGTGAAGGCACTCAGGATAGGACAGATGGTAAAAAAGTAAAGCTAGCGTGCAGTCAGATTGTCAGGAAGGGCAGGCAGGTGATGGGACTTAGTTGCAGCCAACAGGCTGAGTATCAAATCATTAGGGATGCAGAATCAGAGAGGATAGCAAATTCGGTACTCCAGGTGTTGTATCTAAATGTGCGTAGTATAAGAAATAGGTGGATGATCTTGTTGCAATATTACAGATTGCCAGGTATGATGTTGTGGCCATCACTGAATCATGGCTGAAGGATGGTTGTAGTTGGGAGCTGAATGTCCAAGGTTACCCAGTATATCAGAGGGATAAGAAGGTAGGCAGAGGGGGTGGTGTGGCTTTACTGGTAAAGAGTGGCATCAAATCAGTAGAAAGATGTGACATAGGATTGGAAGATGTTGAATCCTTGTTGGTTGAGTTAAGAAATGACAAAGGTAAAAGAACATTGATAGCAGTTAAATACAGGCCTCCCAATAATGGCTGGGAGGTGGACCACAGGTTACAACAGGAAATAAAAAAAGGCGAGTCAAAAGGGCAATGTTATGGTAGTCATGGGAGATTTTAACATGCAGGTCGATTAGGGAAAATCAGGTTGGTAATGGATCTCAAGAGAGTGAGTTTATTGAATGCCTAAGAGATAGATTTTTAGAGCAGTTTGTCACTGAGCCTACCAGGGCATCAGCTATACTGGATTGCATGTTATGTAATGAACTGGAGGCGATTAGGGAGCTTAAGGTAAAAGAACCCTTAGGACCAGTGATAACAATGCGATTGTGTTCAACTTGAAATTTGATAAGGAGAAAGTAAAGTCTTTTGTAGCAGTATTTCAGTGGAGTAAGGGAAGTTACAGTGGTATGAGAGAGGAGTTGGTTAAAGTAATTTGGAAGGAGCTGCTGGCAGGGATGTCAGCAAAGCAGCAATAGCGTATGTTTCTGGGAAAAATGAGGAAGGTGCAGGACATATGTATTCCAAAAATGAAGAAATTCTCAAATGGTAAAATGGTACAACTATGGCTGACAAGGGAAGTCAAAACAATTGTAAAAGCAAAAAAAAAGGCATACAACAAAGCAAACAATAATGGGAAGATAGAGGATTGGCAAGTTTTTAAAAACCTACAGAAAGCAACTAAAAAAAATCATTAGAAGGGAAAAGATGAAATATGAAAGCAAGCTAGCAAATAATATCAAAGTGGATAGTAAAAGCTTTTTTCAAGTATGCTACAAATAAAAGAGAAACGAGAGTGGATATAGGACCGCTAGAAAATGAGGCAGGAGAAATGATAACGGGGGACAAGGAGATGGCTGATGAACTAAATGAGTATTTTGCATCAGTCTTCACTGTGGAAGACACTAGCAGTATGCCTGATTATATTGTGTGTGAAGGAAGAGAAGTGGGTGCAGTTACTTACAAGAGAGAAAGTGCTCAAAAAAACTGAAAGACCTAAAGGTACATAAGTCACCCAGAACAGAGGAACTGCATCCTAGGGTTCTGAAAGAGGTAGCGTTAGAGATTGTGGTGGCATCAGAAATGATCTTTCAAAAATCATTGGATTCTAGCATGGTGCCAGAGGACTGGAAAATTGCAAGTGTTACTCCACTCTTTAAGAAAGAAGGAAGGCAGCAGAAAGGAAGTCAGTTAACCTGACCTCTGTGGTTGGAAAGATGTTAGAGTCAATTGTTGAGGATGAGGTGATGGAGTACTTGGGGACACAGGACAAGATAGTACAAAGTCAGCATGGTTTCCTTCAGGGAAAATCCTGCCTGACGAACCTGTTTTAATTCTTTGAGGAGGTTACAAGTAGGATAGATTAAGGGGATGCAGTGGATGTTGTATATTTGGACTTTCAGAAGGCCTTTGACAAGGTGCCACACGTGAGGCTGCTTACCAAGTTAAGAGCCCATGGTATTACAGGAAAGTTGCTAACATGGTTAAAGCATTGGCTGATTGGTAGGAGGCAGTGAGTGGGAATAAAAGGATCCTTTTCTGGTTGGCTGCCAGTGACTAGTGATGTTCCGTAAGGGTCGGTGTTGTGACCACTTCTTTTTATGTTGTATATAAACGATTTAGATGATGGCTTTGTTGCCAAGTTTGCAGATGATACAAAGATTGGTGGAGGGGCAGGTAGTGTTGAGGATACAGATAGGACGCAGAAGGACTTAGACGGATTAAGAGAATGGGCAAGAAAGTGGCAAATGAAATACAATGTTGGAAAATACATGGTCATGCACTATGGTAGTAGAAATAAATGTGCGGACTATTTTCTAAACGGGGAGAAAATCCAGGATTCTGAGATGCAGAGGGACTTGGGAGTCCTTGTTCAGAACACCATGTTGGTTAACTTGCAGGCTGAGTCAGTGGTGAGTAAGGCAAATGCCATGTTCACATTCATTTCAAGAGGTCTGGAATACAAGAGCAAGGATGTGATGCTGAGGCTTTATGAAGTACTGGTGAGGCCTTGCCTTGAGTATTGTGAACAGTTTTGGACCCCTCATCTTAGAAAAGATGTGCTGGCGTTGGAGAGGGCCCACAGGAAGTTCACAAGGATGATTCCAGGAATGAAATGGTCATCTTACGAGGAACGTTTGATGGCGCTGGGTCTGTACTCGCAGGAATTCAGAAGGATTGGGGGGGGGGGGGGATCTCATTGAAACCTTTCGAATATTGAAAGGCCTAGACAGAGTAGATGTGGAAAGAATGTCTCCCATGGTGGGAGAGTCTAGGACAAGAGGGCACAGCCTCAGGATAGAGGGGCACCCTTTCAAAACAGAGATGCGGAGAAATTTCTTTAGCCAAAGGGTGGTGAATTTGTGGAATTTGTTGTCACCTGCAGCTGTGGAGGCCAGGTCGTTGGGTATATTTAAGGCAAAGATTGATAGGTTCTTGATTGGACATGACATCAAAGGTTATGGGAAGAAGGCCGGGAACTGGGATTGAGGAGATTTTAAAAAAAGGATCAGCCATGATTGAATGGTGGTGCAGACTCAATGGGCTGGAAGGCCTAATTCTGCTCCTATGTCTTATGGTCTAATTTTATCCTTCAAATAGAGATGGTAATTTTGATCATTCCTAAGATGCGATGTTACACGGAACGGGTGTAATTATAGCCTGGCACTATTCACATATGTAGTCTTGAATATAAATGTGACCCAGGGGAGTTATAACTGGAAATGTTAAGAGATGCATACAGATGCAAAGATATACTACTTCATAGTGCTTTCCTCTTGAGCGAAAAGACCACAGGAATTTTTATTTTGTTACCTTACTGTCTCCTGCTGAATGAACTGGATACTGTATTTCACCCAACATCAAGGTGATCTCATTCTAGATATTTAGTGGTAAGCTAAAAAGAACTTTAAACTAAAATAGACACAGGTTTGTAAAGAAAATTTGGATAGAAATCAAAGCAGAATGTAGACTTGATTAAGAACATGATGAATGAACTAAAGTAACATTTTGTTTTTGTCAAATTCTTAAGTTCCTATGAGTTTTCCAGACCATGCGCAGATTCTAATTTATTGAATTATGATCAGAGTCAGTAAAATGTGTCTTTGTAAAATAAGTGCCTGCAGCATGTGTGTTCTGTGTATGTTGGTCAACAGAAATTGAAATTAATTTGGGGTGCTTGTTGATCTTCAGATATTTAAGGTCAAGGGGCAAATCCAGAACAAGCACACTTCATCTTTGAGTCTCTTGGGGGGGCCATGTACTGTATCCAGTACTCCAGGTGTATCCTCTTCTACATCAGTGAGACCTGGGGAGATTGGGGGACCACTTCTTCGAGCAGTTTTGCTCCATCCACCAAAGAAGGTGTGATTTCTTGGTGGCCACCCATTTCAATTTGATTTCCCATTCCCATGCTGACATGTTGGTCCATGGCTTCCTATAATGCCAAGGTGAGGCCACAGTCAGGTTAGGGGAGTAACATTTCGTATTCTATCAGATACTGTCCAACCTTATGGCTGGAACATTGATTTCTCCAACTTCTGGTAATTTCTCTCCTCCCCCATCTCTTTTTCCATTCCTCACTTGGTTTTCTTCTCATCCTTTATCTTCTCGTCAACTGCCCATCACCTCCATCTAGAGAGAGAAGGAGATGATTGGCAGGTGAAGAGGACCTGCCCATTCTGCCTCCTCCTTTCCCTCCTTCCCTCTCTTCCATAGTCCACTACCCTCTCCTATCAGATTCCTTGTCCTTCAGCCCTTAACCTCCTCCACCTATCATCTCCCAGCTTCTTACTTCATCCGCTTCCCCAGTTTCAACTTATCACCTGCCAGCTTGTACTCCTTTCAAGCTTCTTCACCCTTCCTTTCCAGTCTTGAAATGTCAACTATTTGTTCCCCTTTGTGAATACTGCATCCAGCATTTTGTGTGTGAATCACAGGTTGTTTCTGGTGAGGGCCAGAAACTATAGAGTCAAGCAGTATAGAAATGTGACCTTTGGTCTAACTTGGCCATTCTGATCAGGTTGTCTATCTGAGCTAATCCCATTTGCCAGCATTTGTTATGCATCTGAAGATACCACTCTAATTTTGTTTGGACATTAAAATTTATTTTGTGGTTGATAGAAAATTGAATGAACATTTTGAAAGTGATAATCTTGCATTGGGGAATATTAATTAATGAAGCAATGGAAGAAAGGAAAACATTGAACATAGAACATAAAAAATTTACGGCACATTACAGGCCCTTCAGCCCACAATGTTGTGCCGACCACGTAACCTACTCTAAAATATCCCTAGTGCATAGCTCTCTATTTTTCTAAGCATCATGTACCTATCTAGGAGTCTCTTAAAAGACCCTATTGTATCTGCCTCCATCACTGTCGCCAGCAGTGCATTCCACACATCCACCACTGACATCCTACCCCTACCCTTGACCTACCCCTGACATCCCCTCTGTACCTACTTCCAAGCACCTTAAAACTATGCCCCCTTGTGTTAGCCATTTCAGCCCTGTTTAAAAGCCTTTGGCTATCCACATGATCAATGCCTCTCATCTTATACACCTCTATCAGGTCACCTCTCATCCTCTGTCGCTCCAAGGAAAAAAGGCCAAGTTCACTCAACCTATCCTCATAAGGCACACACTCCAACCAGGAACATTCTTGTAAATCTCCTCTGCTCTCTTTCTATAGTATCCACTTGCTTCCTGTAGTGAGGTGACCGGAACTGAACACAGTACTTCAAGTAAGGTCTTGTACAGCTGTAACATTACCACACGGCTCTTGAACTCAGTCCCACAGTTGATTAATGCCAACACATCATACACCCTCATAACAACACTGTCAACCTGTGCAGCAACATTGAGTGTCCTATGAACACAGACCCCATGATCTCTCAGATTCTCTGAGTCTTACCATTAATACTATATTCTGTCTTCAAATTTGAGCTACCAAAATGAACCACTTCACACTTATCTAGGTTGAACTCCATCTGCCACTTCTCAGCCCAGTTCTGCATCCTATCGATGTTCCACTGTAACTTCTGACAACCCTCCAGACTATCCACAACACCTCCAACCTCTGTGTCATCAGCAAACTTACTAACCCACCCTTCTACTTCTTCATCTAGGTCATTTATAAAAATTACAAAGAGGAGGAGTCCCAAAACAGATCCCTGCAGAACACCACTGGTCACTGACCTCCATGCAGAATACGAACCATCTAGAACCACCCTTTGCCTTATGTGGGCAAGCCAATTCTGGATCCACAAAGCAAGGTCTCTTTGGACCTCACGTCTCCTTACTTTCTGAAGGAGGCTTGCATGAGCATCCTTATCAAATGCCTTACTGAAATCCCTATACACTACATCCACTGCTCTACCTTCATCAATGTGTTTTGTTACTTCCTCGAAGAATCCAGTCAGGCTCGTAAGGCATGACCTGCCCTTGACAAAGCCATGCTGACCATCCCTAATCACATTATGCCTCTCCAGATGTTCATAAATCCTGCCTCTCAGGATCTTCTCCAACAACTTGCCCGCCACTGAAGTAAGACTCACTGGTCTATAATTTCCTGGGGTATTGCTACTCCCTTTCTTGAACAAGAGAACAACATTTGCAGTCCTCTCGTTCTTCTCCTGTCCCTATTGATGATGCTAAGATCATCACAAGAAGCTCAGCAATCTTCTCCCTGTCTTCCCACAGTAGCCTGGGGTATATCTCATCTGGTCCTGGTGACTTATCTAACAATGCTTTTCAAAAGCTCCAGCACATCCTCTTTCTTAATGTCTATACGCTCAAGTGTTTCAGTTTTCTGTAAGTCATCCCCACAATTGCCAAGGTCTTTTTCCCCCGGTGAATACTGAAGCAAAGTATTCATTAAGTACCTCTGCTACCTCCTCCTACTCCATGCACAGGTTTCCACTATCGCACCTGATTGTCCTATTCTTACACGGCTCATCCTCTTGCTCTTCACATACTTGTAGAATACCTTGTGGTTTTCCTTAATCCTGCTCACCAAGGCCCTCTCATGGCCCCTTTTGGCTCTCCTAATTCCATTCTTAAACTCCTTCCTAGCAACCTTGTAATTTTCTAAAGCTGTAATAGTACCTATTTTCTTGAACCTTTCATAAGCTTTTCTTTTCTTCTTAACTAGATTTTCTACATACTTTGTACATTATGGTTTTTTAACTCTACCACCTTTTCCCTGCCTCAATGGAGCATACTTATGCAGATCTCCATGCAAATATTCCCTGAACATTTGCCACACTTCTTCTGTGCATTTCCCTGAGAACATCTGCTCCCAGTTTATGTTCCCAAGTTCCTGCCTAATAGCATGATATTTCCCCCTACCCTAATTAAATGTTTTCCCAAACTGTCTGCTCCTATCCTTCTCTAGTGTAATAGTGAAGGAGATAGAGTTGTGGTGACTTCCTCAAAAATGCTCTTCCACCGCGAGATCTGACACCTGACCAGGTTCATTTCCCAATACCAGATCAAGTTAAACCTCTCCTCCAGTTAACTTATCTACATATTGCGTCAGGAAACCTTCCTGAACACACCTAACAAACTCCGCCCCATCTAAACCCCTTGTGCTAAGGGGCTGCTAATCAACGTTAGGAAAGTTAAAATCTTTCATCACAACCACCCTATTATTATTGCACCTTTCCAGAATCTGCCTCCCTATCTGCTCCTCGATATCCCTGTTACTATGGGGGTGGGGGTGTCTATGAAAAAAACACCCAGTACAGTCATTGCCTCTTTCCTGTTTCTGACTTCCACCCACACTGACTCAGTTAACCATCCCTCCATGACTTTCTTCTTTTCTGCAGCTATGACTCTATCCCTAATTAGCAATGCCATGCCCCCACCTCTTTTGCTTCCATCTCTGTTCTTTTTGAAAAATCTAAAGCCTGGCACATTCAGCAGCCATTCCTGCTCCTGAGGCATCCAAGTCTCTGTAATAGCCACAATGTCACAGTTCCAGGTATTGATCCATGCTCTAAGTTCATCCGTCTTGTTTTGATGTACAAAATGTAGAGCATATACTCAAGAACTGCATTGCAGTAGAGACTGAATGTTTGACAGGTTTAATGATTTGGCTTTCGTTGCTGGTTAAGAGCCTAATGATACTATAAATTGAAGGCCTGCGGTGAACTTCAGTTGTTTTTTCTTTGTATGTGACTACATTTCGGCAAAAAGATTGTACCAAAGAGCACAGGGCAACATTACCCATGGAGGATGTCTTCACCATGTACACCCGACAATACCCTTATAAGAACTATCTGATAATCATTATCTACCTCTTGTTTTGCGACAGTCTGCAAGAAATACAGTTTTGTGAGGTGATGTGAGCTTATCATTTGCTTATGCAAGCTCAGTTGACGGCTCTCCTTCAGAACTCTGCAATTAGGTACAGAGGAGATAGCAGGGGTAAGTTTTTTACGCAGAGAGTGGTGAGTGTGTGGAATGGGCTGCCAGCAATGGTGGTGGAGGCAGATATGATAGGGTCTTTTAAGATACTCCTGGACAGGTACATGGAGCTTAGAAAAATAGAAGGCTATGGGTAACCCTAGGTAATTGCTAAAGTAAGTGCATGTTTGGCACAGCATTGTGGGCCGAAGGGCCTGTATTGTGCTGTAGGTTTTCTATGTTTCTTTCTATTTAGATGCAAGTACTATTAAGTTACTTCTTACAGTGAATTTTGAACATTCTCCTCACCCCCCCCCACACACACACACACACACACACACACTTGCACGTTCTCACACACACCTATTAGATGGTCCCTTAAGACTGAGGTAACTTAATCGCACTCCAATTTGTAGGGTTCTGGATTTCATGGAATTCCTGCTGGTGGTTGCGCTGAAGTGTTTTGATGCGTTATAGGTTGTCAGGGAACCAGAATCTATTGAAAGTTAGAAATCACTGTTGCCCAGAAAACAAGTTTTGTGCCAAGTTTGAAGTTTTAATCTTTAAATGGTCTTCTCAGATAACCAAAGACTGTGTGGTTGACTGAAGACATTAGTTTCATCTTAGATGTATGTCTCTGTTTAAAATTAGCTCTGAACATGCAGGAAGTGATCTACTTTATTCAGGGTCTCACTGTGGATCTTTGTTGTCGGAGGGTGTTGCAGAGCGGCAGGATAGGCACATTAAGATCAACATCTACATCCTCTCCCACGCCAACATCCCCAGCATTTGAGGCCCTAATTACACTCAGTTGTGCAATCCGTATCGTTCACGTACTGGATTCTAGACTCCTGACACAGTATACTCTATCAGAGTCATACAGCACTTAAGGAGGCTTTTTGGCTCACCATGTTCATTCCAGTGATAAGTTACTTATCTAAACTTTCCTCAGTTCCCTCAACTCCGCCACACTCTTTACTCAGTTCCTTTAACTCCGCTGCATCTGCGCCCAGGATTTGGCTTTGCTTTTCAGGACATTAGCGATGTCCTATTTCTTCAAAGAATGGGGATTTTCTCCCTCTGACATTGGTTCTGCCCTCACCTGCACGTCCTCCATTTCCCGAACATCTGCACTCCCCAATCTTGCCACCTTAACAATGATAGAGTCACTTTGCCCATACCTACCACCCCATGAGCCTGTGCATCATTTTCCGCAACTTATGCCATCTCCAAAGGGATCCTACCTCCCTTCTCCCCCTCTCTCCCACTCTCTACAGGGATTGATCCCTCCATGATTCCCTTGTCAATTTGTCCCTCCCCATTAATCTCCCTCCTGGAACTTATCCTTGCAAGCGGCCAAAGTGTTACACTTGCCCATTCACCTCCTCCATCCCCTCCAAACACTCCTTCCAGGTGAGGCAACACTTCATCTGCAAATCTGCTGGGGTTATGTATTTGTCTGATGCTCCCAATACAGCCTCTTTTACACTGGTGTAAACTGGAGAACTGCTTCATTGAACATCTCTGCTCTGTCTACCAAAAGCGGAACTTCCTGGTGACCAAACATTTTAATTCCAGTTCCTATTTCCGTTTTGATATGTTGGTCCATGGTGTCCTGATGAAGCCATCCTCGTTGTCAGACATCCCACCCTGAAAAAACTCACTTCAGGGAGGTAGCACCATCAATTTGCGGGAGACTCCTGGAACCTCCGGGAGAGGTGGGATGTCTGCAATAGAGTAGCTCCTTAGCAGCTAGCCAGCTAGTTTAAATAACATTAGCTATGCTAATGAACGAATGACACTTGTTAAACTCACCTCGACATGTCTTGTACAGTTTTAACCCACCAAGGGCAACAGAAAAGTCACTGTTGCAAACAGTGCAGTGAGCAACACTGTCATTATTTTGACCCCTATTAGGCAGGGGTACACTTTAGTGTAGTCTGGAGTGACGTACGTTTTATATTTTCTTTTTTTGGAACACTCTGCCACTCTGACTTTTTTTGGAACTCTCTCGCTCTTACTCTTGCTCCCTCTGTCTCTCGCGCACGTGCTCTCTTGCTCGTGGTCGCTCTCACTCGCGCTCGCACTTGCTTTCTTGCTGTTGCGCGCACGCTTGCTTTCTCACTCTCGCGCTCTCTCAGTAGCTCTCTCTCGCGCTTGCTTTCTTGCTCTCGCTGTCTCTCGCATGCTCTCTTGTGGTCGCTCTCACTTGCGCGCGCTGTCTCGTGCTTGCTTTCTTGCTCTTGCGCTCGCTCTCTTGCTCTTTCTCGCGCATTCTCTCACAAAAATCAATTTCCGGGACATTGTATATAATTTGCGGGCATCAGGGAGCCACTATTAATATGCGGGAGACTCCCAGAACTTCCGGGAGAGGTGGGATGTCTGCATTGTGGAGGAGCAACACCTCATATTCCGCCTGGGTAACCTCCAACCAGATGGCATGAATATTGATTTCTGCTTTTGGTGGGGAAAAAAATTCCTCCCCCTCCCCTCTTTTTGTTATTCCCACCTCTGGACTCTTACTTCTCACCTGCCTGTCACCTCCCCCTGGGTTCCCTCCTCTTTCCCTTTCTGCTATGGACCACTGTCCTCTCCTATCAGATTCCTTCCTCTCCAGCCCTTTACCTTTCCTACCCAGCTGGCTTCAGTTCTCACCTAGCTATCTTTCTTCCCCTCCCCCCACCATTTTATTCTGGTGTCTTCCCCATTCCTTTCCAGTCCTGAAGATGGGTCTCGGCCTGAATTGTTGACTATTTATTTCCATAGATGCTGCCTGACCTGCTGTTCCTCCAGCTTTGATTTCCAGCATCTGCAGTGTTTTTCATGTTTATTATCTATATTAATCACCTTTATGGTCGTTGTTCATAAGGTGTTTATTTAAATATTGGTTAAATACTGTGAAAGTACCTGTCTTGAACAGGCAGTGCTTTCCAGATGTCAACTATCATCTGGGTGTTAAATCTCCTTCTGAAACCCTCTTATCTTAGAAAAATGTGCCCTCTGGTTATATACTGTATACCTTTGACAACCCAGAGCACTCTTGTTCTGAGCCCTGTCATGGAAAGAAATGGACAGTGGAAATGATTTAAGGGTATTCTCAAAATCTCCTTGAAAAATTCCAGTAATCTCACTGACTCCTGGGAATCCCTGTCCCATTACCATTCAAAATGAGCAAAGAGATATGGGGATAACTCTGAAAGCCTTTAGTCCATACATCAAGAGTAGACAATGGCTCTGCCTAAATGGCAGAAAATACTTGCCAAATCACCCACCCATTTGCTTCGGCAAACATCCTCTGCCCTATCCGTGATAATATCTGGAAGTCCTACATTGGCATCAATCATCTCAGCCATGGAACCAAAGTGGAAGCAAGTTATCTTTGTCCCCAAGGATCCACTTATGAAGATATATTGGAGGCCTAATGGAAAAATAAGCACTATATTAACTCTCAAGCTGCAACAGTTTGGGTGGATGTAATTACTAGGCCAAGACATTGAAAAGTCATTGGTTAAAACACATCAGTTCTAATTTTTTCCCTAGCCTCTACTGATAACATAAAATTCTCAAGGAAGAAAGTAGCTCTTAAGTGGCATCCTTTATGTGCAACACTTATTGAGATTGGCATATAATTAATAGTAAGCTGATACTGTAGTTTCTAGTATGAATGTGTTTAATCAAATAGTATTTTTCAATGTGTGTGGATATACAGTTTTAACATCTGCAAGTGAAATTTGGCAACTTTCTGAAAGATAGTGTGTTGATCCCTTTACATTTGATTTACGCAGTAACTACTGTATAATGATTGTAATTTACTAACAGTTCATAAATTTAGGAAGACAGCTGCTTGGTCTGAAGGTGAAATTTTATTGGAAGCAGATAGCCATTAAAAATCATCTTCAAATTTCTTGGAACAAAATTTATCTGGCTGTGAAAATGATGAATAAATTAAGATATTTGAAGAGATTCAGAAGCTTATAATGTAAGTTCAAATAACTGACTAACTTAATAAGCAGAATGATATTGTTTTAATGCAAATCAATCCCTGAAATTTTCAAAAAATAGATTAAGTTTTAGTAGTAATATTTGAAACATCTGGAAGTTGAGTAAATGCAGCCTCCCATCAAGTCTGATTCTGTTTGATTATCTCCCTTGTGAGATTTCTGTGTTTATATGTAAAAGACGATTGAATGATAATACCCATACCCCTATAATATTCACACCATTCTGTGAACAGAATATATGGATATTGTAGGGGTATTGAGCATGATAATCTATTTTTTTTAATTTTACTTACTCCATAAAAGTACACTCATAGTTTAACTTTGTTCTGTGGTAAGAATTTTATTTAAAGAAATTGTAGGACCTAACAGGGATCAGATTTCCCCTTATCCACAACTACCACCCCATGAGCATCCAACACATAACTTCCCCACCTCCAACAGGATCTCACCACCAGGCACATCTTTCTCTTCCATCCTCCCCCCTGCCCCCCATTTGACTTCCTCAGGGATTGCTCTCCCCCAACTTCTTGTCCACTTGATTCCACCCCCCCCCAACATGATCTCCCTCTGGCACTTATCCCTGCATCTGTGCAAAGTGTTGTACCTGCCCCTACAGACTCTACTTCACCACCGTTGAGAGCCCTAAACAGTTCTTACAAGGGAGATGGTGCTGATGGGGTAATTTTTTGCATCTGGTGCTCCTGGTGTGACCACCACTACATCAGTGAGACCTGGTGCAGATTGGGGGAATGCCTCATTAAGCATCTTCTCTCCATTTGCCACATTAGCCAGGGTCTCCTGGTAGCCTCCATTTCAATTCCCACTCCCACATCAGCATGTCTATTTACAGCATTCTCTACTGCCATAATGAGGCTAAATGCAGGTTAAAGGACCAACACCTCATATTCTCTCTTAGTAGTCTCCAACATGAAGGCATGAGCATCAATTTCTCTATCTACCAGTAACTATTTACCTCAGTCTCCTCCCACATCTCCCCCTATTCTGATGGCTGTTTTACCACTTTTATTCCCTTCACTGCCTTCATGACCTGCCCATCACCTACCTCCCTTTGGTTCTCCACCTCCCCTTTATTCCATGGTCCACTGTCCTCTCCTATCAATTCCTTCTTCAGCTGATTAAACTGGAGCATATGGATCCCTTCTTTGTAGAAGTCAGCGTCTTGGACCTCCAAGAACTGGTCCACAGCAGGGGTGATTGATAAGTTCGTGGCCTAAGGCAGAAGGAGATGAGTTATTAACTTCAAACTTTCTGCATTTTCACTCAGAGTTGAACTGCACGTGCATGTAACAAGAGCTGTATAACTCATCTCCTTCTACTTAAGGCCACAAACTTATCAATCACCCCTGCTGTGGACCACCTGGAGGTCCAAGATGCTCTCGTTACATGCACGTGCAGGTCAACTCTTTGAGTCAAAAATTGACTCCTTCTACCGTAGGCCACGAACTTATCAATCACCCCTCGTAGTTGCCAAGATACATTAAAATGCTGTAATTTACTGCATGTTAATTAGATTCTTAAAAACTTTTTGCATTAACAAATATCTATTCTGTTTTGGACATGCTGATCAGTATATCCTGAATCTTGGGGGTTTCAGTGCCTTTGCTTTAGAAATGGACACTAAAATATTTAAATTGGATGCGGTAAAATGGTGATAATTGTCTCTTGATAAATAATTTAAGTTATTGACATTAGGGAACACATGTAAAACATCCTGAAGGGTTAAAAACATGAAGTCCTTCCCATTATCTCTTTAAATATGTACCGTGAAAGGGTACCACAGTTAAGGCTAAAATAGACGTGTGTAAATACAAAAGTTTACTATACCTAGCTAGGCCCCACATCACTTATTTTCCAGGCTACTACTGATGTTTGGGTTATGTTCTTGGTGGCTTCAATTTAAGCCAATAATCCAGACCTAGCAGAGACATTGATGAACTTGTCCTCTTCACTGAATGCTTATGTTTGTTCCAGACAGACAAGCCAAGAAGGTATTTTGAAGTTTTGATACTCTCCAGTCTGGCTTTTACAAGAATGTATTAATTTTACAACTGTTTTGGACTTGAATGTTGTTAAAATGCACAATGTAGAATTTATTTTTCTTAATGGTTTATGGGCTGTGGTTCAGAAAAAATGTTAGAAGTGCACTGCATTTGTATTTTTGACTTGGTTTTCATCGAATGCTTGAACACTGTAAACAGGAGTAATAAAGCCATATGATCCTGTGATGTGAACTTAAATTCAAGTATATCTAAAATGCTGATTAGTTATCTATTTTTATTTTTTACAACATTAAATCACAGTGGATTTAATACTTTTTTTGACACTGATCAACAGAAAAAGTCTCTTTCATGTCAAAGTGAAAACAGATCTCTACAAAGTGATCTAATTTAATTACAAATGTAAAACCTAAAATAATTGATTGCATAAGTAATCATCCCCTTCAATATAACACACCAGATGATCACTGGTGCAGCCAATTGGCTTTAGAAGTCACATAATTAATTCCATGGAGATCACCTGTATACAGTCAAGGTGTTTCAATTGATTGTCGTAAAAATACACCTATATTTGGAAGATCCAATTACTGTTGAGTCAGTATCCTGGCAAAAACTACACCATGAACACTCCAAGCAACTCTTGCAAAAAAATTATTGAAAAGCATAAGTCTGGAGATGGATACAAGAACATTTCCAAGTCACTGAATATCCCTTGGAGTAAAGTCAATTTTCAAGAAATGGAAAGAATATAGCACAACTGTAAATCTGGCTAGAGCAGTCCGTCCTCAAAAACTGAGTGACCATGCAAGAAATGGAGTAGTGAAAGAGGCCACCAAGAGACCAGTGACAACTCTGGAGGAGGTACAGCTTCAGTGGCTGAAATGGGAGAGACTGAGCGTACAACTGTTGCCCGAGTGCTTCACCAGTCGCAGCCTTATGGGAGAGTGGCAAAGAGAAAGCCACTGTTGGAAAAAAAAACTCTCATAAAATCTTGGCTAGAGTTTGCCAGAAGGCATGTGGGAGACTCTGAAGTCAGCTGGACGAAGGTTCTATGATCTGATGAAACCAAAATTGAGCTTTTTGGCCATTAGACAAAACGCTGTTTGGCATAAGCCAAACACCGCACATAATCAAAAACACACCATCCCTATTGTGAAGCATAGTGGTGGTTGCATCACACTGTGGAGATGCTTCACTGCAGCAAACCCTGGAAGGCTTGTGAAGTTGGAGGGTAAAGTGAATGCAACAAAATACAGGGAAATCTTGGAAGAAAACCTGATGTAGTATGCAAAAGAACTTGGACTTGGGAGAAGATTTGTTTTCCAGCAAGACAATGACCCCAAACATAAAGCGAAAGCTACAAAGGAATGGCTTAAAAATAACAAAGTCAATGTCCTGGAGTGGCCAAGTCAGAGACCAGAACTAAATCCAATTGAGAATTTGTGGCTGGACTTGAAAAGGGCTGTTCACTCACGATCCCCATGCAATCTGACAGAGCTTGAGCAGTTTTGTAAACAAGAGTGGGGAATAATTGCAGTGTCCAGATGTACAGAGCTGATGGAGACCTGTCCACAACAACTCAAGGCTTGATTGCTGCCAAAGGTGCAACTACTAAATACTGACTTGAAGGAGGCGAATACTTCTGCAATCAATTATCTTGTGTTTAGTAATTGCAATAAATTTAGACCAATTTGTAGAAATTTGTTTTCATTTTGACACAAGAGAGTCTTTTCCATTGTTCAATGTCAAAAAAAGTCAAATTAAATCCACTGAGATTCAATGTTGTAAAACAATATTGACTTTTGACTGTAGTGGCTCCCAGAAAATTTCATTTATTTCATTGCTGACAAAAAAGTTGAGAGATATATTCAGTTTTCAGATTTAGAATTTATAATATTCCAGAAAGAGCATACCTTAAAAGGCATTGAAAATGGGTTAGGATCCGTTATTTCCCACATTGTAAATGCTCCATCTTGGCTGGGCTATTGGATAAAAAAAAAATTCTCAAAAAAAGTGTAGGGAGAAAGTACATTCCTTATACTTTTCCTTTTGAATTAAGAAAATAGGTAAGATTCCACTGTTAAATATTTAATGATTTTTCTTGTAAATACATGTTTGTGTAGCACATTGTAATATATATTAACACCCTAGGGTAATAAATGCAACAGATTCTGCAGATATTGAAATCCAGAGCAATAGACAGATATTGCTGGAGAAACTCAATGGGTCAGGCAGCATCTATGGAGGGAATAAACATTTGAGGTTTCAGCCTAGACCCTTCATCAGTAATAACCCTAGGGTTATTACTCATCAAAGCTGTAAAAATATAAATCTTAACTGGTAACATGAAACTGAGAAGCTTAGTTCTTTGCCTAAAATGTTTAGTATTGTTGGAAATGAGAATGACTGAATTAGAGAATATTTAATATACCAATAAATTCTTCTCTAGCTTCCAGCCGGGTACAGGTATCAATTATTACTGACGTTTTAATGACAGACTCTGCCATCATCTTCAGGGATGATGCCTAGGCATATCTAGTCATGTGGTATTTATAACCCCATAGCCCATCCCTCCTGATTGGTTAGTCCTCATCCAAACAGGTTTCCGCTCTCCCACCTTGTTTACAATCGAATTACAGTTCTTATTTAGCGAGACCTTTGTCTTTGTTAAAATTCTTGTCCTCTAGTTTTATTTCAATGGCTTCCTTTACCAGGCAGTCCCAAAAGCCATTAGTGCGGCTCAGTAGTTTCGTGCTGCCAAAGTCAATTCTATGGCCATTATAAATGCAGTGTTCCTATACTTCTGTGGTTTCTGGAGAGATTGCCTGAAGAAATACCAAATTAATGCCATCTACAAACCCATAAGGAAACTCAAGTCACAGCTTATTCAGGTCAAAAATGACCTGGGCCTCAGGTTGGCTGGCATTTACATGATTCCCTGTGAATGCAGAATACCGTATATTGGCCAGACGGGATGCAGGGTGGAAACCCGCATCAAGGAGTATGGGATGTGTATCTGTTCGGGTTACTCAGAGAAATTGGTGGTGGCAGAACACTGCATTCACAATGGCCATAGGATTGACTTAGGCACAAAACCACTATGCTATGCCAGTGCCTTTTGGGACCACCTGGTAAAGGAAGCCATTGAAATAAAACCAGAGGAAAGAAGTTTAACAATGGCAAAGGCCGTGCTCTAAGTAAGAGCTGGAATTCGATTGTAAAAAAGGTGGGAGAGCAGAAACTTGATTAGATGTGGACTAATCAATCAGGATGGACAGACTGCTGGAGTGTAAATACCACCTGACTAGACATGCCCAAGCATCATCCCTGAAGAAGATGGCACAATATGTCATTGAAACATCAGTTATAATTGATACCTGTACCTGGCTGGAAGCCCGAGGAGAGTTTATTTGTCACGTACGCCAGGAAAGCACTGATCCTTTTTCCATATTTAATTACTTTTGACTATAAAGCTAAAGATTTAGAATAGTAACGAATACATTCACAACAAAGTATAAGTTTTGATAAATTTGAACATTTGTCAATTTTAGTCATGGTCATACTTTATTGATCCCGGGGGAAATTGGTTTTCGTTACAGTTGCACCATAAATAATAAATAGTAGTAGAACCATAAATAGTTAAATAGTAATATGTAAATTATGCTAGTAAATTATGAAATAAGTCCAGGACCAGCCTATCGGCTCAGGGTGTCTGACCCTCCAAGGGAGGAGTTGTAAAGTTTGATGGCCACAGGCAGGAATGACTTCCTATGACGCTCTGTGCTGCATCTCGGAGGAATGAGTCTCTGGCTGAATGTACTCCTGTGCCCACCCAGTACATTATGTAGTGGATGGGAGACATTGACCAAGATGGCATGCAACTTAGACAGCATCCTCTTCTCAGACACCACCGTGAGAGAGTCCAGTTCCATCCCGACAACATCACTGGCCTTATGAATGAGTTTGTTGATTCTGTTGGTGTCTGCTACCCTCAGCCTGCTGCCCCAGCACACAACAGCAAACATGATAGCACTGGCCACCAAAGACTCGTAGAACATCCTCAGCATCGTCCGGCAGATGTTAAAGGACCTCAGTCTCCTCAGGAAATAGAGACGGCTCTGACCCTTCTTGTAGACAGCCTCAGTGTTCTTGGACCAGTCCAGTTTATTGTCAATTCGTATCCCCAGGTATTTGTAATCCTCCACCATGTCCACACTGACCCCCTGGATGGAAACAGGGGTCACTGGTACCTTAGCTCTCCTCAGATCTACCACCAGCTCCTTAGTCTTTTTCACATTAAGCTGTAGATAATTCTGCTCACACCATGTGACGAAGTTTCCTACCGTAGCCCTATACTCAACCTCATCTCCCTTGCTGATGCATTCAACTATGGCAGAGTCATCAGAAAACTTCTGAAGATGACAACTCTCTGTGCAGTAGTTGAAGTCCGAGGTGTAAATGGTGAAGAGATAGGGAGACAAGACAGTCCCCTGTGGAGCCCCAGTGCTGCTGATCACTCTGTCGGACACACAGTGTTGCAAGCACACGTACTGTGGTCTGCCAGTCAGGTAATCAAAAATCCATGATACCAGGGAAGCATCCACCTGCATCGCTGTCAACTTCTCCCCCAGCAGAGCAGGGCGGATGGTGTTGAACTCACTGGAGAAGTCAAAAAACATGACCCTCACAGTGCTCGCTGGCTTGTCCAGGTGGGCGTAGACACGGTTCAGCAGGTAGACGATGGCATCCTCAACTCCTAGTCGGGGCTGGTAGGCGAACTGGAGGGGATCTAAGTGTGGCCTGACCATAGGCTGGAGCAGCTCCAGAACAAGTTTCTCCAGGGTCTTCATGATGTGGGACGTCAAAGCCACCGGTCTGTAGTCATTGAGGCTGCTGGGGCACGGCGTCTTCGGCACAGGGATGAGGCAGGTCATCTTCCACAGTACAGGAACCCTCCGGAGCCTCAGGCTCATGTTGAATACATGGCGAAGTACTCCACATAGCTGAGGGGCACAGCTTTGAGCACCCTGGTACTGACACCATCCAGTCCTGCAGCCTTGCTTGGGTTGAGACGTTTCAGCTGTCTTCTCACCTGTTCAGTCGTGAAGCCCACCGTGGTGGTTTCGTATGGGGGAGGGGTATAGTCATGAGATCAGGGTGGGGGACTGTGAGGAGGGGTAGGAGGAAAGAGTGGAATATGTGTTGGTTGGGGGCCGACAACAGATGGCTCATGTGGGGGATGGGCAGGGGTCACAATGTCAAATCTGTTAAAGAACAGGTTAAGTTCATTGGCCCTGTCCACACTGCCTTCAGCTCCTCTGTTGCTAGTTTGCCGAAACCCAGTGATGGTCCTCGTCCCCCTCCAGACCTCTCTCATGTTGTTCTGCTGGAGTTTCCACTCAAGCTTCCTCCTGTACGTGTCTTTAGCCTCCCTCATCCTGGCTTTCAGGTCCCTCTGTATTGCCCTCAGCTCCTCCCTATTTCCATCTCTAAACGCCCTCTTTTTAGTGTTCAGGATGTCCTTAATGTCCTTTGTCACCCCTGGCTTGTTAGTTGAATAACAAAGTTCTTCTCGGAACATTGCAGTCCACACAGAAGTTAATGTAATCAGTGATGCATTCTGTGAGCCCATCAATATCCTCTCCCTGTGGCTCACAGAGTGCCTGCCAGTCTGTCACCTCAAAACAACCCTGGAGTGCCTCATAAGCCTCCTCCGACCATTTCCTCACTGTCCTCGAGGTTGCAGGTTTACTCTTCACCAGAGGCACGTAGCAGGGTTTTAGATGCACCAGATTGTGATCTGACCTTCCCAGTGGGGAGAGGGGAGAGGAGCTGTATGCATCCTTAACATTAGCGTACATCAAATCTAGAGTCCTCTCCCCTCTGGTTGTACAGCTCTCATACGGCGTGAAGTTGGGCAGTGTTCTAGCCATGGTAACATGGTTGAAGTCACCTGAGATGGTAATGAGGGCACTCGGGTGCTGGGTTTGTTATCTGGCTATGACGGTGTAAATGATGTTAACACGCCGATGTTGGGTTGGCAGAGGGAGGGATGTACACAACAACCACAATTGCATGCAAGATTTCCCTTGGCAAATAATATGGCCGGAGTCCAACAGCAAAAAGTTCAATATCTGGGCTACAGGCACGTTCCTTGATCGTAATATGCCCAGGATTGCACCATCTGTTATTTACCAGAACCGCCAGCCCCCTCCTTTGCGCTTACCGCTCTCAGTACAATTCCGGTCAGCTGGAACGGTCTGGATGCCCTCTATGGAAACGCTTTGATCGGGTATGTCCTCGTGCAGCCACGTCTCAGTGAAGCACATGACATTGCTCTCCCAAAATGTTCTCTGAATCTTTAGGGTTGTAGTCCTTGATTTTAAAGGTGTTAGCTAAACTTTTAAGGAACAAGGTTAAAGTTACGTGATTTAAAATTATTATCCAAGTTAATCAATAGATCTTCCATTGCCTAGAAATTATTGGTTTCTGCCTTTGAGTTCCAGCATGACCTGGGTACACTCTACCTGGAATTTGATTGCTAAAGTAGCTTATTGCACCCATAATCAAGGCTGAATTATGAACCATGCGCGTGAAGTCTTTAGGGGAAATCGGGCATCTTTGAGACTGTGAGCTGTGTGGGTGCATGGCCGTGCAGTATTTGAAATGCTCCTGCGTGCACAGTTTTTGTTGGCGTACAGCTGGATTTTTCTTTTATGTACTACGAAAGCGTTGCCTCAATTATATCACAGCAATACTGTGATTTCAAGTTTGTCATTTCTGAGAAAGCTAATCTGGTTCAGTTAAGACGTTCACTGATATGTTGAACTACATGCTTAGAACTGAAGAATTGTCAATTCTTGTTGACATCGTTGGAACATCTCAAGCTTCTGGTGCTGACTGTGAAGGTGGATTCAATCTTATGAATTCAATCAAATGTAGATTCAGAAACAGACGAGAAGTGGATCATTTGGGTGATCTGATGAGGATTAGGATGTATCATCTGGATGCTAAATTAATCTGGACAATGTTTATAGACATATTTGTAATAAAGACAGACGAGAAAAGATTTACGAAAAGTGAAAGATTTTCTTGTACTGTTTTAAATTATACCCTTCAATCAATCAATAAAATCAAAAGAATGTGATTTTTTTTCAATTTTCATTCTAAATATTCATAGTATGCATATTATTAAAAAAAAATTTAAAGTGCCGATGAAAGATGTCAGCCTGAAACATTGTCTGTTTATTCTTTTCTGTAGATGATGCCTGGCCTGCTACATTGCATTGTGTGTGTGTTGCTTTAAAGTGCCATGCAGTTTTCAGGCCATGTAAAAACTTCCCGCTCAGAGCAA
The DNA here is from genome assembly GCF_963921235.1 of Mobula hypostoma. Classification (NCBI taxonomy): domain Eukaryota; kingdom Metazoa; phylum Chordata; class Chondrichthyes; order Myliobatiformes; family Myliobatidae; genus Mobula; species Mobula hypostoma. The sequence continues at coordinate 6,794,697 of NC_086119.1, read as the reverse complement.
TGGTTGGACTGCGCAGCTGTAAAAAAAAATTAGAAGAAATGTTGTTTGGAACCATTTCTTTAGTGTGGCTGCCTTCAGAAGGAAATCATATTAAATTATTAAAGCACACACTGCATTAGAATTTATGAGTGCATTAGGTGATAAAGAGTTTAATGTGAAATAAATATGCTTGTCTGGAATTTGGAATGCACAGTTAAGACTGGAATATCTTCATGCTGCAGAATTTTTTAAATTAAGTATGAAATGAGAGTACTTTTCTGTGGAGCAAGTTTTAAACAAGTAGATTTAAAACCGACTTTCTTTAATTCCTCAAGAAACACAAAAGCTAGAGACTGTGAATGCACCAGGGATCAGAACTTTGGTTGTAAATGGTAATTACATTGTTGATTCTCTGAAGGTCAATAGATACATGTGTAAGTTCAAGCTCTTGCTCATCATTCTAGGTATAGGTTCAAGTCCCTGCAAAGGTGTACAAGTTTATAAGATGATTACATTTTAAATGACTGAACTATCAAGGGCATTTTTGTTTGAAGAGAAGGTCAGATTCTAAATTGATTAAAAGCATTAAACAGGTTATGGTAGTTCTGAAGTAGGTGTGGTTTCAGTGTCCAGCAGATGTCAATAGCAAATTGACTGTGAGGAAATCTAGTTTTAAATCAAATAAGGTGTACACAGTATAATTGCAGACAATGCTATGTTTGTCATGAGGGTTTACTACAACTTGCCTATTAACAATCACTAAAAAGTCTTCATGTTTCTTTTGTTTTATAGCAGTTTATTTCTTGTAGTACACTTGGTCAATTTTGATTCAGGGAAGTGCTGTCTCCTTCTGTACTGTAGGCAGTATACCATTATTTTTGTACATGCTTAATTTTAGCAAGTTGTAATGCTGCCACTCTGGAAATAAAAACAGAAATTGCTGGAAACACTCATCAAATAAGGCAACATTTTTGGAAAGAGAAACAAAGATAACATTTCAAGTTGAAGATGCTTGAAGAACTAAGGAAGAGTGAAAACAGGAAATGAAGGGAAGGGATAGATATCTCTTATAGGGTAAGGTCAAATTTGCAGTGGGGCTAAATGGTAGATGTCATCTGCCAAGAGGTAATGGGATATTTAGAGAGAAAATTAATAAAAGCTATGAAATCAGAGCATTTTGAAATCGAATGTAATGAACACAAAGTCTTGAAATGCAGAACAGCTGCAGGTCTAGCAGTTTAATTAGAGGGGGAGGAGTGAATCTATGTTGCATATGGATGACTTACAATAGAAGTAGGCAGTTCCAATTTGGATAGAGTTACCTGAAAGCAAGCAGTCTGAAGTTATATTGGGTCTAGATGGTTGCAGAGTGCCTAGATGGAAGATGAGGTTTTGTTCATTAAGTTTACATTGGGCCTCATCATAACATTGCACATGGCTACAGGCAGAGGTCAGAGTGGGGTGAGATTAAAATGGCTGGTGATAGGGAGTTCATAGACTTCAAAGGTGCACTGTAGAATGATCATACAATCTGCATTTGGTTTCTCCAGTGTAAAGAGGATTGGCTTCTTGAATGATGGCAAGGGAAGAAGTAAAAAGGAAAACACTAGAAAATTTGCAGATGCTGGAAATTCAAGCAACACACACAAATGCTGGTAGAACACAGCAGGCCAGGCAGTTTCTATAGAAAGAGGTACAGTCAACGTTTCGGGCTGAGACCCTTCATCAGGACTAACTGAAAGAAGAGATAGTAAGAGATTTGAAAGAGGGAGGGGGAGGGGAGATCTGAAATGATAGGAGAAGACAGGTGTGGGAGGGATGAAGCTAAGAGCTTGGGAAGTTGATTGGCTAAAGGGAAACAAAGTTGGAGACATGGGAGAAAGAAAAGGGGAGGGGAGCACCAGAGGAAGATGGAGAACAGGCAAGGAGTGATTGTGAGAGGGAAAGAGAGAGAGAGAAAAAGCCGGGGGTGGGGGGTGGATAAATAAATAAATAAATTAGGGTATGGAGTAAGAAGGGGGGCATTAGCAGAAGGTAGAGAAATCAATATTCATGCCATCAGGTTGGAGGCTACCCAGACAGAATATAAGGTGTTGGTCCTCCAACCTGAGCGTGGCTTCATTTTGACGGTAGAGGAGGCCATGGATTGACATATCAGAATGGGAATGGGACGTGGAATTAAAATGTGTGGCCACTAGGAGATCCTGCTTCCTCTGGCAGACAGAGTGCAGGTGTTCAGTGAAACTGTCTCCCAGTCTATGTTGGGTCTCACCAATATACAGAAGGCCGCACCGGGAGCACCGGACACAGTATATCACACCAGCCGACTCACAGGTGAAGTGTCGCCTCACCTGGAAGGACTGTCTGGGGCCCTGAATAGTGGTGGGGGAGAAAGTGTAAGGGCAGGTGTAGCATTTGTTCTGCTTACAAGGATAAGTGCCAGGAGGGAAATTGGTGGGAAGGGATGGCGGGGGGGGGGAACGGGGGGATGAATGAACAAGGAAGTCGCGTAGGGAGCGATCTCTGCAGAAAGCAGAAATTTGGGGGGAGGGATAGATGTGCCTGGTGGTGGGATCCAGCTGGTGGAGTGATCGGTGAGGACAAGGGGAACGCTATCCCTAGTGGGGTGACGGGAGGATGGGGTCAGAGCAGATGTGCGTGAAATGGGAGAGATGCGTTTGAGGGCAGAGTTGATGGTAGAGGAAGGGGAGCCCCTTTCCTTAAAAAAGGAGAACATCTCCTTCGTCCTGGAATGAAAAGCTTCATTCTGAGAGCAGATGTGGCGGAGATGGAGGGATTGCGAGAAGGGGGTGGCATTTTTGCAAGTGACAGGGTGGGATGAGGAATAGTCCAGGTAGCTGTGAGAGTCTGTGGGCTTATAGTAGACATCAGTAGATAAGCTGTCTGCAGAGATAGAGACAGAAAGATCAAGAAAGGGGAGGGAGGTATCGGAAATGGACCAAGTAAATTTGAGGGCAGGGTGAAAGTTGGAGGCAAAAGGATGTGATGTATTTCCTGTGGTTACCTGGGAAAATGTTGAGAGAAGGGGAGTAGTTGGTGGGCATAGAAGAGCAGAACAAAGAGACCAGGGAAATGCTCTCTTAGATGAATTTAGAAAGTCAGAGATTGACTATGTGAAGACCATAAGACACAGTAGCAGAGTTAGAGTGGGTAGATGATTCATTTACACTTAAATGACTTTGGCTACCAGTCTTCTGTTCTTTGACAAAGTACTGTGGATTGAGTTCATAACAATGCATTTCCTAAAAGATGTGAACCCAGTTCATTTGTAACAATGCTGTTCCTAAAAGCTGTGAATACCAGAATACTAGTCCAGACGCCGCTGGTGCCTCTGGGATAGAAGTGTGAAGTTTACAGGTAGTTTTGAAGACAGCATTATCTATACTTTAATATGAATTTTCCTCTATGTTAGCACGTAAAATACCAAATAAATATATTGTGGATTCGGTTTGGAACAATGGATTCCTGAATACCAGTCCAACTGCTGTTGGCGCCGGTGGGATGAGTGTAATCGGGAGGTGTGAGGTTGTATGTAGCTTCAAAAGAAAGCCTTGTCTATACTTTGTAAATATGGAGTTGTCCTTTGTGTGTGTAGCAAATAAATATCGAGCCTCATGTTGGGCAGCAGACCTTTCCACCTAAAGCATTTCTGCCTGTGTGATGCCTGCTGAACCTTGTTGAATAAAGAAGCTGCTTTGTATCTACCAGTAATTCTTTCTCCAGTGATTTCATTCACGTCGCAACAAGCAGAATTAGGCCATTTGCATTAAATTGTCCATTAAGTCTGTTCTACCATTCCATCATGGCTGATTTATTTTCCCCCTCAATCCCATACTCCTGTCTTCTCTCTGTAACCTTTGATGTTCTTACTAATCAAAAATCTATTACCCTCCACTCTAAATATACTTGGCTTCTACAACCGTCTGTGGCAATGAATTCCACAGATTCATCACCATTTGGGTAAAGGAATTTCTCCTTGTCTCTGTTCTAAAGGGAGGTCCTTGTTTTCTGAGGCTGTGCCCTTGGGTCCTAGATTCACCCCACTATAGGAAAAACGCTCTCCATGTTCACTATACCTAGGCCTTTCAATATTCAATAGGTTTATGTTACAAGATGCTGAACATGAGAGTAGGGCAGAAATTGGCAGCAGAAATGATGACATTTTCAAGTTCTGTGTGATTACTGAAAGCTACATCTTAGAAATGCTGGTTAGGTTGGTGACCGGTAGCAGTTTACTTAATTCAAAAGAAACCTACAGAGTTAATGAGGGCACCATCCAGCTAACAAAGGAAACTGATTGCCAAAATTGAATTTGTCTTCAATTAGCGAATGGTTGTTTCTAGGTTTATTTTTTAAAAACTTTGTGTTGAGCATGCCAGGTGCAATATTGACTGGTGAAGTTATAGAGCTGTAAGGTCCCTGCATTACAACTAAACCACAAGACATGCATGAATAAGGCAAATATATTTATTTATAGCTAATCTGTATATATTCATTGTGCCCAGACCCATATTTTGTATGGAAAAAAAATCACAAAATTACTTCTGAAGAATTTTTATTCTTTCATTTTACCTTCAGTTGTCTTCGACTTAAGGCAAATGTATTATTGTATTGAAGATGTAACATAATCGTGGTATGATGTTTTTTAACATTACTGTCTCCTTCCCTCTTAAGCTGCTCCTTATATTAGACCACAAGGCCATAAGATATAGTGGCAGAATTAGGCCATTTTATCATCGCTGATCCAATTTTCCTCTCAGCCCCAATCTCTTGCCTTCTCCCCTATCCCTTCATGTCCTGACCAGTCAAGTATCTATGCATATTTACGGCAGAGGTTGATAAAGATTTGGCCTCCACAGCTGCCTGTGGCAAAGAATTCCACAGATTCAGCACTCTCTGGCTAAAGAAATTCCTCCTCATTTCCATTCTAAAAGTACGCCCCTCTATTCTGAGGTTGCGCTCTCTGGTCTTAGACTCTCCCACCATAGGAAACATCCTCTCTATATCTACTCTATCAAGGCCTTTCACCATTCGATAGGTTTCAATGAGGTCACCCCTCATTCTTCAGAATTCTACTGAGTACAGGCTCAGAGCCATCAAATGCTCTTCATATGACAAGCTATTCAATCCTGGAATCGTATTCTACCTTTTTGGTAGGCTGGTCTAAGCTGGGGTAAAATTTGGTTTGATGGTCCGCTTTGGAATATTTTGCGTTTTCAAAGCAATATTACTATGTTTATACTGTAAAATGTTAAGTGCACATTCTTGCATTAAGGTAATTTTCAAAATGCATGATTGAAAGTATTGAATATTAAATGCAAGAGATAACAGGAAAAAAGATGGTAGATGAGGAAGTCTCAAGATAGCTTCATATCCTATGAAATGCAGATCTATCTAATGATCAAGCCTTGTAGCTTTATGTTAGAAGATGCTGAACAAAACCATGATTGTTTCTGCACTATTGCATTCTGTTGATTGAATGACATAACCTTCCTTTTGTCAACAATTTATATGTAGTTACAAAATTGATGTGATTAACATGTCTCTTCTTTGAGATTGTGATCAGAGCAGATCATTAAGTGTCCTTATACTCTTGGCACAAAATGGAGATTTGGATGAAACATGAGTTGAGCCTTAGCTTTTTTTCTGAATTAGATGAAGATGTCTGCATGGAATCAAGCAGTGGTACTTCACAAACCATTTCCCTTAACTGTGAAAACCACCTGTACAGTAAGGGGCTCCTAATAATCGGATTTAATCAAACAAGTAATAAAGGGATGATAAAACTATTTACAGTTAAAATATTAACCTTACAGGATTGCAGATAAGGTAAATAATCTGGCAATTTGAAAATAAATCACAGGAAACGTAACAGTAGAATTGTGAATAATATTTTAATTAGTGCTGTCCCTTGTTTTGAATTATACTGTAATCTGATTTAGATGGTTGGATAGACAATTCATTGTGCAAAAGTTGTATTTCTATTTCTGAGAAAAGGATTATAAGGAGCACGATTTAGGGTGTTGTGCTGTAATAACAAAAGAGGGCAATGTTGATTAGTGTAGAGAAGATCAAAGCTCAAGTTGTTAGAGTTATGATTTTAAGATAAAATGCAACACCTTATTGTCCTCTGCAGATTGTAATTTGACAGGATGGTTTTGTAGTGAGTACTTGAACAATCCAATACCACTTGGAGACTAAGCCCAGGGGGAATGGAGGGTGGTTAATCCTGTATGATGCGCCTTCCATTTAATTCAAAACATGGTTTCAAAGTCAAAGAATATATTTGATCCTTTATTAAGAAACTAGCAAAACAAACAATCTTGAAGTGATAAAACTAATTAAATTTAAACTAGTGACGTAACAAAATAAAGTCTTAGTTTAATAAATGTACTTAAGCTTTCTTCAACATAATTAAATGTAATTAAGAAATTTTAAGCAAAGTTGAGTGTTATTAAGCTGTCAACAAATAAAAAGATACTATTCTCAGCTCAAACAGACTAAAGACAAAGCATGAATACATAACTAAAACTCTTCGCTTTTGCTATGCCCCCTACCCAGTGACTCACTTCACAATAGACAATAGTAAACACGCAGCACAAGAAAGATAAAAACAGATACATGGCTCCAATAGGTTTGGTTGCATTACCAAATGAGAGTTGAGAGGATTGTTTTTACATAGGATTTTGATGTTCTAATCTGATAAAAATCTATAATTTCTTTCAATAAAGTGAATCAATATCACAAAAAAATTGCTTGGGGATAGATCAAAATGGCTCTTTCAAAAAGCTGGTATGCACTTGATCTGTTGGTTTCTTTGTAAAATTCTATTGTTCTATCCAATAATAATGTATCATTATATGGTTGATTTTTGTATATATACAATATCCTATCTATCAGTCTGTATGCTGATTCAGACTCTGGGGAAACTTGGCAAGTTCTTAGGCAAGATTTGAAACTAGATAAGACTTAAATAAAACCTGTTATAAATCCGGACTATTTTGACAACCCAGCCTGTCACTCATAAGAATTTTATTCTCTGTTCCCCCACCTCTGCCCACATCTGTTTTCCAGATGAGGGTTTCCATTCCAGGAGATCCATGATGTCCTCTTTTTTTTTTCAGAAATGGGTTTTCCCTTTCATCACAATTAATGTTGCCATCATCTTCTCCATTTACCACACATCTGCCTTCACCCCATCCCCCTCAAATATCAGGGATAGGGTTTCTCTTGGCCTCATGTACCACCATCGAGCCTCTGTATCCAACTCATAATTGCTGCAACTTTTGCCATCTCCATCTCCAATGGGATCCTACTACCAGGCACATCTTTTCCTCCCCACTTGCTTTCCGTAGGGATTACTCTGTCCGCGACTACCTAGTCAACTTGTTTTCTCCCACCCCCTAAACCGATTTTCCTCCTGGAGCTTATCCCTGTATCGATGCTAAGTGGCTCCACCTTCTCCCTCACCACCATTCATGGCCCTAAAGGGTTCTTCTAGGTGAGGCAGTGCTTCACTTGTGAGTCTGTCAGGGTTATTTAGTCATTTATTGCATTCGATGCTCCAGGTGCACCCTTCTCCACATCAGTGAAGTATCACTTCTTGAAGATGTCTTGGATACTATGGAAGTTAGTGCCCATAAAGGAGCTGACGAAGTTTACAACTCTTTGCAGCCTAATTTGATCCTCTGCAGTAGTCCCCCCCCCCCACCCATACCAGATGATGATGCAGCCAGTTAAAATACTCTCCACAGTACATCTGTAAAAATTTGTGCGCCTTTGGTGCCATACCAAATCCCCTCAAACTATTAATGGAAGAAAGTATTCTTTCTGCATTGAAAATTTTTCATTTTTGCCATTTTGTGAATGCAAGTATGAGTGAAGTATATGTTCTACATAACTTACTTCATTTTAAAATATAATTAATAGTTTTTTTTCATATTTTAACACCCTCATTTTGAACATCATTTTCCCTGAGTCTGTTCAATTTGCTCTATCTGGATCCTAATAAAATAATATATTTGGAAGTGCATAAACTTATCTCAATTTATCTTTTTTTTTAACCCCTTTCTTCTGGAAAAAATTCTGTTATCTCCTTCAACAATAGGCCTATCTTAAGTCTAGCTGGTGGTGGATACAACAGGTGTATGTTAGTTCTATCTATGCAAATTATGACATTTCAGTAGGCGTTCCAGGTTTTGCCTGAAACTTTTGCAATGTAGTGTTGCAGATAAGCCTTAAAGCTTATTGCATTGAGTTCCTGCCAAAAATTGTTCGACAGATGAATCCAAGTATATTAGACAGTGTTGATACTACCAGTCAAAATGATGGATCCAGCAGCATGTTGATGCTGTGATTTCATATTAAATCTAATGCAGATATATCCCAGAAGGGATGCAGATTTTTTGATGAGAGACACCATACTTGGAAATTAAAATTTATTTGTCAAAAAGACCTGTATTTTAGACCACAGATAAATGTTTATCCAAATTTCTCTTTTGATTGGAGCTGCTATGTGGACCAGAATTCTGATGCCCACCTCAAGAATTGTATTCAACTGAGAAGAGCTTTAGAAACTCACAAACAAGAGAAAATCTGCAGATGCTGGAAATCCAAGTAACACACAAAATGCTGGAGGAGCTCAGCAGGCCAGACAGCATCTATGGAAAAGAATAAACAGTCACTGTTTCGGGCCGAGATCCTTCATCAGGTCCCGAGGGTCTCAGCGCAAAAGTGACAGTTTACTCTTCCATATGTAAGAGGTTTCTTCTTTTATGTTACTGCGTTGGCTAATTAAAATGGTTTCTTTGTTACGTTAACTGCTGAGAAAGTCCTCCCGCTAGCAGTTTGTTTGGATTATGTTATTGATAAGAGCAAACGAACCAATTGGGATAGATGTTATTCTTTCTAGTGTGTCTGTAAGTTATTGTGATGCGCGGGTTTTGGGGCAGAAGGCGCGAGAGAGAGAGAGAGAGGATGGACAAGGTGCTGTGAGTCGGCTAACGGGGTCGGACCCCGAGCAGGAGTCCGAGGTCCATGGTGTTCGGCGAGGAGAGGAGACGGAGATGGACTCATGTGGAGCGTCTGGTTGACCACCGTTGTTGGTCCCAGGCGGCAGGTCGAGGTGGTCTGAGGGGATCGCAGAGTGAAGAAGGAAGGTCCCGAGCTCCAACTGTTTGTGCACGAAGAGATTGAACTTTGATAAGTGTGGCGCCTTGTATCTTCCTTTTATATTTTATCTCTATTAATTATGTAGTTCCAGTAATATCTATAAACTGTAATTCATTTAATCGTATCTGGTGTATTTTCTGTTATTTGGCGGGGTGGGGTACATCACACAGCATCCACACAAACTTTATTACCAAGTTTGGTGGGGCCGAGGGCTGTTTCCCTAGATGACAGCGGGCTGAGCGACCCTGTGGTTTGCCGGGGGGGCTACACATAGATGTTGCCTTATCCGCTGAGTTCCTCCAGAATTTTGTGTTTGGTGCTTTAGAGACTGTTGTTTGAAGAAAGTATAAAACACATAGTAAGAATGATGGTGAGCCTTGGAGAGTTCACTTTCTTAAAGTGACCACATTGTCGGTAGTGTAATCTGGTTTATTGACCATTTCACCAAATTCTTTGGAAAGGATATTATTTTCAGACAAGTAACAGGATGGGAGTTTATCTCCAAAAACATGTTGTTGACATTCTTCCAAAGAACAGAAGTAACCCCCAGATATAGAATAGTGAAGGTGAGATCAAGCAGGGTTGGATGCAAAACTATTGGATGCAGATGGTGGTAGAATACTTAACCTGTAGTTTTGTTCACTATTTCGTAAAACAGTGGATGTTAAATACGTGAAAATTAAGTGTTTACTGTGGTTAATTTTTTTCTGGAACGTCTGCAACCATTTCTTGTAGTTGAATTTTTTGATATAACAACTTAGTGCCTTAAAAAAAGGAAATTCTTTTTGACTCTCTTATCCACTTATGACTAATTTTAAATGTGTGATCATCCACTCATCTGCTAGTTTCTTTTTGTCGCAATGAACGAAATGAATTCAGTCATAACTATTGCCATGTGCAATTTTTTTGTGAAATAAACATTTTTAATTATGGGTATAATTAAATTGAATTATTACCATAATTAAAATTTAGTGTAATGATTTTAATTATGGTAATAAATATGGTATCTTGGTAAAATTTAGAACAATCTTTAATAAATAGGTGTGTCTACTTGGAACTGAAGTGGTCTGAAGAAGATTTCTAATGGTCCCTTGAAGCACAAGGCATGACCAGTTGTCTGTTTTGAATGTGTAGTTTGATCTTGTCTGTCAGAAAAGGTTTTAAGGTTCTGCCATGTGTATTTTGGGTCAAGGGCTGGGAGTACAAGAGAATGCACTCCTGGACTAGCAATATAGAAGTGCTTGTTTCATCCTATTTGGGTCTGCAATTGAAAATGCAAAATGGCATAAGAGATGTGAAGGAGCAGTGGGACAGTGTTTCTATTTGTGATGTAGATGCTGTGTCAGTAGTCTCAATATTGAAAGAATGAAGAAAAATGCTAAATGCATGTGCAAATGGTGCATAATCCTACTTCATATGTAAATGCATATATGTTATTACATCCCCAGGGTGCTGCTATTTTGTCAATAGAGATCAATACAGATTGCTCTGGGACATAAGGGGTGTGAGATTTGCTTACATGAATGACTTGATGCCAATAAATTCAAGGAGGTATTATTACAAAATCTGATTCATAGCAGTTAACTTAATTGCTCAATTACAAGTACAATTTAAAAGTCATTAAGACATGCAAACTCACTTCTGGAGCTGAATTCCAAACCAAATAAAGTATAAATTTCACTCTTCCTGCAATCTTCTAAAAGCCTGTTCATTCTAGTTGTGTGCAGTCTGGTCTCTGAAAGCCCAACTAATCCACCTATTTTCACATCTAAAGCATTACTTATCTCTACCTTCTACCATAAATTGCTAAAGTCTCGTTTGTTGTTCTTTTTTGAATGGTTGCTCATCTGAGATCTACTTCACAGACCCATCAGGAATTTTCTGTCTGATTCTGTTTTACATCTCATTTAGAAATGATGTCTTAGTATTCCGCCATGAATTTAGAAAATTCGTGTCCTCATTTCAGATCTTATGACCTCACGATAGTCTATTTCTGCAAAGTCCTCCAACCTAAATGCTTTTGAATATAAGCATGTGTGTACTCTGATTCAGTCCATGTGGTAGAACACTCAGCCATTCTGGTTTAGTACTCTGAAATTATCTTGCTATAAATTCTGATATCTGATATGTTCCTTTCAGTGTTAGCATACTTCATATGTCTAATTATTTTCTATTATCCTTGGAATTTTATAATCTTCTCATAGGAAGTACAAATGTATTCAATATATATATAGGAGTAAATGGTATTATTGAGGGATTTCTCATTAACACAAAATGTAATGTACTGTCAGTTTGCAATAGACATCAAGTGGCGAACTGTAAAATACTTTTGTTGTTGTTAAGCATGCAGCATGAGAAGTCAAATTTCAAATTGGTGGGAGAAATTTGGCTGTTTCATACCAATGAACGAATAATTAGTCATCTGTGATGCTCTTCTTTTGTTATTTGGTTTTACTTCAATGATCAGAGGCAAATTTCTGCCTTAATATCTGCATGAGTTAGATCCTGAATATCCAGCATTTGTAGTGTTATGATTTAACTTTGTCACACGAGGTTATGCTCCTCTTGTGTTGGGAAGTTGGGTGTTCTTTTGCTCCTATGTACTGTAGCATGTATTCCAAGTTGTGTGATCATGCAACAAGAGGAATCTAAAGGTGCGTTATTGTCTAAATGCAGAGAGAGAGAGAGAGAGAGGCGACAAGTGAATGAAATTCAGAGAAATATCGGTATTCTAGTGCACAAATCTTATAAGCTGGTCCAACAAGTAGTTCAGAAGACAAATGACATGTTTGAGTTGGAGTTTAAGAATAGGACGATTTTGTTCCAGCTGTATCGGGTGAGGCCAGTCCTGGAATACTGTCCTTGGTTTTGATCCTTCTACATAAAAAAAAATGGATATAATGACGTAGGAGGCAATCTGAAGGAGATATGCCAGGCTAATTCCTGGGATAAGAGGGTTGTCTTATCAAGAGAAGCTGGGGTCTCTGTTCTTTGGAGTTTTGAACAACATGTAAGATCAGAAGGGGACTTCGCAGGATAGACGTTGAGATGTTTCACTTGTGGGAGGGTCGTGTACATAGGAACAAATTTGCAAGTTTAGAGGCTAGTCATTTAACATTGAATTAAGTAAAAATCTCTTCTGCTAGAGGGTGATGAAACTCTAGAATTTTCTGTCCCAAAGGGTGGTGGAAGCTACATCGTTTTAGATATATTTATGGATGTGATAGATAGATATTTGAAAGAGAGAAGAATTGGGGGCTATGGTGAAATGGCACAGAGGAGGAGTTGAGGCCAGCAGAAACCAACGTGATCATATTTAATGATGGGCAGACTTTAGGGTCTGGTATCCTACTCCAGCTTCCATTTTCTTGTTTTCTTATGATAATATGGCTGAAAAGCAAAAAAAAAATCAAATCAGATACTATAAATCTGACAAAGATACTAATTTGAAACTTTTAACTATTTCTCTCTCCTGACCTGCTTATTTCCATCATTTTCTGTTTTAAGAAAGTCTGATGCATTTCTGTACCATACTGATAGAGGTTAGACATTTGGATGACCTTGAAATGCCTCTGTCATAATTATTTCATTAGTTATCAGCAATAGTTAAGAACCCATGGAAGACCAAGGAGGTTTCTATATTTCTTCACTATTTTTGGAGTAAATAATTTGCAGAATGCCCAATTTGTCTATTTAATATTCAATGCACTTTGAAGGAATTAATTCAATTAGAACTGTACCTCTTCCTAGAGATGCTGCCCGGCCTGCGCGTTCACAAGCAACTTTTATGTGTGTTGCTTGGAGTCTTTGAGAATGACTTTGAATGCAATTCAGAAAGTATGTATTTTGATGTGGTGACCATGTCAAAATTGTCAGGCTTTTGTTCAATTGTATTTTTATATCCACCTTTTGAAAAGAATGTGGAATAGCAATTAAGGTTTCCCTATTATTGTACTTATGCATTTACAATGCTGTGAACAAGTTTCAGAACATGAATTTTATTACAAAATAGTGTAAATGCAAACATATTTAATTGATTTAACATTACTTGTTGCACAGTTGATGTAGTCACTTTGTATAAATTGCAAGATGTGAGATATTGATGATCATTTTTTTAACCTCTGATCTCAGACGAAGGAATACTATAGTATATATTAAATTGAGGAATGCATGTGGTAGCACAGAGATGGAAGAGATTAATGATTAATTTAAGGAAACAAAAATTATTTTCCCTATATAGTTCCTTAGGGATTTAGCATCAGAAGTCTTTAATGGTCTCACATTCTAAAATCTGGTAAGTTATATGGTAATTTGAAAGTTAAATTTGATCTTCTTTGACCCACTTCCAGTTTATTGCAGAGTGTTCCTTGATTTTGCTGCTGTTCTTATTAATGGAGAAAACAGAAGCAAAATAATGAAGATTTGAGTGTGGAAAAGAGCTTTCAGATCAGTCTTTGCCCCAAGGAATTATTTTAGCTTATCCTAAGATATAAACATGGCAGAATTATAGTTAAATGAAGCTATAGGCTCTCAACAACTTGAATTAATAAAAGTATTGCTGCAGAGTGTTATTTACACTGTTAAGTTTGTTTTTCTTAATCGTTGTTTTGAAGCTCCACCACCATGATATGAATTTTGGCAGACCAAATGACAAAATGAAGCAGAGACTGAATTCTTTATAAAGCAGGCATAGATAAAGAGTACACCAATATACTGAATTACATAGAGATTTCAATATGGAAGAATTAAATATTTAATCCAAACAGTCTTTGTTGAAGTTAATCCTATACAAACAGATAAGCAAATAGATCTGATTACATTTCACACTGTTTCTTTATTCCTTTGGCATTTTCTTTACTCCTGAATAATATAATCTTAGCTTTTGCCTCAATTGCTGAACCTAAAGAAATTCCTCTTATATCATGTGTCAAATCTCTTACATAGAATCCTTTATTGAAATGATACCGTTTTTTAATCTGATTAACTCCTGGGGACAGTCAGGTGCTTTTTGTTGTTCCGGTATTTCATATTAAAGCACTTATAATCATATTACTAAAATCTGTATTTTTATAGTGAATAAAGACCTTTCTCCCCCAAGTATTTCCCAATAATTGTATTTCCTCTTGTCAGCTATCACCCTGGTGAATATCATTCTATATCCTGGAACCCAAAAGGGTTTTAAGCAGGGTCATCATAATCTCTTTTCTTTCATGTGTTTATCAGTATAGAGTTGATGTTGATAATGAAAATTTCCAAATTTCCATCAGTTATATTTTATGTATCAGCTATATTTTCCATCATCACCGTGGTTGGATGATGAAGAATGATGCTGACATTCAGGCCCTGATTGATTAAAAAAGAAAAGGCCACTGCATGTGATGAAACATCATCTCATGCGGAAGAAAGACTTGCGTCAGCAACTTAAAACTGAACCATGAAGGAAGGTCATTGCATAAGTGATGGCCAGAAAAGGCCAAAGAAATTAAGATTATTCTGAGAAACATAATATGGGGTTCTCTTCCAGCAAGCAAAGGCTTTTTATGCCCAAGTTCCTGTGGATGATGCTCCATAAGGGAAGTAAAGTCACCAAAGTTGGTGAAAGAAGCATTTGAAACTCTCCTAAACAGTGAATTAACTGCCACTATGGAATCCATCTCAGTGCTCTAATAGAGAATTATAACTCTTCCTCCACCCCATCATTATTTTATCCTTAAAGAAGTCAGTTGTGCCATCATGCAAACCTAGAAAAACTGGCTAGAGGGGCATAAGTTTAAATTCTCCTGGATAAAGAACTGGTACATAAGCTCACAATTGCGTTATATCTGGCCTGTTGAGAAAATTCCAAAGGACTAGGGAAATGTCAATATTTTGAAATCTTTGAGAAAGTAGATAAGTCAATCAAACCAAATCAAATTGCAGTTTAATTATCATTTAACCATACATGGATACAGTTGAACAATATAGCCTTGCTCTGGGGCCAAGCTATAAAACATACACAGCACATTCGAGATAGCGAGTGCATATATAGTCATGCAAAAAAGCGTGTGTGTTTGTGTGTGTGTGTGTGACATATATATATGTCCCCCAAGTCCCTTAGTGACATGCCCCGCAAATTGATGGTGCAGATCCCAGCAGTCCGTAGACGAACACACATGCAATCCAGCTTGTCATTCCACTGATCAAGCACTGGGGGGGAAGCACCAGTGGGAGAGGCCAGCCCCCAAATGAACATGGAAGCCACACTCTGGCACCTCCCCTCCTGGACAGTGGCAGGCAAGCTCACTGCTTGAGCCCTAGTTCTCACTACAACCTGGGTCATGCAGCTACCCTGCCATCTGTTGCGCCACCAAAGAAGGGAAAAAGGCTTGCAGTGTCTTGCGATTGCAAGAGAAATGTTCAAGAAAATCACTGACAATTACACTGCATGCTGCCTTCGTACACCAACTCTGATGCCTTCCTGTGGCAGGCAGCAACAAGGTCTGCACCAAGTCCAGCAACTCTGCCAAAAAGCAGATCACTGATGGGGTGGACCTGCAGTACCCGAAGTTCTTGGAATCCAGCATTGTCTTGCACTTTAAAAAAAGAATAAAACACCTTCGGTTGTCCCCCGAAAGGCCACTGCATCTGAACACACTTCCAGTTTACTGGAAGTAGATCTTACTGAAAATCAGGGTATGGAAATTAGCAAGGAATTGACTTGCTGTCTACAGCAGGTTAAATTCTTGTTGTACTGTATGCTCATCAAAAAATGGTGGCTTTTTTTCCCCAAACCAACATGCAAATCCAAACCCACCTAATCTAGTGGTCAAGAAAACTGGTGTGGAGATTACAAGCTGGAGGAGTTTGCATTCAATTGTTCTCAATAGAGTCGCAACACACATCAGGCAGTGGCTGACTTCTTCAAATGGAAATGAAAGGAGAAGAAGAAGGAGTATGGAAGGCAGACCGCTTATGGATAAACAACTTTACCTTCTGCAGGCAGTGTGTTGTTCTAGAACTCCCAACTCATCTTGGAGCCTATTAGGTTCAAAGGTTCATTTTATTGTCAAAGTAAGCATGTGCTATACAACTCTAATATTTGTCTTCTCCAGATAGCCATGAAATACATAAAGAAAAGGAAACAATACTCACAGACCCCAAAATTCTCCACTCCCTCCCCTGCAAGAAAAAACAGCGACAATAGCATCAATTCTCTTTCTTGCAGAGAAAAATGACAAAAACAGTCTCAGATCCTCTCACTTGCAGAGTAGACCAGCGACAGTAGCATCAAAACTCCCAGTCTCCCCCCCATCCCCCCCCCACCTTACACACCCTCTTACATTAGTAAATTTGTGGTGGACGTTCTTCTCAAATTTGAGTCATCGAGTGTGGAACCCAATATTTAACATGTTACTTTTGATCTTAAAATTTTTGCTGGAGAAATCTGAGTTCTCCCATGGAACATACTGCTCCGCAGCAGCCAGCAAATTTGTCGCACCGGTTCCCTAAACATTCATTCATATGTGTGGACTGTATGAAAGTCAGCCTGAGGATGATCCCCATGTCTTTTGCAATCTGTTCTGTGTTAAAGCATGTGACTTTGTTAACCTATTGTCTTGCCTTATCCGCTTGACCCAGTGTTGAATTCTGTATAATTGATTACCTGACTCTCCCTTCCACTGCAGTGTTTTCATTCTACTATTTTTTAAATCATTACCTAGAACTTAATACTTCAAGACTCACCTCATTGTCAGTAACTTAATTTTACTCACGTGCTTGTGGAGTAATGTGCTATTTAGTTTAAAAAAGTGTTATTGTTTTAACATTTTTTTTCTCTCAATGGATTTTATAATTTGCCTGAATTTTTTATTATTCTTATGGTCCTGTGTCGACTTAAAACACCACAGCTTTGCTTTGTGATTATTCTGAACATTGTGATAGTACAAAGTAATCAGATTCAAAACTAACTCTGGTCTGTCATTCTACCAAGTTCTTGATAACATTCCTGCAAACTGATTGAATTTGCAAGACCAGCTCTGGAGAAAAATCTGTACCCTGTCATAACTTTATTTAAGGTTCTATCAAAGCAGCTTCCACAAAAAAATTGAAACAACCACTTCTTAAAACCAACAATAAAGCACATTATTTTAATTTGTCTAGAAAAGAACAAACATTGTTCAGGTGAATTCAGATAGGACAAAGGATATTTGGACCTCATGTTTAGCTGTCGAATTTTTATGCATTAGAAGATGGGCATGGATTCTCCAAGTTATCCCAGATGTTATATATGAATCCCATATCTACAAAGATTATATGTCAGGATAATTTAGGGGGGCCATAATCATGGCCCTCATTGAGAAAGGAGTCAACCTATGTCTCTTTATATGAGAGTGATTGGTGCATCTTCCTCAAAATTTGCTCCCCTCAAAAATTTGTTTCCATCTTTCATCTATAGACTGGTATACAGTCTATGATATTAACCAGCCAAAAACCCAAACTCCTGAAGATAAGTATCAAGTAAGGCTATGTTACTATCTCATCATGTTTCTCAATCTTTTCATCTCAATGCCTCACCTCCAAAAAATCTTCCTGCTGGAGTGGAAGGCAGCTAACACACATTGCCACCACTCCAGAAACAAGTTCATCCCAACTTCGCAATCGAGCAGCTACGCATTGCATGGGTGCACATTCAAAGGGTAAGCTCCAAGTCAACCTCTACTTGTTCACTGAAACACAGGAGAATGAGTTTTGCATTCAACATCTGCAAAACCATGGTCTTTTTCCAAACCCTCTAACTGCCGCCCCCCCCCCCCGCCCCCATCCTATTGCCTTAGGAAATGTGGACCATTTTGCATATCTTGGAAACTACCTCTTAATGAAAGCAGATGTTACTAATAAAAGCCATACGGCCCACGGTGTTCCAACTTAGCCTTAGATAGGTTAAGAGAAATTGAGAAATAGTCATAGTCATACGTTATTGATCCCGGGGGAAATTGGTTTTCGTTACAGTTGCACCATAAATAATTAAATAGTAATAAAACCATAAATAGTTAAATAGTAATATGTAAATTATGCCAGGAAATAAGTCCAGGACCAGCCTATTGGCTCAGGGTCTCTGACCCTCCAAGGGAGGAGTTGTAAAGTTTGACGGCCACAGACAGGAATGACTTCCTATGACACTCTCTGTTGCATCTCGATTGAATGAGTCTCTGGCTGAATGTACACCTGTGCCCACCCAGTACATTATGTAGTGGTTAGGAGACATTGTCCAAGACAGCATGCAACTTGGACAGCATCCTCTTTTCAGACGCCACCATAAGAGAGTCCAGTTCCATCCCCACAACATCACTGGCCTTACTAGAATGAGTTGGTGTCTGCTACCCTCAGCCTGCTGCCCCAGCACACAACAGCAAGCGTGATCGCACCAGCCATCACAGACTCGTAGAACATCCTCAGCACCGTCCGGCAGATGTTAAAAATGAAGAAGATTAAGACCTCAAATCTGGTGCATGCATATAGTCTCCCTGGTCTCAAGAAAGATTCTCAGACATGAATTGCTTACACCAGCCATCTCAAAACACCTGGAGAGGCAGCAACCACATGGTCTCTGCAAGGTGCTATAATTGGCAGTACTGCTGAACCAATATCAACATTCTCATGTAAGCCAATGTAGAGTCTCTAATTGTACTCAGTCAGCTCTGATAGGCAGACTATATCAGTTGGATACATATAGGTTAGATGACTTAAATATTCAAGTAGTTAAATAATCTTACAAAGAAACAATTTTAATTTTTCTGTCAGGTTGATTTAAAAAAAAGTATTGTTGATTATGTCTACTGATTTCAGCGTCCTGAACTGTGCAGTCTTGTTTGGCCATTTTAGTAGACCACTAAAGAGTCCGACACACTAGTGGTCTGGTGTTGCATTCTGGGGAGTTAAGTAGGTGATAAAATATCTTCCTAGAACTGGATTTTCCTACAATAATTCAGTGGCTTTCTTGAATTTAAATTCTGCAGGTGTCGCAATTCTGTCTGTTAGGGATTCATCAGACCTGCTTCTCCATCACCAGCCTTGTTCTTCCACCTCCTTCACAACTCCCTTTCTCTTACTTGTTTCTTTCCGGTTCCTAACCCACCAGTATCCTTCACAATATCCTCAGATGTTTAAAATGTTTTGTATTTTTATTTAAACTTGGAAGTCACTTTATTGAAATTATTTTATTTTAGTTCTAAAGGTTATGCCTAATTCTCTACATTTATTTCTTTAAGATACTTCTTAAAATCTTCCTGACCAAACTTGAAGTCACTATTCTAATCTCTCCATGTGTGGTTTTGTGTTTATTTTAATATGCAGTGCCTTGGGATGTTTCAGGGGTGCTATCTATATAATACAAGTTGTTAGTTAATTAAAATGATTTGTTTCCCAGTTTCTTGATTATGTAGATATAAGCTGCTGTCAGTGCATGAAGCAGTCAGTACAGATTAAAATCAAAAATTTCTGGGCAACCACAGAGATGTTCTTCCAGATTAGGATATTTGATTTTAACATGTACCGTTTCTGCAGCAGTTTCCAATACAATTGGAGAATGGAAATCTGTAATTGAGGTATTTAATTATTCTTGTAAAATAGCTCTGTAATGAATGCAGGAATGCAAAGTTAAAAGTTCTCAGCAAATCCATGAGAAAAGCAGTAATGCAGAAGGAGTTAGGACAATTGTGTCATCTTTGCATGTCATGAATTGAAAGTTTTGATCAAGAAGAAATTTTCTTACTGCTTTCTAAATATATAAATTGTTTGGAGGTGTGTGATCTGCTGTTTCTTGCAGGATGCAGGCCCAATGATATTGTAACTTTTACTCTGTTTAGGCCACAAAAACTCTTGGTGAATAGAAGTGCTCGACATCCACTCACTAAATTTATGTCGTCTTAAAAAGTGTTCAAAAATGTATTGTTTTAAATATAAACTTTGAACTGCTGGTATGATATAGAAGAATTACAGTATATGGTCAAAAGAAACTGAGTGCATTAGAAAACCTGATAAACTTTGCCTTGACTGGTAATGCTGTGATTTTCAGTGGGTGGTGATGTTAATGTTACTTTTGCTCAGATTGTAAAGGTCACACTTTAAAGATCCTGATTACAGAGATGGGGGTTTTTAAGTACAAATATGTATATTGTTAAAGATACATCTATGTATGTAAATTACACTAAGTGACATTTAAGATAAATATGAAGTGAATAAAAGAACATAATAAATTGGAGCAGGATGGAGCCTTTTGGTCCCTTGTCATTCAATAAGATCACTGTTGGTTTTTCTCTTGATGCCCAACATATTCCTAATTTATCCCTTAATTTCTCCAGAATTCTGTTAATCTCAGTTTTAAATGCAATCAATGACTGAGTCTTCATAGCCCTTCAGATTTAAATTACTCCTAATTTCAGTCCCAAATTGCGTTCTCATTTTGGAATAAAGACATAGTTCAGCCATGAAAATACCCTCCCTGAATGTATTCTACCAAGTCCTCCATAATATTGTATGTTTTTGGTCTCTAAGTAAGAGGCCTACCTCCTTAATCTCTTTTTATGGCAGATCTGTCATTCCAGGAATCAGTCTCATCTTGGCTGCATTGTCTATATGGCAAATATACCTTTTTAGGAAGTGAGATCAAAATTGTACACAGCACTCAGGACTCATGATGGTGGCATATTTTTATTCTTGCGCTCAAATAGTCTTGCAATTAAGGCCAGTGTACCACTTGGATTCCAGCTTACCCTACTTGATGAATCTGAGTTAGCTTTCATAGAAACGTACAGCTCAGGAACAGGCCATTCAGCCCACAATATTGTGCCAAACCAGCTAAAAAGCACATTTAAAACACCCAAACACTAATCCCTCCTACCTACACAATATCCAGATCCCTCTATCTTCCTTATATCCATGTGCCTATCCAAACGTCTCTTTAAATATCTCTAATGTATTTGTCTCTACCACCATACCAGCCAGCATTTTCCAGACATCCACCACTCTGAGCAAAAAAAATTTACTCCTCACATCCCCCTTGAACCTATCCCCTCTCACCTTCAGTCCATCCCCTCTGGTATTAGACATTTCAACCCTGGGTACAAGATGCTCTCTGTCCACTCTATCTATGCCTCTCATAATTTAATAAACCTCCATCAGATTGTCCATCAGCCTCCGGTACTCCAAAGAAAACAACCCGAGTTTATCCAGCCTCTCATGATAGCACATATACTCTAACCCAGACAACATTCTGGTAAACCTCTTCTGCACGCTTTCCAAAGCCTCAGCATTCTTCCTACAGTGGGGTGACCAGAACTGTATGCAATACTCCTAACGTGGCTTAACCAGAGTTTTATAAAATTGTAACATAACCTTTCGACTATTGAACCCAATGCCTTTACTGATAAAAGCAAAGGCTCCTTAATCACCTTATTGACCTGTGTAGCCATTTTCAAGGAGCTATGAACTTGGATCCCAAGTTCTTTCTGCTCAGCAACACTTTTAAGGACCTTTCCCAAAACAATGTACTACCTCCTTGCATTTGCCCTTCCAAGGTGCAACACCTCACATTTATCTGGGTTAAATTCCAACTGCCATTTCTCTGCCCATATTTAAAACTGATCTATATCACAGTGTATTCTTTGCCAGTTTTTTACACTATCCACAACTCCACCTATTTTGGTATCATCTGCAAACTTACTAACCTACCCATCTACATTTATATACATTACAAACAGCAGAGGTCCCAGCACAGATCCCTGTGGAACTCCACTAATTACCGACCTCCAGTTCGAATAAGCCCCTTTGGCAACTACTCTGTCTTCGATGTGCAAGTCAGTTCTGAATCCAAACGGCCAATTCACCGCAGACCCCACACATCTTAATCTTCTGAATTAGCCTCCTATGAGGGACTTTTTCAAATGCCTTACTAAAATCCATGTAGACAACATCCACTGCCCTACCCTCATCAATCTCTCTTGTCACCTTGTCAAAAAAACTCAGTCAAGTTAGTAAGGCATAACTTGCCATGCACAAAGCCATGCTGACTTTCCCTAATTAGGCCATGGGTTTCCAAATGCTTATATATCATATGCCTAAGAATTTTCTCCAGCAATTTCCCTACAACTGACATGAGACTCGGTGATCTATAGTTCCCAGGATTTTCCCTTGTTCCCTTCTGAAATAGAGGTACAACATTAGACACTTGTCAGTCCTCTGGGACCTTGCCGGTGTCTATAGAGGGGACAAATATACTGGTCAAGGCCCCTGCAATCTTGTATTTTGCCTCCTTGCCTCCTTCAATAACCTGGGCCTGAGGACTTATCCACCATAATGCTCATTAAGAGGCCCAAAGCTTCTTCCTTCTTAACCTCTAAACACCCTAATGTTATTTATACTTTCATCAAAACACAGATCCATGTGAGCATCAATATTTCTCAGTATTTTACCATTTAAAAGAATATTCAGAATTTTTCTGTTTCCTAAATGAAGCTAATAACTTTATGAAGGTAGAGTTTAGTATAGTGTAAGTTGTAATGGGTCATTGGACCAAAAGAGCCTGCTACCTTTATGTATCTCTAAATGAAATAAAAATTAAAACAGAGTTGGTAGGATCAGTTTTCACATAATGATATTGCATGTTGTGATGTGATGGCGCATATGGCAACAAGGAAAAAAGTTAACAAGTTTGACAGTAGATGGAAAATTATGGGTATGGATTTGAAAGGTATCATTTAACTTGTGTCAGAATCAGTTTGAAAGTCTTAAATTGTAAATAACTTTACCAGAGGCATTCTTCAAAAAAAAATTGGTGTGGATTGGGCTGGTACTAAGAAAGGAGGATGATTGAAAAAGATGTGCAATCTTTCTTCGATGTTATGCCATGTACAGTTGTATTTAAGAGTACCCAAAATTTATTTTTTCATTGAAAATAAATTTAAGCTTATTCATGGATACTATTTCTTCATCAATTTGGCATATTGAATGAAAGCGATATTATTAGAACTGTGATGTGTATTCTCTCAATATCAAATGAGGAGAAATTTTATCTCATTGGCATTGTTTGTCTACATAAAATATCAAAAAATAAAGATTGGCTTTATTAGTCACATGTATATTGAAGCTGATAGTGAAATACATTGCTTGCATCAAATCAATTAATCAAAGATCGTGCTAGACAGTCCACAAGTAATGCGACGCTTCTGGTGCCCAAAACTCACGAATCCTAACCCAGGGATTTCCAACCTTTTTTATGCCATGGGGCCTTACCATTAACTGACCCCACATTGGGAACCCTTGCCCTAACCATACATCTTTGCAATGTAGGAGAAAACCAGAGCACCCAGAGAAAACCCATGCGATCATGGGGAGAACGTAGAAACTCCTTACAGACAGCGGCTGGAAGCCTTTCCACATTGGTTGTTTGTGTGTAGTTTCTCATTGATTCTTTTGTTTTTCTTTGTATCTACTGTGAATGCCCACAAGAAAACTAATCTCATAGTAGTATATCATGGCATATACTACCCTGAGTAATACATCAAAGTGACAGGCTTTGATATTAACTTTACTTTGAACTTTGATACCCCCACCTTGCCGCTGGTGCTGTAAAGCATTGTGCTAACTGCTATGCTGTCATGACTATCAGCCTGTGCAAGTTGAAGGTCAGCATGATAAGGAGGCAGCTGAGCCAGTGTCTCATTGATTCATTGATCTATGTTCAATCTTAAGCCCCGTGTGCTATGTCCCTGTGTCCATGTGCATTTGCCCCCAAGTACTCCGATTCCCTCCCATGTTTCAAAGATCTGTTGGTTGGCAGCTTAAACATTTTTCTTAGAAGATACGACTCTTTAACTTTAATTCTGGCCTCTGACACCAAATTTCCAGTGTCCTGGGACCCTGAGATGCTTTTCGCAAGGGTTAAAATGTCTGGTACTACGAAATATACATTTAAGGTGGGAAGAGTTAGCTCAAAGGAGATGGGTAGGATACTTTTTTTTAAACTACAAGTGGTGGGTGTGATGGTGGAAGCGGTCGGGTGCTTCCAATGGTGCTGCATCGGCAAGTTTGCGGCGCTTGGAGGTTCATGGCAGGGAGAGTTTCTCCCTTCTACCGTCTGCGAGAGGTGATGAGGCTATTAGGACACTTTGAGACTTTTTTTTACAGTGCGCATGGTCTGCTCTTTATCAAATTACGGTATTGCTTTGTACTGTTGTAACTATATGTTATAATTATAACATATAACTATATGTTATATGTTATAACTGTACCACTTCCTAGAGATGCTGCCTGGCCTGCTGCGTTCACCAGCAACTTTTATGTGTGTTGCTTGAATTTCCAGCATCTGCAGATTTCCTCATGTTTGTGTTATAATTTTGTGGTTTTTGTCAGTTTTAGTCTTGTTTTATCCTGTGTTTCTTGTGATATCATTCTGGAGGAACATTGTATCATTTTTTAATGCATGCATTTCTAAATGACAATAAACAAGGACTGAGTGTTCTCATAATCTAATCTAAAAAATACGATAAAGCGGTTTATATGCTCTAGATAGCCAGAAGAATGTGCTGAGAATAGAGTAATATGGACATTGTGAAGGCAGAAGGGATTAATTTACTTAGATATTTAGTTACCAGTTCATTTAGTCTGGCAAACATTATGGGCCAGAGGACCTGTTCCTTTGTAGTTCTATGTTCTATAATTCTACTCTAAATTGTCCATAGTGTAGGTGGATGGTATGAGAGTCAAGCTGCATGGAAAAAGTTGGGGAAAGTGATTGATGGGAATGCTCTGAGAGCTGGCAGAGACTCAATGGATCAAATGGTCTCCTATGTTGTAATTATAGAATAATAACTACAGCATCTGGAGGTGTGGGACTTGAGGCTTCTGAACCTCCTGCCTGATGATAGTAGTGAGAAGAAGGCACCATGAAAACAGCAGAGGTTTATCTTCTTTACCATTACATATAGATCTCTCTACTCCGTGATCCATAGAAAAAAATAATAAAGAGGACCAAGAAAATTGTTGTCAGACCCTGTGTGCCAAGGCCTTTAGGAGATACTTGAGCAACATTTTACTATTTACTGTACATTTCTAATTGCTGCTGTTAATTAGTGTATAGAACCTGCTTATAGTGAGCTTTGCTACAGGGAAGCAGTATAATGCAATTCCTCCCTAAACGTGATGCTTCAGTAAGTTGATTATTGTGAATATTTGCACTGAATTCTTACTTGATAATTGACAAAATGATGGTTAGCAATTGAATGTAAACTTGTGCCTTTGATGCTGTACTACTTGTATGCAGCCAAAGCATTTACTAAGAGGTCAAAGTACTTTCCTTGATAGCTCATAATAGTTTTTTTTCACTGTTAACTAGACTGTGTTTTACAGCCCATGACATAAAAAATATCCAAAAGATAAACTCTTCATGTTTTTTTGTATGTACTCTATTAATCCAAGAGAAATATAACATTTTTACATGGTTTTAACTGGTCTCCATATAAATTACATGGGAACTGCTTTATCTAAATGTATTCTTCATAATTACACCCATTTGTTGGTGGAGACTCTGCAGAGGGGTGGAAGAAATTGCAGTATGACAGCCTTATGTGGACAGTTAAAATGTTAACACGAATATATCAAAATAACATACTGGCGAGTATGCAGAAAAAAATTTAGGAATTGCTTCCTAGACTGGAGGGCTAGAGTTATATGGAGAGATAAGGAAAGCTGCAACCTTTTACCTGGAGAGGAGGAGCTGAGGGTGACCTCATAAAGATTTATAAAATTATGAAGGGGTATAGATAAGGTCGATAATCACAGTCTTTCTCCCAGGATTGTAGTGTTAAAAGCTAGAGGGTGTAGGTTTAATCCAATCACAAACAAGAGAAGATCTGTAGATGCTGGAAATTCGAGCAGCGTGCATGAAGTGCTGGAGGAACTCAGCAGGCCAGGCAGCATCTAGGAAAAGAGTACAGTTGACGTTTCAGGCCAAAACCCTCCAGTAGTACCAGTAGTTTAGGGTGAGAATAAAAATTAAAGGGAATTTGGAAGTTTGTTTGCCCACACAGAGGATGATGGATATATGGAATAAGCTGCCAGAGGAGATGTTAAAGGGCAGATACAATTGCAACATTTAAAAGACTTTTGGAAAGGTACATACATAGGAGATTTAGAGGGATATGGCAAATAGGATTGGTGTACAGTAGATAGGCATTTTGGTCACCATGGATAAGATGGGCCAAAGGACCTACTTTCTTGCTGTTTGACTATGAATTTGGAAAAAGTAATTAGTTTGGTCCAGTGAATGATTTGCCATCCAAATCTACTTAATTTGAAAGCTATATTTGGTCTCAATTTGTTAAGTATTCTTACACTTGAGCAGTGGATATTCAGCATTAATAATTATTTAAATCTTTGTTCATTTGTTTAAATTTTATTCAGTGAAATCAAAATCACATTGCTTCTTGTATCCAAAAGTATATCCTGCCTATATCTTCCAGATGCTGGACAAGCTGCAAAGTCGCTGGATGCTCACAGGATTATGGGGGAAGCTGGAGGAAATAAAGACAGTCATTGTCGAGTCAAAAGGAGGTGACAAAAGTGACTTTGATGCATTGCTGCAGTCGTACTATAACGTAATAAAGGATGGGGAAAACAAAGGTACTTCAGAAAGGAACTGGCAGTCAAAGTTAAATAAGCAGAAATATTTAGCTTTTTGACCTTTAGACAGAAATACAATCAAATGTACAAACTGCTAGTGGAAATGGTGGAACCGGGTTCATTTGCAATGTTTGAGAGAAACTAACATGGATAGAAAGGGTATGGAGAGCGATTGTCCAGGTTCTGGTTAATTGGACTAAACAGAATAACAGTTCAGAATGGATTATATGGGTTGAAGGGCCTGTTTTGTGCTGTGGTACTTTGTCTCTAATCAGTGGATTAAACCTTAAAATTGGTTCTTGAATCTAGAAATAGGAGAAACCCCTTATCTGACTATGTCATGTGAAATTTAATACAACCTACTCATAAATGTGCAAATGATTTCAGGTGTTGTTCATTAGCAACTATGGATATATTAGTTATATTTCAATGATAAAATGAATATGTGAAAGAAATATGTGTATGATTGCTTGGCTTAATAAAGAACTATTATTTATTTTCCGATGTTAGGGTGCCACGATAGAGTAGTGATTGGCAAGATGCTATTACAGCTCAGGACGTTGGGGTTTGGAGTTCAATTCCAACATTATCTGGATATAGAACATAGAACATAGAATAGTACAGCACAGTACAGGCCCTTTGGCCCACAATGTTGTGCTGACCCTCAAACCCTGCCTCCCATATAAGCCCCCACCTTAAAATCCTCCATATACCTGTCTAGTAGTCTCTTAAACTTCACTAGTGTATCTGCCTCCACCATTGACTCAGGTAGTGCATTCCACGCACCAACCACTCTCTGAGTAATATCCCCCTTGAACTTCCCACCCCTTACCTTAAAGCCATGTTCTCTTGTATTGAGCAGTGGTGCCCTGGGGAAAGAGGCGCTGGCTATCCACTCTATCTATTCCTCTTATTATCTTGTACACCTCTATCATGTCTCCTCTCATCCTCCTTCTCTCCAAAGAGTAAAGCCCTAGCTCCCTTAATCTCTGATCATAATGCATACTTTCTAAACCAGGCAGCATCCTGGTAAATCTCCTCTGTACCCTTCCCAATGCTTCCACATCCTTCCTATAGTGAGATGACCAGAAATGGACACAGTACTCCAAGTGTGGCCTAACCAGAGTTTTATAGAGCTGCATCATTACATCGTGACTCTTAAACTCTATCCCTGGACTTATGAAAGCTAACACCCCATAAGCTTTCTTAACTACCCTATCCATCTGTGAGGCAACTTTCAGGGATCTGTGGACATGTACCCCGAGATCCCTCTGCTCCTCCACACTACCAAGTATCCTGCCATTTACTTTGTACTCTGCCTTGGAGTTTGTCCTTCCAAAGTGTACCACCTCACACTTCTCTGGGTTTGATCTCCATCTGCCACTTCTCAGCCCACTCCTGCATCCTATCAATGTCTCTCTGCGATCTTTGACAATCCTCTACACTATCTACAACACCACCAACCTTCGTGTCGTCTGCAAACTTGCCAACCTACCCTTCTACTCCCACATCCAGGTTGTTAATAAAAATCACGAAAAGTAGAGGTCCCAGAACAGATCCTTGTGGGACACCACTAGTCACAATCCTCCAATCTGAATGTACTCCCTCCACCACCACCCTCTGCCTTCTGCAGGCAAGCCAATTCTGAATCCACCTGGCGAAACTTCCCTGGATCCCATGCCTTCTAACTTTCTGAATAAGCCTACTGTGTGGAACCTTGTCAAATGCCTTACTAAAATCCATATAGATCACATCCACTGCACTACCCTCATCTATATGCCTGGTCACCTCCTCAAAGAACTTTATCAGGCTTGTTAGACATGATCTGCCCTTCACAAAGCCATGCTGACTGTCCCTGAAATGCCTATAGATCCTATCTCTAGGAATCTTTTCCAACAACTTTCCCACCACAGATGTAAGGCTCACTGGTCTACAATTACCTGGACTATTCCTACTACCTTTTTTGAACAAGGGGACAACATTCGCCTCCCTCCAATTCTCCGGTACCATTCCCGTGGACAACGAGGACATAAAGATCCTAGCCAGAGGCTCAGCAATCTCTTCTCTTGCCTCATGGAGCAGCCTGGGGAATATTCCGTCAGGCCCCTGGGGACTTATCTGTCCTAATGTATTTTAACAACTCCAACACCTCCTCTCCCTTAATATCAACATGCTCCAGAATATCAACCTCACTCATATTGTCCTCACCATCATCAAGTTTCCTCTCATTGGTGAATACCGAAGAGAAGTATTCATTGAGGATCTCGCTCACTTCCACAGCCTCCAGGCACATCTTCCCACCTTTATCTCTAATCAGTTCTACCTTCACTCCTGTCATCCTTTTTTTCTTCACATAATTGAAGAATGCTTTGGGGTTTTCCTTTACCCTACTCGCCAAGGCCTTCTCATGCCCCCTTCTTGCTCTTCTCAGCCCCTTCTTAAGCTCCTTCCTTGCTTCCCTATATTCCTCAATAGACCCATCTGATCCTTGCTTCCTAAACCTCATGTATGCTGCCTTCTTCCACCTGACTAGATTTTCCACCTCACTTGTCACCCATGGTTCCTTCACCCTACCATTCTTTATCTTCCTCACCGGGACAAATTTATCCCTAACATCCCGCAAGAGATCTCTAAACATCGACCACATGTCCATAGTACATTTCCCTGCAAAAACGTCATCCTAATTCACACCCGCAAGTTCTAGCCTTATAACCTCATAATTTGCCTTTCCCCAGTTAAAAATTTTCCTGTCCTCTCTGATTCTGTCCTTTTCCATGATAATGCTAAAGGCCAGGGAGCGGTGGTCACTGTCCCCCAGATGCTCACCTACTGAGAGATCTGTGACCTGTCCCGGTTCATTACCTCGTGCTAGATCTAGTATGGCATTCCCCCTGGTCGGCCTGTCCACATACTGTGACAGGAATCCGTCCTGGACACACTTAACAAACTCTGCCCCATCTAAACCCTTGGAACTAATCAAGTGCCAATCAATATTAGGGAAGTTAAAGTCACCCATGATAACAACCCTGTTATTTTTGCACCTTTCCAAAATCTGTCTCCCAATCTGCTCCTCTGTATCTCTGCTGCTACCAGGGGGCCTATAGAATACCCCCAATAGAGTAACTGCTCCCTTCCTGTTCCTGGCTTCCACCCATATTGACTCAAAAGAGGATCCTGCTACATTACCCACCCTTTCTGTAACTGTAATAGTATCCCTGACCAGTAATGCCACCCCTCCTCCCCTTTTTCCGCCCTCTCTATCCCTTTTAAAGCACTGAAATCCAGGAATATTGAGAATCCATTCCTGCCCTGGTGCCAGCCAAGTCTCTGTAATGGCCACTACATCATAATTCCATTTATGTATCCGAGCTCTCAGTTCATCACCTTTGTTCCTGATGCTTCTTGCATTGAGGTACACACATTTCAGCCCTTCTACCTTACTGTCTTTACACCGTTTATTCTGTTTCTCTTTCCTCAAAGCCTCTCTGTATGTTAGATCTGGCTTTACTCCATGCACTTCTTTCACTGCTCTATCGCTCTGGGTCCCATCCCCCTCGCAAATTAATTTAAACCCTCCCGAACCATGCTAGCAAACCTACCTGCAAGGATATTGCTCCCCCTCGAGTTCAGGTGCAACCCATCCAATCTGTACATGTCCCACCTTCCCCAGAAGAGATCCCAATGATCTAAAAATCTAAAACCCTGCTCCCTGCACCAACTCCTCAGCCACGCATTCAACTGCCATCTCCTCCAATTCTTACCATCACTGTCACGTAGCACTGCCAGCAATCCTGAGTACGCCACCTTTGAGGTCCTGTTCCTCAACCTTCTGCTTAGTTCCCGAAACTCACACTTCAGGACCTCATCCCTCTTTCTGCCTATGTCGTTGGTCCCAACATGTATCATGACTTCTGGTTGCTTTTCCTCTCGTACCAGGATGTCGTGCACCCGGTCAGAGACATCCCGGACCCTGGCACCCGGGAGGCAACAAACCATGCGGATGTCCTTCTCACGTCCACAAAATCTCCTGTCTGCTCCCCTGACTATAGAGTCTCCAATGACGACAGCTCTCCTCTTCTCCGTCCCACCCTTCCGCACCACAGGGTCAGACTCAGTGCCGGAGGCCCTGCCACCGTGGCTCACACCTGGTCGGTCGTCCCCGCCAACAGTATCCAGGACGGTAAACTTATTATTCAGGGGAATGGCTACAGGGGTGCTCTGCACTACCTGTCTGCTCACCTTCGCTTTCCCCCCTCTGACTGTCACCCAACGACCTGCTTCCGACAGCCTAGGTGTGACTACCTCTCTGTAGCTCTCATCTATGACTGCCTCATTCTCCCTTATGAGTCAAAGGTCATCCAGCTGCTGCTCCAGACTCCTTACACGGTCTTCCAGATCGCTCAGCCGTATGCACTTCTGGCAGATGTGACTCTGCAGGAGTGGGGAGTTCCCCCAAGACTGCCACATCTCACATGAGAGGCACATCACCGTCTCAGGAGACATTGTAAAAACTAACTGCGAGCTAGCTTGTCCTCCGCCTCTTCTCATCGAAGCCTCTCGAGTCAAAGCCTCAAAGCTTCACTCCTTCACTGGCCCACTCACGCACTGGCCGCTTTCCTCTGGAATGCATGGGTTTTCTCCAGATTTTCCAGTTTTCCCCCACTGTCCAAAGATGTACTTGTTAGTATGTTAACTGGCCATTATAAATTGTGTCCTGATTAGGCTGGGGTTAAATCAAGGATTATTAGGCTGTGCAGCTGGAAGAGCTTATTCCATGCTGTATATCTAAAAAAATAAATAACAAGCTGTATGTCAGATGTTCATCTTAAGTAGAACAGTGCTTAATTCTGGTGACAACATTTTGTGGTATGTCTTAAAACCCTCCCTTGTGCTTACCAATATATTCTCAAGTAACAAGATTAATCTCAATGCTTTTATCTGTTTGATTATTTTCTATTTTAAAACTTATAAACTGATATCAATGATACTTTTCTCATACCATGGTTTAGTAGTATTTTTAACAAGTATTGTCCAGTTGCACTTACATCCACAGTGATGAAGTGTTTTGAGAGGTTGGTGATGAAACATGTTGACTCCTGCCTGAGAAGTGACTTGGATCCGCTCCAATTTGCCTACCGGTGCAACAGGTCCACAGCAAATGCCATCTCACTGCCTCTTCACTCAACCCTAGAACATCTAAGCAGCAAAGATGCATGTGTCAGGATGCTCTTTACCAATTACAGCTCAGCATTCAATGCCATCATATCCTCAGAATTAATCAATAAGCTTCAAGATCTTGGCCTTAATACCTCTTTGTGCAATCATTGTCGTCTGCACCCTTAGTGCCTAGCTGGCACATGCGGCCTCCTCTTTGTGCAATTGAATCCTGGATTTCTGGACCCTAGTGAGTTTGGATTGGCAGCAACATCTCTACGGATTCCAGCAGGTGCACCACAAGGCTGTATGCTTAGCCCCCACTCTACTCACTTTACACTTATGACTGTGTGGCTAAGCATAGCTTCAATGCCATATTCAAGTTTACTAATGACACCACTGCCGTAGGCCAAATCGTAGGTGGTGACGGATCAGCATATAGGAGGGAGACTGAAAATCTGGCTGAGTGGTGGCATAACAACAACCTCTTACTCAGTGTCAGCAAGACCAAGGAGCAGATTACTCACTTCAGGAGGAGGAAGCCAGGCCATGAGCCATAATCATTGGAGAATCAAAGGTGCAGAGAGTCAGCAACTTCAAATTCCTTGGTGTTGTTATTTCAGAGGATCTGTCCTGGGCCCAGCACCTAAGTGCAATTGCAAAGCAAGCATGGCAGCGCCTCTACTTCCTTAGGAACTTGTGAAGATTTGACATCACGTCTAAAACTGACAAACTTCTATAGATGTGTAGTGGAGAGTATATTGGCTGGCTGCATCACAGCCAGGTATGGAAGCATCAATGCCCTCGAAAGGAAAATCCTCCAAAAGTAGTAGATACAGCCCAGTCCATTACAGGTAAAGCCTTCCCAACCATTGAACATATCTACATGAAACATTACAGGAAAGCAACATCCATCATCAGGGACCCCTACCTACCATCATGCTCTCTTCTTGTTGCTACCATCAAGGAGAAGATGCAGAAGCCTCAGGGGTAGTTATTACCCTTAAGCCATCAGGCTCTTGAACTACAGTTGATAACTTCACTCAACTTCCCTTCATAATTGAAATATTCCCACAACCTATGGACTCATCTTCAGGGACTCTTCATATGCTTAATATTTATTGCTTATTTACTTATTGTTATTATTTCTTTATGTTTGTATTTGTGCAGTTTGTCTTTTGCACATTGGTTGAATGCCCAATTTGGGGCAGTCTTTCATGGATTCATCTATTTTGGATTAATGAGTATGCCAGCAAGAAAATGAAGCTTGGGGTTGTATGTGGTGAAATACTGTGTATGTACTTGGATAATAAATTTGCTTTGAACTTTAAAGTGTTCCTTTTGACATCTCCTTTTGTCTTAATGGCAATTCCTTTGATTTCCTTATTTCATAATCCCCTAACACTGATGAAACATCATCATTGACAGCAGTTCCTATAGTCATTAATAACAATGTTATTATTAATACTTTGTGCAGAGGTTGCACACTTTAATGCTATAATTTTGTCTCTCTTTTATATCATTGGTTTGCAATCAACATCTGATAATATATTGCTTTCTGTCAGTATCATAATTTCATTCTAAGGTATACAAAATGGGAGTAGAATTGGTTGCTCAGCCCATCGAGTCTGCTATACAATTTGATCATAGCTGATTTATTTTCCTTTCCATGCTCCTGCCTTCTCCCCATAACCTTTCGCATCCTTACGAATCAACGTCTACTTTAAATATACCCAATAACTTAGCCTCCACAGTGGTCTGTGGCAGTGAATTCCACAGATTCACCATTCTCTGGCTAAAGAAAGTAGTCGTCATCTCTCCTAAAGAGATATCTTCTACTGAGACTGTGCCCTCTGGTCTTTGACTCTTCCAATATTGGAAACATCCTTCACTATCCTTCACTTCCACTCTATCAAGGCCTTTCAATATTTCATAGGTTTCAATGAAATTCCACCCCCCCCCCCCGCCACCCACTATTCTTCTAAACTCCTGTGAGTATAGACCTAGAGCTGTGAAATGCTCCTCGTACATAAACCTTTTCATTCCTGGGATCATTCTCTTAAACCTTCTCTGGATCTTCTGCATTGCCAGTACATTCTTTCTTAGATATGGAGCCTGAAACCACTGTCAATACACCAAATATGGTTTGACCAGTGCCTTAAAAAACATTACATCTGTGCCTTTGTATTCCAGTTCTCTCAGAATGAATGTGAAGATTACATTTGCCTCCCTTATTACCTACTCAACCTGCAAGTTAACCTGTTAAGTTTTTCAGTTATTCAGTCCAAAATAATCATGACAAATATATTGAATAGAGCATAGCAGTTAGTGTGACACTATTACAGTCCTGGGTATCAGAGTTCGGGGTTCAATCCCAGCATACTTTATAATGAGTTTGTATGTCCTGCCTATGGGATACATAAATTTCCTCTGGGTGCTGTAGTTTCCTCCCACATTCCAAAGATGTACGATTAGTAGGTTAATTGGTCATTGTAAACTGTTCTGTGATTAGGCTAGGGTTAAGATCAGGGCTTACCATTGGATCTCTAAAATATACATTCTCCTGAAATTGATATACATTATTTCCTGATTATTTAGTTTTGATCTTGTCCAGTGAAACGATGAGTAACCTGCTACCATTTTTAAGTTACTGCCTATACTTATTTTTCAGAGAAGACACTGTAATCTTTTAAAAAGGCACAATAAAAACAGTTTAATTACAAACCCCATTTCCAGAAAACGATGAGATATTTTCCAAAATGCAATAAAAACAAAAATCTGTGATATGTTAACTCACGTGAACCTTTATTTAACTGACAAAAGTACAAAGAAAAGATTTTCAATAGTTTTACTGACCAACTTAATTGTATTTTGTAAATATACACAAATTTAGAATTTGATGGCTGTAACACACTCAACAAAAGTTGGGACAGAGTTAAAGTAAGATTGAAAAGTGCACAGAATATTCAAGTTACACCAGTTTGGAAGACTCCACATTAAGCAGGCTAATTGGCAGCAGATGAGGTATCATGACTGGGTATAAAAGTAGCGTCCATCAAAGGCTCAGTCTTTGCAAGCAAGGATGGGTCGTGGCTCACCCCTTTGTGCCAAAATTCGTGAGAAAATTGTTAGTCAGTTCAAAAGAAACATTTCTCAATGCAAGATTGCAGAGAATTTAGGTCTTCCAACATCTACGGTACATAATATTGTGAAAAGATTCAGAGAATTCAAAGACATCTCAGTGAGTAAACGGCAAGGTCGGAAACCACTGTTCAATGCGCGTGATCTTCGAGCCCTCAGGCAGCACTGCCTAAGAAACCGTCATGTTACTGTGACAATTATAGCCGCCTGGGCTCGGGAGTACTTCGGAAAACCATTGGCACTCAACACAGTCCATCGCTGCATCCAGAAATGCAACTTGAAACTGTATTACGCAAGGAGGAAGCCATACATCAACTCTACGCAGAAACGCCACTAAGTTCTCTGGGCCTGAGTTAATCTCAGATGGACCGAAAGACTGGAAACGTGTGCTGTGGTCAGATGAGTCCACATTTCGGCTAGTTTTTGGAAAAAACGGGCGTCGAGTTCTCTGTGCCAAAGATGAAAACGACCATCCAGATTGTTATCAGCGAAAGGTGCAAAAGCCAGCATCTGTGATGGTATGGGGGTGCATCAGTGTCCATGGCATGGGTTAGTTGCATGTATGTGAAGGAACCATTGACTCTGAGGCGTATATTAGGATTTTAGAGAGACATATGTTGCTATCAAGGCGACGTCTCTTCCCGGGACGTCCATGCTTATTTCAGCAGGACAGTGCCAGACCACATTCTGCACGGGCTACAACAGCGTGGCTTTGTAGACACAGAGTGTGTGTACTTGACTGGCCTGCTGCCAGTCCAGATCTATCTCCTATTGAAAATGTATGGTGCATCATGAAGAGGAGAATCAGACAACGGAGACCACGGACTGTTGAGCAGCTGAAGTCTTATATCAAGCAAGAATGGACAAAATTTCCAATTGCAAATCTACTACAATTAGTATCCTCAGTTCCAAAACAATTAAAAAGTGTTATTGAAAGGAAGGGTGATGTAACACAATGGTAAACATGCCTCTGTCCCAACTTTTGTTGAGTGTGTTGCAGCCATCAAATTCTAAATTTGTGTATGTTTACAAAATACAATTAAGTTGAAAATATCCCAACTTTTCTGGAAATGGGGTTTCTATAAAAGGAGACTCAGTTAACCTTACCAGCCTGGAGGGAAACTCTCAGATTTGGAATAGCCTTTTGTTCTTCATAGTAGAAAGTAAAATTAGGCGAATGTTAAACAGGCTACTGATTCAATCCTGTTATTTTTTGTATGAAGTTGCAGCCAGCATTATAATATTTACTTCCAGTAACTAAGAGCACGGGTATCCCATAAGTAATTTCATTTTGCCATGTTGAGGACCTGTTAAACACAAGGTGGTTGTTTTACTGATATTACTGTACTTAGTTGCTAAGCAGCACTGTAGCAATATAATTTGATTTGATGAATATTTAAAATGCATTTTTGATAGCTTAATCAGCATAATTGTACTGAACAATGTTAACAAAGGATAGCTCTGTCTAGCGGAATTAGTCCTTACTCTTAATAATTTCTCCTTTGGCTTGCTCCCACTTCCTCCAAACTAAAGGTGTAACCATGGGCACCGATATGGGTCCCAGCTATGCCTGCCTTTTTGTTGACTTTGTGGAACAATCTATGTTCCAAACCTATTCTGGTATCTGTCCCCCACTTTTCCTTCGCTACGTCGACAACTGCATTAGCGCTGCTTCCTGCACGCATGCTGAGCTCGTTGACTTCATTAACTTTGCCTCCAACTTTCACCCTGCCCTCAAGTTTACCTGGTCCATTTCCTACACCTCCCTCCCCTTTCTAGATCTTTCTGTCATCTATCTCTGGAGACAGCTTATCTCCTGATGTCTACTATAAGCCTACTGACTCTCACAGCTATCTGGACTATTCCTCTTCTCACCCTGTCTCTTGCAAAAATGCCACCCCCTTCTCGCAATTCCTCCGTCTCCGCCGCATCTGCTCTCAGGATGAGGCTTTTCATTCCAGGACGAAGGAGGTGTCCTTTTTTTAAAGAAAGGGGCTTCCCTTCCTCCACTATCAACTCTGCTCTTAAACGCATCTCCCCCATTTCACGTACATCTGCTC
This sequence comes from Mobula hypostoma, assembly GCF_963921235.1. NCBI lineage: Eukaryota > Metazoa > Chordata > Chondrichthyes > Myliobatiformes > Myliobatidae > Mobula > Mobula hypostoma. Next base: position 6,757,516 of record NC_086119.1, on the reverse strand, counting down.
TCACTCCATCCTCCCGCCAACCCACTAGGAATAGGGTTCCCCTTGTCTTCACCTACCACACCACCACCCTCTGGGTCCAACATATAATTCTCCGTAACTTCTGCCACCTCCAACGGGATCCCACCACTAAGCACATCTTTCCCCCCCCCTCCCCCCCCCTGCTTTCCACAGGGATCGCTCCCTACGCGACTCCCTTGTCCATTCATCTTCCCCCATCCCTCCCCACCGATCTCCCTCCTGGCACTTATCCTTGTAAGTGGAACAAGTGCTACGCATGCCCTTACACTTCCTCCCTCACTACTATTCAGGGCCCCAGACAGTCCTTTCAGGTGAGGCGACACTTCACCTGTGAGTCAGCTGGGATGAAATACTGCGTCCGGTGCTCCCGATGCGGCCTTATAGACAATAGACAATAGGTGCAGGAGTAGGCCATTCGGCCCTTCGAGCCAGCACCGCCATTCACTGTGATCATGGCTGATCATCCACAATCAGTATCCAGTTCCTGCCTTATCCCCATAACCTTCTATATATTGGCGAGACCTGACACAGACTGGGAGACCGTTTCGCTGAACACCTACGCTTTGTCTGCCAGAGAAAGCAGGATCTCCCGGTGGCCACACATTTTAATTCCACGTCCCATTCCCATTCTGATATGTCTATCCACGGCCTCCTCTACTGTCAAGATGAAGCCACACTCAGGTTGGAGGAACAACACCTTATATTCCGTCTGGGTAGCCTCCAACCTGATGGCATGAACATTGACTTCTCAAACTTCCGCTAATGCCCCACCTCCCCCTTGTACCCCATCCGTTATTTATTTATTTATATACACACACTCTTTTTCTCTCTCTCCTTTTTCTCCCTCTGTCCCTCTTACTGTACCCCTTGCCAGTCCTCTGGGTTCCCCCCTCTCCCTTTCTTTCTCCCTAGGCCTCCTGTCCCATGATCCTCTCATATCCCTTTTCCCAATCAACTGTCCAGCTCCTAGCTCCATCCCTCCCCCTCCTGTCTTCTCCTAACATTTCGGATCTCCCCCTCCCCCTCCCACTTTCAAATCTCTTACTAGCTCTTCTTTCGGTTAGTCCTGACGAAGGGTCTCGGCCTGAAACGTCGACTGTACCTCTTCCTAGAGATGCTGCCTGGCCTGCTACGTTCATCAGCAACTTTTAAGTGTGTTGCCCTTTCAACTTCCATTTTGTGATACTTAGAAGATAATGAATGGACTATTACAATGGAACTGTTCCACATCATAATGCTTTGTGAGTTGGTTCCTGATAAGGAGGCAAGAAAATTGGAAAAAAAAGAGCTCATTCATTAATTAAGTATTCTAAAGATGTATAGCTTTTTAAATTGTGGACATGCTCCATTGGCTCCAGAGGCATGGTGACACTTTCAGGCTGTCCCCAGCACATTCTCAGACTGTGTTGGTTGTTGACGCAAATGACACAGTTCACTGTATATTTTGATGTTTCAATGTACTTAATGACAAATAAAGCTAATCTAAATCTAATCTAAAAAAATGTATCTGAAGTATTTATTTATTAAGTATTTATCGGCATGGAACAGTCGGCTGAAGGGCCCGTTTCTGTTTTGTTTAATATTTCATCATGGTGTGGGCAGGTGAATTAACATCGTAACACTTATCCCATTACAGATAAGTTATTTGTTGAATTAATGCATTATGATTGGAGGAACAGTTCAGTTTTGAAATTGTGTGAGGGACGATGAAGCTCAACTCAAAACTTATTAAATCAGGGGAATCACATGAATTATTATTATTATTAATTTGATCTGAAACCTGGGCTTCACTAGCAAGGCCAACAATTATTACTCAAACATAATTGCACTTGAGAATATGGTGATAAGCTCCCTTCTTGTGCTGCTGCAGCCCTTCTTGTGAAGGGTGTTTTTGGAGGGGAAGTTGCAGCACAGTCCCAGAAAAACTAGTGGTATTTTTCCAAGTCAGGATGATGTATGATATGGAAGGCAAGTGTAGATGTTGACATTTCCATGCACCTTGCCCTTCTTGGTTGTAGAGGTTGTTCATTTGGTAGATGCTGTTGGCGTTGTCCAATGGCAGTGTCTTTTGTAGATGGTACACACACTGCAGGTATTGTGCACCAGTAGGGGAGGAAATAAATCAATAGGGTGATGGAACAAGTATAAAACTTCTTGTGTGCATTTAGAATTGTTCTTATCCTTCAAACTCCCATTTTGTGCCCTGTACATGATGGCAAGGTTTTGATTTCGGATTGTCAAGAAGTGAAGTCATTTGCAGCAGGATACTCTGCCTCTGACCTGTTGAAGCCATAGTATCTATGTGGCTGGTCCACTTAAACATTTGTTCAGTGGTAATCTACAGAATATTAATGGTTGAAGGAGGCTTGGAAATGGTGATGTCAATATACTTAGGTGGTTAGACTCTTGAAGGAGAATGCCATGTTACTTGTAACATATCAGTCCAAGCCTGATCTGAATGGTAGTTTGGTCTTGCTGGATATTGGCAGGGACTCCTAATTTTCTGTTGAATTGTGAAAGAAATGAACATTATGCAGTCAGTCTTAACTGTCTTCACCTTAAAATGGAAGGAAAACCATTCATGAATCAGCTGAAGATGGTTGGGCCTAGGACACTGCCCTGGAGGAATATCTGTAGTTTTATCCTGGACTTAGCCAGCTGTTGCAAACATTTTCCTTTGTGCAAAGTATGGTTCCATGAATTGGAATGTTTTAATTTTGCTCATGAACTTCAGTTTAAATTAATGCTGTATTTGGTCAAATAGTTTCTTGACGTTTAGGGCAGTCCCTCTCATCTTAGCTCTGAAATTTAGTCCCTTTGTTCACATTTAGACAGATGCTGAAGTTGTGATCTTGGTGAAACCCAAAATGGGCATCAGTAAGCAAGTTATTGGTGAGTAAATGGTCTATGTTAGCATTCTTGATAATGCTGTCCATCACAGAGCTGATATTTGAGAGCAGAGTCTGAGTAAGAATTAGCTAGATTGGATTTGTCTTGTGCAGTTTTCCATTTTAGGTTCCAACACGGTTACTGTACTGGAACAACTTGGCCAGAGGTATAGGTCATTAGTGCTGCAGCTGTCTGGTTTCATAGCCTGCTATTGTAGTAAAATTGTTTTGAGTCACGTAGCTTGAAAAAAAATCCTAATTATAACAATTTTTTGGGCTAGTTTACACGTTTAGAGTTGACTCTACATGTAGGCCAATGTGAGAGAAGTAAGTGGCTGTTAAGAAAACACTTCAACAAAAACATATTTCAAGCTGTACATTTTGTGGAATGTTTCCTATTGACTAAAACCAGTGCAAACTAAATTGCATGTTTAAGCCCTAAAAGGCTGAAGTTTGCGGAACCTTTTAGTCCCAGGTCAAAATGGTTAGATGTACACATCAGGTAATCTTTTGTGAGTTGATTTATGTTTACCTTTTTAATCTTCTTTTTGGCAAATGTGTTGTTTTTTTTGTTTTTGTTCTTAGGTGGAGCACTCTTGGTAGCTGTTTGCAGGGGAAAAGTCAGCGAAGGGCTTGATTTCACTGATGATAATGCTCGTGCGGTAGTTACAATAGGAATTCCTTTTCCAAATGTCAAAGACCTTCAGGCAAGTAATCTAAACTAAGAAAAAAGCCAAGAAAGGCAGCTCAAACCTTTCCACTCACATCAAAACCCATAGAAAATGTGTGTGGGTTTTAACAGAGTTGCATGCAATATGTTAGCAGCTTTGTTATTGTGAAGTTTACGCAACTGGATATTTGTCTCCAAAATACTATTATGTAGAAATAATATTAAGTTGAGGTTTAAAGAAAATCAAGTTTCTAAAAGCACATCAATTGCAATCTTCACTTAAAGCCACTGTAAATTAATTAGCAACTTGCATACATTAAAGACAATTACATTAAAGTTGCAATTACAATGAATATTACAATCTCTGTTATAATTTAGTATATTTTTAATATTTTATGATGAATGGAATAGTTTCTATTTGAATTACTACATTCATCCGCTGTGCTCATCCCATCTTTCTGCCACCTAACATTGATAGAGTTCCTCTCATCCTTATCTACCAGGCCATGAGCCTCCATATCCAACACATCTTCCACAACTTTCACCATCTCCAAAGGGATCTTACCACCAAACATCTCTTTACCTCCCCCTTTCCACTTGGTGCACCTTATATTCAGTCTGGGTAGCCTCCAACCTGATGGCCTGAATATCAATTTCTCCTCTGGTTTAAAAAAAAATTCCCTCCCCTTTTTTTTTCTATTCCACACTCTGGCCTCTTACCTCTTCTCACTTGCCTATCACCTCCCCTTGGGTCCCCTCCTCCTTCCTTTCTCCTGTAGTCCACTCTCCTCTCCTATCACATTCCTCCCTCTCCAACCCTTTACCTTTCCCACTCACCTGGCTTCACAGATCACCTTCTAGCTATCTTCCTTCCCCTCCCCCTTCCCACCTTTTTACTCTGGCATCACCTTCCCAGTCCTGAGGAAGGGTCTTGGTGCAAAACATTGACTGTTTATGTATTTTCATAGGTGCTGCCTGATCTGCTGAGTTCCTCCAGCATTTTGTGTGTGTTGCTTCAATTAGAACATAATGTTTGCAAAACCATCAGATTGTCAGAGGTTTATAATTTTCAAAAATATGTAAAAACTAACGTGATTGTTTTCTTTCATGAAGTCATGATACATATCTACATGCTCTATTGAAATGTTATTTCAATTATATAATTTTATATAATGGATCCATTATATGTGAGCCACAAGCAGGTATTTCCATAAGACCATCAGATATAGGAGCAGAATTAGGTCATTTGGCCCATCAAGTCTGTTCTTCCATTTCATTATGGCTGATCAAATTTTTCTCTCAGCCCCAATCTCTTGCCTTCTCCATGTATCACTTCGTGCCCTGACCAATCAAGAATCTATCAACCTATTCCTCCACAGCTTCCTGAGGCAAAGAATTCCAGAGATTCTCACTCTCTGGCTAAAGAAGTTCCTCCACATCTCCGTTCTAAAATGACGCCCCTCTATTCTGAGGCTATGTCCTCAGGTCTTAGACTCTCCCATCATAAGAAACATCCTCTTCACATCCACTCCATCAAGGCCTTTCACCATTCGATGAGTTTCAATGAAAACAGCCCTCATTCTTCTGAATTCCGGTGAATACAGGCTCAGAGGCATCAAACGCTCTTCCTATGACAAGCCATTCAATCCTGGAATCATTTCTGTGAACCTCCTTTGAACCCTCTCCAGTTTCATCATATAAAGGGCTGAAAACTGCTCACAATATTCCAAGTGAGGCCTCACCAGTGCTTTATAAAGTCTCAATATTACATCCTTGCTTTTATATCCTAGTCCTCGTGAAATGAATGCTAACTTAGCATTTGCCTTCCTCACCACAGACTCAACCTGCACATTAACCTTTAAGGAATCCTGCACAAGGACCCAAGTCTCTTTGCACCTCCGTTTTTTGTATTTTCTCTCCATTTACAAAATAGTCAACCCTTTCATTTATTCTACCAAAATGCAACACCATACACTTCCTGACACCGTATTCCATCTGCCATTTCTTTGGCCATTCTCCTAATCTGTCTTAAGTCCTTCTGTAGCCTCTCTACTTCCTCAAAACTATCTGCCCCTCCACCTATTTTCATATCGTCTGCAAACTTTGCAGCAAAGCCATCAATCCCATTATCCAAATCATTGACATATATTGTAAAAAGTATCAATCCCAACACAGACCCTTGTGGAACGCCACTAGTCACCAGCAGCCAGCCAGAGAAGGCTCCCTTTGTTTCCACTCTTTGGCTCCTGCTAATCAGCCACTGCTTTATCTGATGTAATACCATGGGCTGGTAGCTTGTTAAGCAGCCTCATGTGTGGCACCCAGTCAAAGGCCTTCTGAAAATCCAGGTACACAATACCAATCAATTCTCCTTTATCTATCCTGTTTGTTATTTCTTCAAAGAATTCCAACAGATTTAAATAATTTCCACTTGGGATCAACAAAGTACTTATTATTATTATTGAAACACAAGTCCAAGGTCTCAAGTCCAAAACAAAGATATCCATGAGTTCCCTCATCGAGTTCCAATATGCAGATGGCAACAGTGTTGCAGCTCTTTCAGAAAACTGCCTACAACAGATTCTGACTGCCTTCAACCGTGCATACACGAAACTTGGACTTACCATCAATTCCAAGAAGACTCAGATCATCTATCAACCGTCACCAATTGAGACAAATCGGATAGAACCATCAATTCAACTTGGCGAAACAACCCTGGAAAACGTGGACCACTTTCCGTATCTTGGAAGTCACCTCTCTTCCAGTGTCGACCTTAATGACGAGATCCAACATTGTCTTAAATGTGCTGGAACAGCTTTTGGACATCTCCAAACAAGAGTCTTTCATGACCGTGACATCCGAACAGACACCCAAATGTTACGCTCCTGTATGCATCAGAAACCTGGACAACATACTGACAACATCTGAAGGCACTTGAAAAGTTCCATCAACGCTATCTTCGAAACATCTTAAATATCAGTTGGGAAGATAGAAGAACCAAAGTCAGTGTGCTAAATGAAGCAAAAACAACAAGCATTGAAGCCTACGTCATCAAGAACCAACTAAGATGGAGCGGTCATGTTGTTCGGGTGAAAGACGAACGTATGCCGAAACAAATCTTCTACTCCCAGCTTAAAGAAGGCAAACGTAAAAGAGGCGGACAACAGAAAAGGTTCAAAGACGTCTTAAGAGCCAACATGAAGAAATGTAACATCAACATCAACAATTGGGAAACCAATGCCAAGGAAAGGAAACTCTGTCAAGCCATCATCCGAGAAGGAACAGCAACTTCCGAAGCCAACAGATGTGCAGAATTAGAAGAAATGAGAAGAAAATGGAAAGAAAGGCAGCAACAACCAAAGCCTGATCTGCCATCTGGAACTACCTGTCCTGAATGCGGAAGAACTTTCAAAGACAAGATCGGACTCATAAGCCACTTGAGAGCCCATAAGTAGATCAACAGAACGAAGACCATCATCCTCGACCTCGAGGGATAGCCATGACGACGATTATTATTAGATTTGTCAAGCAAGATTTTCCCTTCAGGGAACCAAACTGATTATAGCCTATTTTATAAAGTACTTCCAAATACCCTGAGACCTCATCCTTAATAATCGACTACAACATCTTCTCAACCACTGAAATCAGACTAACTGGCCTGTAGTTTCCTTTTCTTCTGCCTCTTTCCCTTCTTGAAGAGTGAAGTGACATTTGCAATTTTGCTGTCTTCCGGAACCATTACAGACCATTCCAGAATCTAGTGATTTTTGAAAGATCATTACTAATTCCTCCACAATCTCTTCAGCCACCTCTTTCAGAACTCTGGGGTGTGTACCATCTGGTCCAGGTGACATCCACCTTCAGACCTTTCAGTTTCCCGAGAACCTTCTCTCTAATTATGATAACTTCACACACTTCATGCCACCTGACATCTGGAGCTTCCACCATACTGCTAGTGTCTTCTACAGTGAAGACTGATGCAAAGTGCTTATTCAGTTCATCCACTATTTCCCTTACCTCCATTACTACCTCTCTAGCATCGTTTTCCAGCAGTCCAATGTCCACTCTCACCTCTCTTTTACACTTTATATGTCTAAAGAAACTTTTGGTATCCTTTTTAATATTATTGACTAGCTTACTTTCGTATTCCATCTTTACCTTTTTAATGACTTTTTTAGTTGTTTTCTGTTGATTTTTAAAAGCTTCCTAATCCTCTACCCACTAATATTTGCTCTATTATATGACCCCTCTTTGGCTTTTATGTTGGCATTGACTTCTCTTGTTAGCCATGGTTGTGTCACTTTCCTTTAGAATACTTCATCCTTTTGAGTTGTATATATCCTGTATCTTCCTGGTTGCTTGCAGAAATCCCAATCATTGCTGCTCTGTCATAATCCCTGCCAGCGTTCTTTTCCAATCAACTCTGACCAACTCCTCTCTCATGCCTCTGTAATTCGCTTTACTCCACTGTAATACTGCTACACGCAAACATGAGGAAATCTGCAGATGCTGGAATTTCAAGCAACACACATAAAAGTTGCTGGTGAATGCAGCAGGCCAGGCAGCATCTATTGGAAGAGGTACAGTCGGTGTTTTGGGCCGAGACCCTTCATCAGGACTAACTGAAAGAAGAGCTAGTAAGAGATTTGAAAGTGGGAGGGGGAAGGGAGGATCCGAAATGATAAGAGAAGACAGGAGGGGGAGGGATGAAGCCAAGAGCTGGACAGTTAATTGGCAAAAGGGATATGAGAGGATCATGGGACAGGAGGCCTAGGGAGAAAGAAAAGGGGGACGGGGGAAAAAAGCCCAGAGGATGGGCAAGGGGTATCATGAGAGGGACAGAGGGAGAAAAAGGAGAGAGAGAAAAAGAATGTGTGTATATAAATAAAAAAACAGATGGGGTACGAGGGGGAGGTGGGGCATTAGTGGAAGTTTGAGAAGTCAATGTTCATGCCATCAGGTTGGAGGCTACCCAGACGGTATATAAGGTGTTGTTCCTCCAACCTGAGTGTGGTTTCATCTTGACAGTAGAGGAGGCCATGGATAGACATATCAGAATGGGAATGGGACGTAGAATTAAAACGTGTGGCCACTGGGAGATCCTGCTTTCTCTGGTGGACAGAGCATAGGTGTTCAGCAAAATGATCTCCTAGTCTGTGTTGGGTCTCACCAATATATAGAAGACCACATTGGAAGCATCGAGTGCAGTGTATCACCCCAGCTGACTCACAGGTGAAGTGTCGCTTCACCTGGAAGGACTGTTTGGGGCCCTGAATGGTGGTGAGGGAGGAAGTGTAAGGGCATGTGTAGCACTTGTTCCGCTTACAAGGATAAGTGCCAGGAGGAAGACTGGTGGGGAGGGATGGGGGGGACGAATGGACAAGGGAGTTGCGTAGGGATCGATCCCTGCGGAAACCAGAGAGGGGGGTAGGGAAAGATGTGCTTAGTGACGGGTTCCCGTTGGAGGTGGAGGAAGTTACGGAGAATTATATGTTGGACCTGGAGGCTGGTGGGATGGTAGGTGAGGACAAGGGGAACCTTATTCCTAGTGGGGTGGCAGGGGGATGGAGTGAGAGCAGATGTGCGTGAAATGGGGGAGATGCGTTTGAGAGCAGAGTTGATGGTGGAGGAAGGGAAGCCCCTTTCTTTAAAAAAGGAAGACATCTCCCTCGTCCTAGAATGAAAAGCCTCATCCTGAGAGCAGATGCGGCGGAGATGGAGGAATTGCGAGAAGGGGATGGCATTTTTGCAAGAGACAAGGTGAGAAGAGGAATAGTCCAGATAGCTGTGAGAGTCAGTAGGCTTATAGTAGACATCAGTAGATAAGCTGTCTCCAGAGATAGTGACAGAAAGATCTAGAAAGGGGAGGGAGGTGTCGGAAATGGACCAGGTAAACTTGAGGGCAGGGTGAAAGTTGGAGGCAAAGTTAATGAAGTTAACGAGCTCAGCATGCGTGCAGGTAACAGTGCCAATACAGTCGTCGATGTAGCGAAGGAAAAGTGGTGGACAGCTACCAGAATAGGTTTGGAACATAGAATGTTCCACAAAGCCAACAAAAAGGCAGGCATAGGCAGGACCCATATGGGTGCCCATAGCTACACCTTTAGTTTGGAGGAAGTGGGAGGAGCCGAAGGAGAAATTATTAAGAGTAAGGACCAATTCCGTTAGACGGAGCAGAGTGGTGGTGGAGGGGAGCTGGTTAGGTCTGGAATCCAAAAAGAAGCAGAGAGCTTTGAGACCTTTCTGATGAGGGATGGAAGTATACCGAGACTGGACATCCATGGTGAAAATAAAGCGGTGGGGGCCAGGGAACTTAAAATCATCGAAAAGTTTCAGAGCGTGAGAAGTGTCACGAACATAGGTAGGAGGGGATTGAACAAGGGGAGATAAAACCGTGTCGAGGTATGCAGAAATGAGTTCGGTGGGGGAGGAGCAAGCAGAGACAATAGTTCGGCCAGGACAGGCAGGTTTATGGATCTTGGGTAGGAGGTAGAAACGGGAAGTGCTGGGTGTAGGAACTATAAGGTTTGTAGCAGTGGATGGGAGATCCCCTGAGCGGATAAAGTCGGTGATGGTGTGGGAGACAATGGCCTGGTGCTCCTTAGTGGGGTCATGATTGAGGGGTAAATAAGAGGAGGTATCCACGAGTTGTTGCTGTGTCTCGCCAAGGTAGTGGTCAGTACGCCAGACTACAACAGCACCCCCCTTATCAGCGGGTTTTATAGTAAGGTTAGGATTAGAGTGGAAGGAGTGGAGAGCAGTGTGTTCGGAAGGAGTGCGGTGAAGTCGAGACGGTTGATGTCCCGTTGGCAGTTAGCAATAAAGAGCAGGCAGAAGACCAGAGCGGGGTGTCCATGAAGAGGAGGAGGGTTGAAGACGGGAGAAGGGGTCATCGGTGGTGGTGGTGGGAGAGTCCTTGCCGAAGAAGTAGGCTCGGAGATGGAGCCGGTGGAAGAAGAGTTCCGCGTCATGGCGAACACAGAACTTACTGAGGTGTGGGCGAAGGGGACAAAGGTGAAGCCCTTACTGAGGACAGAGCGCTCTGCCTCAGACAGTTGAAGGTCAGAGGGGATGGTAAAGATCCAGCAGGGATGAGAACCTGGATCAGAGGGGGGGAGGGCGAGGGAGGCCAGGGGTGTCAGTGGAGAGGGGAGGAGGAGGGTAGGGGTGAGAGGAAGATGGAGCCTCTGAGGGCCCAGGAGCTGATGATACTGATACATCTGGTTTTAGCTTCTTCAGCAGTTCTCTTTTTAGCATTATGCACCCCTTTGTTCTCTTTGCCTGTAATTAAAAAAAATAAATTAGGACATTTATTGTTGCATGCTTCTCTGATTTGTATTGTTACATGAATGAAATTGCCGGAGAATATTACTGGTAGATACAAAGCAGCTTTTTTATTCGACAAAATAATGTGCAGCAGGCATCTTATGGAGACACTTTCGGTGGAAAGATCTGCTGGCCCAGTGTGGGGCTCGATATTTATGTGGGCCAGCCTGTGCTTCTAACTTCAATAGACAAATAGAACTGAAGACTGATTCATTAGAACTGAATTACTATCTGCTATACTCGCATAACTCTAGAATACTCCCTAACTGGTCCCACCACTCAATATCCATTTACTGTACATGTTGAGTTATAATAATGACGTCTGAATTTCCTATCTGTATCTAGTGTGTTTTTCCATTTTGGAATGTAATTGTGGAGTTTTGCTTCTTATTCTGTAGTTTGTATATTGTCACAGTTCACTTTTTTTTCCAAATGAAAATTCAGAAGGATGATTAGTATGCTGCAGGGGTCATTTTTTTCCATACAATGCAGTCATTATTATAATTAAATTATTATCCTCTTCCACATAGTGCTATCTATTTAAGATTTTATATTGATTGATCCAAACTAATTTTGGTGTTACATAATTTCTTGTTGGAGGTTTGAGCCACAGGTGTGAAACATGGCTTATAGAACTCTGAGATTATTTCCATCTTCTTTTATAGTGAACGGAAGGAACAAGCACAAACTTTCTGTTCCTTTATTTATAGGACATTGATGCTCTGGTGAAATTAGTATTTATTTTCCATCTTTGATTAAGTGGTACTGTACCCTTTATGTGGTGAAGGTAATGCATATACTTAATTACACTTACGCCCTGTGGGTGTTGAAAAGGATTTGTGAATTAGAAGATAGGTTATTCACCACAGGATATACTGAATTTGACCTGCTCTTGTAGCCATTGTGTGAATATCTTTGTTCTAGTTATATTTCTAAATCAATGTTGACCCTCCTCTGAAGGATGTTAATGGTCAGGTTCTCGGTGATGATAATGCTTTTAAATGTCACAGTGTGGTGATATAACTTAAGGAGAATCAAATTGGCTGAAGCTTGGTTTACTGAAATCTCAGAAAGTGCAACAATCAGTAATCCACAGCACTTCTGACTGAAGATGGGTGCAAATATTTAAATTTTATCTCTTGCACTTATTGTCAGTTACGTGCTGTTTTTGAGGATGGTGATCTTCGAGTGTCTTCCCATGTTTAATTGCATATAGGCAGAAGTTCTGATCTGTTGGCTGTGAGATATACATTTATTTAAGATTATGTGAAATTTATATATTCTATTAATATACAGATTTTGGTAAATTGGTTTATTGTCATATGTATTAAAGTACAGTGAAAAGTGTGTCTTGCCTACCATTCATACTGATTAAAGCAGTGCAGTGAAGTCGTACAGGCAAGACAGTAACAGAATGCAGAATAAAGTGTTTCAGTTAGAGAAAATACAGTGCAGGTAGATATTAAGATAGATTGTGAGGTCAAGAGCCCATCTTATTCTGGGGAACCATTCAATAGTCTTTTAACAGCAGGATAGAAGCTGACCTTGAGCCTGGCGGTACATGCTTTTAGGCTTTTATAACTTCTGCCTGATGGGAGGGGGAATGGGTGCACTGCCCCTCTTCTTGAAATCAATGACCAGCTATTTTGTTTTGCTGACATTGGGAGAAAGGTTATTGTCATGACACCATGTTGCTATGATCTCTATATTCTTATACTTCGACTTATCATTATTTGAAATACAGTTCACTATGGTGCTATCATCTGCAAATTTGTAAAATTAGAGCAGAGTCTGACTAGCAGCTATGAGTGTACAATATATAGAACAGAATAGAGGGCTGAGGATGCAGCTTGTGGGGCATCAGTGTTGAGCATAGTTGTGTCAGGGGTTTTGCTGCCTATCCTTAAAGATTGTGGTATGTTGGTCAGAAAGTCAAGGATCTAGTTGTGAAAAGAGATGTTGAGTCCCAGGTCTAGAAGTTAGGAGATGAGTGCCCTAGTTAGTTTCAAAACCTAATAGATTTGTTTTTGCTTTTGTAATGAAGGTATGTCTTTGAATATTTAGAGATAATAGAAGAATCAAATTGTAATTCAGCCAGTTAAGGCCTGTATTTTCTCATGAAATTTTCTACTTTTGGAAATTTGGTGTGAAATTCATTTTGCTAAGAACATGAAATTCCCTGAGGGTTCTTCATTTGGGGGTCTCTAGAAGCAATACTTGTTATTTTTATGAGTATCTCGCATAACAGTTTGATTTTTAAAAATTATAGATGAAATTATATCTTTCAGTGTTGGTTGAGGAATGGCAATTGTCAACTCAATGCATTGCAATTTTTCCAAAATATCAGTTTTAAAGTTTGTAGAAGAGGGAAAAAGAAGTAGAGTAATAAGTCTGTAAAAATGACAGTTCATTCACTGTTTTCTCTGTTTATCGTGTCCTTAGCAAGTTGCAGTGACCTTTAAGATTTTACTTTCGATCAAACAGTGCTCAGAAATTGAAAACTGGAGCTGTCACCTTGGGTATTCTTAACGATGATTGACTCTTATAGTTCACCTTAGACATAGTGGCATGAAGCATATCACAGTGATGTACCTCCAGGGAAGCTGTTTGAGTTTTCTTCATTTCTGCTTGGCTGACAGTAGATTGCATTTGCCGCTCATAAGAGAGTTTTGGTTGTATTAGATTTTAATCATGTCACTTGTTCAGAATTCCTGGAAGCAACCAAGATTGAGATGAGTATATGAGAGCAGGGTAAATTTGTATCATAATTTCTTGAAGCATAAAGTTTTGTATTTATCAGAATGTCACAATCTGTGTTACTATTCACTGCAAGTGTCTATGTATTACCTCAGCACTGTCAAATATGGACAGTTTGGAGAAAAATAATGTGATAACCTTCCACACAGCTGGACAACAAATTCTTAATTTATTTCAAATATGATTGGTAAAGTGCTATTTTCTGTAATTCTTCTATGATTTTTATCATTTCAGATAGAATTACACTAGTTAGCTGACTCATGGATTTGGAAGGGTTTAATCTATGAGAGTGCCAAGAGTTATTCTCAGTTTAATGGTGACTAATTGCAAATGTGTTTTCCAACTTCTGTTTTGTAAAAATTAGTGCAAAGGTCATTATGAAAAATTATTGCTATCACACTTGTATGGCTAAATATGTCTGCAATTCTGAATTGATTGTTTTTTTATAGCAGACCATCAGAAAACTATTTGAATTGTTTGTGAGGTAAACTTATCATTATCTAAGTGTAATGATGATCCCAAATTTCAAAAATATGTTTTTGAGTGTACAGCACTTCTATTAATTAATATTTTTTGTTTTTCAGATTAACTTAAATTATTTAACACCTGAATGACAAGATTAAAATAGTTTCTGTTTGATTTGTTATTGTGCAATTAATTAAGTTGTTTGGTTGGAAGGCTGCATAAATTTGAATTGCTCAATTACTTGTTCAATAACACATCGTATCGACTGAAAAGGAGTGTAGTTCTTGGTTTGGTTGCAGTTTTGTCCAGTTTTATTTTTTAAGACTTGCTTTTCATTTCATTGTTGTCCAGGTGGGATTCCCTCACTACATGTTTTCTACTTTCAACCAGGAAGACGGATTATCTATAGCATGGACTCTTCAGTGTCTATATTCACTCGATGGCAGTATAATTTTAGTTAACTTGGATGCCAATCCATTCCTCTCTTGCATTTTATTCATATCCATTCCAAGTGAACTCTCAGGACTAGGTTAAATAAATTAATTTTATTCACCCTGTTAATTTGGTCATGTGAGTAAATGGGATATATACTCGGTACTCCGTCCTGACGAAGGGTCTCGGCCTGAAACGTCGACTGCGCCTCTTCCTATAGATGCTGCTTGGCCTGCTGCGTTCACCAGCAACTTTGATGTATGTTGCTTATATACTCGGTAGCTACTTTATTAAGCACACCTGTGCACCTACTTGTTAATGCAAATATTTAATCAGCCAATCATGTGACTGCAACTCAATGCATAAAAGCATGCAGACATGGTCAAAAGTTGTTGCTCAGACCAGACGTCAGGATGGGCTACAAATATGACTTTGATCATGGAATGACTGTTGGTGCCAGACGGATTGGTTTGAGTATCTCAGAAACTGCTGATCTTCTGGGATTTTCATGCACAGAAGTTTGTAGAGTTTACAGAGAATGGTGCAGAAAACAAAAAAGATCCAGTGAGCGGCAGTTCTGTGGGTGAAAAAGGTTGTTAATGAGAGAGTTCAGAGGAGAATGGTCACACTGGTTCAAACTGACAGGAAGGTGACAGTAACTTTTCAACCACGTGTTATTACAGTGGTGTGCAGAAGAGCTTCTCTGAATGCACAAATCGAACCTTGAAGTGTATAAGACCATACCGGGTTCCACTCTTGTACCTAATAAAGTGGTCACCGTGTGTATCTTTTATTAGAGATGTTACTATTTCTTAGCTCTTGAAGTGAAGCTGAAGCAGTGCTTCCTTGTGGTGATCCATGAAAGGCTGACATCAGCTCTTTCTCAGTCCAGCATGCGTAATACAGCATAATAGGATGGCTGGTGGACTACGTAAAGCAATGCCCAAGTGACTTGTGTAATTTCTTTTTGTTTTATTGTGAGGGAGGAGATGAGGAGGTCATTGGAAGCCTTAAATGGTACCTCAGTTTGATTATCCCTGGTGTATTGCAATGAAGTGAGTAGTTATCTGAAAATTGGACCCGAGGTATGTAATATTGTTCATTAGAAAATCCATTTAAACTTGAGATTTCAGATTCTTTTTTTTTTCAAATCTTTTTATTATATATATAGGAAAAATAACATGAGTACATCGAAGTAACAACACTTACAATGCCTCAAACAAAACATTATCTTAAAGATTGAAAACAAAATTTTGTGATAACAAAAGAAAACCTACTGAGAAGAAAAGTGAGAAAAAAAAGAGAACCCATTAGGTGTACAACCCTGGAGCCATGCGTCATACAAAGAGCTTCTAAAAATAAACATCAAACTGCCAGCAAGAAAAGAAAATATACTAAAAAAATTTACAATTAGATCGAGGAAAAATTGTATCAATTAACTCAAATGATAATAACGAGCAAATGAGCCCCATCTTTTCTCAAAATCAAATGAAGGTTCAAAGGTTCGACTTCTAATTTTCTCCAAACTAAGACATAGCATCACTTGAGAGAACCATTGTGACAAAGTGGGAGCTGATGTATCCTTCCACTTCAACAAAATGGCCCTCCTAACTATCAATGTAACAAATGCAGTAACATGTTGGTCAGACACAGAAATACCATGAATATTTTGAGAAACTGTTCCAAAAAGCACAGTTAATTTATTAGGTTGTAAATTAATTTTAAGTGCTTTAGAAATTGTTGAGAAAACCGACTTCCAGAACTTTTCCAGTATAGAACAAGACCAAAACATATGTGTCAGCGTAGCTATCTCAGTTTTACATCTATCACAATGACTATCAACATTAGGAAAGATTTTAGAAAGTCTCTCCTTTGTCTAATGATAACGATTTACAATTTTAAATTGAATCAATGAATGGCTAGCACAAATTGAAGAAGAGTTAACCAACGTCAATATCCGCATCCAATCCTCTGTCATAAAAGTCAAATTAAGTTCCTTTTCCTAATCCTGTTTAATCTTAGATAAAGGTCGCTTATCCCATTGTAATAATAAACTATAAATTCTTCCAATAGAACCCTTAATCAAAGGATTCATACTCATAATAGTATCTAACAGGTCAGCCTCCAATATGCAAGGGAAATTACTTAAATATTTTTGTAAAAAATATCTAACTTGAAGGTATTGCAGAAAGTGTGAGTATGAAAGAGAATATTTATCAATTAATTGTTCAAAGGACGTCAATCTATCTTCTTTAAATAAATCCAAAAAAGAAGTAATACCTTTATTTTTCCAAAGTAAAAAAATTGGATCACTTAAAGAAGGCTTAAAAAAGTAATTTCGGTAAATTAAACTACAAAGTTTAAATTTTTTATGATTAAAAAAATTGTGGAACTGGAGCCAAATTTGTAAAGAATACTTAATCACAGGAAACAACAGGAATTCTGCAGATGCTGGAAATTCAAGCAACATACATCAAAGTTGCTGGTGAACGCAGCAGGCCAAGCAGCATCTATAGGAAGAGGCGCAGTCGACGTTTCAGGCCGAGACCCTTCGTCAGGACTATCCTGACGAAGGGTCTCGGCCTGAAACGTCGACTGCGCTTCTTCTTAATCACAGGATATAGGTTTAAATTAACAACTTTACCTAATTGCATAAGTAAAGGAGCTCCCAATAACGAAGTTAAATAAAACTGTTTTACAACTTTCAGTTCCAGGTCTACCCAAGTTGGCCGATCACTCTTATCAACCCAGTATAACCAAAAAGACATATATCGCAGATTAACAGCCCAATAATACATTCTAAAATTAGGCAAAGCAAGACCTCCATCCTTTTTCAATTTTTGTAAATGACATTTACTAATTCTTGGTCTTTTATTATTCCAAATAAAAGATAAAATAACAGAATCAATCCGATCAAAAAACTTCCTAGTCAAAAAAACAGGAATATTCTGAAATAAATATAAAAATTTCAGTAAAACCATCATTTTAACTATATGAATATGACCAATAAGTGAAAATGTAAGTGGACTCCATCTACTAAATAAATACTTCATAGAGTCTACTAAGGGAACAAAATTAGCTTTCTAAAGATCCTTATTTTTTTTAGTAATTATAATACCTAAATATCTAAAAGAGTCTGAAACTTTAAAAGGAGTATTATCATATATAGAGACAGAATCATTTAAAGGAAACAATTCACTTTTACTAAAATTTATATTATATCCTGAAAAACCTCCAAATTCATTAAATAATTTTCGCAAGGCAGGAATGGATTCGTCAGGGATAGATATGTAAACCAATAAATCATCAGCATAAAGAGAGACGTTATGCATGGTCTCATTCACAAAGATCCCATGGATATTTTTAGTCTCATGAAGAGCAATAGCAAGGGGTTCTAATATTAAATTAAACAACAAAGGACTTAATGGACAGCCTTTCCTTGTCCCCCTTGAAAGCTGAATAAAAGGAGACCTACGATTGTTAGTGACAACAGTAGCAATAGGTGTTTTATATATCATTTTAATCCAATTATTAAAATTAATACCAAAGCCAAATTTCTCTAAAACATTGAATAAATATTTCCATTCGACTCGGTCGAATGCATTTTCAGCATCCAAAGATACAACACATTGTGGAATTTTAGAAGAGGATGAATATATAATGTTAAAGATTCTCCGAACATTTGAAAAGGAATAGCAACCCTTTATAAAGCCTGTTTGATCTTTACAAATAATTTTACTCAAAATATTCTTCAACCAATTGGCCATTATCTTTGACAAAATCTTAGCGTCAACATTCAGTAATGAAATAGGTCTATATGAAGCACAGTCAGTAGGATCTTTATCTTTTTTAAGAATTAAAGAAATAGAGGCCTCATAAAAAGTAGAGGGTAAGTCACCTTTCACAAAAGAATCCTTAAACATTTCCAACATATATGGAGAGAGTAACTTTCCTAATTTTTTATAAAATTCTACAGGATAGCCATCAAGTCCTGGGGACTTACCAGATTGCACTGAAAAAATAGCTTTATGAATTTCGGCTTCAGTAATTTCAGCATCAAGAGTTTTTTGATCCTCAGCCGAGATTTTAAGGAAAACAATCTTTCGTAAAATAGCATTCATTTTAGAGGACTGTAACGGACATTGAGATTTATATAGCTCAGCATAAAAATCTTGAAAAATCTTATTAACTTCTTCATATTCCTGAGCTAAGGTACCATCTTTCCTATGAATTTTCATGATTTGCCTTTTGGCTGCTGCCATTTTTAATTGAGATGCAAGCAGTTTATTATTTTTATCTCCAGACATATAGAATTGGCTCTTCAACTTAAGCAAATAACCTTCAATGGGATGAGTTAATAACAGGTTATATTGTGATTGAAGTTCCACCCTTTATTTAAATAAATCAGTATTGGGGAAAATTGCATAAGTATTATCTAAATCTTTAATTTGTTTTGAAATTCTATCTAATTCTGCTTTAGTTTGTTTTTTAAGTTTAACTGAATAAGAAATAATCTGACCACGAAAAAATTCTTTTATCTGGGTTTCAATGAAACTGACAAAGTCAGAGTTTTGCAATAATGTCTGAGACATGCGCCAAGGTGGGCGGGCAAGAGTGACATCATCAAATTCAAAAGACAAACTCAGAGGCCCATGATCAGATATAGCAATAGCGTCATATTCGCAAGTTTTAACACTAGGCAAGAAGCGGGGATAGATTATAATATAATCGATCCTCGAATATTTTTTATAAACATGTGAGAAGAAAGAATATTCTCTATTGTTGGGATGAAGATACCTCCACAAATCAATCAACCCAAAATCAATCAAAAAGGAATTAATAAATGACGTGGATCGATTTGGAAGTCGCTGATTGGTTGAGCTCTTATCAGTCATAGGATTTAAACAGCAATTAAAATCCCCACCCATTATGAGCATATATTCATTTAAGTCAGGCAGTAAAGCAAATACCTTTTTAAAAAAAGGATCATCTAAGTTAGGACCATACAAATTAACCAAAACAACTTTTCTGTTAACAGATTGTTCCTTTAACAATCAAAAATCTACCATTAGAATCTGATTCAATATCCTCTTGAATAAATATATTAGGTTTAATGAAAATAGACACGCCTTTTGTTTTACTCTGAGAAGTAGAGTGGAATTGCAAACCATTCCACCATCTAAAAAATCTATTTTGATCTCTTGCCCTGATATGTGTCTCTTGAGCAAAAAATTATATCAGGTTGGAATCGGTTAATAATTTTAAGTCTTCTTTCGTTTAATAGGATGATTCCAACCATGTACATTCCAACTTATTATATTAATCCGTTTGAACAGCATACGGCGATGAAGAATACAACCAAATAAAAAACACGCATGCTCCGGAACCACCCAATGGGAAAAAACTAACTCTAAGCCCACCCACCCACACCCAGAAACCCGAAAGAGGCGAGCGATCTATGATAGAATTCAAAGCTGCTGACTGCTCCGTCTGTGTTTTCTTTCCCTCCCCCCAGTTAGTAAAAAAATAGTGACCTTGTGAAAAAGACAATAAAGTCTCAGCAAAAAAAGGTATTTACATTCCATCAACTAATAAAGAAGAATGAACCAAAATAATGTTATCTGTTAGAGAGAAAAACCAGCGCCATGTTTAAGTTTAATATTAATTCCCTAAAAACGCTTTAAATTCAATTATAAAATGTTATAATAAAACAGAAAAACATATATAAAAAGCCCTATTAGTAGGAAAAAACTACCAATTAGCTACCAAGTATTAAATTAAAGGAACAAATCGCCTTATCTTCTTCCCTCAGTCATAGAATGTCCAGAGATCATTTGAACAGAGATACTTAAACCATAAATCTTTCCAAAGGAAAACCAATAATATGCAATAAAGAACAACACTCAGTCTTGTTTAATTAGTCTCTCGATGAAATATACAAGTGTCCTTCATAAATCTTCTTTGCAAAATGCAAATAAAATACAAATAGCCAAACAGCCTTTCAGATGGATCATTCAACAGCAGCGTCGGTGACAGTGGTAGGTAATGCCTGAACAAAATCCAGTGCAGCTTTTGGATCAAAAAAAGTACGAGGAGGAGAATTAGCAGGGAAAATTTTAATTCTTGTCGGGTACCTCAAAGACGGGAAAAGATTTTTATCATATGCTTGTTTCATTACGAGGGCAAATTTTGATCTTTGTTCCATTATCTCTCTTGGATAATCTTCGTAGAAGCGGAGCTTGGATTCCATAAATCTAAAAACTCTCTGTTTTCTTGCCTGTCGCATTATTTGATCCACTGTAGACATATTGTGGCGATAGGCAAATTGCATGGGTCCAGGTCCTTGCTTAGGCAGGAGTTGATTCTAGCCATAACCAACCTCTCAAAGCACTTTCGCACCGTAGATGTGATTGCTACTGGATGATAGACATTAAGGCAGCTCACCCTGCTCTACTTAGGCAGTGGTGTGATCGTTGCCCTTTGAAGCAGGTGGGTACTTAGGACTGTAACGATAAGTGATTGAAAATGTCTTTGAACACACCACCAGTTGCTTGAATTTCCAGCATCTGAAGATTTCCTCGTGACCAGTTGGTTGGCATTGGTTTTCAGAGCCCTGCCTGCAAGGGTTCACCCTCTTGAAAGACAATCTGACGTCGATCTCTGAGACAGAGGTCACAGACGTGGTCACCGGATGCTGCAGGTGTCTTCATAGCTGCAGCTTTATTCTCCCTTTCAAAGGTATTGAGCTCATCTGGTAGTGAAGCATCACTGCCATTCATGATACACACATCAAAGTTGCTGGTGAATGCAGCAGGCCAGGCAGCATCTCTAGGAAGAGGTACAGTCGACATTTCAGGCCGAGATCCTTTGTCAGGACTAACTGAAGGAAGAGTTAGTAAAAGATTTGAAAGTGGGAGGGGGAGGGATGGAACCAAGAGCTGGACAGTTGATTGGCAAAAAGGATATGAGAGGATCATGGGACAGGAGGCCCAGGGAGAAAGACAGGAGGGGGGGGACCCAGAGGATGGGCAAGGGGTATAGTCAGAGGGACAGAGGGAGAAAAAGGAGAGTGAGAGAAAGAATGTGTGTATAAAAATAAATAATGGATGGGGTACAAGGGGGAGGTGGGGCATTAGCAGAAGTTAGAGAAGTCAATGTTCATGCCATCAGACTGAAGGCTCCTTTTTTAAAGAAAGGGGCTTCCCTTCCTCCACCATCAACTCTGCTCTCAAACGCATCTCCCCCATTTCACGCACATCTGCTCTCACTCCATCCTCCCGCCACTCCACTAGGAATAGGGTTCCCCTGGTCCTCACCTACCACCCCACCAGCCTCCGGGTCCAACATATTATTCTCCGTAACTTCCGCCACCTCCAACGGGATCCCACCACTAAGCACATCTTTCCCTCCCCCCCTCCCGCTTTCTGCAGGGATTGCTCCCTACGCGACTCCCTTGTCCATTCGTCCCCCCCATCCCTCCCCACTGATCTCCCTCCTGGCACTTATCCTTGTAAGCGGAACAAGTGCTACGCATGCCCTTACACTTCCTCCCTTACCATCATTCAGGGCCCCAGACAATCCTTCCAGGTGAGGCGACATTTCACCTGTGAGTCGACTGTGGTGATATACTGCGTCCGGTGCTCCCGATGTGGCCTTCTATATATTGGCGAGACCCGACGCAGACTGGGAGACCACTTTGCTGAACACCTATGCTCTGTCCGCCAGAGAAAGCAGGATCTCCCAGTGGCCACACATTTTAATTCCACATCCCATTCCCATTCTGACACGTCTATCCACGACCTCCTCTACTGTAAAGATGAAGCCACACTCAGGTTGGAGGAACAACACCTTATATTCCGTCTGGGTAGCCTCCAACCTGATGGCATGAACATTGACTTCTCTAACTTCTGCTAATGCCCCACCTCCCCCTCGTACCCCATCCATTATTTATTTTTATACACACATTCTTTCTTTCACTCTCCTTTGTCCAGCTCTTGGCTCCATCCCTCCCCCTCCTGTCTTCTCCTATCATTTTGGATCTCCCCCTCCCCCTCCCACATTCAAATCTCTTACTAACTCTTCCTTCAGTTAGTCCTGACGAAGGGTCTTGGCCTGAAACGTTGACTGTACCTCTTTCTAGAGATGCTGCCTGGCCTGCTGCGTTCACCAGCAACTTTGATGTGTGTTGCTTGAATTTCCAGCATCTGCAGAATTCCTGTTGTCTGCCATTCATGATGTTAGGTTTCACTTTGTGGGAAGTAATGGTCTGCAAACCCTGTCAGAGTTGATGTGCATCTGATTTGGCCTCTAACCTCAATCAGAATTGTTCTTTTGCTCTTGAGATAGCCCTCCGTAAGTTGTAACTGGACTTCTTGTATAACACTGTATCACCAGTCTTGAATACCACAGATCTAGCACTCAGCAGACCACGAATCTCCTGGTTTATCCATGGCTTTTGATTCCTGTATGTAGAGTGTGTTCTTGTAGGCACTCATTCATCCACACAGATTTTAATGAAGTCAGTGACAACTGTGGCATTCAGACTTGAAAATGAATCCCTGAATACTGTCCAGTCCACTGACTCAAAGCAGTCTTGTAAGCGCTCCTCTGCCTCCCTTATCCATACCTTGTTGGTCCTGTCTACTGGCGCTATGGTCTTCAGTCTCTGCCTATACAGAGTAAGTGAGAGCTGAGTGCTAGGTGGGGACTAAAGGTGGACTAACTGCCTTGAAAAGGACGCAACATGTTTCCCCACCAGAGGTGCTACCCCTCCCTGACACCCCATACACCCATCCTCGTAGCTGTTTGCATGCACCAGCGGCTGCACCCCGGGCAACGACTTCGACAAGCCAGCTAAACCAGGTGAGGGTAGCCGACGGGTCTCAAACCCTTGGTGAGATAGGGAGATGTCTATCCCAGTATGTGAAGACAGACTCTGGCAGATTGAGTGGACGAGACCAGTGGAAGGTCCAACAGTCAAGAAGGCGGTCTCTGCAAGCGTTGTGAAACGTGTAGAGCACGACAAGACACAGAAGACATCCTGGTCATCCACTGCGCCTAGTCCCATCTCCCGCCTTGTCGACTCTTGTCTTGCCACTGGATCCAGATGGGAATTGGTAAGAGGGAGTGAGGCTGACGCTGCGCTACTCTCCCTCACTTAAATCCAAATCATGCGCTAGGCTCGACACCATCGATGGTGTCGAGGTCTTCTTCGATGACGACGATGGATGAACAATACAGAGTAAGTGATCAGACTTTCCAAAGTGTTGGTATGGGATGGCACAGTAAGTGTTCTTGTGGGTAATATGACACTGGTCCTGTGTGTTAGCTCCCTTAGTTCCACAAGTGATATGTTGGTGATAATTATTTTGAGACTTTGTCAATCTGGCCTGGTTAAAATCCCCCAAAATCTTGGGGAAGGCATCAGGTTGCGCTGTATCAATACTGTTGATTATGTTGCTCAGTTTGTCTTCTAGAGACTGTTTCTCACAGGCCTGAGGTGGAATGTACACCACTATCATGATGATGGCTGAGAACTATATGGACAGGAAAGGAATGGAGGGTTATGGGCTGAGTGCAGGTCGGTGGGACTAGGTGAGAGTAAGCGTTGGCCTATTTCTGTGCTGTAATTGTAATATGGTTATAACTCCCACGGCAGATTAATGGACTAGATATCACTAGATATACCAGGTCAGATGAGCAGGACTGGGTCAAAACCACCATGAGTTAATCATAAAGCATACTTAATTTCCTCTACCTTTAAAAGATTCAGTAGTCCTATCTTGGCTGTAAATCGTGAAGCCAGCGAGCTGTATCACTCTGTCCAGGATGGCGGAGGAATTCAAGTGCCTGAAACAAAAAACACGATAGTCCCTGATGTCCGTCTGGTACAGCAATTTTCCAGAGATTGTACGCTTGAATAGATGGCAGTGGAAGCTCATACAACCCTGCAATATTCCTCATTGAAAGACCTCACATTTTGAAAGATACTATTGAAGTGCCTGTGCTACATGGCTTCATGTAGATGGTTCACACTGAACCCTCAGTATCTATGTAGTGATGAGAGTAAATGTTTAAGGGTGCATTAAGAATATAAGAAATAAATGCACAGTTCGGCCATTTGCCTGCTTGTGCTTGTTCTATCAGTTAGTATGATCACGGCTACTAGGATCTATCTTGAATTTCTACTTTGTTCTATCAATGTAGAGAGCCTCACATTTTTCCACATTATATTCCAACTACAATTCATATAGTCTTTCTGAATCCTCAAAATCTCTTTCCATCCTCCTGACAACTCCTATTCCCAACCAGCTTTGTGTTACCAGCAAATTTATACTCGGTCTCTTCATCCAAAACATTGATGTAAAAGGTGAATGTCTAGGGCTTTAGCATTGTTTCATGTGGTGACCCAACAATTACAGGTTCCTAACCATGACTGTGGAGAAGACAAAGGAAATCATTGTGGACTTAAGAAAGGTGCAGACAAACCATCCCCCCTCTGCGAATACGTGGCTCCTCCATAGAGAGAGTTAAGTGCACCAAGTTCCTGGGAGTTCATATCACAGATAGTCTCACCTGGTTCCTTAATATCACCTCCCTGAGCAAGAAGGCACAGCAGCAACTCCACTTCTTAAGAAGATTGAGGCAAGCAAGCCTCCCCCACCTCCCCCCCCATCTTAAATCTGCTTTTCAGGGGCACCATTGAGAACGTCCTAACTAGTGCATCGCCATCTGATATGGGAGCAGTTGAACATCAGACCAGAAGTCCTTACAAAGGACTGAGAACACCTGAGAGGATCATAGGGGTCTCCCTACCATCCATCAGGGACGTTTATCAGGAGCGCTGTGTACACAGGGCCCTTAGTATTATTAAGAATCCCAACCATCCATCCAGCATCCTCTTTGACTTTCCACATCAGACAGGAGACTACGATGCATAAAAACAAGAATGGTCAGAATGAGAAACCGTTTTCTCCCCCTAGACCATTAGGCTTCTGAATACCCTGCTGCATTGTATTTGAAGTGTCACTGGTTAATCTGTTCTGCACTTTACGATATTTAATATTAATATACTTTAATTTGATATTTATGTGTTATTCTTCTGTAGATTTTATCCTTACCTTCATAAGTTCATGTGTAATATGTACTACTGTGCTTTACACCCTGGTTCGAAGAAATGTTCTGTCATTTCAATATATGTTATATACATGTATATAGCTAAATGACTTGACTTGAGCTTGAAAATACATCTGTTGATTCCATTTCTCTATTTTTTTTTGCCCATTGACCAATCTTTAATCCATACCAAATTTATTAGCTTCAGTCCTTTGTGATCTAATCTTATTTAATGGATTTATTTGTGGCATTTAATCAAACTCCAGATACTTCACATCACTGATTCCCCTTTCTTGCTTGAAAATTTTAGTTGATTGGTTGAACACAATTTCCTTTCTATAATTCCATGTTGCCTCTGCTCAGTCCTGTGATTATTTTTAATAATTTGTAGTATGTTCCTTTACTGATGTTAGGTTATCTGTATATGTCCCTATTTTTCACACTCCTTTTTAAATAGTTGGCTTGCATTTGCTACTTTCAGTCTTTGGGACTGACCTAGAATCTTTGGAATATTCAAAGATGACAAACAGCATATCATTATCTCCAACACCATCTATTCGGATATAGGCCATAATTTCCCATGGATGTAGTCATAGTCGTAGTCATACTTTATTGATCCTGGGGGAAATTGGTTTTCGTTACAGTTGCACCATAAATAATTAAATAGTAATATGTAAATTATGCCAGGAAATAAGTCCAGGACCAGCCTATTGGCTCAGGGTGTCTGACCCTCCAAGGGAGGAGTTGTAAAGTTTGATGGCCACAGGCAGGGATGACTTCCTATGATGCTCTCTGTTGCATCTCGGTGGAATGAGTCTCTGGCTGAATGTACTCCTGTGCCCAACCAGTACATTATGTAGTGGATGGGAGAGATTGTCCAAGATGGCATGCAACTTGGACAGCATCCTCTTTTCAGACACCACCGTCAGAGAGATTAGGTGCCGCCCGGCACATAAGTATCATCCCAGATCAGAGGTGACTGCCGATTGCGTTGCCTCTGATCTGGGCAGACATTTACGTGCCGGGCGGCACCTAATTAATTAGCTTGTTTATTTCGGCTTTTTTCTGAA
The DNA here is from genome assembly GCF_963921235.1 of Mobula hypostoma. Lineage (NCBI taxonomy): Eukaryota > Metazoa > Chordata > Chondrichthyes > Myliobatiformes > Myliobatidae > Mobula > Mobula hypostoma. The sequence goes on along the minus strand of NC_086119.1, from coordinate 6,730,775 downwards.
AGATGTGCTGAGTGCGTCCCAGCTACCACTGTATTCTTCGTGGATCAGTATCGGTCGGTGGCCTGGAGGTTGGGGACCACTGCACCACCCCAACCTTCGACGACTCAGCCTAACACACCATCATCAGTGTGCTCGGCGCTGTCTTCCCAATTCCGGTAAGTGATACTACACTGTACATACATTATTTCTACTTTGTATAGGCTGTGTATTTTTATGTGTTATTTGGTATGATTTGGCAGCTTCATAGCTTAAAGGTTACTGGAGAGAGTGTTTCTGCCGAGAGCGCTTGCGTGAGATTTTCGCTACGGAGAACAGTGTGGCAATGATTGTAGAAAAATAGTTCTACTTTATATAGGCTGTGTATTTATCATATCATTCCTGCTTTTACTATATGTTACCGTTATTTCAGGTTTTAAGTGTTACTTGACATGATTTGGTAGGTTATTTTTTGGGTCTGTGAATGCTCACAAATTTTTCCCATGAAAATAAATGATAATTGCTTCTTCGCTTTACGACATTCCGGCTTATGAACCGTTTCATAGGAACGCTCTACCTTCGGATGGTGGGGGAAGCCTGTATTGCAAAAATAAAGGAGCTGTTTGTGGACTACAGGAGGAATGGAAACAGGCTAATCCCTATTGATATCAATGGATCTCGGGTTGAGAGTGTGAACAGCTTTAAGTTCCTTGGCATAAACATCACTGAGGATCTTATGTGGTCTGTACATACTGGCTGCGTGATGAAAAAAGCACAACAGCGCCTCTTTCACCTCAGACAGTTGAAGAGGTTTGGTATGGGCCCCCAAGTTCTAAGAGCTTTCTATAGAAGCACAATTGAGAGCATTCTGACTGGCTGCAACACTGCCTGGTATGAGAAGTGTACTTCCCTCAATCACAGGACTCTGCAGAGAGTGGTACAAATAGCCCAGCGCATCTGTAGATGTGAACCTCCCACTATTAGGACATTTACAAAGACAGGTACGTAAAAAGGGCCCGAAGGATCATTGGGGACCCAAGTCACCCCAACCACAAACTGTTCTAGCTGCTACCATCCGGGAAACAGTACCGCAGCGTAAAAGCCAGGACCAACAGGCTGTGGGACATCTTCTTCCACCAGGCCATCAGACTGCTTAATTCATGCAGACACAACTGTATTTCTATGTTAGATTAGATTAGATTAGATTATGAGGACATGCAGTCCTCTTTTATTGTCATTTAGTAATGCATGCATTAAGAAATGATACAAGTTGTTCCTCCAGAATGATATCACAGAAACACAAGACAAACCAAGACTAAAAAAAACTGACAAAAACCACATAATTATAACATATAGTTACAACAGTGCAAGCAATACCATAATTTGATAGAAGAACAAACCATGGGCACGGGTAAAAAAAAATCTCAAAGTCTCTCGGAAGTCCCATCATCTCACGCAGACGGTTGAAGGAAGAGAACTCTTTCTGCCATGAGCTTCCAGCGCCGCAAACTTGCTGATGCAGCATCCTGGAAGCACCCGACCACAGTCCGATCTGAGTCCGTCCGAAAACACCGAGCCTCCGACCAGCTGTCCAGTACTGAGCACCATCTCTGCTGAGTGCTTTGACCCCGGCCCCGCCAATAGGCAAAGCTGGAGATTTGGGGCCTTCCCCTCCAGAGATTCTCGATCGCACAGTAGCAGCGGCAGTGAAGCAGGCATTTCAGAAGTTTCTCCAGATGTTCCTCCGTGCTTCTCACGGCTGTCTCCATCAAATCAGGATTGTGCGCGGCATCCTACTTCACAAATACGATATCAACTCAGAGTGGCTGCGCTCGCCATCTTCCCCTCCCCGTCCTCCTGTATGTACAACAGGATATTGACTATCCTGTTGTACATACTATTTATTATAAATCACTACAGAATTGCACATTGCACATTTAGAAGGAGACGCAGGATGTAAGTAATAAAGTCAAATCAATTCAATCCTTAATTACTCTAAATCTGTTCTTCCCTATTTCTAGATTATCTGTATCTTTCATGAAGGTAAACACAAAATATTTGTTTAATTTGTCGTTTGTTTTCATAGTACCTAAACATTTTCCTGTCCCAGCCTGTGAAGCACTACCATTAAATTCAGCTAATCTTTTTTTTCTATCTATTGAGATTTTTAAGGTCTTTATATTCTTTGCAAGATTACCTTTGTATTCTGCCTATATTGTTTCTCCTTTGCTGAATTCTGGATTTTTCAAAGTCCCTGATTTACTGCATGTTTGCCTAAATCTAATACAGTTTTAACTCCTTGTTGCCATAGCTTCAGCACATCCATTATTCCATTATTTAAAAAGAGAACAAGGGGTAATCCTGGAAACTATATACCAGTGAGCCTCACATCAGTGGTAGGGAAGTTACTGAAGAGAATTGTTACGAATAGGATTTATGAACATTTGGATAGCCATAGCCTAATTAGGTAGAGCCAGCATGTCTTTGCGAGGGACAAGTTGTGTCTTACTAACTTGATTGAGTTTCTTGATGAGATGACAAGGGTGATTAATGGAGGTATAGCTGTGGATTTGGTCTGCGTGGATTTTAATAAGGCGTTTGACGATGTCCCTCATGCAAGGCCCACTCAGAAGATACATGGGATCCATGGTGAATTGGCCATTTGGGTTCAGAACTGGTTTGCGCATAGAAGTCAGAGGATAGTGGTTGAAGGGACTTATTTAGCTGGGGGGTCTGTGATTAGTGATGTTCCACAGGGATCTGTACAGGGACCTCTTCTGTTTGTGATTCAAATATTTGAAGTACATTTATTATTAGTGTTATGAACCAGCAGTAATAGATATGAATTTGAGTCAAGTTTTTTTTATAAAATAAACAACGACCTTTATTAACTTCTGCTCAAAAACATAGAAAAATAAACAAACGACTAAGTTAAACGGAAGTTGACGGTGTTATGTGTCTATAGTTATCAAGCAGTTGAACTTAAAGACAATTCTTAACAGATCTTACTTAAGCACAGTCTTAAGGTGGTAGTTTAATAAGTCCATGTGATTTATACAGTCATTAAGGAGAGACTTCCCTGAAACGATGAATCCTTTGAAGTAATGATGAATCTGCCGATCACAGCCGAGCGATGCCTTGTCCGAAGAAATCACGAAGAAATAAAGTGTCCTAAAGGAACTGACCTTTTGGCTGGAGGGTATTTGCTGCACAAATCTTCCCGACCTTGCAAAAGTTTAACTCAAATGTGCATGCCACAATTCCCAAATGAAAATTCAAAAAGGTTGATCATTCCCAAGACACCGAACGACGTTAACTTTACCCAATCCTTTGGGTTCGGATAACGCTGATAATGTCTTCACTTTCCGATACTGGACTGTAAGGAGAAAATAAACATGTAACAAACAAAACCAGTTGTGTCTCAAAAACATCCAACCGGCAACAACAACATTGCACCAAAAATAAAAATGAGAGCTGCGTCACAGTGGTGGGCTTTTCTTTTATACCATGCCATCACATGACATCACCTCACCCCGCTATCATGAGACAATTACATCATGCCCATCACGAGATAATGACATAATGCTCACAAGTTAGTTACATCAAGCTCACAAGATAATTACATCATGCTCACGGGATGTGTAACATTAGAGTATGTATACAGAATACAACTCTGAGATTCATCCTCCCGCAGGCAGCTACAAAACAAACACCATGGAACCTGTTCAAGAAAACATCAAAAACCGAACGCGGGAAAAAAGATCAAATTGCACAAACGGCAAGCAACACATACAATATCAAATATCAAACCAGGACACCAGTAGCAGTCAGTTTAATTCAGTTCAGTGCCTCGCTGCTAGCCCACTGCAGTTCGCAGGGCCATTTTTCACCAAAGCGCCCCAGTCTGCATTGATCGCCCTGATCAAACTGCTCAAAACCAGCAAAAAAAAAGAGTAAACAACAGGAATTCTGCAGATGCTGGAAATTCAAGCAACACACATCAAAGTTGCTGGTGAACGCAGCAGGCCAGGCAGCATCTCTAGGAAGAGGTGCAGTCGACGTTTCAGGCCGAGACCCTTCATCAAAATGTATATCATAGGTTTCAGTTGCATGCAGCTCAGTAATTGAATCATATTTGAAAGAAGAAGTAGTAAAATAAATAGTGAACTGTCTGCAGAATATCACTATTGGTTTCATTGTTTGCTGGGACCATCTATATATATGAATGACCTGGAAGAAAATGCAGATGGGCAAGTTAATCAGTTTGAAGATGATACGAAGATTGGTGGTGGTGTGGATAGCGTGGAGACTGGCAGAGAATATAACGGGATATAGATTAGTTGCAGGTATGGCAGATAGAGGTTAACCTGGCCAAATGTGAAGCGCTGCACCTTGGTAGGTCAAATGCAAAGAGACAGTACACTGTTAAAGGACAAAATTCTTAAAATTATTGATGACCAGATGGATCTTGGGATCCAAGTTTATAGCTCCCTGCAAGTGGCTACACAGGTTGATAAGCTGGTTAAGAAGCATGTGGCATGCTTGCCTTTATCTGTTGAGGCATTGAGTTCAATAGTCAGGAAGTTATTTTGCAGCTTTATAAGATTCTAGTTAGGTCGCATCTGGAGTGTTGCTGCTGTTGACCACAACAAGATCAGTAAATGCTAACCTAGCCAGTGGCACAGATTCTGAAATGTTGATACCTAAATACAAATAGGTTTAAAATGATAAAAATACTGCTCTGACTTGTCAAATTAGGTATTTTAAGGTGGTATTTTAGTCTTTTAATTTAAGGGATAGTATTTGTAACTGCCATTAGTAACTAACCTAATACTTAAAATCTTGTTAATAATATGCCTAAGGTATGAGCTACATAGCTTCCTTTTGTGCTGTAACAACTTTAATGGTAAAGAAATCACTTGAGTATGCTGCCATTTTGTTTGCAGGACATAAGCATCAGGTTGGTTTTTAGATGTTTTTGTTGGCAACCATATCAGTCAATTTGGCTATTGGCAATTACAGTTACGGTAGTTAATTATGGTGGCTAGTCAAAACAATTAACTTCATTCTATGAACTGTCAGGTTTAGCATGACATATCAGTAGACTTGAGCATAATTGCTTACTGTCGTAATTCTGTTTGAGGTCAGTGCACATTATTGTGACATAGACATATAACTGGAGCTCAAATTTAATACTAGATTGTGATTTTATTTCAGTTTTGCTTTTCTTCAAATCAACTATATGCTATTTGTAAGGTTTGCAAGAATTTCTTTTTCTAGCATTTATTAAGACAGTTTAATGTTCAATTGGGTAAATCTTAGATTTTAAACAGGTGAATATATGTACTTTATGAATAATATTAAATATTTCAAGGGAAATCATCTTAAATGAGATAACCGTTGACAATGTGAAATTTACAACAAAAATAATATAGTTACAAAATAGAAAATACACCAGCAAAGAGGAAAAATAGGTTTATTAATTTAAGTGGGCACATCTTTAGGCCTGAGAAATGGAAGATGGATATTCCCTTTCTCGGAGACTGGAAAACAATGGATAAAGGAGATGAAAACAGGAACTGCTGGGCACACGCGGGAAGTCAGACAGAATATATGAAAATTGAAAATTAATTTTTTTGGTTAAAGACCTTCATCAGAACTTGGAAAACTAAAAGCTGCAGTGGTGAATAGGGATGAGTAAGACAAAGGAAATATATCCAATAGGATGAGATCAGAGTTGTTTTGGGAACCCGCTGTTGATTAAAATAATCTGGTTGATAAGTTAATCGAGGCAGTTAGAACTAACTAAACAAAGACAAAGCTGGGAGGTAAGGGCAGTAGAGAGGAAAAGCACAAACAAAGACCTTATGAACATCCTAGCATCACTTTATGGACATGTAATCAATCTATGTATTTATTATGTGTTTTATTATTACTATTGCGTTCTTTATCTTTTGTGTTATTTTGTGCTGCATCGGATCCAAAGTAACAATTATCTTTTTCTCCTTACGCTTGTGTACAGGAAATGACATTAAACAGTCTTGAATATTGAATCTTAAAAGCTGTGAAATACTGAGCTGTAGGGACTGCTAAGCATGTCAGGTGTTAGAATGGAAAGAAAATAGCTTGTTTCATTAGGCAATGAGGTGTCCTGATACAAGCAGAGAGAGAAACAAGCCGAATGAATGAGAGATGCTGACAGGAAAAGGCCTTTTGAATTTCAGACCAAATGGATCCAGCATGCCAAATAGTGATCATTGAATATTACAGAATTTGATTAAAGCTTTGGAGGGACTCTATGGTAAACCATTACGAGTGATGGAGCAATAGTTGTGAATGGAACTTTGGATTTTAGTAAAAAGGTAAACAACTTTTATTGGGTTTCCAAATTTATGAAACCCCTGCCTATGCAGCAAATATAACATGATTGTAGTGTTTAATGTAACATACATAGTATGATTGTTCTGGATCTTGGCAATGGTATAGATACTAAATACAATTTATGTCTGCTGTGCTAGTTTCTATATAGTATACTCATTTCCCTTATGGTTTAAATTAGAATTTGGTTGACACTCAGTATTTTCAATTAGAACAAATAATTGGAATTTTCTACGAAGTACTCATAGTTTGATGGAGGAATATGAGAGAACCTCCAAAGGAAAGTTTGATGTTAAGGAGAATTTTTAAAAATCAACTGAATTCAACTGCACTTAAATTTGCATAATCTTTACCTCTCTCGTTGTGATGTTGTTCTTTAACTGTCATATTTAATGTTACAGTATTTATAAAGATTAACATGCTTGGACTATTCCAGAACTGAACATTTCCTCTTGTAGTTTTTCGTTTTGTTAATAAACTGCTTGGATTCGAAGCTTGTAACATTGGCTGCAAATCAAAGCTCTTGAAGGCTGTTTCAAACTGAGCATGTTTAGTTTAGCCTTAAAATGTAAGCCACACCTAGTTAGTTGGAATGTGATTTTTTTTCCATTTTGTAGCTATTTTTAAATTAGTGTCATTTTTCTATTAAGTTGGTGGTTTCTGAAAGCTAGAAGATTGTATTTCAGGGCCAACCTCTGTTGTGTTCTTTGTTCAATATCCTTTGTTAAAATTTCCCATTAGTAACACACTGAAGCTCTGGATTGCAGCCAGTACAAATGGCCAAAGGTTGATGAGTGGTGCAGTAATAACTAGGTGGTAGCATTCATAAAGGAATCAGTCACCTCTACAATTTCACGTTAAGTATTTTCCGAAGAAAGATTTAACCCTTTGATATAAACTTGAATGTACATATATGGCTACTTTTCAAATTAGTTACAAAAATAAAAATGGTAGGTTTCACCCAGAACTGCTACAGGTCTGCCGTGTAATTTTTCAACAGACAGATCTACTCCATGTTTCAATTTTTGATTTGTTATCGTATCAGTATCTGGTACTATTGATCTGGTGTCTGTGATTTGATTGGGAGAAGTGCACAGATGCAGTAGCTCATCATCACGCAAGGCCACTGAGAAGATTTAAAAAGTGAGGAGTTTGTTTCATTAAGAGATTCAATTGGGAGAAGTGTGCAGACACAGTAGCTCGTCATTGTGCAAGGACACTAAGAAGGTTCCAGAATGAAAGGGAGACTCTGCCTAGTGGAACATTCTTCGAAGGAGCAGTTGCTGGAGCAACATGAGTCAGAGTAGTAGGGCTTCGGCTCATTGGGGCTTCAACGAGGACGGGCCTAGGCGAAGTAAAGAAGTAAGTTACTTTCGTATCTCTTTTTTCCTCTAACTTAAGAATAGTGGGCGACTGCAAAGTCAGTTCTCTGCTCTGGGTGTCAGATGTGGGATATCCAGGAGACTTCCAGCCTCCCTAATGGTCACATCTGCGCCAGGTGCATCGAGCTGCAGCTCCTTAGAGACTGAGTTAGGGAACTGAAGCTGCAGCTTGATGACCCTCAGCTTAACCTTCAGCACCTTCAGTTTTAAGGTGCTTGGAAGTAGGTACAGAGGGGCACTCACAACACACTGGAGGAACTCAGGAGGTCGGGCAGCATCCGTGGAAATGATCAGTTCAATGTTTCCATGGAGGCTGCCCGACCTGCTGAGTTCCTCCAGCGTGTTGTGAGTGTTGCTTTGACCCCAGCATCTGCAGAGTATTTTGTGTTTAGGTACAGAGGGGATGTCATGGGTAAGTTTTTCACACAGAGAGTGGTGGTGCATGAAGTGCACTGTCGGCGACGATGATGGAGGCAGATACAATAGGCTCTTTTAAGAGACCCTTAGCTAGGTACATGAAACTTAGAAAAATAGAGGGCTATGCGCTAAGGTAATTCTGGGCAGTCTCTAGAGTAGGTTATATGGTTGGCACAACATTGTGGGCTGAAGGGTCTGTAATGTGCTGTAGATTTCTATGTTCTATATTCTGAAATATAAGAAGGTGAACTTGTAAATCTATTTATTTCCACTGTAAAAACTATTGGGAAAGTAGGGAGCAATTGTTCACTTAATTAACTCAATAGGACATGACAAAATTAATGCACTGGACATTGCAAATGAATGGTCATTAATAATGTTCCAGCTGTAGTACTGGAAACCTGCAGCTTGAACTGGCTGATGCTCTAACTATTTTGTTTGGTACGTTTTCAGCTCATTTATTCAGCAATGTGGAAGAATGCCCATCCATGTCCTATCCACAAAAAGCAGGGGATCCAACTCAGCAATTGTTAGAAGCACAGATTCTGTAAATTTGGAGTGAAACAGTAAATGCTGAAAGCACTCAGCAGGTTAGGCACCATTTGTGAAAAGGTAAACAAATTTGGAGTTTCAGGTTGAAGACCCCTCATCTGCTTCTTTTGCAGTTATTGCCTGACCTTCTGTGTGTTTTCTAAATGTTCTGATTTTATTACAGTAAACCACAATGCCTTCACAAAACATCCATTCATCAACAAACTGAAGGAATGAATTGCAGGGACTACTAAATTCCAGATTTATTTCATCCTTGGATTCTGGAGTTAAATTGAGCATGACTGCCCTTGTCATAATACCTCTTGGGGAAGCCTGCTAAAACTGAAGTTATCTGAGAGGGTGGGATCACTCAAAGACAAAAGAGTGACTTTGCGTGGAGCCAGTAAAAGTGTGTGAAGTCCTTAATGAGCACTTTGGTTTGGTATTCACCAAGGTAAGAGACCTGGAGGATAGTGAGATTATGAAGGGGTATGTTGATATTCTTGAACATGTTGATGTTAAGATGAAGGAAATGTTGGGTATCCTGAAAGACATTAAGGTGAATGTCCCCAGGGCTTCGTGGGATCTATCCCAGCCTATTCAGGGAAGCAAAGGAGGAGGTTGTTGAGTCCTTGATCTCTATATCCTCTTTAACTATGGAGAAAGTCTAAATACCAGAGAATAACCAGTGTTTACACTGGAGAAACTCAGCAGGCCAGGCAACCTCTGTGGAAAAGAGTAAACAATCAATGTTTTGGACTGAGACCCTTCATCAGGACTGGAAAAAAGGATGAGAAGTCATCTTGAGAAAAAGATGAGATGGATTTCTCTTTTTTTCAAGTTCCAATGAAGGGTTTTGGCCCGAAATGTCAACTGTTTATTCTTTTTCTGCTCTGGCCTGCTGAGTTCCTCCAGCATTTTGTGTGTGTTGTTTGGATTTCCAGCATCCACAGATTTGTTCGTGAACAACCAATGTCCCTTTGAATGTGACTCTAGTAATAGTTAGCATAGCTTTGTGCAAGGGCAGTCCTACTTCGCAAATTTGATGGCGTTTTCTAAATAAGAGAGGCAGATGATATAATTATTGAGGGAAGGTCACTGGATGTTCTCTACATGGACCTTAGGAAACATTTAACAAAGTTCCTCATGGTAAGGTTGACCAGAAGGCTAAGTCACTTGAGATCCACGGTGAATTGGTAAATATGGATCTAAAAATCGCTAAGGAAAACACCGGATACTGGTTGAGGGGAGTTTTGTGTTCTGGAGTTCTATGGCCCTTAATAATATTCAGTATTATAATAATATATATTAATGATCTAAATGAAAAGCTACATGGTCTGATTAATAAGTTGTGAGGTGACCTGAAATTTGGGAGAGTTGTAGGTAGTGAAGGAAGTTGTCAAAAAATGCAGCATGGTGTAGTTCAATTATAATTTTGGATGCAGAAATGGCAGCAGAGTTTAATCCAGACAAGTGTGAAGTGTTGCATTTTCGGAGCTCAAATACAAGAAATTAAAATACAATAACTGGCCGGCGGAGACAATGTGGACCTAAGGGTCTGTTCCTGTGTTGTATCTTTCTAATATCACAGCAGGATTTTAATGATTCAATTGAAAGGCCCAACACCTCCTTCACTGGATGTATTGTTTTGGGTAATGACCAGAATACCAGTAGCTGTACCATCTTGTGCTCATTCCCCTACTAAAAAATAAGGTATGGAGATTGAAATAGCAAGAAACAGAAAAGATGCTTGGTGAAAACATTCTTGGTCTTGGCTTAGGAATATTTTTCTAGTTTGATTTCATGTGCCATTTGGTTTAAATAGCCTATGCAAACTATCAGCATAACTTCTGCATGGAAAGTTTGTCATGACCTAAGGATTATTTAATCAGACTACTGCTCAGTGCAGATTGCTTGTGAGTCAATTCTGCACTTTCAGAAAAGATTCTTATTACTCCCTTATTTATTTTTACATCTCAGACCTCTGTACTAGAATTGTTGCTCATAACATATATTAATGACAGCAGAAAAGAATATTCTTCCAAAGAAGAGCCTTTGACTCTCCCTCTCTCTGCACAGAGTATCGAGCAGAAGCTGTCCATAGAAGTAAAAGCTGCCTGAATCTCAACTGGTGATGATTTTGCAATACCTGGCACACACAATTCAGTTTATAGAATTGCTAGCTTATCTCAGCCTAACTATCCATGCTAAAGTTTTCTCCATATTCACTCCATTTCTTTCTTTTGGTCCTAACACTGAATGCACACCCATGTGAGGGCCTCATAAATGGTGTGGAACTGCAGGAATCAGCAGGTCCTTGCAAGCTGGTCATGCACCAAAACCACAAGATGAAAAAAATTCTTGCTCTACAGAAAAAAAAATTGAAGTGAATTAATGCAACAGGCTGAGTTCAGCTCACTAATACAATAGAGTTTGCATTAATGAAAACTCCCAAGCTAAAGTAAATACTTTCCAAATCCAGTTAGCTTTCAACATGCTTTTCCTTGAAACTTCCTGCACCATTTATTCAAATAACACTGCTGCACATGAGAATTGCAAGCATATTAGCAAGCCTTGTGTGCAACTATACATCACCTCCACCCTTGAAATCAGAAAAATGAAGATTACTTGCCATCTGGTTATTCTTAAAAACAAAAACAGTCTACTTATGCACTGTATATACTGTTAATTAATGAATTAATAAGACCATAAGACATAGGAGCAGAATTAGGCCATTCAGCCCATTGAATCTGTTCTGCCATTCCATAATTTATTATCTGATTTATTATCCTTCTCGACCCTTGACCTCATTCTCTTGATTTCTCCCCATAACCTTTGATACCCTGACCTATCAAGAACCTATCAACCTCTGCTTTAAATATACCCAATGACTTGGCCTCCATAGCTGTCTGTAGTAATGAATTCCACTGATTTGCAACCCTCTGGCTAAAGAAATTCCTCTTCATCTCTGTTCTGAGGCTGTGTCCTCTGGTCCAAGACCCACCCACTATGAGAAGCATCCTCACCACATCTACTCTATCTAGGCCTTTCAATATTTGAATGTAATCTTGTCATTCTAATGTCTGTATGTCAATATTGAACTTTGGTATGTTGTAATAGCAACTGAAGTATTCGGATGTCTTTTGTGTCCTTAATAAAGCTGAAACTAATGTACCATGTTTTGAGCCTATGTATATTGTTTAGAAATCAATTTGACGGTCTGTGAGATAGTAAAGGCAAAACCTAGTAGTAGGACAAAAAAGCAGGTTTTAAAAATGTATTCCTTTCAATTTAATGCTCTTTACCAAAATCTTGGATGACTGTATTTTCAAACTATATAATTTGCTTATATTGTATTTTTATTTATAATATTGGTTTTGAGTGGAAGCAACTAAAAGTAGCATTTGAAATAATAGTTTGATTCACTTTTTACAGTTTATCTTAGTTTACAGATTTTTTAATATTTACTTTCTCTTTACAGTTGCATCATAATAATTAACACATGTACCAGGATTACAAAATTTGGTAAAATTGAGCAACAACATAAAATCTTGATAAAGTGGTTTCAGTTTGTGATTCATTGGTAAATGTTAGGGGCAGAAAAAAAGTAGTTGATGGTTTAAACATTTGATTAAGGTTTATATGTAATGCCCAGTTTACAATTTGCCACTGAAATATTTGCCAACTTTAATTATATTTTAAACTTGTAGTAAGGTATTTGAAGAAAGTTATGCATTGTAGAAAATCACAGGGCAATCAGCTGTTTACCAATATTTTGTGTGTTTCAATGTATGTGTAAACTACTTGATCAGTGTCCCATAAGATGGACTCCTGACTTCAGAAATCTACCATATCGTGACCTTGCACCTTATTGTCTGCCTGTACTACAGCCAGGTGTTTCTCTAGATAACAATTAATCTTTTAGAGAGTAAAAGGAAACTGAATTAGAAACAATTAATCCATCATTTGTCCAAATGGAATACATGATTTTAGAGCAAAACTCAAACTGCTGGAGGAATTCAGTGGGTCAGGCAGCATCTGTGGGGGAGAGGAATTGCTGATGTTTTGTATCGAGACCCTGTATCAGGTCTGAGAATTGAGAAGGAAGATGGCTAGTATTTAAGGAAGTTGGAATGGATTCATGGAGGCCTGTAGGTGATAGGTGGACCAGAGATGGGTGAAGGTTGAAGCTGTGTCAAAGAGCGGAGAAGTAGAAATGGGAGACAGAGGCAAGTGGGTAATAGGTGGGAGCTAGAGATTCCAGCATCTACAGTCTCTTGTGTCTCCATGAATTTAGAAGAAGTATAATCTGCGGCAGAGCTGGTTAGAAAATTGCGCACACATTCAATACATTTGAATAATGTCATTGTCCAGGATTCCCTAAAGGTTCATTTGCAAGTTGAGTTGGTGATAAGGAAGGCAAATGCAATATTAGCATTCATTTTGAGAGGACTAAAATATAAAAGCAAGGATGTAATGCTAAGGCTTTATATGGCATTGATCAGTCCGCACTTGGAGTATTGTGAGCAGTTTTAGGCCCTTATCTGCGAAAAGATGTGTCACTGTTGGAGATAATCCAGAGGAGGACCAGTCCTATCTTTCTCCATGACTTTCTTGAAACTGATTTGGTCACAGGTCCCAATGTGTCCTTCCATTTGACTCATTCCATCAAAGTAATCTCAGCCTTTTTTTTAAATTTCAAGGTTCTACGTTATTCTCTTGCTGGATGTTTCTCTACCCCCCCCCCCCCGATCAGTTGTGAAAACCCCACCCCCCTTCCACTTGCCTCCACCTCTGCTCTGAGGGAAGCACAAGTAACTCAAACCATTGAGCTGTCAGTCTTGCCTATACCTCAACCTTGTTTCCATAATAATTAATTTCACAATATATATCAGTGATAATAAACCTGGTTTTGATAATATCACAATCCCCTGTGCCAGTTCATGTTCTGAGCTCATTTGCCTTATTTTTGAGGCATCTTACATTAAAGTAAATGCGGTTTAACCCATCAGACCTTCCACGCTGCCTATAATGCTCCTGCTTAGCCAACCTTCTAGATTTGCTTACTTTAACCTCAATATTTGTTTCACCTTTGTCATTTAATACACTACTAATTTTCTCCCCCTGCCAGATTAAATGAAACCCTCCTGAGTAGCACAAGCAAACCTCCCCACAAAGATATTAGTCTACCGTAAGTTCAGATGCAACCCATCCCTCTTGTTCAGGGAATGTCTTTCGGAGAAAACATCACAACAGTTCAAGAAGCTGAAGTCTTTCTGCCTGCAAAAAGTGTAGACAACACAGTCAATTGCTTTATCCTCTGATTCCTACCCCTCAAGCTCTCATCTTGAATCAAAATTGTTTATGTTAGTTTTATGTGTGAAATGTATTGCAATGTAATACTTTGTGGATTTACTGTAACCAGATTGCTATTAGCTGTTTCTGCTCAGGTTTGTCTTAGATAACTTATTACTTGCATGATGGGTTAAAGAATTTGTTGTATGGGATTCAGTTTACTCAGCATTTCTGAGTACCCCTCATATTTATAGCTCAGCTTGATGTCTGGTATGTTAGATTTGTTTTCTTGATTAGCTTTCTAAAAAAAAATGATAAATTTGCCATGGGCGACCGTTAATGTGCAACTCTAGCTTTTTTTCATTTCCTGCTTTGACAACTATGAATTTCTGTTGTAATTAGTCACCTGAAATAAGTAATAACACGCAAAAAGCTTAGGGTACAAGATCTTAGGCTAACTTTATCTAGTGCATATTAAGATTGTGTAGGATGCTGGCAGTCATTAAAACTACAAAACTCACCCATTTGCTCTTGGATTACTTGATATTTAAACATGCTGTTTATTTAAACTTGCTGTGCTGCCAGTGCTAGAAGTCCACATTTGTAGTTTGTGATCTTGCTGAGACTACACACATTTCATGCATGATTACCTTTAAAACAAAACTTTGTATATTGAGAAGTTCTATTTAAAGTAATGCCATAGTTAACTTTTCTGCATTAATTTGTGGTAGCTTGGTCTAAATTACAATATCTTTACAAAATGTATTTCTGTACATTGTGTAATTAACAGCAAGCTGCACAGAATCGTAATCTTTCAGTTAGGCAGCATTAGGCAGTATGAGTCATTATCAGTTTAAGGTTTTAATTTCAGATTTTGATTTTGATTTACCTAGATTTTCAATGCCTTTAGGTATAAATTCTTAAGATTTCTTTGGTGGTTATTGGATTTTCATATCTGATACCAAACCTCCTGTATGGTATCCTCCGAATGGTTTACACACAGACCATTGCTTCTGATGTAGGTGTTACCAGTTATTGAGAGCTCATTATTTTGCTGAAGAACATTGCAGGAAATTATTATTATTATTTGCACAGTAGTCAGTTGCACAGAGGCCCCATGATTTTAAATGGGTACAGTGGTTTATTACTTCCACATGTGCCAAGGTACAGTGAAAAACTTGTCTTGCATACTGTTAGTATAGATCAATTCACTAACAGTATTTTGAGGTGGTACAATGTGTAAAGCATTAACAGTGTAGAATCAGGTAGAGAAAATACAGTGCTGATAGACAATAAGGTGCAAGATCCTAGCAAGGTAGATTGTGATTTCATTGGGGAATATAAATTGATATGAAGAACAGTAATCCAGGGGATTGAATTTATGATCTTAAGAACCCAGTATCAAAAAAGGCTATTGACAAATAAATGGCATGTTTGAGTGTGACATAGAGCTAGCTATCTATATGTAACTTTAATAATGAATTACATCTTCAACCCCTAAAAAGACAGTTCTCATTCTGTCCCTATGTTATTTCCAAACCAACCATTCATGACGTTGCAAATATAATGTTAGCGACTTGAATGATAGGACCAGTTATAATATATCCAGTCTCAGTTATAATATATCCATTCTTACTGATGAACCCAAGAAAACCCAGTTTGGGTTTTCAAGAGGATGCAGAGAGACTTTGGAGGGCAGCGACAGGTTAAGTAAATGAGCATGGATATGGCAGATGGAATATGATTTGGAAAACTGTGAGGTTATGCATTGGTGAGTATGTTTCAAATAGAGATAAATTTAAAAGGTGTTCAGAAAGGCTGCGTTTCCTCAAATACATGTGATCTGCAGCAAATTGGATGTTTGGATTCAGAACTGGCTTGCGCATAGACGACAGAGGGTAGTGGTTGAAGGGACCTATTTGAGCTGGAGGTCTGTAATTAGTGGAATTCTGCAGGGATCTGTGCTGGGACCTCTGCTTTTTATGATGTATATAAATGACCTGGATGAAAATGTAGATGAGTGGGTTAGTAAACTTGCAGATCTTGCACCAAGATTGGTGGGGTTGTGGATAGTGTAGAAAACTGGCAAAGAATACAGCACAATATAGATCAGTTGCAGATATGGGCTGAGAAATGACAGATGGAATTTAACCCAGATAAATGTGAGGTGTTGCTCCTTGGTTGGGCAAATGCAAGGAGACAGTACACTGTTAAGGGCAAGGTTCTTAACAGTGTTGCTGAGCAGAGAGATCTTGGGCTCCTTGAAAGTGGCTACACAGGTTGATAGGATGGTTAAGAAGGCTTATGGGATGCTTATTTTTATTAGTCGAGGCATTGAGTTCAAAAGTTAGGAGGTTATGTTGCAACTTTAAAAAGTCTGGTTAGGCAACATCTGAAGTATTGCTTATAGTTCAGGTCGCTCGACTATAGGAAGAATGTTGAGGCTTTGGAGAGGGTGCAGAAGAGGTTTACCAGAATGCTGCCTGGTTTAGAGGGCATGTGCTATCATGAGAGGCTGGATAAATTTGGCTTATTTTCTATGGAGCATTAGAAGCTGAGAGGAGATCTGATAGAGGTTTACAAGATTATGAGAGGCATAAATAGAATGAACAGAGAGTTTCTGTTTCCCAGGTATGAAATGTCTAATACCAGAGGCCATATATTGAAGGTGAGAGGGGATAGTTTTCTAAGGGGATGTGAGGGGTAAGTTTTTTTTACTCAGAGTTGTTGATGCCTGGAGTGTGCTGCCTGGTATGGTGGTAGAGGCAAATATAGAGGCTTTTAAGAAACATTTGGTTAGGCACATGTATGTAAAGAAGATGGAGGGATATGGATATGGTGCAGGTAGGAGAGATTAATGTTTGGGTATTTTGATTTTTTTTTTGCTGGTTCAGCACAACATTGTGGGCCAAATGGCTTGTTCCTGTGCTGTATTCTTCTATGTTCTACAATCGCAGCAAGTAATTTGGAAAGCAAGTATTTCAAAAGGAGTTTTATTTAAGGTTAAAGCTCTATTGCACCAGTGAGATCTATAGGAACCGATGAAACCACTACTGTTTTGTACAAGTCTGGTGTCTTCCTATGAATGATAGAGTCGTGATTGAGAGAGAGAGACTTGCAATTGGAAGGATTCACCAGATTGATATCAGGGATTATGGGCTTCAGATTGGTGTGTCTGATTTTACTGAAAATTACAACATTATGAGGCTCAACAGGGTAGATGCCGTTGGTGTTTCCCAGCGACTGCAGTATCAAAACTGAGAACTGAAATAAGAAATTGCTTGACCTAAAGAATAATGAATCTTTAGAATTATCTAACATTCCAGAGGAATGTGGGCACCCAATTCAAAACAGAGATTGATAAATTTTTCAATATTAAGAGAATATGTGCAGGAAAGTGGTACTGTACTGAGGTAAAAGATCAGTTGTAGGCCTTTTAAATGACGAAGTTGGCAAAAGTCACTAAATGGACTCATTTTTTAAATCTATTACTATTTTGTAGTGCACAGATTTGTGCTGTAGTCGCATGTCAAAAGGATTGGGTTGACGCCATTGAAATTCAAGGTTTGCTGACTGCATGAGTTTCAAATTCTACTGAAATACTTTGACACTCCACTGGTCATGGTCTTTTCGGTCCCATACTAAGCAGATGCGGATGAATAGGTTTGGTGGTCTTGGGCCACTTGATCCTTGAATTGGGCAGCAAGGCATTGTGCCACACTAGCTCTACTTCCAGAGGACCCTGACAGGAGGCATAGCTGGAGGCGAAACCTTAACTCCTGACAAGGATTTGTAAGTGCTTTCAAATGTATCTGACAGACATTCATATAAAAAGTGTATTAAATGACTAAATTAAAAGAAATTAATTGAAAAAATGCATTGGAATCTGTCACTTAGTTTATCATTAACCTTTGGTTAGACATATTGTAAATTGAAATTTGTTTACTAGCAAGTGACAATTCCCTTCAGAACAATGAACCACCTACTTGATATGGTCCATTGATAGGCTGAAGGGAGATTTTTCTGTTAACTTATGGCATCTTGCTTTCTATAAGAAGAAAGTTTGCATTAAAGAAAAACTTATCTATAACTGAAAAAATATTGCATTTTTGTAGCATATTTTAAGCCTAAAGTCATCGAGAACATTTTTTTGACCACTGACACTTTTTATATGTACTAATTGTTATGTTGGAAGACAGATCAGGTGCTTTAATTTCTGTCAGTATAACTCAGCACTTGTAATTTAATGATTCTAGTGATCTTTGACAAGATGCCACGCTTGAGGCTGCTTCACAGGTTAAGAGCCCATTGCATTACAGAAAAGATACTGGATAGAGCATTGGCTGGTTGGAAGGATGCAAAGAGTGGGAGTAAAGGCGATCATTTCTGCTTGGCTGCTGGTGACTAGTGATGTTCCAGAGAGCTCTGTGTTGAGACTAATTCTTCTTACATTATATGTCAATGATTTGGATGGTGGAGTTGATGGCATTGTTGCAAAGTTTCTGGACAATATGAAGATAGGTAGAGGGGCGTGTAGTTCTGAGGAAGAAGAGAAGCTACAGAAGAACTTAGATTAGCAGAATGGGAAAAGAAATGGCAGATGGAATACAGTGTTGGGAAGTGTATGGTCATGCACTTTGGTAGAAGAAATGAAATTGTTGACTATTTTCTAAATGGAGAGAAAATTCCAAATTCTGAGGTGCAAAGGACTTTGGAGTCCTCGTGCAGGATTCCCTAAAGTTAATTTGCAAGATGAGTCAGTGATGAGAAAGGCAAATGCAATGTTAGCATTCATTTTGCGAGGACTAGAATACATAAGCAAGGATATAATGTGGAAACTTTATAAGGCACTGGCGGGTCTTACTCAGAATATTGTGAATAGCTTTGGGCCCCTTATCTAAGAAAGGAGGTGCTGACATTGGAAAGGATTCAAAGGAGGTTCACGAAACTGATCTGAGATTGAAAGGCTGTTCACATGAGGAGTGTCTGATGATGTGGGCCTGTACTCACTGCAATTTAGAGGAATGGGGGGGGTGGGGAAATCTCATTGAAACCTATCGAATGTTGAATGGCCTTGTTAGAGTTTATGGAGAGGATTACTATAGTAAGGAAGTCTAAGATCAGATGACACAACCTCAGAATAGAGGGATGTCTAATTAGAAGGGAGATGAGGAATTTCTTTAGCCATAGAGTGGTGAATTCATGGAATTTGTTGCCACAGGTGGCTGAGGAGGCCAAGCTATTGGGTACATTTAAGTCAGAGGTTGATAGATTTTTGATTAGTCAGGGCGTGAAGGGATACGGCGAAAAAGCAGGAGACTGGGGATGAGAGGGAAAAGGATCAGCATAATGAAATGGCAGACTTAATGGGCCAAATGGCCTAATTCTGCACCCATATCTGATGGTCTTATGGTCTAAAAATAATCTAACAAAAAGTAGGCTAATTAAATACCATTGTTATCTAAGACTTTTTATTTTTGGAGTTTGACAGGATTTGCCTTGTATATCAATTGATTATTTGAAGATGGATATCCATTTCAAACATGCCGGACTCTGTATCTGAAGTTCAATTAACCTGTTTTGAATTAACCAATCTTGTTAATATGAAAAAAGGAGAATCAATATGATTTCTGTGAAAACTTATGATAAGGATAAAATTATGAGAATACTGTCATTTATATTGATAGTGCTTTGCAGATATCTTCAAGGCAGGGCTTTTAAAGAAAGTAGAATTGAAAACACCATCTTCACTGAAGGGAAAGTGGAATGTAGAAATGTAGAGGGTGGTTCAAAATAATCCTTCTGGAAGAAAATGATGGATTAAATTTCTTTTAATTAGGCTCACCCTCTCTGCTAGTTGGTGTGTTTGCAGCAAATGGGGGACAACCTCCTAGAATGGCAGTATCGCTAATGATATGGAGCAGTGTAATTCAAAGCAGGCCAAGAGGTGTTGGAGTAAGTTCAATCACAGAAACTGAGTTGTGATTGTAAAAATCCTTATTACTAATTTAAACCAGAGTATCATGCCAACTGGTTTTAATTGACCTATTCCAGGACATTCAATTGATATTGATAGAGAGACTAGCTGAAATATGATTGTATTTGTAAATATTTATTTGTATGAATAAAAAATATGTTGCATTTTCAGGTGCACTTATTATGTACTGCCAAAATTGAAACAAAAGTCATCAAACTCTCCTCCTTTTGGAATTGTCAAGTACTGATACTATTTCAGTTCCGTAAAGATTTGATGATCCACTTCTGTAACTGCATTGTGATTGCTCTTGAAATAAAATAACTGCAGTAATTGATTTTTGTTTACCTGTTAAGGCATTTGTGGTATGTTGTGTAGAAAGTTACAGTAGCACTATCTGTTTTCCAGATCAGGAATCTTGTGCAGATTAATGCATTGCATTGTAATTATCAATCGTTTTATTTACTTCATAAAAGGCATTATGTTCCCAGTCATGAATATGTGACAAACAAATGCTGCAGGCTAGCTTCAAGTTTTTCTTTCTTTCTGACTTACCTTGATTAACTGGTTAGAAAGATTTGACAAATTAACACAGTTTAACATGGTGTTGATACTGTTTATTTAAAAGAAGCTCAAGTATAAGCAGCAGACACAAACCTGTGCACTTTAAGGCTTTGACTTAAAATGATGTCTGTACGACCTCCCAGATAGATCAAAGAGTCATTGCTCTGACAGCTACAAGATGGGAAAGCTAGCCGTAGGCCCCTTGCGGATCATCAGCCGCGCTGCTGTGTCTGTAAAGGATGGCTGGTGGCTAATTGTCTCTTTTGAGGATGAGCAGGTAAGGAAAGGGCTCTCTGCTGACATTTGGTTAATTCCTGGTTGCCTGTGGTTTATTGCACATCTTGAATATTTGCTAGCAGGAGGGATTGGCTTTTTCACATATGTAACATGTCATTTCTAATCAAACAAAATGTGCTGTTTGAAATTGCAGCATAATAAGTTGAAATGGATTCTGATTGCATGGATGTGACACTTGCTGCCTGTGGGTGCTGTCCTTTATCTGTACTGGAGTTTGATGTTCAGTTACTTCTCTTAAATACTAATTAAAATTACCTAATTTCTAAACCCACATAGTTACATTTAATTCTTCGTCAATTTTCTTTTGAATGTGTGCCTTATATTCATCTTACTCAAAAACAATCTGTTGGGATTATGAATGTTTTGTATTAATAAACCCCTTGTTCTTTTGATTTCGTAATGTTTTTCTGTCTGACAAAATGTGCATTTTATTTAGTATCACATGAATGAAACAGAAGCAAAGTACTGTGAATGTTGTCAGGTGTTTTTGGAAATACAAAGAAATAAAAAGGAAGTTAATATTTCAATTGCATATGAAAATTAGACATAACAAATGCATTAAGCAAATGCAAAGGTAAGGTAAGGTGGGAGTGTAAAAAGCAAAGAACAAAAAGAAAAGCCAATTGTAGGGTGAAAGAAATGTTCAATACTATCATCCTCTCAAAAGTAATCAATAAGGTTCGAGGCTTGACCTCAATAGCTCCTTGTACAATTGGATCCTCGATTTCCTCACTTGCAGACCCCAGTTCGAATTGGCAACAACATCACCTCCACAATCTCCATCAGCACAGGTGCACCACAAGGCTGTGTGCATAGCCCCCTGCTCTACTCACTTTACACCTCCAACTGTATGGCTAAGCATAACTCCAACACCATATTTAAATTTGCTGACAACACCACCATCGTAGGCCAAATTAAAGGTGGTGATGAATCAGCATTTAGGAGGGAGATTGAAAATCTGGCTGAGTGGTGCCAGAGCAACCTCTTAATATCAACAAGACCAAGGAGCTGATTATTGAATTCAGAAGGAGAAAACTGGAGGTCCATGAGCCAGTCCTCATTGGGGGATCATAAGTGGAGAGGATCAGCAACTTTAAGTTCCTCAGTGTTGTCATTGCAGAATACCCGTCTTGGGCCCAGCAAATAAGAGCAATTACAAAGAAACCATGGCAGCACCTCTACTTACATAGAAGTTTGCCAAGCTTTAGCACGACATCTACAACTTTGACAAACTCTATAGATGTGTGGTAGAGAGAATATTGACTGGCTGCATCACAACCTGGAATGGAAACACCAATGCCCACAAAAAATAGTAGATACAGCCCATCATGGGTAAAGCCCCTCCTGCTTTCGCAGAAAAGCAGCATCCATCATCGGGACCCTCACCACCCAGGACAAGCTCTCTTCTCACTGCTGGCATCAGGAAGAAGGGGGAGGAGCCTCAGGACTCACACCAACAGGTTCAGGGACAGTTATTACCCCTGAACCATCAGGCTCTTGAACCAAAAGGGATAACTTGCCCCATCATTGAACTGTTCCCTCAGTCTATGGGCTCACTTTCATGGACTCTTCATTTCATGTGTTTGATATTTATTGCTTATTTGTTTTTTATTATTGTTATTATTTCTTTTTTTAATTTTTGTATTTTCACAGTTTGTGCCTTTTGCACATTGATTGAGCGCCAAAGCTGGTGCAGTCTTTCATTGATTCTATTACAGATTTATTGAGTATGCCCGCAAGAAAATGAATGTTAGATTAGATTATGAGGACACTCAGTCCTCATTTATTGTCATTTAGAAATGCATGCATTAAGAAATGATACAATGTTCCTCCAGAATGATATCACAAGAAACACAGGACAAACCAAGACTAAAACTGACAAAACCACATAATTATAACATATAGTTACAACAGCGCAAAGCAATACTGTAATTTGATTAAGAGCAGACTATGGGCATGGGGGAAAAAAAGTCTCAAAGTCCCGATAGCCTCACCATCTCACGCAGACGGTAGAAGGGAGAAACTCTCCCTGCCATGAACCTCCAAGCGCCGCAAACTTGCCAATGCAGCACCACTGGAAGCACCCGACCGCAGCAGACTCTGAGTCCGTCCGAAAACTTCGAGCCTCCGACCAGTCCTCCGATACTGCCTCTCCGAGCACCATCCTCTGCCGAGTGCTTCGACCCCACCCCGGCCGCCGAGCAACAAGCAAAGCTGAAGCCTGGGGGCCTTCCCCTCTGGAGATTCTGGACCACACAGTAGTAGCAGCAGCAAAGCAGGCATTTCAGAAGTTTCACCAGATGTTTCTCCGTGCTCTCACGTCCATCTCCATCAAATCAGGATTGTGCACGGCACCCTACTTGACAAATAACAGACATCACCACCGGAGTGGCCACTGCGAGCTGCATCGTGCCGCCATCTTCTCCTCCCTCCTTTGAATCTTGGGTTTGTATATGGTGATATATATGTACTTCGATAATAAAATTACTTTGAACTTTGAGGCTAAATTAAATGAAAGGAGATGGTAGTGAAATAAGTCTAAAAGTAAGTTTAGAGGCATGTCACATATTGTTATTTCACATTGTTGAGCGCAAAGTTGAGTCCAGAAAGTTGTAATATGCATAACTGAAGTGGTGTTCTTGATGCTCGTGTTTAGTTTGGTCCAACAATGTAGGAAGCAGAGGAGAATGAGTGTAAAATTTTTGGGTGGCATGGTATCATAGCAGTTAGTATTGTGCCATTACATTGCCAGCGACTCAGATTCAATTGCCACCACTGTCTGTAAAGACTTTGTACATTCTCCACGTGACCACATAGGTTTCCTCCAGGTGTTCTGATTTCCTCCCATATTCCAAAAATGTACAGGTTAGTTTGTTAATTGGTCATATGCGTGTAATTGGGTGGTACGGGCTCATTGGGTTGGAAAGGCCATTTGCCATGCCATATCTTCAGATAAATAAGTAAATAAATTGATTAAATTATATGCAACAGGAAGCAGAGGGTTATGTTCTGAGTATTTTGTGACACCCCTGTTAACTCTACCTCAAGTCAAAAGTGTTGTCTGGCTATTTCATAAATTGAGCAAAGATGTCCACAAAGGTGCTGTGCTTTAATCAGCAGCATAAACAATTGCCAGAACACTCAGCTGACTCCTATTTTTATCAGGATGTCCGAATACTAAATTCTAACTGAGAAACAATGCAAGATTATTCTTTGTCAGTTGCACAGACCTATTGAACTTCTGCACTTTGATCATATTATAAGTTGGGATTTTTGGTTGGTGTTGAACTTTTGTAATAAAAATTTTATAACTGCTTTAAGCTGTTTATAATGAAAATGCATTTGGGGATCACTTTTACCGTGGCTATAATTTTTTTAACTATTTAGTTTTGTAACTGGCTTTATAGTGTGTTTCTTGCCACATTTCTCTCAGTTTCAGTAGTTTGGCATATATTTATAAGAAGGATCATCCACAAGTTGAGTAATACTTGTACTATCATTTCCTGACTCACCATAACATGATGGTTGGCAAATGAATAATGCTATGATAAAACTCTAAACAATGTTAAACATTGTAAAGCTTCCTTGTTCAGACAATCAAAAAAACTCTCAAGCATTATATGCTTAATTATTCATGGAAAAGAACAACAACGTTTGTTGTTGCAGTAGTTTTCTATCTAAATTTTCAGTATCAGTTGCTTAACAATTACCCAAATTTTGTTCACTTTCCTTGAATGTGAAGTACATGCAATCATTAGTTTCAAATATAGAATATTTAGGACACAGCTGAGCACATCACGGAAACCTGCCTCATGTACTCTGTCTACATTTCTGTGGATGCTATCTACATTTCTCGTTGCCTGAGTAAAGTTGCCAGAATAATCAACCCACCCCAGGCATTCTCTCTTCTTCCCCTCTCATCAGGTCGAAAATACAAAATCCTGAAAACACTTGCCACCAAGCTGAAAGACAGCTTCTACCCCACTGTTGACTGACGTTCAAGTAAATTGTATATCTTTTTCTTGCTACCAAATTCAGTTATATTTTGAGGTTGCTCATTGCAAAAAAAATCCATCCATTGGTAATGCTTTATGCATAAACTCCTGTCCAAAATTGCTAGAGGAATGGTAAAAGTTTGCACCCTATTACAGACAAAACAAACTGGAAAAGTAATACTGATCATTTATTAATACCAATAATTTTCAAAAAAACAGTTGGCAGATTTGTTTACTGAAGCTTGTGGGGCAATAGAATATCTTATATTTTTTAAAATCTCATACCATGTCGTCCTGTCACTCCTGTTGATGTTCACTTGTCCTCCTCAACCATCATACTGTCCAGATGAAGAGTCTCAATCCAAAAATTTTCCCTCCACAGATGCTGCTTCACCAGTTCAGTTCCTCCAGCAGTTTGTTTTTTGCTCCAGTTTTCAGTACTTGCGTTCTCTTATGTTTCCATTTTAATATTGATGGTAGGACTAGGGACTGAATAGGATAACATTCAACGTTGATAACCTGAGGGTAGGGTTGCTTCATTACCTTTGTAGTTCTAAAACTGGGCCTATCCAGCCCCAGGCTCAGGTCTCACTATTTACCAAATGACCCTCACCACTGTGGAAGGTTTAAAACCTGAAAGTTTTGTTGGCAGTCCACCATGTCTGCCATTTTTCTCATTTTCTGAGAAACTGGCCACTCATCTTGATCACTGTGAGCGATTCTCTGTGTTTGTGCCATTGCTGCAGTCAGTGTTTTTTTCCCCCTCTCAACATATTATGCACTAAAATTATTTAACACTCCTAACTAACTTGTTTTGCCACATTATTTCCTTTGAAACTTTCATAGCAATCAGAAATGATGTAAGATTGTTTGAAAGAATTTAAAGTATTTTCAATCTGAAGTGCCGTTCTTTAAAGACAGATAGTGTTGAATTTTGCAACTGATTCTATTGTACAAGATTCAAATGATCTAGGTTAGTGATGTGTACTGAATGATAGTTTAGTTAGAAACTAATACTCTACACCACACTCCAAATGCTAATCTAGAATGCCAAAGCAAAGAAAGAATGATCCAAACTAAGTGCTCCTGAGTCTGGGGTTGAGTAGGATCCAGGATCAGCCATGATGGAATGGCAGAGCAGACTTGATGGGCTGAATAGCCTAATTCTGCTCCTATGTCTTATGGTTTTACTGTTCTAACACTATTGAATGATTTCCAAGTATAAGATGAACTTTTGACCTCTCAATCTACCTCATGATCTTTGTGTGTGCTCCTGCACTGCACTTTCTGTGTAGCTGTTACAATTTATTTTTCATTCTGTTATTGTTTTTACCGGTGCTACCTCAATGCACTTTATGAACAGTGTGTAAGATGAAATTTTCACTATACCTCAGTCCATGTGACAATGATAAAGTTTTAAAGTCAATTTATTATCAAAGTAGGTATATGTCATTTTGTGATTCATTTTCTCGCAGACATTCACAGTAGAACAGAGAAATACAATGGAATCAATGAAAAACTGACAACCAATGTGCAAAACAAGACTATCTATGTAAATACAAACAAAAAATACTGATCTATGAGTTGTAGAGTCATTGAAAATGAGTCCATAGGTTGTGAAATCATTTCAGTACTGAGGTGAGTGAAGTTATCCATTCTGGTTCAGGAGCCTGAGGGTTGAAGTGTAATGATTTCCTGAACTTAGTGGTGTGGGACCTAAGGCTCCACTACCTCCTTCCCGATAGTAGGGATCCTTGATGATGCATCTGCTTTCCTGTGGCAGCATTCCTTGTCGATGTGCTTGTGGTGAAAAGAGCTTTGCCTGTGATGGACTGGGCTGTATCCACTACTTCCTGCAGGCTTTTCCGTACCAAGCTGTAATGCAACCAGTTAGGATACTCACCACACTGCAGCCATAGAAGTTTGTCAATTTTTGATGACATGCCAAATCTGCACAAACTTCTAAGAAAGTAGAGGCACTGATATGCCTTCTTTGTGATGGCATGTATGTGCTGGTCCCGGGGCAGATTGTCTGATATGATAACACAAGGAATGTAAAGTTACTGACCCTTTCCACCTTCAATTCCGTAATGAGCACTGGCTCATGGTTTCTATATCCTATAGTCAATAATTAGCCCTTTGGTTTTGCTGACATTGAGTGAGAGGTTCTTGAGGCACTATTCAATCTGATTTTCAGTTCTCCCCTCTATGCCAATTTGCCACTTCCTTTGATTTGACCTAATCCCAATTCCAATAACATAACATTGCAAGTACTTGGTTGCCAGTGGTTACCAGAAAGAAGAAGGTCATTATGGTGCTTTGTGGTTCACAAGTTAAGGCTGCAGAAAGATTTACTTGGGAGATTAATACATAATTTTGAGGCTTTTTTGGAAACTAGATCCAGCGATAGCATTGCCAGTATTGTGTTCACAAATGGAAGGACAGATTGTGCATGGGGATTATTATGTATAGCTATTTTGAATGGGATAATAACAAACCCTAGTATGTAACTGAAGATCAGAGTAGTATAGACTTGTGGGCCAAACTCCCTCCTGTGAACTTGGAAATTATCCAAAATGGTATTAAGTAGGTAAGAGGAATAAGAAAATATAATACAAAACATCCTGAAACCCAACTATAACATTCTAAAGCCAATACTCCAGGCCATTCAAAAAAAGACATTAAAGCTAATTTTTTATTTTGCAAAAACCTAATTGATGTCATAGGGCACATATTTCACATTGCCCCATATTAGGAACCTGGACATCCTCAAAAAACACATATAGTAGCATGCAAAAGTTTGGGCACCTCTGGTCAAAATTTCTGTTACTGTGAATAGTTAAGTGAGTAGAAGATGAACTGATCTCCAAAAGTCATAAAGTTAGAGATGAAACATTCTTTTCAACATTTTAAGCAAGATTAGCTTGCTTAAATTTTTTGTTTTGTACAATTGTAGAGTGGAATAAAGGAAAGGAGCACCATGCAAAAGTTTGGGCACCCCAAGAGATTTGAGCTCTCAGATAACTTTTATCAAGGTCTCAGACCTTAATTAGCTTGTTAGGGCTATGGCTTGTTCACAATCATCATTAGGAAAGGCCAGGTGATGCAAATTTCAAAGCTTTATAAATACCCTGACTCCTCAAACCTTGTCCCAACAACCAGCAGCCATGGGCTCCTCTAAGCAGCTGCCTGGCACTCTGAAAATTAAAATAATTGATGCCCACAAAGCAGGAGAAGGCTATAAGAAGATAGCAAAGCGTTTTCAGGTAGCCATTTCCTCAGTTCGTAATGTAATTAAGAAATGGCAGTTAACACGAACAGTGGAGGTCAAGATGAGGTCTGGAAGACCAAGAAAAATTTCCGAGAGAACTGCTCATAGGATTTCTAGAAAAGCAAATCAAAACCCCCGTTTGACTGCAAAGACCTTCAGGAAGATTTAGCAGACTCTGGGGTGGTGGTGCACAAATATGACCTTCATGGAAGAGTCATCAGAATAAAACCTTTCCTGCATTCTCACCACAAAATTCTGCGTCGGAAGTTTGCAAAGGAACATCTAAACAAGCCTGATGCATTTTGGAAACAAGTCCTGTGGACTGATGAAGTTAAAATAGAACTTTTTGGCCGCAATGAGCAAAGGTATGTTTGGAGAAGAAAGGGTGCAGAATTTCATGAAAAAAACACCTCTCCAACTGTTAAGCACGAGGGTGGATCGATCATGCTTTGAGCTTGTGTTGCAGCCAGTGGTACAGGGAACATTTCACTGGTAAAGGAAAGAATGAATTCAATTAAATACTAGCAAATTCTGGAATCAAACCTCACACCATCTGTAAAAATGCCAAAGATGAAAAGAGGATGACTTCTACAACAGGATTCTTAAATCTACAATCTTAAATTCTGATTGTTCCCATATTATTAGCTGCTCTTTTATGTGCTGCTAAGAATTGTAATTAACTTTAGTTATGCTGCTTTAGTTGCATTTCCATTGTGTCTAACTTGAATAACTAAACCTTGCATGATAAAATGTATATTTATTTATAAATGACATTACCTCATGATATTTTCAGAAAGATGGATGAAGTGCAAAACTGAGCAATGGAATTTTTGTATTTGTTTGGCAACTTCATAGAGTTGTACAGCACAGGAATCGGCCCTTTGGCACTAGTCATCCATGTCAACCATGATGCCTATTTACTCTAATCCCATTTACTCACATTAGGCCCATATCCTTCTACCCCGCTATCCAAGTACCCACTCAAATGCCTTTTAAGTATCTTGCTCCACTTCCATATAATTACCTTTCCCTATGTGAAATTGCTATCTCTCACATCTCCTTTAAGCTTCTCCTCTACACCTTGAATTTATGCCCTCTAATTTTAGACTTCCCCCAACTTTAGGAAAAACTCTGACTTTTTTCCTGTCTATGTACCTCGTAATTTTATGCATTTCTCCAAGGTAACCCTTCAACTTCCTTCAACCTGGCCTTTCCAGTATCTATTTATTACTAAAACTTGCCATTCCAAGCAACATCCTGTGACTCTTCAGCATTTGTGATACAAAATTCCAACTGCACAGAACCATGTTGACTCCTTATTAGTCCTGCCTTTCCAAGTGAACACAAATCCCTTGTTTGACATTAGTTGTTTTCTTCCTCTACAGAGGCTTTCTGTCTTCTTTCTTTTTCAATCTTTTTATTAATTTCAAAGTATAGAAACAAAACATAGCAATAATACAAATAGTAGGAGAAATATTGTTACACTTAAGAAGAGTAAGAGGCTTTCTGTCTTGATGACAGGAAGGACGTGGAAACTATAGGAAGTGTGCAGAGGAGATTTACAAGGATTTTGCCTAGATTGGGGAGTATGCCTTATAGGTTGAGTGAACTCGGCCTTTTCTCCTTGGAGGATGAGAGGTGACCTGATAGAGGTGTACAAGATGATGAGAGGCATTGATCATGTGGATAGTCATAGTCATATTTTATTGATCCTGGGGGAAATTGGTTTTCGTTACAGTTGCACCATAAATAATAAATAATAATAGAACCATAAATAGTCAAATAGTAATATGTAAATTATGAAATAAGTCCAGGACCAGCCTGTTGGCTCAGGGTGTCAGAGGCTTTTTCCCAGGGTAACATGAGAGGGCACAGTTTTAAGGTGCTTGGAAGTAGGTACAGAGGCGATGTCAGGGGTAAGTTTTTTTTAAGCAGAGAGTGGTGAGTACGTGGAATGGGCTGCCATTGATTGTGGTGGAGGCGGATAGGTTCTTTTAGGAGAATCCTAGATAGGTACATGGGCTGAAGGGCCCGTATTGTGCTGTAGGTTTTCTATGTTTCTAAATCCTATCCCTTTCTTTCTCCCAGTAATTTCTCTACTCTTGATGCAAGGCTCTCCAGCATGTAGTTTCAAGGCTTATCCCCATTGCCCTTTTTGAATAAGGGAATCAACATTCGCTATCTTCCAGTGATGTTGATATTTGAAATAGAAATGTAGTAAAATCCCATTTATAACCATAAAAACGTGAGAAATTCTGCAGATACTAAAAATCCAAAGTAACACACACAATGCTGGATGGGCTCAGCAGATTAGGCAGCATCTATTGAAATGAGGCCCATCTTCAGGACTAGAAAGGAAGGTGGAAGACACCAGAATAAAAATGTGCGGGGAGAGGAAAGGGGATAGCTAGAAGGTGATCGGTGAAGCCAGGTGGGTAGGAAAGATAAAAGGCTGGAGAGGAAGGAATTGATAGGAGAGGATAGTGGATTATAGGAGAAAGGGAAGGAGGAGGGGACCTGGGGAGGTGATAGGCAGGTGACAAGATGCCAGAGTGGGGAATAGAAAAAGAGGGGAGTGGGAGGGAACCATTTTTTAAAACTGGAAGATGAAATCAATATTCATGCTGTCAGGTTGGAGGCTACGCGGACAGAATAGAAGGTGTTGTTCCTCCACCCCGAGGGTGGCTTCATCGTGGCACAAGAGTAGGCCATGGACTGACATGTCGGAATGGGAATGGAAATTAAAATGTTTGCCCACCAGGAAATTCTGCTGTTGGCAGATGGAGCAGAAGTGCTTGATAAAGCGGTCCCCCAGTTAAGTCATTGTTATACTGTGTTAGTAATATGAGATGTCTACTGTTTTTGGAAGTACACAAGGTATGTAATTGGCAAATAATTATATTTAAGTTAAAAATTAAGATAAGTCAGTTAAGTACAGTTTCCATCATTATTCGAGAATTTGACAACACAAAAAAGCAAGCTTTCTCTAGGTCAGGGGTCCCAAACGATTTTTATGCCGTGGACCCCTACCATTAATCGAGGGGTCTGTGGACCCCAGGTTGGGAACCCCTGCTCGAGGTTGTCTTATGCATCCATTTTCAAATAATGATAGAAGTGTAAAATGCTTTTTATCCATGAAATACTAAGTTGGAATTAAATATCATTTTAATTTTCATGAATAATTTTTACTATGGGCAAAGAAGTTAGCAAGCCTGTGCTTATTTTCAGTTCAGCTATCTATGCAACAACCAGCTTGAAAGTGGGTGCATGTGGGTGGATTAACAGAAGCCTCAGGAAAAATCAATGCCTTGGCCCAGACCAATCCACCACCACCCCCCCCCCCCCACTTTTAATCCACTACATGCACCAAGTTTCCAGCTGGTTGCTGGAAAACTATCAGAACTAAGAATAAACTCAGGCTTGTTGTATTCTTTGCCCCACTCCCCTACCTTGCTTGAAGTGTTGAGGTCAATTGTACAACTCCTCCTTCTTGCTGTTATCAGTAAGCTGAGAGCATTTGAACTATTGCACTTATAGGGTATACGGTATCTTTATTCCTGTAGCCTGCATGTGAGCCCTCCTTCTTCATCTTCAATAGTTATATAAATAGATTTACTCAAAAATATCATCCTATTGATTGACATCAAAAATCAAAGTAAATTTATTAGTACATACAGTATTTTGCAAAAATCTTAGGCATGCTAGATTTTTTTATGTGGTTTCAGATAGTATGGCCTGCACAGAGCCCTGATCTCAACATCATCAAGGTTGTCTTGGATTACCTAGGGAGACAGGAGCAAGCATGACGGCCAAAGTCTGGAGAAGAACTACAGCAAGTTCTCCGAGATGTTTGGAACAACCTACCAGCCAATTTGCTTATAAATCTGTATGACAGTGCACCTAAGAGAACTGATGCAGTTTTAAAGGCAAAGGGTGATCACGCCAAATATTGATTTCAATAAGTTTGTTTTACTATTTACTGCTCTTTATGGTTAATTTTTTGAAACTTAGAAACTTCAAATTTCATTATTTTTGAAATAATGTCGCGTTACAGAATTTTTTTACATGTGCCTAAGTCTTTAGTACTCTATATGTCATTGTATATAACCTTGA
Source organism: Mobula hypostoma (assembly GCF_963921235.1). Classification (NCBI taxonomy): domain Eukaryota; kingdom Metazoa; phylum Chordata; class Chondrichthyes; order Myliobatiformes; family Myliobatidae; genus Mobula; species Mobula hypostoma. The sequence continues at coordinate 6,698,582 of NC_086119.1, read as the reverse complement.
GATTCATTTTTTGCGGGCTTACCTAGTAAATCCAAGAAGCATAATAGAATCAATGAAAGACCACCCAACAGTACAGATAAACAACCAATGTGTAAAAGACAACGAACTGTTCAAATACAAAAGAAATAATAAATAAATGAGCAATAAATATCAAGCACATGAGAGCCCTTGAAAGTGGGAAAGTTTCGGTGGTGGGATGAAGGAAGTTATCCCCATTGGCTTAAGAGCCAGATGGTTGAGGGATAATAACTGTTCCTGGACTGGTGGTGTGAGCTCCTGCACCTTCTTCCTGACAGCAGTAGTGAGAAGAAAGCATGATCATCACTATATTTTATCCATTTGCAAATTTACTCTAAAATGGATTTAAAGCAAGGTATCAAATCTGCTATGGCGACGAATGAGTAGCAACAGAATTTTTCATATGGTCATGTCAAAGATAATATTAAAAAGTTAATCTGAGATGATATAGTTTGAGATAGTATGTCAATGTGACCTGTAGAGCATTATGATCAGATTTGTAAATAATGGACAATTATTTTTTGACCAGTGGCATTTTATGCCAAAAGAATATTCACCTATAATTTTTAAAAGGCCTCCCATGAATAGTGAATAATGATTTCTTAAATTGGTTTTTTTTGTGAACCAATTATCATCCTTTGTCAGTCAGCAGTTGCAATTTTTATAATTATTAATCTGTTGAGAACATAAGCATTTCCAGCTTTCAAAGCGCACGGTTTCTGTCATCCATCATTATAAAATTGCTTTACCATGGATATCTGAAGCGGAATATCTAATATAGAATTGTGAATTTATCTTTTTTAGCATTCTCTGCTTTCAGTGAACTGTTGAATGAATGGGAACAAAATAAAGTTATCAATTTATCAAACAGAAATCAAGTTATCCCAACAAAAAAGTGGCAATCCCTTCTAACAAATGATAATATTACATGCTTTGATTTTCAATCGCCATCCTGCCCCAGTTCTCAATTTTGTATTAAAAGAAAAGACACTTCCTTTTGTCTTTCGGTATGAAGCATTCAAAAAAATTTCAACCCTAAAGGGCTTTAAGTGATTGTTAATAATAACAGGTGTAAACTTTGGCTAGGGAATTGTATTATTTTATCAGTAATAGATATACATCAGAACCAGGTTTATTATCAGTGGCATGTGACGTGAAATTTTTAAAACTTAGCAGCAGCAGTTCAATGCAATACATAATCTAGAAGAGAAAAAAAAATAAACAAGTAAATCAATTACAGTACATATATTGAATAGGTTTTTTAAAAACGTGCAAAAACAGAAATACTGCATATTTTAAAAAAAATGTGACGTAGTGTCCAAAGATTCAATGTCCATTTTGGAATCGGATGGCAGAGGGGAAGAAGCTGTTCCTGAATCGCTGAGTGTGTGCCTTCAGGATTCTGTACCTCCTACCGAATGGTAACAATGAGAAAAGGTCATGCCCTGGGTGCTGGAGGTCCTTAATAATGGATGATGCCTTTCTGAGACACCACTCCCTGAAGATGTCCTGGGTACTTTTATAGGCTGGTACCCAAAATGGAGCTGACCAGATTTACAACCTTCTGCAGCTTCTTTCGGTCATGTGCAGTAGCCGCTCCATGCCAGACAGTGATGCAGCCTGTCAGAATGCTCTTCATGGTACAACTATAGAAGTTTTTGACTGTATTTGTTGACATGCCAAATCTCTTCAAACTCCTAATAAAGTATAGCTGCTGTCTTACCTTCTTTATAACTACATTGATATGTTGGGACCAGGTTAGATCTTCAGAGATTTTGACACCCAGGAACTTGAAACTACTCACTCTCTCCACTTCTGATTCCTCTATGAAGATTGATATGTGTTCCGTCGTGTTTCCCTTCCTGAAGTCCACAATCAGCTCTTTCGTCTTACTGACGTTGAGTGCCAGTTTGTTGCTGTGGCACCACTCCACTAGTTGGCATATCTCACTTCTGTATGCCCTTTCATCACCACCTGAGATTCTACCAACAATGGTTATATCGTCAGCAAATTTATAGATGGTATTTGAGCTATGCCTAGCCACACAATCGTGTATATAGAGAGTAGAGCAATGGGCTAAGCACACACCCCTGAGGTGTGCCAGTGTTGATTGTCAGCAAGGAGGATATGTTATCACCAATCCACACAGATTGTGGTCTTCCGGTTTAGGAAGTTGAGGATCCAATTGCAGAGGGAGGTACGGAGGCCCATGTTCTGCAACTTCTCAATCAGGATTGTGGGAATGATGCTAAATCAGTAATTTCATTAATTTACATTGAGAACCACTTGTATTTAGTTACTCCTAAAACTTTTCATTGAATGCAGAACTATTGATTTGAGTTTCTAAGACCATTCTATGCACATCTAATTTAATTCCCTTTTATTTTGTTTGTTTTATTTTAATTGAAAATTATTGTTGTCACTTGTCTGATTAATTTAAGTACTATGAATAAGTTCGACTTTAAGAATGACACTAGTTATGTTTTATAATGATATGTCACAGCAAAATGCTGGAGGAACTCAGCAGGTCAGGCAGCATCTATGGAGAGGCACAAACAGTCAATGTTTCGTGCCAAGACTCTTCATCACGACTGGAAAGGAATGGGGAAAAGTCAGAATAAAGAAGGTGGGGGGTGGGGGTGGAGGAGTACAAGCTAGATAGGTCAGACCATTTGGAGGGAAGGGGGAGGGTTAATGAAATGAGAAGCTGGGAGATGAAAGGTGGAAGAGGTAAAGGGCTGAAGAATAAAGAACCTGATAAGAGAAAAGAATGGACCATGGGAGAAGGGGAAGGAGGAGGCACTCCTGAGTGAGGTGATGGGTAGGTGAGGAGAAGAGAAGGAATAAGAGGGGAACCTTTTTAATATTGACATATTTGATATTAATATTGAAAGCTGCTCTGACAATGCTTCTAAAGTAAGATGATTAGAAAGTGTGTAAACCTCATTATGCCAGTGCTTCTAATGGGATTTCAGTTGATATTCTGCAGTCTTTTAAAGTAGACAGAACTGCCCTAACCTATTATCAGCTTGTTTTCCCTACTCATTGAAATGAAATGATAATTATTGCCAGGGAATATTTTAAACAATATTTTCATTGTTGTATGGAAATGGATAGCTCACTTGGTGTCATGTTAAAGCACTTCATGTTTGTGGAGAAGTAAATATTCTCATGTATTAATCCCAATGTCTAATAAATTGAGCCAAGTAGTTTATTAATCTGATGAAGAAAATTGTAAATAATACAAATCACAGAACATGCAATTGGAAGAAATTATTATTTTCATTGGTCGATATCACTATTTCAAAACATCTATTTTATTTGCAGTTATGGGAGACTATAACTTAGTCAGAACTTTTTTTCTTCCCTGTGAAACATACAAACACGTAGTTGAACATTCATCAGAAACCTGTGTGCATTTATTATCTATACATGAATTATAAATTGCATATATTGGCTGTGGTGCGGATTATGCACTGATTTGTAAGAAAGCATGTTGGAATTGATGTAAAACATATTAGAATAAGAGCTGCATCTATCCTTCATGATTACTTGATTTCCACCCAGTTTGTTTTTACATGCTTGTTTGAATCAAGCTAATAAAATGGCATCAACCACAATGCCTCCATGCATTTAAACTATATAGTATTTTCTTAATCTTATCTTCCATAAGGTGAAAAGCAGCTGATCCTGTAATGGGGCCAAATTTAAACTGACATGTTGCTATAAAGGTTTAATGTTTTGTAGTATTCAAACTGAAATTGTTTTTCATCTAGTCTAGATGGGGAACAAAAGGCACTCTGTGCCTTTGCAGTGTTTCATACTTTATTTGTTGGTAGTTGATAGACTATTGAGTCGATTATCACAAGTCGGCAGAAAGTGAGTATTACTATGCGGTAAAAACGCACATTCTGAGTGCAAATTCAGCTGCCATGGTGCAGTATTTACAGTAATCTGCAAAAGTCTTAGGCACATATATACAGCTAGGGTGCCTAAGACTTATGCACAGTACTGTAGTAATTTTATGTATTGCATTATATTGCTACCACAAAAAAAACGAATTTCGTGACATGTATGAGTGATAATAAACCTGATTCTGATATGGGTTTCTATTGTGGGCTGAGAATGGGAAGGGGCAGGGAGAGGGGAATCATGGTTGGGAGAAGGGGAAGGGAGTGGGGAACACCAGAGAGAAACTCAGAATTAATTAATAAACCAATTGTTTGGAATCAAATAACCTGGCCTGCTGTCTCAGAGCTGGGTGTGTCTGCATCTGCGCATCCCCTGCCCCGGCGTTCTTTTCCTGTCATCTGTCCTACACACCTCCTGCAGCGCTCCACCCTCCCCATTCCCAACATCCTTTGCTCCTGCGAGATTTACAAACTTGCTCTCCGTTCCACATTGAAAAATACCATACTGTGCAAAAGTCTTATGCACCCTAACAGGCAGGTAGGCACACACACATGCGCGCACGCGTATATATACCTACTACTACATGTGCTGGGTTTATGCTGGAAGAAGGAATCATAACCAGGAGTCTGCACTTTACTCCACCTGCTGCTTTCACGGGATTTAAAATTCAAGATTGTTTAACGTTATTTCCAATACACAAGTGTTAAGGGGAACAAAAATAATTGTTACTCTGGATCCAATGCTGCATTAAAAAACACTAAGATAAAGAGCACAATAACTATAAATACGTAAGATAACTTACATATGTTGATTGTATGTTTGGCACAAGAATGTACATAAGGAAATGGTAATGTAGTGGTGGTTGTGGGGTGAGGAGGGGTGATTTAGTGGGTGGAAGTGTTATCAGTCTTACTCCTTGGGGAAAGTAACTTTTTGAGTCTGGTGGCGTGGATGCTACATAGCCTCCTCCCTACTTGGGAGCAGGACAAACAGTCCATGAGCAGTGTCAATGAAATTCTTCATGATGCTACTGGCCCTTTTCTGACATCTTTCTGTATATATATCTTTGATGGAGGGTAGGCTGGTACCAGTGATGCATTGAGCAGTTGTAGAACCTTCATGTCCACTGCTTGGTAGTTTCCATACCATGTAGTAATGCAGCTTGTTAGGATACTGTGCATCTATAGAACTTTTCTATCTACCTATTTACTTAATTCTCACATCTATCCCGCAGCGTGAAGGAGTAAAAATCTTTGCGTACAGGCATGTGAATTTATACGTCTAATGTCTTGTAGAAAGAAGCTGTCCCATAGCCTGTTGGTCCTGGCTTTAATGCTGCGGTACCGATTGCCAGACGGAAGCAGCTGAAACAGTTTATGGTTGGGGTGACTGGAGTCCCCGATGATCTTCCAGGCCTTCTTTCTGCACCTGCTATTGTAAATGCAGGGAAGTTCACATACACTGATGTGCTGGGCTGTTCGTACCACTCTCTGCTGTGCCCAACGATCAAGGTTGGTGCAGTTCCTTACCAGGTGGTGATACAGCCATTCAGTATGCTCTCAATGGTGCTGCTGTAGAGGTCTTGAGGATTTGGGAGCTCATACTGAACTACTTCAGTCGCCTGAGGTGGAAGAGATGCTATTGTGCTCTTTTTGCCACATAATCGCTGTGTACAGTCCAGGTGAGATCTTCGGTGATGGGTATACTAAGGAACTTGAAACTACTCACCTTCTCAATTGCAGACCCATTGATGTTGATCGGGGTGAGTCTCTCTTCGTTCCTTCTGTAATTCAAAATCAGCTCTTTTTGGACATTGATGGAGAGGTTATATTGGCACCACTATGTCAGGTTGTCAACCTCTCCTCTGTAGGCTGTCTCATCACTGCTAGAAATAAGGCTGATCAAAGTCATGTCATCTGTGAATTTGATTAGCAGATTTGAGCTGTGTGTTATAGATGACGTGAGTATATTTTATACTTTATTGTCACCAAACAATTGATACTAGAATGTGCAATCATCACAGCGATATTTGATTCTGCGCTTCCCGCTCCCTGGAGTACAAATCGATAGTAAATATTAAAAATTTAAATTATAAATCATAAATAGAAAATGGAAAGTAAGATAGTGCAAAAAATCCGAGAGGCAGGTCCGGATATTTGGAGGGTATGGCCCAGATCCGGGTCAGGATCTGTTCAACAGTCTTATCACAGTTGGAAAGGAGCTGTTCCCAAATCTGGCCGTACGAGTCTTCAAGCTCCTGAGCCTTCTCCCGGAGGGAAGAGGAATGAAAAGTGTGTTGGCTGGGTGGGTCGTGTCCTTGATTATCCTGGCAGCACTGCTTCGACAGCGTGCAGTGTAAAGTGAGTCCAGGGACGGAAGATTGGTTTGTGTGGTGTGCTGCACCGTGTTCACGATCTTCTGCAGCTTCTTCTGGTCTTGGACAGGACAACTTCCATACCAGATTGTGATGCACCCTAGAAGAATGCTTTCTATGGTGCATCTATAAAAATTAGTGAGGGTTTTAGGGGACAGGCCAAATTTCTTTAGTTTTCTCAGTGTTACGAGAATACACATAAAATTAAGATGTTTGCTGGCCTGGGCTAGCATCAGTGGCATCAGCAGTTGGTCTGCCACCTGCCCTCAGGGGAAGGAGAGATAAGGAACAATGGAGCAGCGTCTGGAGATGTGTAATGAAGGGATGTGGGAGGAAGAGCTGTCTGGAGCGGCTCCCCCCTTTGAACCCTGAACTGTTTGAAGTGATGGACAGGCGATACCCCAGCAGGGGGATAAAAAGGGACAGGTTCGCTAAGACAGACACACACGCCACCCGAGGTAACGAGACCCTGGAAGCGGTGCGCTTCTCACGAGTGGGTGAGAAGTCCCAGACAACGACAAGGGTGGAAAGGTACGATCAGCGGGAACCCGGTGTGTGTCCGCCCTTGCCTGGGTGCCGGGTTCACTGCAGAGGATCGACCGCATCTGGAGGAGGGGTCACAGTCGGTGACCTCAGGTGACATCACCAAGGACCCGCCCAAAAAGCTGTTTGTGAGCCATCTCGCTGGTCTGTGAGCCATCCTGCTGGTCTGTGAGTGAAGCCGTTCTGAATGATGAGTTGTTCCTATTCTATCTCTCTCTTCCCCCACGTTGTCCACCGCCATGGCAACGATTACTGCGAACTGAACTACTAAACTGGACTGAACTTTGAGTCATTTTGAAATTGGTCATTTACCCCTAGACAACGATAGAGCTTGATTGATGCTGTTATCTTAATTCTGTGCACATGTGTGTTTATCATCACTGAACTGTTGCATTTATTATCCTTTCGATTACTGTGTTGCTTGTTTCTTTAATAAAACTTTCTTAGTTCTAGTACTCCAGACTCCAACTGAGTGATCCATTTCTGCTGGTTTGGCAACCCAGTTACGGGGTACGTAACATAAGTGGGGTTCTCGTCCGCGATTTTGAACGCTAAATTTGGGACGGAGTAAATTGATTGGGTTAAAATTCCCGAAAGAAAGAAAAGACAAACAGCAGAAATGGAGGTTGAGGAATTTATAAAGGCGCCGACCTTGGAGGCATTAGAGGATGCCAGGAAATCGGAATTGATAGCTGTGGCAAAACGGGTGAATCTTGCTAAGGTGAAGTCGACAATGAGGAGAGAGGAGATACACAGAGCTATTGTAGAGCACTATGTATCTAAAGGTGTGTTTCCCCAAGGTGAGCTGGGGGAGGGGTCTATTGAAAAACCTGCTGGAGACGCGGTACAGGTACAGCTTGAAAAACTGAGACTCGAGCACGAGTTCCGGGTACGGCAGTTAGAACACGAAGAGAAGCAGTTAGAAAGGCAGGAGAGGGACAGACAGTTGGAGAGAGAGGAGAAACAGAGGGAAAGGGAATTTGAGCTGGAGAAGTTAAAGATAAGGGCCGAGCAGGGGCTCGTGCCGAACCAAGGTGGAGGGTTCCGGGCGACCCAGGAGGTTAGGCTGGTTCCCCCATTTGACGATACCGATGTGGATCGGTACTTTCTCCACTTCGAAAAAGTAGCTATAAGTCAGGACTGGCCGAGGGATAAGTGGGTTGTCTTACTTCAGAGTGTACTGAAAGGGAAAGCCCAACAAGCTTACTCCGCCTTATCCGCGGAAGATGCCCAGAAGTATGAGGTGGTGAAGGAGGCCATCCTCAGGATTTATGAGTTGGTCCCGGAGGCATACCGGCAGAGGTTCCGGAATGCGAGGAAGCGGTGGGACCGCACGTATTTGGAGTTTGCTCGCGAGATGCAAACATATTGTGAGCGTTGGTGCGCCTCGAAAGGGGTAGAGGGGGATTATGACAGACTGCTGCAGCTGATTCTGATTGAGCAGTTTAAAGGTTGTGTCCCTGAGGGTATGAGACCCTACCTCGATGAGAAAGAGGCAGCCACGTTAGCCGCAACTGCTAAGTTAGCGGATGAGTATGCGTTGACGCATAAAATGAAGGTTGCCCCGAGTAAAGGCTACCAGAAGGGTAGTCAGGACGGCGGGGAGAGTCCACCGGAAAAGTCAGAAAGTAAGCCGGGGACTAGTGAAAAGGATAAGGTAGACCGGGAGCAGCCTGGTAGGAAGTCTCCTGGGGTCGTCTGTTATAATTGTGGGAAAGTCGGACACTTTGCGTCCAGGTGCTTTGCCCCAAGGAAGGAGACGGGGAAAGGAAAAGCGGAAATTTTGAATGGCTGTATCGAGCTGTTAAGCGAACCGCTAGGGAAGGACAGGTCTGAAAAAGTCCAGGAAGGGCGCGAGAGGTTTATCTCGGCCGGACTGGTGTCAATGAAAAAGAGGTTAAAACCAGTTCCAGTGCGGATCTGGAGAGACACGGGAGCGTGTCAGTCACTAATACTGAAGAGTGTATTAGAGTTTAGCTCAGAGACCCAGACTGGGGAGGTAGAGGTCAAAGGTGTTGGGGAAGGGACAGAGTCAGTCCCTTTGCACCAGATACATTTACAGAGCAACCTGGTCTCTGGACTAGTCACGATCGGGGTGAGGTCCGAATTACCGATGAAAGACAAGTCTTGCTCGGTAATGACATCGCCGGAGGAATCGTGTTCCCAGTCGTGAGATTGACGGGTCAGCCTGCCAGCATGGAGGCCCCGCCCGCGATGGTGAATTTGGCTGAAACATTTCTGCCAACCTTGTATGAGACAGGGTGTAGTGAGATAAGAGGTAGTGAGGGAGCTGGGACGGACGTAGCAGTAGCCAGGAAAGAATTTGTGCAGACGCAGGAGCGAGACGAGGGGCTGATGGTTTTGGCCGAGACCGCTCTCTCTGACACAGCCTTGACAAGCTATTGTGCGGATGAGGAAGTGCTAAGGAAGAAAGGGAAATCAAGTACAGTACCCGCAGATGAGGAATGGGGGGTGGTGCAAAAGAGTTATGGGGATGAGGTTTTTAACATGGCCCACGAGGTACCCCCCGGTGGACATTTTGCGGTGCTGGAGGAAACAGTTGGTGGAATCATGAAAGAGATTTACCGGCTGCCCAGGGGGAAGAATGTTATTGATCATGACCGACGCGAACTGAGACGGTCGGCTTTTGATATGCTAACAAACCTAGTCGGTGTTAGCGTGGAAATCAATGAAGCTAGGGGCCCCCTGCTAAGAGGAAAAAACCATTTTGAAAAGATTAGGATGGGATCGGTCAGATGGGAGAAGGCTATTGTTTTGGCCAGGTCTACTGATAAGGTCTCTCCCTTAATCCCCGAAGGAGTAATTAAACGACTCGCACCCATGTGTTTGATTGTCCCGAGGAAATGCAAAGAACTGGGACGTTGGGTTATGTCTGTTACAATAGGGCAGCCAAGCAAACAACACCCATATTTTTCGAGTAATTCAGTGACTAAAGGGCTGATGAACACAGAGGTGTGTATTGGCAATTTAACACGGCTGTCTGAAGCCAGCTTGATAGTGAACCTTGGAAAAAATGAATTCGGCCACACGAATGTCACTTACCTGGGAATTGTGGTGACACAGGGGCAGCTGGCAGTGATGCAAGCTACAGTGCAGGCTATCGCTGACCTCCCAACCCCGACAGACAAGAGGGCCCTCAGAAGGCTTTTGGAGATGGTGGGGTACTGCAGGAAGTTTTGCAATAACTCTGCGGTCAATACCCGTCCCCCTCCTACTAAGCCCTTGCGAGGAAAAATTGAGTCGGAATGGGACGACCCTTGTTATTGTGGTCCGGGACAAAACCAAATGAGAGGTTACATTGGTCGCAATTTATCAGTGTTTTTGGCCACTATGAAGTTTGCTGAGTTGGAGCCTGGTCTAAGGGATTATTAATAACACGTGTAAAAGGAACAGAAAATGTGATGACTGTCTGTCAAGGTGTTGACAGCTTCAAATTCTCTGTATTAGCTAAATAACTGTTAACGATGTATATTGTGTATGTATCCGATAATGTAGTCATGTTTGTAATTTTTACCTCCCGGTAAAAATCCTTAAAGGGGGGAAGTGTTACGAGAATACACATAAAATTAAGATGTTTGCTGGCCTGGGCTAGCATCAGTGGCATCAGCAGTTGGTCTGCCACCTGCCCTCAGGGGAAGGAGAGATAAGGAACAATGGAGCAGCGTCTGGAGATGTGTAATGAAGGGATGTGGGAGGAAGAGCTGTCTGGAGCGGCTCCCCCCTTTGAACCCTGAACTGTTTGAAGTGATGGACAGGCGATACCCCAGCAGGGGGATAAAAAGGGACAGGTTCGCTAAGACAGACACACACGCCACCCGAGGTAACGAGACCCTGGAAGCGGTGCGCTTCTCACGAGTGGGTGAGAAGTCCCAGACAACGACAAGGGTGGAAAGGTACGATCAGCGGGAACCCGGTGTGTGTCCGCCCTTGCCTGGGTGCCGGGTTCACTGCAGAGGATCGACCGCATCTGGAGGAGGGGTCACAGTCGGTGACCTCAGGTGACATCACCAAGGACCCGCCCAAAAAGCTGTTTGTGAGCCATCTCGCTGGTCTGTGAGCCATCCTGCTGGTCTGTGAGTGAAGCCGTTCTGAATGATGAGTTGTTCCTATTCTATCTCTCTCTTCCCCCACGTTGTCCACCGCCATGGCAACGATTACTGCGAACTGAACTACTAAACTGGACTGAACTTTGAGTCATTTTGAAATTGGTCATTTACCCCTAGACAACGATAGAGCTTGATTGATGCTGTTATCTTAATTCTGTGCACATGTGTGTTTATCATCACTGAACTGTTGCATTTATTATCCTTTCGATTACTGTGTTGCTTGTTTCTTTAATAAAACTTTCTTAGTTCTAGTACTCCAGACTCCAACTGAGTGATCCATTTCTGCTGGTTTGGCAACCCAGTTACGGGGTACGTAACATCAGGAAGTAAAGACGCTGCTGGGCCTTCTTGGCAGTGGACTCTGCTTGGTTGGTCCAAGTCAGGTCATTTGTGATATTGACCCCGAGGAACTTAAAAGCTTTTGACCTGTTCCACTTGCACACCACCGATGTAAATTGGGTTGTGCAGTCCGCTACTTCTTCTGAAGTCAACAACCAATTCCTTCGTCTTGATGACGTTGAGGGATTGGTTATTGTCTTTGCACCATGTACTCAAACTCATCATTACCCGTGATACGGCCTACAATTGTTGTGTCATCAGCAAACTTCTATATTGAGTTTGATGGAAACTTGGCTACACAGTCATGGGTATACAGTGAGTACAGCAGGGGGCTGAGTACATAGCCTTGTGGAGTACCGGTGCTCAGAGTGATTGTAGAGGAGAGTTTGTCCCCTATTTTTACAGCCTGGGTCCTGTCTATGAGGAAGCTGAAGATCCAGCTGCAGATCTGAGTGCTAAGGCCCAGGTTCCGAAGCTTAGGAATCAGTTTATTTGGCATGATGGTATTAAAGGCAGAGCTGTAGTCAATGAAAAGGAGCCTTACGTATGAGTCTTTATTCTCCTGGTGTTCTAAGGAAGAATGTAGGGCCGGAGAGATAGCATCTGCCGTTGACCTGTTGCTCTGGTAGGCGAATTGCAGAGCGTCGAGGTTGACTGATAGGCTGTGGTTGATGTGTGCCATAACCAATCTCTCGAAGCACTTCATAGAAATTGATGTCAGAGCCACAGGTTGATAGTCATTCAGGCATGCCACCTTGCTGTTCTTTGGCACCTGGATTATCGTTGCCTTCTCAAAACAGGAGGGGATCTTAGACTGAAGCAAGGAGCAGTTGAAGATGTCAGCAAACACTCCAGCTAGCTCGCTTGCACAGGCCCGGAGAACCCGTCCCGGGACACCATCTGGGCCCGTCGCCTTCCTTGGATTTATCTTCAGGAAGGCCCTTCTAACGTCCTCCTCAGTGATGATGAATCTCTATGCCACCAGGTCCGGTTCATCCGGAGGGAGCGGGACGCTCCTCTTCTGTTCAAATCTAGCGTAGAATACGCAAGAATATATTGAGTATAGAAGCCTACATTAAATCTAGTATATAGACTTAAGTTAAGTAGTCATCACCTGATTTTGTATCCCATCATGTTGCTCGCTACTTACTCTGAGTAAATCATTTTGATATTGATCATCATCTTGAAGCAGCCTTTAAAGTTACCTACATTGGCGGGAATATTCGTATGGTTTGATCAGTGGTTGCAAAGTACCTGTTTAATTCGGCACCATTTTATTTCACACTGTGTGTCCAGTGAAGTCCAATATATTCATTTCATGTACCTCTGCGTGCTAGTTTCAATACTTAATTTATTCTTAAGGACCATTGCAAATTAAGTTTTTGAACTTGAATCATTTGCAGTAAAGTGAGGCCTTAATTTGTGCACAGGGTGTAACCAACAGCTGTGAACCTGAAGTGTCCGAGCTGAAAATCGTGGTGCTTCAAAACTCTAATGACCCAAGTTCAATCTTGATCTTGGTTGCTGTATGTTTGGTGCTTATGACCATGTGAGTTTCCTGCAGTTGCTCTAGTTTTTTTACCCCACATCACAAAGACATGCTAGTAGGTCCTTTGGCTGCTGTAAATTACCTCTAGTGTAGGAGAATTTGGGGGAGTTGATGGGAGTTGACAGAGAATAAGTTGGATAATCATAAAACCGGGGAAAAGTCATGCTAATGAGCCAACCTGGTAAATGGTAGCAACTTTTAAATAATCTTTGCCAAAATTGATAATAACATAGTAGTAAGCATGCACAATAATTTTGTTTATTGCTGAAGTACTTATTGAAACATAAACTTAAATGTTAATACATAAAACATATTTAAATTGTGACGGGGTCCTGAATCACCTCTATGAACTGTGCTTTTGAGAAAAGAGAGAGAGAGTTATTTAACACCGACATCTTGTTTTTAAGAGACAGAGAGAGAGAGACAGACAGACAGACGAAGACCGCTCAGAGTTTGTTTATACTTTCCCAAGGACATCGCCTGCTTGTACGTTCTTACAGACAGCGAAGGGAGGAGCTGTTTGAATGACAGTTGGTACTCAGTACAGGGAGATAAAATAGAAGGTCAGTTGATAGACCTCGGACACATAATATTGGACACTGAATGAGCTTTGTTGTGCCCACAGAAAAAGTGGGTTTTTGGAGGATCGATCAGGCAGATTGATCAGTGGCTCTTGCAATGTGAAGAGGGTGTGACTGGTGGGGAATTATTTGTGTGCCCAACCCTTACCTGGGTTGATAGCTCCACCACAGAAGAACGGTGACTTCTAAAGGATTTCGGAGGACAACGGGAAGACCGATGGTGTGAGCTCACCTGAAGACTCAAATCTCTCCCTCTCTCTCTCTCTCCATCACTACTCAACTCAATACCACAAACTGAACTGAACTTTACTCATTATCGTAAGACTATCTATTTACCCCTAGACTTGAAGAAGCTTAGTTTTCATATATATTTCCACACTTACTGATAAACTTACTTATATATAATTATTGCTAATCTGTTTGATTTATCTGCATTTATATTACTGTGTTGCGTAGTTACTAATAAATACCATTAGTTAATAGCAATGCTGGACTCCAAGATGTTTTCCATTTCTGCTGGTTCTTTAACCCGTCACGGGGTATGTGACAAAATGAAGTGATGGATGAGAGTTTATTCTGACTTAATGGTTCAATGATGGTCACGGTAGTTCCACACAAGCTGGTTGCTTAAAATATTGAGATAGCTATTTGTAAAAAAATAAAAGTTGTTATTTTTCAATAGTGATGTTCTTATTTGATTAATTTGCTGTATCTAGGAACTCTGATTTTATTTCTATCATCAGAGTACTCTGCTGGCTTATTTCAGTATTAAGTTATCTTGCCTTGACCCTTTATTTTCCTCAGCAATTGTAATGAGTAAATATTGCTGATGACTTTTTATATTCCTGCTTACATTTCTCTTTTACCAACTAGCCTGGTGTTATATACTTGCAATCTTATTTATTAAAATTAAAACTGTGGTCATTGTGATATATGCAAAGAAATAGTAATTGGTTGAAACACTTCAACAGTAATGAGGCAGTGCAGGACGAGAAACAATCCCTGCAGTTTATTGTCCCTTTAATCCTTTTAAGCATTAAGATTATATAATTACAAACATGAGAAAATCTCACTATATAATTCCTTGGTTAAATGTTAAGAAATCCATTGCATGTAGAATAGCTTACAAGGGAAGGAAATAGTATTTTAAAATATCAATGCATATATCCATATTTTTATTCTTCCATTCTTCCATTCTTTCGGGTTTGGGCATCACTGGCAAGGCTAACATTTATTGCCTGCCCCTACTTATCCCTTGAGAGACCGTCCTTGAGGTTTGTTGGGGCTTTTCAGGGAATATTTAAACATTCGAACTGGATCCACATTTAGATCAGAAAAGGTAATGATTTCCTTATCTCAAGTCCCTTAGTGAATTAGGCAAGTTTTTACAAGTACCTAGTAGTTTTCGTTATTATTGTCATGGTAGCACAGTGGTTAGCGCAATGCTTTTACAGTTTGGGGCATTGGAACTCAGAATTCAATTCCAACATATCTAAAAGGAGTTTGCATGTCCTCCCCATGAAGACGTGGGTTTCCTCAGTGCTCTGGTTTCCTCCCACGTTACAAAGCTGTACCAGTTAGTAGGTTATCTGGTCATTGTAAATTGTCCTGTGATCTCTATCTCAGAGGTCAATGTCAGGCTGTCTTTTAGGAGGGTAAACCCTTGCAAGGTGGCAGGTGCCAATGGAGTACCTGGTAAGGCTCTGAGAACTTGTGCCAACCAACTGGCGGATGTATTCAAGGACATTTTCAACCTCTCATTGGTCGGAAGTTCCCATCTGGCTATCAGCTCCCTCTGGTGGTCCTCCCCCTTTCCTTTCTTCTATGGCCTTTTGTCCTCTTCTATCCCCCTTCTCCAGCCCTTTTTCTCTTTCACCAATCAACTTTCCAGCTCTTTACTTTATCCCTCCCCCTTTCAGTTTCACCTGTCACCTACAGCCTTATATTTCTTCTATCCCTCCCCCCACCTTCTTACTCTGACTTCTCATCCTTTTTTCTCTCTAGTTCTGATGAAGGGTCTTGGCCCGTAACGGCAGCTGTTTACTTTTTTCCATAGATGCTGCCTGGCCTGCTGAGTTCCTCCAGCATTTTGATGTGCTACTTTTATTATTTCTGTTTTACACTATTTTTAATTTAACTGTTTAATATACATACTGTAATTGATTTACTTTTTTTATATTATTGTGAATTGCATTATACTGCTGTCACTAAGTTAACAAATTTCACGACATATGCCAATGTTATTAAATCTGATTCTGATTCTGATTAGGCTCAGGTTAAAATAGGTGGGTTGCTGGACAATGTGGCTTGTTGGGCTGCAAGGGCCTGTTCTGCACTTTTCTCTAAATAAATAAAATATAATAAATTATTGTTTATTTCCCCAAATTTCAAATTATTTAAATTCTAATCTGCCCTGGATATGATTTGAAATCAATTCTTTGGATAGTTAACCAAAGCCCCTGAATTACTGGTCCAATAATTTAATTGCTGTGCCTACATTGTACCCATTGACTGTGATATGCAGTCATGTTTGAGGTTCAGCTGCCTGATATTGCAACTCTTTTTTTATGTCAACACTGAGGAGTGAGAGAACTTTTAAATCCAATTGATTTTCTTTTCAACAAATGTGAATTGCCTTTTTTTTTGTTATTAGATTTGAAGTTTATGTAATGTGTAAACTCTTGCAATCAGGTTTACTTTTTTGGTTTATGATGAAAAATGTCTGTTCTTTGTATAATGACGTTAATAGTTTAATGAAGATCTAAAGGATGCCAAAAGAACATGTGTGTTCAAATTTAATTATTTGATGTGCAGAAATGAACAAAGAGCCAAAGTGGATAATATTACATTGTGCAGCTATAATAATAAACATTTAAGGACATTATTATTTAGAAAGTCAAGCTAAAAACTGCAATTTTTTCATTTTATTACATTGAATGTTTTTATTATATGCATTCATATACTCTAATACATGAATGTTATTTACACCTAATATGTGTGATTTAAATACTTGTAATACTACCATGGTAACTATTGCAAAGTTTACTACTGTTCCCTGATGATTACTTTTTGAGTTTGCCAACTACAGGATCTCTGTGGGTTACAAATGTTCTGACTTACAGAAATTAGACTTTACATTTAAGAGCAGTTTTCAAGTTGATAATAAAATATTTCATGGTATACATTATTGCTGTATATATTCCATTAAATTAATTGTTGGTAGTGTTAAGGTGAATATTAAATGAAATGCAAGTGTATGCAGAGTGGTACAATATAGGTAACTACAGGATGTGAATGATTATTATTTATGGTGAAATCAGTTTATGGAAAATTGTGAGTAAAGGAATCTTGCATAATTCTGGGACCACCTGTATCTTTTAACTAGAGAATTGCAAGCAATGGTTTCTCCTCTTGTGTCCATACTATCATTTCTATTTATTTATTTATTTAGGGATACCGTGTGGAACAGGCTCTTACAGCCTAACAAGTTGCACCGCCCACCAACCCACCTAACTAACCCTAGCCTAATCACAGGACAATTTAAAATGACCAATTAACCTACTAACCTAATTAACCATCCTTGGACTGTGGAAGGAGACTGGATGTACAAACTCCTTAAAGACTGCACCAGAATTAAACTCTGACTCCCAAGCTATAATAGCATCACCGTAACTGCTGCGCTACCGTGGCACCCGTCATCTCTGTAAACTCATTTGGTTCCCTCTATTTCTAAATTTTGCCCGTCAGGGACATGATCCAAAAGCATTCCATCTATTTCTACATGTTAATGATGACATTGACCTCACTATTGTATTTCTTGAATGTATGTAAATTGTCAACTGCTTCTAACACATTAATTCTGGATAAACAGAAATTTGTTACAATAGGAAGACCAAGATCATTCTGCATTTCGAACTTCCTCCTTGGAAGTTGTCAAAAACTGAACTGGATTGTTTGCAACATTTTTCTCGTGTCTTTTTGTTCAGTGCCGGACTTCGTAGCAAAGGCTCCCGAGTTTGAATCCAGCCGGCACCCTTGCACGCTTTCCATCTGTGCTGGGTTGAGGGTCGAGCTAGCAATTCGGCCTCGTAAAAATAAGAAAGCCTGCTAAAAAAAAACACCGTCATGACGGCGCCCCGATGACTCCACTCAGAGTTAAGGGCTTTCTTCTTCTTTTTGTTTATACCCAATCACGTTTGCCTCATTCCCTAGCCTCCTTTTAGATTTTTTTCAAACTTACATCTGTCAGGTTTCTGCTGCTTTGGCTCAGTGCCCAATTCTCACTGTGTCTTTGTAAAGTACTTTGGGCCTCTTATAAATTCAAAGGTGCTGTGTAAGCGCAGATTATTATTAAGATATTTGATTTGTAAAAATATTTCTTACAAACATTTTGATTAGCAAAAATGCCTTTGGAAATATGCAAGTTAAATGGAAACGCTCCGTGGCACCCATCACATTGGGTAGCATGTGTCCAAGAAACACAATTCCCGATTGGTTTTCTGGAAGGGTTCTATAGTGGCAATAATCACAGGAAATGTTAGCAATTCTCAGTAAGTCAGGTAGCACTTGTGTGAAGAGAAGCAGTTAACCTTTCAGGTTAATGGCCTCTCGTCCAACTGGAAACATGAAAAAGCAAGCACGTTTTAAGTTGCAGAGAAAGGGGGAAGAATGGAGAGTGTATCTGGATAAGCACAGACACCAAGAGAATCTAAATTACTTAAATGTTTGGTGGAATGTTGACTAATTTGTCATCTCAACATGTGGTGCTTAGCCTGCTGAGTGTCTTTGGTAGGATTTTTTTTTATTGTTGTGTTCTACAACGTGAATTATTATTCTATTACACAATTTAACACTTTTAACACATAATGAACTGGGTCCATTGTTCCCCTTCAGGTGGAATTAAAGCGGAAATATAACGACCAGCATTCAAGAACACGTGGTCTGCTTCCTGGTAGTCAGTGGTATGAGATTCAGGCATTTCGAGCATTGAATCAAGCCCTTGGAAGGTAAGAGCTCATGGTTAGATCTCCAATTTGCCGGTATTTAGGGGAGGAGCAAATGATCTTTGGGGAGGAGAGGTGACGTTGAAGTCAAGGAGGAGGTATGGGAGCCTAAAAACCCACACTCAATGTTTTACCTACAGCTTCTTCCCCTCTGCCATCAGATTTCTGAATGGTCCATGAACACTTACTCATTATTCACCTTTTCTGGTATTTATTTATTTTGTAACTTATAGTAGTTTTATGTCTTTCACTGGACTGCTACCACAAAACAACACATTTAACAGTATATGTTAGGGATAATAAACCTGATTCTGAACTTTGTAGAACCTTGAGAATGAAGATGCAGGTCTTAATTGAGGTCTGCATAATTCTTGCAGAAATGCTTTGTGATAGGACATTCTCTTGCAGATGTAAGGGGATGCAGTAAATATTGAGGAAGTATGATATAGACAAATTTACATGCACTTGGTCCTTATCTTTTAAATTTCAAATTCAAGTTTAATTGTCATTCAGCCATACATGAACACCTATGAATACAGCCAAATGAAACAGCGTTACTTTGGGGCCAAGGTGCAAAACACAGTACCAAATGCACAAGGCACATGTAGCACATATAAGATAGCAGTAAAATGCAGTTACACAAAAAATATATAGTCCAAGTCCCTGAATTCACGAATGGTGCAGCAGTCTGCAATCAAACACAATACAGTTTGTCTTCTGACTTGTGCATACTGGGGGACAGCACCATCTCCAACATGGATACTGCGCCTCACCGACTTCAACACCTCCCCTGCATGTCTGCAAACATGTAATACCACGGCTTGAGTGCTAGTTCTCGCTGCAACTGTGGCCACACAGTTCCCCTGCCTTCCATGTCCACTGTTCGCCAATAACTCAGTGAACTGGACTTGCAACATTCCAACGTCCAACAAGGTCATGTATTTACAAGAAAAGTGATTAAGACAATCACTCGCTGTTAGACCGCACGCCTTCTTCACGTATCGCTGCCTCTCTGTTGCAGGTATCATCATGCCCTGCATGAAGTCCAGCTCCTTCAGTTTCTCCGTCAACAAGCAACAGCCTGATAGAGTAGATCTGAAGTACTTTAAGCCCTTAATGTTTATCATGGTCTTGTGATCATAAAAAGAAAATGTTGAAAAAGAGAATAATGCCTTTGGGTGACTCTGTGAAGCTGCTGCATCGGAGCGCGCTGCCATCTTACCGGAAATAGGATCGCACGTTATGGGTACTAGTGGGAGCGGCTTTTGATTGTTCAGGGTGTGAATCTCAATATGTCTAACATTTGAATAGAGATCTTTTGAACAAACACACCAAAAAGCTAAATTTTTGGAGTTGCTGAATTACTCAGATGCTTGTGTAATTTACAAATTGATTCACAAAAACTAGAATCAATATGCTGGATACTTAAATCTTCCAGTCTGAAATCCCTCAAACTACAGTGTTCATCTGATTGAATACTTTTCAATAAATCACTTTTGGTTGTAAGCTCCAAAGGTGATTTTTTTTAATGGTGCTTTGCATTGCTGTTTATTTTGATTATTGAGAGTACCCATGAAATATTAACGCTGTTAGCAGGCTTTCAAATCAGCTTGTTTTCTACATTTTATGAGCTTGTGTGTTATGAAATCATCCAATGAAATACTTCTTGAAATTTTGGCATTAATAGTGAATGAAAAGGACAAAATATTAATAAATTATTATTGAATTGGAACTTTTAATAAATTCACCTTGTAATATCTTTGAGAATATTTCCTTAAGTGCTTAAGTGCCTTAGCCACAAAAAGTATTTAGCTTTTATTTTAGTTAAATTTGTTACATTTCAAGCATTCCTAATCATACCATGTAGAAATATCTGTTCTGCTTTTTTATCCTCTATATGTATCTTAATACATTTCAGCAAAGTTGTAACAGTAATAAATGCTTTGGTCTTATTGGGCAAATGGGAGCTCTTCTATAGGGAGTGACTGGTCTCTCAAAAAGTGTGTTTTCCTGTGCAAAGCTTCATTGAAGCTTCTTCCATGAATCCTGTTGGAAGTACTCAGCAGATTAGATAGTATCTATGGAAGGAAATGGACAGTCAACTTTTTGGGTTGAGACCCTTCACACCAGATGAAAGATCTCAGCCCAAAATGTTGGTTGGTCATATCCATCTACAAATGCTACCTAACACACTGAGTTCCTCCAGTAGCTTATTTTTGCCCCATATTCCGGCATCTGCAGTCACCTGTATTTCTGTTGAACCTACCATGTAATGTAGGGTTTGTTTATTATTCATCAGTTAATGATCTCATAACACAGTTTGTTAGCCAAAGTCTTGTTCATCTTCCAAGGGAAAGTTCCAAACAATATCACAGTAAGAAAGTTCAGGAGCCGTCTGTCAAAAATGCCTTTTCATCCATTTGTGATGGGTTAGATTAACTGTAATTACGTATATTTTTCCATTTTACCGTTTCCTTATGTAATTAATTACCATTTTCTAGAAAGACAGTATATCTTATCTCCTGTTAGAAATATTCAATAAACCACATGAAATGTCCTTTCTACAGTACGATTACCTTATTCTATGGTTCCTCAATTTTATGATTATCGCCTCTTACTCAGATCTCTAATATGCTATTACTTTTCGCAAACATGAGGAAATCTGCCGATGCTGGCATTTCAAGCAACACACATAAGAGTTGCTGGTGAACACAGCAGGCCAGGCAGCATCTCTAGGAAGAGGTACAGTCGACATTTCGGGCCAAGACCCTTCGTTAGGACTAACTGAAAGAAGAGCTAGTAAGAGATTTGAGATGGGGAGGGAGAGGGGAGATCCAAAATGATAGGAGAAGACAGGAGGGGGAGGGATGGAGCCAAGAGCTGGACAGTTGATTGGCAAAAGGGATATGAGAGGATCATGAGACAGGAGGCCTAGGGAGAAAGAAAGGGGGGGGGAAGCCCAGAGGATGGGCAAGGGGTATAGTGAGAAGGACACAGGGAGAAAAAGGAGAGAGAGAAAAAGAATGTGTGTATATGAATAAATAACGGATGGGGTACGAGGGGGAGGTGGGGCATTAACGGAAATTTGAGAAGTCAGTGTTCATGCCATGGCATGACTGTACCTCTTCCTAGAGATGCTGCCTGGCCTGCTGTGTTCACCAGCAACTTTTATGTGTGTTGCATGCCTTTTGTTTTTCATGCCTTGTCTTCTCCCCATAAAGGAGTATAAATTTTAGCCAAAGGTTGGTGAATTTGTGGAATTTGTTGCCACATGCAGCTGTGGAGGCCAAGTCGTTGCGTGTATTTAAGGCAGAGATTGATAGGTTCTTGATTGGACATGGCATCAAAGGTTACAGGGAGAAGGCCGAAAGCTGGGGTTGAGGAGGATATTAAAAAAAAGGATCAGCCATGATTGAATGGTGGAGCAGACTTGATGGGCCAGATGGTCTTATGATCTAAATGTATGTGGTGTAACTTCACTACTTTGGGATATTTACCATCATAAATATTCACAAAATTTTTATTTATTTTTAAAACTGAAGATGTTCCTGAGTATGGTTCATAGCTGGATTATGAAAATTGCAGAATGTAATTTTATTTACTCATACAGATGTATCCGACATAAGACTGACTGGGGAGCACTGATCCTGGTTGATGACCGATTTAGAAGTAATAACAAAAAATATATAACAGGTAAGAGGCCATTACGATGTCTTAATTACTTTATGTTAATATATTCATAATAGTGTAGTTTATACAGTATTTGGTCTAAAGTGGTGTGGATTAGTGACATTAAAGATTAGCAAGGTGACTGGAGCTTGGCTAATCTTGTTCCCTTATTCAGTAATGGCAATAGGAATAAACCAAGTGAGCATTACATCAATAGCAGGGAAATTATTGGAAGCAAATCTAAGGGGCAAGATTTATTTTCACTTGGAAAGGCAGGGACTAACTAGGAGTCAGCATGGTTTTGTGCAGAAAAATATGTCTCACAAATCTGATTGTTTTTTGAGGAGGCAATCAAGAAAAATGATGAAGTCTGGACAATAAACATGGTTTGCATGGACTTCAGCAAAGCTTTTGGCAAAGTCCCACATGGTGGGCTGTGAAACAATGTTAAGGGACATGGGATCCAAGATCTGTTGACAACTGGATTCAAAATTGGCTTGGTGATAAGAGACAGAGGGTAGTGGTCAAGGGGTTTTCTTAAATGGAGGTCTGTGACAGGCATTAATGCTGGGACCGTTGTTGTTTGTCAGATATATAAATGACTTTGATGGGATTGTGGGTGGACTGATTTGTAAGTTTGCTGATGATACAAAAATTGGTGATGTAGCAGGTAGTGAAGAAGATTGTGAAAGCATATAGTTTGGCACAGATCAGTTGGAAAGCTGGATGGAGCAATGACAGATGGAATTTAATCCAGACGTGTGTGGGAACACATTTACGTATTCAGATTCATTTATTTATCACATGTACATTGAATCATAACGTGAAATGTGTTGTTTACATTAACAACCAACACAACCTAAAGATGTGCTGGGGTCAGCCTGCAAATGATGGCATGCATTCCACCACCGACATAGCACCCCCACAAAGTCAATACCGACAGTACATATAAATAGCAGGGACTTTAGGAGTATTGATGCACAGGAGAAACACTATAACTCACTCAAAATGGCAACAAAGATGCATATGGCTTTGAAGAAGATATTCAACATGCCTGCTTTCATAACCCTAGGCATTGAGTATGAGAGTTGGGATGTCATGTTGCAGCTCAATAAAACTTTGGTTACATAGCAATTGGAGTATTGTATGCAGTTCCAGTTGCCACACTATGAAAATAATATGGTATCAATAGGCATAATGCAGAAAATATTCTCCAAGGTGTTGGCTGGAATGGAGGCTTTACTTATAAGGAGAGTTTGGATAGGCTGCCATTATTGTCACAGGAATGTAGGAGGCTGGGGAGTGAACTTAAGAAGGTTTATAAAATTAAGAGTGGTGTAGATAGTACTTTTCATAGGGTGAGGGAGTCTAAAATTAGGAGACAAAGATTTAGAGTGAGAGAAGAAATTTAAAAGAGATCTGGGGAGTGTTTTTTAAGTCAGAGTAAGTGATTGTATGGGACGAACTGCCAGTGGAAGTAGTGGAAATAGATACAATTACAGTGATTTAAAGACACTTGGACAGGTATTTAGACACAAAATGGGCCTAATGTGGGAAAATGGGACTACTGTAGAAAGACATGATTGGCATGGATAAGTTGGGCTGAAGGGCCTATTTTCGTGCTGTAAAAATTAGGAGTATTAAGGAAAGATGATCTGAGGTCAGGGAGTTATATGACATAATCAGAAGAGTCATGCATTGAAAGAATCTGAAAAAGAAGAAAAAAAATAAATTTTCATTCATATAAAAACCTGCAGCATTGTTAATCCTAAAAATCGGTGTATCAAATATGCTGTAAAACACCGCATCAAAATTGAGAATGTCAAACTACCGCTTACTTGTCACTGGATGGTGCTATAGCTCTGTTTTGACATTTTAGTTTTGAAAGTAATGTGAAACAGCTGCTTGAGATATGACGGGACCATAAAAATTTTATTTGCATCGGATTCTTAAGTAATGCTGATGTTTCTTGCCAATGCAGCAGAATTTGGCTGAAAAAACATTATGTAAAGTGTGTTACTCTAAGACCCGTGCCACATTAACCTTTTTCTTTGCCAGATGAATAGGAGTGTCTTATGAGCAGCACAACAAATCCAATGATGTTGTGTTTTAAAGGGTTAAGAAAAAATATTTATTCCTAGTGTACCCATGAGTGGCTGACTTGTAAAATTTTATAGAGCACATGAGCACCTGTAAGTTTTTAGAGGGTACACTTGAGTGAGATATTTTGACTTTGAGAACTCCATGGATTTAAAATGCAGATAATGGGAATTGCTCCAAATGCAAAGACACAGTTAAGCGGCTGACCAGTTTTCAAAATGGTTTTAACCACTTCACTTTTCTACCCGAATTTTATCCTCTTCTGTTTTATTAGATCCCTTGTGTTACTACATTTCCTAACTTGCAATTTGGAGTCAGTAAGAGGTGGTCTCCTACTTGCCCTCCACCCCTCTTTGGGAGAAAACATTAAAAAATAAACTTCTTCTCTGTTCCAAGATATGTCTTGGATTCATCTTCAAAAGGGCACTCCTGATATTTAAAAAAAATGTTTTGCTTTCAGTCTCTTATCCAGTCAATTTTTAAGGGCTGCCTGAGTCAATTGCTTATTAATCCTGAAAAATGGCCAATTTTACTTTTCAAGTTCATATACTAAGACCTGTTTCTAACCCTGTTTAATTCTGTTTTAAGAGAGATTTTCATTCCTCCACTGAGGATTGAACTCCCAGAATGCATTCCAGTAGTACACAAACGCATCCTACTTTTAGTTAAATGACTTCCATTAGTATCTAGGATTAGGAATGGAAAAATTGGTCACTGCTGTGTTTTAGATAAAAACAGAAAATGATAGATTAGGCCATATCTGTGGAAAGAGAAACAGAGCCAACATTTCAGATTCAAGACCCTTCACTAGAACCAGAAACATTGAAAGGCATTAGTGTTAATTTGCAGAAATGGTGTAGTATGGGGTGAAAAATCAAAAGAAATATCTCCGAAAGGATGAGATCTTGATTACCCAAATGATTCCATAGCTGATGAACCGGACTGATTAATAGACTTATGAAGATTGTTAGTGTGCAAAGGTACATATTAAAGCTGATACTGCAACCTGATGCCAAAGAGCGAATGCTGGAGGTTTCCAGCAGATCAGACAGTACCTGTGGAGATAAACCAAAGTGCTATTCATCTGTTGCACTTCAGTGAAACAGACAAGCCAGGATGGGAGAAGAATGGAGAATTAGTGTGATAGGCAACTGGAAACTGCTGACAGAAGTGTTCTTCAGAGTGGTACATTTTCCAGTGTAAAAGACACCATATTCTTTCAAATCTTTTTATTATTATTATTATTATTATTATTATCGAAAATTAACACGAGTACATCAAAGTAAGCAACACTTACAATGTCTCAAGAAAAAAGACATTATTTTAAAGATTGAAAAGATTTTAGTGATAAAAAAAAACCCTACTAAGCAAGAAAAAGTGGAGGAAATCTATCAATTAACTCAAATGATAATAATGAGCAAATGAACCCCATCTTTTCTCAAAATCAAACATAGGTTCAAAGGTTCGACTTCTAATTTTCTCCAAACTAAGACATAGCATCACTTGAGAGAACCATTGTGACAAAGTGGGAGCTGATGTATCCTTCCACTTCAACAAAATGGCCTTCCTAGCTATCAATGTAACAAATGCAATAACATGTTGGTCAGACACAGAGATACCACAGGTATTTTGAGGAATTATTCCAAAAAGCACAGTTAATTTGTTAGGTTGTAAATTAATTTTAAGTGCTTTAGAAATTGTCGAAAAAACTGACTTCCAGAACTGTTCCAGTATAGAACAAGACCAAAACGTGTGTCAGTGTAGCTGTCTCAGTTTTACATCTATCACAATAACTATCAACATTAGGGAATATTTTAGACAGTCTCTCCTTTGTCAAATGGTAGCGATGCATAATTTTAAATTGAATCAGTGAATGACTAGTACAGATTGAAGAAGAGTTAACCAGCTTCAGAATCCGCATCCAATCCTCCGTCATAAAAGTCAAATTGAGTTCCTTTTCCCAATCTTGTTTAATCTTAAATAAAGGACGCTTATCCCATTGTAATAGTAAATTATAAATTCTTCCAATAGAATCCTTCATCGACGGGTTCATACTCGTAATAGTATCTAACAGGTGAGCATCCAATATGTAAGGAAAATTACTTAAATATTTTTGTAAGTAATGTCTAACTTGAAGGTATTGTAAAAAGTGTGAGTATGAAAGAGAATATTTATCAACTAATTGGTCAAAAGACATCAGTCTATCTTCTTTAAATAAATCCAAGAAAAGAACTAAGACCTTTATTTTTCCAAAGTAAAAAAATTGGATCACTCAAAGAAGGCTTAAAAAAGTACAGTAATTTCGATAAATTAAACTACAAAGTTTAAATTTTTTAAGATTCAAAAAAATTGCGGAACTGGAGCCAAGTTTGTAAAGAATGCTGAATCACAGGGTATAAGTTTAAATTAGTAACTTTAGCTAATGGAATAGGTAAAGCAGCTCCCAATAACGAGGTTAAATAAAACTGTTTCACAGCTTTCAATTCCAAGTCTACCCAAATTGGCCGATCATTCTTATCAATCCAATATAACCAAAAGGACATTTATCGCACATTAACAGCCCAGTAATACATTCTTAAATTAAGCAAAGCGAGACCTCCACCCTTTTTCAACTTTTGTAAGTGACATTTACTAATTCTTGGTCTTTTATTATTCCAAATAAAAGATAAAATAATAGAATCAATCCAATCAAAAAACTTCTTAGTCAAAAAAAAAGGGATATTCTGAAATAAATATAAACATTTTGGTAAAATCATCATTTTGATGAGACCGACAAGTGAAAATGTAAATCTCCATTCATCTACTAAATAAATACTTCATAGAGTCTCCCAAGGGAACAAAATTAGCTTTATAAAGATACTCATATTTTTTAGTGATTATAACACCTAAATATCTAAAAGAATCCGTGACTTTGAAAGGAGTATTATCATATATAGAAACAGATTCATTTAAAGGAAACAATTCACTTTTACTAAAATTTATTTATATCCTGAAAAATCTCCAAATTCATTGAATAATTTTAGCAAGGCAGGAATAGATTCCTCAGGATTAGATATATAAACCAATAAATCGTCAGCGTAAAGAGAAATCTTATGAATAGTCTCATTGACAAAAATCCCATAAATATTTTTAGCTTCACGAAGAACAATAGCAAGGGGTTCTAATATTAAATTAAATAACAAGGGACTTAATGGACAACCTTGTCTTGTTCCCCCGTGAAAGCTGAAAAAAAGGAGACCTACAGTTATTAGTAATAACAGTAGCAATAGGAGCTTTATATATCATTCTAATCCAATTATTAAAATTAACACCAAAGCCAAATTTCTCTAAAACATTAAATAAATATTTCCATTCGACTCGACCGAATGCTTTTTCAGCAACCAAAGAGACGACGCATTGTGGAGTTTTAAAAGAGGACGAATATATAACGTTAAATAGTCTCCGAACATTTGAAAAAGAATAACAACCCTTTATAGAGCCTGTTTGATCTTTAAAAATAATTTTACCCAAAATATTCTCCAACTGATTGGCCATTATCTTTGACAACATCTCAGCATCGACATTCAATAATGAAATAGGTCTATATGAGGCACAATCAGTAGGATCATATTGTGAACATGGAATGAAGTACATTAGAATGGAAGAAGTGCAGGTGAATAATCTCTTCAGCAAATAGACAGTTTGGGTCCCTGTTTGGTGGGAAGGAGCAAGGTAAAAGAAGCTAAAAGTGGGGCGGCACTGTAGCACAGTGGTTAGTGGAACGCTATTACAGTGCCAACAATCACTGATCAGGATTCAATTCTTGCTGCTGCTTGTAAGGAGTTTGTATATTCTCCCCATGACCACGTGGGATTCCTCCGGGTGCTCTGGTTTCCTCCCAATTTTCAATGATGTACTGGTTAGGGTTAGTGAGTTGTGTGCATGCTGTATTGGCACCAGATGCATGTAGGCCACCCGGCACTATCTTCGCTAATTTGATTTGACGCCAACAATGCATTTCACTGATGTACATACTGTATGACAAATAAAGCTAATCTTTAATCTTTAAAAGAACAGATGTGGCATCTCAAGCAATTGCAGTTGATGAAGTTAGAAGAGTGCACTAGGGAACTAAGAGCCATCAAAGCTTCTTTTTCCACAGATGCTGCCTGCCCTTCTGAGTAGTTCTAGCTTTTTCTGTTTATTTATTAGAATTTCAGCATCCACAGTTCTTATTATTTTCAAGAAACTATTTTAGACTTTGTCTTGTGCAATGAGATAGGTTTAATTAATAATTTCATGCTAAGACATTCTGCAGGGAGAATGATGACAATATGATTGAACTTTATATTCCATTTAGAGGAGTATGGTTCTTTTGGAAACTAGATTTTGAATAATAACAATGTCATATACATATATATGAGTTTAATTGGATTGGGTAAATTGGAAAATTATATTAAAATGTTTCATAATAGAAAAACAACAGCAGATGTTTCAAGAAATACAATATACTTCTCAATTATGAAATTATGTACACTCCACTGAGAAATAAAACTTCAATGGGAAGAGTGGTCCCTGTAGCTAATGAAAAGTTTAATAGTGATGATATTAGATTAAACGGTTTATAATTATACCATGCAAAATGGTAAGCCTAATGATGTGTAGAGTTTTAGAAACCAGCAATGGATAAGTAATCATCATCGTCATGTGCCGTGCCCAGTTTGATTTTTGACTGCAAACATAAAATAATCTGCAGATGCTGGGGTCAAAGCAACATTCACAACACGCTGGAGGAACTCAGCAGATCGGGCAGCATCCGTGGAAACGATCAGTCAACGTTTTGGGCCGGAACCCTTCATCAGGACTGAAGAGGGAAGGGGAAGAGGCCCTATAAAGAAGATGGGGGGAGGGTGGGAAGGAGAAGGCTGGTAGGTTCCGGGTGAAAAACCAGTAAGGGGAAAGATAGTAGGGTGGGGGAGGGGAAGCGTGAAGGTGATAGGCAGGAAAGGTGAAGAAGGAATAGGGGAAAACACAATGGGTAGTAGAAGGAGGCGGAACCATGAGGGAGGTGATAGGCACCTGGGGGAGGGGGCAGAGTGACATAGGAAGGGAGGGGGAGGGAGTTACCAGAAGTTGGAGAATTCTATGTTCATACCAAGATATTGTCCATGATATTCTTTGCATCCTGCTCAAAAACCACATCTCTGCTGCTTCAATTCGTTTCCTCATGTTACTAGATATTGTCCAACATTCTGAGCCATATAACTAATAACTAATTTCTAGTGGATAAAGGGGAAGATGGAACATGTAGGAAAACTAGCAAGTAATGTATTACTAATTACATAAATCACCTAAGTATATAAAACTGAAGAGTATAACAAAAATAGATATGGATCCCTTGGAGGGAGAAGAGAGGAAGTTATAATGAGAATTAAAGAAATAGCTGAGGCACTAAACGAATCTTTTTTTGTATAGAAACTGCATTATCCATTTCAGAAATGAGGTCTGATGAATGTGAGGAAGTTAAAGTAATTAATATTAAGTAAAGAGAAAATACCAGAAATTATGTAGGTTAATATTGACTAATTCTTTAGATCTGATAGCCTGTTTCCAGGGTTCTAAAAGTTGTAGCTGCTGGGAAACCAGATTCATCATTGATAATCTTCCAAAATTCTATAGATTCTGGAACACTTTAGAAGCAAATGTAATACCAAAATACTTGAATATGGAGCGAGGGGAAATGGGTAACTAACTATAAACCAGCAGGTCTGACATCAATTGTTGCAATAGTTCAAGAAACTAATATAAATATGTTGTTGCAGGACACTTAGATTCACAAAGAGAAAATTCTATTATACATCTTGGAGTATTTCAGACTATAACTAGAAAATAGATTCAGGGGAATCTGTAAATGTGATATATGCAGACTTTAAAGGTACTTGATAAGGTACCACACCAAAGGTTGTTGAATGAAATACAGTAAGGGCTCTTGAAGTTTGAAGTATCAGATTAACATGGATAGAAAATTAATAAATAGCTATGAATAAAAGATGCTTATTTTTTAAAGATTAGAAGGCTATAAATTGGTAAATCAGTTTTGTATTTGTCTTGTGGGATAGTGGAAAACTTTGTTTTGGATGAAGGTGGAACTGTAATCAATAAACAATAGTCTACTGTAGGTATGTTTACTGTCCAGATACTTCAGAGATGACTAGGGCCAAGGAGATGGCGCCCACTATGGACCTGTTTTGGTGGTAGGCGAGTTGCAGTATATTGAGATTTATTGGGAGGTTAGAGTTGATCAGCCTCATGAAACATTTCATGATGGTTGATTTCAGAGCCACAAATCCTTATTTGTCTATGTCCCAGGATTTTGAGAGTGACATTAGAGATAGTTAATATTCTGATGATCATCTTCTGGAAATATTCCTGTGTATTGAATGGCCTTGCTGTTTAGAAAAAGAGGGAGAGAAAGCAGTGAACTTACCTACCTGTTAGCTTAATGTCAAGGGTAAAGGGGTAGCACACTGCGCTACAGGTATGATTGAAACACAGAGACCTTAGACATCCCACACTCGACTATCCTGGTGGTAAATATAAAATCTCTGGAAAATAAAACTGAAAACCTCAGAGCAAGATTGCAGTTTCAGAGGGACATCAGGGACTATTGTGTACTTTGCTTCACAGAAATATGGCTAACCCTGCCATTTTGGGTGCAGTGCTACAGCCCAATGGCCTCACCATTCACTGTAATAACAGGTCAGTTGAGTAATTTAAAGATAAAGGAGGTAAATATGTTTCATGATTAACTCATCATAGTGCACAGATGTAATGGTTCTGTCTCAGTCCTGCTTACCTAACTTAGGATATCTAGTGGTTAAGTGTCATCCATTCTTTCTGCAAACGAAGATTTCCGCTGTCATTCTGGTAATGGTGTATATTCCACAGCAGGCCAACATCAGGCAGGCACTGGACAAGCTGACCACTATGATCAACAGTTACAAAACAGTGCACCTTAATGCTTCCCGATCCTTGCGGGAGATTTCAACCAGGCCAGCTTGAAGACTTCTCTGTACAACTACCAAAAACATATCACCTGTGGAATCAGAGGAACCAACACACTTGACCACTGTTAAACCACCTTCAAGAACATTTAGCATGCCATCCCACACCTGCACTTTGGAAAGTCCTATCACTTCTATTCCTGGCATGTAGGCAGGGTTTAAAGACCGCAGCACCAGTGGTGAGGACCGAGGAGGTATGGTCAAGCGAGGCAGAGGAGTATAGGACTACTTTGAGTTGGTGGACTGGACTGAATGAATATGCCACAGTTGTAATTGACTTCATCAAGACCTGTGTAGATGTGTGTGTGTCTTCAAGAACATACTGGATATACCCAAACTAAAAGCCTTGGATGAAACAGGAAATCTGTAGTCTGTTGAAGGCTAGATCCAGAACTGTACACAAAGTGCAGGTATGACCAATGGAAGGCTATTTTAAGAACAAAAAAAAACAATTCCAATTGAAGTTAAAGACAAAAATCGACGCACATCAACTCTGACAATGCTCGCAGGCCGTTACTTCCTGCAAGACGAAACCTAACATTATGAATGGCTGAGATGCCTCATTCACAGATGAGCTAAAGAGCCTTTTATGCATGCTTCGAAAGGGAGAATCAAACTCCCTTCAGCATCTGGTGACCCTGTAATCTGTGTCTTGGAGGGTGACTTTAGTACATCTTTTATAAGGGCCTCAGCCCATAATGGTTTACTTGGTAGGGCACTGAAAACTAGTGCCAACCATCTGGCAGGAGTTTTGAAGGACTTCTTCAAGTGCTGATGAAGGGTTTCAGCCCGAAACAACAACTGTTTACTCTTTTCCATAGATGCTGCCTGGTCTGCTGAGTTCCTCCAGCATTTTGTGTATATGACTTCAATCTCTCACTGTTGCATTTGGAAGTTTCTACTTGATTCCAAAAAACAACATTTGATTCCAAAAAACAACATTCATACCAGTGCCCATGAAGAGCAAGGTGAGCTGCCTCAACAACAGTTGCACTTAAGTCGACTGTGATGAAGTATTTTAAGAGGTTGGTCATGGCCAGAATCAACTGTGAGGTTCCAGTCAAAAATATAAAGAAACTGATGACTGCCGAGCTATTTTATTATCTACAGAATATTATGATGGTAAAAGATAATGCTAATATTATATATAATATAATATTGGCCTGGTTAAAGTCCCCGGCTGTAATGAGCAAAGCCTCCGGATACCTGCTCTCAAGTCCACTGATGTTGGCATACAGTATGTTCAGAGCACACTCCACGTCCGCCTGGGGGGAAATGTAGACTGCTGTCAGTATGACCGAGGTGAATTCCCGTGGCAAATAGTAGGGACGACACTTCACTGACAGGTGTTCCAGGTCCGGGCCGCAGGAGCTTGTCAGTGCCACTGTGTCCGAGCACCACACAGTGTTGATCAGTAGGCAGACACCACCTCCCCTCATCTTGCCCGAAGACGCCGTGCGGTCCATCCGATGGATCGAAAATCCCTCCGGTCGGATGGCACAGTCGGGGGTGGCAGGGGAGAGCCAGGTCTCGGTGAAACAGAATACACAGCAGTTCTGCATCTCCCTACAGTAGGTGAGTCTCCCTTTAAGATCATCCATCTTGTTCTCTATAGCGGACCACACGACCCAATTTACATCGGTGGTGCGCAAGTGGAGCAGTTCAAAAGCTTTAAGTTCCTTGGGGTCAATATCACAAATGACCTGACTTGGTCCAACCAAGCAGAGTTCACTGCCAAGAAGGCCCACCAGCACCTTTACTTCCTGAGAAAACTAAAGAAATTTGGCCTGTCTCCTAAAACCCTCACTAATTTTTTATAGATGCACTGTAGAAAGCATTCTTCCAGGGTGCAACACAACCTGGTATGGAAGTTGTCCTGTCCAAGACCGAAAGAAGCTGCAGAAGATCGTGAGCACGGCGCAGCACATCACACAAACCAATCTTCCGTCCGTGGACTCACTTTACACCGCACGCTGTCGGAGCAGTGCTGCCAGGATAATCAAGGACACAACCCACCCAGCCAACACACTTTTCGTCCCTCTTCCCTCCGGGAGAAGGCTCAGGAGCTTGAAGACTCGTACGGCCAGATTTGGGAACAGCTTCTTTCCAACTGTGATAAGACTGCTGAACGGATCCTGACCCGGATCTGGGCCGTACCCTCCAAATATCCGGACCTGCCTCTCGTTTTTTTTGCACTTCCTTACTTTCCATTTTTCTATTTTCTATTTATGATTTATAATTTAAATTTTTAATATTTACTCATTTTTACTATTTTTAATATTTAATATTTGTAATCCAGGGAGCGGGAAGCGCAGAATCAAATATCGCTGTGATGATTGTACGTTCTAGTATCAATTGTTTGGCAACAATAAAGTATAAAGTAAAGTAAAAGTAACATTATGTAATATTGTAATATTGTTTTTGAGTTTTATAATAGTGGAAGTATATATGATAGTGTTTAAGAAGCATTTAAACAGACACATGATCAGGTAGGGAATTGAGGGGTAGAGACCAGATGCAAGCTGATGTGCAATGTTTGGGTTATGAATGGAGATATCGGGGCATGCTAGCCAGTGAGCAGGATGTTGTTCTTTCTTGTGTGACTGGGAGCCAGGAATTTGCGGCTTTTTGCCGGGGAGAGATGAGAGAAGACGTGAATGGAGAGAATTGGTAGACCTCGGACTGAGTGGACTTGGAGCGAGGGTCCGAAGGTCAGCGACGATTGGAGGAGGTCGATGGTGGATGAATGGCATTACCAGTGAGCTCCAACATTGCGCATTAGACTGTTTCATGAGAATGGGCCCTTTTCCTTTTTTTGTTTTCTTTACTAACCATATAGTCAAATTAAGAATTATAAAGCTCAGTGGTTTTAATCGCATATTGTATACTGTTTGTTATTTCGTGGTACTGATTTGTAACGGGGGACACATTGCGCAGCATCCACTCAAACGAGATTTCTTAAGTTTGGCCGGGGTGGGGGTGGCTATCACCCCGTATATTAAGTCACTAACTGAAGCAAGAGTTACATGTGATTTTATACCCACTTAATAACTTAAACATTTTACAGCATTATAGTTTGGTGTTGCTATAACCATATAACAACTACAGCACGGAAACAGGCCATCTCAGCCCTTCTAGTCTGTGCCGAACTCTTACTCTCACCTAGTCCCACCGACCTGCACTCAGTGCATAACCCTCCATTCCTTTCCTGTCCATATATCTATCCAATTTAACTTTAAACGACAACATCGAACCTGCCTCAACTGCTTCTGCTGGAAGCTCGTTCCACACAGCTACCACTCTCTGAGTAAAGAAGTTCCCCCTCATGTTACCCCTAAACTTTTGCCTTTAACTCTCAACTCATGTCCTCTTGTTTGAATCTCCCTCACTTTCAATGGAAAAAGCGTATCCACGTCAACTCTATCTATCCCCGTCATAATTTTAAATACCTCTATCAAGTCCCTTCTCATCCTTCTACGCTCCAAAGAATAAAGACCTAACTTGTTCAACCTTTCTCTGTAATTTAGGAGATGAGACCCAGGCATCATTTTAGTAAATCTCCTCTGTACTCTCTCAATTTTATTGACATCTTTCCTATAATTCGGTGACCAGAACCGTACACAATACTCCAAATTTGGCCTCACCAATGCCTTATACTATTTCAACATTACGTCCCAACTCCTATACTCAATGCTGTGATTAATGAAGGCCAGCCTACCAAAAGCTTTCTTCACCACCCTATCCACATGAGACTCAGGGAACTATGCACCATTATTCCTAGATCCCTCTGTTCTACTGCATTCTTCGATGCCCTACCATTTACCATGTATGTCCTATTTTGATTAGTCCTACCAAGATGTAGAACCTCACATTTTTCAGCATTAAACTCCATCTGCTATTTTTCAGCCCACTCTTCTAACTGGCCTAGATCTCTCTGCAAGCTTTGAAAACCTACTTCATTATCCACAACACCACCTATCTTAGGATCATCTGCATACTTACTAATCCAATTTACCACTCCATCATCCAGATCATTAATATATATGACAAACAACATTGGACCCAGTACAGATCCCTGAGGCACACCACTAGACACCGTCCTCCAATCTGACACATAGTTATCCACCACTACTCTCTGGTGTCTCCCATCCAGCCACTGCTGAATCCATTTTACTACTTCGATATTAATGCCTAATGATTGAACCTTCCTAACTAACCTTCCATGTAGAACTTTGTCAAAGGCCTTACTGAAGTCCATATAGACAACATCCACCGCTTTACCCTCATCAACTTTCCTAGTAACCTCATCAAAAAATTCAATAAGATTTGTGAAACATGACCTTCCACACGCAAATCCACATTGACTGTTCCTAATCAGACTCTGTCTATCCAGATAATTATATATACCAATTGTAATAAGATTTGAAATGAAGTAGATAAAGAATGGTATTTAACATGAATAATTATATTTTTAATAAACTTTTATAAGTTAATCAGTCAATTTAATCTTGAGAATACTGGTTGGGCAAGCATCATTTTAAAAAATTATCCTTTTTAGGATTTTGGAAATAAATGTCAAAATGCCAAAGTTGAAGAGAAAAAAACCATTAATTTTGGGAGCAAACTTAAATTGAATCAGTTTGCCAAAGCTAGATTCCCCCTGCCCAACCTTTGTTTATACTTACCTTTTTTGACTCACTTAAAGAATTATGTCACAAAATCTATATCCCATTTTCTTAATTGTTTGTTCCCCATGTTAGGTTTTCAACATTCCTTTAATTTTCATTTATGTAACATTTATTTAATTACAGGACTGTCAAAATGGATCCGTCGGCAAATTCAACACCATCCAAATTTCAGCTGTGCTCTAGATTCATTGACCATGTTTTCCTATGCTCAGCAAAAGATTGTTGATGATTTACCCAAGATCCTCAATAGAATGCCAGCTATTGCAACTGGATGTTCAAATGAAAATTTTCCAAAGCCTGCAGAGGATAAGAACAAAGATGGTCAGTCACTGATTGTCAGCCCTCAAACCTCATTAGAAAATAATATTTTGAAGAGCACCCAACCCAAAGCCTACATAGAAAAAGAAAAGAATAGTCCCAGTGCATTTCCTACATCTCCCTTCTGCAATACCAGCAAAGTGAGCATCAGAGGAAGACCAGGTTAGTAATTAATAAGTACCATTACTTCTTGTGGATGTTTAGTGGGCTTTTGTACTCTACAAAAGCAGTATAAAGGTTTTAACATGATTAGCTTGGTTCCATATTTACTTCAACTGAGGCACAACAAAATACCTTCCCTAAAATTATATTTTCCATTTGGCAATTAACTATAGTTTGGGAGAGATAAAAATATTTCTGTATTGCTCTCCCAGAGGATAAGAGGCAGGAGCAGTTTGCAGCAGTGGCCAATCCGGACATTGGAAATTTAGAGAAAAGGATACTTCAATCAGGTCCACTTCCCAAGAATAAAAAGCAAGAGTGGTTCATGGCAGCATGATAGTGTTTTGATCAGCAGCCAATCCGGACATCGGAAGTTTGGAGAGGAGGGATCTTCAATCGGGTCTGTTGCCCGAAGATAAAAGGCAGGAGCGGGTTGCAGCAGTGTAATAGAGCTTTGACCAGTGGCCAACCTGCATTTCGGATTGATTAGTAAAAGCAAATTAAAGAAAGGCAGGGGTAAGTACAACAGCCATTGTTGCACTTGCCATAATCTGAGTGGACATAGTCAGAGTGGTGATCTTAAGGCTTTAACTCTTTGATGCTTCAGTGAAGAGAGGCTTCATCAGAGAAAGCAAAGGAAAGAAAAGGTCAAATTTTTTCTCTCTTCTTTTCATCTGCTCAGCTTGGACGGTAGAGATGTCAGGCAGGATAGTGAAATGCTCCTTTTCGGGATCCCTGACCACTACAACTATGAAGTGTATCCAGCTGCAGCTTCTAACAACACGTTAAGGAGTTGGAGCTGGAACTGGATGAACTCTGGATCATTTGGGAAGTTGAAGGAGTAATAGATAGGACATATAGAGAGGTAGTTACAACCAAGGTGCAGGACACAGGAAACTGGGTGACAATCAAGAAGGGGAAAAGGGTTAAGGAGCCAGTGCGGAGAACCCCTGTGGCCACTTCCCTCAACAGCAGGTATATCACTTTGGATACTGTTGGGGGGAATGACCTAACAGAAGAAAGTCACAGTGGTCCAGTCTCTGGCACTGAGTCTGCCTCTGTGACTCAGAAGGGAAGAGGGGAGAAGAGGCATGCTGTGGTGATAGGGGATTCGTCAGTTAGGGGAATGGACAGGAGGTTCTGTGGGCAAGAACAAGATTCCTGGATGGTATATTGCCTCCCGGGTGCCAGGGTCCAGGATATCTTGGATCAAATCCTCAGCATTCTTAAGGGGGAGGGTCAACAGCTGGAAGTTGTGGTCCATGTGGGTACCAAAGACCTGGGTAGAACAAGTGATGAGGTTCTGCATTGGAAGGTCTAAGTTAAGGGGCAGGACCTCCAGGGTTGTGATCTCAGGATTGCTACCCATGCCATATGCTAGTGAGGCTAAAACTAAGAAGATTATGCAGTTTAATATGTGGATAAGGAGTTGGTGTAGGAGGGAAAGCATAAGAATTTTGGATCATTGGGCTCTCTTCTTGGTAATGTGCTCCCTGTACAGAAGGGATGGTCTGCACCTGAACTGGAGGGGGACTAATATCCTAGCAGGAAGGTTTGTTAATGCTGCATGGTGGGGTTTAACTAGATTTGCAGGGGGATGAGACCCAGAGTGCCAGAATAATTAGTGGAAAGGTTGTGGAGGCAGATGTTGGTAAGACCTCAGCCAAAGTTAGGAGTCAAAAGGTTAAGCTTGGCGCAACAAAATTGAAAAGGGTGAATACAGGACTGAAGGCGTTGTATGTGAATGCGCACAGTTTACGAAGTAAGGTAGATGTACTTGCAGCATAGTTGCAGATTGGCAGGTATGTTGTTGTAGGCATTACTGAATCATGGCTGAAAGATTGTAGCTGGGAGCTTAATGTCCAAGGATACACATTGTATGAAAAGGATAGGCAGGAAGGCAGAGGGGGTGCTTTGTTGGTTAAAAAAAAAAAATGAAAGGTGACATAGGGTTCAAAGGTGTTGAATTAGAGTGGATAGAGCTAAGGAACTGCAAGGGTAAAAAGACTCTGATGGAAGTTGCATACAGACCCTCAAACAGCAGTAAGCATGTGGCCTACAAATTACAGATAGGAAATGTATGCCAAAAAGGCAATGTTACACTAGTCGGGGGGAGGGGGGGTGCTTCAATATGCAAGTAGATTGGGAAAATCAGGTTGGTGCTGGATTCCAGGAGGGGTATTTCTAGACTGCCTATGAGATGGCTTTTTAAGAGCAGTTTGTGGTTGAGCCCACAAGAGGATCAGCTATTCTGGATTAGATGTTGTGCAATGAACCGGAATTGATTAGAGACCATAAGGTAAAAGAACCCTTAGGGGCAAGTGATTATAATATGATCAAATTCACCTGGAATTTGAGAAGGATAAGCTAAAGTCAGATGTATCAGTGTCACGGTGGAGTAAAGGGAATTACAGAGGCATGAGAGAGGAGTTGGCCAGAATTGATTAGAAAAGAACACTGGCAGGGAAGATGGCAGAGCAGCAATGGCTGGAATTTCTGGAGGCAATTCAGAAGGCACAGGATATGTACATCCCAAAGAAGAAGAAGTATTCTAAAGGAAAGATAACACAACCATGGCTAATAAGAGAAGTCAAAGCCAACATAAAAGCCAAAGAGAGGGCACATAATAGAACAAAAATTAATTAGGAAGCTTTTAAAAACCAACAGAAGGCAACAAAAAAAATAAGAATGTGAAGATGGAATACGAAAGTAAACTAGCCAATAATATTAAAGAGGGTACCAAAAGTTTCTTCAGATACATAAAGTGTAAAAGAGAGGCGAGAATGGATATTGGACTGCAGGAAAATGGTGCTGGAGAGGAAGTAATGGGGGGGGTCAACGAAATGACGGATGAACTGAATAAGTATTTTGCAGCAGTATTACTGTGGAAGACTCTAGCAGTATAGTGGAAGTTCAGGTGTCAGGGGGCATGACGTGTGTGAAGTTACCCTAACTAGAGAGAAGTTTCTTGGGAAATTGAAAGGTCTAAAGGTAGATAAGTCGCTTGTACCAGATGGTGTGCACCCTAGAGCTCTGAAAGAGGTGGCTCAAGAGATTGTGGAGGCATAAGTAATGATCTTTCAGGAATTACTAACTCCTGGAATGGTTCCGGAAGACTGCAAAATTACATATGTCACTCCACTGTTCAAGAAGGGAGAGGGGCAGACGAAAGGAAACTATGGGCCAGTTAGTCTGACCTCAGCGGGTGGGAAGATTATGGTGTCAATTATTATGGATGAAGTATCATGGTACTTGGAGGCGCATAATAAAATAGGGTGTAGTTTGCATGGTTTCCTCAAGGGAAAGTCTTACCTGACAGATCTGGTGGAATTCTTTGAAGAAATAACATGAGGAGAGACAAAGTAGAATTACCTGGACTTTCAGAATGCCTTTGATAAGCTGCCACATATGAGGCTGCTTAATAAGCTACGAGCTTGTAGTATTACAGGAAAGATTCAGGCATGGATAAAGCAGTGGCTGATTGGCAGGAGACAAAGGATGGGAATAAAGGGAGCCTTCTCTGGCTGGCTACTGTGACTAGTGAGGTTCTGCAGGGGTCTATGTTGGGACCAATTGTTTTTATGTTATACGTAAGTCAATGATTTGGATGATGGAATTGATGGCTTTGTTGCAAAGTTTGTGGACGGTATGAAGATAGATGGAGGGGCACATAGTTTTGAGGAAGTAGAGAGGCCACAGAAGGAATTAGACAGATTAGGAGAATGGGCAAAGAAATGACAGATGGAATACAGTGTCGGGAAGTGTATAGTCATGTACTTTGCTAGAAGAATTGAAATTGTTGACCATTTTCTAAATAGAGAGAAAATACAAAAAACTGAGGTGCAAAATGGAATTGGGAGTCCTGGTGCAGGATTCCCTAAAGGTTAATTTGCAGGTTGAGTCTGTGGTGAGGAAGGCAAATGCCATGTTAGTGTTCATTTCAAGAGACTAGAGTAGAAAAGCAAGGATATAATGATGAACCTTTATAAAACATTGTGAGGCCTCGGTGAGCAGTTTTGGGCACGTTATCTTAAAAAGGATGTGCTGTAACTGGAGAGGGTTCAAAAGAAGGTTCATGAAAATGATTCCAGATTGAATGGCTTGTCATATGAAGAGCATTTGATGGCTCTAGCCTGTATTCACTGGAATTTGGAAGAATGAGGGGTGACTTCATTGGAACGTGTTTAATGGTGAAAGGCCTTGATAGAGTGGATGTGGAGAGGATGTTTCCAATGGTGGGAGAGTCTAAGACCAGAGGACACTGCCTCAGAATAGAGGAGTGTCCTTTTAGAACGAAGATGAAGAGGAGTTTCTTTAGCCAGAGACTGATGAATCTGTGAAATTCTTTGCCACAGGAGCTGTGAAGGCCAAGTCTTTATGTATATTTAAGGCAGAGGTTGAAAGATTGATTGGTCAGGGCATGAAGGGATATGGGGAGAAGGCAGAAGATTGGGGCTGAGGGGAAAGTTGGATCAGACATGATGAAATGGCGGAGCTGATCCGGTGGGCCAAATGTCTTAGTTCTGCTCCTATATCTTATGGTTAATGTAAGTTAGTATCCAGCTTCACTGAAGAAACTTTTTTTTTTATCATTAATTGAGATTTTGATCTTCTACTTCACGAAATGAGATTTTGATACGAGTCTGATTTTGAATAATTTTAGCCCATGAAATTCAGTTGCTGTTAAACAATGGAAGATAAAACTTGCTTTTCTCCTTCTTGAGTCAGTCTTGTCAGTCATGCGATGGTGTTCATTTTAGCTTGAAGAAACCTGTGTTGCAAATCATGTCATGCTGACTACAGGAGGACATTGCACATGACCAGTGAGCTACAAGGTCGTCTGTCCTAAACTATTTTCTGCTTAATTCTAAAATCCTTATGCACTGAAATATATAAAATCAGAAACCTATTTCCAATCAGCTCAATCAATGTTTAGTCTTTAATTTATAAAATCTTTCCTGCCTCATAAGTGCCTGGTGTTCTTGCAGATCAAGATAGGATATGGGTTGTGGGCACACTGGCAGAATTGTTCTCCATTTGGTTAGCAGCTGTTAGAACTGTGTTGGTTCATGACCTTCTCTTGTGCCAAGATGAGGCCATCCTCAGGGTGGAGGAGCAGCACCTTATATTCCGTCTGGGTACCCTCCAGCCTGATGGCATAAATATCGATTTTCCTTCCAGTAAACAAATTTCCTGCCCCCATTCCCTACTCTGACTTGTTACTTCTCACCTGCCTATTACTTCCCCCTGGGTCCCCTCCTCCTTCCCTTTCTCATATAGTCCACTGTCCTCTCCTGTCAGACTCCTTCTTCTCCAACCCTTGGCCTTTCCCACCCACCTGGCTTGACCTATCACCTTCCAGCTGGCCTCTTTCCCCTCCGCCCACCTCTTTATTCTGGCATCTTCCCCCTTCTCATTCTTGAAGAAGGGTCTCAGTCCAAAATGTTGATAAACTATTTATTTCTATAGATGCTGCCTGACCTGCTGAATTCCTCCAGCATTTTGTGTGTGTTGTTAGAATTCTTGTGGTCTTAGTTCTATTAGATTTTTTTTTCCCCACTGACCGGATGTGGAACACTCACCCATTTATCAAGTGCTTCACCTTATGTTCTGGCTCACTGTTCTGAACTATATTTGATTGGGCTCATCAAAATATTAGTATAAAGAACTATAAAGTCAGCAAATATAGTGCTTTCTAACTTTCTCAGTGAGCCCATCAATCCTAATACCACTTCCTGCTCATTTCCCCATTCTTAAAAATGTTGTTTTGTGTGTGTTACTTCTTCAAATCTGTATTGACTGATTTTCAACACATATTGTAATGCAATCCAAATTTTAATAACTCTTAATGATCTGTGTACTAATTTGGAATTGATGTCCAAATTCACTGAACTTTAGAAATAATTATTTGTATTTACCTTTCCAAACTTTGTCATAACTTTGAGAGCTCTTTTAAAGTTCTTAACCTAGTTCTATGAGATGAAGTTCAAAGTGTATGTTGTTTTTTATTTCAGGATATCCTTTCTCTCAAGTGACACTCAAAATCTCATCAGTTACTTTCACTCATAATCTCATCAGTGGCTGTTTTGGGACCTCAATATCTATTGGTGGTTACTAGGCCTTTTTGAGTTTGCACTACAATCTCCCTCACCAGTAATTATAACTTGAGTACCTGAATTATGTCTATACTCAAAATAAAATGTTTTAGGTATGCTATGTTGGTGCTGGAGAATGTGTGGCAACATTTATGGGCTGCCCCCAGCACATCCTTCGGTTGTGTTGATTGTTAATGCATACGACACATTTCATATGTGATAAATAAAATTAATCTGAATCTAAAAAATTGTATTATATTTTTATTTTTCACAGTATATTTTGCATGGTTCAGATAATTGCATATTTAGTTGGCTTCAAGTAATGCTGCATTGACATTTTTTCCTCATTATTGCATGTACTACAGGTAACAAGAGAGAGAATTCTTCTGCAGGCAATATTACCAAGACTCCACTCTTCAAAAATTCTAGTACCAAAATGAAAAGTGATGTCTCAAGAATAGCATCAGCATTCACCACGCAGTGTTTCAGTAAAAAGCCCTCGACTTCAGCACCCATTCAGTCACATTTTCCAATCGTAGAATTGATGCAGGATGATGAATACAAAAAAGATCAATGTAACTCTGTCACACAGAGACAGCAAGAAATGGAAGTAACTTCATTACAGTTTGAGTCTCTGTTGCATAGAGATACAAATACATCAATAAGTTTTAAAGAGGATATATTATTAAATGCAGCGCCATGTCTATTTGAGAATAATAAGGACAATCAAACGGCTTACGATAGTAGGGGAAATTCTTATAACAGCTCCGTGGATGCATTACCTTCCTCTGTTGTGGAATTATCCTTTGATGATGAAGGAAAAATGACGGAAATACAACCCTTGATTGACAATGATAGGCAGCAGCCTATGGAAGCAGAAGAGGGTGTTCAGGTTGAGACATCGTGCTTCACCCCAGAGCTTTTTGACCAAGATTCAGAAGAAAACTGTTCAGAAACAGTGATTGCTAGTTCACCATGCACACAAAAAGATGATGACATCCATGATCATACTGTTATGCCTGAAATCATAGGAAGTGAACGTGTGGAGATCTTTCAGCGTACAAATGACGGATCCAGTAGCAGAACGACAGAATTCAGGGAAAATAATAAAACATGTTCAGGTTTTGAATGGAAGAAAGCTGAACCCAGTGGTCTGTGTTCAAATTTGGAAGTGAAAGACAAAAGTATATCTGAATTAGCTGTTCCAGTTGACAATGAGGAGGAGATCAACACTAGATACCAGGAGGGTGCCAAATTGAGAAATACTGACAAAGTAGCCACAAGCAGGAATCATAGACTGTCCAGATCTAGAAATAAAGGTAATAGATTAATAACTCAGTATTTACATACCCAGCATCTAGGATTTACTGAAGATTACAACTAATGTAAAACAAATGTATCCTATCTAGAAACAGGTGTTTTATCAGTCAAACCAAACCAATTAATAGATCTTTTAGTCTCTAGCTTGTTTTAATTTGACAATCATAAGAAATATTAATGCTGGTGAATAAAACATCCTCTTTTCAAACACCTAATACAAGCTTAGGTCAGGTGTTGTATGAGAAGATGTCACTGTACAGTCCCTGTCTGGGCAGTAATTTTGAAATTATGTTATTGAATTATTTTTCAGTGAATTTTAACTGCTATAAGTTTGTCACTATAAGCCTATATTCTGCAATGTTATTCACAAATTTCAGTAAAAGCCCACAGTTCTGAAGTCTTTGAACCAACTGTTTTTGTGTCCTCTCCTTCATGAGTAATGTTTTTCTAAAATAATAAAAGTGGTGATTGGAAGGCAAAATTTATGTTAATTCCATTAAAAACCGTTATTACTGCAAACTACTGTTGCTTTATACTTTGTTAAACAGAGTTGCTCCCTCTTTTAAAACTACTTTAGCTTTTAAAAGTAGGAAGTACTACCCTTTTCTCTCAGATGTTTTTTTTTACAAATTATCTCTCAATTCTCAAATACCATTTTATTTGCTTATATTCCATATATTTCTGGCTCCACCCATTATGATACACGGGTCTCTAGGTTATACAAACAATGAGAGAGATAAAAGTATACTATGTATTCCCCAAAATTGAACCTTTAAAGTGACGGAACATGTCATGCATAATATTCAGCATGTAGTTTGGGAAGCTGCTTTGCATTGTCATGTAACCGTGACACAATTGTATCAGAAACTACAGTGCTTAATTTGATCAATAAGGAAGATGTGTGAAAACTCTCAGAATTTTAACTACATTTAAGAATTATAATCTGTATTAAAATACTTATTGATTTAAGGTATTGGTTGCTGAAATAAATAGAAAAACATAAAATATTTCCAGCAGAAGG
The DNA here is from genome assembly GCF_963921235.1 of Mobula hypostoma. NCBI lineage: Eukaryota > Metazoa > Chordata > Chondrichthyes > Myliobatiformes > Myliobatidae > Mobula > Mobula hypostoma. Next base: position 6,653,720 of record NC_086119.1, on the reverse strand, counting down.
GTTTTTATGATTACATTTCATGTTTGAAATTAATTATCCAGATGTTCTTTGTATTATATTTTTGGCTTAAGGTATTATGAAACATGTTAAAATATAATCTCTAAGTGTAGTAGACATACAGTTAATGTAATATGAGAAGAGGATTGTTGACAATGGTTACTCTTCATTTTACCATCAATTTGTCAGATGGCTGTCAGTTGGCCACTGATTTTTTGTTTCGCTGCATTACATTGATTTGCTTCTTGAGGGTAGGAGTCAGCCTGCTGTTTATTACCCCATTTTTTTGGTCATTCCAAACCAGTCATAAATTTTACAGTGTTAATGATTATTTTTCTAGCCCTGTCCATTTATTTCTTCAAAACCAACCAACAAGGTCCATAAATGGGTCTGACTCCAGTTTGTCTTTGCTGGAATATCTGACCTATGCTTAATATTTACCATGATGGTATGGTTCAAATAATTGTCTCATTAGGAAACAGTATCCTGGGACTAGTATTTATAACTTCATGCTGTAAGACATGATTATTTCATTATACAACTGCTTTAAAAAATTACAAAATACACAGAAATGTAATAAGCAGGTCTTGTATATTATTGAAGACCACGTAGTTAGATAACAAATCATCACTAAAGAATTCTGTTATATAATTGATTTTTGTAGATTCCCCCTGAGTGTTCCAGCTTCTTCACACTTCCCAAATAACATTAGAATAGGTTACATTGCCCTAGAGTATTGGAGCAAAATAGGAATTGGAAGAAGCTGATAAGAATGTGGAAGTATAGGTTACTATGGTGGTGGGAATGTGATTGCTCCTTGAGCCAGCATTGATCCACTGGAGCAAATTGGCTGCCTATATCAAGGGGATATGAAATAGGGTTGTTTCTCTCATATATTGAATAGGAGCACACAGAAGCTTTGTCAGGATATCCAAATTGAAAACATTGGTCTTACAATGTGACCCAAAACCTCATCATCCACTAAGGCAAGAGAATAAAGAAGTCCTTTTTCCCCAAAATATACATATTCCAGTCACTATAGATGACGAAGCTTTGAAAGAAAGCTATTTTGGGTAACAACGTTGTGCTGATGTTTGGTCAGTCCTCCATTCACCACTAAGCACTTTTTTTTGGACATGCAAGTTTTGCATTTACAGCTTTATGATGCAAAATATTATCAGGAGGAACCTGTTTTCTGCCTTTGGTTCTTCAATTTGGGATACTACACTTTTTAAAGCTTTTTTTAGAATCAGATTTCCCACACTTTTAATACTGTCCATTCTGTTCTCCTCCATAGCTTTGTAAAGGCTATCTTTCTAGGTGTACATCTAATTCAATTTTTTAAAAATATTGTTGAATCTGCTTTAGTATATTTTATATTTTATTAATTCTTGTATTAAAAATGTACCTCCTTTTGCCTTGATTTTTTGTCAAATATTTTAAATAGCACTAAATACCAAATGTGCTATAAATGTAAAGTGTATTCAAATTTTACTTTAAAGAATCTTAATAACAATTCAATGCTGTGCAATACTTTGAAGCCTCTAATGTTCATTCATTAGTTTGTTGTTGAATAGGGCTTTGTTCAGCAGAATTCTGAATATTGTCAATTCCAGCTGTTTTGTATTTCTTAATACTTTTGGTGTAATTTTAAGTACTCTATTTGATGAATGCTTTAACAAGTGGCATAACTCCAACCTCAGTATCAGGTAGTCAGAAATTTCCTAATTTCATTCTACTTTTACTTAGAATGATAAGTGAACAAAAGTCACTGTTTAAAATTTCTTGTTCACTTTCCATCTTTGTTAATTTCTTAGGAACTAATACTGCTTCAGCTTCATCTGGTGGAGAAGAGCAATCAGCTTTTCCTGTTGAGTTTCCAAAGGCTTTATCAAAGCCTTCTTTCCTAAAAGGGCAAGGAATTTGTTCAGAGGAGTGCAGCACTTTCCTAAGAAATAGAAGAAAGTCTGCAGATGAGGATAAACAGCCAGTACAAAGTACATTAGCCGAGGTTGAAGATATTCTGAAAATGCCAAATAAGATATTAAGTGAAAAACAAAAGGACTGTTCCATTAAGTGCAACAAACTCCAAAAACAAAGCAAAGTGACATCATGTGAAAGGAACTGTCTGATAGAGGGGAAGATTAGAAGGCCTCATGTTAGGGAAATTGTCCAGGGAGTAAAAGAGAATTCATTTGTGGAGGAAGTATCAGAAAGATGCACTTCAAATGGATCAAGCATGAAAATTAATTTTAAGGAAAATACAGGAAAAAGTAAATCTATTTCATCTCATGTAACTGGTTGTAAGAATCGAAGGAAAATTAGAAGAGCAGAAAATCTATCTTTAATTCAACCGAATTATAGACTGAGAAGTAGGTCTGTAAATATGCTTTCTATAAGACCCTATCAAAAGAGAACAGATGGAAGAACCCTAAATTGTGTAAGTAATGGTAAGGGCAGCCTTGTTAGTCAGACTGTTGAAGCATATGACCAGTTGTACAGTAAAAGGTCCAGCAAAGGACTTTTTCCCAAGGAATATAAAAGTAAGATTAAAATGTCTCGTGATTTTAAAACAATGGCAAGAATTCAATTAAAAGAAAAAAGACGAAGGAACTGTTACAGCAGCCAGCTGTTGGCCAATTCCTTGTGGCATGAAGGAGAACATAATAGAAATTTAAAATCTATACGAGAGAAAGCACCCATTATTCAGTTTGAAATATTAATACCAGAGGAGTGCTCTTCCCCATTGAAATTAGCCCAGGTACAGCACAGTGAAGATAATGTGGAAAATTCAATTTCAGCCATAAGTTATAAAGAAAGAAATTTGAGGGCTGTCCTACATGATAAATATTCTGAACCAATGGACAAACTACCTCAACCAGAAGAACATACAAACATAGATGAAATTAATCCTGATATCAATGTAGGTGATGTTGCTCTTATTGTAAAGGAAGCATCAGGAAATAACTCATCAGCTATGAAACAAATGACCTCTAACACAAAAATGAAAAAAAACATCTCAGAAGGTGAGAAATGCAACTCTTAGATGCTTAGATTACAAAGTTAATTAGTTTTTTTGGGGGGGGGAATTTAATTTAGAAAATGTTTAGTCTACAATAGTCGATTTTTTTTGTAATAAGTTGAATTTGATTTTAAAAAAAGGCATCCGTTAGTCTTGCGAGACCATGGATCTGTGCCTGGAAAGTCTTCACTCTCCAGGGCGCAGGCCTGGGCAAGGTTGTATGGAAGACCAGCAGTTGCCCATGCTGCAAGTCTCCCCTCTCCACGACACCAATGTTGTCCAAGGGAAGGGCAAGGACCGATATAGCTTGGCACCAGTGTCGTCGCAGAGCACTGTGTGGTTAAATGCCTTGCTCAAGGACACAGCATGTTGCCTTGGCTGGGGCTCGAACTCACGACCTTCAGGTCGCTAGTCCAATGCCTTAACCACTTGGCCACATTAATGTATAGGTAAACAAGAGCATAGTTTTAAAAGCCCTGGCCAACACTTACAGATGAATTCCCAATCTAGTCTTCAAACTGCTTTCTGTAAATATAGAATAATATGTAATAGTAAAACATGTGGTTATATAATAAACTTATACAGACGTACTATTGAAAGTATCTTGACTGGTTGCATTATGGTCTGGTATGGCAATTCAAATGCACAGGACATATGAAGCTGCAGAGAGTAGTGGACTCAGCCCAATACATCAGTAGTATCTACAGGAGACATTGCCTTAAGAAAACAACATTCATTATTAAAGATCCCCTCTGTCTGAGCCATGGTGCTTTCTTTCAGCTACTATTGAGCAAGATGACTTCCCTTCAACCATTCAGTTGTTGAACTGTCACAACCGCAATCACTACAGATTAGCAATACTATGATCTCTTCAATCACCTCCACTAAGATGGACTTTTCTTTATTCTAGTTTTTTGTTGTATACTTGATTTGTTTTTCATATGAATGTTGTTTTTCTGATGCTTTGTACCTGTGATGCCTCTGCAAGTAAGTTTTTCATTGCATTTGCGCACACGTGTACTCATGAATATGACAGTAAACACTACTTTTGATATGCTCATGAAGGGTCTTTGACTTCAAATGTTACCTCTATTTCTCTCACCACAATACTGATTGATCTAATGTTTCCAATATTTACTATTTTCATTTCAGAAAGAAGCTCAAATCCCACCATGGCAGCTGGGAATTGAAGTTTTGTTAATGAAGTATATCATTCAAGTATATATTTCATTAAAAAAGCATTAGCAATGGTGACTGGCTTGAACTAGTTCATCTATTCACTAATGTTCATCAGGGAAGGATATGTGCCATCTTTATTTGTTCTGATCTATATATCCTCCAGTCCCATTAATAGGGTTGATTCTTAGATAGTGCTCATTTTAGTGACAATTGGAGATTGATAATAAATGCTCATGCTGTAACATTCTGAGATTAACAAAAAATAAGATCAAAGCGGCATTTGACATTGTATCAAGGAGACCAAATAAACAGCACAAAGAAAAGTTGTGGCCTAATTAATATATATAATATTTCATAGTTTCACAGTTGTTGTATTCTAAGTGACAAATGAATGCAAGTAGGCTCTATGCCATCTTAACCAGCTTATTTACTTGCGCACTGCCTTGAAAGGTCCTTGGATATATACACCAAGGTGCCTCTGTACCTCAGTACTTCCTGGGATCCCACCATTCATTGGATATATCCTAGCGTTATTTCTCAAAGCATATCTTCTTATATGTTAAAGAAAATGGTATTGAGGCCTAGGTCTTGGAGTTTACTGATTACTTCTGAAGGATGATGGTGTGAAATGCCAAGCTGTAATCCACAGATCCCTGTGATATACCACTGATCACTGTTGCAGGTTTAAATTCCACCTGCCTTGCTCTGCCCATGTTCTAAAATCACCCGTGTTATTTCATAGCTGAATATTAGCCTCACAAAAAAACAACACAATCAAGGCTTGTATCACCTGCAGGTATTATTTATCATTCCTGCTACATTCACATCCAGATTTCTGGTTGCTGGAAGAAAATCATCTTAGCCAAATATATCATTGTATGAGTTTGTCAGGCAGTGTCTTAGGCTCAAGCTTTATTATTGATGATCTTCCCTCCTTCATAAAACCAGAAGTGAAGATTATTGCTATTGGTTACATGCATAACTCCTCAGACAATGGAACAATATATGCTTGCATGCAGCAGGACCTGGATGGCATTAAGATTTTGACTGATAAATGACCAGTTTGCACCAGGCACAACACATTGCAGCCATTGTCAAGTTGCAACAGATGAAAGTTGTTACTTTCCTTTGACATTCAGCTTTATCAACCTCACTGAATTCTCCACCATCAATGTTGGGACCAATGACAAAAAAAAATTAACAACTTACCACATAAATACCATGACCGCAAAAGCGGTTCAGAGACTTGTTTGAGTATTGTGACTTGCCTGTTAATATCGAACAGCCTTTCACCATATTCAAGGCACAAGCCAAGATGGTACTGTCATAGTGTTCCCCCTGCCTAGATGAGAATGTGACCAAATAACTTAGCAATCAGACCTTGTAAGATGATGGGCTTTAACACTCCTACATAGAAATGAAGGCAAATAATAATGAAAACTGAAAACCTCAGCAAGATAGGTTTAAAAAGACTTAAAATCTGTGAACTATAAGTTAATATACTCCAAGAGGAGATTGAGGATGCTAAACCAAATCTGTGGGCAAATCACAGGATAAAGTATGATTTGTTCCAACTTAGTGTTTACATTGGGGACTAATGAGCCCTCTATTGGCTGCAACTTGAAGAGGGAAACTTTATGAAGTTAAGCATGTGCATCTTCCCTACTCTTTTTCTCTCCTGAAAACTTAAAAGTTCTCACTCTCATCTTTGCTTTATGACTACTAGGTCAATAAAGTAATTTCTATCTAATCTCTCCCCCAAAGTATAATTATCTGCATTTTATTTGGAGGTCATGACATTTTGTCAGTGCATTAAATGTATTGAATCAAATCCATGCTAAGTCAGAAATGGCATAAATGAAGCTTTTGGTCCATACTTTGTGTTCTTATCTTTTTAAGGGTTAAAGGTGTACAGGTCATGGAAGGGCAGTGCTAGCAAAAGAGTAACAGCAAGAAGCAAGAGTAGACAGAAGAGGACTGGACCACATGAAGTAAGGCCATCAACTAATCAAAATAGCACACAATTCATTCAGAGCGCACACATTTTTATATTCTTTGCATTAATACTAAATATTTAAAATTTATTTAGAAAGAAATCCATGTGAGTTAGACCAGTAACTAATAAATGCTGCTCCATTCTTGTCACCTTTTCTGAAGTGTTTCAGAAGAGTTACATGAATGGAATTTGTTCTCCCATGTATCCCACAACTAATCTTATGAGGAAAGATTGAGCATCTAGGGCTTTTCTCTTTGGAGCAAAGGAGGATGAGGGGTGACTTGATGGAGGTGTACAAAATAATAAGAGGCATAGCTTGAGAGGATAGCCAGAGACATTTCCCCAGGGTGGAAATGGCTGATACAAGTGGGCATAATTTTTATGGTGATTGGAGGAAAGTATAGGGGGGGTTGTTAGTGGCAAGTTTTTTTTTTACAGAGAGTGGTGGGTGCATGGAAAACCCTGTCAGGGTGGTGGTAGAGACAGATACATTAGGGGTACTGAAGAAGCCCTTAGATAGGCACATGGATGTTAGAAGATGGAGGGCTATATAGGAGGGAAAGGTTAGATTGATCTTAGAGTAGGTATAGATTGGCACAGCAACATGGGTTGAAGGGCCTGTACTATGCTGTTGTTTTCTGAAGTCTATAATCATGCCGCTTATGTGAGCTTAGACATTGATTGTCAACAGGCAAGTACTTTATGTAGAGTGTATCTCATCAAAGTCGAATCATTAGACAGCTAGACAGTTCATGAGTTGATTATTAAACAGGAGTGCCAACCCTGGATGATTTCCTCTCTATCTAAAAGTGCTGAAAGCAATTACAGCAGTCTTACTGTGATTGATGATACATAACTAACAGTGATAAATATATGCTCGGTCACATTTCTGTATTTTGAAACAAAGTTTTCAATATCTTTACCTGACTTCCTCAGTAAATACTCAAACTGCCCATTTTATGGATATTGAGAAATCTGTTCAAAGATTTCTCCTGCCAACTCTGAAAAGCTTATGGCAGAAATGACTTTATTCTTAGGAATGTTGAACGCCTTGAGTGCTTACTCTCAGGTTAGCAGTGAAATCACTTGCCATAATTGATTGTGGCACAGTAGCATTGCTACAATAGCATAACACTATTACAACGCCAGCAACCCGCATTCAATTCTGCTGCTGTGTGTTAGGTGTTTGTACATTCTCTCCATGACAATGTGGGTTTCCTCCAGGTACTCCTGTTGCCTCCCACGTTCCAAAGATATATGGGTTGAGGTTAAAAAGTGTGGGCATGCTATGTTGGTGCCAAAAGCACAGCAACATATGTGAGATGCCTCTAGCATGTATCTGGACTGCATTGGTCAATGATACAAATGACGCATTTCACTGTATGTTTTGAAGTACATATCCAAATGAAGCTAATCTTTATCTTTATATCTTTTGATTATGTTAAGCAATATAGGCAGAAATAATATAACTTAATGTATCTTCAAATACATAAAGTGTAAAAGACAGGTAGGAAGGGTAGTAATGGGGGTACAATGAAATGGCAGATGAACTGAATCAGTATTTTGTATCAGTCTTGGACACTAGCAGTATGGTGAAAGTTCCAGGTGTCGGGGCATGAAGTGTGTGAAGTTACCATAACTAGCGAGAAGGTTCTTGGGAAACTGAGAGGTCTGAAGATAGATAAGTCACCTGGTGCACACCTCAGAATTCTGAAAGAGGTGGCTGAAGAAATCATAGAGGTATTAGTAATGATCTTCCAAGAATCACTAGATCCTGGAAGACTGGAAAATTGCAAATGTCACTCCACTGTTCAAGAAGGGAGAGAGGCAGAAGAAAGTTAGTCTGATCTCAGTGGTTGGGAAGATATTGGAGTAGATTATTATGGATGAAGTCTCAGGATACTTGGAGGCACATGATAAAATAGGCCATAGTCAGCATGGTTTCCTCGAGGGAAAATCTTGCCTGACAAATGTGTTGGAATTCTTTGAAGAAATAACAAGCAGGTTAGATAAAGGAGAATCAGTTGATACTGTAAACTTGATTTCAGAAGGCCTTTGACAAGGTGCCACACATGAGGCTGCTTAATAAGCTACCAGCCCGTGGTATTAAAGAAAAGACTCTAGCATGGATAAAGCAGTGGCTGATTGCAAGAGGCGAAGAGTGGAAATAAAGGGAGCCATTTCTGGTTGGGTGCTGGTGACTAATGGTGTTCCACAGGGGACTGTGTTGGGGCTGATTCTTTTTATGATGTACGTCAATGATGTGGATGATGGAATTGATGGCTTTGTTGCAAAGTTTGCAGATGATATGAAGATAGGTGGAGGGGAAGGTTGTTTTGAGGAAGTAGAGAGGCTACAGCAAGAGTTAGATATATTAGGAGAATAGGCAAAGAAATGGCAGATGGAATGCAGTTTTGGGAAGTGTATGGCTATGTACTTTGCTAGAAATGAAAGGGTTGACCATTTTCTAAATGGAGAGAAAATACAAAAAAAAACTGAGGTGCAAAGAGACTTTGGAGTCTTGTGCAGGATTCACTAAAAGTTAATTTGCACCTTGAGGTTTGTGGTGAGGAAGGCAAATACATTTATTTCAAGAGGACTAGAATATAATAGCAAGGATGTAATGTTGAAACTTTATAAAGCACTGGTGAAGCCTTATTGGGAGTATTGTGAGCAATTCTGGGCCCCTTATCTTAGAAAGGCTATACTGAAACTGGAGAGAGTTCAAGGAGATTCATGAAAATGATTCCTGGATTGAACAGCTTGTCGTATGAAGAGTGTTTGATGGCTCTGGGCCTGTATTCACTAGAATTCAGAAGAATGAGGCATGACCTCATTGAAATGTATTGAATGGTGAAAGGCCTTGATAGAGTGGATATGGAGAGGATGTTTCCTCTGGAGGAAGAGTCTTAAGACCAGAGGACACAGCCTCAGAATAGAAGGGCATCCTTTTAGAACGGAGATGAGGAGAAATTTCTTTAGCTAGTGAGTCGTGAATCTGTGGAATTCTTTGCTACAGGCAGCTGTGGAGGCCAAATCTTTATGTATATTTAAGGCAGAGATTGGTAAGGACATGAAGGGTTACAGGGAGAAGGCAGGAGATTGGGGCTGAGAGGAAAATTGGCTCAGCCATGATGAAATGGTGGAGCAGACTTGATGGGCCAAATGGCCTAATTCTACTCCTGTATTTTATGGTCTTAATTTGAATACAGATTGAGTACAGGCACATCATTGTTCTAACATTAGATTACTTTGTTAGCCAAAATTTGAAAATACCCTTTGTAATAAGGACCAAAACTGCAACATCAATCTAAGGTTACCAGTAACTTTTGGTTCTAATTGCTGAAGATGCAGTCTCTGATTCTTACATGATCTAATCTGTTTTAAAAGTTTAAATCTGGTTATAACTGCAGTTTTATCAAATAATGATTTAAATTGAATTATGCTATATAATTTTATTTAAAATACTTCATAAATATCTACAGCATGTTGCTGATACAACAATTTATTAAAGTTTGCATCAATGCAACGTTCCTTATTTTTCTCTTCAATATTAGCATACATGAGAGTAAATGCAGTAATTTCTTATGCATGGCCTACCTGTAATTTCAGGAAAAGAATCAAAGGCTGGAGCCATGCCAACCTGGATTATACTGTGTTACCTGTGGTGTTGAACTAATACAAAATGCTACAGGTAAACATTATCAGCATAAGGGAATAGATTAATTATTTTCATTTTAGTTATGTTATGCTCTTCCAGAGAAATTGGGATTAGTAGTTCTGTAGATGCTGGAAATTCTGACCCACAATACATTGGGACCTCTTTGTCGAGTGCCGTCACTCTGTCCACCACAAAGGGCGTGGGATTCCTTAGTGGCTACCCATTTCATTTTGACTTCCCATTCCCATTCCGACATATCCGTCCATAGCCTCCTTTTCTGTCACGATGATGCCACACTCAAGTTGGAGGAGCAACACTTCATATTCCATCTCTGTAGCCTCCAACCTGATGGTATGAATGTCGATTTCTCTAACTTCTGGTAATTTCTCTACCACCTCCTCCCCCCCCCCCCCCCATCCACCCCTTCTCTCTTTTGCCATTCCCACTGTGGTGCCTTTCTCATCCCCTCTGCTCATCTGCCCATCACCTTCCTTTGGTACCCCTTCCCCTTCCTTTTCTCCCATGGTCCACTGTCTTCTCCTATAAGATTCCTTCTTCAGCCTTTTACCTCCACCTATCCTCTCCCAACTTTTGACTTCATCCCCCTGCCACCCACCCACCTTCCTCCTCATCTGATGTACAGTATATGTATAATACTGAATGCCCTACCTAATTTCAGGAAAATCTTCAAAATCTTCACTTTGCATCAAGTGACTACAATGCCATTAGTTTCAAAGTAAGTATGCAGAAAGATAGGTCTGGTCTACAGGTTGAGATTCTAAATTGGAGAAAGGCCAATTTTGACGGTATTAGAAATGTAGATTGGAACAGGCTGTTTTCTGGCAAAGGTGTACTAAGTAAGTAGGAGGCCTTCAAATGTGTATTTTTTTTTAGAGTACTAAACTTGTATGTCCCTGTCAGAACAGAAGGTAAAAATAAAAAGTGTAGGAAATGTTGGTTTTCAAGAGATATGGGGCTCAAGTTATGAGGGAAAAAAAGAGGTGCATAACAGGTATAGGCAGCTAGGAACAAATGAGGTGCTTATGGAGTATAAGAAATTCAAGAGAACACGTAAGAAAGAAATCTAGAGGGCAAAAAGAGGACATGAATTTGCTCTAGCAGACAAAGTGAAGGAGAATCTTACGGAATTCTACAGATATGGTAAGAGCAAAAGAATTGCAATTGACAAAATTGGTCCTCTTGAAGATCAGAATGATAATCCATATGTGGAAGCAAAACAAATGGGGAAGATCTTAAATAATTTTTTTGCATCTGTGTTTACTCAGGGGGTGGACACAGAGTCCATAGAATTGAGGCAAAGTGGCATCAACTTCATGGACCCCATACAGATTACAGAGGAGGAGGTATTTGCTATCCTGAGGCAAACCTGGGTGGATAAATCCCCAGGGCCTGACAAGGTGTTCCCTCGGATCCTATGGGAGGTAAATGCAGTACTTGCCAGGGCCCTAGTAAAGATATTTAAATCATCCTGAGCGACAGGAGAGGTACCAGAAGATTGGAGGACAGCCAATGTTTTTCCACCGCTTAAAGAAGGCTCTAAACTTAAACCAGGAAATTATAGGCCGGTGAGTCTGACATCAGTTGTGGGAAAGTTATTGGAAGGTAGTCTAAGGGACTGGATATATAAGCATTTATATAGACATGGACTGATTAAGGATAGCATAGCTTTGCGTGTGGTAGGTAATGTCTAACCTGTCTTATAGAGTTTTTTGAGGAAGCTACCAGAAAAGTGGATGAAGGCAAAGCAGTGGATGTTCCCTACACGGACTTTAGTAAGGCATTTGACAAGGTCCCACATGGGAGATTGGTCAAGAAAGTTCAGTTTCTCGGCCTTCAAGAGGAGGTAATAAATTGGATTAGACATTGGCTTTGTGGAAGAAGCCAGTGAGTGGTAGTAGATGGTTGCCTCTCTGACTGGAGGCCTGTGACTAGTGGTGTGCTGCAGAGATCAGTGCTGGGTCCTTTGTTGTTTGTCATCTCTATCAATGACCTGGATGATAATGTGATTAACTGGATCAGCAAATTTGCAGTTAACACCAAGACTGGGGGTGTAGTAGACAGTGAAGAAGGTTATCATGGCTTGCAGAGGGATCTGCAGCAGCTGGAAAATGGATTAAAAATGGCAGATGGAATCTAATGCAGACAAGTGTGAGATGTTGCACTTTGGTACAACCAATCAGGGTAGGTCTTACAAGTGAATGGTAGAGCACTGAGGCGTGTAGTAGAACAAAGGGATCTGAGGATATAGATCTGTAATTCATAGAAAATAGCGTCATAGGTAGATAAGGGTATAAAGAAAGCTTTTGGCACATTGGCCTTAATAACTCAATGGATTGACTATAGGGTATGGGATGATATGTTGAAGTTGTACAAGACATTGCTGAAGCTAATTTGGAGTATTGTGTGCAGTTTTGACTACCTACCTACAGGAAAGATGTAAACAAGGTTGAAAGAGTACAGAGAAATTTTACAAGGATGTTGCCTGCTCTGGAGGACCTGAGTTATAAGGAAAGATTGAATGGGTTAGAACTGTATTCCTTAGAATATGGAAGATTGAGAGGTAATTTGATGAAGATGTACAAAATTATGAGGGGTATAGATAGGGTAAATGCAAGCAAGCATTTTCCACCGAGGCTAGGTGAGACTACAACCAGAGGTTATGAGTTAAGAATGAAAGGTAAAAAGTTTAAGGGGAACTTGAGAGGAAACTTCTTCACTCAGAGGGTTGAGCGAGCTGCCAGCACAAGTGGTGCATGCAAGCTCTATTTCAATGTTTAAGAGAAGTTTGGATAGGTACATTGATGGTAGGGGTATGGAGAGCTATGATCCCAGTGCAGGTCAATGGGAGTAGGCAGTGTAAATGATTTTGGCATGGACTAGATGCGCCAAAGGGCCTGTTCCTGTGCTGTACTTCTCTAGGACTCTAATCTGTGGCCAAATTGCAGACAAAATTGCATAAAAGTAATGTTACCTTTTAATTAACAGCAATAATTTGCAAAAGTCAGTAGGCGCAATCATTTATTATGGAGGAAGCAATTTAGTCTGCATTTAAGCACTTACTTACAATTTAGAACATTTTTATGCCTTCTTGTCTCAATGAACTGCATGGGTTTCCTCTGGGTGCTCTAGTTTCCTCCTACATTCCAAAGGCATACCAGTTTGTAGGTGAATTGGTCATTGTAAATTGTCCTGTGATTAGGCTAGTGTTAAATAGATGGGTTGCTGGGCCGTGTGGTGCATTGGGCCAGAAGGGCTTATTTTGCACTGTATCTCTAAATAAAAAAATAATTTTGTATTCCTCCAATCGTTGGGTGCTATTACTGAGGCCAGTGAGGATGCAAAGATCATCTTCCACGCCCCAGCAATCTCTTCCCTCACTTCTTGTAGTAACCTGGGCTATATCCCATATGGCTCTGCAGACTTTACACAGTTCTTCAAGATCTCCAATCCTACCTCTTTCCTCTTTCTTAACCTCAACGTGCTCCTGCACTTGGTTATTGGAGAGTAAGTGCACTTGATAAGCACAGTTGGTGAAACCTTGCAAAATTAGTATAAAACACCAATACAATAATTTGGTGGTAATTAGTCAGATTTAATTTGTGCTGGTTTTTGTGGTAATGAGGTACCTATTTACATTGTCAGATAAGTACAAGTATTGTAATTGTAATGGACCAGCTTATTTAGAGGCGTGGATAGTTCTGGAGCCTACATCTTCTGTACTACAGCTTGCCTTATTGCCCTCAGCATTTGTAAACAAATCTTGATGCTGAAAATTACAGTAGGGATGAAGAATTGGGTGATGTATTTAAATGGTTTATTCCATTATAGTGTTATACAGAATTTTCCAACTTTGGGAAGACAAACATACTTTAATCAGACTTATTTCCACCTTTACTTTTTAGTTTTTAAAAGCTGAATGAATGAGTTTGGGCATCAGGATGTACAATCAATAACAAAATTATTAGAAGATTTAAAGATTCCATGTGTACTTAGTTCGCCATTAGAAGACTTGCCTTTTGTTGAAAAGTTTGTGGATTCAAGACTTATTCTAAAAACTTAATCACATTTTGTAGGCTGACATTCAAGTTAACTGAGGGAAGATTACACTGTTGAAGTTGCCCTCTTATGAGAGACATTAAGATGCCTACTTTATTTAAATGAAGGTGGAAAATCACAAAACCCTTTGATTAGGACCGAGGAGATCTTCAAGATACCCTAGACATCATTTACCCCCTCTGCCACTGTCACTTATAGTCAGTCTTATTCTATGTTAAGACCTGGCTGTATACAAATTGTATGTGCCACTTTGCCTTATAATGGTTTACAAGTTTTCAATGAAGTTTTTTTAAGTGCTGAACCTTTGGGAGTAGTTCTTTCTTGTTTAAATCTGCCACCATAGAGGTACAAGCATCAGATCACATTTAGCTGCAGGAATGCAGTTTTAGTTCTGGAAACATTAATAAGAGCCCTGACATATTTGTCTGTGTAACTTAATTTCTGCAAAGTTTTGTAAAGTTATAAATAACCTAATATTGAAGCTTTATGCCAGTACCTAGAAATATTGAGAAAATTGAATGACAAAGTGAATCTGCATAAATGGTCAAACTCTCAAATAATATTCCTTTATCTCCTTGTTTTGTTTAAAAGAATTGTTTGGGAGAAATCATTACTTTAAGTAAAGGAACCTTTTTATTTAAGAATAAACCTTTGCTGTAACATACTTTAGTTATTACATCTGCAAGCACGTACTTCTGGATTGCTGGTGTTATTAACTTGATCTATGTGGAGACACCTGTGCTCCTTTAAGTAGTTTAACAAAGCTGAGGTCTATTTTCAGATTTGCTGGTAAAAGCTGCCTGTAACAGAGACAATATTGCCAATCTGAGGAAAGTTATCCAAAGTGCAAACAAAAAATCCAACCTTCAGAAACACTGCTGCAGCTGCCAGACTGAAACAGTTTATACCAACAACTCCAGTGAAATTTCGTTAGTTATTGAAGATGAAAGAGGAATTTCCCACCTTAAGAAAAACACACAGACTTATGAAGTCACAGTAATGAACCAAGGTGTGAATATACTTAAACGCTATTCTAAAATAATTTTGCACTCACCATATTATTTCAATGGCAATACGTTTGTGCTACATCCTTGTCTTTGCTAGATCTATGCTTTTAAGTAGATTAATAACTGTCAAAATAACACAATCAGAAGTTAAACATAAAAATTACATAGAGAGGAAGTGAAAAACCTTAACGATTCTCAGTAATGTTCCTATTATGGTTTATATTCATGCATGGATCAACAGCACTGTTGATAGCATGGGAGATTTATCAGCATCTAAGAAAACAATATATAATGGATGCACTAATACAAATCTAAGAAACTAGTTCCAAGTTTAACTGTACACTCTTCTGTAGATTCTTATATACTCTCCCGCTCTCTGTGGCACCATTGGTAGGAAAATCTTCTAATCTAAAGCCTCCAAAATAAACCCCAGCTTAGTTATTTCTCTTTATATTTTCATGAATTTCCTGACATGAGTCTGAAGCTCTAGTCCATAAATGGTGTAGGTCTCCAATCAAAAGACCGGAAAGTGAGGACAAAAGAAGGCTTATCTCTCGATTAACCTTTGTCATCAGTTCCAACCATTGCACAAGGTTGTGGGCAGTCCTTAGACACATGACCAATCTTCTAATAAAAGCATGTCATCCCAGGTATTATGCAGATTTTCTCCTTGGAGGATCTCATCAAAATTGGTTGAATCATTAGGTATCTAAGGCATTTGAAAAGCAACATTACTACTGGTTTGATGGCTTTTCTTGAATTTAGACCATGTATTTTTCCCTACAAATACTACAACTAGTAGAACAGCATTAATGATAATCATGTGAATAATTATTAAAATAATTTAACATTATCAGACCCACTGTCTTCTGCCAATTGTATTCTTAACCTTTTCTCCTGCACCTACACCTCCAATAAGTATAAGTAACTCTTTCATCATTAAAACTGACAACATCCACCTTAACTGCTTCTTATTCCTTCCCTTAGATCTTCACAATAAGCCCACTTTAAGGCTCTCTTCTGCCCTAGACCTAAAGATGCAACCTTTTGTTGTCTCTGTACAATCATCCCTCGATCTACTGGGATGTCATTTTGTTCACATTCCTGTTCACACAGTTGCATTCCCTTTAAAATTGCTGCACCCATTTTCCCTTCTAATTCCCATGTGAGTTGGTACTGTTAACAGATTTTATGTTTCTCTGCAAATTGGCATCTCCTTCTCTGCAAAAACAATGCTGAAAGAACTCAACAAGTCAGACTGTGTCTATAGAGGGAAAGAAACAGTCAATGTTTCAGGCTGAGACCTTTCATCAGGTCTTAAAGGAAGGGGGCGGAAGCTAGAATAAGATTTGGGTGGGAAAGGAGTACAAGTGGTAGGTGATAGGTGAAATCAGGTGAGCAAGACAATGGGTGGTTGAGGGTGGGAAAATTAAACAAGAAATTGGAAGGTGATAGGTGGAAGAAGTAAAGGGTTATAAAAGAAAGAATGTAATAAGACAGGACAGTGGATCATGGAAGAAAGGGAAGATGGAGGAGAACCATGTGAGGTGAGGTGAGAAGGGAAGGGATGAGAGGTTAACCAGAATGAGGAATGGAAAAAGTCCTTCCAGGTGAGGTGACATTTCACCTGAGTCTGTTTTGGTCATCTTTTGTGCCTGCTGCTCTAGGTGTAGCTACATCAGTGAACCAAAGACAAATTGGGGAAATTAAACAACTTTGTTCGGTCCACCCAAAAGGCAAGATCTCCCAATGACTCATCATCATCATCATCATGTGCTGTGTTGTAAGACGTGGGTGATCATGGACTTTGACCATGATTGTTCTTGGCAATTTTTTTTTACATAAGGGGTTTGCCATTGCCTTATTCTGGGCAGTGTCTTTACAGGATGGGTGACCCGAGCCATTGTCAATACTCTTCAGAGCTTGTGTGCCTGGTGTCAGTGGTTGCATAAATAGGACTTGTGATATGCACCAGCTGTTCATATGACCGTCTACCACCTGCTCCCATGGCTTCACATGACCCTGATCGTGGGGTTAAGTGGGTGCTATACCTCGCCCAAGGGTGACCTGCAGGCTGATGGAGGGAAGAAGCACCTTACACCTTCTTTGGTAGAGACATATCTCCAACCCGCCACCCATGGGAAGTGGCTACCTATTTCAATTTCCCTTTGTCCTGACGAAGGGTTCCGGCCTGAAACGTTGACTGATTTTTTCCACGGATGCTGCCCGACCTGCTGAGTTCCTCCAGCATGTTGTGAGTGTTGCCTCAATTCCCCTTCTGACATGTCTGTCCATGGCCATACTCAGGTTGGAGGAGAAACACCTCATATTCAGTTTTGGTAGCCTCCAAATTGATGGCATGAACATTGATTTCTCTAAATGATTTTACCCTTCCGAGGAAGTGCAGGCTGTGATTAGGCAAGAGTTAAATAGGTTGGTTGCTGTGTGGCACGTCTCGTTGGGCGGAAGGACCTGTTCCATGCTGTATCTCTTAAAAATAAAAAAATTAAAAATATCCTTGGTATTACATTTCAGATTTATGACACATATCCATGCTTTCACAAAGTTTATCTTTCTACCTCTTAATTTTTCCTCCATCTGAAGTAATCTGATGTGGCAAATCTCATTCATGGCTTTGTTAGCTATAGACGTTCAGGCTTCTTTTTGACTGGCCTTGTCCCCTGGTTTGCCTTCTCTTCTCAGACATGGGAAATCATGCAGTGTATCTGAGTTCCTTTTGCCAAGGTTTGGAACTTCAGCAGTGATATCTCCTGATCCTGAAGCTTTGTTGTTTCTCATCTGGTATATGACCTCTTTGAATTAGGGTGAATCAAAGCCCATTTATCACCTGTGTGTTGATCTACATTGCCTCTTAGTTTAGCAATGCCTTCATCTTAAAATTCTTCTCCTTGTTTCCAATGTTCCCGTCCCCATTTCCATAATTTCCTTAAGTCCTCCAAGATATCTTTACTGTTCTTGATCATCCCAATTTTAAATTTTCATAATTGGTGACCATGTCTTAAGTTGCTTAGACCTAAAGTTCTACTTATCTTTCCTCCTTAAAACAACTTTTTAAATCAAGACTTTGATTCTAAAATGTGACTTGGTGTCAAATTTTGTTTGCCTACACTTTTCTGAAGTCATTTTGGGATGTTTTACCACATTAAAGGTGTTATTTGAATACAAATGGTTTTTGGATTAAAAATAACATTCACTTTAGGAAAATGAAATTGTTACTGTAATATGTTATAAGTTGTGTTTTGAAATATTACTATTTTATATTACTTTTTATCCTCAATATATTGATAAAAACAAAGCAACTTATTTGAATGCATTGATAGATAGAATAGAACAGAACTGTATTATCATTGCCTAAGACAATGAGATTATGGTGCTACTCCATTTGTGCAAAACAGATACTTACAATGCTTGTGGTATGGCTTAATTTAAAAAAAAAATCTTTATTTACATGCAGCAAGTGAATTGGATAGCACATAACACCAAAAGGCCATTGGCAAGCCAGGGTGTAGCATTATTCAGCTGCACAATAGCCCTTGGTCTTACTGTCTTGGCCAAGATGTTTCTGTATCTCCCACCAGATTGCAGGAGATTGAACAGACAGTGTCTTCAATGTGTCGTAGGCATCAAGAATTATAAATTGTCTCCTGGTCTGGTAGCTGAGTCTCAGTGATGTGCTGAGCCGTCCTAATCACCCATTGGATGCTTTGTGATCTGTCTTGCTGCAGCTAGAGTACCACACTATCATTCCATATGTCAGTATACCTCTATTGCACATCGATAAAAGTTAGCCAGCAAATTTTGGAGCAGATTAGCTCTCCTTAACCACCTCAGGTAGTATATTTGCTGTTGTGCCTTCCCTACTGTCGAAGTGTGTTAATGGACCAAGAGATCTCCTCGGTGATGTTCATCCCAAAAACTTGAAACTGGAGATCTTTTCCACTACTTCACCATTTATGGATAGTGGGGCTTGTTTGGGACTTCTTGCCTTCCTGAAATCAGTTATCATTTCTTTAGTCTTCTTAATGTTTAGTGATAGGTTGTGATTCCCACACTAATCGGACAGTTTCACCACCTTCTCTATTTTGCAGATTCATTATTGTTTGTGATTAGGCTGAACACAGTTGTGACATCTGTAAATTTGATGATTGAATTTGTAGCATGAGCAGGAGTGCAGTCATAGGTGAAGAGAGAGTAGAGAAGGGGTCTCAGTACACACCCCTTTGGGGCACTGGAGTTAGGGTTGGTGGGGGTAGGGGGTTAAATGTGCACTTGCCTAGTTTCACTATCTGATTACAATTAGTAAGGAATTCCAAGATCCAATTACAGATTGATTTTCTGAGACCTAAATCATGGAGCTTGACAGTCAGTTTGTTCAATAGTATGGTGTTTAAAGCTGAGCTATGAAAAAGCATCCTGACGTAGGTGTCTTGGTATACTCCAGGTGTTCCTAGACAGTATGAAGGGCAATAGAAATGGCATCTTCACGATCTATAATTGAGCTATTAGAAAAACACACAGATTCTTCAAAGTGTTATCAGACAGCCCCAGTTTTTTTACACCCTACATTTTTATAATCAAAGCAGTTAAATTGTTTATAATTGGTATTGTATTCTTATTCAGTATGAAAAAAGGTTTAAGCTATAGATTTGTGTTCTTAACAGTTGTCTCTGCAAATCCATTGGAGGCATATGGTTCCTTTCATAGACTGTCTAATGATTTTTCAACCACAAGCTGTCTTTTCTTGCCTTTCAACAGTCTTCAGTACCTAACAGCTTGTTATTTTAATTAGGATAATATACTGACTTGGTTGCCTAGAGCAAAAGGTTTTTGTATTGCTTTTTTTAAAATTAAAAAACCAATACATAGTCTTTGTGTATAGCTGACTTTCTAAGTTACAGATGTGACTAAAGCAGAACTTTGAAAACTTGCTCACATAGTAGCTAACACAAGGGCACATTTATTTGAAGTTGTGATTTTGACTTAACATATCACAATGATGTACAATGTGTTTGAAATGAATATATTTAGTAAGAGAGATCAGCCATTGTGAATGGTTATTTAAAATGGCTAAAAAATCCATCTAACTCTGACCTTTTTCAAAAATCCATAGACACCTTGTACAACTACATCAAATCCCACCCTCCATTTATTTTGTTTGATCTACTTTTGCTAGTTCTCTTTCTTCCCATCTGTTTGTTGTGTTATATACATGGATTGTGATAAAATATCTCAACTAATTCTCAAATGTGAAATTGAGCAGTCCACATACTTTAGATGGTTTAGGACAATCACACAAGTTCCCTGTCTTTTGTGTTAATAGGCTCGCAACAAACTGTCTTATCGTTAAATGCCATCTGGAATTCACAGGATTGTACTTTGACTAGGTACCTGCAGTGCACAAATTGCATCAGACAATCATATCCGCAATGCTTATTACTGGCTGCTGAAATAATGCAACTGAGAGACCTGAGAAAATCAAAGGTAGGAAACCCAAACCAAAAAAAAATTGATATGTTGACCAGTAAAAACACATATTACCCCTTTTAGTTTGAAACATTTTGTTGTATTTACTTAGAAGAAAGCGTTATTTGTGTTAATAGAATGGCCTTTTGGGAGACGATGTTAAGAGGTCGTGTTTCCAGCTATTAGTCATTGGAACTCTTAATGGGAGAATTTTCTATATAGGTCACACAATTTATAAATGTAGGAAAACAGAACCAATCCTTTTTAGATGTAGTATAGTGAGCTACTATAAACTAGTAGCTTAACACAAGGGAAATGAGGCTCATTAAGTCAGGTATATTGGTCAGGTAAGTTGAACCATTGATGAGAATGAAAATAGCAATGTTTTGTGGTGGTTGTAATGCCATCCTTTGTCTACAATGTTCTTTCTAGGCAAAGGGCTACAAGTATCCACCAAAACGACCTGAAATAGTACCCATGAGAATAGAAAATCTGAGTAAAAACTATACAGGCACTAATTCTATGATTTTGAAATCACTATCAAATACCTTAGATTATTGAAATCACCAATGAAGGTTACAGAAACTTAACATACAAAGGGGTCAATAGAAACCTGTGCTGCAATCTCTTGGTTTAAATGCCAGAAGTATTAATGAAATCAAAATGGGACAATTTACCAGAAAATTGTCATTTGAATTCATTCATGTATTCAAAAATGAATGTGATGGCCAAAAGATTGTAATGTTTACTATGCTTGGATTGCATTTTTGTATATTAGAGCAACACACACAAAATGCTGGAGGAACTCAGCAGGCCAGGCAGAATCTAGGAAAAGAGTACAAGATTTTCAGCATCTGCAGATTTTCTCGTTTGTGATTTTTGTATATTAATTGTCTTTCAGTATCTGTACACAAAGAATAATTGTATCATCTCTCAATAACCTAATGAATACCTGTATGATTGATAGTGCAAGACAAATGTCAGTTTTGTAGTCATACAACACATCAGAAATTATACATGCAGTTGCTAATACTTTACCAAGCATTAGAATGCAAACTGAATTTCATTTGTAACTTAAAGTGAATCATTGGTGCCTGAACAGTGCTGGGTGCATGGGAACTTATTGGCTGATTGTGAGATAATAGGTGTCAAAACACAAAACTAGAGGGGCCAATGGTTCACTCAGTGCATCTTCAAAGTGAATGCCAGAGTATCAAAATTTACTGTGTTGTGCTTACTGTGAGCTACTGGATAGGATAATCACTGCCAGAACTGTACCTAAGCTATTGCCACGCACTAGTCCAATGGAGGGAAAGGCAAAGTAGATTAAATTAGATTTGTGTAAATCAGACTTCATAGGGGCCTTGACTTACACAAAGGATAAAACTCAAGGGATTTTACATTAAGGTTGATTATACTTTGAGAGATTGAAGTCAGCCATTAGGAAAAGTTGTATTTATCATTTTATTAGTCAGCTTATTATTAGCAATAAAATACCTATTATGTTCATTGTGCTGTGAGCTATATTGTCTGGATCCAGATAACTAGCATAATTAGAACTTTGATTTAAGTACTACCTTTAATTTAGAAAAGGTCATATAGGCATAATCTAAAAGCAAAATTGGTATTCTGCTGAATGCAAGTTTCATGGACAATAAAAATAGAGGAGCACGTACATCAAAAGTGAACTTATAATTTCTACAGAAACAGAAGATACAATATCAGAGGTTGTAACACTCAAATTCATTGAATTCTTTTAACATCATCCTGTTTTATTAATTTGCTTATAATTTTTAATTCTGATAAGGACTTTAACATTGGAAGAGTTAGTGCATTTCCTCTTGCAGACAAGCCACTTCTCCACATAATGTAATGTATAATATGAATGATTAATTATTTCATTTCAGATAAGAAATTTAGACGTTTATTCAATCTACGATAAAATAAAATAAAATTATTAGTGCATCATGCTATTATATTTGTTTAATAGTAAATGTATGAATCTAAACTTTAATCCTTTTCTCACAATTTTTAGTAGCCAAGATCAATGATTTGAGGTATAATTTTATTATTTGTCTGAATGATTTAAAACTGTAATCTACCAAACAGACCAGAAGGAATTTCAGTTTAGTTCTTGGTCTCTTTGGTTAGGTATTGCTATATACATTTAAATACACGTCAGTACCCAAAAATGTATGTAAGGTCTGAATTAGACCCAACGGACTACACAAATTTTGCTGAATCAATTTTTTTGGAATAGACAGTATTGTTGGAAAATAGATGAGTATAAAAATGACAGTGTTTAAATCTAACTCAATATGTCTACCTTACATCAAATGGGAAGTACTTTTCTGCTTTGGATAGACTACTCCCGAGTGATGCCAAGAATTAGTAGAGAAGAACAAAGTACTGTACATGAAAATTATCTAGAAGAAAATGTTTCAGGCAAGTCCCAATCTTCATACCTGGTGAAAGTTCTGTTGAAGTATCTCACCAAAAACATTGACTTTTCTCTCTCAGATTTTGGCAGTGCCCCAACAAATTGAATTTGTAATTCCTATTTAACTCAAGTTTGTCAGGGACGTTAAGGAAAAAGAACTATTTTAACATTTTAACAATAAATTTGCAGGCTATAAGAGTATGAACAACAATATTGTAAGACGATTGTCAGAAAATTAAATATAGCACATTGACAACAGTGATTGAAGATTTAGTTTTGACATGCTACTAGATAACAAAATGCTACCTAAGTTTAATTGTACTGGTGTATTTGTTTCCTAAATGCATGAAATTGGATGAAACAAATCCAGATTTTTTAAAATAAAGATAAACTATAAAATGATTGGTAACAAAAAGGAAATCTGCAGATGCTGGAAATCAAAGTAATACACACAAAATGCTGGAGAACTCAGCAGGCAAGGCAGCCTGTATGGAAAAGAGTAAATACTCGATGTTTTGGGCTGAGCCCCTTCATCAGGACTAGGAAAAAAATATTAGAAGTCAGAATAAGAAAGTGGTGTGAGGAAAGGAAGAGGTACAAGCTAGTAGGTGATAGATGAAGCCAAGAGAGGGGGAGGGGTGAAGCAAAAAGCCAGGAAGTCAACTGGTGAAAGAGAAAGGGCTGGAGAAGGGGGAATCTGATAGG
This sequence comes from Mobula hypostoma, assembly GCF_963921235.1. Lineage (NCBI taxonomy): Eukaryota > Metazoa > Chordata > Chondrichthyes > Myliobatiformes > Myliobatidae > Mobula > Mobula hypostoma. The sequence goes on along the minus strand of NC_086119.1, from coordinate 6,630,152 downwards.
AGAGGACAGAAGGCCATGGGAGAAGGGAAAAGGAGAGAAGCACCAGAGGGAGGTGATGGGCAGGTAAGGAAATAAGGTGAAAGAGGGAAATGGGAATGGTGAAGGAGAAGGGGGGAACACCACCACCTCCCCACCAGGGATAGGGTTCTTCTTGTCCTCACCTACCACCCCATCAGCTCCCAAGCTTCCACATGCAGCACAATTCTCCCTAACTTGCTCCCTACACGACTCACTTGTCCATTCATCTCTCGCCTCTGATCTCCCTCCTGGCACTTATCCTTGGAAGTGGAACAAGTGCCACAGCTGCCCCTACACCTCCTCCCTCATTACTATCCAGGACCCCAAACAGTCTTTCCAGGTGAGATACTTCACCTGTTGGGGTCATTAATGTATCCAGTGCTCCTGGTGTGGCCTCTTGTATATTGGTGAGATCCGATGTAGATTGAAAGACTGCTTTGCCAAGCACCTATGCTTCATCCACCAGAAAAAGCGGGATCTCCCAGTGGCCACCCATTTCAATTCTACTTCCCATTCCCATTCTGACATCAGTCCGTAGTCTCCTCTACTGCTGCGATGAGGCCACATTCAGGTTAGATGAGTAACACCTTATATTCCATCTGGGTAGCCTCCTACTTGATGGCATGAACATTAATTTCTCGAACTTTGGGAATTTCCCCCCCCCCCAACATTCCCATCTCTCACTTTATTTCCTTACCTGCCTATCACCACCCTGGGATGCTCCTCCCCCTTCCCCTAATCCTATGGCCTTCTGTCCTCTCCTATTAGATTTCCCCTTCTCCAGCCCTTTATCTCTTACACCAATCAATTTCCCAGCTCTTTATTTCGCTCCTTCCCCTTTCCTGGTTTCACCTATCACTTACTACCTTGTACATCTTCCACACCTCCCCCCTCTTCTTCCCCTCTGATTTCTAATCTCTTTTTACCAGTCCCAATGAAGGGTCTCGGTTGGAAATGTCTATTCTTTGCTCTTTTCCATAGATGCTGCCTGGCCTGCTGAGTTCTTATAGCATTTTGTGTGTGTTACGTAAAATGATTGATACTGTAGGGCAGCTAGTACAATATCGATCAGTAAAGAAAGCAGTTTAGTCCTAAATAAAAATGCTAATATTTCCAATGCATGTTTTCAGATAGATTCCTTCTAAGTTTCTTTCTATATTAATCCCAAATGAATGAATCAATGAGTTTGATATGTGCATTGAACAGTAGCTGGGGGAGCTCAGGAGGTCAAGCGTGATAAGGGGGATAAGTGTAGTGAAAGAAATTGTTGACTTTTCGTTTTGAAGTCCTGCATCATACGGTTGTCCTTGTGCAGTTTCAACCTGAAATGTCAACAGTTCCATTCCCTAGAAATGCTGTTCGACCTACTAAATTCTTCCAGCATATCGTTTGTTGCCCTGGATTCCAGCATCTACAATTTCTTGCGATGCCAAAGTACTAATGGTTATGGAGTTACGGCTTTGCTGATTGAATTTTATGTTAAGCCATTTTTTTTGGTTAGCTTCTTGTGTCAGCTGGTGTTCAAACCAGCACGTTAATACAATCACAAGGAAAATGTGCCAATATCTTTCTTAGAAGGTTAAGGAGGCTCAGCATGCCACCAGACATTCTAACCAACAGATGTATTATTGCAAGTCTCCCGATTGGTTGCATCATGGTCTGGTAGGGCAATTCAAATGCTCAGGGATGCAAGAAGCTGCAAACTCAGTCCAATGCATCACAGGCACATCCCTCTGAACCATCAGTAATATCTATGTGAGGTGCTGCCTCAAGAAGGCAACATTTTCTTCAAAGATCCCCCCCTCCACCAACCCGGGCTATGCCATCTTCTCTCAGAAACCATCAAGCAGGAGTTACAGAAGCCTGAAGTCCCACACCACCAGATTCAAGAATATCTATTTCTCTTCAATTTTTTGGTACTTAAACCAACCTGTAAACATCTCAGTAATAGCAAAACTATGGCCACTTTATACTACAAATGGGGTTTTTATTCTCTGTCATTTCTTGTATAATTTTGTATAACGTATGTTTAATTTATGTGTTTCTTGTGTCTCTAATGCTACATGCCTTGAGGCTGCTGCAAGTAAGTTTTTCATCGCACCTATGTGCTTATGACAATAAACTCAACTTTGACTGACCGTACATGCATATTTTGCATTTGTAAATCATGCATTCAAACATCTTTCTGGATCTTAGAGCTCTGCAATTGCTCAGTATTTGGAGAGTATGCTTCATTTTAATTTTTCCTACCAAAATGTTCAATCTCGCATTTTCCTATCAGCTCCACTTGCCGGACCTTTGCCCACTCACTTAACCCATTTATATCCCTTTGTAGCCATCTTACATCCAGTTTACAACTTACTTTCTTGCTTGCCTTTGTATTGTCTGCAAATTTAGCGGCCATATTCTTGGTGCCTTCATTCAAATTATTGTTCAAGTTTTAAGAAAGTGAAGCCCCAGCATTGGTCCCTGTGGCAATCTGCTCATAACATTGTTCCAACCGGAGAAAGACACATTTATTTATGGAAAAAGCAATAAACAAAAAATATTGTTGCTGTATTTAGTGTAATAAAAAGTTCTTAGGCTATTAGTGTTTATTGATTTATACTGCATCTGTTTGATAAATAGTTAACTGAAACTGGAGTGGGATTATAGACTGCAGATGATGCTTAAAAGAATATGTCACATCGGTTTCTATAAAACTCAGATAGTGGAGGGAGGACTTTGAAAAACAACAATTAAATTAAACTGACTATTATCTTTACCAAACAGAAGTAATTTCTGCCATTGTATTAACCACATAAGTTTAGTATGCAGGTAAAGCAAGTAACTAGGAAGGCCATTAGAATGTCAGGCATAGATTGCAATATAAATGGAGTGTAAAAATGGGAAGGATTTGATGCAACTTCATGGGATATAGGTGAGACTCTTATCAGAGTACTGCATACTATTTTAGTCTCCTTATTTAAGGAAGGATGTTATTGCACTGGAGGAAGTGCAGAGAATATTCATGAGAATATATTTCTTTGAATCAGATGTCTAGAAATAAGGGACATAGTTTCTGAATAAGGATTCACCAATTTAAATATGAAATTATTGTTTTTCCCTCTCAAAGGGTTGTAATTCTTGGGATTTTCTATCTTAAAGAGTTGCATATATTCCAGGTGGTGATTAATAGGCAAAGACGGGATCAGTTGGGATCTTATTGAATAGCGTATCAGGCTTAATTGGCCTACTTGTATTGTTTCTTATGCAAGATTTGAATGATCTAATGTGAACACCGGAGATGTATCATCAATGCCATCTCTCCTAAATGAGGAACGATTGTCACTATGATCATGTCCAGTCAATTTCAGGTACCCAACACCAAAGTGTTGGGGAAAACAGCACTTAATTCCAAATCTGTCACAGTGAGAAATTTCCAGGAGCAATGTACAAAGTGGTTCAAAGATTTTGTGAATGTCTCTTAGCATCAGAATCCCTGACATCTCACTGCTGTAAATGAGAACAAGCAATGGGAAGCCATTGAGCAACTTTAGTTTCTACAAGAGCACTCTGTACATGAACAGCAAATGAACAGTAAGTATCCCAAGCTACCCACACACCCTCAAGTACTACCCACCCCTACCATGGCAGAACTTGTAAATTTTACATAAGACTCAGCAGTCATCTCAGAACTAAAGTGAAAGGAAGTTGTTCTCAAATCTGAGGGACTCTTCTATTGACTGCATCAAATTCTGTTATGACATTAACCAGATACAAATACAATCCGTAAAAATTCAAATTGAGCCAGAGCACATATGCGTGCAAGTAAGTGGATTTTCAACATTGTAGTGTGTAGTGTTATTTAGAGAGGGATTTATTTGTATAGCTGGTGTCAGCAATCCAATAGATATCTAAAGCTAAAATAAGTGCTTTCCAAAGGTGTTGATTTTTAGTATAGCAGGTGGTTCATGTCCAAATGTGTGATCAGCTGCTTCTGATTGTACTTACTTTGTGTTTTGTAAAGCATAGAAATAACAAACCTGACAGTGACTGCTTATGGCAGGTCCTGACTGTACTCTGTTTCCTGCTGTAACAACAGAGACACAAAGTTTAATTCATTCAGTCGGATTCATTCTAAACATCAATTGCTGCAACAGCCATTGTTTACTTATTGTATCCCAATTACTTTGTAAGTTTCTGGGGGTTTATTGTGGCCTTTTCCTTCTTTTGAGTAATACGTTGGATTAAAACGCTAACAGATGCTGTTAGTATGAAAGGACTGTAAACAAGTGGTGACACAGGAAAGAAGCAGACAAAAGCTGATGACTGACATCCTTTTTCAACTTAGCTGTATACTATTGGTGTGAATTTGGAGTGTGTAATTTTAATTGATGAAAATAAGTCTTTAATCTTTTGCCAATTTCTTTTTTGAGACTCTTAGCAAGATAAAAGTATCTTACACCATATGCAGGCAATATTTTCCTCTTGCTGCCCTGTGAATTTCTCAAGTATCTTAACCCTTAAAATCCCTAAGGAATTTTATACTTCAACCGATGATTGAAAGCTACATGCACTTTTTTAAAAAAATATAGGCATATTTGAAGCAAGGCTGGTATTGATCAACATTTCATTGCATATTGGTGTTACTAGGAATGCATGGCAAGCATAATAACAGAGAGAAGAACTGAGAATACTCAGCAGGTCAGAGAACATCTAAATTCAGAACAACTATTCATAGTAATAATGGGCACAAAAACTACCAGATTGTTATCTGGACACCAGAGATTCTGCAGATGCTAGAAATCCAGAGTAACACATACAAAATGCTGAACCTCGGGTCAGGCAACATCCATGGAAAACAATAAACAGTCGACATTTTGGGCCAAGACCCTTCATCAGTCTTGATAAACTGATTTCAATAAAAATGCACTAATAACTGCAAGCATTCTCATTTGTTCCTTCTCTCCTCCCTACTGGCTTCAATATTTGTCAATTGTGAAGGAAGGTCATCCAGCCAAGAATTAGCTCTCTCGTGCTACAAATAGAATAGACTCAAGAGATTCGCTGCTCAAAACTGTACATCCATGAGATGATCTGGACCATCAGCACCAACAGAAATGTACACCAGTATAAAATGTAATCTTATGACCCAGCACTTCCCTCATTACCATTGCTGACAAGCCAGGAATCAACCCTGGTTTAATGAGAAATGCAGGAGGCCATGCCTGGAACAACGCACATTCCTGCTATGTTTTGTCGTAAATACAGACGGAATATCAGACAGCTAATAAGAAGTGAAGTCTCTGAGAATGTCACCATCCTCAACAAAGGTGATATCCTTGGAGATCTGAGTGTGAATGCTAAAGATAAAACTGAAGAATTCGTAATCACATTCAACCAAAAATGCTGAATAGATCTATTGCAGCTTTCTCCTAAATTCCCCAAAGCTGCAAAGGGCAAGTTAACTTATTCCATATGATATCCAGCGTTTTTGGCTGTTTACTGCTACAGCAACATTTTTTGGACTGGTCATCATCTCAGCTATATTGTTGAAGATTTCATAACCATCCACACCTCTAAACAAGAAGTCGCAGTACTTTTACAGTCTATCCAACCATGTAAAATTTTAATCCATTTCTGTTTACAAAAGAACAGATCGAATTCAATCTATCTAATCATCACCCAATCAGTCAACTCTTACTTACCAATCCTCAGTTTAGATTTATGCCAATTCCACTATGCTCCAAACTTGGTCCTCATTATAGATTTGGTCCAAAGAAAACCAAAAAGCAGAATTCCAGAACTCACGAGTCACAGTCTTGGAACAAGAAGTAAGCCATTTAGAATTTCAGTGAGGGGAAATCTCTTCACACAGATAGTGATGATCATTTGAAATTCCATACCTCAGAGGGACATAAAGGCTCAGTCACTGGGTTAATTCAAAACAGAAATTGATATGTTTCCACATGTTAAGAGAATCAGGGGATATGGTGATAGTGCAGGAAAATGGAGCTGAGGTGGAAGGTTAACCATGACAGAGTCATAGTGAGATGGTGTGGGAACAGGCCCTTTGGTGCAACAATTCTGCACCAACATCAACCAGCCTTTTTACACTAATTCCTCCTTTTATTCTCATCAATATGTGCTGCACCATTGTGCCACCTGATCTCACTGAATGGGAGAACAAACTCAGAGGGCCAGATGCTAATTCTTGATGTTCTTGTAAAAACCATACAGTCATAAAGTGGTCAACATTTAATTACAAATTCCGCAGCCCACTATATATATATAAATAAAATAAAAAGGTGTTTATCTGCCTGTTCAGTGTTGCAGACAAATATTGAGTCACTATTCGTAGAAGTTCAAGGATTTCTATAATTAATTTTCCCATCATTATTCCCTGAACTTGGACTACAATTCATTCACATTTCACTACTGTTTTATGAGGAATCTCTGTCCAGGATAGCAGCTACTTCTCATGAAATAAAAAGGAAGGTCATTTTTCAAAACAAGTAATTATGCAAAGCGGTTTGGAATATCTTGGCATATTAACTTTAAATAAGTATTTTTGAAAGAACTATATCCTGCTTTGAATATGTGGTTCCAGACAAATCATAAAATATATGAATTATTAAAACTTCCATGCTTTAATGGTTCAAATCAAGGACTTCTGTGTAATAAAGCAGTGTTGTTGGATTATTGGACGAAGCCAAGTTTAAGGCAGTGAGCAGATGAAGAAGTAAAGCTAGATAAGCTGAAAGAATCACAAGTTAGTTAAGTTGAATTAAACAAACCAAGAGTACAGAGGACAGAAGGGGGAAATTTTGTGAAACATAGTGTGTTGACAGGGAGAGGCGCCTGATGAGTGAGAAGGATTCTGAAGAGTGTGTGTCACCATCAGCAGGGTGTCTGTGCATATGTTCGAAAGTAATTCCATTAGTGGCACCCAAGACCCATAAACTGCTGCTAGAAATGCCAAAAACATAATATAAGTATAGCTAAAACACATCTGCACACCTTAAATGTGGCTGCTGAGGTGTCAAATTTGGCTTGAAAAATATGGTATACATTCGCTAATTTTGTTGCAGTTGTTCAGAGATACTATGAGGTTGTTGAAGCGGTCAAGAGATGAATTTAGCCATGCAAAAGAAATTAACTTTTAAACCAGCACAACTTTATATTTTAAATAAAAACTGAAAATGCTCACCAGGTTGGGCAGCATTTGTGGAAAAAATGATTCAACACTTCAGGTGAAAGAAAGATCACAGATGTCTGTTCCTTTCCACAAGTACTATCTGATCAGCTTTATGTTTACAGCAATTTGTTCTTACTTCAGATTTTCAGCATCTGTAGTCTCTGATTTTAAAAGTCAGTTAGGATAATGTAAATTTAAGTTTTGTTTTCTTTTTAATTAACACACTGGCTTGTCTACCACAGAGTAGGGTTAACACACAAGGTTTTCAGAAAATTACTGAATGTCCTTTATGCATTATTCCTGATGTGGGTGGGGGGGGGGGTTGGGAAGGAATTTATGAAAAGAGAGTGGGGAGTCAACACCAGATGTATCATTTTACATGTGGAAGCAAGAAGGGCAGGAGGTTGATACAGGGATTTTTGGATGGAAATGTGCAAAGGAAGGGGAGAAAAGCAGGTATTAGTGAAAGTCGGATGAATTAGAATAGATTTAATTAATGCCGGTCCAATTAAAATGGATATTGGAAGAAAAGCATTGAAGACAAATAAGTGTCAATATGAAAAAGGATCTAGTGCTTTCTCAGCATAAATGACAAATAAACTCTTCTCAGGCTTCCAGCTGGGTACAAGGATCGATTATAACAGATGTTTTGATGATGACATCTACCACCTTCATCAGGGATGATGCCTGGGCGTGACCAGTCCAGTGGTATTTACGGTGCCTATAAAAAGTGTTCACCCCCACCCCCCAGAAGTTATCGTGTCTTATTGTTTTATAATATTGAATCACATTTAATTTGGATTTTTCTGACACTGATCAACAGAAAAAGAGAACTTCTTCGTGTCATAGTGAAAACTTTCAACAAAATTGATCTAAATTTATTACAATTATTAAACAAAATTATTGATTGTGTAATTACTCACCCTCTTTGTCAGTATTTAGTAGTTGCACCTTTGGCAGCAATTACAGCCTTGAGTTGGTGTGGATAGGTCTCTTATCAGCTTTGCACATCTGGACACTGCAATTTTCCCCATTCTTCTTTACAAAACTGCTCAAGCTCTGTCAGATTGCATGGGGATCATGAGTGAACAGCCCTTTTCAAGTCCAGCCACAATTTCTCAATTGGATTGAGGTCTGGACTCTGACTTGGCTAGTCCAGGATTTAAACTGTTATTTTTAAGCTGTGTAGCTTTGGCTTTATGCTTGGAGTCATTGTTTTGCTGAAAAGCAAATCTTCCACATCGCATTTCTTTTGCAGACTGCATCAGGTTTTCATCCAGAATTTTTCTGCATTTTGCTGCATTCATTTTACCCTCTACCTTCACAAGCCTTATAGGCCCCGCTGTAGTGAAGCAACCCCACAGCATGATGCAGCCACCACCATACTTGGCTTACATCAAACATAGTGTTTTGTCTGATGGCCAAAAAGCTTAATTTTGGTTTCATCAGACCATAGAATCTTCTTCCAGATGATTAGAGAGTCTCCCACATGTGTCTGGCAAACTCTAGCTGAGATTTCATGTGAGTTTTTTTTCAACAGTGGCTTTCTCTTTGCTACTCTCCTATAAACCTGTGACTGGTGAAGCAACAATTGTATGCACAATCTCTCCCATCTCAGCCTTGTAACTCCCCCAGAATTGTCATAGGTCTCTTGGTGGCCTCCCTCACTGGTCCCCTTCTTGCACTATCATTCAGTTTTTGAGGGCAACCTGCTCTAAGCATATTTACAGGTGTGCCATATTCTTTCCATTTCTTGATGATTGACTTAACTGTACTCCAAGGGATATTCAGTGCCTTGGAAATTTTCTTGTACCCATCTCCTGACTTGTCCTTTTCAATAACCTTTTCGCAGAGTTGCTTGCAGTGTTCTTTTGTCTTCACAGTGTAATTTTTGCCAGGATACTGACTCGCCAGCAGTTGGACCTCCCAGGTACAGGTGTATTTTTACTACAATCAATTGAAACACTTTGAATGCACACGTTATCTCACACTAGTTAAATTACCTAAATAATTTAACTAATTATGTGACTTCTAAAACCAATTGGCTGCACCAGTGATGATTTGGTGTGTCATATTAAAGGGGCAAATAGTTATGCAATCAATTATTTTGTGGTTTATATTTCTAATTAATTTAGATCACTTTGTAGAGACCTGTTCTCACTTTGACACAAAAGAGTCTTTTTCTCTTGATCAGTGCCAAAAAAAAACCCAAATTAAATCCTGAAGAAATACCGGATTAATACTATTCACAAACCCATAAGGAAGCTCAAATCACAGTTTATGCAGGTCAAAGATGACCTGGAACTCAGGTTGGCTGGCGTTTACAGGATTCCCTGTGAATGCGGAACAGCATCTATCGGCACGGTGGAAACCCGCATCAAGGAACACAAGAGGTGTATCCGTATAGGTTTAGATTAAAGTCTGCCACGAACCTTGTAGCCCATTAGGCTGGTGCTTATGCCAGTTTCCGTGGCATTTGGTATCTCCCAGGGCTGGTCCATTTGACAGGAAGACTCACAGAGGTGATAGAAGGGTATTTTAAAATTGGTATATTCAGTATACCATATAGTTATGCTGTTTAAAGTGTGAAAAGAACAATTCAATGTAGCATCATCAAGTTAGTTTGAGAGTTGATAATCTTGTTTTCATCTAATTTATAATCATGGCATGTGAAATTATATTTGTTAAGATTAGAACTGTCATTGTTTTGTACTGCCAAGAATTTTACAAGTTGCACCTATCTTAGAAAAGAGACAGAAAAAGAGCTGAAACTGGGCATAACATTTTATTTTAAATGTTTTTTTGGAAACGCAAACTGGCTTTGCCACTCTGGATTGCTAGAGTGCTTTCCTTAGTTTGTTGAGCAACCTACTTCTACAATGACTCCAAATGATTCTCAAATGACTCCATAGTTTGCTAGGAGGTACAATTTCCAATCATCCCTCTCCAGAGCCAGTGGGATGCAAGTCTTCTCTAGTAGTTTGGATATTGCCTTCCCAAGACTTTGAATTGGCTTTTAGCCTGGTTTGTTGCCATAACCCCTATCTCTACTGGTATCTTTGAGGCTATTGTGAAATTCTCATCAGTAGAGCTGTGGGCCTGATTTTAACTGGTAGATTCCTCGCAGTTAGGCTAGTTGAGTAAATTGCCAGTGTGTGTCTCAGGCCTAACTGCTGGCATTTATTGGGAAGACCCTAGCCCAATGAGTGAATGAAATGCTGTGGACTTTGTTTCTTAATTATCGGAGAATAGAGTAATGCATATTCAGTAAATGGAACACCAGCTATAACAGAAAAAAACGCTGCATGGCACTTTTACCCACCACTGCAATCTCAAAGACAAAGTAATTCCACAGACTAGGGAGATGAACCTTTGATGCTTTGTTGAGGATTTTGCACTCTGCTTTATTTAATTGAGGCTCCCAATAATGATTACAGTCTATCAGACAAAATGGTAGGAATTAATTTAAAAATAGTGGTTGGATTCATAAACAGACTGTTCTGTAATTTGTGAGAATAATAAATTCCATATAAGCCTTAGAGGCTTTCAGGACTCACTCAATGAAAAATAACTTTTAATAAAGCTGTCTTTATTTTCCTAAAAGGGTCCAAACTAAATAATTTTGTAAGATCTACTTTCTAATACATTTTAAAAGCCTAGTCATCCTCTAAAATAAATTAAATGTGTACTTCTATAAATAAACAATATATTGCACTCATCCTTGCAATAGGTGGGTATAATATAAATACAATTTCATTGAATTACTAAATATGACCCAGTGTATATGAGCACCATTAACAAAAGATGCAGAGGAAGGTTATTCAGCCCTTTGAGCCAATATTCTGTAAGAACTTTGTTGATCTTCCTCAGTTCCACCTTCCTGCTCCACTCTTTCATTCCCCTTCTTTTAGCAGTCAGTGATCGATAGCTGTCTTGAATAAGTGTGTGGTCAATGGATGGAACTAGGAAGGGCTGAAGATAAGTGAAGGGGGCTGGGGATTTATGGGAATGGAAGAACTTGGAGAGGATCAGAAGGAAAGGGAGAAGGAGGGCAAAAAGAGAGTTACCTCAAATTGGGAAATTCAGTATTCATGCCATTGAGTTGAAGACTACCCAGGCAGAATGTAAGGTGTTGTTCCTCCAGTTTGCATTAGGCTTCATCCTGGCACTACAGAAGGCCAAGAATGGACAGGTCAGTGTGAGAACGGGAAGGGCAGTTGAAATAGTCTGCAACAGGGAGTTCAGGATGGCTGTTGTGAACTTCATACAAGTAGTTTGTTTGTTGCTCCAGATTCCAGCATCTGCAGTTGCTTTTGTCTCTGCTGCTTTGCAGAATTCTCACAAAAACAAAGCATATCTTATCCAGGTATTTGATTTTCTGTAGGTAGCATTGGTTTGAATTTTAGTGAGTTGTGTTAGTATTTTTGCAAGACATGAATCTGTCCAGTAAACTCTCGATGCACTGCTTCCAGGGCAACTATTTCTTTCCTGAGATATTGAGACCAAAACCAAATAGAATGCTCCAGGCATGGTTTCGCCAGACAAGAGTACCAGGTACTTGTACACCAAACCTTTTCCAATAAATGGTATTGAGTACAGAAGTTGGGATATTATGTCAAAGCCGCATAAGATGTTGGTGGGGCTGATTTTTGAGTATTCTGTGCAGTTCTGGCCACCTGCCTACAGAAAAGATAGCAATGAGTTTAAAAGAGTGCAGGGAAAAATTACCAGGATTTTGCCAGGATTTGAGGACCTGAGTTATAGGGAAAAATTGAATAGGCTCAGACTTTAGTCCCTGAAGGGAGATCTTACAGAGGTATGAGGGATATAGATAGGGTGAATGCATACAGGCTTTTTCCCTCCTCAGGTTGGGTTATACTAGAACTAGAGGTCATAGGTTTAGGGTGAAGGGTGAAATATTTCAGAGGAAGATGTAGTTGTTGGTTCAATTGTAGCATTTAAGAGATGTTCATATTGAGTACCTTACAAAAGTATTAGGCACATACTGTATACAGTATATAGCTACAGTATGCCTCAGACTTGCATAGTACTTTAGTAATTTTAGGTATTGCATTGTACCGCTGCTGCAAAAAAAATCATGACATATGTGAGTGATGATAAACCTGATTCTGATATGAGTCTCTGTTGTGGACAGTGTGTGAAGGGGGCAGGGAAGGGAAATCATGGCTGGGAAAAGGGGAGCGAGTAAAAATCACCAAAAAGATATTCTGTAATGATCAAGAAACCACCGCCCGCCACCCCCTGCCCCAGCACACCTTCTCTACCACCTCTCCCACACCCCTCCCATGGCGCTCCACCCTCACCATTCACAACATCCTTTGTTCCTGCCAGATTTATAAATTTGCTTTCCACTCCACATTGACAAATACAGCACTGTGCAGAAGTCTTAGGCACCTTAGAGATATATACACACACACCTAAGATGGTATGGACTAAATGGTCCTGTTTCTGTGCTGCAGTACTCTAGGACTCTGAAGGACTAACATGCAATTTGCCTTTTTAATTGCTTGCTTTCCTGTATATTGACTTTCTACTATTCATAGAAACATAGAAAACCTACAGCACAATACAGGCCCTTCGGCCCAACATGTCCTTACCTTAGAAATTATCTAGGGTTACCCATAGCCCTCTATTTTTCTGAGGGCCGTGTACCTGTATAGGAGTCTCTTAAAAGACCCTATGGTATCCACCTCCACCACCGTCGCTGGCAGCCCATTCCACGCACTCACCACTCTCTGCGTAAAAAACTTACCGCTATCATCTCCTCTGTGCCTACTTCCAAGCACCTTAAAACTGTGCCCTCTCGTGCTAGCCATTTCAGCCCTGGGAAAAAGCCTCTGACTATCCACACGATCAATGCCTCTCATCATCTTGTACACCTCTATCAGGTCACCTCTCATCCTCCGTCGCTCCAAGGAAAAAAGGCCGGGTTCACTCAACCTATTCTCATTAGGCATGCTCCCCAATCCAGACAACTTCCTTGTAAATCTCTTCTGCACCCTTTCTATGGTTTCCACATCCTTCCTATAGTGAGGCATCCAGAACTGAGCACAGTACTCCAAGTGGGGTCTGACCAGGGTCCTATATAGCTGTAACATTACCCCTCGGCTCCTAAACTCAATCCCACGATTGATGAAGACCAATGCACCGTATCCCTTGTTAACTACAGATTCAACCTGCGCAGCAGCTTTGAGTGTCCTATGGACTTGGACCCCAAGATCCCTCTGATCCTCCACACTGCCAAGAGACTTATCATTAGGTTTATTAGGTGTGTTCAGGAAGGTTTCTTGACACAATATGTAGATAAGTCTACTGGATGAGAGGTTGTTCTTGATCTGGTATTGGGAAATGAACCTGGTCAGGTGTCATGTCTCACAGTGGGAGAGCATTTTGGAGATAGTGATCACAATTCTATCTCTTTTACCATAGCATTGGAGAGGGATAGGAACAGACAAGTTAGGAAAGCATTTAATTGGAGTAAGGGGAAATATGAAGCTATCAGGTGGGAATTTGGAAGCATAAATTGGAAACAGATGTTCTTAGGGAAACATATGGAAGAAATATGGCAAATGAGGTTATTTGCGTGGGGTTCTGTGTAGATATGTTACAATGAGACAGGGAAAGGATGGTAGGGTACAGGAACTGTGGTGTATAAAGGCTGTTGTAAATCTAGTCAAGAAGAGCTTACAAAAGGTTCAAAAAACTAGGTAATAATAGAGATCTAGAAGATTATAACGTTAGCTGGAAGGAACTTAAGAATGAAATTAAGAGAGCCAGAAGAGGCCGTCAGAAGGCCTTGGCGAAAGGACTAAGGAAAGCCCCAAGGCATTCTAAAAGGATGTGAAGAGCAAGAGGATAAGACGTGAGAGAATAGGACTAATCAAATGTGACAGTGGAAAAGTGTGTATGGAACCGGAGGAGAAGGCAGAGGTACTTAATAAATACTTTGCTTCAGTATTCACTACAGAAAAGGATCTTGGCGATTGTAAGGATGACTTGTAGCGGACTGAAAAGCTTGAGCATGTAGATATTAAGAAAGAGGATGTGCTGGAGCTTTTAGAAAGCATCAAGTTGGATAAGTCACCGGGACCGGACTAGGTGTTCCCTAAGCTACTGTGGGAAGTGAGGGGGGAGATTGCTGAGCCTCTCCTGAGCATCATCAATGAGGACAGGAGAGGTTCCGGAGGATTGGAAGGTTCCGGATGTTGTTCCCTTATTCAAGAAAGGGAGTAGAGATAGCCCAGGAAATTATAGACCAATGAGCCTTACTTCAGTGGTTGGTAAGTTGATGGAGAAGATCCTGAGAGGCAGGATTTATGAACATTTGGAGAGGCATAATATGATTAGGAATAGTCAGCATGGCTTTGTCAAATGCAGGTCATGCCTTACAAGCCTGATTTTAAATTTAAAATATTAAGAAAAAATACTAAATCTAATGAGGGGTTGTGTTACTGAACTGACACAGGTGGATGTATAGTTGATCCAAAGGTTTCTATACAAGTTCAGGTTCTAACATATCAGCTTGAGAATTTAAGTTCAAGTAAATCTGAAATAAAATATTGATAACAGTAATAGTATCTATGAGATTATCAGGAGGTCATAAAAACTTATCTGGTTCTCTGATATCCTCAAGGGAGGGAACTCTCTATCTTATCTAGTCTAGTCCATATGTAATTACAGTATGGTTGTCTACCAATTACACATTGAAGTAGTCCAAAAAGTCAGTCCATTCACAGGCAGATTAGAAATGAACAGTAACGTTCACTTGCTCATTCCATGTCCTGTGAATGAATTGAAATTATGTTAAAGCATTTAAAAGTACTAAAAATAAACAGTTAACTGCTAGCACTTACCTCATCCTTCACATCTATTATCCTCCTTTGACATTATTGCTGGACTTTAACCAGGTCAGATGGAGTAGGTATCAGTGGAGAAATATTTGGGAACAAGTGTTTGTATTTTAATTTGTAGAATAGCTGCAGAAAAAGATATACCTGTAGTTAAGGAAGCTATGATGAACTTCTATAAAGCATAGAAGTAAAACTAAAAATGATGAAAATACCCAGCAAGTCAGGTAGTATTTATAGAAAGAGAAACAGTTTATATTTTAGATCAGTGACATAACATTGGAGTTTGAAAAAGCAAAGGAGTCACGCATATTAATGTTGCAAAATGGAGAAGAGGTGGAAAGAGCACATGAAATAACTGATAGGATGGAGAGCAAAAAAGATTGAATAACAGGTGGTGTAGCTAGATAGATAGATAGACAGACAGATGCTTTATTGATCCCAAAGGAAATTACAGTGTCACAGTAGTATTACAAGTTCACAGATATACAATATTAGCAGAGAAGTAAGAAGAATAAATAAAAAATAAGCTACATTGAACAGTCTAGCAGGAGGGGGTCATCACTTCCCCTGCTATAGGTTGACTCATTATAGAGCCTTATGGCCAAGGATAAGAATGACCTCATATAGCGCTGTTTGGAGCAGCACAGTTGTCTTAGTCTGTTACTGAAAGTGCTCCTCTGTTCAGCAAAGGTGGCATGGGGGGGTGAGAAACATTGTCCAGAATTGCCTGGATTTTCCGTAGGGTCCTTTGTTCTACCACAGACTCCTATGTGTCCAGTTTGACTCCTATAACAGAGCCAGCCTTTCTAATCACTTTTTTGAGCCTGTTGGCATCACCGATGTTGATGCCATTGCCCTAGCAAAGTAGATTGTACTTCTACGTTGTTGTGTGACGACTTAGCAATTGTACCTGATTTGTCTACCAGAGGTGTAAAAATAATGTTGGACAGAAAGTTTAAGAGAATGAAGCTGATTGACAAAAGAATTAAAGTGAGAAGGAAAGAAAGTCACAGTAGAGGATTAGGATCTGGAATGCAATGCCCAGGGTAGTAATTGTGGGAGATTCAGTTGTATCATTTGTATGGGAGATGGATAAGAATCTGAAAAGAATGACTATTCAGAGATAATAGATGAGGATAGAATCAGAATCAGGTTTAATATCACTGGCATATGTTATGAAATTTGTTGTTTTGCTGCAGCAGTGCATAGTAATAAAACTATAAATTACAATAAGTGGAAATGTGGAACTAGCTGGTTCCCTCTTACACAGAGCCAGTATGGACTTGATAGACCAAATGGCTTCCTTCCATGTCGTAACCTATCATTCTGTGGAGCAGATATCCAGAGTCGCACAAGAATCCCAATCTTGCTAGCACTTGTGCAATGTGAGTAATTTTGAAGAAATGCCTTGTGAAATCCAGCCCAAAGTTGTTATTTGCATTTTCTCCCACCTTGTTTGGCCACTTACATTCCCACTTAAATGTTTATAACATGGGGTGGGGACAAAGGGTTAATGCATTTTTAGATTTTGTTGTTGTTGAAGCAGATTAAACTGGTTTCTGTTTCATATGACAGCATATAAAATTAATTTTTGCTGCATTTAAGCCCTGCCTTGCTGAATACCAGCCTGACCTCAATCTGTAAAAGAGCCTTACAGCAAAGATGAGGGTCGATTGAAACGGAAAAGGTGAAATTTTTTTTAAAGACTGTATATTTGTTATTGCATGTTAATCCGATTCATTGTTGATAAAGATTTCATCTGCCACACAAACTCGTTATCAGTTATTTCCAAGAGCTCGTCTCTGTCTAGACCAGATTGTTGCCCCTTATTAGTGGAAACCAGGGACCTTATTAATTTGCTTTGCATTCTGATTTCTAGTAGATAATCAATATGCAAGCCCTGTGCAAGACAACAGTTGCTCTTGTTGTTCCTTGTTATTAATTAATAGAAATTTCTAATTGCTAATTCCTTTCAATCCAAGAGTACAATTACACTGCCTGTTTAGAAAATTACATATTGCCTGTTTTTTATTGAATAGGCAACTGTGTGTGTGTGTTTAAATCTTTTTATTGAGTAAGTATACAAAAAAGGTAAGCCATATAAACATTAATACAATGTTAAAGTACAATAAAATTCCAAAAGATAACAATACCAAAAAGAAAATACTACAAACAATGTAATTTAAGCATAAGAAACCAAGATAACATAATAGTATACTAGATTTTATATATATCAATGGAAAAAAAAAGAAAAAAGAAAAAAAAAACCCCCAAAAAAAAACCCACCGTGCAACTACCTAAAAGCAAAGCAAAGCAATGGGCTAACTTGAAACCAAACAGAGTTAAACTTAAAATCACGTCCTCAATCCCGACCTCCATTAAAACAGTGAAAAAAAAACAAGAAGGGTAAATATTACATTAAATGAAAATATCGAATAAAAGGTCCCCAAATCTGTTCAAATTTAAATGAAGAATCATAAAGGTTACTTCTAATTTTCTCCAGATTCAAACATAAAATCGTCTGAGAAAACCAAAAAAAGGTAGTTGGAGCATTAAGCTCTTTCCAATGTTGTAAAATACATCTTTTCGCCATTAAAGTAAGAAATGCAATCATTCTACGGGCTGAAGGGGAAAGATTACTAGAAATTTTAGGTAGTCCAAAGATAGCAGTAATAGGGTGAGGAGAGATATCTATATTTAATACCTTAGAAATAATATTGAAAATATCTCTCCAAAAAGTTTCCAAAGTAGGGCAAGACCAAAACATATGAGTTAAAGAGGCTATCTGCCCCGAACATCTATCACAGAAAGGATTAATATGCGAGTAAAAACGCGCTAACTTATCTTTGGACATATGTGCTCTATGAACCACTTTAAATTGAATTAGGGAATGTTTAGCACAAATAGAGGAAGTATTAACTAATTGTAAAATCTGCCCCCAATCATCCACAGAAATGGTAAGCCCCAATTCCTGTTCCCAATCTACCCTAATCTTATCAAATGGAGCTTTCCTAAGTTTCATAATAATATTATAAATCATAGCCGATGCACCTTTCTGACATGGATTAAGGTTAATTATCGAATCTAAAATATATATAGGAGGAAGCATTGGAAAGGAAGAAAGTATAGTACTTAGGAAATTTCTAACTTGTAAATATCTAAAAAAATGTATTCTTGATAAGTTATATTTATTAGATAATTGTTCAAAAGACATAAGGGAACCATCTAAAAATAAATCCAAAAACCGTAAAATACCCTTAGTCTTCCAAGTTTGAAAAGCGCGATCCGTAAAAGAGGGAGGAAAAAATATGTTACCTAAAATAGGAATCGCTAACCCGAATTGATTAAGATCAAAAAATTTTCTGAATTGAAACCAAATGCGCAAAGCATATTTAACTATCGGGTTAGAGACCTGCTTAAGGCGTTTCGAATCAAAAGGAAGAGAGGAACCTAAAATAGAACCAAGTGTATAACCCTGAACAGATTGTAATTCCAATGCTACCCATTTAGGAATAGATAGTATGTCCTGGTCAAGTAACCAAAATTTCATATGTCGAATATTAATAGCCCAATAATAAAATCTAAAGTTAGGTAATGCTAAACCTCCATCTCTCTTAGCTTTCTGTAAATGTATTTTACCCAGTCTCGGATTCTTATTCTGCCAAATAAATGAAGAAATTTTAGAGTCAACTTTATCAAAAAAAGATTTAGGAACGAAAATTGGTAATGCCTGAAACACATATAAAAATTTTGGCAAAAAAAACATCTTAACTGCATTAATACGACCAATCAAAGTTAAATATAAGGGAAACCATTTAGATGAAAGTTGAGTAATATGGTCTATTAATGGTAAAAAGTTAGTCTTAAATAAATCTTTATGTTTACAAGTAATTTTAATCCCAAGATATGAAAAGTAATTATTAATCAATTTAAATGGAAATTTATAATATAAGGGAAGATGTTTATTAATCGGAAAAAGTTCACTCTTACTAAGATTTAATTTATAACCTGAGAAAAGACCAAATTGTGCTAATAACTCTAAAACAGCAGGAATGGATCTCTCAGGATTAGAAATATATAAAAGTAAATCATCAGCATAGAGTGATAATTTATGGGACTTTAATCCCCGAGTTATCCCAGTAATATTTGAAGATTCTCGAATAGCAATTGCAAGAGGTTCTAATGCAATATCAAATAATAGGGGACTAAGAGGACAGCCTTGTCGAGTACCACGAAAGAGAGGAAAAAAAGGTGAGTTTAAGGAGTTAGTACGAACCGAGGCTACAGGGGAGTGATATAACAGTTTAATCCAGGATATAAATTTCAAGCTAAAATTAAACATTTCAAGCACCTTAAATAAATAAGGCCATTCTACTCTATCAAAAGCTTTCTCGGCATCTAAAGAAATAACACACTCAGGAACATTTTGTGAGGGAGTATAAACGATATTTAACAATGTACGAATATTATAAAAAGAGTAACGACCTTTAATAATAATAGGCAACTGTGTAAATGTTTATTTTCCTGTGTGCAGCATTACTAGAGAGGCAGCTTTGGTTCATGGGGTTATTTTTTCACAAAATGCTGTTAGAAAATTACTTTCAAATGCCTTGCCAGTGCGATATGTGAAAATTTTGTCAATAACTGATGATTGTAGATGAGACTTTTTAAAAAGAATTGGTATTGCCCTCTCTGCTATTTAAACTCAGACTACAAATTTCATTCACCAATGAAATACTAGATAGAAGAATTAGATAATATTTACATGACTAATAATTTTATCAGCTAATTCATATGCTTCAATAACAGAGACAATGCTACTGCAAAAAAAAATTATTTTTAAATACCAATGTATTGCATTCTTACATACACTCAGTGTCAACTTTATTAGATACACTTGTACACCTGCTGGATAATGCAAATACTGTACCTAATCAACCGATCATGTGGCATACATAAAAGCATGCTGATATGATCAAGAGGTTCAGTTGTTGTTCAGACCAAACATCATAATGGGGAAGAAATATGATCTAAGTGACTTTGATCGTGGAATAATTGTTGGTGTCAGATGGGGTGATTTGAGTATCTCAGAAACTTCTGATCACCTGGATTTTCATGCACAACACTTTGTGGAGCGTATGGAGAATGGCATGAAATATAAAAAAATGCCCAATGAGTGGTAGTACTGTGGGCAGAAACGCCTTGTTAATGAGAGAGGTCAGAGGAGAATGGCCAGACTCGTTCAAGCTGACTAATAATGTGGCCATGAGTGTATTTTTATTCTAAAAGTTACTGATCTCAGATGAGCAGCTGACTCACTTGCAACAATTTTATTAAAAATAAGCTTTTATTAAGACCTGGTTATTATGCCTTGGAAATTAAATGTTGATCTGAGAAGGGTTTTGTAAGAATTGGCTTTGTAATCCATCTTGACAGTACCATATATGTAGCTCCAGTTTTAATTTTTAATCTTTACAACAAAGCAGCACGTCAGCTGAAAGGAAATGGGAGATACACAGTGAAAATCCTTAGCAACACTAATTGAGTAACAAATAACTTATTGAAAGGTACCATCAGAGCAACTTACCAAGAGTGAAATGGACATGGAAATTCTTTATTGTCTCCACATTATAGCGCCTTCTTGATTCACTGAAGTTAGTGCTGTCTGGATCGTCAGGTGTGAGGGCTTAGAATAGATGGAAGATGACAAACTAATGCTAAATAGTGAGTTATCTAAAGAGCAAAGGATCAATGTGCAGGAACTCTGGGATCAAAGAGCAGTGATTTGGAAAACTGACTTTTCAGGTCACGCATATGCCTAAATCTTGACCTTCCAAGCAGAGAAAATAGTAAGTGCCAGCAGTTATAGCTACAGGTGTCAACAGGGCTTCAGGGAGTATTGATATAACAGTGGCCTAGATTAAAATCCATTACTAAGGACACTCACCATATGGGGTGTGCCCTCTTCTCATTACCACCACAGGAGGAGGTATAGGAGCCTAAAGACCACACTCAACATTTCAGGAACAGTTTCTTCCATCAGATTTCTGAACAGTTGATGAACACTACTTCACTATTTTGCTTTCTTTTTGTATTATTTATCTTTATATACAATATTTTTTATTGTAACTTACAGTAGGTTATGTTTTGCACTGTAATACTGAGGCAAAACAACAAATTTCATGACATTTGTCCAATATTATAAACCTGATGTTGATTATTAGTAATCATGCATCATTTGAATGTGCAGATGTGCCAACTTATTACTTAGTTTTGGTACATAACTGTACACTTTTGAACAAGATATGTATGCACTTTGTGGTATATGGGTTACATTTTTTTCTTTATATAGTTCAGCACATCTTGGGCTGAAGGGCTTATACTGTTCTATGTTATATGTCTAAGCCTGATCAAATTGAAAAGTTAATATGTTTTCACATGTTCTAAGGATAGCTGAACCTTTTAATGTGGATTTCTTAGATTAACATTGCCTCAATATCTGCTGTGTGTTTCTATGACAGTAAAGTGACTTAGAGTTTTCATGTTCATGTGTTTCTAGTGCAGTGTAAAATAGAACAGCTGCAACTAACAGCATTGTGCAGTCTATCCATGATTTAATAGTTGGCTTACTATTAAAATCCCTTAGTGTTATTGTGTTTAATAGATAGCAAAATATGCAAGTAAATGTGCCAAATATATCAGGTTTTACATCATCTGATTTGTGTAAAGTGCCAATGTGTTTAATATCTTAGCATGCCACATTAAGTATGACATTCTTAATCTAAATATAACAAGCAAGCACAAATATAAATCTTCTGTAAAATATCTCCTGAGACTTTCTCAGGAACTGATGGAATGTAAACATTTGATCAATTTTATGTAAAATACATAGTTTCATTGAATATTTTCTTATAATTATACAAAAAGCAGATGTGTACATTTCTGAAATATAGGCTAATGTTTAGTCCAGGTCTTTTGCTACAAACACAAACTATGTTTTATTGTATAGATGTTGTCTAATTGTTCTCCACATATCCATCTCCTCATATTTTCAATGACCATTTTCAGCATTTGTTGCTTCCCATTTTACATCTCTTAAACATATGGATGCCAACAGTTCTCAAGGTGAAGTCTTGACACTCTGTCAGTTACTTAAGTGCTATACCAACCTGAGTCCTCTAATGCTAATCATGTGGAGCTTGTGAGGACACTTTATCCACGTGTGACAACACATAGCTTTACTGGCCCCTACCCCATCATTAAGGAGGTGTTGACCAAGCCAACTCTGAGACTTTTTTCCCCTCTTCAGAATTCCTGATCCAGCTGGACCCCTCCACATCTATTAACGTGTCTTGAAGTCTGTTTGATTATTAAACTATAAGACAATAAGACATAGGAGCATAATTAGGCCATTTCACCCATTGAGTCTGCTCTGACATTCGTTTATGGGTGATTTATTTTCCCTCTTAACCCCATTCTCCAGCATTCTCCCATAACTTTTGACACCCTTACTAATTAAGAACCTATCAGCCTCCACTTTAAATATACCCTTAAAAGCCTGTCCTTTGGAGTTTAACATTTCTCCCCCAGAGAACACATTCTGACTTGCTACCCTATCTATGCCTCTTATAATGTTAAAAACCTCTTTCAAATCTCCCTCAGCCTCCGCTGCTCCAGAGAAATCAATCCAAGTTTGTTCAATCTCTCCTTATAGCTCATACCCTCTTGAACAGATGTCCAACTAACCTCCTTCTACCTGGCTGCTTTTGTTCTTACATGGAGAAAATTCTCTATCACTTTTTCCAAATTAAAGATGTAGGTAGCTACAGGATTCTGCAAGGGTTCAGGCTGTGCCTGTCTCTGTAGATTTCTATAACAGTCCTCAATTCGGTCCTACACAGTGCCTCTCCCTTGCCTGCATATTGACATTGATGACTGTATTAGTGCTACTTCGTGTTCACACACAAAATGAACATTCCTTTGCTGCCAATATTCACTTCTTAATGTTACATGGTCCATCTCTTCCCTTCCCTTCTTACTTCTTCATCTCTGTGTTTATTTCAAGAAAGAGACAAGTAACTAATGTCCATTATACACAACCATAGACTCCCACAACTATCCTGAGAACCCCTACTCCCACTCTGTTCCCTAGAAAGTCTCTATTCCATTCTCTTTATTTCTCCAAATTCTGTCACCTTGTGTATTCTGATAATGACACTTTCCTTAACTGGGCTTCTGAAATAGCTTCACTTTTCCTTACTCATAGCTCCCCCTCCCTATACCACAACTACCATTCAACCACTTTTACACCAGTTTCCTTCAGTTTTGCTTCAGTTTTACAACATGATCTGACTATCAGAAATCTTCTCCTTCAGTCTGAAGAGACCATCATAATTGCAACTCCCAGGTCCATTGTTACATCTCTACCAAGATGTATACCCCATCTCAAGGCACCTTCACATGAAACCTCAGGAGATCCAAAATCTGCTCAAAACATGGAAACACTCCCACAGCCCCCAAAGACACTGTGATTTCAGTCTCTAAGGCCGAAGTGAGAGCATTCTTCAGGAGGATGAAACCACAAAAAGCATCTGGTCCTGACGTGGTACCCGGCCAAGTACTGAAGACCTGTGCTTATCAACTGGCAGGAGTGTTCACTGATATCCTTAATGTCTTGCTGCAGCAGACGGTGGTATCCACCTGCTTCAGGCAGGTTTCAATTATACCAATGCCTAAGAATCTCAATGACTATCACAAGACAAGACAAAGGAGCAGAAGTAGGCTATTCGGCCCATCGGTACTACCAACCAGTACCACTTACAATCACTGTGATGAAGTGCTTTGACAGGTTGGTGATGAAACTTATTAATTCCTGCCTGAGGAGTGACTTGGATCTGCTGCAATATGCCTACCGACACAACAGCACAACAGCAGATGCTATTTCATTGGCTTTTCACTCAACCCTGGAACATCTGGACAGTGAAGAGGCATAGATCAGAATGGTCTTTACTGACTACGGCTTGGCATTCAGTACTATCATACCATCAAAACTAATCAAGAAGCTCCAAGACCTTGACCTCAGTACCTCCATGTGCAAATGTATTCTCAATATCTTCACTTGCAAACCCCAGTCAGTTCAGATTGGCAAAGACATCTTCTCCACAATCTCCATTAGCATAGGTACACCACAAGGCTGTGTGCTTAGACACCTGTTCTATTCACTTTACAGTTATGACTGTTTGGCTAAGCACAGCTCCAATGCCATATTTAAGTTTGCTGACAACACCACAATCGTAGGCCAAATCAAAGGTGGTGACAAATCAGCATATAGGAGGGAGATAGTAAATCTTGCCACAACACCAATCTCAATGTCAGCAAGACCAAGAAGCTGATTATTGACTTTAGATGGAGGAAATCGGAGGTCCATGAGCCAGTCCTCAGTGGGGGAAATCAGGGGTGGAGAGGGTCAGCAATTTTAAATTCTTCATTGTTATCATTTCAGAATATCTGTACTGGATCCAGCATGTAAGTAGCATTATAAAGGAAGCACGGTAGCACCTCTACATTCTTAGAAGTTTGCAAAGATTTGGCACATCATCTAAAACTTCGACAAACTTCTATAGGTGTTTGGTTTAGAGCATATTGACAAGTTGCATCAGGGCCTGCTACGGAAACACTAATGCCCTTGAATGGAAAAGCTTGCAAAAAGTCATGGATAGAATCCAGTCCATCATGAATAAAGCCCTCCCCCCCATTGAAAACATCTATATGGAATGCGGTTGCAGAAAAGCAGCATCCATCATCAGTGGCACTTACCATCCAAACCATGCTCTCTTCTTGTGGCTGCCAGCAGGAAGGAGATACAGGAGACTCAGGATCCACACCACCAGGTTCAGGAACAGTTATTACTCCTCAAACATCAGGACCTGAAACCAGAGGGGATAACTTCATTCACCCCAACACTAAACTGTTCCCACAACCTATGGGCTCACTTTCAAGGACTCTTCATTTCATGTTCACAAAATGTATTGTTTATTTATTTACTATTATTATTAGCTTGTTTTTTTGTTGTTTCTTCGTATTTGCTGTGAACGCCTAGAAGAAAATGAATCTTAGGGTTGTATATGGTGACATATAAGTAGTTTGATAATGAATTTACTTCAAACTTTAACCATTGCTCATCTTCCAGTTTAGCCTTGTGCCTTTAGTATTCACAATGTGACCTCTTCAACATTGAGAGATCAATCAGAGATTGGGTGACTACTTTATAGATTATCTTTATACAATTGACCTTGAGCTTCCAATCTCTATCATCTGATTATTTATTCCACTTTCATTCTGATTTCAATATTTTTGGCCTCTTGTACTATCTTAGCAATCCTTAATGTAAGTTTGAGGGAGCATATCTGTCATTCAATATCATGTTATAGGCCTTTGGCCTCAACCTTGAATTCAACAACTTCAAGTAAATAATCTTTTCAGTTGAATTAAAACTAGTCTTTTCTAATAAAAAAGGCATTAACCTGTATATTAAACCAGTTTTTTTCTCTCTCCACAGATGCTACCTGCTTAGAGTATTTCCAGCATTTCCTTTCATTTTAAGATTTCCCATAACTGCAATTTATGTTTAACAATTTTTTTAGATTAGTGGAACCTCATAGAACTGAATTTGCATTCAACCTTCCACATGGAATTCCAAAACCTGGCAATAAAATGGATTTGAAGACTCATGGGATACCGTGGAGAAACCGCACTCTAGGAGAACATAGGATGGAAGTGATTAGGTTAGCATTATTTGTCACATGTGACAGTGAAATACATACTTTGTGTCAACAATCAACACAGTCTGAGGATGTGATGAGAGCATCCTGCAAGTGTTGCCATGCTTGTGTCACCAACATAGCATGCTCACAACTTACTAACCCTAACCCGTATGACTTTGGAAATGTGGGAGGAAACCAGAGCATCTGGAGAAAGTCTATGTAGTCACAGGGAGAACGTACTCTATGTAGTCACAGGGAGAACATACAACCTCCTTATAGACAGCTGTGGGATTTGAACCCCGATTTCTGGCACTGTAATAGCATTATGTTAACCACTACATTACTGTTCTGCTTTGAGGAAGTACTATGTCAATAGTTTCATGCCAGGAGAATGTGATTACAGAAATACGACAGTGAATGTTGCACCACAATGTAGGAGGGAATGAGATACTAGCAGCATGAGCCAGTGGAAGTTGTTGCTTCTCAAACCACTCATTCAGCTTATGAAATAGCAATCTAACTGATAGAAATAATCTTGAAACGTCTTCAGTCATTTCAGTGGGAACACTTGTTAATGTAACTTGCTAATCAAATATTAACAACAATCTTTTATGACTTTGCACCTAAATATATCTCAGGAATTTGAAATCACATGTGCATTAGCATCTATTTCATTTTCTTTGGGTTATTATGTAAGTCAGCAACAAAACTGAGTTCCCACCCCAAATCTCTCTAGCCAATGCACAGTACAATCATGTTAAAATATAATATAAATATCATATTGTCTGAAGTAGAAGAGGGAAAAGCAGTGCTGCAAATGCATCACCTCTGTTATCTTTTGTATCACTATCTAGAGTTCTGTCTGATCTGATCTACCTTATGAAGATGCTTCAACGGCTGAAAATCACTTCAGAATATCTTGTATTGTGAAAGACACGATATAAATATCAGTCTGACTATGCCTTAAAATTAATAAATGTTTAATCACTTAGCAACAAATACAATTTTAGATTAGAAGAAGCTAATGTGGTATAAAATGTGGCTTTAATGCTTGCATTTTACCAACAAAGTAATTGCATACAGTTTTCCCGAAACTCGCTCCTTTACTTAACTTATTGAAAGTGATAATCAGTTTACAGATCAGGGCTGAGCAGCCGTTCTGGTGATTATTGATGTTTATATTCTGTCTTTCACAATACAAGACATTCTGAAGTGATTTACAGCCAATGAAGCATCTTGGCAATGAAGGTCAGATGAGACAGAGTTCTAGATTTATTAACAATTAAATATTGTTGTCAGGAAGTGTATGCAGAAGCTGGTTGCTTTCTCCACAGTCGGAGAAAATCAGAAGGACCCAGGATCTTCTTGTGTGCTTCTAGCGTTTTGATTTTACAGTCTGCATCAGAGACTTGGAACTCAAAATGTCTTGGTCCAAAACCCTAATGTTTATTCCTCTCCATAGATTCTGCCTGACCTGCTGAGTTCCTCCAGTATTCTGTGTGTGTTACTCAATAGTGTGTGTTAAAAAACAAATTCAGAAAATGATGAAAAATGCAAAGTGTTATTTCTGTAAAACTAAGCATATTTTAAGGCTATGAAAGAAGTTCTCAAATAAAAATTTTGTTTGTCAGTTCTCTCACTGAAGAGTTCAACTTGATTTAATTTTAGAAGAGAATAAAAACTGATTCATATTCCTTTACATTATGCATGTGTAAAATACTTGGATTTTATAGTATCATTTTTAATTAGTATTTTTATTAGATCTCTCTAAAACTTAAGTTGAGCATCAATTGAATTCAGTGTGTGGGCCATTAGTGCTTTATAAAAACAGCTGTCGTCAGTGTGTACTAGTTGTCTAGTTTATAATAAAATGAATAGATGTTGTCAAGACTCATTGCCTTATATAGATTATAATGTCCTACTCTCTGTACAGCTGCTATTGACCTCCCAATTATTCACAACAAAAGCTGTCTTTGTCACATGACATAAGAAGTTGTAGCAGTAAATATATGCTGTTTCAACAGAGAATAGTAAATCAAAATTAAAATGATTTGTGTTTTTGTACTGTTAACACACTTGATTTTTTTGGCAATTGTTTCAGAAAGTTGAGGTAGACCTTTTTAAAATTTGTTCTTATGACACAGAAGGAATTTCACACATTATTTCCAAGGTGACTCCAGCAAAGCAATCCCATCTATACTACTCCCCAACATAAACACAAGATACTAGAAATCCTGAGCAACACACACAAAATGCTGGAGGAACTCAGCAAGTCAGGCAGCATCTATGGAGGGGAATTAAATAGTCGGTTTCAGGCAGAGACGCTTCATCAGGACTCCTGATTCCTGATGAGGGGCTTTGGCCAACTGTTTGTTCTCATCTATTTGCTGAGTCCTATTTCCCATCTGCTTATTTCACTGTAACCCTACAACTTGTTCTCTCATAAGTCTACCTACTCCCCTTTGATTCCCTGGCCACAACCCTACACTGAGGGATCATTTATAACTACTAATTGTTCTTTCAACTAAGGGAAGGAACTAATGCACCCCAGGGTTAGGATTGAACTTGGGATCTTAGAGTTGTTACAGCACTAAACAGCTCAACCAGTCCCTGCACTTACTAATCATTAAGATACATATCCAAAAATGAATAGTTATTACTTAAGATAACCTACTATGAAATTAAACAAGATTATAATCAACATCACCAACACCTCAATATCTAGAGAAATTAATGTTAAGAAGATTTTTTTCAATGCTAATATCCATTTGGCTCAGCCATCATCATTTACAAGAGCCAGAAGTTGTTGATGCATGTCCTACTTCACATAATTGACTTGAACAAAAGTAGTGTTCTCCTCAGTGTCCTAAAAATTCAATACTTATCCCTCAAACAATGTAAGGGAAATACATTATATAATCATTATAACATTATTATTTATAGTCGATTACTCTGGACAAATTTTATGGTCTATTTCTCACAGCAAAGACTATAATTTTAAAAAGTACTTTATCATTGTAAAATTCATTTAGATGTAATGATGTTGTGAAAAGTACTATTGATTTTTCTTCCTTCGAGCAATGGGTCCAGTTTTTTGAAACTACCTTGCCCTTCAAATTCACTGGCTCAGGATGTTGGCATGAATTAAAGCTTCATGGAATATTCAGGAGAAAGAACTTTATTTTCTTTTGTATTAAAGCCCTTTGTATGACTAAAAATACTATTGTAGATATAAGGAAATCAGCAAGCTGTTTTCCAATTTCCGACTCTAGTGGTTTATTCGCTTTTTATTAATTATCAGAATGAAGAAGCAGAAGATCAGGAAAGTGCATTTGAGTTTACTTTTCTGGAAAGTAATCCATCAACTGTTACATTGCTTGTTATGCCAATTCTGCCCTCTTGATTTAAATGTAGGACTTCTCAGAAATATAAATTATGGTAAAATATATCATCTTTGGGTTGAGATCTGTGAGATTGGTTGTACAAACATCATAAATAGTGAAACATGGCAGCATATTTATGTTCAAAAAGACTCATGATATTCTACACAGCAAAACTATTTTTTAATTTAAACTTATTTAACAACTCTTTTGTCTCTGCCCTTCTTGCCGTCCTCAATAATAATGTATAATATTTTAAGTTTACCACTGAGCAAGAATCTGAGAACGTCTCACATGGCTGTAATGTAAGAAAAATTCGTGGTGACTTCTCCAGTTCAATAATGTTGTCAAGTTACAATTCAGAGCCCTAGGCACTGTACTTGGATTGGAATAGATAATAGATAACTTTTGTATATGTGTCCAGTATATTTGTGTTTGTGATTTAACACTTACTAAACTCACAACATAAGCAATGATTTACATTTACATAGCAGCCTTAATATAGTAAATAAATGACAAATCACTTAATTTCTTGTATGAAATCTGCAGCCAAGGGTACAGCTTTAAAATGCGCAGAGGATCAGGCAACATCTGAGGAGAGATAAATGGAGTCAAGATTTCAGATCATTGGTCTGTGTTTCAGTTTTTTGATTTTTTTTTTGCATTTCCTCTTTTTATACTGAAAAAGGAACATTTTCATTACAATTATATTTGCAGAGGAGCTGATGCATTTGCTGTTTTTTTTAGATACACTGAAAAGGAAAAAAAAATTATTAAATATTCTGTTAATCTGAACCTCCTGACAAAGTGAGGCATACTGTATGTATACCTTAAACACAACCCACAGCCATTGGACAGAATGTGTGGGAAGCTGAAGCCGTTCTTTGGATCTGTCATAACGTTTACTGTAGGTGCTGAAAAACATATGAAAACACAAAATGAAATGTTAGCATTTCAGCTCAACTTATATCTGTTTATCTCTCCACAGGTAGTACCTAAGCTAAAGAATGTTTCCAATACTTTCTATTTTTCAGCTGCTCCAAGGAATTAAATTCTTACAGTATGTTGACAGCAGCATAACACTACCGTAAATCAGTTTGTTCTCAGCAATGGCACACTCACCACTCAATCAAAAAGCTGTGGGCTCATGTCCATGACCTGAGAATGAAATGCAGGCTTTTACTTCAGCAAAGGAGATGTTATCTTTTGGTTGAGATGCAAAGCAGAGGCCCAATCAACTAGTTTCGATGACCTCAAAAAATTATTTGGGGCAGAGGGAGTGCAGAAGAATTTTCTACACTTGTGGGTTTACATCAATTAAACAGGTTCATATTGGTCAAGAGAAAATGTGCAGATGCTGGAGATCCAAGCAACACACACAAAATGCTGAAGGAACTCAGCATCTATGAAAAAGATAAACAGTCGACATTTTGGGCTGAGACCCTTCATCAGTTCTTCCCTTGGTTGCTGTTTCTGGGTATATCTAATGTACAGATTGGGTGATATGTTTGTCAGCTTTATAGGAAAGCTATAATTGTACAGTCAAACCCCACCCCCTGCCCACACACACATTACAAGGACCTGAGTTCTTAGAAAATGGTTATAACACTAAGCTATGTCACCCACGCATGTGGCAAGGAATACAAATTAAAGAATATAAATCACAAACAAGCAGAAATCTGCAGATGCTGGAAATCCAAGCAACATACACAAAATGCTGGAGGAGCTCAGCAGAACTCAATCCTGCTGAAGAGTTTCAGCCCGAAATATTGACTGTACCCTTTTCCATTAATGCTGCCTGGCCTGTTGAGTTCCTCCAGCATTTTGTGTGTGTTAAAGAATATAAATGTCGTGTTTATTTATTTTCATATAAATATTGTAAAAGCAAAGTATTATTCTGCACTTAGTAGCCACTTTATTAGGTACAGGAAGTACCTAATAAAGTGGCCACTGATTTATGTTCTTGGTCTTGTTCTGCTGTAGCCCATCCACTTTGAAGTTTAGTGTGTTGTGCATTCCAAGAACTGTTGTAACATATGGTTATTTGAGTTACTGTTGCCTTTCCATCGCCTTGAACCAGTCTGGCCATCCTCCTGACCTCTCTCATTAACAAGGTGTTTTCACCCACAGAACTGCCGCTCACTGAATGTTTTTTTTTGTTTTTTGCACCATTCACTGTAAAGTCTAGAGGCGGATGTCTGAAAATCCTAGGTGATCAGCAGTTTCTGAGATATTCAAACCATCCCATCTGGCATGAACAATCATTCAACTGTGAAGGTCATTTGGATCACATTTCTTCCCCATTATTATGTTTGGTCTGAACAGCAACTGAACTTCTTGATCATATCTACATGCTTTTATGTGTTAAATTGCTGCCACATGATTGGTTGATTAGGTATTTGCACTAACAAGCAGCTGTACAGGTGTAACTAATAAAGCAGACAACTTTTTATATCCCAAATATTTTGGCAATGCTTTGGGAATTCAGTAAGGGCAAATTTCTGTTTTCCAAACTGCCCTAACGTACGGGTCAATTTACCAGAGACTTTTTGTTGGGCATTTGCAAGGATGTTGCCAGGACAAGACATTTTTAGTCATGAGAAAAGACTGGTACTGTTTTATTTGGAAGAGAGGAGGCTGACAGGAGACTTAATTAATGTGTATAAAACAATGAGTTGCCTTAACAAAGTAAGTAGAAAGAATTGATTTCCTTTTGCTAAGGGGTCAATAACAAGAGGTATAAACTGGGTATTAGATAGAAGGAGTATAGGAAAAACTTTTTCACTCAGAAGTAAGTAGTAGTCCAAAAATTACTACTTGAGATGGTGGCGGAGGTAGAAATCACTACTTGAGAGGGTGGCAGAGTACTTTTCATCACATATAAAAAGTACTGGAATGTGTATTTAATGAGCAATGGATTTCTAGCCATAGATTTGCAAGGCTATAGGTCAAGTGTAGGAATTTGGGATTAGCCTAGTAGCTTTTTTAACATCTTGCTGATATTTTCTAAAAGGGGCCCAAGGCCCCAGCATTGTGCACTTCATGGCCATTTACTCAAGCACAGCGTTCCTTCACAATTCCTTTTTAATTTCCAAGAATAGGAACTGGGAAGGCCAATTTTGGGAATAACTAGAAGGCAGGTGTTGAAATATGTACAGCATTTATTTCATAGATTAGTTTTTGGAGTTGTGAGGACCAAAGGCTACAAAGGCATCACTGCAACAGCTTCACATCTGGTGTAACATAAATGTTTCCAATGTATTTATTGTCATTAGCTATAGTCAGTAAATACTACATTTGTCACAATGAAATCTCCTTTTGTCTCTTACAGCACTCTGGTACCCCTGTTATTGCTAGGTTATATTAAATTATATGCATAGGTGACACAAAAATTATAGTAGCAAGTTGCTTAGTCATTCTAAATTACCACCAACTTGAAACTTATAAATTGTGTGATCTGCAGTATAACAGTAATTGAATGACAGAACATTAATATTGCAACACCCTTAATATTTCAGAAGAAAAAACTTTCACTATATTGAGAGGCTGTCCTGTCTGGATTCTGTCTGCAGTGTGTATCTGGAATGTCAGTCTAACATTGAGTAACGAACTAAAACAAAGCAGAAAGTTACAGAGTGTCAAAATGATTTGCAAGGAATCATAAATTGCACAAATTCAAGAGGCCATTCAACCTATTGTCTCTGTGCTGGTTATACTTTGAAATTATCTGCTGTAATTCCATTTCACTGTCCTTTCCCTCTTGCTATCTATTTTCCAATGAAGCTATTCTTTCCCCATTTAACTGCTGTGGATGATGTAGCTTCAGCTGCCATTTAATGTTTTATATTCCATATTCTAATAACTTTTGGATAGGAAAAATTTGCAACATTTTTAGATGTTTTTTCTATTGAATAAACTTGAAAGTTGTTCATAAAGATTGAATTCAAAGATGCAAGTGAACAATAAAGATAAAGTTCTTAACTCCTGTTTGGTGTATGCCAAGCAAAGTTTCAGATGTCACTTGTAAGTATGTCACAGGTTAAAGAAAGTCACAATATGATAACTGCCTTAAAAAGATGAGCAACACACTCAAAATGCTGGAGAAACTCAACAGGTGAGGCAATATCTATGGAGGGTAATAAAGAGTTGATGTTTTGGGTGAGAATCTTCATCAGAATCCTGATAAATCAGGAGTTCCCAACTTGGATTTATTTGACCCCTCAGTTAATAGCGAGGGTGCATGGCATAAAAAAGGTTGGGAACCCCGGTGATAGAAGGTCTCGACCCAAAATATCTACTATTTATTCATTTCCATAGATGCTGTCTAACCTGCTGATTTCCTCCTGCAATTTATACATGTTGCTCTGGATTTGCATCATCTCTCGTGTTTACCTTAAAAAGATTTTTGTTTTGCTCAAGCAATTTTTAACTTGTCTAATAAAACACCATTATGGATTCTAACACTAATAGATTCTATGTAGGAATACTTAATACTTACTATTAATTTACTGACTGCAGTTTCTGTAGATCTGTAAATCTCTTAAAAATTATTTGCAATGCTCCCTTTGAATTAAATGTTTGAGTTTGCACCATTTATGATCAGAATATCAAAAAAGGATAATTATATAAATGTATTTTATGCACGTCTATTATTAATTATAGATTTTTGCAGCTATCTTAATGTTTTAAATAGTAATTCTGTCCTATTTATGCATACACATTCAGTATTCAGTGAACTTTTTTTTTCCACTAATGTTAAAATCGGGGAGCTAGAATTCTGTAAAGCAGGTGAAAATTAGAATTGAAAGTTAGCTGTTGAAAATTAGAGAGGTCACTTCAGCCACCTCTAAGCACCGAAGGCTCTCATTGTGCTTATTTTAAATAGGACCTTAAATGATCAACAACACATCTATCTATCTCCAGTGAGGGTGATTAAGCAAATAGATGCACTACTCTGACTGTACAGCACCACTTGTAATTTTCAGGTACATGTGTTGTATACTAGGTAACTAATTAAGTACAAGAATTTTGCTAGATTTCTGTGGTGCCAGGAGAAGAAATTAATATTACTTGAGTTGCTGGTCCATGTTTGCATCCCAACCTCCTCACCCCATACCTAACTAATTCATCCACTTCATAATCAGATGAGAGATGTATTTGCTTCTAATGGGGTTCATATGCAAACTTAAAATGTGTTGATTTCCTCCAACTTTAGGAGTCTACTCAGTCTGAAGAAGCACTTATTTGAAAAACTGATAGAAAACAGAAGCAGCTAGTTTATTCAATGAACATACTATATGTATGACCATGATCTTAGAAGGAAGGTTGCCCGTGTTTTTTCACAGCTATACTGGCAGTGCAGAAAATGAGCTCTGTCTGTTTTATACAAACACACACACACACACACGTATAATTTAATTATGCAACTTAATTAAGATATCAAATGCTGGAAAGCAGGTCAGGCATATCTATGGAATGAAAGAAGAAATAAGTTAGTTTTCATTAGGTAGAGGTTGGGGAGAGGGGATGGGTAGATCAAAGGGAATATCCCTGATAGGATGAATATAGATAGGTCAATTGAAGCAGTTACAAGTGCATTAAGCTTCTTTGTCTTGTGAAGTTGGAGACCTCAGTATTGAGGTCCAAAAAGCTGCAATATTGCATATATGATGAGGTGTTGTTCCAAAGAGAGCAAGGTCAGAGTGCAAGTGGATTGGTTAATTAAAGTGATAGGTAAATTGAAGCTCTAGGTCCTCCTACCAGCTGAATGCAGGACTCTCACTAACGTTCGTTTGGTTTCACCATTGAAGAGGGAACTACTTGTGAGCAGCAAATGCAGAAGGGTGGTTTTGAGTGCCAAGGCATTATAAAGCATTGGTCAGGCCATATTGGGAATATTGTGAGCAGTTTTGGGCCCCATATCTAAGGAAAGAAATGCTGGCGTTGGAGATGGTCCAGAGGATTTTAAAAAGAATTATCCCAGGGATGAAAGGTTAACATATGAAGAGCATTAATGGCTCTAGATCTGTATGTGCTAGAGCTTAGAAGGATGGCGGGGGGTGGGGGGTTGGTTTGAAACCTACTGAATATTGAAAGGCTTGGACAGAGTGGATGCAGAGAGGATAATGGGAAGTCTAAGACCTTTATAGGATGTCCAGAGATGAGGATGAATTTCTTTAGTCAGAGGGTGGTGAATCTGTGGAATTAATTGCCCCAGATGGCTGAGGAGACCAAAACGTTGGGTATAAGTAAGTTCTTGATGTGTAAGAGTGTCAAAGGTTACAGGGTAAAGACAGGAGAATGGAGTTGAGAAGGTATAATAAGCCACGATAGAATAGCAGAGTAGGCTCGATGAGCCAATTGGCTTAATTTTGCTATTATGTCTTACGATATTCTTAGATTGAGTAATTCTTTAAATAATTTATAATCTTTTTAATGAATAACAAAGACAAATGAAAGTGTTGTAGATTTCCATAACATCTGAATGCAAATAGATATCAGGTTTTTAAAAATTCTGTCGA
Organism: Mobula hypostoma; assembly: GCF_963921235.1. Lineage (NCBI taxonomy): Eukaryota > Metazoa > Chordata > Chondrichthyes > Myliobatiformes > Myliobatidae > Mobula > Mobula hypostoma. Next base: position 6,594,419 of record NC_086119.1, on the reverse strand, counting down.
TTTCTAAGACTAGTTAAACCTGAGCAGATGTTTAAGATTAACCTTCCTCCTCCTTCTGAATATTGATTCTGCTTGTCACTATTAATGCCCAGCCCAGTATAAATGTCCGGAAATTGCTGTTAGTGTGTATTATAGAAAATGTCTGTAGTGAAGAGACTTCTTTCTCATAAAATTATCCTTCCATCGCAGGAGAGGATTTCTAATGTTACAGTACCTCTCATGGGCCTCTCAAAATGGAATTGCTTCATTATAGAAATACCCTACATCATGTTTGTTGAGTTATCAGTAAAACTTCTTCACATGATTTAAGATACTTATTCTACTTTTTTTTCTATTCAATAATTCACTTAAGTACTGTATAACTGATTTTATGAATATAAGTTTATGAATTTGATGAAACATAGTATCTCAAACAAATCTTAAAACTAGAATCTTAACACATCTTTCAATTACAATTTTTACATTTAGACCATAAGACCATAAGATATAGGAGAAGAATTAGGTCATTCGGCCCTTGAGTCTGTTTTGCCATTTCATCATGGCTGGACAATTTCCCATCTCTGCCCCAATTTCCTGCCTTCTCCCTGTATCCCTTCATTCCCTGACCAAGCAAGTCTATCAACCTCTGCCTTAAATATACATAATGACTTTGTCATAAAGGGGGCATTGGGAGCAGACCCAAAAGCAAGACACAGACACTGAAGTACTAGGAACAAGACTAAGTTTGTCAAGAAAGCAAGGGGAGTCAGGAAGAAACAACGCTGGACATGGGCACAGGCCCTGAACGAGACAAGGACACTGGGCCTGGGCTAGACTAAGTCTAAGACTAAGAAAGCAGGACCAGGACAAGGAACTTGGAACTAGGAGCCTGGGCTAAGACTCTGAGCCAGAGACTGGACAGGGACCTGGAACCTAGGTCTTGACTCAGGCTCGGAACCCGAATCTAGGCGAGGAGAAGACCTGGCTACAGGACTGGATGTGGAACTCCTGCACAAGACAAGGCACATGGACAGGATGAGAACACAAAGCCTTGACCTGGGCAGGACAAGGAACTCCAGGGCAGGACATGGCTCTTGGCCGAGGTTTGGCTCGGCTCTTGGACTCGGCTTGGTTAGGCTCTTGGGGACGGAGCCGGGACTCTTCCTAGGAGCGCAGGGCTGGGACCCTTTCTTGGATGCAGAGCCGGGATGCTTTCTAGGATGCAGAGCTGGGATGCTTTCTAGGACACAGGGCCAGGATGACTGCCAAGGATGCTTGCTGAGGTAAACTGCTGAGGATTCAGATGGGGACGATCCAGCACAGGAAAAGGAATCTCCAGCACCGGGCTGAGCGAGGTACTCCCGGGCTTGGCAAGGAACCAGAACTGGATGAGGACACGAAGCTCAGACTTGGACGGAGCTGGAACATGGCACCTGGACTTGGTCTTGGAAAACAGAGCCTTGGACTTGAGTGCAAGAACACGGAACACAGAGCCAGAACCCCTCGTTGGGGACAGGATTTAGGGCTGGGGCTTTACACAAAGTCAGGACCCCTCCTTGGGAACAGGACATAGGGCCGGGACTCGAACACAGACACTAAACACAGGGACACAAAGAGACAGTTCCAAACTCAACAATAGATTCCTTGTCTGGGCATGGCAAGGCTCCGGTCTCACTCCGGCGGTTGAACTTGACAGGGATACTGACGAGGTTTCAGGCGAACATTGCAGGCAAGGATTCAGAAGGAAGGGAGAGGGAAGGGAACAGTCCAGCCATACATGGACCTAGCAAAGCAAACACTGTCAATTAACTCTTGCCATCCTGGGTTCCCTCCTGTTGAATACCCCCACCCCCCCCCCACCTGCCCAGGTAGTCCATAGTCCAGGAAAGCCTGTTAGGTCACCAGGAGGCTCCCATGGGGTGGGGGGGGGGTGTGTGTGGTGGTGGATACTGTCATGGTCCGGTCTGTGATGTCGGTATTCTGGTTCATGGTCCAGTCCGTCGATTCCTGATTCCGGGTTTCCCTGTTTTCCCTTGTTCCATTGGGTGCCTTAATTGAGGCACTTGATTCTTGTTTTCAGCTGGCACATAAGTACCTCTCAAACCAAGGATTCCCTACTGGACTGTTCCCTTCCCTTCTGCTTCCTTCTGAGCCTTCGTCTGCAACCTCGGCAGTATCCCCATCAAGTTCAACTGTCAGAGTGAGACTGGAGCTTTTCCACGACAAGAGAAGGAACTATCTATCGTTGAGTTTGGAACTGTCTCTTTGTGTCCCTGTGTTTAGTGTCTGTGTTTTGAGTACGACTCCTGGCCCTACGTCCTGTGCTTCCCAAGGAGGGGTCCTGACTCTGTGTTCCTTGTTCCTGTGCTCAAGTCCAAGGCTCTGTGTTCTTGTGTTCCAAGACCAAGTCCAGGTGACGTGTTTCAGCCCTGGCCAAGTCTGAGCTTCATGTCCTCGTCCAGCTCAGGAGTTCCTTGCCCAGCCCGGTTCTGGAGATTCCTCATCCTGTGCTGGATTGTCCCCATCCGAATCCTCGGCAGTCATCCTGGCCCTGCGTCCTAGAAAGGGTCTCGGCCTGCATCCTAGAAAGGGTCCCGGCCCAGCGCTCCAAGGAGGAGTCCCGGTTCCATACCCAAGAGCCTAACCAAGCTGAGTCCAAGAGCCAAGCCAAACCTAGTCCAAGAGCCACGTCCTTCCCTGGAGTACCTTGTCCAGTCCACATCCAAGGCTCTGTGTTCCTGTGTTCCAAGACCAAGTCCAGGCGCCGTGCTCCAGCTCTGTCCAAATCTGAGCTTTGTGTCCTCATCTAGTTCCGATGCCTCGCCCAGCCCGGTGCTGGAGATTCCTTGTCCTCTGCTGGGGTACCTCGTCCTGTGCTGTAGCCACATCCTGTTCTTGCCAAGATCCTAGTCCCGAGTCCTAGCCTAGACCCAGGTTCCAGGTCCTTGTCCAGCCTCTGGTTCTGGAGTTCCGAGTTCCACGTCTGGGTCCCGTGCTTCTAGCCTAAGTCCTAGCCCAGGCCCTAAATCCTAGTTTCGTCCAGGGCCTGTGTCAATGTCCAGCGGCGTTTCTTTCCTTGCTTTCTTGATACTAGTCCAGTGTCTGTGTCTTGCTTTTGGGTCCACTCCCATCGCCCCCTTATAACAGACTTGGCCTCCACAGCTGCCTATGGCAACGGATTAAAGCGATTCACCACTCTCTGGCTAAAATTTCCTCCTCATCTCCAAACAACTGGGGTCCCAGCAATGAGCCTTGCGGTACCCCACTAGTCACTGCCTGCCATTCTGAAAAGGTCCCGTTTATTCCCACTCTTTGCTTCCTGTCTGCCAACCAATTCTCTATCCACATCAATACTTTACCCCCAATACCGTGTGCTTTAAGTTTGCACACTAATCTCCCGTGTGGGACCTTGTCAAAACCCTTTTGAAAATCCAAATATACCACATCCACTGGTTCTCCCCTATCCACTCTACTAGTTACATCCTCAAAAAATTCTATAAGATTCGTCAGACATGATTTTCCTTTCACAAATCCATGCTGACTTTGTCCGATGATTTCACCGGATTCCAAATGTGCTGTTATCACATCTTTGATAACTAACTCTAGCATTTTCCCCACCACCGACGTTAGGCTAACCGGTCTATAATTCCCCGGTTTCTCTCTCCCTCCGTTTTTAAAAAGCGGGGTTACATTAGCCACCCTCCAATCCTCAGGAACTAGTCTAGAATCTAAAGAATTTTGAAAAATTATCACTGATGCATCCACTATTTCTTGGGCTACTTCCTTAAGCACTCTGGGATGCAGACCATCTGGCCCTGGGGGTTTATCTGCCTTTAATCCCTTCAATTTACCTAACACCACTTCCCTACTGACATGTATTTCCCTCAGTTCCTCCATCTCACTGGACCCTCTGTCCCCTACTATTTCCGGAAGATTATTTATGTCCTCCTTAGTGAAGACAGAACCAAAGTAGTTATTCAATTGGTCTGCCATGTCCTTGTTCCCCATAATCAATTCAACTGTTTCTGTCTGTAAGGGACCTACATTTGTCTTAACCAATCGTTTTCTTTTCACATATCTGTAAAAGCTTTTACAGTCAGTTTTTATGTTCCCTGCCAGTTTTCTCTCATAATCTCTTTTCCCTTTCCTAATTAAGCCCTTTGTCCTCCTCTGCTGGACTCTGAATTTCTCCTAGTCCTCAGGTGAGCTGCTTTTTCTGGCTAATTTGTATGTTTCTTCTTTGGAATTGATACTATCCCTAATTTCCCTTGTCAGCCACGGGTGCACTACCTTCCCTGATTTATTCTTTTGCCAGACTGGGATGAACAATTCTTGTAGTTCATCCATGCGATCTTTAAATGCTTGCCATTGCATATCCACCGTCAACCCTTTAAGTATCATTTGCCAGTCTATCTTAGCCAATTCACGTCTCATACCTTCAAAGTTACCCTTCTTTAAGTTCAGAACCTTTGTTTCTGAATTAACTATGTCACTCTCCATCTTAATGAAGAATTCCACCATATCATGGTCACTCTTACCCAAGGGGCCTCTCACAACAAGATTGCTAATTAACCCTTCCTCATTGCTCAATACCCAGTTTAGAATAGCCTGCTCTCTAATTGGTTCCTCGACATGTTGGTTCAAAAAACCATCTTGCATACATTCCAAGAAACCTTCCTCAGCACCCTTACCAATTTGGTTCACCCAATCTATATGTAGATTGAAGTCACCCATTATAACTGCTGTTCCTTTATTGCACGCATTTCTAATTTCCTTTTTAATGCCATCCCCAACCTCACTACTACTATTAGGTGGCCTGTACACAACTCCCGCCAGCGTTTTCTGCCCCTTAGCGTTATGCAGCTCTACCCATATCGATTCCACATCCTCCCGACTAATGTCCTTCCTTTCTATTGCGTTAATCTCCTCTCTAACCAGCAATGCTACCCCACCTCCTTTTCTTTCATGTCTATCCCTCCTGAATATTGAATATCCCTGAATGTTGAACTCCCATCCTTGGTCACCCTGGAGCCATGTCTCTGTGATCCCAACTATATCATATTCATTAATAACAATCTGTACTTTTAATTCATCCACCTTGTTATGAATGCTCCTTGCATTGACACACAAAGCCTTTAGAATTGCTTTTACAACACTCTTAGCCCTTATACAATTATGTTGAAAAGCGGCCCTTTTTGATTTTTGCCCTGGATTTGCTGGCCTGCCACTCTTACTTTTCACCTGACTATTTTTTGCTTCTACCCTCATTTTACACCCCTCAGTCTCTCTACACTTGTTCCCATCCCCCTGTTGTGAACTAACCTCCTCTCTCCTAGTCTCTTTAATTTGATTCCCACCCCGCAACCATTCTAGTTTAAAGTCACCTCAGTAGCCCTCGCAAATCTCCCCACCAGGATATTGGTCCCCCTGGGATTCAAGTGTAACCCATCCTTTTTGTACAGGTCACACCTGCGCCAAAAGAGGTCCCAATGATCCAAAAACTTGAATCCCTGCCCCCTGCTCCAATCCCTCAGCCACGCATTTATCCTCCACCTCATTGCTTTCCTACTCTCACTGTCGCGTGGCACAGGCAGTAATCTCGAGATTACTACCTTTGCAGTCTTTTTTCTCAACTCCCCTTCCTAACTCCCTATATTCTCCTTTCAGGACCTCTTCCCTTTTCCTACCTATGTCATTGGTACCTATATGTACCACGACCTCTTGCTCCTCACCCTTCCACTTCAGGATATCTTGGATGCGATCAGAAATATCCCGGACCCTGGCACCAGGGAGGCAAACTACCATCTGGCTCTCTGGACTGTGTCCACAGAATCGCCTATCTGACCCCCTTACTATCGAGTCCCCTATTACTACTGCCGTCCTCTTCCTTTCCCTACCCTTCTGAGCTACAGGGTCAGACTCAGTGCCAGAGGCACAGCCACTGTCGCTTCTCCCAGGTAAGCTGTCCGCCCCCCAGCGGTACCGGAACAGGAGTACTTATTGTCAGGGGGCACAGCCACTGGGATACTCTCTAGTACCTGACCCTTCCCCTTCCCCTTCCTAACCGTGACCCACTTGTCTGCCTCCCGTGGCCCCGGTGTGACCATCTGCCTGTAACTCCTCTCTATCAACTCCTCACTCTCCCTGACCAGACGAAGGTCATCGAGCTGCAGCTCCAGTTCCCTAACGCGGTCCCTTAGGAGCTGCATCTGGGCGCACCTGATGCAGATGTGGACGTCCGGGAGGCTTGGAGACTCCAGGACCTCCCACATCCGGCACCGCTGCCCTCACACTCATACTGCCCCTCTCCTCAAATAACAACAAAAAATGAATACCAAACCTTCCTCGCCTCACCCGTTTCTGCCTAAGCCCGTTGAGCCGAAGCCCTTAAGCCTTCACTCTGCTCCCGGCTCACTCCGCCGCCCGCAAACTACGCTGCCCGCTGTATAAGGCTCTGTTCCTTTTAAATCTTCCGCGCCTCACTGCCTGACGTCACATGCCTGCGCAGTCCTGCCTCTGAACAATATATATTAATGACTTAGATGAGGGAATTAAATGCAGCATCTCTAAGTTTGCGGATGACACGAAGCTGGGCGGCAGTGTTAGCTGTGAGGAGGATGCTAAGAGGATGCAGGGTGACTTGGATAGGTTAGGTGAGTGGGCAAATTCATGGCAGATGCAATTTAATGTGGATAAATGTGAGGTTATCCACTTTGGTGGCAAAAACAGGAAAACAGATTATTATCTGAATGGTGGCCGATTAGGAAAAGGGGAGGTGCAATGACACCTGGGTGCCATTATACACCAGTCATTGAAAGTGGGCATGCAGGTACAGCAGGTAGTGAAAAAGGTGAATGGTATGCTGGCATTCATAGCAAGAGGATTCGAGTACAGGAGCAGGGAGATACTACTGCAGTTGTACAAGGCCTTGGTGAGACCACACCTGGAGTATTGTGTGCAGTTTTGGTCCCCTAATCTGAGGAAAGACATTCTTCCCATAGAGGGAGTACAAAGAAGGTTCACCAGATTGATTCCTGGGATGGCAGGACTTCTATATGAGGAAAGACTGGATCGACTAGGCTTATACTCGTTGGAATTTAGAAGATTGAGAGGGGATTTTATTGAAACGTATAAAATCCTAAAGGGATTGGACAGGCTAGATGCAGGAAGATTGTTCCCGATGTTGGGGAAGTCCAGGACGAGGGGTCACAGTTTGAGGATAAAGGGGAAGCCTTTTAGGACCGAGATTAGGAAAAACTTCTTCACACAGAGAGTGGTGAACCTGTGGAATTCTCTGCCACAGGAAACAGTTGAGGCCAGTTCATTGGCTATATTTAAGAGGGAGTTAGATATGGCCCTTGTGGCTAAAGGGATCAGGGAGTATGGAGGGAAGGCTGGTACAGGGTTCTGAGTTGGATGATCAGCCATGATCATACTGAATGGCGGTGCAGGCTCGAAGGGCCGAATGGCCTACTCCTGCACCTATTTTCTATGTTTCTATGTTTCTCAAAGGAAGCCCTCTTTTGAGATTGTGTTCTCTGGTCCTAGACTTTCCTACCATAGGAAACTTCCTTTCCACATTCACTCTATCGAGTTCTTTCAACATTCAACAGGTTTCAATTAGGTCACCCCTACTTCTTCTGAATTCCAGCAAATAGAGGTCCAGAGCCATCAAATGTTCTTCATATGACAAGCTGTTCAATCCTGGAATTATTTTCATGAACCTCCTTTGAACACTCTCCAGTGCTAATACATCCTTTCTAAGATAAAAGGCCAGAAATTGCTCCAAGTGAGGCCTCGCTAGTGCTTTATAAAGGCTCAACATTACATACTTAGCTTTTATATTCTAGTCCTCTTGAAGTGAATGCTAGCATCGCATTTATCTTCCTCGTCATCAGCTCAACCTGCAAATTAACCTTTAGCGAATCCTGCACAAGGACTCAAATTTTTGAATTTTCTCTCCATTTAGGAAATAATCTACCCTTTTATTTCTTCTACCAAAATGCATGACCATAGACTTCTCGACACTGCATTCCATATGCTACTTCTTTGCCCATTCTTCTAATCTGTCTAAGTTCTTCTGTAGCCGCCTTCTTCCTCAGAACTACCTGCCCCTCTTCATATCGTCTAAAAAAACTTTGCAACAAAGCTTTCAATTCTGCCATCCAACTCATTGACATTTAATGTAAGAAGAAGCGGTCCCAACACAAACCCCAGTGGAACACCACTAGTCACCGGCAGCCAACCAGAATAGGTTCCCTTTATTCCCACTCTTTGCCTCTTGCCATTTAGCCACTGCTTTATCCATGCTGGTATCGTTCCAGTAATACCATGGGATGTTAACTTGTTAAGCAGCCTCATGTGTGACACTTTGTCAAAGGCCTTCTAAAAACTCAAGTACTGATTCTCCTTTGTCTATCCTGTTTGTTATTTCTTCAAAGAATTTCAACAAATTTGTCAGGCAAGAGTTTCCCTTGCTGGCTACAGCCTATTTTGTCGTAGGTCTCCAAGTACCCTGAGACTTCATACTTTATAATCGACTCCACATCTTCCCAACCACTGAGGTCAGACTAACTGGCCTATAGTTTCCTTTCATATGCCTCTCTCCCTTCTTGAAGAGTGATGTGAAATTTGCAATTTTGCTGTCTTCCAGCACCATTCCAGAATCTAGTAATTCTTGGAAGAACACTACTAATGCCTCCACAATATCTTCAGCCATCTCTTTCAGAGCTCTGGGGTGTACACCATCTGGTCCAAGTGACTTATCTACCTTCAGACCTTGCAGTTTCCCAAGAATTTTTCCCTAGTAATACCAACTTCACATGCTTCTGACCTCTGACACTCGCGAACTTCCACCATACAGCTAGTGTCTTCTCCAATGAAAACTGATGCAAAATACTTATTCAGTTCACCTGCCATTTCCTTGACCCCATTAGAACTTCTCCAGCATCATTTTCCAGCGGTTCAATATCCACTCTCAACTCTCTTTTTACAATTTATGTATCTGAAGAAACTTTTGGTTTCTTCTTCAATATCATTAGCTTATTTTCATATTCCATCTTTTCCTTCTTAATGACTTTTTAGTTGCCTTCTGTTGGTGTTTCTAAAAACTTCCCAATCCTCCAACTTTTCACTAATTTTTGCTTTATTATATATCCTTGCTTTGGCTTTTATCTTGGCTTTGACTTCTCTTGTTAGCCATGGTTGTGTCATCTTTCCTTTAGAATACCTCTTACTCTTTGGGATGTATATATCTTGTGCCTTCCGAATTGCTTCCAGAAATTTCAGCCATTGCTGCTATGCCGACATCACTGCCAGTGTTTATTTCCAATCAATTTTGGCCAACTCTTCTCTCATGCCTCTGTCATTCCCTTTACTCCACTGTAATACTGATGCTTCTCCTTCTCAAATCTCAGCATGAATTCTATCATAATCTTTCATCTCTCTCATTAAATCCAGTTCATTGCAGAACACCCAGTCCAGAATTGCTAGTTCCCTAATGGGCTCAACCATGAGTTGCTCTGAAAAAGCCATCTCATAAGCATTCTAGAAATACCACCTCTTGTGATCCAGTACCAACCTGATTTTCCCAATCTACCCCCATATTGAAATCTCCGATGACTATTATTACGTTGCCCTTTCGGCATGCATTTTCTAACTCCTGTTGTAATTTGTGGACCATATCCTTACTACTGTTCGGAGGTCTTTTATAACTCCCATCAGGGTCTTTTTACCCTTGCAGTTCCTTAGTTCTACCAATGATTCAACACCTTTCAACCCTATGTCACCTCTTTCTAATGATTTGATTTCAATTTTTACTAACAAAGCCACATTCCACTCCCATCTTCCCACCACTTTAACAATGTGTTCTTACCTACCACTTCATGAGCCTCCACCTCTAACACATCATCCTCCACAACATCCAACATCTGCAAAGGGATCCTATCACCAAACACATCTTTACTTCCCCCCCCAACACTTTCTGTTTTCCGCAAGGGTTGCTTCTTCTGTGATTCCCTTGTCCATTTGTCCCTCCCCAATAAGCTCCTGGTGTGGCTTCCTCTACATTGGAGAGACTTGTAAATTGAGGGAAAGCTTTGTTGAGCACCTCTGCTCCATCCAGCATAAGCAGAACTTCTTGGTGGCCAAACATTTTAATTCTGATTTCTATTCCTGTTATGACATGTCAGTCCATCACCTCCTCTCGTGCCATGATGAGGCCACCCTCAGGATAGAGGAGCAACACTTATATTCTGTCTGGGTAGCCTCGAACCTGATGACATGAACATCAATTTCTCCTTCCAGTAAAAAAAAATTTCCCTTCCCCTTTCCCTTTTCTTCTATTCCCCACTCTGGCCTTTTCCCTCTTCTCACCTGCCTATCACCTCCCCCTGGTGTCCCTCCTCCTTCTCTTTCCCCTATGGTCCGCTCTGTTCTCCTATCAGATTCCTTCCTCTCCAGCTCTTTACCTTTCCTACTCACATAGTTGCACCTATTACCTTCTAGCTGTCCTCCTTCCCCTTCCCCCACCTTTTTATTCTGGTGTCTTCCCCCTTGCTGCCTGACCTGCTGAGTTCCTCCAGCATTGTGTGTGTGTGTGTGTTGCTTTGGATTTACAGCAACTGCAGAATTTCTTGTGTTTATGATCCGCAGTTGTTTTTTTTATTTTCAATAGTCAATAGGTGCAGGAGTAGGCCATTTGGCCCTTCGAGCCAGCACCACCATTCACTGTGATCATGGCTGATCATTCACAATCAGTTCCCCATTCCTGCCTTCTCCTCATATCCCTTGATCCCACTATCTTTAAGAGTTCTATCTAACTCTTTCTTGAAAGCATCCAGAAAATTGGCCTCCACCGCCTTCTGAGGCAGAGCATTCCACAGATCCACAGCTCTCTGGGTGAAAAAGCTTTTCCTCAACTCCATTCTAAATGGCCTACCCCTTATTCTTAAACTGTGGCCCCTGGTTCTGGACTCCCCCAACATCAGGAACATGTTTCCTACCTCTAGCGTATCCAATCCCTTAATAATCTTATATGTTTCAATCAGATCCCTTTTCATCCTTCTAAATTCCAGAGTATACAAGCCTAGTTACTCCAATCTTTCAACATATGACAGTCCCGCCATCCTGGAAACTAACCTCATTGACCTACGCTGCACTCCCTCAATAGCAAGAATGGTCCTTCCTCAAATTTGGAGACCAAAAGTACACACAATTTTCAATGAGCATAAGTTGATCAACATGTGATGAAAATAGGTTAAAGGGAGATGAGTTGGGGAATGGGAATCGTGAATGTTCTGAGAGCCAGCAGAGATAGGATGGGCCAAATAACCTCTTTCTTTGTCATAAAATATATGAAATACAAAACACTACGCAACAGCAGCTGTTAATGTACAATATCAATGCAATAAATTTTCACCCTTCCTTTTCATCCCAGTGAGTAAAATTGATTGGAATGTCATTGACTAACTATTAAACACTATTAAAATGCATTCTTCATGGTAAATTCTCTCTTCCTGAAGGTATTTAAATCACCTCTACCTCATCACTTTTACACTCTTTATGTCTATATATCCTGTGTGCACAATTCCCAAAAATGCAAGAGAACACTCAAAGAAGAAAACCAGGAGGGCTAAAAGAAGACATGCTTTTGCTCTACAGACAAGGTGAAGGAGAATTCCAAGGGCTTTTTAAAAGATCTATTAAAACCAAAGGATAGCAAGGTACAAAATTGGTCCTCTGGAGATCAGAGTGATAATCTACGCGTGGAGCCTAATGAGATGGGGGAAATCTTAAATGGATATTTTGCATCGATATTTACTCGGGAGACAGTCGGGAGACAGACGCAGAGTCTATAGACGTGAGTCAATGAAGCAGCGAATTCATGGACCCTATACAAACTGAAGTTTGCTGTCTTGAGGCAAATAAGAGTGAATAAATCCCCAGAGCCTGACAATGTGTTCCCTCGGACCCTGTGGGTGGCTAGTGCAGAAACGCTGGGGCCCAAGCAGAACTCTTTAAAACTTACTAACCATGGGTGAGGTGCTGGAGGACTGGAGGATAGCTAATGCTGTTCCATTGTTTAAGAAAGGCTCTAAGAATAAGCCAAGAAATTATAGACCAGTGAGCCTGACATCAGTGGTAGAAAAGTTATTGGAAAGTATTCTAGGGGACCGTATGTGTAATTATTTAGATAGAAAGGGACTGATTAGGGATAGTCACCTTGAGCATGATAAGTTAAGTCTAACCAATCTTATAGTTTTTTGAGGAAGTTATCAGGAAAGTTGATGAAGGCAAGGCAGTGAATGTTATCTACATGGACTTTAGCAAGTCTTTGATAAGGTCCCGCATGGTAGGTTGGTCAAAAAGATTCAGTCAGTTGGTACTCAAGATGAGGTAGTCAATTGGATGAAATATTGGCTTCACGGAAAAAGCCATTGAGTGGTTATAGATGATTGCCTCTCTTACTAGAAGCCTGTGACTAATGGTGTGCCACAGAGATCAGTGCTGGGTCCATTGTTTGTCACCTATATCAATGATCTGGATGATAATGTAGTAAACTGGATCAGCATATTTGCAGTTGACACCAAGATTGGGTGTGTAGTGAACAGCAAGGTAGACTATAAAAGCTTGCAGCAGGACTGGGAAATAGGCTGAAAAATGGCAGATGGAATTTAATGCAGACAAGTTGCATTTTAGGAGGACTAACAAGGTAGGTCTTACACAGTGAGCAGTAGTGCACTGAGGAGTCCTGTAGAACAGAGAGATATGGGAATACAAATCCATAATTCCTTGAAAGTGGCATATCAGGTAGGTACTCTTGTAAAGAAAGCTTTTGGCACATTGACCTTCATAAATCAATGTACTGAGTACAGGAGTTAGGATGTTATGTTGAAATTATATAAGATGCTGATGAGACCTAATTTGGAATATTGTGTCCAGTTTTGATTGCCTTCCTACAGAAAAGATGTAAGGAAGATTCAAAGAGTGCAGAGAAAATTTACAAAAATGTTGGCAGGACTTGAGGATCTGAGTTATAGGGAAAGGTTGAATAGGTTGGGACCTTATTCCCTGGGACATAGAAGATTGAGGGAATATTTGATAGAGGTATTCAAAATTGTGAGGGTTTTAGGTAGGGTAAATGCAAGCAGGCTTTTTCTATTGAGGTTGGGTGAGATTACAACTAGAGGTCATGGGTTAAGGGTGAAAGTTGAAATGTTTAGGGGAACACGAGGGGGAGCTTCTTCATTCTGAGCATGGTGATAACATGAAACAAGCTTCCAGCGCAAGTGGTGGATGCAGGGTCAATTTCAACATTTAAGGGAAATCTGAATATGAAGTCTATGGAGGACTATAGTCCGGGTGCAGGTCAATGGGACTAGGCAGATTATTGTTTTGGCACATACTAGATGGGCCAAAGGTCCTGTTTCTGTGCTGTAGTGTTCTATGATTCTATGACCCTCTTTAAGTTCACTTGTAGCATATATTGTTCAAACTTAAAGTCTTCCACTTTCTGCAGCTTTTGTGTTAGATTTAGCCACTAGATTTTCAGTTCCTAGGTCCATACGATAGATTTATACTAAACAAAACAGCTTAGTGTAGTACATCAGTGGTAACATTCTTCTTTTACTGCTACCTTTCTGGGTTGTATCAGGCAACCAAAAATATAACCCAGAGCTTTGTATGGTATTGTTGACATGGATCATAATAGCAATAAATTTCATTCTCCCAGTATACTAATCAAAAACTAACCTGAATAGCTTAGTTTGTAAACCTTGGCATTAATTTAAGCTCACTGGAGCTATTTATTGCTTTGTAGATGTGGGATCCTGAGTTTTATTACTTAAATATGGTTCATAAAGAGTTTTCTGCTGTTTTCAGCAGGAATTATGTGCAGTATTCTGGCATGTGACTGATGAACAGGCCAGAAATAATGAATGGTGATTAAAGCTTGCTCTGTTATGTTTAATTTTTTTATGATATTTCTTTGTCAGCTAATTTCATGCTATAATTAACCTCTTTATACCATAACCCATTAACACTTTCAATGTTGTCACCAAAAGTTATTTCTAGCCTCAAGACTATTTGGCACTTCACTCACTGTTATTCAGCAACTTTGCTTAATACACGAATCATTGTGATGATGTAATTATTATATATATTTTTCATTACTTTGGGCAGTTTATTCTTAATAAACATAAGCCTGGAATTTGAATTCTATAATAATTTTCCCAGTATTCACATAATGCAGAACTGCATTCACCTAGAGAAAATCACATTAGCAGTCAATTCTGGGTTAATTCATACCAGTATCAATTGGACTGGGCACTTATGATTGTTATCCACATTAATGTGCTTGACTTTATCCTGGTGTCAGACACACCTGATGGCCACACAACACACATTTCTGCTTATATCACACAATGGCTTTCATGGAACATTATCAGAAGAAACTGCAACACATTCTTGCTTTTTTTGCCATTTCAGGAATACTCTGCTGACATGGGGAAACCTTTCTGGGTGCTTCAGAAGTGACAACAGATGTTCAAACTACTTCTAAAGTCCACAGAGTGTGATAAAATTAAAACATTTGCTCTATGTTGCCCATTCTCAAGGAACTCTCCCTTTCTGCAGGAGAGTGGAAGCAATGAAGTACTTTAAAGTGTTAGTCCAAAATGTTTGTGCAGGCATTTGTTGCCAATTAACTGAACTCTGAAAATTTACATACAAGAGAAAATCTGCAGATGATGGAAATCCAAACAACACACACAAACTGCTGGAGGAATTCAGTAGGGTAGCTAGTATCTCGATGGGTGAAAAATTGCACTTGTTTCTCAATCACACTTTATTTACTAGTGTACAAGGAGAACAGCATGGGCCTCATTCTAAAGTCTGCACAAAGGAATGACAATCTTATAGAGAAATTCACGAGCTAGGTACAGATATTGACCAATTAGTAACCTTATGTATGTTCAAATTCCTTATTTGCATAATCAATCACCAATCACACTATGATAATATAGGTATTAATAGCCAATAAAATCTATACTTTAAAGGCTAATAATATTTAAGAATTAGTAAAGTAACTCATTAGTAGTAAGTTTCATTGTAGAATTCTTTATTTGCATATTTATCTTGTTTTGGTATACTACAGTTAGTAGTTTCAGTCCCCTGCTACGCAAAGGGGAGCTATGCTTTTCAAAAATCTTTCTTGCTTGTGCATATCTATAAACTGTCCTGGCTTGGACATTATCTTAACCCTTGCCATGTCATGACTTACACTTGGATTTTCAGAAGGTCTTTGACAAGAAGCCATACATGAACAAGCTACCAGCCTAGAAGGCCATAAGACACAGGAATAGGATTAAGCTATTCAGCCCATTGAATCTGCTCCGCCATTCCATCATGGCTGATCCCGGATCCTACTCAATCCCATACACCTGCCTTCTCGCCATATCCTTTGATGCTCTGACCAATCAGGAAACGATCAACTTCCGCCTTAAATATATCCACGGACCTGGCCTCCATCACAGTCTGTGGCAGAGCATTCCACAGATTCACTACTCTCTAGCTAAAAAAATTCCTCCTTAACTCTGTTCTAAAAGGTCACCCCTCAATTTTGCCCATTCTTCCAATTTGTCTAAGTCCTGCTGCAATTGTATTGCTTCTTCAACACTACCTACCCTTCCACTTATCTTTGTATCATCCGCAAACTTTGCCACGAATCCATCAATTTCATTATAAAAATCGTTGACAAACAATGTGAAAAGTAGCAGTCCCAATACTGACCCCTGAGGAACACCACTAGTCACTGGCAGCCAACCAAAAAAGGGCCCTTTTATTTCCACTCGCTGCCCTCTGCCTGTCAGCCATTCCTCTATCCATGCCAGTATCTTTCCTGTAATATCATCGAATTTAATCTTGTTAAACAGCCTCATGTGTGGCACCTTGTCAAATGCCTTCTGAAAATCCAAGTAAATGTCATCCAGTGCCTCTCTTTTGTCCACCTTGCTTGTTACTTCCTCGAAGAACTCTAACAGATATGTCAGGCAAGATTTCCCCTTACAGATAACATGCTGACTTTGACTTATTTTATCATTAATCTCCAAGTACCCCCAAACCTCTTCCTTAATAATAGACTCCAACAATTTCCCAACTACCGAGGTTAGACTAACTGGCCTATAATTTCCTTTCTTTTGCCTTCCTCCCATCTTAAAGAGTTGAGTGACATTTGCAATCTTCCAGCCCATTGTATTACAGGAGATATTCTGGCATGGATAGAGCCATGGCTGATTGACAGGAGGCAAAGATTGCAAATAAAGGGAGCCTTTTCTGGTTGGCCGCTGGCGACTAGTGGTGTTTCACAGGGGTCTGTGTTGGGACCAATTCTTTTTATGTTATATGTCAATGATTTGGATGATGAAATTGATGACTTTGTTGCAAAGTTTGCAGACAATATGAAGACATGGAGGGGCGGGTAGTTTTGAGTAAGTAGAGAGGCTACAGAAGGAATTAGACAGATTAGGAGAATGGTAGAGAAATGGCAGATGGAATACAGTGTCGGGAAGAGTATGGTCATGCACTTTGGTAGATGAAATGAAAGTGTTGACTACATTCTAAATGAAGAAAAAATACAAAAATTTGAGGCACAAAGGGACTTGAGAGTCCTTGTGCAGGATTTCCTAAAGGTTAATTTGCAGGTTGAGGAAGACAAATGCAATGTTAGCATTCATTTCCAGAGAACTAGAATATAAAAGCAAGGATGTAATGTTGAGACTTTATAAAGCCTCACTTGGAGTATTGTGAGCAGTTTTGGGCCCCTTATCTTAGAATGGATGTGCTGAAACTAGAGAGGGTTCAAAGGAGGTTCATGAAAGTGATCATATGAAGACATGGGCCTGTATTCATTGGAGTTCAGAAGAATGAGGGGTGACCTAATTGAAATCTATCAAATAGTGAAAGGCCTGATAAAGTGGATGTGGAGAGGGTGTTTCCTGTGGTGGGAGAGTCTAACACCAGAGGACACAGCCTCAGAATAGAGGGGCGTCCTTTTAGAATGGAAATGAGGAGGAATTTGTTTTGCCAGAGAGTGGTGAATTTGTGGAATTCTTTACCACAGTCAGCTGTGGAAGCCAAGTCTTTCTGTATAATTAAGGCAGTAGTTGATAGATTCATGATTGGTCAAGACAAGAAGGGATATGGAGGGAGAAGGCAGGAGACTGAGGCTGAGAGGAAAATTGGATCAGTCATGATGAAATGGTGGAGCAGATTCAATGGGCCAAATGATCTAATGCTGCTCCTATATCTTATGCTCTTATAGTCTCATTATAACATCCATGCTGGTATGTCTCTATACTTGTGGAGAACAGCTAAATGGCTACATACAGCAGCCCTTTAATCTGGTGGAACCATGAGCTGCTGATGACTTGCATCATCATGTGCATTAAGAGCAACAAACACACAGTTAAAAGTAGCATCTTGCTGCCCAATGAGAAGGGTAATCTGCTAATAAATAGCATCTCTTTGCTCAGTGCAGACAACAGGTTTACCATCACCGATTGGAGTTTGATTCCTGCTTTGTCTGTAAGGAATTTGTATGTTTTCCTATGACTATAAGGGTTTCCTCTGGGTGCTTCGGTTTCTCCTACTTTACAAAGACATACAGTTAAGGTTTGGGTTAGGTACATTGTAGGCATGATATGTTGACACTGGAGGGCTGCCCCAGGCTGTGTAGGTCATTGACTTAAAATGGCGTATTTCACTGTATGTTTTGATGTACATGTGACAAATAAAGATAATCATTAATCTTTGAGGTTATTCTGTACCAAAATATTTATGTTCCTGATGAGCTTCAAACTACTCTTAAGCAACAAAAATCAGACCTCTTGATGGAAGAAGGAGAAAATGTATAAAATCATTGAGCTGTACAGTACAGAAACAGGACCTTCAACTTAACATGCCCATGCTGACTGTGCACCTGTCAAAGCTAATCACATTTGTCCATATCCCTCTATTCCTTTTTTCCTCCTGGTACCTATCCAAATGCCTTTTAATGTTGTAACCACAGTTGCCTTTACCATTTCCTCTGGCAGCTTGCGCCCTAAAACCACCACTGTATGAAAAACCTGTCCCTCAGGTCTTCTTAAAATTTCTCCCTTTCTCACCTTATGCCTACATCCTGTAGTTTTAGAATGTCCCATCCTAGGAAGAAAAAAATATTGGTATCTACCTTGTCCTTTTCTGTCATAATTTAATAAACCTCTTTTATAGCGCCACTTCTCAGTGTCCAGTGGGAATAAACCTCGTCTATAAAAATTCATTTATCATTACAGCCCAACATTCCAAGCAACGTCCTAGTGAATTTCTTCTGCCTTCCCTGTACAAATGTCACCACACCCTTCCTGTACTGTGGCGACCACAACTGTATACAATATTTGAAATGTAGCCTGACCAATGTTTTGTACAGTGGCAACGTGACATCTATCTGTTATACTCAATGCCTCACCTATGAAGGCATGCATGCTGAATGCCTTCTTCACAGCTCTATACACCCATGTTGACATTTTCAAGCAACTATGAACTCACAGGTTCCTCTGTACATCAAGGCTCCTGAGGTACCTGCTTCTTGCTATATATGTCCTGTTAATATTTGATATCACAATTGACCAGAAGCAGAAAAACATCATGCAACCTCTCTCTGTATCTCCACAGCGGTCTCCTGAATCAGCAGGTCTTGTGCTATGGCTTTGCAGCTAATTCCTGCACTATGTCTGTAGAGTAGCAAATCTCAATCTGCATCCTCATCAGCTTTCTCATAAAAGTAACCTTATCATTGACCTCATCTAAATCCTTAGAAACAGTATGCATATGTGGATCTCACCCTTGGCGAGCCTCTACGCTTGATTCCCTACACCCCAGTGCCAGATTATGTTATGCATATCTTCCCATTCTTCTTTCTAACCCCAGTGTTCACATTGTCCTTAGTCCCTACCTCTGAGTTGGTGCTGTGGGATGTCAGACACATTGGCTATTGTCATTACCTCCTCCTTCCTCTCTTTTCACTTTTCACTCCCGTGTTCTGCCTGCTCAACTGATTCCTTTCTCTGATTGTGGCGTTTGTGCTGTATTGAGTGTAAAAATGAACACAGACCTGCTAGGTTGATATATACTGCAATGTTGCATTTTAAGGCTTCTTTCTGTGTATTAAACACTGTACCCTGTTTCAACCTTGTTTTTGATTTACTTTGGAGGAGGGGACAAAAACTGACACAAAGTTTAATTTATCCATGTGATCTAATTACTAGGCTATATAACCTAAAGCACGAAAACTCTGCAGGTGTATTAGGTAAATCACTTACAACAGTATAAATTTAATCTTAGAAACATCTGGAAAATTTTCATCTCAGTAGGCTTTTAGCCTGTTCAAAAATTTCATACGTGCAAGCCCACATTTTATTAGTATCATTTTCATTTTTATTTGAGCAATACATCAAACTCTGTAAATTGTAAATAATAATATTTGGAGTCAAATTCCTGTTTCCTAACATTCCAATTCAATGAATATTTTATGACAGCAGTTTTGTCACTCAACAAGGATCAATTTTCCTTCAGCATTGGTAAAAGTGTCAACATGACATTTATATCAAAGCATGACAGATAGTTGCTGCATTTCAAATGAGTGAACCATGATTGATCTATACTGCTTTGGTTTATCTCCACAAATGAAACGTGTTGGAAGATGGTGGATTTTATTTGTGGTGATACAGGTTAAAGCAAAAAATCTAACAATGTAGGTGAATAGCAGTGTTAGACAAATCCTTGCTCCTTCCCCCCTCTCCAAATCACCTTGTGAGATTCATTTTCTTGTGGGCATACTCAATAAATCCAATAACCATAATAGAATCAATGAAAGACAGGGCAGACAACCAGTGTGCAAAAGACAGCAAACTATGCAAATACAAAAGAAGATAATAAATAAATAAACAAACAGACATCAAGGGCATGAGATGAAGAGTCCTCGGAAGTGAGTCCATACATTGTGGGAACAGTTCAATGATGGGGCAAGTGAAATTGAGTGAAGTGCTCCCCTCTGCTTCAAGAACCTGTTGGTAGAGGATTAATAACTGTCCTGAACCTGGTGGTGTGCGTCCTGAGGGTCCAGTAGCTTCTTCCTGATGGCAGCAGCAAGAAGAGAGCATGATCTTGGTGGTGGGGTCCATGATGATAGCTGCTGCTTTCCTGCAACAACACTCCATGTAGATGTGCGCAATGATGTGGAGGGCTTTACCTGTGAAGAACTGGGCCATATCCACTACTTTTTGCAGGATTTTCCATTCAAGGGCACTGGTGTTTCCACACCAGGTTGTGATGCAGCAAGTCAATAGACTCTCTACCACACGTCTATAGAAGTTTGTCAAAGTTTTAAATGTCACACCAACTCTTTGCAAACTTCTAAGGAAGTAGAGGCGCTGCCATGCTTTCTTCATAATTGCACTTACATGCTGGGCCCAGATCTCCTGCTCAGAACATGCAACAATACCAGATGATAATTTGAAATTCTTTTATTTTGAAGAGGGTTGGGTTATGGAAGAGGTGTTTAAAACAGTTCCAGAACAGCAATTAGAACTAGGCCAGTGAAAAGTAGAAATTCCATTGAAACAAATTGATCTGTTCTAGGTTACAGACAATTCAACCCCATGCATGATATCCTCAGAGCAGCTCAGCAAAGCATGTTATGTTCCATCTATATAATTAAGAAATCTATAATGATAAGTAAGAATGGAAGTTACCATATGATGTTACTGTGCAGGTGTATAAAATGTTCTTATTGAATATATCTGCTACAGAGGCTAACAAAGACATTATTCCACGCAAAAGTAACAGCACTTCATGCTAGATTCTAATAATTAAATAAATTTGGAATCTTTTTAAAATCTGGTAACCATGACACCACTAGATTGATATAAAACTTCACTAATGTCTTTGAGAGGAAGAACTTGGCTATCCTGTCCTACTACATCCTACTTGCGGCCTCAAACACACCAAAATAGTTAATTCTCAACCACCACCTGATATGGCCTAGCAATTAAGCATGGTGTAGTGAAAGTTGATTCAATTGTAGTATTCAGAAGACAGCTGGATAAGTATCTGCAAGGAAATAATTTACAGGGTAGTGGGAAGGGGACAGAGAAATGGTGCAAGTTGAATTGTTCTTCATAGAGCCAGTACAGACACAATGGTCTGAAGAGCCTCTTTCTCTTCTGTAATTTTGTGAGTGATAATATTTTCTGCGAAGAAGATGAACTTAAACATTTTTATATGTGAAAGAGCATATTGAAATTGAATAATCCACTATTTTATATTCTTACAAAGATGCTGAGCAATATATAAATGTAAACACAGAGTCAAAGATTAATGTGTACTATTTTTGAATAAAACTTTTTTTTAAAGTATTTTGAGATGTTTTACAAGTTTAAGGAATTCTTTAATTGTAAGCAGATCCCTTTTAATTTTGTTTCATGGATAAGTGTATTTCTGAGCAGCATCTTCTGGGAATCTGGACATCCATAAGGGTGACTGTGATGATGTCATCCATTATCTCTTATACTTACAAATGCGATTTGCTTCTCTGAATAGAGAAATTGCACAACATTGGAGCTTTTAAGTGGAAATTACTGCAAAACTAGACACAGGAATCATTGTAAATAATTGCCAGAAGGCACCCATGGCCAATTTGGGCAGATGCATGATGTCTACATTCAGCTGATTTGAGCAGCAGATAAACACCTCCTGTACTATTAAAGAACAAATGGCTTTATGTAACCATTTTAATGGATGTGTTATTGTATTTTGAGTTGTATTCATCCCTCATTGTTTGGGTCTGATTCTCTTAACAGAAATGGAGTTTTTTTTTGGTCTAGGCTGTGAACAAGGGTTTAGATGTTGATGGTAATGGGAATAAGACAAACAATATAAGGAGAATGTATATTCTCCCCAATATCTCTTTATAATAGGAAAAAACTTATCTATGACCCATGTCTTTGCATATTTAATCCCCTTCACATTAATATCGCAGGAAGTTATCTGTTGAAATGGTGAGTGGCAAATATTATTAAGAGCCAGTTAAAATATTCAATGT
The DNA here is from genome assembly GCF_963921235.1 of Mobula hypostoma. NCBI lineage: Eukaryota > Metazoa > Chordata > Chondrichthyes > Myliobatiformes > Myliobatidae > Mobula > Mobula hypostoma. The sequence goes on along the minus strand of NC_086119.1, from coordinate 6,572,302 downwards.
TATTTATCTTTAATATTAAAGATGGATGTTAAATGTGGCAATAAAGCATTTGGTTAAAATATAATGTTGATTATTCATTTTAGTTAAATGGGAGAGATTGTCTAGAATCACAATATCTGTAAAAGTCCAACAGCATCCAAAAAAAATCTGTATAAACATAAACAACAGGAATTCTGCAGATGCTGGAAATTCAAGCAACATACATCAAAGTTGCTGGTGAACTCAGCAGGCCAAGCAGCATCTATAGGAAGAGGTGCAGTCGACGTTTCAGGCCGAGACCCTTTGTCAGGACTAACTGAAGGAAGAGTAAGGGATTTGAAAGTTGGAGGGGGAGGGGGAGATCCAAAATGATAGGAGAAGACAGGAGGGGGAGGGATAGAGCCGAGAGCTGGACAGGTGATAGGCAAACGGGGATACGAGAGGATCATGGGACAGGAGGTCCGGGAAGAAAGACGGGGGGGGGGTGACCCAGAGGATGGGCAAGAGGTATATTCAGAGGGACAGAGGGAGAAAAAGGAGAGTGAGAGAAAGAATGTGTGCATAAAAATGAGTAACAGATGGGGTACGAGGGGAAGGTGGGGCCTTAGCGGAAGTTAGAGAAGTCGATGTTCATGCCATCAGGTTGGAGGCTACCCAGACGGAATATAAGGTGTTGTTCCTCCAACCTGAGTGTGGCTTCATCTCCACAGTAGAGGAGGCCGTGGACTTCGCTACATTGACGACTGCATTGGCGCTGCTTCCTGCACGCATGCAGAACTCGTTGACTTTATTAACTTTGCCTCCAACTTTCACCCTGCCCTCAAGTTTACCTGGTCCCTTTCCGACACCTCCCTCCCCTTTCTAGATCTTTCTGTCTCTGTCTCTGGAGACAGCTTATCCACTGATGTCTACTATAAGCCTACTGACTCTCACAGCTATCTGGACTATTCCTCTTCTCACCCTGTCTCTTGCAAAAACGCCATTCCCTTCTCGAAATTCCTCCGTCTCCGCTGCATCTGCTCTCAGGATGAGGCTTTTCATTCTAGGACGAGGGAGATGTCTTCCTTTTTTAAAGAAAGGGGCTTCCCTTCCTCCACTATCAACTCTGCTCTTAAACGTATCTCCCCCATTTCACGTACATCTGCTCTCACTCCATCCTCCCACCACCCCACTAGGAATAGGGTTCCCCTGGTCCTCACCTACCACCCCACCAGCCTCCGGGTCCAACATATTATTCTCCGTAACTTCCGCCACCTCCAACGGGATCCCACCACTAAGCACATCTTTCCCTCCCCGCCTCTCTCTGCATTCCGCAGGGATCGCTCCCTACACAACTCCCTTGTCCATTCGTCCCCCCCATCCCTCCCCACTGATCTCCCTCCTGGCACTTATCCGTGTAAGCGGAACAAGTGCTACACATGCCCTTACACTTCCTCCCTTAACACCATTCAGGGCCCCAAACAGTCCTTCCAGGTGAGGCATCACTTCACCTGTGAGTCGACTGGGGTGATATACTGCGTCCGGTGCTCCCGATGTGGCCTTTTATATATTGGTGAGACCCGACGCAGACTGGGAGACCGCTTTGCTGAACATCTACGCTCTGTCCGCCAGAGAAAGCAGGATCTCCCAGTGGCCACACATTTTAATTCCACATCCCATTCCCATTCTGACATGTCTGTCCACGGCCTCCTCTACTGTGGAGATGAAGCCACACTCAGGTTGGAGGAACAACACCTTATATTCCGTCTGGGTAGCCTCCAACCTGATGGCATGAACATCGACTTCTCTAACTTCCGCTAAGGCCCCACCTCCCCCTCGTACCCCATCTGTTACTCATTTTTATGCACACATTCTTTCTCTCACTCTCCTTTTTCTCCCTCTGTCCCTCTGAATATACCTCTTGCCCATCCTCTGGGTCACCCCGCCCCCCCCCGTCTTTCTTCCCGGACCTCCTGTCCCATGATCCTCTCGTATCCCCTTTTGCCTATCACCTGTCCAGCTCTCGGCTCTATCCCTCCCCCTCCTGTCTTCTCCTATCATTTTGGATCTCCCCCTCCCCCTTTCAAATCCCTTACTCACTCTTCCTTCAGTTAGTCCTGACGAAGGGTCTCGGCCTGAAACGTCGACTGCACCTCTTCCTATAGATGCTGCTTGGCCTGCTGCGTTCACCAGCAACTTTGATGTATGTTGTCTGTATAAACATATTAGTTTCTGTACAGATCTATTAGCATGTGTTACATGATCTGTTTATTACAATAAAGATCTATTAAAAATCCAGGCATCTCTAAGCACTGGAGAACTGTGGCTTAACCATTATCAAGTTATTGTTTTCCCCTTTCTGAGTGTTTTCAAAATATAGTAACTTTTGTTATGATGTTCTGAGTACAGGGTTAACCCAGTGTTTCCTGTTGCCTTCAATTTTGATTTTTTTACCCCTCTCTGACCTGATCTATTTCTGTCCTCCTATACAATTGTAACATGCCCAACATAAGCTTGAGGAATAGTACCAATCTTTTGTCTGTCTGATCTTGTTGTAGCTTTCCAGACTGAATGTTGAATTCTATATCTTCAGGTGACTCACTTCTTCTGTTCCATTTCTGCTGTAAGATATCCCAGAAACTTAGTTCTTCGGTTCTTCTTTCTCCATCAGTATAATCTGACCTTCTATAACCCTGCATTTCATAAGTTACATTGCTACTCACTAACAGCCCATCTTTGTTCCACATTTTACTCTATCTCTCTAATTGTTCCTATTAACCAATCAAGCAGATGACCTCAACAACCGCGGCTTCACCCTTTACTCTTATTCATCTCCTTCCCTGCCTTCTTGGCAATTTAAAACTAGCTTGTTTTCCCTCTTTGCCAGTTCTGACCAAAGTTGTGTGTTGTGAAATGCTAACTCTGTTTCTCTTTCTATGACATCCACTGAGTGCTTCACTGCTGGGTGTTTCCAGCATTTTCTGTTTTTAACCACAGCTTTGTGTTATCGCACTTACACGTAAATCTGCTCAAGTAATGTTTTAAAGAGCCATTTTATCTTTTGAAAATGGTAAATCCTTGGAAATCTTATGTTCAGAGTGAAATATGAGGACAAGAAATTGACCCACAATTTAGGTCAACCAGGTCTTTGTACAGAAATTTTTTTGCCAGATTTTTCAGGCTGGTTGAGGTCGTGTCTACCCTCTCAATGCCAATAACAGGGTTAGGATGGAGTGTCATCACATTTCTCAAGTTTAGGGAGCTGTAGTACCCAACAAGTTTTCAATTAAAAGAGTATTGTATTTAAGAAAATTAAGAAAATGTCACCTGAGACTTCATAAGGACTTTGTCTCTGGAAATTTCGGGTCAGCCTTGAACTTTAGAGAAGTTTTACTTTGCTCTGGACCAGGACTTCCGAGGTTGAGAAAGCGGAACTCCCCTAATGCAATGGCTTTTCCACTTTAAAAACTCCCCCATGCAGGTTTCATTGTCACTGTCAGACACAACAGACAACCAATCACTTTGCTGTAGCCTGATCTGTCCTTACTCTACAGCAAACTTCTGCTTCCTTTCATGCTTGTGGGACTGTATACTCTCAAACTGGCTGTTGCATTCTCTATTTTTCAGCATTGCCTACAATTCAAAGTATTATAGTAACCTAGAGATGATTTGAGCCATCCCGATATAACAAAAGGCGTAATATAAATGCAAAACTTCTGTGGAGAAACCAGCTACAGTTCCAGATATTTACATTCCAGAGAGCCAATTTCTGTATAGTCCTCCACGAGGCATTGCCAGAGAGAGCACTACTACAAGAAAGCAGCATCCATTATCAAGGACCGTCAACATCCAGGCCTTGCTTTCCTCTCGCTGCAGCCATCGGGAAGGAGAAACAGGAGCTTTAGATTCCATATGACTAGGTTCAGGAACAGTTGTTACCCTTCTGAACCAGGGTGGGTAATTTCACTCACCTTAACATTGAACTGATTCCAAAACCTATGGAAACACTTTCAAGATCTCTATAACTCATGTTCTCAATATTATTTGTTACTCTTTTTTTTGTAATTGCACAAATTTTCTTACGTATATTGGCTGTTTGTCCATTATTGTGTCTGGTTTTTCATTGATTCTATTGTCCTTTTTTGTATCTACTGTGAATACCCACAAAAATGAATCTCAGGGTAATATATGGTGGCATATATGTACAACTGTAATAAATTTCACTTTGAACTTTGAAGTTTCAATATATGGGAGTTTGATGGTGTTAGCCACTGAATGGCAAATATGTGTCAAACTTCTCGTGGATCATATTTAATGTACTGTAAAGAAAATATTTATTTGTGGTGATGTGCAGAGATTCTTGCATGCACGTGTACAATATGGTGTGAGCTGTCATAGTCCTTTTATACTCATTTTCAATAGTTAAAGCATGATCATTGTTGCTTGAAATGGAATTTCAGGTTCAGGACAGTTATCACCCCTCAGTCATCAGGATCTTGAACCAGAGGGGGCAACTTCACTCAACTTCACTCGCCCCGTCACTGAACTGGACTCACTTTCAAGGACCTTTCATCTCATGTATTTGTATTTACACAGTTTTGATTTGCACATTGGTGTTGTTCTCCCAGTTGGACCTGGTTTTTCATTGATTCTATTGTGTTTCTTGTAATTACTGTTGAAACCCCTCTGGTTTCCTTGACTGCTTAAACACAGGGAATACACATTCTGGTCCCGCCAAACCCGTGCGGTTTAGACGGCTGCTCCACCCCAAAGCCCGGTTTGTGTGGATGTTGTTTAATTTGCTACCCTGTTACAACCCAGTGCCAAGAAATAACAGACAGCAAACTGCATATGATTAAAGGACTTATATTTATGAATCTTAACTAAAGGGTTAGTAAAGAAAAGAAAGGAAAAAAACAAAAAAGGCCCATTGTAATTAAACAATCAGATGTGCATAAGTTGGAGCTCAGCTCTTCCAAAAGTCATACATGTTCACTGATCCTCAGTAGACCCCGGCACCTTGTTCCTTTGAGTAACGGTCCCCCACTGGGTTGAATCCTGTGATTGGTTCTCTCCAGCGTCTTCTCTCTTCATCTCCCATTGAACAAAAAAAACTCAAGATCAACCTTAGTGTCCCTCACAAAACCTCCCCTACCCAGTGTTCTCTCAAACCTTCTCCCAGTTCCACTATCCTAATTGGATGATACACATTCCTTAGCTTCTCTTATCTTCAACAATAACCCAAACAGGCTGAAAGCAGAACAAACTGCTCTTACAGAACTGCTAAAATGAAATACCTACAGCATCGCAATAAAAATATGAACCAAGGTGTTAAAGGAGAAAATGAATCTCAGGGCTGTACACGTTGACGTATATGTACTTTGATAATAAACCAACTTCGAACTTTGTAACACCACTTAGACTACAACAATGAATTACATTCAGATTGGAGATTTGATAGAGATATACAAAATGATGAGGGGTATAGATAGGGTAAATGCAAGCAAGCTTTCTCTTGGGTGAGATTAGAACAAGATAGCATGCGCTAAGAGTGAAAAATAAACTATTTAAGGGGAACATAAGGGGGAACCACTCAGAGGTGTTGAGAGTGTGCAGCAAGCTGCCAATGGAAGTGGTGGATTCAGGTTCAAATTCAACATTTAAGAGAAATTTGGATAGGTACATAGAAGGGAGAGACATGGAGGTCTATGGTCTGGAAGCAGGCTGATGGGACTAGGCAGATCAATAGTTTGGCACAGACTAGATGGGCTGAAGGGCCTGTTTCTACAGCATGATCCTGAAGGCTAAGTATTGAGCAACATATTGTGGTGCTCAGAGGATGGTCAAAGAACATGGATAAAGTTGGGGTATGGAGACCGAAACTGTTGGAATCTGGAGCCAAAAAACAAACTGCTGGATGAACTCAATAGGTGCGGGTAGGGTGGGTGGGGGAGGAATTGTTGACTTTTCCAATCAAGACCCTGCACCTGGATTGGAGTGTAGAGAGAAGATAACCAGTATAAAGAAAAGGAAAGAGATAAGACAAGGGCCACTTGACCACGTAGGGTTATCATCTGTTCGGATTCTGCTGCTGCCTTAGAGTCTATAAAAGGGAGTAAATCAAAAGTTCGTCCTGACATAGTTATTGAGATTCTCTTAGTGTTGTTTAGAGTAGGGAAGATGGGTTGTGCAGTTAGATTTTCATGGATATCTGGGCATGTTGGGATGGAGGGAAATGAAATTGTGGATGGCATTACAAAGTCTTCCTTACAGAGCAGGCAAGTAGAAATTAGAGTTCCCCTAGGCAGAGCAGAATTGAGAAGTAGGATTCAAAAAGGTATAGAGAAGAAATGGCAGGAGGATTGGAAAAATGAATTAAGGGGCAGGCATTATTTTTCTAGTCACCCGCTAGTTAAAAAGGTCTCAGACTGTTACCTTTTAAGTTGTAGAGATATGGTGAAATTTTCAAGACTTAGGTTGGGGCATTGTGGGCTAAACTATTATTTAAAGATAATAGGAAAACATCCTACTGGATTATGTGACTGTGGTAGTCTAGAGACAGTCCAGCATGTTTTGCTGAGCTGTAATCAATACAAAATTGAAAGAAGCATGCTGTTCAAGAGGCTATCTGGCTTAAATTTACTTTGGTTTTCTATTCAATCTTTGTTTGGCCATCAAGAGAATCAACATCTGATTGAAGAGCCTATCATTCAGTTTATATGTGAGACTAGGTTGTATTTGAGTTCCTTGAAGTTCTATAATTAATTATACATCCTGCGGAGGGCTGTAATACACCTAGATGTGTCTAATCAGCCAGAAATAAAAGAAGAAGAAGACAAGGGCCACCCAGTGATGGGTGGACCGAGGAGAGGTAAGGGATGACAGCAGGAGGAGCCAGGTTTGAATGTAGTGTTGTGGGAGAGGGGAGGATAAAGGGTGGAGTGGGGGTGGGGAGTCAGGGGCTGTTGGAGGTACACATTATTACTTGTTGAGAGCATCATGGACTGTAAAGTTAACTGGTATGCGCATTAAAATTCTGCAGTTAGTAAAGGAGTAAGGAGTAATGATGATATTGCTGACTATATGCTAGCTCATGTAAAGGAGTGAACAGGTACTATATCCGGTTGCCCAGACTGATTAAGGGCATTTTTGCAGTTGGATGGTGTAGTATTCTGTCAGAGGTCTTGGTACAGCAAAGGGAAGCCCCCTTTTCATCAATCTCTAATTTAAAAAAAACTTATGCTTCAAGACTACTCATCACTACTGCTGTGAATTTTGCCACCTTCATGTATAGTTGGATCCTTGAGGTAGCAATGAGTTGTATAAAAAGTACAAGGTCAAGTTATAGTATTGATTTCAGTAACACAGGGCATATAGGAGACTAACACACACAGTGGAAAGGCTAGCCTTCAGATTAATGGCACAAATTTTTTAATACATGGTTTAATTATGATATTTTAATCCCTAAATTAAATAATTACACCACCATAGTTCAATAGCTTGCTGTAGAGAAACAAAGAGAATCACATTTAAAAAGAAGATTAATAAAATATTAGCAACACACATCAAAGTGGCTGGTGAACGCAGCAGGCCAAGCAGCATCTATAGGAAGAGGCGCAGTCGACGTTTCAGGCCGAGACCCTTCGTCAGGACGAAGGGTCTCGGCCTGAAACGTCGACTGCGCCTCTTCCTATAGATGCTGCTTGGCCTGCTGCGTTCACCAGCAACTTTGATGTGTGTTGCTTGAATTTCCAGCATCTGCAGAATTCCTGTTGTTTGCGTTAATAAAATATTATTAGTGAGAAATGATTCAAGGACATTGGAATTATATTTCCCTGAATCTCAGCTGCACCATCAAGTATAGAGCTGGAGACACAGGAAATGTAGAAACACTAAGAGCTGCTAGAGCAAAGTATCCCTTTATCAAGTCATTAAACATGGAAAAATAAACAGCTGTTTTTTTTAACTGAGTATTTCCTTCAAACAGAGATCCGTGCATTAGTAAATAGGCCCATGGGGGGGGGGGGGTGGGGAGAGGGTGGTGAAAGGATTAGTGGAGAAGACCTGGAATCCATCTCAGTTCCCAGTCATTTGAAGTTGTTCAATACACCTGGAGCACTGCTTCTGCTTTGTTCCCTGGAACCTTTTCACCTCTCCTCGACCTCCAGACTTCCATGATTTCTGAGCTGCTTTTAATCTGGGCATGTTTGGGAGATAATTATCAGTCCCTTTCTGTCCTTGTCCCTTCCCAGCTTAGTCCTTTTCTTGCCAAGTTGGTCAACTCTTGAGTGAATAACCCTTACCCCATCCCTTACCATCAGCTCTACCACTACAATTAGTAGCTCTAAAAGCCAGTATCTCCCTGCAGATCAGCTCATCAATCAACTCGAGAAATGATAAAATGTAAGATAAGCCAAAGGTAGACCCATAATTGCTTTTGAACAGAGAAATCAGACTAACATCAGTCAGGATAAGTTATGTTTCATGAAATACTACAAGCAGGTTCCACACCAGTTTAACCGTTCTAGAGTTTGCAGAACAAAATTTTATAGATGAGTAAACAACATAGTGTCAATGTCACAGACCAAACCTTGTTGTCTACTGCCTATCATTGAGTTATGCTATACAATGAGGCAGAAACTTGGAACAGATATTGGAAAAGAACATCCGCCAATAGCCAGGATGTGAGTCACCAGCTAGAGACACGGGAATGAACCAGAATTTGTGTTTTCAGCAGTACCTTGTACGTGACTCATAGTTGGAAGATTGTCATAAGACAATCATAATGTCAACAAATATTTAAAGACAATATTATACTGACTGGTATGGTATTGCCACTAAATGTTCATTAATGTCATCAAATATATCTTCTTCACTTACAAGTAAATGGAGGCAACGCAAATATCACCCCACTACTCAACCTGCACATTGAAGAGTTTCTTCTATTATTAGAATCTTTTAGTGATCTGTCAAATATCCACCCTATTTCTTAGATTTGATGCGCTTGATAAATGGTCAATAATGTAAAAAGAAATATACAGTGTATACCAAATAACAAACGCTTACTCAGTTTTTTTGTGTTAGCCTTTTCTAATTCACCACTGACAGTGGAGATATTGAGGCAGATGTTATAGAACTTTTAATGATAAAAATAAAGGGCAGCAATACCACGGTGTTTTCCATCTGTCCCCTTTCAGCCTGACTCTCTCATTCAATTGGTAATTTTCTTATACATCTCAGCAAAATATCTGTTGTGCATTTCCTTGACCAATCATATTGCAGGATTATAAAGTGAAGCACTAAGAAATGTAAATTTAGTTGCTCATCTACCATTTGACTGAAAATGTTGTGCCATTAAATATTCTGCAGTAGTGAGTGCCATTAACCTCACTGTTATCTCGATTGTAAAATTGGGTCTAATAGCTGTAGGCGTCACTGCAACAACCTATAAAGTTTGTCTCACAAATACCTCCTAGCCCTAAAATCGCTATCATCTTGAAGAGTAAGTGGACTTAATCATGGGAACACCAGTTTCTCCAGGTTTCCCAAGACATGCATCACCACATACGTATGTTAATAATGTTCCTGGAAATCACCAATATACATCGTACTGCATGGACTGTAACAGATCAGAGGTTTACCACAACCCTATTTGATGATAGCTGGCAATGGCTTTTTAGTGTGCTTTGCCATATTCTATGATTGAGCTAAAAAATGACCATATTTAAAAATGCCAGAATGAAAACAAAATTCAACTTTTTCTTAAATGTCGTGCCAGGCTAAACAGAAAGAAAAATGATTCATTTTGGTGTGATTCTTTTTAAATGTTGCCTGCAGCACTTGTTCATGTCTGTAGATAATGACTGAGGGTGTGTATGACAGGAGGGATGTGTACACAGCAAACACCCTAAAAACAAACAAACCTTATTCTGGCTAAAGCAAAAGGAAAACTCTTCAGCAGCATAAAATTCTGTACTGAATACTGTAGTTATTATGTGACAAGGATGCCCCATTTCATTAGAGGAATCATTCTCCAATGTGTACTTATGGCTTTATGCGTAACAAGAGCTATTCCAAAGATGCCATAAAAGGTTCAAAATTGCTCTTTGGTTAATAGAAGTCACATGTTTGTCTGTAAGGAACTCAATCCAAATACATAGTAAGATTTTAAAAGGATTATCTAATAGTATTGATTGTCTTATTGTTCAAGCATATTTAATGTTGTACAGTAACAAATGTATACAAAAAGTTCAAAAAAACTCCAATAATTTAACATAATTAGCATGAGAGACCTTTTTATTTGTCACATTTGAGAAGCATTAGTATAATTTCTTTGTAAATATTGGTGGTATAGATGTGCAGTTTTGATTTCATTTTTAACATCTATGTTATATTTTTTCAGTGAACTAATTGAAAAGTGACAAAATTACCCCAAATGCTGATAAAGAAACAAACAACTGTAGAAGCTTCCAAAATCTTGCTTAGGTCTTTAGTCCCCAAATATGATTAATTTTTCTCCTCTTTTCCTTGCACCACTCGGCTTGAATAAACTTATAGGATGTTTGACAGGCTGTTTAATTGTGACCATTATTACAACTGATCTCAAGCCTGAAGTCAACATATATGCACATTTTAGCAGGATAGCAGTCAAGAGCAGAAACAATAATTCTCCACAGTCCAAGACAACTAAAAAAAACTAAACACGAGGAATACTGTAGATGCTGGAAATTCAAGCAACACGCATCAAAGTTGCTGGTGAATGCAGCAGGCCAGGCAGCGTCTCTAGGAAGAGGTACAGTTCACGTTTCAGGCCGAAACTCTTCGTCAGGACCGAAGGGTCTCGGCCTGAAACATCGACTGTACCTCTTCCTAGAGATGCTGCCTGGCCTGCTGCATTCACCAGCAACTTTGATGTGCGTTGCTTAAAAAAAACTAACCCTACTATACTTTCACTGGGTGGCAGCTATTAGGCTTTGCCTTTATTTAGTACTCTACAAAAAAAAATTTGACTTTTACAAAAGCCACAAGAAATATAATATCAATTCAAGTGAACCAAATAAGGGTTTAAAAGGAACAAATACATGTAATGTTGGGCTACAGTTAGAACTCAGGCTGAATAGTTGCTAAAAAGATAATGTTGAGAACATGATCATAGAGGGTGGAGATCCTGAAGTAGTTGTCAGTAAAATTATTATCTAGAAAAGTAATTTGACATAAGAATGCTGGAAGTAAGTCAGCCAATGTGTATAATGAGAGAAACATAGTTAAGGTTTCAGGTCGAAGGGGAAAGTTCAACCACATGAAACACTTAGCCAGTTTCTTATTTTACAATTATTTCCTGGCCTTCAGATTAGTTCCAGCACTATTTGATTTTTATTCAGATTTTCAGCATTCTGTATTTTGATAAAGCATTACATTGGTTACATTTGGTCAACTTCTTTATTTTCAGCACTCAGAGTCCCAGGAAGTGTGTTGGCTGCCAAACTGCCCCAAGCAAATTCTGAGACCCAATTTTGATCAAGCTTCAATTTAATGTTTTCATGCTCCCTGTGAATTTTGTAATATCCTGCCCCATTTTGTACTGGGTTATGGATTATTCCCCCCTGTTTTCAACATTTCTCCTAAATATCTCTGATATTGATCAATCTCCTGTGCATTTCATTGGTTCTTTCAACTGCAGATGACATGTAGAATGTTCTCAGTTATGCATTCATCTGTTTAATGTAAAACTTGAGTTATGTCCATTAATGGTGGTAATAACATTACAATAAGTGTGAATGTATCATTTTGCCAAGTAATCTCAGAAGTACATGACCCTTCACCACAAAGCCATATAATGCAAGATTGAAGCAAACTATGAACTTTCAGATTCCAGTATATCAAACAATAGTGCTAAGTAATTAATCTGCTGCATAAACTCTCTGCCTCTATAAAGAGTGCATTAGTGCTAAAATTATTTTACAAAAATTTTGATACAAAGCTCCTAAGAATTATAACTGCAATTCAAGTGAAGCAAATGGGCTTAAACATGATTGTCTTTTTATAGTTTCACAATATGTAAAGCTTTTATGAGAACCTATGTTTTAATGCTTTGAGAGGAGTTGCAAGACTCACCTAGCGTCTTTCAAGGTACTACTACAAGTTTTCACAACTAAGAAAATACAATACTTTGCAGTTGTCCATATAGTCTGACATAATGCATTCTTAATGGAGCCTTGGTTTGCTTACATACCATCTGTTTCTCTTTCTTTCATCCCTATAATCAAAAAGAATGACTTACTACTTATTAATTATTACATCACCAGATTTATTGAAGATCTAGGCAGCTCACTGTAAGTCCACATGCGGATCTATGTTACTTCAAAATTTCTAACAAAATTCCAGGTTTATTTCAGAGTAATTCAAAATACCCAATTTGTAAAATGTTCTATTTCTCTGATGTGAATTTGAGATATTCCAGTTGTCTATGCTCTTCAAACCAAATATTTAAACGTTGAGACCCGATAAATTTTGTAATAGAGCCTATTACTTAAAGATTCATGTTTCTCAATCAACTTTCCAAATTTCTAGCAAGATTTACGTTGCTCTTTTCATATGTACTGGGTAATCTTCTCTAGCATTTCTCAAGATGAATTAAGAGCAGATCCAGCAAAAGGAGAAAGGTTGGTGTACCACATTCACTTCTAGGATAAGAGGAATTAAGTGGAATGGGCCAAAATTCTCTGGAGAATGGAAGAATGAGAGATTTTGAAATCTGTCAAATTATGGAGCTCATTCTTGAAACTGGTTTCCCTGGCCAGGGAGTGTAGATCCAGAATTCATTACCTCAAGGTTTAAAAAAGAGATAGTTAAAAGGAGATAAAGTGCTTTAGATGTGCAGTGCTGCTGCATTGTTTAATGATGACTATTTAGTACTAAGATATAAATCTTTGGAATTTTTTGCCACAGTCATTGACTGTTTGAAGATGACTATCAATAGATGTTTTTGGGAATTAAAGGGGATAGAAAGTTAAATGTAGAGATGTTCAGTCATGAGTTCTCTAATAGAGAATGGGACAAAAGGCTGAACGATCTAGCCCTCCTCCCATTTCACACGTTTCAATAGCAGAAAAGAGACTGCTGTACAGTTATTCTAGAAATCCTGTGCATATGTTTATGCATTGGTTTTATGCAGCTAGTCAACTGTTACCTGCACCTGAAAAAAATTAGAATCAGAATCAGATTTATTATCACAGGCATATGATGTAAAATTGTTGTTTTGTGCAAAGACACAAAAATCTATAAATTACAAAAATGAATAAATAGTTCAAAAAGAGGAATACGAGGTAGTGTTCATGGACCATTCAGAAATCTGATGATGAAGGGATAAAAACTGTTCCTATATTGTTGAGTATGGGTCTTTAGGCTCTTGTAACATCTTCTTTGATGGTAGTAACAAGAAGAGGGCATGTTCCAGATGGTGAGGATCCTTAATGATGGGTGCCGCCTTCTTGAGGTACGACCTCTTAAAGATGTCCTCAATGGTGGCGAGTGTTGTGTCTGTGATGGAGCTGGCTGAGTACCCAGCCAAGTATACCATCAGAGCCTGATGCCTTGCAAGTATTTAACCTCTTAAAGAATGTTCAAACATCAACCTCCAAGACAAAGATCATGGGAACACCAGATGCTATGGGGATTCATTTAGGTGCAGTTTTATTTTTCCTTTAAAAGAGTAAGTAGAAAAACACTGTGCTCGTTGGAGGGTGAAACATCACAACCATTTATACTGTTAGGTTCGCCTAATAGAAAATCATGGCATGCAAACCCTGCCACAGTTGTATATCTAATTCTGCCTCTGTCTTCACTCAGAGTTGCCCTTACGCTCTTACAATGGCCTTCCGTAGGTGGTACCTGGACTTCTTGTAGGATGCTTGATAGCCAGTCTTGAACACCATTGATCTAGCCCTCAGCGGGCTAATGGCCACCATTAGCCAGAGGTAAAGCTTGCATGAAAATCCAATTGAAAAGAGTGGAATGGAAAAGCCATTTTCTTGTGGTGTTTTTGTGCTTATTGTGGATTTGCTGATTGTAGGAAAATGTATGTTATAATGTACATTTTTGGTTCAGACATTTAGCATCTTCTTACTTCGGTATTTTTCCAGCTGAACATTAACAGTGAAATGGTAACTTTTAATAAAAAATAAAACTAGCAAAATCATAAAGCAGAAATTAATAATATAATATTAAAATAGGCAGTAGGTCAATCAGGATCTACATAGTCACAAATAAGTTAATGGATTCAATAACCTGTAAACTTCAATTGAGAATTTTATAAATGATTGGAAAAAATGAGCAAAAGATTTGCAAGTGATTGAGCTAATTACACCAGAAATGGAAGAATTAAAGGAAAAATTAAACCTTGGATGTAGCAGGGTTAAAATTTAAAACCATTGAAACTACTGATTTGACCTCTCAAAAAGAGAAATCCCAGATGACTGTTTACATGCAGTCTGCAATACTATAACTGCACTGAAAACTGATCTACACATAAAACATCAACCAGCTTCCCTGAATGTTGTCATCACCAGGATTTGGTGCTATTGTGGTAATGAGGGATGTCTTGAAGGTCTGAAGTCACTAGTGTTTGAGCAGAAGATTCCATGTACTCAGGATAAATAGATTTGATACTGACACTTGTGATGCTGTCTGATAAGCTCTTTTAATTCTCCCTATTTCTACCTTATAGCATTATTAATTCACAATATTCAATTTAAGAACAACACTAGACATTGAATAATTATATATGCAAAGTCCAGATGTCTATTACATGTTGATTTACTTACAAAATTACACCTGTAGATGTCAGTCTATATACACTTTTCACCAGAGTTTGTATAACCTCATCTCTGTTTAAAAAAAATGGTGCACAGTTCTTTGAATTGATATTAACTGTTTATCCATTTGTAGAACTGTGAATAATTAGGCTATTGTAGAACCATACTGCATTTTAAAATGACTTTATTCTTAACAAAGTGTTGATATTGAGGTGTGCTATAAAAATGCAACTGCTTCCATCTTACACATGTTCATGCATCTCTAGGGAAGTAAAGACATATGTATATATTTAACAATTGATAATGAATACAAGTGCTATAAATAACAAATGAAAGTTAATAATATTTATTCATCTGTTTGTTTTAAGAACATTAGATTGACTATGTGCCTCTGAATAATGTTGGTGCCAGTTGTTAGCCAGTTTTTAGCTATTATTTCACTCTGTGCAATACTTTATGTAATAGAAATAAATTAATTAAACCTCTTCCAATATCTTATAAACTGCTCATTTATAACTTCTGTAAGTATACAAAAAATGTAATAAGGCCATAAGACATAGGAGCAGAATTGGGCCATTTGGCCCATCGACTCTTCTCCAGCATTCTGCCATGGCTGATTTATTATCCCCCTCAACCCCATTCTCCTGCCTACTCCCCATAACCTTGGACACCCTTACTAGTCAAGAGCCTATTAACCTCTGCTTTAATTATACCTGATGAATATTCTTAATTAGACTTTGTGTACTTGTTTTTGAAATTGTTAAGTCAAAGGAGTCCACTGCAACAGTTACCATGCTTGATTATTTTGTGTTAATAAAAACTTCACTTTCTAGTTCTTTCAAAATAGTTCTGTTCATGATTTCTGCATCTGTGAAAGCAAATTAATTGAATCAATTATTAGCTCTTGCTGAGCTGACCAATAATGTCATTGATCTGAGTAAAAAAACAACTGAGTTTTGAAAACTCTCTGGGCCCTGTTTGTTTGACTGCTGTGAAATGAGGGAGCAAAAACAGCTGATAATTGGCAGTAACAGGATACCACTACATTAAGCTTTATATATCTTTCATTTAATGAGGATTATGAGAAGTAGGAGGTTGTAGTTAAAAAGGTAGCACATAATAAAAAGCAAATATAATTAATGAGAGGAGACACAATAGGAGGTTTAAGTATGCTTGAGCTGCCTGCATGAAATGGATATTCATATGCTAACCTGAGAGGAGATGGTTGTATTAATGTTTTTTCCCCTCTGATGTTAAAATAAGGTTGGTAGTCACATGCTTAGAAACTGTGCAGGAGATTAGTTCAACTGTTTACTTTCTTTTGACCTCTTTGAGGGAAATCATAATGAAAGATGTGATGGATTTTGTTTGATTAGAAATGTATTTTTACTACGTCGCTTTACATTATCAGGAAAGTTGTCATACAAGATGGAAGCAGTGTGGAAAAGCACTGCAAGAATGATCTCACTTCAAATTTCAAATTGTTTAAAAGCATATACATTTGGGGTATGAGAAAGAAATGGAAAGATGTTCATGCCTTTAGAATTAAGTGCAAGGGAGAGAGGAAACTGCATGCCAAGCAAAGAAAGTTTTAAAAGCTGTAAATGTATATACTGTATATTATAAAGTTTTCCAAAGGTCGTGGCTTCTTAACTGAAGCAATGAAAGATACTTCTCAAATGATTATCTTTGTAAAATCACTGACAGTAAGTCACACCACGATAGGTTTGCCCAAAGAATGATACTATTTCCTTAATTTTTCCAATAATTATCATTATGAGAGGTATGTGATAAATTATCTATATGTATTAATTCTATTTTAGACTGTCTGAAACTGAGCTGAACCCATAAATTGACATATGCAAGGTCTAGTTCATCATCTGGAATATCATTAGAGCAGGGTTGTTCCTTATTATCCATTTTCCATCAATAGAAATGTTTATTGATTAGCTTATTGGTGTGCTATGGCTGATACATAGCAGTATGTTGTGGAAGAAGTCATTCTACCCTTCCATGTGATATATTAGCTTTTTACATTAGCTTCTTCCCAGGTATATCTGGTACCCCAAACATCACCATCTATTTTATCAGTAATATTTCTACACAGCTAGCTAAATCATGGACTTGAATGGATAATTGAGTGTGAAGAATTTTTATTTAAATTAATCTTTTAATAGAGTAAAGCATCTCAAGATTCTTCACACAAGGGAAGTGTAGAGACCATAAAAAAGTTATTCTTCACACTCTGAAGTATACAAAGCATGTATACTTGTCTACATTAAAGTAGACAATTATGATCTTGTTCCCCTTATAATGCTCTAGTTCCTTCTTCCTCTCTCTGTTCCCAAAAATTCAGATGTCATTTTTGAAAAGGCATAATAATCTTTCATATTTCAACCAACTTTTGAAAATAAAATCAATAACCTGAAGAGTTTTCTACTTAATCACTGGACCCCTGCATTTCTGTTACGGTCTTTATCCCGATGAACCAAATAACGCTTATTAAAAGTTCTATTATAATTTCTGCAGGGTATTCTGGTTTACAAAGGATTTAGCCCTGGGAGTCAGTCATGGATCATTAAATGCAGTGACCCAGCAAGTTTTAGTTCTGAATATCAGCAGCAAATGAAATTTCAGTCTCATTGATGCAGAGATGGTGCAATTCACCACATGGCATTTTAGAGTCATGATATATAGTGAAAGCTCAGGAAGCTTGCAAAATTGTCACAGTTGAGGCAGGTATTGCAGGCTCTAACAGCTCTTTTTAGCAAATAACAATTTACCAGTGTTGGCTTAAGAATTACCTGCAGTTTGTTCTGACAGGCTTGGTATTAAGAATAATGTTGTAGTGTTGGTGTTGTCATTAGTAACATATTCATAGGTTTAGAGATGAGATTTTAAATTTCTTGGCTGGCATGTCTAAATTGACATGATCTGACACTTAGATGACAGATTTATGAGAAATTAATGGTTGCCTAACCAGGTCGTGTATACAAGAGCTTAAACCTCTATTGACTTGTTGTGGGTGTGAAAAGAACTCTCACAAGTTAATTAAAACAAGTCACGCAACTTATTTTTGCCATAAAAATGACATTAATTGATGAGGTTCTTTTCTTTCTTAAAGAACTTAAAGAATTCATACAGCAAATATTGTGAACCACAAGCTTCTCCACTTAAACCATTATGGGGTAGAAATTGCTTTGTGCATGAAATTCTATGGTGAAGTGATGCTGCACTGGGGATCTGAAACGGTTTCATTCACAGCTCTAAGGAAATAATATTCTAACTCAAAGCGTGCAAAGCAGTCGGTGTGTTAGAATTGCAAATGCCAGTCTGTTTGCACTTAAAGTGAGCAAGAACTTTCCTGAGAGCATTGAATTAGGGATTGTGAGGAGCATATTGTTAACTTGTTCAGAATACACAATTGCACAAGCACGTTCTAGTCTTGTGATACCTCTTCCTAAAAATGTTGGTCGTTGGTGTCTCATTCAATGGTTATTCATCTTTGGAGAGCAGCAGCAGCTAAGTGGCACTCATGGCAAACAGTCAATCTGTTTCTGTACGCACTTTCTGGCAGAAATGCACAATATGATCAGATGCTCTTCGGTTCATCGGCCCTAGTTAAGGGTGATGAAACTAATTATTGTGGTCTGTCAATCATCTCAGCTAACTCCATGTATTCAGAATCAAACTTAAAACCTTTTCCCAAAAGCCTGCATTATTATTTAATAAGACCAGATTAAAACTTGTCTCTAGAGGGAACAACACACACAGCTTTCTTGAGAATGCTCATTTGCAATTAGCCTGGGCTGAGCCTTCCTTCCCACTGAGGAGGAGAGGAGAGCAGAGGAGGAGAACGCTCATCAGTCCTGACCCCACTTCCCATTGACATCTGCACTCATGCCCAGATTATAGGCAATAAAAATGAGTTTGTACCTCTGTTTTAGTGGAAGCATAGCATAAAGATAATGAGACCAGATTGGGACACAATATGGAACATGGAGCACAGCGTAATGGGGTGCCTTGGGGTCTACAAAATCTCTGAAATGCTCTTACTCAAAGGGTTCTTTGTAAAATAATTTTGCATAGAATTTCAAATAGAACATAGAATAGTACAGCACTGTATGGGTCCTTTAGCCCACAACATTGTGCTGACCTTTTAACATACTCTAAGATGAATCTAACCCTTCCCTCCCACATAGTCCTCCATTTTTCTCTCATCCATTGCCTATCTAAGAGTCTCTTAAATGTCCCTAATGTACCTGCCTCAACCACCACTCTTGGTGATAGAGACATGTACATTAGGGACATTTAAGATACCTACATAATTACCTATCACTCTTTGTGTAAAAAAAAACTGATTTTTTTTCTGATAACTGACATTCTCCCCTATACATTCCTCCAATCACCTTAAAGTTATGCCCACTTGTATTAGCTATTTCTGCCCTGGAAAAAAAGTGTCCTACTATCCACTTGATCTACAGTCTGCCTTTTATCATTTGTACGTCCCTATCAAATCACCTATCACCCTCCTTCGCTCCAAAGAGGAAAGCCCTAGCTCACTCAACCTATCCTCACAAGACATGCTCTCTATTCCATGCAGCATCCTGGTAAATCTCCTGTGCACCTTCCGATGATCCTGTAAAACTCATGCAGCAGAAAAAAAAATCAAAATTTGCAAGCTAGATCATTATCATTTACAAAGAGAAACTCAAAACAAATTCCTACTAAGTGTGAGTGACAGTAACATTAAAGTGCAGCCCACTGGTTTTACACAATCCACTTTTGTAAAGAGCAGCACTGTCATCCACCGCTGTAAATTCACAACATTGACTTGTTAATGACATGAAGATATATCAATGTGAAGAACGTGGTGAAGTAGGAATGAAAATGTGTCATCAAGTTCACTATGTGAGTGGAAGTGCAGTGTACATCATGTGTAACCTATGTGTTAAGGGTCATTGACCACCAAAGGCTTATAAAGCAGAACCACTCAATATAGCCTGACAATAATCCATGTAATTTCATTTCCAAGGACACAAAAGAATATTAAAATCTAATTCAGTATTATATTAAAACAAATTGATTCTAATGAATAATTGAAAACAGAAAATAACTTTGTAAGGGGCTAAGCAAACAGATAATTCTTTCTATCAGGTTCCAGCTATGCCACAGATCTGTAATTGTTGGTGTATCTTTAAAGACTAATATCTATGAATTAAGCAACTTCACTACAAGCTTTGTCTCACAAGTGAAAGAAAGAATATTAAATATGACATTACTTGCCTAGAAGTAAGTACAGGAGTTATACTGAGAATTCAACACAGGAGGAGTGATTCCGCTCAAAATTTAAAGAATACTGTGCTAGATTAGTTTGTTCTTTATAATGTGACTATTATAACAATCAATGGTGGTAAATAAAAAAATTATAGAACATTGGAATTGTGACGGGGTGACAACTTATCATGTTGCCAGAATATGTAGCAAAGTACCATCCACATACAGTAATTATATTTATTCGTGTTACTTTCAGCAATTTTGTTAATAAGCAGTGTGTAAAGATTTTTTTAAAACAGCATATAGAAGAAAATGTGTGACTTTATGTTACAAGGATCTGAAGCAATGCTGAAAGCCTAATTAGAATTTAATTTTCCCTTCCTGGTGAAAATATAAAATGTTGAAGAAAGATCTTATTTTCATGCTGCAGAGGGCAGTATAGGGTTACTCCCTGAAGTATGCCCCAGTTTTTCTGGGTTTGTTTGCCAAATTATTATAAGCAGTGTGGCCACCAGTTGGAGATGAAAAAAACACACCACAATAATTAACCCCTTAAGCACTAAGTGCCAAGGTCTCTGTTTCGATTTAGTGCCAGTTTTTAAAATGCAAGAGCAGAATTTTCTATTTACTTCAGTGTGTGTGAAAGATAGCTCACAAAAATGGAGTTGGCTTCTATATTACAAAGAATTAAGGTCATTGTAAAAGTTTTAAGTTGTCTCCATATCTGAGAACGAATCTCACGCAGAATTCAACTGAATTCTGTACTTCCAGTTTGCTTTCTGCCCTAATCTGCATTCATCAAACCCTGTCCTTGCAACTACATTAACCTCTGACATAGTACAGCTTTCATGAGAAATTGTTCAGTGATTAAACAATGGCTGAAAATTGACAACTAGTTGTTTCTTGAAAATGGGGGAATGGGAGTCTGATGCTGGAATGATGGCAGGAAACTGAATGAATGCACAGAGAATTTCCAGGTCACTACTCCAGGATAGAGTCCAAGAGATAGCTAATCCAGGTGTGTTTGCTTCTGTTTGAGTGAACTTTGTCCACTTTGAACCCAGCTGGTCGATATGCACATTCCACGAGAAAGGGAAAAAAAAGATTTATGCAGACTAATGAAAATGTTTTTATAAATAACATAGACATTGATAATTTACATGAAATGACTTTGAAGCGGATTTATTACATGTACAATATTAACATACAGACTATTCTTGTATTTTTAATGGAATGGTTTTGTTTTTAAAGTTTACCAATATATTTTGCATGTTCAACGATTTACTTTCATTTGTAAATTTTACCCTGAGTTTCCAGTTGCCTGTGTCATATTTTCCATCCCATTCTCACACGAATCTGCCTATCTTTGACTTTGTACACTGCTCCATCTAAATCCTATGTAGACTCAAGAAGCAGCACTTCATCTTGGCACATTATAGCTTTCAGAACTCAGGTTACAGGTCATAGAACATGGAACATAGAACAGTAAAGTGCATGATGTTTAACCTACTCCAAGGTCAATTTTATGATTCCCTCCTTTATAACCCTCCATTTTTCTTTCATCCATGTGCCTACCTAAGAATCTCTTCAATGTCCCTAATACATCTACCTCTACTACCACCGCTGGCAGTGCGTTCCATGCACTTTCAACTGTCAATGTTAAAAGCCTACTTCTGACATCCCCCCACCTATGCTTTCATCCAATCACCTGAAAATTATCCTATTTTGCATTGGCCATTGTCACCTTGGGAAAAAAGATGTTGGCTGTCCAGTCTTTACATTTTATACACCTCTACCAAGTCATCCCTGGTCCTCCTTCACTCCAAATATAAAAGCTCTTGCTCACTCAACCTATCCTTATGAGACATTCTCTCTAATCCAGGCAGCATCCTAGTAAATCTCTACTGCACCCTCTCTAAAGCTTTCACATCCTTCCCATAATGAGATGACCAGAAATGAACATAGTACTCCATGTATGGTCTAACCAAGGTTTTATAGAACTGCAACAATACCTCACAACTCTTGAACTCAGTTTCCCAACTAAAAAATGTCAGCACACCATATGCCTTCTTAACCACCCTATCAATTTGCTCAGCAACTTTGAGGGATATATGGATGAAATCAGCCATTGTTGCAAACAAGAAGCTGTCAATTCATTTGAACACATTTGCAATATCAAAGGTTACCACACTTAGAAGAACACAAGAGGGTAGTTAGAAATTATTTTGTTTATGTGAGGACACATCATTTTCATTATTTCTTAATTTTTGCAAAGTCAACCCATACAGGGTGAATCAAGTTTTAACTGCTGGATACTATAAGCACCGCCCTAAACATAAAACCGTAAAGATCAGTTTTAACCACTGACTGCTCAAAATTTTCAGCAAGTTTCAGTTGCAAAATTCAAAGAAAGCCCTGCTACAACTTGCCAGGTCTAGACCAGCATAATATTGGCTTCCAGAAATGAACCAGGGTGACAAAAGTCTTATTTCAAGGAAGCAGAGTTTTCCAGAGCAGAAGATGCCCATTTTCTTTAATGGAACCAAAGGATGCAATTTCTTTACCAGAATCAGAAGCAGGTTTATTATCACTGTCATATGTTGTGAAATTTGTTGTTTTGTGGCAGCAATATAATGCAAGATGTAAAAATTACTGTAAGTAACAAAAATAAATAGCAGTGAAAGTGACAAATAATGTGGTAGTGTCATGGACCATTCAGTAATCTGTTGGCAGAGGAGAAGAAGCTGTTCTTAAAATATTGATTGTGGGTCTTTAGACGTCAGTAACTTCTCCTTGATGCAAAAAAGATGGTGAGTTTAGTGAGTGTCAATAATGATGGATGCCACCTTCTTAAGGCACCACCTCTTGAAGATGTCCTCAATGGCAGAAAGCGGCTGCCTGTGATGAAACTGGTTGAGTCTACAACCCTCTGCAAGTTCTTATTATCCTGTGCATTGGAGGCTCTGTAACAGGCTGTGATGCAACTAAACAGAATGCTCTCCACAATACATCTGCAGAATTTTGCAAGAATATTTAGTGAAATACCAAATCTCCTCAAACCCCTAGTAAGTAGAGCTGCTGGTGTGCCTTCTTCACGTGTAGATCAGAATAGAAGACATTTACTCAAACACAATTAAGACACTGTTATATATAGTGATGAAAGATTTAATAGATTCTAATGTGAAAGATGGAGCAATTGATGAGCAAAAATCTAAAATCCTGTACATCTAAAACAGCATTTCGAAAACATAAGTAGACAGATTACTCTGGATAGATTAAAGAATTGAGATTCCTCCTTTCACATCAGGTTCATTTGGTTGGTACACAGATGAGATTCGTGGTAATAATCATTTGCATTCAGACCTCGGTTGCATGGATAAAATCATTGACTGTATGGTTAACTGATCATAGATTTAGCTTACTGTGTTGGAAGATATTATTCTACATCTTGTTATTAAAATGAGACAATACTATTCTTAACCACTGGTATTATCATTATCTTTCAGACCAGGTTTTCTCCAAATTAATCATTTGGATTTGAAATTTACTTTTATAAATATGTAAATGACATCTCCTACTGTCAGGGTTTTATATTTTTACTATGCAGTCAGGAACATAAGGTTTGCAGGGTGATGAATGTTAACCCACAGAGAGTTCCACCAACTGTTTAAATAGAATGCTATTTTTGGCCATGGTAAAATTGCTGCTGCAACCATTAGTTTAAACAAGGGCAGTCTGGGTTAGCTGAAGAAATGCAAAATTTATCAAGGGAATGATAAATGTCTTTTTGCCCCATGACCTTGCTTGGGATCTCTCCACCATCACATTTTGTTGGGCTTGTCACCTATTGTTCCAAAGTAAAATGATGGCTCATAAATTGTTCAGACTTTTACCTATCATGACATTGAATGTCAGTGATAGACTCATTTGTTAAGAGTTGCAGGGCAATTGATCAGAGTGATCTATCTAGAGTAACCTAACTACTTGTGGTTTTGAAACATTGTTTTAAATGTACAGAATTTTAGATTTGTTTATCAATCCCTTAATCTTTCACACTAACCAAGGCATTTTCTGATCATTGTATATAATAATGTTGTAACTGTGTTTGAGTTCTGTCCTGATGTAGCAAACTAAACGAAAATATTAGATTAGAGCAGCACACAGTGTTACTGTCTCACAGGTTCAATCCTGAATATGGGTGCTGCCTGTGAGGATCTCCCTGTGACCATGTGGATTTTCTTAGATTCTCTCATTTCCCACCACGTCCCAAAGACACGCTATATGCTGGTAGACAATGGTCACTGTAAACTTTGCCTTAGCGTAGGTAGGTGAGTTGTGTAAGAAAATGCGTCACAGGGAAATAAGGGGAATGAGACAAAAGGGATTGATCTGCTGGGCGCTGACCTGTTTAGTAATAGTAATGTAAAACACAGATATATAAATTTTTGGAATTGTTAATCCTTTCTTGATATAGTCTCATTTATGTGAAGCTGTTTCCAATAATTATGTTTAATTTCCATACAACTTTATGGTATATGGTTTAGAGCTCAATATTTTCATAATTTTTCCAAGAGATACTGTATATTATAGGGTGTTCATTGTGCACTAATTGTATGTATCTGAAATAATAACCCAAAAGTATAGTTGGTTGCACACCTTCCAGATAGTTTGGCTGACATAATTTGACAGGTAGTAAAATTGATAGATTACTCTTTCAAAACAGCCTCAATTATGTGTGATTTTTTTGGCCAAACTTCTTGTGACTTCACATTTGCTTGACCTTCATTCATTACAATAATGGATTTTCATTTCATGCCAACTTCAGGCAGTCAATCGGCTAAATTATTGGGCCAAGAAACCAATTAAATAATTAGTTATTTTTTAATTATCTGATATCATTTGCATATACTTGATAGACCAACTCCCTCTCCATGCACTTGTAACCTTTTTCTGCATTTCACCATGTTCTGTTCCAATCAAAACTCTTTAGGTCTAGCTCCCCATAGCTGTTGCTGATTTCCTCAGATAAAGGCAAGCAGCCGTATATATCCTTCTGGTCACAAATGGAAAATGCATCACTCTTCTGCTAATTGTGTACACATTTCCACTGCTGTCATTGCTGTTTCTCCTTTTCAATAGGCTTTATGAAGATACCTCTCAGCCAAGCAGCACTTTACAACTTTAACTCACCCAAACATTTTCTTTTTTTCTGGAGAAGTTCACATGCAAGTGAAAGAGGAATTGACCCCTAGGGTGCCTGCCTTCTATCGTGTCCTTGCACAGATGGAGCAGAAAAGCATGCTGAGTATTAGAGAGGCATCTCATGAACTAGTGACAGTAGTGAAACTGGAAAGTATTCACGAGACGATAATGTATAAATGCAAGAGATTCTGCAAATGCTGAAAATTTAGGGCAATACACCCAAAATGCTGGAGGAACTCAGCAGGTCAGGCAGCATCTGTGGAGAGGAGTAAGCATTTGACCTTTCCGGCCAAGACCTTTCATCTGTGCTGAAATGTCAACTGTTTATTCCCCATCGTAGATGCTGCCTGAGTTCCTCCAGTATTACATGGGAAGATGTTTGCAGTTTTACCTTTCATTCTCCCTTCTGATAATCAGACATTTAGGCTACATTTAAGCACATTGGTGCTACCCACCAGTTCCAGCCATCCGCTGCTGCATAACTTTCACACGCCATGCTGACACTTTTCTCTTCCATTACCACTCCGTTCATTCCTAGCTCAACACAGAAACTAACACCAGAATAGTTATGTGCAGGAGATAAACAAAATATGACTAATGGAGAACAAGCAAGTAACAATATAAAATGAAGTCCAGAGAATGGCACTGGAGGCCAAGATCAAATTAGAACTTATTTATTTTATTTAGAGATGCATTGTTAACATTTTATTTAAAAGGCCCTTCCCTCTCCACCCATTTACACTCATGTGACCAATTAACCTTCTAACCTGTACATCTTTGGAATGTGGGAGGAAATTGGAACACCCAGAGGAAACTCATGTAGTCACAGAAGAACATACAAACTTCTTATAGGTGGTGGCAGAATTGAACCCGGATCACTGATGCTGTAATGGTGTTATGCCAACTGCTATACTACCATGCCTCCCCACTGGGAACTGGGCAAGGTGCCCTGGATTACCAAACACCCAACAGAGTGGTTCAGTGAAAGTAACAAACATTTGTCTTAGCTGAGTGATAACAGTTCATTAGCAATCAATTCAACTAACACCCAGAGTTAGAATATAGAACAGTAGAACACAAAAACAGACCCTTCAGTTACACCAAAATGTCTCTGCAGTTATTAGATGTGGACATCTCAAGGACTCATGTTTGTGACCAGTCAAGACAAATGCTGCTTCCACCTCTGCTTAAATCAATGGGGGAACAACCCATAGAGCAGTATACAGAAGTATTTTTGTTACTGTATGACCTAAGAGCTTATCTTACCATTACATAACATTTGATGCCTTTACACTTGGATAAAATACAAGGTATATGATGAGTTTTTAGGAGGAAGTGTGGTAGGAATTTTAAATAGTACAGAATCGTTGAATCATACATTATGTCATCAGTAAAGGAAAATTCTTTATTTCTAGATAGAGTAAATAGATTTAATGTGATTATCATTTCAGTATTAAGGGTGAGGGATGGTACATTCAGCTGGCTCAGTCCTTTGACTACACTTTGGGATGACCTTCCTTAACTTTTGCTTCATCGTTGCTGTTCACAGACCCCATAGTTTCTCATAGGAAAGTGCAGCACAGAGACAGGACCTCACAGCCCACTTTGTTCATGCCAGTCATAATAATTATCTTCACTAGATTGCAACAGATCTGTATCCCTCTAGGCCAAGGGTTTCCAACCTGGGGTCCACAGACCCTTTGGTTAATGGTAGGGGTCCATGACATAAAAAAGGTTGGGAACCCCTGCTCTATGCCTTTCCTATCTAAGTACCATTTCAACA
Source organism: Mobula hypostoma (assembly GCF_963921235.1). Lineage (NCBI taxonomy): Eukaryota > Metazoa > Chordata > Chondrichthyes > Myliobatiformes > Myliobatidae > Mobula > Mobula hypostoma. The sequence goes on along the minus strand of NC_086119.1, from coordinate 6,545,269 downwards.
TTGTAATTGTATTTGCTTTTACTGCTTACTCTGGCAACTCATTCCAAGTATTCACCATCTTTTCTGTGGTAGTATGCAGCGTAGTGGCTAGCATAACACTATTACAGTGCCCATAATCAGCAATTGGGGTTCAATCCCACCACTGACTGTCAGGAGTCTGTACGCTTTCCCCATGGATTTACTTCCACTTTCCAAAGACGTACAGGTCCAGGTTAGTAGGTTATGAGTATACGATGTTGGCATGCCAAAAGCATGGTGGCATTTGCAGGCTGTTGCCAGCACATCCTTACACTCTGTTGATCATTGATGCAAAATGATGCATTTCAATGTATATGTGGTAAATAAAGCTATCTTTAGGTCTTTTGTGCCTGGTGCCAGTTCAGTTAACAAATAACATTGTGCTTAATGGGGCACACTACAGTGTGGTATATTCTTCGTGACCTGAACTAATGTTCCTCAGAGGTCTATAATGCACATAGAAATCTACTCCATAACATTTCAAGAATTCTTTGATTCAGTTAATAGCTTGCAAATACACTTCCAGCCAGCTGTTAACCTGAATGATGCTTGTCAAAGCTCATTTTGTATGTAGCTCTTAATAATTTACAGAAAGTGGAGGCCATCAGCTCTTCATAAATGGAGTCAAATCTGGGCCACAGAGGAAGAATACAGTGTTCTTACACACTGCAACACCTAGTCCCCCATAGACAACATTTCCCCTTAATGGGAATACTGCTGATGAAGTCAACAGGAAGTTTGGCAGTGGAAGTCCAAGGAACCTCATGTGTGCAATACTGCTATTAATTTTCAACTTTACAGCATTATAAATCATAGCTACAATTCTTAACTCTGTTTTTGATTAGGAAATTATTTATAATCTTTCTGGGTTCAAGCTCTGAGCTATTCAGTCTCTAGAATCTTTGGCACATGTAGCACAGTGAAAGAGTTATACACAGTTTCATCCCTGGACTTGGTACAAAATATTTATGAAATATTTTACTTAGCATTTTTTACCGAGTATGTACCAAAATGTTAGTGCCAATGATGAAGCTACAATCACCAATTAATCTGTAATTGTTTTTCATTATGACCGTTGAGAAAAATGAGCATCAACCCAGCAGGTTTCATGTACTGTACTTCAGTGGCTATTTTCACCTCCCATCAGAGTGTGCTGCTGGGAACTGTTTTGTTTACTTCACATAGAAACCATGGGCATGACTGAGAACTTATTGACATTCCTCTAACACGTCTTGGTAATGGATCCATCTCTTCCACCTATGCCTCCATCTCTTCTGTTACCAAACAGCAAACAGCCCGTGCATTCTGTCCTTCCTCTGCCTTTATGATCCCTCATCCTGCCACGTTTTTTTTAGATTTCTCATCTCTGGTTCTGATTATTTATTTAGACATTCTATTCCTTGCGATCTTAACTTCCTTGCACATACTCTTTACTCCTCTATTTTCAGTTTCACTTTTACCCAATATGCAATCCTTCCCAGAGATCAATAATTTCCTCTTCAAGTATGTATTTGACTCTCCATTCTAAATTTTCCAGTTCCCTTTGCCTTTCCAATGCTCAATGCTTACTATCTTCCTTTCCCCTTTATTGTAAAAGTTTAAATTTTTTTTCAGATATGTGGACTGCTGTACAAATGCAAAACATTATTACCTAACCTCCATTGTGATTGTAACACAATACAAATAAAATCAAGGGTCACAATGAAATACTAGTGACTAGTTTTAGACCATCAAAACTATATTACACACCAATATCCCTAAACAATAATCATATAAAATGAATTTTTATATGTGAAAGCATACTGATACATCTTTAAATAATATCTCAATCTGGTTATACAAATGCATTAAGGCTACAAATGATGTTTATAGCATAAGCAAATATTTATTTGGCCTCAAGGCAAAAATAGCTCTCATCCCAGAGTAAACATTACAAACCATATATATAAATTAAATCTTGCCATATTGCATACAAAAGCCAATTAACTATGATCATTTCCTTCGTTCTGCCTTGTATACCTTGCTCTGTTCTAATGCTCTTGTGCACTGTTACGAGTGGCTGCAGTAAGGCTGGAGGAAGACTGCTTGCTTTCACATGGCCTTCAAGGATAACCCTGAGCAGCTGGGCTTTGGCAGATCCAAATCCAGTTTGCACTGTAGGGTATTGTAATGGGTGACAAATGACACATATTGTTCACAATAGAAGCTATTTTAAATAATTCACAAACACCACCATTGAGTTGTTGTGTTCACTTTAAGAGACGGTGTCTGATGTAATGTTGTCAGTGGAAGGCAACTGCTTATTGTTTGTTCATAATGGAAATAAAGGGCTACGGCTTTTGTGAAGTGCATAAAACAACTCTCACATGTTTTATTCTCAAAATCCTACAACACCATCTTGGCAAGGGCAGTGGCAAGCCAAGCTAACTCACTGACAGGCAACAGAAAGCCCAGACATGATGAAAGGACAAATGATCTCTTCTTGAGAAAGACCTCCAGGTTTATACGCCAGGAATCAACTGACATTTCCACAAGATGGAACTTGGTATATCTATGGGAGAGCATACTGTGAGACCATGCTGGGCCCTTTACATTCAAACCCACAGCGATGAAGGCAGAGTCAAAGTTTGTATAACAGCTAGATGACCTTGCCTTTCTGCATTGTTCCCTCTAATTTGTAATGACTAGTGTGCGCAAAAATCTTGTTCTGTGTAATTTTTTGCCCAGTCACAACATATGTGCACTTATCTTTATATATACAGGTATTCATTTTAACAGCTAGCAAAAGACTGTCAATAAGAACTTTGATCTCCTGTAGGTTTAATCACTTTAATTCTCATTTACAGGCCTGTAGTGGGTAATGAAGGATTTTCTCGCTGGAGCTTTTGCACCCCATCCGTATTAGATTAGATTAGATAAAACTTTATTTATCCCCAAAGAAATTATTGTTGCAGGGTTGCTCAGTCAGAAATTTATATTTTAAACTAAATGATTTGCTTGCTAAATGATGCTTTAAAAAGTCAAGTTTTCAAATATCACTCCACTTTTTCCCACTTGCAAATTCTCCATCAACTTTTGTATCATGACAATACATGCAGGTAACACCATTTTCTGCATTGCACGTAAATATTTCTTGTAGCTGCACATTCCTGGCCTCATGAGCTTTCAATGTAACGGTTTTTACTGTTTCATTTAGCCATTCTGCTTTAAATGAACTAGCAGTTCATTTGCACCATGCCCTTGCTTCTTCAGAATTCGACAAAGTCAATCAATAATTTCTTCAATTAAAAACAGTATAAATAAATGAGTTCTAAAATCTGCAGACAAATCGTCGCAAACTCCACGTGGCCAACACCATCGCATCAGAAACCGGAAAAGAAAATGTGGTCGTGTATGATTGTGAAATATACTTAACATGCAAATGAGGTGGAGGGTGACAACCTTTAGTGTTCAGTTTAAATTCCTTTGTGCACTAGTAGCAAAAGATGTGTGTGCGCACCTTAGAAGGAACATTGGCCTTCAGCTGTGTTAACATCTAATGCAACATCACAAAGCAGGATGTTTTCTACTTGGGTTCCTGTGTGTTGATATACATCAAAACAAATGAAGATTGTGCTGGGGGGCAGCTCACAAATTTTGCCATGCTTCCAGTGTCAATGTAGCATGCCCACAACTTACTAACCCTAAACTGTACGTCTTTGGAATATGGGAGGAAACTGGACCACACAGAGGAAACCCACACAGTCATGGGGAGAACCTACAAACTCCTTACAGACAGCAGCAAGGATTGAACCCCGATCGGTGATCATAGGCATTGTAAAGTGATTATGCTAACCGCTAAGCTACCATGCCACCCTATACAATGCAGACCATCCATGCTACACCATGGTCAGGTCCATAGAGCCGGCAACTACTTGGCCAACATAAGAACATAAGAATAGAAGCAGCAGTAGGTCATTTGGCCCTCATGCCTTCTCTATCAATGCCATAATGGCTGCCCTTTTGCTTAATGCCACAACTGCAAAAGCCCAATCTACCTTGATTCTCTTAATATTAAAAAATCTGTTGATTTCTTGGCTAGAATATTCTTATCAACTGAACGTCCACAAACATCTTGGACCTACGATTCCAAAGATTCATAGCCCTTTGACCTAAAGGGCCAACTACTTATTTTGAGACTGTAACTTACCCTGCCCCCCTCTCTTTCTGCTCTCTCCAGTTCTAGGCAGCCAGGCCAGAAAAACATCAATTATATGTCTACCTAGTCAAATGCTGTAATTTTTTTTCTCTGTAAAATTATCTGTGATTTTTCAAAGCTCAGGACAGTAAAGGCCCAGTCTGCTTAATTTCTCCTCATACATCAAACCTGCCACTGTAGCAACTGCCCTGGTGAAGTTTTGCAATACTTCCAATCCTTCCAAATGTTGTGTTGCCGGGCACTTGCACTATGTTCTAACCAGGGCTTTACGTAATTGGATCAATTTGTCTCTGCTTCTGTACTCACACCTTCTTGTAATAAGAGCCAATGTATCATTGCCTTCCCAATTTCTGGCAAGTGATTTGAACATAAGAACATAAGAAATAGGAGCAGGAGTAGGCCATCCGGCCCATCGAGCCTGCCCCGCCATTCAATAAGATCATGGCCAATCTGTCCGTAAACTCAGCTCCATCTACCTGCCTTTTCCCCATAGCCCTTAATTCCCTTACTATCTAAGTGTTTCTTAAATATATTTAGTGAAGAAGCCTCAACTGCTTCCCTGGGCAGAGAATTCCACAGATTCAGCACTCTCTGGGAAAAACAGTTTCTCCTCATCTCCGTCCTAAATCTTCTCCCCTGAATCTTGAGGCAATGTCCCCTAGTTCTAGTCTCACCTACCAATGGAAACAACTTTCCTACTTCTATCTTATCTATTCCTTTCAAAATTTTGTGTGTTTCTATAAGATACCCTCTCATTCTTCTGAATTCCAGAGAGTACAGTCCCAGGTGACTCTACCTCTCCTCATAGGTTAACCCCTTCATCTCTGGAATCAACCTGGTGAGTCTCCTCTGCACTGTCTCCAAAGCCAGTATATCCTTCCTCAAGTATGGAGACCAGAACTGCACGCAGTACTCCAGGTGCGGCCTCACCAGTACCCTGTATAGTTGCAGCATTGACCTCCCTGCTCTTGAATTCAATCCCTCTAGCAATGAAGGCCAACATTCTGTTTGCCTTCTTAGTAACCTGTTGTACCTGCAAGCCAACTTTTTGCGATTCATGAACAAGCACTCCCAAGTCCCTCTGCACAACAGCATGCTGCATTTGCGTACATTTTGTCACGTACCCTGTGACGGGCTAAAGAACCAGCAGAAATGGAAAACACCTTGGAGTCCAGTATTGCTATTAACTAATGGAATTTATTAGTAACTACACAATACAGTAATGTAAATGCAGATAAATCAAACAGATTAGCAATGATTATATGTAAGTAAGTATATCAGTAAGTGTGGAAATATATGAAAACCAAGCTTCTTCAAGTCTAGGGATAAATAGATACAGTCTTACGATGATGAATAAAGTTCAGTTCAGTTCGTGGTATTGAGTTGAGTAGTGATGGAGAGAGAGAGGGAGAGATTTGAGTCTTCAGGTGAGCTGATGCCGTCAATCTTCCCGTTGTCCTCTGAAATCCTTCAGGAGTCACCGACTGTGACCACAACAAAAGGGGACCGTTCTTCTGTGGTGGAGCTATCAACCCAGGCGAGGGTTGGACACACAAATAACTCCCCACCAGTCATGCCCTGTTCACACTGCAAGAGCCACTGATCGATCCGCCTGATCAGTTCTCCAAAACCCACTTTTTCTGTGGGCACAACAAAGCTCATTCAATGTCCAAAACCATGTGTCTCAGGTCTATCATCTGACCTTCTATTTGTCTCACTTTCTATTTATCTCACCATGCTGAATACCACTTGTCACTCAAACAGCTCCTCCCCTCTTTGTAGGAATTTCCAAGCAGGCAGCAACCTTGCAGAAATGTAAACATACTGTGAGCAGTCTTCGCCTCTCTCTCTCTTAAAAACAAGATGTCGGTGTTGTATACCTCTCTCTCTCCCTTTTCAAAAGCACAGTTCATAGGGGTAATTCAGGATCACGTCAGAATAGATCCCCAGGGCCCTCTGAACACTAACACTTTGAATCTCCCACCATTTTAAAACCCACTCTATTTTTTGTATCTTCATCCAAAATGTTTGACCTCACATTTTTCCATATTATATTCCATCTGCCATGTGCTTGACATAAGAACATAAGAAATAGGTGAGTGGTTGTCCACTTTTTTCACTATGCCAACCTACCATTCAATGAAAATAGTAGCTAGTATTTTACCTCAGCACAACTTTGCTGCCTTCATCACATATCCCTTTATTTCTTTAATATGGGATGTTTCTTATAATGGGGGTGTCTAGGACCAGGGGGCACAGCCTCAGAATAGAATGGACATCCCTTTAGAAGAGAGATGAGGAGGAATTTCTTTACCCAGAAGATGGTGAATCTGTGGAATCCATTTCCACAGATGGCTGTGAAGGCCAAGTCATTGAGTATATTTAAAGTGAAGGTTGATAAGTTTCTTGATTTATAAGGGTAAGGATTACGGGGAGATGGCAGGAGAATTGAAATGAGCAAGCATCTTAATACTGTGTGCCTGTGTAATTGTATGAGCAATCTTTAAAATAAATCTTGATTATTTTTATTTAATTGAGACTCTGCTCACATAAAGGAATCATTACCAAAAAGACATGAACAGAAGTGAAGGCTGTGTAACACTGGACTATGGATGTAATTGCTGAGGTGAGTCCATAAAACCAAGACAAGTTTTTCAACATTTCAGTGGAATAAACTATTGAAATTCATAAGGTTAACCATAAAAAGATTTGTCAAAACTGAAAATTTTTATGACTTGAATTTTGTTCTGTGATAAAATTTCAAGACTGACAATGCTAGCAGATATATTATTCATTCCCATATGCAGAGGACATTGATTCTGACAGTGTAATCTTTTGCTGATGAGTAAAAGTTTCCTATTTGATTAAATCAATGATTGCCTTGAAAGTGTTTATTTATGGCTTTAGTGTGCTGAAATAATGAAGATCACCAAGAATTTGACTTTAAGTTAGAGCCGGGGAATTTTTTTTCAACAGCTCTTCAGTTAAATTGTGTTTTGGAATAAAACCAAGTCATTACAGCTGGCCAATGCACATTAGCATTCCTGATTTATCATTGCTTCTTGGTTACAGAACATTTATTAGACAAATAGTGAGTTGCTCAATGTTGATGTGGTCTGAGTAACTTAAATATAAAATTACTAAAACTTGCATTAATATAACAAACAGTAATTAGATAAAAGCACATTTAGTTTAAAGTTCAAAGTAATGTTTTATCAAAATACATGTATGTCGTCATATACAACCCTGGAATTCATTTTCTTGTGGGCATTCACAGTAAATTCAAGAAACACAATAGAAACAATGAAAGACCATACCCAACAGGACAGACAAACAACTAATGTGTAAAAGATAACCAATTCTGCAAATGCAAAAAGAAAGAATAAAAGAAATAATAATAATAATAATAATAATAAATAAATAAGCAATAAATATCGAGAACATGAGACCAAAGGTCCTTGAAAGTGAGTCCATATGTTGTGGGAACATATGATGGGGTGAGTGAAGTTGAATGAAGTTATCCCCTCTGGTTTAAGAACCTGATGGTTGAGGGGTAATAACTGTTCTTGAACCCGGAGGTGTGATTCCTGAGGCTCCTGTACCTCCTTTCTTGATGGCAGCAGCAAGAAGAGGGCATGGCCTGGATGGTGGGGATCCTTGATGATGATTGCTGCCTTCCTGCAACAGCACTTCATGTAGATGTGTTGTCACGTGACCGGCAACAATGAATTATCAATGGAGTCAGGTTTTATAAAAACAAACAAACATTTATTAAACTCTGCTCAACAATAGAGAAAAGTATTCCAATGACTAACTTAACCGGAAGTTAGAGCAACACACATCAAAGTTGCTGGTGAATGCAGCAGGCCAGGCAGCATCTCTAGGAAGAGGTACAGTCGACATTTCAGGCCGAGACCCTTCATCTCGGCCTGAAACGTCGACTGTATCTCTTCCTAGAGATGCTGCCTGGCCTGCTGCGTTCACCAGCAACTTTGATGTGTGTTGCTTGAATTTCCAGCATCTGCAGAATTCCTCATGTTAACCGGAAGTTAACTGCTATACGCCAACTCTGGAACAGTTCTTAAAAGGGTAAATTCGAAAGTCCAGGTGAATTACACAGTCAATAAGGAGAGACTTCTCTGGAAACGGATTTCTTCGAAGACGTGACGTTACTGCTGATTCTCCAAAAGTTTCACGACGAAGGAAATAAAACAGGTTAAAGGAATTGACCTTTTTTCTGGCGAGTGAACACTGCACAAACTTCCCTGCTCTTGCAGGAGTTATCTCAGATACAGGTCACCATTTCTGAACGAATACTCAATAAGGTCGATACTTTATTAAACCGCCAAACGACTCCAACTTTATTCGATCCTTCAGGCTCTCATACTTTCGTAAGGTCTTCACTCTCCAATACTACTGTAAAGGTAAATCAAAGATACACCAACAGAACTGGCAGTGATTGGCAAAACTGCCGGCACAGCGATTTTACCTTACAATAGAAAGTAGAACTCCACTTTAAAGTGAAACTGTGTCATGAGACGAATATGCAGCATAACGGAGTAACTGACAGACTAAACTGAAAAACTAACTGCTTCACAACAGTGTTTCCCTTTATATACCTGTTGAGAACATGTCATCACGTGACCTCACACTGGCAGGAAAATTACATCACCCGACCATCACAGGACCATTACATCATGCTGAACAGATACCCAATTACATCATGGTCATAAGACAGTCAGAAGATACCCACGAAGTATGTAACAGTGTTCAATGGTGGGGAGGGCTTCACTTTGATAATCTGACTGTATCTACTACTGTTTGTAGGCTTTTCCATCAAGGGCATTGGTGTTTCCATATCTGGTCATGATGCAGCCAGTTAATATATTCTCTACTGCAGATCTGCAGAAGTTTTCAAAATTTTAGATGACATGCCGAATATTCATAAACTATGAAAGTAGAGGTGCTGCTGTTCTTTCTTCGTAATGACACCTACTTGTTGGACCCAGGGCAGATCTTCTGAAATAATAATGCCGAGAAATTTAAAGTTGCTGATCCTCTCCACGTCCGATCCCCTGATGAGGATTGACTCATGGACCTTCAGTTTCCTCCTTGTGAAGTCAATAATCAGCTCTTTAGTCTTGCTGTCATTTAGTGAGAGGTTGCTGTGGCACCATTCAGCCTGATTTTCAATCTCCTGACTGTATGCTGATTCGTCACACTTTTGATTTGTCCAACGGCAGTGGTGTCATCAGCAAACTTAAATAAGGCATTGGGGCAGTGCTTAGCCTTACAGTCATAGAGTCATGAAGAAGTACAGAACAGAAACAAGCCCTTCAGCCCATCTACTCCATGCCAAAACCATCTAAGTAGTCTACTCCCATTGGCCTGTACTGGGACCATAGTCTTTTGTATTCCTACTATCCATGTACCTATCCAAACTTCTCTTAAATGTTGAAATCAAGCTCTCATGGACCACTAGAGCTGACAGCTCATTTCACACTCTCATGACACTCTGAGTGAAGAAGTTTCCCATCATGTCCTCCTTAAACTTCTCACCTTTCAGCCTTAAGCTATGACCTCTGGTTGTTGTCCCACCCAACCTAAGTGGAAAAAGCCTGCTTGCATTTACCCTATCTATACCCCTCATAACTTTGTATACTTCTGTCCAAACTCCTCTCAATCTTCTACATTCTAAAGAATACAGTCCTCACCTATTCAATCTTTCCTTATAACTCAGGTTCTCCAGACCTGGCAATATCCTTGTAAGTTTTCTCTGCACTCTTTCAACCTTGTTTACATCTTTCCTGTAGGTAGGTGACCGAAACTGCACACAATACTCCAAATTAGGCTTTACAAATGTTTTACACAACTTCAACGTAACATCCCATCTTCTGTACTCAGTACATTGATTTATGAAGGCCAATGTGCCAAAAGCTTTCTTTACAACCCTAACTACTTGTAATGCCACTTTCAGTGAACTATGTACCTCTATTCCCAGATCCTTTAACTCTTCCACACTCCTCAGTTCCCTACCGTTCACACTGGTTTTTTTTTTCCCCTTTCTATATGATCATGTATTGCATTGTACTGCTGCTGCTAAGTTAACAAATTTCATGACACAAGCCTATGATACTAAACCTGATTCTGATTCTGTATAAGACCTACCCTGGTTGGTCCTACCGAAGTGCAAAACTTCGCACTTGTCTGCATTAAATTCCATCTGCCATTTTTCAGCCCATTTTTCCAACTGATGCAGATCCCTCTGCAAGTGGTGATAGCCTTCTTCACTGTCTTGGTGTTATCTGCAAATTTGCTGATCCAGTTAACCACGTTATCATCCAATTCATTGATATAGATGAGAAATAACGAAGGACACAGTTCCGATCTCTATGTCACACCACTGGTCAAAAGGTCTACAGTCAGAGAGGCAACCTTCTACTACCACTCACTGGTTCTCCCATAAAGCCAAAGTCTAATCCAATTTACTACCTCATCCTGAATGCCAAGCAACTGAACCTTCTTGACCAGTCTCCCATACGGGAACTTGTCAAATGCCTTGCTAAAATCCATGTAGACAACATCCATTGCCTTGTCTTCATCCCCTTTTTTGGTAACTTCCTTGAAAAACTCTATAAGATTGGTTAGACATGACCTAAAAACAAACAAAGCTGTCCTGACTATCCTTAATCATTTCAGATATTTACAGTGGCATGCAAAAGTTTGGGCACCCCAGTCAAAATTTCTGTTACTGTGAATAGCTAAGCGAGTAAAAGATGAACTGATTTCCAAAGGGCATAAAGTTAAAGATGACACATTTCTTTAATATTTTAAACAAGAAAGCTTTTTTATTTCCACCTTTTATAGCTTCAAAATAACAAAAAAGGAAAAGGGCCTGAAGCAAAAGTTTGGGCACCCTGCATGGCAGTACTTAGTAACACCCCCTTTGGCAAGTATCACAGCTTGTAAACGCTTTTTGTAGCCGGCTAAGAGTCTTACAATTCTTGTTTGGGGGATTTTTGCCCATTCTTCCTTGTAAAAGGCTTCTAGTTCTGTGAGATTCTTGGGCCGTCTTGCATGCACTGCTCTTTTAAGGTCTATCCACAGGTTCTCGATGATGTTTAGATCAGGGGACTGTGAGGGCCATGGCAAAATCTTCAGCTTGCGCCTCTTGAGATATTCCATTTGTGGATTTGGAGATGTGCTTTGGATTGTTATTCTGTTGTAGAAGCCATCCTCTTTTCATCTTCAGCTTTTTTACAGACAGTGTGATATTTGCTTCCAGAATTTGCTGGTATTTAATTGAATTCGTTCTTCCCTCTGCCAGTAAATGTTCCCCGTGCCACTGGCTGCAACACAAGCCCAAAGCATGATCGATCCACCCTCGTGCTTAACAGTTGGAGAGGTGTTCTTTTCATGAAATTCTGCACCCTTTTTTCTCCAAACATACCTTTGCTCATTGCGGCCAAAAAGTTCTATTTTAACTTCATCAGTCCACAGGACTTGTTTCCAAAATGCATCAGGCTTGTTTATACGTTCCTTTGAACTTTTTGAATAGAACTTTTTGGCTGCAATGCCTCCACTCCAAGGAAAACAAACTCAGTCTGTCCAGTCTCTCCACATGACTAAACACTCTGTCCAAGGGAACATCCGGTGAATCTCCTTTGCACCCTCTTTTGCAATCCTATTGATTCCCTTAGTTTCCTTAAATCTATTTGGGGGGGTGGGTGGGATTGAACTGAATCTTCTTGGAAGTCTGTCGGAAAGGACGATGACATCAGTGACGCCTCTGATGAGAGCGAAGCCCAAACTGGGAAGCACAGATGAGCCTGCAGGTTGGGCACAGCATGGCCATTGAAGGATTGGGTTTTCTCTCCAGACGGAGCATAGTAGCTGGCCGAGTTCATGATAGAACAGTTCCTTCTGTTCAGGGGTGTAGGTCATGGTGGATGCATAGCCACTGATCAGAGTCAGATGAGTCTTGGCTTTCAGAGGCAGTCTCATTACCATGAGGCGATCGTTGATTCCTCTGGAGAGGAACTCCAGTTTCCTGATGATTGTGGTACGGATGGCAAAGCCAACTCTGGCTTCTCTAGCCTCATCCTTTCCTTTGCCACTCCAGAAAAGCATGTAGCCAGTCCCTGCATCTGTGATTTCACCAGTCGCAGCCAGGTGTGTCTCACTGAGTGCTGCAATGTCGACATTGTACTTCTAAAGCACGTGTCATACAAGAGCAGTTAGCCCCTCTGGTCTGTTACTGGTCCTGTTGTCCATGAGTGTCCTGACATTCCAGGCTCCAACATAGAGTTTGCTCAGCTTTCTGGTGGTTCTTCTTTCTTTTGTGGTTTTTGAGGTATTTGGACTGCAAAATAGATGTCCAGTCAGCTGCGGTATGCTGACAGGATAGGGTGAGGCAAGGTTTCTTTAGGTCACCTTTTCCAGACCCTTTCCCATGAGGGAGGAGCAGTGAAGTCCTGAAGAGGGCTGCTCCGTCACCAAGATGGCTGCTGAACACTGCCCTTGACTCTTGAGAAGGGAGTGACCATCCTGCCTTAGCCACTTGAGTGCAGGTCTGTGGCGAGTGGCTCCCAACACCATCGTATGCCTGCCGCCATTGCCACTCGCCTATCACCCCAGGTCTTGAGCTGGTTGTGGAGACTGGTGTCACCAAATCTAGGGCAGGAGGTGTATGAAGACCATGAGTTGCCCAAGCATCACAATCACCCTCTTGGTCCAGACGCTGATGTCCAAAGAGATGTCAGGCACGAAGCTTTGACGATGGCTGAACTGCAGGAGCTGCCAGAATGACATTGAATCAACATCAGATTGTCTTAGGGGCTCCGACTCCGGGTTTCTTCCTCAGGGTTTACTCCCGAAGTCTTTCCCATGAATGTGCATAGCCACAAGGCAAGCAGAGGTTTTAAATAAGAGTTTACCTTCTCCTAGGTGTGCTGCCTTCCCAGGCTAACATGTTCCACTTGCCTGAAACAATTGGTTTTAAGGTGCCAGTGTCCCGCCTTCACCCTTTCTCCTGTCAGTGTAAACAGTTCCACCATGTGGTCGCCAGGAGTTGGACTTGGTTACCAGAGGCTAATTTGAGAACACGCCATTGGGAGCACTTTAGAGTTAGTGGGAGCTTATCCCCACTACCATCTTGGCTATGACAACCATTTGGAACCATAAAGTGAATGATTAAACTTCCACAGCCATCCAGGGTAGACAATTCTAAAGATTCATCCTCTTTGTGGAGGAATTTCTCCTCACCTCAGTCCTCAGCGTTTTTCCCTTATTATGAGGATGACTCTGTTCTAAACTCCTAGGCCTAAACTTTTCCATGCATCCATCCTTTTAAGCCATGTAAGAATTTGCTATGTTTCAATGAGAACAGTTAGCATTTTTTAAACGGTGGAGAATGCTGTCTTAGACTAATCGTACGGCAGACTGACCTTATCTGTCTTAATTCTTCTTTTAACTACCTTAACATCATAATATCGGACAGATTGCATTGAATCCACTAGCAATCTGCTGGAGGAACTCAGTAGGTCAAATGGCATCGTTGAAAGAATGGAATTGTCAGCTGAGTTCTTCCAGCAGCTTGTTGCTCCAGATCCCCACATCTGCACTCTCTTCTGTCTGCAGATTGCTTAATATGTTGCTGTGGCTAAACTTCCCAATACTTAGGATAAAACTGTGGGCAAGTATCTTCCACTGTTAGGACTGTATGCAGTTTAACTGCAACTGACTTAATTAAAATCCAGTGTATTTTCCACATGACTGTTTCAATTGACCTATGGGAGAGTTGCCAAGTAACAGCCAAGTGTTTACCCATCACTGGAAAGAGAAACATAGAGAAGCACCTTTGGTCATGTTTGTGCTCCTTGTAGCATCTCTACTGATTACAAATCAGCAATTGCTTCAGCTTCAGAAGTGGTCTTGACTGAGATTATATTTTAATTTTATTTCTTAAATCATTAAAAATTATGTAGCACATGCTCTCTTCTGAGTAAATAATTACTTTAACGATAACTAAATATTTACTTATCTAACATTATCAAACTTCTGTTTTTATACCTTCAGTAGCTTGCATTTCATTCATGTGTCACATTGGTATACTTGGATTTTCAGAAGGCCTTTGACAAGGTGCCGCACAGGAGGCTGCTTAGCAAGATAAGAGCCCATGGAATTACGGGGAAGTTACTAGCATTGGTTGATCAGCAGAAAGCAGAGAGTGGGAATAAAGGGATCCTATTCTGGCTGGCTGCTGGTTACCAGTGGAGTTCCACAGGGGTCGGTGTGGAACTGCTGGTTTTTACGATGTATGTCAATGATTTGGACTATGGGATTAATGGTTTTGCAGCTAAATTTGCTGATGATACAAAGATAGGTGGAGGAGCGGATAGTGTTGAGGAAACAGAAAGCCTGCAGAGAGACTTAGATAGTTTAGGGGAATGGGCAAAGAAGTGACAAATGAAATACAATGTTGGAAAGTGCATGGTAATGCACTTTGGTGGAAGAAATAAACTGGTAGACTATTATTTTGATGGAGAGAGAATTCAAAATGCAGAGATGCAAAGGGACTTGGGAGCCCTTGTGCGGATACCCTAAAGGTTAACCTCCAGGTTGAGTCGGTGGTGAAGAAGGTGAATGCAATATTGGCATTCATTTCTAGAGGTACAGAATATAAGAGCAGGGATGTGATGTTGAGGCTCTATAAGGTACTCATGAGACTACACTTGGAGTATTGTCTGCAGTTTTGTGCTCCTTACTTTAGAAAGGATATACTGACATTGGAGAGGGTTCAGAGAAGATTCACGAGAATGATGCCGGGAATGAAAGGGTTACTGTATGAGGAACGACTGGCAGCTCTTGGGCTGTATTTCCTGGAGTTCAGGAGAATGAGGGGGGATCTCATAGAAACATTACGAATGGTAGAAGGCCTGAACAGATTAGATATGGCAAAGTTATTTCCCATGGTAGGGGAGTCTAGGACAAGAGGGCATGACTTCAGAATTGAAGGACGTCCATTTAGAACAGAGATGCAGAGGAATTACTTTAGTCAGGGGGTGGTAAATCTGTGGAATTTGTTGCCACGAGCTGCTGTTGGAGGCCAAGTCATTGGGTGCATTTAAGGCAGAGATAGATAGGTTCTTGATTAGCCAGGGCATCAAAGGGGAGAAGGCAGGGGAGTTGGGCTGACTGGAGGAATTGGATCAGCCATGATTGAATGGCGGAGCAGACTCGATGGGCCAAGTGACCTATTTCTGCTCCCATATCTATGGTCTTATGGTCTCTGAATGAAGCATCCTAGTGTAATCTTATACTTGAATATTCCCCTTTCTCAATGAGCTGTTTATTGTTCTTTGAAAGAATTTCTGTCCTCTGCTTCATGATCAACTTGTGACAGAGAATTTCATATTCCAACCATCATCTGCTTATATGTTTCTTCCCTGCCTTCCTTTGCATTTTTATTGTGATTGTCTTAAAGTTATGTCCCCATTTGTTTCATCGACAAGAAACAGAAATAATTAATCACAATTTATTTTATCATGACTCTTAAATTCTTCGTAAGTTTACCCCTGACTATCTCTGCTCTATATAGAAGGCAGCGAATAAATAATCAGTTGATATAATTAGGTAAGTGATCTTGCCCATGGAAATATTTATAAATTATAATTAATTTAGCACATTTGTAATCAAGTCCATTATTTTAATGCAATGTTAATCAAATACAGTTCTCTTGTCCAAATATAACTTAGACTAATTACAGTCATTGTAATTTCATTTCTTTGGAATAATGACATTGTACAGAACATTGTCATCAATGTAATATTAAAATACAGTGGATTCCAGTTAATTGGGCCATCAGTTAATTGAGGCAGCCGCTTACTTGGGACAACTCTTAAAGAGCAAAAACTAAATCAAGAAAATAGCTGGGATTCCCTTTGTTTATGTAGCTAGGCTGCTTAATTGGGGCCGGAGATTGTTGCCAACAGTTTCTAACTAGCATCACTCATATGCACTTCAAAGTTCAAAGTAAATTTATTATCAAAGTACATATTTCTCACAACCCTAAGATTCATTTTCTTGAGGGCATACTCAATAAATCCAATAACCATAATATAATCAATGAAAGACTTCACCAACAGGGTGGACAACCAGCGTGCAAAAGACAACAAACTGCAAATACAAAAAGAAAGAAAAGAAGTAACAATATTAATAATAATAATAAATAAGTAAGCAATACATATCAAGAATATGAGAGAAAGAGTTCTGAAAGTGAGTCCGTAGGTTCTGGGAACAGTTCAGTAATGAGGTGAGTGAAGTTGAGTGAATTTATCCCCTCTGGTTCAGAAGCTTGATGATTGATGAGTAATAACTGTTCCTGAACCTGGTGGTAGCAGCAAGAAGAACATGACCTGGGAGGTGGGGGTCCTTGATGATGAAAACTGCTTTTCTGTGACAACATTCCATGTAGATGTGCCTAATGGTGAAGAGTGCTTTACCTGTGTTGGACAAGTTCATATCCACTACTTTTAGTAGCATTTTACGTGTTTAAGGGCTTTGATGTTTCCATACCAGGCAGTGATGCAGCCAGTCAATCACACTCCACCACACATCTATAGAAGTTGGTCAAAGTTTTGGATGTCATGTCGAATCTTTGCAACTTCTAAGTAAGTAGAGGCGCTGCTATGCTTTGTAAAGGCAATTACGTGCTGGCCCTGAAACATATATTAGCTGATTTGCACACAGAATTAGAGCTCAAGATCCAGCAGGTTATCTTCCCAAGGTCTGTTTAATTCCATCTTTATTTTTAATAATAATTATCAGGAGATAAGTAGAATGTGTCAACTTTTCAAATCAACTTGATGCAGTGTGGAGATGTCAGTATTGAATGTTTTAACTTATCTCACCTTATTCATGATTACTTACCCTTGATATCCTTCAATTTTCACCTCTTCTCCTTAGGCAGTGCATCAGAATTGAGGATTATTTGCTTTGCTTAGTGTCTATGCATTAAAGGAAATGATGAAATGGCATTGTGTGATACTTTTTCTTGTGGTACTTTGGAAATTTGATGCCTGTGCAGGTTGGAGTTAAAAGAATGTCAGTGATTGGATGAGAATGGATGGTGTATCTGTGTGTCAAAGTGTCAACATGAAAGAACTTTATCTTGGTTGAGAGCTTCCTTTGACATGCCAAACGAGGTAATAAAATTTCTATCATTAAGGCCTCTACCATTCCCGATCATGCTCTCTCCTTGTTGCTTCCATAAGGCAGTGGGTACTAAAGCCTGAAGACCCACACTTCAAGATTTAACAGCAGTCCCCCCTCCCCATTGCCATCGGGTTATTGAACTGACCTGAAAGACCCTAACACTACCTCAGTCTATATTTAATTTTTCTCTCCCTCATCTTGAACTAATATCATTATGCTTATTTTTGTTTATTTTCTGATGTAAGTTATCTATAATTTATGTTAAATTAAGTGTACATGAAGGTATGTTTCTAATGTACTGTTCTGCTGCTGCAAAAAGCTAATTGTCATAGCATTTATACCCTGGGTATATATGCCCATGAAAATGAACTTGAAACTTGGTCTGTGAAATTACCATGGAGAATAAGGGCTGATATCTTTCTGCCATTTGATGTGATGTAATCCATTTAGGAACTTGCCATTTCCCATTATAGTACATATTTTTGGATGTAAGCCACCCTAATGCTGTTTTAAATGTCTTGTGGTAATTTAATTTTTTTTTTGTATGGTACCTAGTTCATCAAAATTCAATGACAATTTGGAGCACCACAACAGGGTGAAATTCAATTCATAGGCTCACCAAAATACTGTCTCTATGTTGATGAAGTGGCTATCACTGCATCTTCAGCTAAACCGAATTTCCTCTGGCTAATATATTTGGCACCTGTGTTTTTCATGTGCTGCATTGCCCGCATAACTTTTAAATTAACCATTGGTCTAAATGCAATATGAAAAGACCATCAGTGCAGATAGCAAACAAAAAAACCTCATGAGAGTCTTGTTTTGTACACAGTAGTTCTAAACTACTTTTTTATCTTTGACGACATCTGATGTCCCACAGCAGCCTGATATCTTTTAAATCACTTTGATTCATGACCAGCACCTTAGAACATGAAAAAATGACTGTCTGCATCACATTTTATATCTTTTGAAAGCATGCATGTTAAGTGCAGAGTCAGACACTATGTCTTGATAATTTCCTGCTTGAGTAATTGTATCAGTATATTGTTTGTGTAGTTGAAAATTTAAGTACACAGTTACATGTGAGTGTTTTCTGATACAGTAAAGTGATAAGAGTCGCAGCTCAGAGACATGTATCAGAAAGATCTGTGCTTGCTCAGATTGAACCTGCAGTTCTGTGCTAAAGGCACAAAGATTCATAGAAGAGGAATGTATACCCGTAAGAGATTAATGTAAATTTAACATAAAAGAAGATTATGATTTTAATAGTTGTTCCAAACTCAGTGTTAATGTTTGTGGAATGACCTCATCTGTGCATTCAAGCCTTTCTGTAGAATAGGACTTTTTATGCCAAATAAACAGCAATTAAGCACATTCAGGCAGAAACTAGTTTACAGTGTTTAGATCATGTGAGCTGGTCAGATAGAACACAGATTCAGCTACTATCTGCCCACCAGTGTGTTGAATGACCCATTTGAAATCTGACTGATGATGTAAACCAGATTCGCCTCAGTGACTGCCTTCATACAGGCACCAAGTCAGGATACAACAGTATAAACCTGGCTCCAGACCCATTAATGAATAGCCCATGTCTGTCTTCTGCACCCTACCCCATTCAACTGCATTTCTAATGCAGAAGGGTTAATTATCAATAACTCTATTACTGTACAATCATATTCTTCATATTGAGATGCGATTACTGAACAACATTTTAGGCTAGCAGAAAGCACTATTTGCTGTCTCAGTATCCTGATGTCAGCTGAGTTCATCCTGAAAAGGAACAAAACCCTTAACCTTTAGTATCAAGGTACAAAGAGAATGAATTGCTAGTTAATATTTGTGAATGCAGGTCCTTCCCCAGGTCATGAATGCCTGATTTAATGAACAGCTCATTTATATGAACAAGCATTTGGAAGACCAATAGGATGGATTTTCTAGCTGCTACAGGACTGCAGGCATCTTCTGTCATGTGAGAAGTCTGTATGCAGCAATAGCATTGCATCTTGTAGGGAAATCTCAATGGCTGTGCTGAGTGTCCTTGTTAAACTACATGTTGCCCTTAGTTGGCCAGTCACCTTATTAAATATATTGCCAGGCAGCCACATTTTTGACTTGCAAACTGGTTATGAGCAGTTCTCGGGAATGGAATCCTGCCACAACATGGGGAGGATCTGTACTCACCCATAACATTTATATCTCCTCACCACCCAATCAATATTTTTTTTCTTTGAAATATATAGAATTTTTCTGATGTTTGCCTTACCAATGGATTTATCTATTAAGTACATAAAATTGTTTATATAAAGACAATTAAAATCATATATTTAGTCTTACTATAGTGTCAAATCTTAAATTGATCAGCATCCAAAAACCCACAATACCATTGAGATTACTGAGAGACTCATAGTGTATTGTAACTTAAAATGTTCTGATATCTAATTGTACATTTGTGGATATAATTTATTTGATTCATAGCTTGCAGCCAGCATGACCTAACTAATGATACATTGCCTTATTAATTTTCCCATGTCTTGGTCATTGCTAAAATGTGGCCAGGTGTATTTCCATGCTAAATGTTTCATTCTCTGCCGTTCACTCTGTAACGACCACTATCCAATTTTGACAATTTTGTCGCTGCCATCTTTATAAGATTATGTTTTTATTTGAAAATCCCTTGCGCTTTCTAAGTTCCAAAGTTCCATAGGAGGTCATTGTGGTTTTGTCAGCACTCCATGCTTTGATGGTTATGTGATGTATGATCATTTTTTATATTAAATCTTACTTATTGACATGGAATTCAATATCCTATGATTCCCTCACAATACAGTTCAAAGTAAAGGTAAACAGCACAAATCTGTTTTTGAACAGTTATTATTAAACTTTTACCAGGGGTCTTGAGTTGAGCATGTCACCCTTTAGGCATTTAAAAAAAATTGAGAATCCAAATTTTAAGTGTTTAAAAGTTTGTCTATCCAGGTGTGCTATGGCAATGCCATGTTGACCAATCTTCATTTTATGTTCTTAAATTATATTGCATTGCCAAGGTCAATTTGACAATACGCCTCAGGTTGAAACCATTAATTTATCTACAGTATATTCCCATTTCTAACTACACACCCTTTCTGCTTGACGGATTTTTATAAAGTCAGACAATACTTTGAAACTTTATTTTTGACGGCTGTCACATTTTGTAACAAGGAAGTAATAGGAAAGTGATTTGTAACTCAACTGAACCTCTCACTGATTAACTTACAGAGAAAAATATTCTGAGAAACATGCTGTGCTCTTTGACTGTTGCACAAATTTCAAAGTGCTACAGAAAAGTTGTACTCACTGCAGTTGGTGTAACTATGAGCCAGATCCTTTTGTAGCTCAAATTAAAAATTACTTCGGGGAATCTAAAGAAAATAGCTGCAAATGTTTGAGCTGGTGGATATAGCAAAGTTTAAGGAAGCCTTGCTCATAATAGCAAATTGGCCTATAGATTGAGGAAATTTTGTGATGAATATCATTCTCTCCAGTTTGAATAACTTTTGTTATGTACCTGTGATGTTGCTGCAAGTAAGTCTTTCATTTTGACATTTTTATTGGCACAAGTAAAGATAACCTAAAGAACTTAACCTGTAATATATGATCAATGGACTGAATCCAACATGGCAATCATTCTTTAAGAGTGCAGCTTGGTGTAAAAGGAAAAAGGTTTAGTGGTTCTCAATAACATTGTGGAAACATATAGTACTACTGCCCTCACTGGTGTTCAGCTACTGAATATACTGTATGTGTACCAGAAATGATCAGCCCTACAGTGCCTCCTCTCTATTAAAGCCATGAGATTAAAGTACGTAGTCTTATTCTGGGTGGATCTGTTAATTAGGACACAAAAACACAATTTGGAAACTGGCACCATGTGTGGAGGAAGTTCTTGCAGGTACATGGTACACCCATCTTTGGTACTCATTATTTCCTTCTGTCAAAACATTTTTTGCTGAAATGGAGCTGCATCCAAATCATAACAAACAGTTGGTGAGAAAATATATAGGCTGTGATGGTACTCTAGTTTTAATGTTGAGGTCAGCAGTTAGGATAGAGGGGTTACTGCTGTCGTGTCAAGTGTCATCCACCCACTGCTTCATCTGATCTAGGTATTCCATGATCAATAACTTTTGTACTGTGACTTCACTTATGCTGCATCATAGATAATGCCATTTTCCAAATGTTGTAATGCTCTGTGACAGATAATCGTAGAGCCATAGAGAAACAGCAAGGATACAGGTCCTTCAGCCCACTGAATTCATCCCAGGCCATCAACCACCCATTTATATTAACATAACATTCTTATTCTTCCACAATCTCATGAATTCCCTCCTACCTTCCATCATTGCCTATGCACTAGAGGCAATTTACAGTGGCCGATTAAACTAACAACCCACATGTCTTTGAAACGTGAAAGAAAGCTAGACCACACAGGGGAAATTTACACAGTCACAGGGAGAACTTGAAAACCACGCAGACAGTACCCATATTCAAGACTGAGTCTGGGTCCCTGGCCTTGTAATGTTCAGCTTTACCAAGTAAACAATTGCACCAACCCTAAACAACTACCAGAACATTAACAACAGGAATTCTGCAATGCTGGAAGTTCAAGCAACACACATCAAAGTTGCTGGTGAATGCAGCAGGCCAGGCAGCATCTCTAGGAAGAGGTACGGTCGACGTTTCAGGCCGAGACCCTTCGTCAGGACTAACTGAAGGAAGAGTTAGTAAGAGATTTGAAAGTGGGAGGGGGAGGGGGAGATCCAAATGATAGGAGAAGACAGGAGGGGGAGGGATGGAGCCAAGAGTGGACAGGTGATTGGCAAAGGGGATACGAGAGGATCATGGGACAGGAGGTCCGGGGAGAAAGACAAGGGGGGGGGGGAACCCAGAGGATGGGCAAGGGGTATAGTCAGAGGGACAGAGGGAGAAAAAGGAGAGTGAGAGAAAGAATGTGTGTATAAAAATAAATAACAGATGGGGTACAAGGGGGAGGTGGGGCATCAGCGGAAGTTAGAGAAGTTGATGTTCATGCCATCAGGTTGGAGGCTACCCAGACGGAATATAAGGTGTTGTTCCTCCAAACTGAGTGTGGCTTCATCTTTACAGTAGAGGAGGCCGTGGATAGACATGTCAGAATGGGAATGGGATGTGGAATTAAAATGTGTGGCCACTGGGAGATCCTGCTTTCTCTGGCAGACAGAGCGTAGGTGTTCAGCAAAGTGGTCTCCCATTCTGCGTCGGGTCTCGTCAATATATAGAAGGCCACATTGGGAACACCGGACGCAGTATATCACCTGTCCAGCTCTTGGTTCCATCCCTCCCCCTCCTGTCTTCTCCTATCATTTTGGATCTCCCCCTCCCCCTCCCACTTTCAAACCCCTTACTAACTCTTCCTTCAGTTAGTCCTGACGAAGGGTCTCGGCCTGAAGCGTCGACTGTACCTCTTCCTAGAGATGCTGCCTGGCCTGCTGCGTTCACCAGCAACTTTGATGTGTGTCACCAGAACATTAGCCGAGTTCAAGCTCTTCCTCCTCGTGAGGTTAATTTGATAACATGAATCACAGAGAGAGGTTGTTTCAAATATGGAAAAAGTGATACCCTGTGAAATCTTGCATCCTGTCCAATCAATCCCATTCCTTACAAATATATTCCTTGCAATCCAGGGTTGACTTGTTTTGACATTTGAGATAGAGTGTTTTTTTCCCACATTTTAACCTTGAGCTGAAATCCTTAGGTCAGTATTAGGAAGAGGGATAGTTGTACAGCTGGGGCACTTTTATACCAACGAGAACATGCAAACGTCAACATCACTGAAGTGCCAATATCAAAGAGTAAAACTGTAATGTGATACCTCACACTTAATTTTTAATAGATCAGCCAAACTTCTTGAAAATAAAAATACAATTACCTTCCTCCTCATCCATACACACCCCTCGCACCATTGCCTTAGTGCAGGTTTTAAGCATTGTAGCAGACTTTCACAGCTAAGTTTCATTTGGTATATTTTTTCAAAGCATAGAATGAAGCAATTAGGTCCATGGAGACTATCCTGAGTCTGAGTCTGAATACATTCTCCCACTTATATCCCCATAACCTATTCTCTTATATGTGCCCATCGTCTCCACTCTAATTTCCCTATGCTTGCCTATTTAAAGATTGATTTAATGTAGTTAATTAATGTTCCAATCAGCACACCTTTTGTATGTGGGAGGTAGGTGAAGCATGCAAGAGAAACTCACACAGACACAGGGAGAATACATACAACTGCATATAGAGCTGAGGTCAAAATTCTACAGGGAGAAAATCCCTATACTCTACTATTCTGGGAATTTTTCCAGGTCTATGGTACTTAAAAATCTAACAGATATCCCTGGAAAATTGCATGAGCAAACTAGAGTCTATTTAGAAGCAGATTCTGTCACATTTTCATCCATAAATCAACTGGTATCGGATCAGAATTTGAGGGCCATTATGTTTGACACTAGCTTGCTATGGTGTCACTTGCTTATTGCACAAGGCTGAAGGGTGGCTTGGGAGAACTCAGCTGCTTATAGACTCCATATTGTTTTGCCCTGATCTAGATGATGTCAAAGGTTGTTGCGCAATAAAGGGCACTAATTTCTTTTTTGTTTCTCCAAAGCTATTTGGTTATAGTTTTAAAATCTAAGCTATCCAATTGGAATTAGTTTTAGTTGAGTCGATTCAGAAACTATTTTGAACCTCATTTTCAAATTTCATATCAATAATTTTATAGCTTTACATTAAAAAAACTATTTTTTGCTATTTTTCTTGTGTTGCAGATGCAAAATTTGATCAGGTTTAAAAACCATTTAAAGCCATCTGTATCCAAGGTGTTTTATTGTCAAGAGGAAAGGGCAGGCAGTGAAGTCTGTTTTTTTGAGATATAATTCAATCCACATAGAAACATATGTCCAATAATAGTCTTGAGGGGATTTTTAAACAGGAAGCAAGTTGCCCAAAGCCAAGCAATTCAGTAGAATTATGCCTCCTGTGTGCATCAGCTATCATCTCTTTGTATGGAGTTATAACGGTGAGTTCACCTGATAATATTCCATGTTAGAACTCCTTATACAGTTATCAGTTATTACCCCTCAACCATCAGGCTCTTGAACCACAGAAGATAACTTCACTCAACTTCACTCATCCCCACAGTGAACTGTCTCACAACTTATGGACACACTTTCAAAGACAGTTCATCTGGATATTAATTTTTTTTTTCTCTTTTTATATTTGCAAAGTGGCTGGCTTTTGCACATTCTTTGCTTGTCCATCTTGTTGTATGTAGTCTTTCATTGATTCTGTTGTGTTTCTTTGTATTTACTGTGAATGCCCACAAGAAAATAAACTTCAGGGTTGTATATGGTGGCATATATGTTCTTCGATATTGAAATTACTTTGAACTTTGAACTAGAAACATTACATTTTTATTGAGTCCCTAAAGATAGATAAGGAAAAGGTTATATGTTCATTCTGCTGAGTTCCAAATATCAGCTGTATTCCTAAGGGAAAGTGAGGTCTCTCTCCAAAGTAAAAGAAAATGGAGACAGGAAGCTCAGTGGCCAGAGTTGGCAATGGTTGAACTTCTCTCGTACATATGTGTAGCCCATTGACAATAAAAAGAATAATATTTGCAGAATGTGCAGTTTTATGGACGGGAATACACTACAAACATTTGTGAATAATATAATATTTAAATACTGATATCTGCTGAAAAATACAACAAGCACAAAATTAAAATCTTAAGCTTGGCTGAAAAAAATGAACTTTCAATTAAGAGTATGTTCTTTTACGTTCTATTCACATGTTTTGGAAAATATTTGGAAATTATGTAACTTGTTTATGTCTGTATCTTATCAGGGTATGCATTGGTGACGAGTTTCACAGTTTCAGGTGAGATAAGACTGCTGTATATGTGAGCAAACTAATAAGGAAGTGGATTTTTATCCTAGAATCTGGCATCAAAATGAAATTGTGGCTTTAAATAACATTTTGGAATTGTATTTAACATCACAAGAACATGAGCTTGTTCATAGGATGACTTTTTGAAAAGCAGGCCATCTTAGTTCATTTATACTCATGGGCGGATGTATGCTTCTATAAGCCACCCACTTCAAGGTTCGACATGTTGTGCATTCAGAGATGCTTTCTGCACATTATTGTTGTAATTGTGTGATGAACTGGGGACCAAAGCTTTAGGCCTACTCCAGCTGCTCTGGGAGCAGTTCTGGGACTCAGTCTGGTTCAGGATGCTGTTAACTTGCTTCTATTGTTTGCATGATGTATGTGTGTCTTGTTTTCTCTCTCTCATTCTCTGCGCAGTGGTTTTGTTTTTTTTATCGGGTTATTCGGGTTTCTTGCTTTGTGGCTGTCTGTAAAGTGACAAATTGCAAGATGTATAATGTATAATGGGTAACAAAGAGATGGCAGGGGAACTAAATGAGTATTTTGAATCAGTCTTCACAGTGGAAGACATTAGCAACATACCTGAAAGCCAGAGGTCTCAGGGAATAGAATTAGATTTAGATGATGAAGCCACGCAGTCCTCTTTTATTGTCATTTAGTAATGCATGCATTAAGAAATAATACAATATTTCCTCTGGTGTGATATCACAAAACATAGGACAGACCAAGGCTGAAAAAACTAACAAAACCACATAATTATAACATGTAGTTACAACAGTGCAACAATACCATAACTTGCTGAAGAAGTCCATGAGCACAGTAAAAGTTCAAAGTCACTCAAATGTCCCACATCTCACGCAGACGGAGAGAAGGAAGAAAAACTCTCCCTGCCATACCCGACCACGGTCCGACTCTGAGTCATCCGAAAACTTCGAGCTCTGATCAGCTCTCCGACACCGAGTACTGAGT
This sequence comes from Mobula hypostoma, assembly GCF_963921235.1. Classification (NCBI taxonomy): domain Eukaryota; kingdom Metazoa; phylum Chordata; class Chondrichthyes; order Myliobatiformes; family Myliobatidae; genus Mobula; species Mobula hypostoma. The sequence goes on along the minus strand of NC_086119.1, from coordinate 6,518,910 downwards.
GCCATCTCTATCCGAACGATTCAACCTCCTTCTCGGTCGCCAAAAGCAGGCAAGGCCGGGGATTTTGAGGCCTACCGTCTGAAAGATTCCTGACCACGCAGTAACGACAGCAGCAAACGAGCGTTTCAGAAATTTTTCCAGATGTTCCTCTGTGCTTTCATGTCCATCTCCATCAAATTAGAGTTGTCCATGGCCCCTATTTAACAGATACGATATCATTTTTCATCGGAGGGCTGCGCACGCGCGGCGCGCTGCTCTCTCTCCTCCCGCCGATTTCCGAAACAAGATTACTAGAGAGAAAGTGCTCGGGAAGCTAAATGGACTAAGAATAGATAAGTCTCCTGGACCGGATGAGGTGCACCCATGGGTTCTGAAGGAGGTGGCTTTGGAGATTATGGAGGCATTGGAAATGATCTTCCAGGAATCAATAGACTCTGGCATGGTTCCAGAGGACTGGAAGGTTGCAAATGTAGTTCCGCTGTTTAAGAAAGGAGGGAGGCAGCAAAAGGAAAATTACAGACCTATTAGTCTGACATCGGTAGTTGGAAAGTTATTGGAGTCGATCCTCAAGAACGAGGTTATGAAATACCTCAAGGTGCATGACAAGATAGGCCCAAGCCAGCATGGTTTCATGAAGGGAAGATTCTGCCTCACCAAGCTATTGGAATTTTTTGAGGTAATCTCAAATAAGATTGATAAGGGAGAGGCTGTGGTTGTTGTGTACCTGGATTTTCAAAAGGCCTTCGATAAGGTGCCGCATAAGAGGCTGCTTAATAAGATGAGAGCCCATGGAATTACAGGAAAGATATTGGAATGGGTGGAGCGTTAGCTGATAGGCAGAAAGCAAAGGGTGGGAATAAAGGGATCCTATTCTGATTGGTTGCCGGTTACTAGTGGTGTACTGCAGGGGTCGGTGTTAGGGCCGCCTCTTTTTACAACGTATATTGATGATTTAGATTAGGGATTAAATGGTTTTGTGGCTAAATTTGCAGATGACACCAAGCTAGGTGGGAGAGCAGGAAGTTTTGAAGAAATGGAAAGGTTGCAGAGAGACTTGGTCAGTTTAGGAGAGTGGGCAAAGAAATGGCAGATGAGATACAATGCTGAGAAATGTACCGTTGTATATTTCGGAAAAAGAAATTATCGGGCAGATTATTATTTAGATGGGGAGAAAATTCAAAAATCAGAAGTGCAAAGGGACTTGGGGGTCCTCGTGCAAGATACCCTAAAGGTTAACCACCAGGTTGGATTGGCAGTAAGGAAAGCGAATGCTATGTTGGCATTCATTTCAAGAGGAATAGTGTATAAGAGTAAGGAGGTATTGATGAGGTTCTATGGGGCACTGGTGAGACCTCATTTGGAATACTGTGTGCAGTTTTGGGCCCCCTATCTTAGAAGGGATGTTCTGATGTTGGAGAGAGTTCAGAGAAGATTTACGAGGATGATTCCTGGAATGCAGGGTTTAACATAGGAGGAACTCAGCAGGTCGGGCAGCATCCATGGAAATGATTAGTCAACGTTTTGGGCCGGAACCCTTCGTCAGGACTGAAGAGAGAAGGGGCAGAGGCCCGATAAAGAAGGTGGAGGGAGGGTGGGAAGCAGAAGGCTGGTAGGTTCCAGGTGAAAAACCAGTAAGGGGAAAGATAAAGAGGTGGGGGAGGGGAAGCAGGGAGGTGATAGGCAGGAAAGGTGAAGAAGGAATAGGGGAAAACACAATGGGTAGTAGAAGGAGGCGGGACCATGAGGGAGGTGATAGGCAGCTGGGGGAGGGGGCAGAGTGAAATAGAGATAGGGGAAGGGAGGGGGAGGGAATTACTGGAAGTTGGAGAATTCTATGTTCATACCAAGGGGCTGGAGACTACCTAGACAGTAAATGAGGTGTTGCTCCTCCAACCTGAGTTTAGCCTCATCATGGCAGTAGAGGAGGCCATGTATGGACATATCCAAATGGGAATGGGAAGCAGAGTTGAAGTGGGTGGCTACCAGGAGATCCTGTTTGTTGTGGTGGACGGAGCAGAGATGCTTGACGAAGCGGTCCCCCAATCTGCGTCGGGTTTCACCGATGTAGAGGAGGCCGCACAGGGAGCACCGGATGCAATAGATGACCCCAACAGACTCACAAGTGAAGTGTTGTCTCACCTGGAAGGACTATTTGGGGCCCTGAATGGTGGCAAGAGAGGAGGTGTAGGGACAGGTGTAGCACTTACGCTTACAGGGATAAGTGCCGGGTGGGAGATCCGTGGGGAAGGACGTGTGGATCAGGGAGTCACGGAGGGACCGATCCCTGCAGAAAGCGGAGAAGGGTGGAGAGGGAAAGATGTGCTTAGTGGTAGGGTCCTGTTGAACGTGGCGGAAGTTGCGGAGGATAACATACTGGATCCGGAGGCTGGTGGGGTGGTAGGTGAGGACAAGGGGAACTCTGTCCCTGTTGTGGTGGCAGGAGGATGGGGTGAGGGCCAAAGTGGGGGAAATGGAGGAGATGCGGGTGAGGGCGTCATTGATGACGGCAGAAGAGAAACCACGATCCTTAAAGAAAGAGGACATTTGAGATGTCCCTATACCTCCTCCCTTGCCACCATTCAGGGCCCCAAACAGTCCTTCCAGGTGAGGCAACACTTCACTTGTGAGTCTGTTAGGGTCATCTATTGCATCCGGTGCTCACGGTGCGGCCTCCTCTATATCGGTGAAACCCGACGCAGATTGGGGGACCGCTTCGTTGAGCACCTCCACCCTGTCCGCCACAACAGACAGGATCTCCCAGTAGCCACCCACTTCAACTCTGCTTCCCATTCCCATTTGGATATGTCCATACATTGCCTCCTCTGCTGCCATGATGAGGCTAAACTCAGGTTGGAGGAGCAACACCTCATATACTGTCTAGGTAGTCTCCAGCCCCTTGGTATGAACATAGAATTCTCCAACTTCCGGTAATTCCCTCCTCCTCCCTTCCCCTATCCCTATGTCACTCTGCCCCCTCCCCCAGCTGCCTATCACCTCCCTCATGTTTCCGCCTCCTTCTACTACCCATTGTGTTTTCCCCTATTCCTTCTTCACCTTTCCTGCCTATCCCCTCCCTGCTTCCCCCTCCCCCCACCCCTTTATCTTTCCCCTTACTGGTTCTTCACCTGGAACCTACCAGCCTTCTCCTTCCCACCCTCCCCACACCTTCTTTATAGGGCCTCTGCCCCTTCCCTCTTCAGTCCTGACGAAGGGTTCCAGCCTGAAACGTTGACTGATCATTGCCACGGATGCTGCCTGACCTGCTGAGTTCCTCCAGCGTGTTGTGAGTGTTGCTTTGACCCCAGGATCTGCAGAGTATTTTGTGTTAACATATGAGGAGCTTTTGTCGGCTCTTGGACTGTATTCATTAGAGTATAGAAGAATGAGATGGGATCTCATAGAAACATTTCGAATGTTGAAAGAGTTGGACAGAGTAGATGTGGAAAGGCTGTTTCCCTTGGTGGGTGAATCCAGGACAAGAGGCCACAGTCTTAGAATTAGAGGGTACCCATTTAAAACAGAGATGAGGAGAATTTTTTTTAGCCAGAGGGTCATGGATTTATGGAATTCGTTGCCACATACAGCTGTGGAGGCCCGATCATTGAGGGTGTTTAAGGAGGAGATTGATAGGTATCTAATTAGTCAGGGTATCAAGGGATATGCGGAAAAAAGCCGGAAGTTGGAACTAGATGGAAAAATAGTTTAGCTCATGGTGGAGTGGCGGAGCAGGCTTGATGGGCCGAATGGCCTACTTCTGCTCCTTTGTCTTGTGATCTTGTGATCTTATACCTTCTTTGATAATAAATGTATTTTGAATCTCTTGTGATGGCAAGACCCTGCTGCAGGTCTACCCCATCAGTGAGTTGCTCATGGGTGAAGAAACTGAAGGAGCTGGGCTTGGTGCAGACCATGATGCTGCCTGTGACAGGAGGTGTCGGTGTGTGAAGGAGTTGTGTGATCTAACAGTGAGTGATCATCTTAGTCACTTTTCCTGTGTGCACAAGACCCTGTTGGCATTGGAGATGTGGAATGCTGCATGTCCAATTCTTTAAATATTGGCAGACAGTGGGGGAGCTACTTGACCTCGATTGTAGAGAGGACTAGATCTCAAGCTGTGGTGTCGCCGGTTTGCAGCCACACGGGGCGGGGGGGTGGGTGGTGTCAGAATCGGGTGCTCCACCAGAGTCCCGATGGCTGTGTGACATGGTATCCATGCTAGAGTTGGTGCTAACCCCAGTGTTCGCTCAGCAGAAGACAAGCTGTATTGTGTTCAACTGCAGGCTCCTGCAACATTCATGGACTCAGGGATTTGGACTATATTTTTTTCATGTGACTGTATTTTACTACTATTTTATACTGTATGTGCTGGTTATCTTATATGTGGTATATGTGCCTTGTGCTGTGTATGACTGTGGGTACATTCACAGTTTTGTTTGGCTGTATTCATGTATGGTTGAATGACATTTAAACTTGAACTTGGAAATATGAGTAATAGGAACAGCTGTGGGAGTGTCCCAAACTTTGATTCAGTCTGTTGCATCCATCAAAGAGGATTTTAATATATTGGATTCCAAGTAAGTCTTAAAAGAGAAAGAATAGTTACTGATCTATAACACCACCTATTTTCCAACTTGGGAATATGGTTAGATTACTTACTTTATATGTACTTACTTTATATCTGATATTATCCAAAGACTAACTGTGTCTGTCTTGAATATAGTCAACAACTAAGCCTCCACAGCCATCTTGGTAGAGGCTTCCAAAGATTCTCTCTCCTCTGTTGACGAAATTCCTTCCCATGTCAGTCCTGACTGAACCCTTTTTTCTAAGGCTGTCACCCCTGGTTTCAGTAAGGTCATCTTTCATTATTCTAAACTCAAACGAGTATGGATTCAAGTCTTCTTAACCTCTCTTCATAGGGCAAATCCTCACAATGTAGTAATCACAGAGAAACTTAGTTGCAGTCCTTCTACTGGAAGGGAAACCAGACTTGTAGACAATACTCCAGCTGAACTCCTACTGGGAGCGCGTGTAGTTATCACTAATCTTATACTCAAATCCTCTTGCAGTAAAGGCCAAGATACATTTACCTCCCAAACATTTGCAGTACCTGAATATTAATTTTAGTGATTCATGTGCAAGGATACTCAGGTCCCTTTGAAGAACAACACCTTTCAGCATGTCACCATTTTAAAAATGCATTGCTTCTCTGTCTTTTTTTCTAGTTATGTAGATAAATTCATATCTTTCAACATTTCATTTCATCTGCCAGGTGCTTGTCCATTTACCTAACCTGTGAATATTCCCCCAACACATCTCCTCAGAACTCAAAATGTTACCCAGCTTTGTATAAATTGTGATTGACCTATTCCTCCAAGTCATTGATATAGAACATGGAACAGTATAGAACAGGAACAAGCCTTTTGGCCCCCAATATCTTAGCCGGCATTGATTCCAAATGAAACAAAGTCCATTTGGCTGTGCTTGGTCTACACTGTATCCCTCCATTTCCCATATGTTTATGTCCCTATCTAAATGCCTCTTAAACATCATTATCGTTGCTGCTTCTACCATCCCTGGAAGTGTGTTTCAGGCACATGCCTTGTGTAAAGTAAATTTGCCTAACACATTTCCTTTAAGCTTTTTCCTTCTCACCTTAAAACTATGCCCTCTAGAATTTGACATTTCCATCCTAGCAAAAGGACTGACTATCTAATCTAACCATGCCTCTCGTAATTTTATATAATTCTATTAGGTCGTCCTTAGTTTCCGATGCTCCAGAAAGAACAATCCAAGTTTGTCCAACTTTTCCTTAGAGCTAAGATTCTCTAATCCAGGCAGCATCTGGTGAACCTCTTCTGCATCCTCCCCAAAGCGTCCATATCAGTACTGCAATGCAGCAGATAGAGCTGCAGCAAGTACTCCAAACCTAACCTAACCAAAGCTTTATACAGGTGCAACATGACTTCATAACTTCTATACTTAATGCGTATGAAATACTAACCTTCATGTTAATGAAGGTTAGTTTGCCCTATGCTTTCTTTACCATCTTATCTATTTGTATTGTCAGTTACAGAGTTATGGACTCGCACCCAAGGTCCTTCTATACACCAATGCTCCTAAAGCTGTGTATTTACTGCAACACACACAAAATGGTGGTGGAACACAGCAGGCCAGACAGCATCCATAGGAAGAAGCACAGTCGTCGTTTCGGGCCGAGACCCTTCGTCAGGACTAACTGAAAGAAGAGATAGTAAGAGATTTGAAAGTGGGAGGGGGAGGGGGAGATCCGACATGATAGGAGAAGACAGGAGGGGGAGGGATAGAGCTAAGAGCTGGAAAGTTGATTGACAAAAGGGATACAAGGCTGGAGAAGGGAGAGAATCATGGGACGGGAGGCCTAGGGAGAAAGAATGGGGGAGGGGAGCACCAGAGGAAGATGGAGAGCAGACAAGGAGTAATTGTGAGAGGGACAGAGAGAGAAAAAAAAAGAAAGAAAGAAAGGATGGGGTAAGAATGGGAGGAGTGGCATTAATGGAAGTTAGAGAAGTCAATGTTCATGCCATCGGGTTGGAGGCTACCCTGACGGAATATAAGGTGGTGTTCCTCCGACCTGAGTGTGGCTTCATCTTAACAGTAGAGGAGGCCATGGATAGACATATCAGAATGGGAATGGGACGTGGAATTAAAACGTGTGGCCACTGGGAGATCCTGCTTTCTCTGGCAGACAGAGCATAGGTGTTCAGCGAAACAGTCTCCCAGTCTGCGTCGGGTCTCACTAATATATAGAAGGCCGCATCGAGAGCACCGGACGCAGCATATCACACCAGCCGACTCACAGGTGAAGTGTCACCTCACCTGGAAGGACTGTCTGGGGCCCTGAATGGTGGTGAGGGAGGAGGTGTAAGGGCATGTGTAGCACTTGGTCCGCTTACAAGGATAAGTGCCAGGAGGGAGATCGGTGGGAAGGGATGGGGGAACGAATGGACAAAGGAGTCGGGTATGGAGCGATCCCTGCGGACTCCCTGCCGGCACTTATCCTTGTTAATGCCCCTCCTCCCGTTCTTACTCCATCCCTTATTTATTTATCTATCTATCTGTCTATCTATTTATCTATTTTTTTTCTCTTTCTGTCCCTCTCACAATTACTCCTTGCTCCAACTCTGGACACTGGAGATGAAGTAAAGATGAACCTCTATGCCCAACTTGACCATGTCCTTTCCTCTGCTCCCAACAATGACAAGATCATTCTCTTGGAAGACTTCAATGCCAGAGTCGGGAAAGATCATAGGCTCTGGACTGGAATAATAAACAAGGAAGGAGTTGACAAGGTCAACGCCAGCGGAACACTCCTCCTCACCAAATGTGCTGAACACAACCTGGTGATTACAAACACCCTATTTCACTAGAAAAACGGGCACAAAGTCTCCTGGCAGCATCTATGCTCCAAACACTGGCACCTCATCGACTACATCATCGTACGATCTCGGGACCAACAAGATGTACTGATAACAAGAGCTGTTACTGGTGCTGACGAGTGCTGGACAGACCATCGACTCATCTCATCCACCATGAGAATGAAGATTCGGCCCAAAAGGAAACACCAAAATCAGAACACTATTAAGAAATTTAATGTTGACATCCTTCAAGACATCAGCCATGTACAGAAGTTCCAACAAAATCTTCAAGAACAACTGCCTCAACAAATCCCACCATTTGTAGAAGAACACTGAAATCAATTGAAGAACGCTATCATCAAATCCTGCAAAGAAAAAATTGGGTTCAAGACGATAAAACATCAGGATTGGTTCGATGATAATGACAAGCTACTCCAAGAACATATCGAAGAAAAGAGAAAAGCTTTCATTACCTGACAAAATGACCAACAATCGGCTACCAAAAGGAAGCGCTATCAAGAATGCAAGGCTGCAGTCCAGAAGAGCACCCAAAACCTGAAAAACCAATGGTGGAGGAAGAAAGCTCAGGAAATCCAACAACTAGCAGATGCCAACGACACTCGAGGCTTTTTCAACGCAACTGAAGCTATTTTTGGCCCATCCATGCACAGTTAAGCCCCTCTCAAAAACAAAAATGGTTCAACCATCCTGAAGAGCAATGCTGACATCAATTCTAGATGGATGGAGCACTTTGAAGATCTCATTTGACAGGAATGTGATTAACAACATTCCCAAACAGCCCATTGATGACTCCCTAAGCAAAATACCAACACTTGAAGAAGTCAAGGAAGCCATGAAAACCTTGAAAAACAACAAGGCCGCTGGACTTGATGGAACACCAGCTGAGTTCTACAAAATTGGAGGTAACCCGCTTCATTATCAACTGCATCAACTTCTCATCAAGATCTGGATAAATGAAGACGTACCAGCAGACTTTAGAGACTCAGCAATCATTACCATCTACAAAAGGAAAGGCGATTGATCCGAATGCGGAAACGATCGTGGAATTTCCCTGTTAGCAACAACAGGAAAGATCCTCACCCGCATCATGAACAACCGGCTCAAGCCTTTAGCTGAGAAGATCCTTCCGGAGACACAAGCCGGTTTTAGACCATCACGTGGAGCAAGCGACATGATTTTCACAATGCAACAACTACAAGAAAAATGTCGTGAACAACTTCAACCTTTGTACATGACATTCATTGACCTCACCAAAGCCTTTGACTCGGTATCAAGGGAACTCCTATGGGATGTCCTATCCACTTATGGATGCCGTGAAAAGTACATTCGAATCCTGAGACTCCTCCACGATGGCATGCTTGCCACAGTCATGGTCAGCAACAGTAACTGTAAGCCTTTTCAAGTTACATCAGGAGTAAAACAGGGATGCGTGATTGCCCCAACTTTGTTCACCATCTTCATTGCGACAATCATCCACATTATCAAGGACAACCTACCCCCAGATGGCAGAGTTTTCAATCTTGCCCGCCTCAAATCCAAAACGAAGTCATCCACGAGTCCCCTCATTGAGTTCCAATACGCAGATGACAACAGTGTTGCAGCTCTTTCAGAAAACCACCTACAATAGATTCTGACTGCCTTCAACCATACATGCACGAAACTTGGACCTACCATCAATTCCAAGAAGACTCAGACCATCTATCAACTGTCACCAATTGAGACAAATCGGATAGAACCATCAATTCAACTGAAGTCACCTCTCCTCTAATGTCGTCGTTAATGACGAGATCCAACATCATCTTAAATGCGCTGGAACAGCTTTTGGACATCTCCGAACAAGAGTGTTTCATGATTGTGACATCTGAACAGATACCAAAATGTTAGTGTGCAAAACAGTGGTAATCCCAACACTCCTGTATGCATCAGAAACCTGGACAACATACCGACGACATCTGAAGGCTCTTGAAAAGTTCCATCAACGCTGTCTTCGAAACACCTTAAATATCAGCTGGGAAGATAGAAGAACCAACGTCAGTGTGCTAAATGAAGCAAAAACAACAAGCATTGAAGCCTACGTCATCAAGAACCAACTAAGATGGAGTGGTCATGTTATTCGGACGAAGGACAAACGTCTGCCGAAACAAATCTTCTACTCCCAGCTTAAAGAAGGCAAACATAAAAGAGGCGGACAACAGAAGAGATTCAAAGATGTCTTAAAAGCCAACATGAAGAAATGTAACATCGACATCAACAATTGGGAAACCAAAGCCAAGGACAGGAAACTCTGGCAAGCCATCATCCGAGAAGGAACAGCAACTTTTGAAGCCAACAGATGTGCAGAATTAGAAGAAAAGAGAAGAAAATGGAAAGAGAGGCAGCAACAACCAAAGCCCAATCTGCCATCTGGAACTACCTCTTCTGAATGCGGAAGAACTTTCAAAGCCAAGATCAGACTCATAAGCCACTTGAGAGCCCATAAGTAGATCAACAGAATGAAGACCATCATCCTCTACCTCAAGGGATAGCCACGACGACGAGGACTCCTTGCCTGCTCTCCATCTTCCTCTGGCGCCCCCCCCCCACCTTTCTTTCTCTGTAGGCCTCCCGTCCCATGATCCTCTCCCCTCTTCAGCCTTGTATCCCTTTTGCCAATCAACTTTCCAGCTCTTAGCTCTATCCCTCCCCCTCCTGTCTTCTCCTATCATGTCGGATCTCCCCCTCCCCCTCCCACTTTCAAATCTCTTACTATCTCTTCTTTCAGTTCAGTTTTAGTCCTGACGAAGGGTCTCGGCCTGAAACGTCGACTGTGCTTCTTCCTATGGATGCTGTCTGGCCTGCTGCATTCCACCACCATTTTGTGTGTGTTGCTTGAATTTCCAGCATCTGCAGTTTTCCTCGTGTTTGCTGTGTATTTACTGCTTACTTTACCCTTACATCTGACAACTCAAAGTGCACCACTTCACATTTGTCCTGATTAATCTCCATGTGCCATTCCTCTGCCCATATCTCCAACTGATGTAGATCATGCTATATTTGACAACCTTCATCCCTATTCACAATTCTTGTGTCTTCTGAAACACTACTAAGCAGTCCATCTACACTTCTGTCCATATCAACAAAGGTACATCACTAATCCCTGTGGAACATCACTGGTCACAGTCCTACAGTGAAACACTCCTCCATCACAACCCTCTGTCTTCCAAGCCAATTTTGTACTGAATCTACCAAATCACCATGAATCCCATGTCTCTTAATTTTCTGGATCAGCTCACCACAAGAAACCTTGTAAGATGCCTTACTGAAGTCCATATATAAACATCCACCACCCTACCCTCATCAGTCATCTTTGTCACCTCCCCAAAAACTTCAGTCAAATTTGTAAAACATGATCTGCCCACATGAAGCCATGCTGACTGTCACTAACGAGCCCAGGCTTTTCCAAATGTGAGTAAACCCTATCCCTAAGAATTTTCTCTAATAGCTTCCCTATACTGACATAAGGTTCACTGACCTATTACTTGCAAAATTATCCCTACAGAAGATTTTTTTTAAAAAAATCCTCTGTCAAGGTGCCAGCAATCTCATCTTGTGCCTCTTTCAGTAAGTTGATAGAGATTTATCCTTCTTAGTGTTCTTAACAGACCTAACACTATCTCTTTCTTGATATCAACATGTCCCAGAATATTACAATATCTCACATTTATCTCATTTTCCACCATATCCTTCTCTTTTTGGTTAATACTCATTTAATACCTAATCCACTTTCTTTGGCTTCAGTCATAAATCTCTTTATATTACTTAAAGGACTGGCTGATTTCAGCTTTCCAAACCTTATATATGTTTCCTTTTTCTTTTAGGCTAAATTTACAAAATTACTCATGATCTAAGATTCCCGAGCCCTGCTATCCTTCTTTTTCTTTCTCACAGTAACGTGCCGGCCTTGAATTCGGATCAGCTAGCCTTTAAACAACTCCTAAATATCTGATTTGGACTTCCCCAGTAACAGCTGCACCCAATCTCTCCACAGTTCCTGCCTAATAATTTGCCTTCCCTCAATTTAGTACTTTCCCCTGATGTTCAGACATATTCATAGCTATCTTAAAATTTAAGAAATTGTGTTCACTGTTCTCAAAATGCTGTCCCACTGAAACATGAATTGCTCTGATGATTTATCAGCTGACCACAGTTCAAAGCCTCTGACTTAATCGAAAAAGTTACTATACTTGACACCTGTGAACAGCACTAATTCCAAGATTTTACCTAAAATCTCTTTGATATTTTAAACTTTATGTGGAAATATAAAAAAGGTGATGAAAAAGCTTTTCAAAAAATATGTAAAGGGTAATGTTTTGCATTTTGCTGGGTTCAGTGTTTGGTGTTAAGGATACCCTGACAGGACATCAGTAATGCAAGATTAACCAAATTTAAATGACCTAACTGTTGTGTGATTTTAACTCATGCTCTGGATCATCAGCCCTCTGAATGATCAGGCAAATGAGTTAACAATTCAGAAATTGTGTCTTCTGAGAAATGGTTCCCAGGCCAAAGACAGGTCCCAACAAGAGCTTTATGCAACCATACATAACCTTCACCCTATGTATTTCAGATAATCTTGTTTTCGTGGTTCAGTTGCATTATTATGATCAAAGATGATCCAGTGATTTAGCTTGCCATGTTTAAATAGGCCACAGTACATTAATAGATGTTAAATAATACACATGAATCACTTTGGTCAAATAGAATCCAAAACGCTATTAAGTAGAAACCAAATTATTAGTTGCTTTGTAATTTCCTTAGCTTTTTAAATCGCACCACTTAAGAGATTAAGGGTTTACATTTTAAAAGTTTAATCTGCATTTTGAACTATAATTATGGATCTTTTTGATCCTGCAGAATAGAATAATTATTAGAAAATAACGATTAGCACAAAATTGTCGAGCCTTGATTTGAACATCATTTTTCTTAATATCACAGCCTAGAAATTAATTTGCATTACTCCAAAATAAATGATGTTGTGCAGATGAAAATTGTGCAAAATCACTTGCCAGGGACTAAGACAATTCTGGATCTTGTAAAAGCCATCAGGAAATTCAATTCTTGATGACTCAGTAAGATTATTGTTTTTCCAGCACGTTCACCCCATGTAAAGTTGATCCAAATGACATAATAGTTATGAAATATGCAAGATTTGTTGGAATTTTTAACCTCTCTAGTACGATAAATAATGAATCTTATTTACTCATAGAACAGCAAGATTTCATTAATTCCACTTCTCTCAAATCTGTGCTATATATAACACGGTACATGGAATGGTATAACACAGTACCTTTCGGCCCACAATGTTGTGCTGCCCTTTTACCTACTCCAACATCAACTCCCTTCCACATAGCCCTCAATTTTTCTTTCATCCATGTACCTATCTAAGAGCCTCTTAAATGTTCCTAATGTATTTGTTTTTACTACTATCCCTAGCAATGCATTCCATGCACCTACCACTCTGCGTAAAAAAAAACTTACCTCTGATATTCCCCTGATACTTCTCCCAATCGCCTAATAATTATGCCTCTTCGAATTAGCCATTTCTGCCCTGGAGAAAAGTCTCTGGCAATCCACTTGTTCTATGCCTTTTATCATCTTGTGAAACTTTATCAAGTCAATTCTCATCCTCCTTCTCTCCAAAGAGAAATGCCTTAGCTTGCTCAACCTATCCTCATAAGGCACGTTCATGAAGGGCAAATCTGTTCTTTGATCTCACAGAGATCTGTGGCTTTATAAAACCTCAAGCACTGCCTCACAGAGTTTTCCAAATTACTTTGCTTGTGGTGGTCAATGTGACAATCACTAAGAATTAGAAACATTCGCTCCTTCTTGGTAACCCTTTTGTCAAGCATCTAGTGCATGTCCCACAGTTCCCGTAATAGCCAAAAATCTGACAGTATCTGCCTTGAAAATATTGAACATTTGGAATTTCCATTGTCCTTACAGTGGATCCTTTTCAGCTTCTTTGTGTCAGGATTATCTAGTTGCAACTGATCTCTAACGCAAATCACAGTTTGCTGTTTGTTGCTACGTACATTAAGGAGGTCAACCAAGCTGTATATTCAAGGGAAACAGAATTCACTACAGTTGTACAATTCCATAGGATCAGACAAAGCAGATAAGAGTATATTCTGACATTGCATGCTTCCTCAAAGCATTCATGTATCATGCTCATACAATAATGAGCCTTACAGAGACCGCTTTGGGATTTCTTAGCATGGACCACTTGGCACTAGCTCTAGTGACTGCCTTCAACCATGCATACAAGAAACTTGGACCTACCATCAATTCCAAGAAGACTCCAATCTTCTATCAACCGTCACCAATTGAGACAAATCGGATAGAGCCATCAATTCAACTTGGTAAAACAACCCTAGAAAACGTGGACCACTTTCTATATCTTGGAAGTCACCTCTCCTCCAATGTTGACCTTATTGACGAGATCCAACATCGTCTTAAATGCGCTGGAACAGCTTTTGGATGTCTCCAAACAAGAGTCTTTCATGATTGTGACATCTGAACAGACACCAAAATGTTAGTGTACAAAATAGTGGTAATTCCAACGCTCCTGTATGCATCAGAAACCTGGACAACATACCGACGACATCTGAAAGCACTTGAAAAGTTCCATCAACACTGTCTTCGAAACATCTTAAATATCAGCTGGGAAGATAGAAGAACCGACGTCAGTGTGCTAAATGAAGTAAAAACAACAAGCATTGAAGCCTGCGTCATCAAGAACCAACTAAGATGGGGCAGTCATGTTGTTCAGATGAAAGACTAACGTCTGCCGAAACAAATCTTCTACTCTCAGCTTAAAGAAGGCAAACGTAAAAGAGGCGGACAACAGAAGAGATTCAAAGACGTCTTAAAAGCCAACATGAAGAAATGTAACATCGACATCAACAATTGGGAAACCAAAGCCAAGGACAGGAAACTCCGGCAAGCCATCGTCCAAGAAGGAACAGCAACTTTCGAAGCCAACAGATGTGCAGACTTAGAAGAAAAGAGAAGAAAATGGAAAGAGAGGCAGCAACAACCAAAGCCCGATCTGTCATCTGAAACTACCTGTCCTGAATGCGGAAGAACTTTCAAAGCCAAGATCGGACTCATAAGCCACTTGAGAGCCCATAAGTAGATCAACAGAACAAAGACCATCATCCTTGACCTCGAGGGATAGCTACAATGACGAGTGGATATCTACATTTCCTTGAACATTGGAGATGCAAAAGACTGCAGATGCTGGAAATCTGGAGCAATATAAGAATGCTTAATGTAATTAAACAGTAAGAAGAAAAAGAAGCAGTTTTGGTGGGATACAACTTAAACCATCCCATTTCTATTCATGATGGGAAGACCGACAAACACCGTTAATCCAGGATTTATAGTGTTTATTGGTCTAACCATCATCTCACTGCCTTTCCAGATCCCTCTGACCCTTTGAATATATTCTTCCACCAGCCTTTCATAGTTGAGGTATCTATTTATTCATCAGAAACACTCTCCTAAAGTTGTAAGAATGTCCCTTGCATTCTGGCAAATCTCTGTCAGAATTGCATGCAAAGATTACTCCTTAGCTAGATGCCAGTAGTTGTGAAAACTTGCAGCCTATCAGTAGGGAATGTTGCACTAAAGACAACATTGCCAGTTTCAGTTCTGTGTTACAAAGGGAAAATCAATAATGCCATTCTGTGAACTTGTAATTGAAGAGCTCACTTTCTACGATACTTTTAATACCATATTGGGCTGACCCACAACACTCCACTGATGCCATTAAAAGCAGTATTGCAATTTCTAACACGTAGGTCACAATAAAAAAAAGTCTTTAAATGTATCTTGGGGGCTAGAAAAGCTTACATATTGTTCAGTATGGATACAAGAGACTGCAGATGCTGGAAATCTGGAGCAATATAAGAATATAAGGATGAGGCTTTTCATTCCAGGATGAAGGAGATGTCTTCCTTTTTTAAAGAAAGGGGCTTCCCTTCCTCCACCATCAACTTTGCTCTCAAACT
Source organism: Mobula hypostoma (assembly GCF_963921235.1). Classification (NCBI taxonomy): domain Eukaryota; kingdom Metazoa; phylum Chordata; class Chondrichthyes; order Myliobatiformes; family Myliobatidae; genus Mobula; species Mobula hypostoma. The sequence goes on along the minus strand of NC_086119.1, from coordinate 6,503,438 downwards.
CATCTCTCCCATTTCACGCACATCTGCTCTCACCCCATCCTCCCACCACCCCACCAGGGATAGGGTTCCCCTTGTCCTCACCTACCACCCCACCAGCCTCCGGGTCCAACATATAATTCTCTGTAACTTCCGCCACCTCCAACGGGATCCCACCACCAAGCACATCTTTCCCTCCCCCCACTTTCTGCTTTCCACAGTGATCGCTCCCTACACAACTCCCTTGTCCATTCGTCCCCCCCATCCCTTCCCACCAATCTTTCTCCTGGCACTTATCCTTGTAAGCGGAACAAGTGCTACACCTGCCCTTACACTTCCTCCCTCACCACCATTCAGGACCCCAGACAATCCTTCCAGGTGAGGCGACACTTCATCTGTGAGTCGGCTGGTGTGATATACTGCGTCCAGTGCTCCCAGTGTGGCCTTCTATGTATTGGTGAGACCCGATGCAGACTGGGAGACCGTTTCGCTGAACACCTATGCTCTGTCTGCCGGAGAAAGCAGGATCTCCCAGTGGCCACCCATTTTAATTCCACGTCCCATTCCCATTCTGATATGTCAATCCATGGCCTCCTCTACCGTCGAGATGAAGCCACACTCAGGTTGGAGGAACAACACCTTATATTCTGTCTGGGTAGCCTCCAACCTGATGGCATGAACATTGATTTCTCTAACTTCCCTTAATGCCCCACTCCCCTTCATACCCCATCCTTATTTATTTTTATTTTTCCCCCTTTTTTTCCTTCTCTCTCTGTTCCTCTCACAATCACTCCTTGCCTGCTCTCCATCTTACTCTGGGCTCTCCTCCCCCTTTCTTTATCCCCAAGCCTCCTGTCCCATGATCCTCCCCCTTCTCCATCTCTGTATCCCTTTTGCCAATCAACTTTCCAGCTCTTAGCTCCTTCCCTCCCCCTCCTGTCTTCTCCTATCATTTCAGATATACCCCTCCCCTTCCCACTTTCAAATCTCTTACTATCTCTTCTTTCAGTTAGTCCTGACGAAGGGTCTCGGCCCGAAACGTCGACTGTACCTCTTCCTAGAGATGCTGCCTGGCCTGCTGTGTTCCACTAGCATTTTGTGTGTGTTATAAGAATGTTTACTATGATTAAGTGATGTTAGAGCAAAGAGAAGCAATTTTGGTGAAAGACAACTTGATTCATCCCATTTCTATTTATGATGGGAAGAACCACTAAACACCAGCGATCTATGATTAATAGTGCTTATTGGTCTATCCATCATATTTTACTTGACCAAATTGCATTGATAAAAATATTAATCATTGCTGTAATCAACTGCAAACGCTGATAATTAAAATTAAGGATCAAAGTTACATGGAAATGAAGTTGTTATGATAGCATTCAGGTAGTTTTCATGTTTGGAGTGTGGGAGTGTGTTATAATGTACTTGCTTTACTATTTAATTGTAAAATTATTCTTTTGGATTATTTTTAATGGAAAATTCATTCATTGAGTCATAGAGAAGTAAAGCACAGAAACAAGCCCTTTGGCCCATCTAGTCCATGACAAAACTATTTACACTGCCTACTCCCATAGACCTGCACTGGGACCATAGCCCTCCATATCATGGACCACTTGTGCTGGCACTCTCATGACCTTCTGACTGAAGATGTTTCCCCTCATGTTCCTCTTAAACTTCTCACCTTGCACCTTAAGCCATGACCTCTAGTTGTTGTCTCACCCAACTTTAGTGGACAAAGCTGTCATAATTTTGTACGCCTCTATCAAATCTCCTACTATTCAAAACTATAACTCAAAACTCTTGCAAGTCATGCAACAGTTAAGCCATATCATCTCCATTGGCCGGAACAGTGCGGCTGACAGCTCCAATGATATTGGTGATAACTCCTGATAAGTAATTTTTTATTTTGAGACAACTGATCATCCTGTAGTAATACAAAATAAAAATTTTAAGAGCAGGAAGGGAGTTATCTCCATTGCCTTAGTGAATATTTATCTCAGTCATTTTTTTTAAACAGTTAACTGGTCATTGGCAAATGGACTGTTCTTTACAATGCAATTGGGTGTAAGGCATGTATTATATTTGATGAAAGACTAACACCAGCATTTATTAATACCTTTCTCAGCTCTTCAAGAAAATCTCTATGCTTTATATTGTAGTCATGAACTGCATCTATGAGTAAGTGTACATCTTTCTCTTTAAACACAATGCAAGTTGTACACACATTTATATTAAATTCAAGTTCACTTTGGTGCACATTCACAGCTCTGGCACTGGTGATTTTAGTAGTCAAAATCGGTCACATTCTGTTTAGTGACAAGCTTAGCAGTAAATCATTTTCCAGTTAGAAGATTTGGAGATAACATTGTGGACTTAAGTCTCTTAGTTTGCCTTCCTAAACTAGCTTAAGCCACTTGCTGAGCCTCATTACAGTTGACTCACAGGATTAGGCTCAAGGTTTTCATAAATGTAAAATACTATAAAAGCAGCTTTAGAGAAAATGCTATTACCCTGTAATAGCACTAAAAAAAACTAGATACATTTTTAAATTTCATTTGCACTTGATGCATTTTGGGAGCAGAATTCTGTTGGATGTTTGAAGTATTTGTCCTGGGATCAGTGCCAAAGGAATTAAAAGTAATACTGCAGTGTTATATAACTTGATAATGTTTTGAAAAGGGTGCCATCCTATGAAGTTTATCATCAAAGCCAATGCTGTAGAGACCAGAGCATGGATAACAATAGTTTCTGTAATATTAACTCTTTTAAACTCTATTTCTTGTTTAGAATTTACTATCCATCACACAATGAATGTCAAGAAAGAAAAAGGAAAGAGCTTTTATTTATATAACAACATCTCACATCACAATACAGTTTACAACAAATGGGTCACATTTGAAGTATACGTAGGCACTGCTGTTTTGTAGGCAAACATGGCAATCAATTTGTACTTAGCAAACTTCATAAAATAATGAATGACTAAGTAGTTTTTTGTAGTATTGGTTAAGCAAGAAATGATGGCCAGAACACTAGGATTATTCCAATCTCCTCTTTCCCTCCTCCTCTTTGATTGTTTCTACTGCATCTTCCAAGTGAAATATATGATTATGATTATGATTATGAGGACACACAGTCCCCTTTTATTGTCATTTAGTAATGCATGCATTAAGAAATGATAAAAATGTTTTTCCAGAATGATATCATGAAAACACATGACAAACCAACTTAAAAACTAACAAAAACCACATAATTATAACATATAGTTACAACAGTGCAAAGCAATACTGTAATTTGATAAGAACAGACCATGGCACAGTAAAAGTTGCAGAGTCTCTCGAAAGTCCTATCATTTCACGCAGACGGTAAACCTCCAGCGCCGCCAACTTGCCGATGCAGCATCCGGAAGCATCCGACCACAGTCCGACTCCATGTCCGTCCAAAAAACTCTGAGCCTCTGACCACCTATTCGACACCGAGCACCGACCACCATCTCTGCCAACCATCTCGATCCCGACCCCAGCAACAGGTGATACACAAAGCCGAGGATTTGAGGCCTTCGTCTCCGGAGATTCTCGATCGCACAGTAGCAGCGGCAGCGGAGCAGGCATTTCAGAAGTTTCTCCAGATGTTCCTCTGCGCTTCACGTCTGTCCCCATCAAATCCGGATTGTGCACAGCACCCCTAGTTACACATATCAATATTCATTCGGAACGGCCGCGCGCGCTGCATCATGCCGCCATCTTCTCCTCCCTCCTTTAAAAAGTAATATTAAGTTAATTATATTAAATTAATGCCTCTAATCTATTCTCCATATTTGGTTAAAACACACACACTTTGCTTCACTGGTTCAGAGTGGTACTTAATTGTTATATTTACTATATCTCAATTCTGAATCAGTGGAATGCATTGCCACAGATAGCTGTGAAGGCCGAGTCATTGGGTATATTTAAAGGGGAGGTTGATAGGTTCTTGATTGGTAAGATCATCAAAGGTAACAGAGAAAAGGTAGGAGAATGGGGTTGGGAGGGAAAATAAATTAATCATGATTGAATGATGGAGCAGACTTGATGGGCCGAACTGCCTAATTCTGCTCTTGTGTCTTATGCTCTAATTCATAGGCAGCTGACCATAAGTTAATAGCTCTCAATCAGAACCTGTACATCTCTAAACCAATTACTTTTATTCTGTTTGCTTGCCATTTCACAACCTTCCTAGCATGTGATTCTGAGAATTCCAGATAAATCAATTTTGGAGGTCATGATACCCATGGCAGTCCATCTCCCCATTTATTGGCAGGATCTTTATTTCCAGGCACACGTGTGAGGCTGTATTTGAGATTACTGAGGTCAGATTTCTCATTGAGGGTTGCCTGTTTGAGTGTTTCTACAACAATATTTCAGGAGAAAGAAGGTTCAATTATAGCATTAGTCCTGGTGTCGGGTCTTGGCCTGAAACAGCGACTGTTTATTTCTCTCTATAGATACTGCTTGACCTGCTCAGTTCCTCCACCATTTTGTGTGTTTTTTTTAACATTTCCAGCATCCACAGAATCTCTTGTGTCTCATTCATTGGAGACGATTGTTCTATGAGATATTATGCTCTGTGAGCTTAAAAATCTTACTGGTAATAAATGTTTGCTTTAATCTACTTTAATGTTATTTCAGGGAGTTTTACATCAGTAAAAAGCACACAATGCATGCCTCCACCACTACACTCTGACTTATATCGCCAAGTCAATTTTGGATCCAATTAGCCAGTCTGCTCTGGTTCCCGTGTCCTTTAACTTCTGGACCAGCCCATTACATTGGACTTTGTCAAATGACTTACTAAAGTCTCTATGAACAATGTCTACTTAAAGCCATCCATAAGTCTTGCGAGACCATGGATCTGCACCTGGAAAATCTTCACTCTCCAGGGCACAGGCCTGGGCAAGGTTGTATGGAAGACCAGCAGTTGCCCATGCTGCAATGTTGTCCAAGGGAAGGGCATTAGGACCCATACAGCTTGGCACCAGTGTCGCCACAGAGCAATGTGTGATTAAGTGCCTTGCTCAAGGACACAACACTTTGCCTCGGCTTGGGCTCGAACTCACGACCTTCAGTTCGCTAGTCCAATGCCTTAACCACACAATGTCCATCATCAATCTTCTTAGTTATCACTTCGAAAAACTCAGTTAAATTAATGTGGTCTGATTTCCCTACGTCAAACTATGCCTACTATCCTTGATCAATCTGTGACTTTCCAAATATACATAAATCCTATATCTAAGGCTTTACTCCAATAATTTTCTTACAACTGATGTAAGATACTCCAGCCTGTAGTTACCTAGCTTATCCCTACTGCCTTTCTTAAATTCTTAAATAAAGAATATCCTCATTTTTGGACCTCACCTGCAGCTAAAGAAGATACAAATATCTCCATTAGACGCCCAACTGCTTCCTCCCTTGCTTTCATTGACAATTATCTCAACAATTGAGGTACAATCATGTTGTAATGGCTTCTGGAATTGCACAAACATTTGGCTCATGATCCACAAAAAATGATGTAAGTGTTTTAAAATCTGGGTTGTTCTCTCTGGAGTACCAGAGGCTGATGAGAGATCTGATAGAGGTATTTAGAATTATGAAAGACATAAATAGAATCTTGTCCCCAGAATAAAAATATCAACTTTTAAGATAGTGGGGGAGTAGTTTAAAGACGATCTGAGCGCCAAGTTTCATGGGCAGAGTGGGTAGGTGCCTGGAATAGGTTACGAGGGATGTTAATGGAAGCAGACAGTTTGGTGGAGTCTAGGAGTCTTTTAGATAGACTATGAAGAGAGTGGAAGGATATCTATGATACACAGGAGGAGGACATTTGGTATAAATTGTTTTCAAAATCAGTAAACATTGTGGGCTGAAATGGCTTATCCAGTGCCGTAATTGCTCAATGTTAAGATTATATCGAATATATTGTGAGCAGATTCCAGTGAGCATTAAAGTTAAAAGTACATTTATTATCAAAGTCTGTATACATTATACAGCCTTGAGGTTCATCTCCTAACAGGCAGCCATGAAACAAAGAAACCCAGAAGAATTCTTTTAAAAAAGAAAACCATCAAACACACAATGTGCAGAGAGAACAAAAAATCATGCAAACAATAAAAACAAACAAATAGCATTCTGAACTAAGGTCCACAAAGAGAGTTGTCCACAGACCCTTAATTCAGCACAAAGCAGAGCAGTGAAATGAATGGCCTGCCCCTCACCTCAGGCCCCGACACCCTGACCTTTTCAATGTGGCCCAGCGCCTAAATCATCATCCAAACATTGGGTTCAGTCACTTCGATAAGCTCTGGGGCCTGGACCCCGCTACCTCAATTCGGCCTGTACTGGACCTTTTCAATTTGGCTAGCACTTAAATAAATCATCATTCAAATGTCAGATTCAGTTGCTTTGATACACTTTGGAGCCTGGACCCCTTCGCCTTGATTCAGCCTGTACCTGACCTTTCCAATTCAGCCCAGCACTTAAATCCATTGAACCACAGGTCTTACTCTCTCTTGACGACAGATCGGCTGCCTCTCCTTGCCTGCTATACTCAATTGATAACCAATTTCATTAAAATCTAGAATATTTGTTTTGTCCCATGGTTTACAAGAACCACTTGCTGATTTACAACTCTGTGGGTGGAAAATTTATTCCTTGAGCTCTGCAGGTGACATTTTTGTTTCAAAATGGCACTAATATCCTTAGCAGACATGTATGGAAGGATGTCATATTGGTGAAGCAGTTACTGTGCTTGCAGTTAATGTCCACTGGAAGTATACAAGTTATAAATGTGAAGCTATCGATCAGCACAGCCAGTTTGAGGTTAGTGACAAGTCATAATATCACACAGTTCAGTGATGAAGGTCATCATAACAGTACTTTTTAAAGAGGACATCAGCTTCTTTGGGTGAGTTCTTGATTGATTTCTTCTGCATATTGCCAGTCTGTACTGGTGTTTTCTGGTTCTTTAATAAGGCTAAAATGATGTTTCTCTTACTGAAACACATTAAGATCAGTTCAAGAGTTCTGCTCAAACGATGGTGAATTCTGCTCGCAAATATGGTGAGTCTTGTCAGGGCATCAAATATGCCCTACATGTTAATGGAGCAATACTTTTCCCCAAAAAATTTGTTGTTTTCATGAGATATGCATTTATGCAATATAGGACATTATGTTGCCTTCATTCACTGAACCAAACAGATCATTACATTCATTTACAATGTTTACATTATGTCAACATGTCATCAGTTTTTCTGTCTCAAACATTTCATCTGCAATATATTTAAGAGATTATCCCACAGGAAGCAACCCCTTAGTGCCCAGTGGTCAGATGATTCTATACTGTCACCTTTTTCCACAGGGCCTTTATTTGTGGTTACACCAGATCAGTACATCACTGTAACTTGGATTATTCAGTCTGCAGCATTTGCACTGGGAGACCAACAGGTTTTGGACAAAGTGTATCTTTCACCAAGTTAATGATCTTCCAGAGGTGGTTGATGTTTGTCTCAGTATGCATCCCTGGAAAAGCACTGAATCATGTGTAATTCAGCTGCATGGGATGAACCTTCACAAGGAATACTGCAGCACCTTCCAGGCTTTCTTGTCAAACACACAGCCAAGACTATGATCCATGTTAGCGGAGCAATTCTAGCAACAAGAACATCTCACTGATGTATTATTCCAGGAAATATCCACCTCCCATTTAAGAGCTGATAATTGGCTTTAAGCAACGGTTTCCATTTTGAGTAGTGCAGCTTTTTCATGCCACAGTTTTGTAATTAACAGGCAGTCTAACATTACTGTGCTACCTGTATTAAATGTGACAAGTATACATTAAAACATTTTAGGTTCAGCTGAGTTTATCCCCTTATATTTTTGCTTGCCTTTTTTCCTGTGACAATATATCCCACCTACATAAATCTCCAAGATGTAAGCAGCAGATGGATTGGATTTGGGTATAATGTCCTAAATGAGAATGGAATGCTCTTTAAGCCTACAGTTATATCTTTTACTTTAAAAATAAAAGCTTTTAAAACTAATTTTCAATCAACAGATCTCTGGGATTATCGACTCGTGTGATTATGCACTAAATAACAAAACAAGTTTCCTCGCATTCATCAGCTTCCTTTTGTAGGCTGATAATCACCATCAAGCCTGTTTACTTCTTCTGTCAGCCTCTGGTACTATAGGCCACATTGTCAATATGAAGACTTGATCTTCATGAAACCATCAGTTAAAACTAAGGTATAAGATGCTGAATGAAAGTTGCAATCAGGATTAAGTAAACATTTATTTTCTGAGATTTCTAATAGCTTTTGCTACTTAATCCGAAGATCTCTCTCCTCAAGTATGTTCACAAAGTCAGGCTACACGTGTACTTGAATGATGACTGTCGGCCACTGCCAAGAAATGAAGTATTTAGGATCAGCTCACTTGAAAGACCAGGTCACTGTAGGCCACTACATATTGGGAGCAGAGATTAAAGGTCCAACTTTTTTCATTTTCAGTGGTTTTCTGTAATTCCCAAACATAAAACAAGAAAAGAATTATGCTTTATGAAAGCTATAAAAACTGCCATTTTTCTGATGTCATAGATTTCATATCTATGTCATTTAAGTATCATGCTTGTATCTACATGATCAGTAATGCTGGCTCATTGGACAGTCAAGTGATGAGTAACATCTGATGGGAGATTGGAATGAACCCACATTCATGCTTCCCATGAGTGTAAATTATGTTTGTTTTAACTACAAGACGTTGAGTAAATTTGTGTGGGACTTACAGAATTATTTTTTGATTGTTCAGGGGGCTGCCCCACCCAACTTGGTCCATCCATGTGCAGTAGCAGAAGGAGCCTACACAGTGGTCCTTCCCCAATGAGCCTTACTGACATCTTGCTGTGCTGGAAGACCAACAAGTTTTGGGTAGACCAAAGGGTGTCTTGCACTGAATTGATGACCTTCCAGCAGTACTTGATATCTGACTCAGTGTGTGTCCCCTGGAACACAGACTCTTGCATCTGTCTCCATGCCTCTTAGTACATTGTACAAAGAGGTGAGTAACCATTTCTTCCCCAATGTAGCCATCTGGGGGCAGCATACACTGGGGGTGATATCTCATCTGTACAGGAAAGCTCTAACTGGGAGGATAACTGTCAGCCAAGTGAGGTCTTGGTGCTTGTTGGTCACATTTGGCAGTGAGGCATTCTGGCAAACAACTTGGACCATTTTCTCAGGGAACAAAGCCACAGAATCCAGTGTCCCTGTCCCGCAATGACTAGTACATTCCACACTGACCAGTAGCTGAAGGACTTGTGTCAAAATTGTTTACTTGGAAGAACTCTTCCACAAAGGCAGGTAGTTCAGCAACATCTAGCTGACTGGGCTGTTGTGCAGTAGAGGGGGCAGGCCTATCTTCCACTATACTAGGGACAATTAGAAACTTAATACGTTGTGAAGCTTGGCGCCCATGTACTTCTGACCACACACTGATTGATACAGCTATATGCAAAGGTGGTTTTCAGGATGAGGATCAATTTGGGGACACTTGCCCCCATTCTCAGAGGACTTGTGTATCATACCCATCAGACTGGGTCCATCTTGGACTTCAGTAAACTGAAAGACATCCAGGATTATTACTGAGGCACAGGAGCGGATAACAGGCCATACCTGCACTAAGTACGGCAGCCCTGAGAGCATATCAAACCTGATGACCAAGTTCTTCTCTTTTATTGACAGAGAATGCCATTTCCACAAACCAAATATTTCTTTGACCTTCCCAGTCTGCTCCAGCCAATTTTTACTGCATGCTTCAACCCCTTGAAACTAGATTAACAGCATTTTTAGGTAGTCTTGCCTGACGGTGTAAAGGACATTGGATCAGTCGAGCCAGTTACCGAAGAGCATGGCCTTGCTCTTCTGGTGGTTGACTCTAGCCCTGGATGCCAACTTGAACTGGTTGCAGATGCTAATCAATCAGCAATCCGACCATGGATCCAAGAAGAAGGCATTGATATTGTATCTGTATAGGGAGTTTTGACTAGTATGGCTCCTCTCCCTGGCAATGTTATCCCTCTTTTGTTCTCATCTTTCTTGATAGATTTATGTTCTATGCAGCACACAAACAAGATAGGGACAGTGGTCAGCCCTGTCTGATTCCAGACTTGCTGAGAAAACTATGTGTTTCCTGCCCATTGATTTGAAATGAACTACGGATCAGTGTAGGGCAGCTGGATCCAATATATGAAAGCCATTTTGTAGAGCACATCCATCACGTGTCCTGTCAAAGGCTTTCTCCTGGTCCAAGCTGACCAGGCAGGCATCCAACCCTCTACCCTCCACATAGGAAATGGTATCCCTGAGTAGCACAAGGCTGTCAGAGATTTCCCTGCCTAGTAGGACACAGGTTTGGTCTGGGTAGATCCCCTGTGCCAGAGCAGACAATCCGGTTGGCAATGGTCTTGCACAGGATCTTATAGTCTATGATCAGTACTGAAATAGGTCTTCAATTCCTGATGTTCTCCTTCTCTCCCTTCTGCCTGTAGTTGAGGGTGATGATGCCCTTCCTCATGGAGTCTTACATGCTGCCCACCAGAAGTTATACATTTCCAGCAGGTCCTGATCCCTACAGTCCCACACAGCTGAGTACAATTCAGCTGCTAAGCCATCTCTTCTGGGAGTTCTATTTGTACTAAGCGAACAGATGGAACCAGTCGGCTCCTCCAGCATCAATGGCTGATCCAGGCTCTCCTGCTTATGGTCTTCTATACCTCTGTAATAGAGGACTGGAAGTTCTGGTAGATAATGCTGTCTGTGGTCTAACTGTCATACAAAACTGTCGTAAAATGATCTGCTGATTCTTAGTATGTTTGTTTATGAGGATGTTACTGAGCTGTATTCTTCTTTAAGACAGTAAATCACAGAGCTCCTCCTGTGAACCTCTCAGAAGGTCCCACCCTGCTCCACAAAGCAGACCTCAGATCTGAAAATGATCTTGGAGGATTCAGAGACATCTAGCCTCTTCACCTCTCACAGTTCCTCTCTCACATCCACCCTCCCCTATACTGCAGAAGGAGAAGTTGTTACAAATCAGGCTGAAGTTAGTGCATTAGTCCATACGACTCTGTCTTGCCTTTTAAACACCTTTGAGGATGAAAAACTTCTTGATGTTTTTCTATGTTGCTTTTCACAGTGAAATGTAGATTCAAAGAGGAGCTTCATGGCGCTCCAACCTGCATATTCCCTCTTTAGTTCCTCCATGTTCTCTGTGATTAGTGGTTTGAAATTCAACTTCCATGTCCCCCTACCTGCCTTCTGGCTCTCTTATAGGTGACAGGACACACAAAGAAGGTAGTGATCAGAGAATCTGACTGTGACTGCCTTCAATATGAAGGGGAAGTTTAATCTGGGGCCATAATGAGCAGTCTGTTCCAGTCAAAGTTTGTTGCGGCTGTGCACCTTCTGTGAGTGTGCCAAAGGTGTTACATGACTTTGCATCTTTAACCATTTCCATCAGGAGTCTGGAGCTACTGTCAGTTCCTGTCAACACACGATGTTGTCCAGCTGCATCAAGTCTCCAGCCAGAATGACTGGTAAGAACACTGCTAGCAGTGCTGGGAACTGCTGGAGGATATCTAGCTGTTCACTTAGCACAGACTTACAAATTAATTAACTGGTGCAGAGTGGTACAGTACATCAACCACAAGAAGCAGCCTCACCCCACCCCACCATCACCTCTTTGCTATCAGTGATAGACTGTCCCACCTTCCTGCAACCAAATACCCAGGCTGGATGTGTGGCCATCATTCTCCCCTGAAAATATAGACAATCCCTGAGACCACCATCATGACCATCTCTGATAGTTGCTGAGCTGTAATTGATAAACAGCAGCCTAATGTACTATCTGTTTTGCTGCTATCAAGGTACTCCGAAGCAGAATGGAAAGCAGTGGGATTACACCCACTGTATACATGTTGGGCCAATAGACAAATTGTAGTGGGTCCAGGTCATTGCTTAAGCAGGAGTTAATTCCAGCCAACCTCTCAAAGCACTTAATTACAAAAGATATGAGTGTTATTGGTCAATAGTCATTGAGAAAGCTCACCCTGCTCCTCCTGGGCACTGGTATGATTGTTTCTGTCTTGAAGCAGATGGGAACCTCAGACTGCAGCTTTGAAGTAACTGCTCTCTCTGTATCCCTGCAACCTTTTCTTTGAAGTGCTTATTAATCTGCTTCGATAAATTACCATTTAGTTTTTGTTGTTGTTCAGTCGTTAAGTTGAGTCCAACTCTTTGTGACCTCATGGACTCCTGCACACCCAGCCTTCTTGTTGGAAATTGCCTCCCTAAGGTAAATGAGATGTGGTCAAAAGCAAGATGGAAAGACTAAACATTGACATATTGGATACCATTTAGTTTACATGCCCCAAATTTTTTCACACTGCTTATAGATACTTGTTCTTATCTTCTAATAAGTCTTCTGCCACTAGGAAAATTTCCCATTGGTAACTCTGTCAAATTTATTGTCATGTTTTTGAATACCTTTTCTAGAAACTTGAAGGAATTTGGGGGTATGGAAGTGAATCATTCAAAGCTGAATATCCAGTTTCTTGTCTACGCTTGTACTGTAGTTGTTACATTGATGTTTCACTCAAGTCTGTAGTCAACAGTGACCCTTTCCCAGAAGGTTCAAAGTAAATTTATTATCAAATTACATACTCTATATGTCACCATTTCCAACCCTGAGATTCGTTTTCTTGTGGACACACTCAATAAATCCGTAATAGAATGATAACCATAACACCTTTTGATTTAAGAGCTAGATGGTTGAGGGCTAATAATGTTTCCTGAACCCAGTGGTGTGAGTCCTGAGGCTCCTGTACCTTCTTTCTGATGACAAGAGTAAGGAGAGAGTATGTCCTGGGTGGTGTGGGTCCCTGATGATGAATACAGTTTGCCTGCAACAGCATTTCATGTAGATGTGCTCAGTGGTGTGGAGGGCTTTACCCATGATGGACTGGGCCATCTCCACTACTTTTCATAGGATTTTCTGTCCAAGGGCATTGGTGTTTCCAGATCAGGCTGTGATGCAGCAAGGTAATATACTCTCCACTACATATCTCTAGAAGTTTGTCAAAGTTTTAGATGTCATGCCAAATCTTTGTAAACTTCGAAAGAAGTGCCATGTTTCCTTCGTAATTATACTTACACCTGCTGGACCCAGGACGGATCCCCTGAAATAATAATATAAAGAAATTTAAAGATTTTGACCCTCTCTACCTCTAATCCTACAATGAGGAATGGCTCATGGACCTCTGGTTTCCTTCTCCTGAAGTGTCTAGTGTGTTGGGATCTCTGGTGCTACAGGTTATAAGGGGATGGCAATTGAGCAGGGTTTTCTTCAAGCAACCCTGGTTGAACTCCATGACTATGATTTGAAATGCATCAGGGCAGACTGTTTCTTGTTTGGAGGCATCATATAGTATCTCAAGCGCTTGATTATAGTTGGCCACTGGTGGTATGTAAGCTGTAGTCAGGGTTATGGAGAAGCACTTCCTAGGTAAACAGAATGGATGGCATTTGACTGTTAGGTATTCAAAGTCGGGGGAACATGAGTTTGACAAAACTAGATCCAGTAGGGGACCTAGCAGTGGTAATACTGCTGAATGCTATGGAGAGTGCTTAGGCTCTGCTGTTGGAGGTGATCATTACCTGGTACTTATCTGCCATAAAAATTACTTGCTAAGCCTGAATATTGACCAAGCCAGGTCATGCTGCCTCTGACTATCCACATAATCAATGCCTCTCATCAGCTTATACACCTCTCTCAGGTCATCTCTCATCTTCCACCGCTCCAAGGAGAAAAGGCCAAGTTCACTCAACCTATTCTCATAAGGCATGCTCTCCAATCCAGGCAACATCCTTGTAACTCTCCTCTGCACCCTTTCTATAGTTTCCACATCCTTCCTGTAGTGAGGTGACCAGAACTGAGCACAGTACTGCAAGTGGGGTCTGACCAGGGTCCTATATAGCTGTACCATTACCTCTTGGCTCTTAAACTCAATCCCACGGTTGATGAAGGCCAATGCACCGTATGCCTTTGTAACCACAGAGTCAATCTGCGCAGCACCGTATGCCTTCTTAACCACAGAGTCAATCTGCGCAGCACCGTATGCCTTCTTAACCACAGAGTCAATCTGCGAGCGTCATATGGACTTGGACCTCAAGATCCCTCTGATCCTCCACACTATCAAGAGTCTTACCATTAATATTATATTCTTCCATCATATTTGACCTACCAAAATGAACCACATCACACTTATCTGGGTTGAATTCCATCTGCCACTTCTCAGCCCAGTTTTGCATCCTAATGGTGTCCGGCTGTAACCTCTGACAGCCCTCCACACTATCCACAACACCTCCAACCTTTATGTCATCAGAAAATTTACAAACCCATCCCTTCACTTCCTCATCTAGGTCACTTATAAAAATCATGAAGAGAAAGGGTCCCAAAACAAATTCCTGAGGCACACCACTGGTCACCAACCTCCATGCAGAATATGATCCGTCTACAACCACCCTTTGCCTTCTGTGGGAAAGCCAGTTCTAGATCCACAAAGCAAGGTCCCCTTGGATCCCATGCCTCCTTACTTTCTCAATAAGCCTTGCATGGGGTACCTTATCAAATGCCTTGCTGAAATCCATAAACACTACATCTACTGCTCTACCTTCATCAATGTGTTTAGTCACATCCTCAAAAAATTCACTCAGGCTCATAAGGCACGACCTGCCTTTGACAAGGCCATGCTGACTATTCCTAATCATATTATGCCTCTCCAAATGTTCATAAATCCTACCTCTCAGGATCTTTTCCATCAACTTTCCAAACACTGAAATAAGACTCACTGGTCTATAATTTCCTGGGCTAACTCTACTCCCTTTCTTGAAGAACGAAAAAACATTTGCAACCCCTCCAATCCTCTGGAACCTCTCCCGACCGCATTGATGATACAAAGATCAGTGCCAGAGGCTCAGCAATCTCCTCCCTTGCCTCCTACAGTAGCCTGGGCAACATCTCATCCGGTCCTGGAGACTTATCCAACTTGATGCTTTCCAAAAGCTCCAGTACATCCTCTTTCTTATTGTCTATATGCTCAAGCTTTTCAATCCGCTGTAAGTCATCCATACAATTGCCAAGATCCTTTTCCGTAATGAATACTGAAGCAAAGTATTCATTAAGTACCTCTGCTATCTCCTCCGGTTCCATACACACTTTTCTACTGTCACACTTGATTGGTCCTATTCTCTCATGTCTTATCCTCTTGCTCTTCACATACTTGTAGAATGCCTTGGGGTTTTCTTTAATCCTGCTCACCAAGGCCTTCTCATGGCCCCTCTGGCACTCCTACTTTCATTCTTAAGCTCCTTCCTGCTAGCCTTATAATCTTCTGGATCTCTATCATTACCAATTTTTTGAACCTTTCATAAGCTTTTCTTTTCTTCTTGACTAGATTTTCTTTTCTTTTTCAATATCTTTTATTAATTTCTACATAGAAGAATACAGAGTACACGAAGATACATAAGTCAAAAAAAGATAAAATAATACCAAACATTAGGAATTCTGCAGATGCTGGAAATTCAAGCAACACACATTAAAGTTGCTGGTGAACGCAGCAGACCGGGCAGCATCTCTAGGAAGAGGTACAGTCGACATTTCGGGCCGAGACCCTTCGTCAGGACTCGGCCTGAACGTCGACTGTACCTCTTCCTAGAGATGCTGCCTGGCCTGCTGCATTCACCAGCAACTTTGAAAATAATACCAAATACATTATATTTGAGTCACACTTGCAATCTCATTACCCTATATTCATGTAAATTAAATTAAATCGTAATATTGAAATATGATAATTTTTTAAACACAAAAAAAGAAAATAAACCCACTACCAAGATTGAAGCTGTTTGCTAAAGAAAGAAAAAAGGGAAAAGAAATCCTTATCATATAGTGAAATATGTTATTAGCCAACATATGTACTTTAACAGCAAATCAAAGGTTTTAAAAATAGTTCAAAAATGGTCCCCACAATGTTTGAAAGTCTTGGCTGGATTCAGAAATTGAACAACGAATATTCTCTAAATTTAGACATGACATAACATCACGTAACCATTGATCATGAGTAGGCGGAACGACATCCTTCCATTTAAGCAAGAGCGCCCTCCTAGCTATAGGAGAACTAAAGCCAAACTGTGCAAATCAGATGTCTCCAAAATAATATCTTTTCCTCCAACAATACCGAATAAGGCAGTCAAAGGGTTCGGCTTAAAATTTACTTTGAAAAGTACAGAGAAAATTTGAAATATTTCCTTCCAGTATTTTTCAAGACTTGGGCATGTCCAAAACATATGAATTAGTGAAGCTTCTCCATTGTTACATCTATCACATTAGGGAGATATATCTGCATAAAAACAAGATAGCTTATCCTAGTCATGTGGGCCCTATGGACCACTTTAAATTGGAGGAGGGAGAGGCGAGCACATAATGATGCTAACCAATTTAAAAATTTCATTCCAAGTTTCCTCAGAAATTGAAGTCTGTAAATCTTGTTCCCAGAGATTTTTAATTTTGTCTAAAAGAGCATTTCTCATTCTCAGCAGCATGCCATAAATACTGGATATTGAACCATTATGAAAAGGTTTCAAATTAGAAATTACATCTAATAAGTTCTTATCGGGACTTTTAGGAAATGTATATAATTGAGATCGCAGAAAGTCTCTAATTTGTAGTGTTACGTACCCCGTAACTGGGTTGCCAAACCAGCAGAAATGGAACGCTCGTTGGAGTCTGTGATTACTAGGAACTAATAAAGTTTTATTAAAGAAATAAGTAATACAGTACGCTAATCGTAAGGGTATAAATGTAACAGATTAGCAGTGATAATACACACATATACACAGAACTAAGGTAATAGGAATCAACCAAGTTCTATCGCAGTCTAGAGGTAAAATAATCAGTCTTAAGTGAAGCAGAGTTCAGTTCAGTTTAGTGCAGTTTGAAGTAATCACTGTTGTTGTACCGTTGGAGAAAGAGAGAGAGAGAGAGTGAGAGACGCAGTTGATTTCGGGCAGACCTTTTGATGTCTTCTAATCTCGCTGTGGTCACCGACTGTGACCCCTCCGTTCCGGATACGATCGTTCTTCCGCGGTGAACCCGGCACCCAGGCAAGTGCGGACACACACCCCAGGTTCCCACTGATCGTACCTTTACACCCTGTGAGCCTCTTGACCGATTCCCGCGAACCGGTCCTCCAAATTCCCACCAACTTGTGGGGGCACACTGCTCTTTCCAGGGTCTCGTGGCGTGTCTCGTGCCTTAGCAAACCTGCTGTTTTTATCCCCCCTGCTGGGGTATCACCTGTCCATCAAACTTCAAACAGTTCAGGTTCAAAGCAAACGGTTTGTCAATATCTGAATTGTGTTTCTTTCTCGTTGATCTCTCTCTTCTCTCTTATTAGCATTTTGAATGTTTCTCCATTGTCTTCCATTATCTCTCTCATTAGCATCATCCATCTGGTAGCTCTGCTTGGCGTCACACATGACAGTAGATATCGAAAAAGTGGGTTTTTGATAAGCTATGTTTAACTGACAATTGCTCAAATGAAAAGAGACTTCCTCCAACAAACAAATCCTGGAAGTATTTAATACCCAATCTATCCCATTCTTTAAAAACTAAATTGGTCATAGAAGGTTTAAAAAAATAATTAGGAAAAAATGGGACTTGAAAGAGAAAATCTCAATAAACCAAAGTGTTTTCTAAATTGTGCCCAGATCTTCAAAGTATGTTTAACTACCAAAATTGTCAGTTAATTTACTTAAAGATAAAGGTTACTTAAAGATAAAGATTACGTAAAGAGAAATGATAGAAAATTTATTAACAGAATTAGCTTCTAAAGAAACCCATACCGGACAGTCCTCATGGTTAATATAATATGACCAAAATGTAAGATTTCGTATATTGAGTGCCCAGTAATAAAACCTAAAATTTGGTAAAGCTAGACCTCCATTCTTTTTAGCTTTTTGCAGATGAACTTTATTTAGTGGAGATTGTTTGTTTTTCCATATATAAGAAGCTTTTTTTTTCTTCTTGATTCTCTTGACTAGATTTTCAACATTCTTTGTACACCACGGTTCCTGTACCCTACCATCCTTACCTTGTCTCATTGGAACGTACCTATGCAGAACGCCACGCAAATATCCCCTGAACATTTGCCACATTTCTGTCGTACATTTCCTTGAGAACATCTGTTCCCAATTTATGCTTCCAAGTTCCTGCCTGATAGCTTCATATTTCCTCTTACTCCAATTATGCGCTTTCCTAACTTGTCTTTTCCTATCCCTTTCCAATGCTATGGTAAAGGAGTTAGAATTGTGATCACTATCTCCAAAATGCCTTCCTACTGAGAGACCTAACACCTGACCAGGTTCATTTCCCAATACCAGATAAAGTACAGCCTCTGCTCTTGTAGGCTTATCTACATATTGTGTCAAGAAACCTTCCTGAACACACCTAACAAACTCCACTCCTTCTAAACCCCTTGCTGTAGGGAGATGCCAATTAATATTTGGGAAATTAAAATCTCCCATCACGACATTATTATTATTACACCTTTCCAGAATTTGTCTCCCCATCTGCTCCTTGATGTCCCTGTTACTATTGGGTGGTCTATAAAAAACACCCAGTAGAGTTATTGACTCCTTTCTGTTTCTAACTTCCACCCACAGAGACTCAGTAAGCAATCCCTCCATGATTTCCTCCTTTTCTGCAGCTCTGACACTGTCTCTGATCAGCAGTGCCATGCCCCCACTTCTTTTGCATTCCTCCCTGTCCTTTCTGAAACACCTAAAGACTGGAACTCTAAATAACCATTCCTGTCCCTGAGCCATCCAAGTCTCTGTAATGGCCACAACATCATAGCTTCAAGTACTGATCCATGCTCTAAGCTCATCTGCTTTGTTCATGATGCTTCTTGCATTAAAGTAGACAAATCTCAAACCATTGGTCAGTGAGTGGTAGTTCTGTGGGTGAAGATACCTTGTTAATGAGAGAGATCAGAGGAGAATAGCCAGACTGGTTCAAGCTGACAAGAAGGCTACAGTAGCTCAAATAACCGTGCAGAAGAGCATCTCTGAATGCACAACACATTGAACCTTGAGGTAGATGGGCTGCAACAGCAGAAGACCACGAACATACACTCAGTAGCCACTTTATTAGGTACAAGAGGTACCTAATAAAGTGGCCACTGCATGTATGTATGTCCTATATTTTTAAAATGCCAGGTATATTTCTGCACAAAGTAATTTACTGAAATAATACAACATCACTCCATTTGTCCTTGTAGATTTGAAATATTGAGTCAACAATATCAAGATAGGTTTGTGTCCAACACAGCATTAATTCAACACAGCTGTTTCTATATAATGCTTTGGTCACCATCTTCTGTAGTCTGAGCTCTCACAACTGTTGGCTAGATGAAGCTAATATAATCAATTTTGATCGACCAACAGACAGGAACATAATTCTTTCTTTGAATGTTTCCACCTGTTACCAATCTGGATGCATCTAGTAAAAATGCTACACCAGCAGCAAGATGATAAATGGGTTCCCTTTTGGTAATGTCATAAAGTATAAAGCCCCAATGGACAACAAATTTTTTCAAAAGTGTTGCTTCCTCAGAATTTTTTTTTGTTTATGATAGACTGCTTGAAGATCAACACAAATATAATTTCAGACTACTTGTATCACATAGGATAACAAATTAACTTTTATTGCATATAATGTGTTTAATTGCATAATGGTGCTGATACTTTGCAATAGTTCAACTAAGTTAAAAATACTTTGTTAATGATTTTCATTTGTACTCAGTGCCTGAGGCTTCTTGCTTAAGTGTGCAACAATAATTCGCCAGCATTGATGGATTCCAGTTGCCCTGGTATCTTTTCTCCATGACCGCAATGTTCTGGTGAAACCTTTCACCATGCTCGTCGCTAACAGCACCAAGATTTGCAGGGAAGAAGTCTAAATGGGAATGCAGAATATGAATCTTTAGTGACATGTTGCATTTCATGGTTTATATGCTTGAAGCATGCTTTCAACCAGCTGCATGTAATTTGGTGTTCTGTAGATGCCGAGAAAAATTTCAACAACTTCCTTGAATGCCTTCCATGTAATTTTCTCCAGTCCCACTAGAAATTCTTCAAATTGCATGTTATTGATGACCTGTTTGATTTGTGGACCAAAAAAAGTGCTTTCCTTAATCTTGACATTAGTTATTCTGGGAAACATCTGTCTCAAATATCAAAATCCTTCATAGAAATCTTTGTGCCTGGTGATAGTAAATTCCATCCTTACAGTCCTGAACCCAATAATTATTACTAAAACCTGTCCTGCCATGCAGCAGCCATGCTGCCTAAGCATGCCTGGACAAGGTAGGAAACTTTCCAGCTTACACTGTAGGCAACATTTTAATTGACTTGAATTATGAATTGAAATAATAAACATAAGTTTATTTTAAAAATGGTGCATGATAGGAAAATTTCATGGTGATTTTCATGATCAGTAGCCCAAAATTCATAAGGTACACCTAAAGGTATTCAGAAAGCAAAATCTTTGTTGTCCAGTGTTATGTTTTCCACGTTGTGGAATCTCTAGTTGATGACATCAAGGCACAAGCACACTGCACATGCACAGTGGCCAATTTGTCACAGCCATTTTGTGCAGGAGTTCTCATCTGCCACTCTTTCACAAGGGAATGAAACCTCATAATATAAAATACTCTGACAGTTTGACTGCAGATATATAACATTGGTCCATTTCTCCCCTTGTGAATTATATTTTTTCCTCAGGCCAGTTACAATCATTTTAACAATATTCCTTCATTTAGATTATCTCTAGCATGTTGATTCTGCTGCAGGGTAATGGCCTCTTGACATTTGGCATTGCCTTAAAAGCTAGTAGTAATGGTCTGGCTTAGTTAGCAACTGCAGTCACCCAAAAACAATATGTTGTGTTCAATAAGAGAATAATTACTAGAGCTTAAAAACCCTGTGATTGCACGCTGTGTTCTTTTTACATCTGCCAAATATTCACTTGCTTTCACATTTTCTCTTGCAAAATGGGTTTATCTTAATAATTACAACCTAAATATTTGTAAATAATGTTTAATTGTCACTCCAATAGTAAAATAATGAGAGAAATTATAAATACTGGAACTATTCAGAGGTACAGACAGCATTATAAATGTAATAGACCAGTTGTGTCTGTTATGGAAGGTAATAAGGGATAGAGTGAATACACGAGATTCTCTGAAACTGAAAAAAAGAGTTATACTGTATTTTAAATGACCTACAATCTTCTTCATAGAAAACAGATTAAAGTTACTCTTAACAATTTAACATTTTTACACAGAATAACAGTACTGTCAGATCATCAGTCATTTTGTAATTATTTTCCTAAGACAATGTTTAATAGTCATTTGGTTCATATGCTCCTACAAGTATAGATTACTTTCAATATAACTGATATGAAACTTGTGTTTTGGTATCACTGCTTGGGTTAGGGGTAAAAAATTGAGTTAATCTAAGGACAGAAATGAAGAAATCCATCTGAGTATCTGCCTAGGAGATGGACCTAGGAGCAAGATTGGCTGATTCTGTGGACATATCTAGAGATTTAACATGACACCATTGATTTGGCTGTGAAATAATTGTAACTTAGGAACGAGAATCTCAAAAGAACATGAAAAAAAACGTTATAAGTTGCAATGCACATTGGTTCTGGTTTGTCTTTAAGGACTTTGGTACACTATCGCTAATGTAATTGGAGCAATGTTCCGGAAGCCTGGACTGATGCTCCAGAGACATGAGTTTTAACCATAGCAGCTGGAGAAATGATGTTCTCAAGAACACAGTGTTAATCTCAGCAATGGTTCCCATGAGACTTTGAGATTATTGAGAAAATCTCTCATCTTCTCTACCATTTAAGGAAAGAAATCTGCTGTGTTTACCTGATCTTGGTTATATGGTTAGGGCCTATGGGATCCAGGAAAGATGGCAAATTGGATCCAAAGTTTGTCTGGAAATTGGCAAGAGAGGGTTATGATAGAGGGCTGTTTTTTGTGATTGGATATCTAGGACTAGGTTCCACCTTTGCTGTGGATACAGTGGATTCCGGTTAATTAGGACACATCAGGACCAGTACATTGTGACCCAATTCAGCAGCTGCCCCAATTAGCCAAAATACTGAATAAATTAGAACACTACCAATACTACTACAATACTATAAAACTGTGTACAGTATTAGTTCTTAATGGTTATCAACAGAGGAATTCATCCAGTGTAAGCAACTGTGTTCTTTTGATTGACTATAAATGAACACAATCAGCACAGACACCTAGTGCAGATAATGGACTGCCTTCATACAATGCCTTTGACATTCACATCCTCCAAATCTCTTTTTCATCGTAACATTCAAGATGATTGTGGATACCTTCAATTCTTCATTGTTGAAGTAGTGAAATCGTTTCCTTTTCACTCCTGGTCGTTTCTGGCATCTCCAAGCCTGAATGCCTGAAACTGCACGGAGGAAAACAGTTCAGAATTGTCTTATTGCTTATTTCTCACCAACTACCAGTGACAAAAAGCACTGCTTTTTGAACACAAACACATGCACTGCAGCTGTTTAAAAACTGTTCGCTCCACACAAGTGCACATGACTGACACTAGTTAGAAACTGTTTAGTAAGTCTCCTGTCTCAATTAAGTGGCACAGTATTTCAAATAACGAAAGGAATCCCGGCTATTTTCTTGATTCATTTTTGCTCTCTAAGAATTGTCCCAAATAAGCAACTATCCCAATTAACCAATGGCCCAATAAACCAAAACCACTGTATATGTAAATGATTTGGATGTTGATATAGGTTGGATGATCAATAAACTGGCAAATACCACTAAAACTAGTGGAGTTGTTGACAGTATAGAGGGTAGTCTTAGGCTACAGGTTGATATCAATATGATGGTGAAATGGGCTGAGAAATAGCAGATGACATTTAATCCTAATAATTGTGTAGGGATGCATTTTGTGAGTACTAATGAGACTAGAACATATTCCATGAATACCAAGGAGTACTGAAGAACAGAGGGATTTTGTTGTGCAAATCCAAAGATCATTGAGAGTGACAGCACAGCTATAATTGAGAGAAGTCAGTCATTATAGGTGGCTCATTATAGGTTGACCCATTTGATTCGATGCTGAAGTTTGTACTTGCCAGACTGCACTTTCAGCAGTTGATGAGAGAAGCACATAAACAAAAGTCCTAATTGACCAGTTCTTCTCATATGCTTCTAATATGATAATATTGTTAAAAATTATCTCTGCATACCCTTTTGGAAACTTCTGACTATTATCATCTTTCACTTCTGTAGCCCTCTGAGGTGCTAAATGGGAAATGTTTAGAACAAATCTAGCTGCTTAGAACCAAACACCATGACATTCTAGATGATAGAACATTGCTGCACTACAGCAATGCTGTACCGTCCTTTTTACCTATTCCAAGATCAATCTAATCTTCCCTTCCACATAGCCCTCCATTTTTCAATCATCCATGTGCCATTTAAGAGATATCTAAGAGAAATTTCCGTGTGCCAATTGCTGAAAAAATTGCATTCCTTCTAAAATACAAACAGAAAACACTGGAGCTACTTAGGAAGAATCTGTGGAGAGAGAAAGAGTTAAAGTTTCCATAGGTGACCATGTTTCAGACATTTCTCACCACAGATGCTTCCTGACCTGCTGTGTATTCAGCATCTGGAGTTTTTTTTTGCTTTACAATTATTTCATAACCTGTAACTTCATTACCCAGCAGATTCATCCTACTGTCATACTAAGAACAATTTCAATTCAGTGAGGATCATAAATCAACAACAGAAGAGATTCTACAGATGCTGGAAATCCAGAGCAATACACAAAATGCTGGAGGAACTCAGCAGTCAATGTTTTGGGGCAGAGCCCCTTCATCAGGACCAATCGGTGGTCCAAATGAAGGAACTTGGCCTGAAACGTCAACTGCTTATTCATTTCCATAGATGCCGCCCGATCTACTGAGATCCTCCAGCACTTTGTGTGTGTGCTGATCTGTATAAATCAGCATACCAGTAGCCACAAGCTGCTATGGTCCAGCTGCAGGTTGATGGGACTGGGAAAGATAATAGTTTGGCATTGACTAGATGGGCCGAAGGGACTGTTTCTGTGCTGTAGTGCTCTATGACTTTATGAATCTATAACTAAAAATTGGTTTACGCAGGATCACAGGACTCTGTGCATACTTAATAGCAAGAGCAACATTATATAGCCATTCAATGGATTACTTCAAAGCATTGTAGTCATGCTACAATAGTCATAGAAAATGGTAGACAATTAAATAATTAAAGGGAAGAGGAAGGTCACCCTCAGTGACTCCAGCACCCAGTAGATTATATGGTACATAGAAAGAGTTGACAGCTATTTATAGCTCATACCAGAAGGCATCCTTTTAAGGTGAGTGGAGGAAAGTTTAGGGGAGATGTCAGAAGTAGGTTTTTACAGAAAGTGGTAAGTGCCTGGATTGCTCTGCCAGGGGTGGTGTCAAAGGATGATACATTAGAACAGAGGGATCTAGGAATAATGGTGCATAGTTCCCTGAAGGTGGAATCTCATGTGGATAGGGTAGTGAAGAAAGCTTTTGGTATGCTGGCCTTTATAAATCAGAGCATTGAGTATAGGAGTTGGGATGTAATGTTGAAATTGTATAAGGCATTGGTAAGGCCAAATTTGGAGTATTGTGTACAGTTCTGGTCACCGAACTATAGGAAAGATGTCAATAAAATTTAGAGAGTACAGAGGAGATTTACTAAAACGTTGCCTGGGTTTCATCTCCTAAGTTACAGAGAAAGGTTGAACAAGTTAAGTCTTTATTCTTTGGAGCGTAGAAGGTTGAGGGGGGACGATAGAGGTATTTAAAATTATGAGGGGGATAGATAGAGTTGATGTGGCTAGGCCTTTTCCATTGAGAGTGGGAAAGATTCAAACGAGAGGACATGAGTTTAGAGTTAAAAGGCAAAAGTTTAGGGGTAAAATGAGGGGGAACTTCTTTACTCAGAGAGTGGTAGCTGTGTGGAACGAGCTTCCAGCAGAAGTGGTTGAGGCAGGTTCGATGTTGTAATTTAAAGTTAAATTGGATAGATATATGGACAGGAAAGGAATGGAGGGTTATGGGCTGTGCAGGTCGGTGGGACTAGGTGAGAGTAAGAGTTTGGCACAGACCAGAAGGGCCAAGATGGCCTGTTTCAGTGCTGTAATTGTTATATGGTTATATGGTTATATTAGGGACATCTAAGAGACTCTTACAGAGACAAATGGATGAAAGAAGATTGGATGGTTATAGGCTATATAGGTGGGAAGGGTTGGATTGACCGTGGAGAAGTTTAAAAGGTCATCACAATGTCATGGGCAGAAGGACCCATACTGTGTTATACAATCAGATTAATCAAGAGGATCTGAATTGGTAATCTCTGTCATACTTTATAGGTTTGTCCCAATTTGATTTAATCTATGTGATATCAGAAAATGTACTGTACTGTTCTATAATAAATGTAACTGAATGAGAGCGCTCGGAATACAGCAGAGGGGCTGGCCCTGTATAGATTGAGATTCAGATTCAGATTCATTTATTTATCCTACGTACATCAAAACATACCATGAAATACACCATTTGAGTTCACAACTAAAGGATGTGCTGGGGGCAACTTACAAGTGTTGCCCAATGTTTCAGCACCAACATAGCATACCCACAATGATAATATCTCAAGAGTAATGTTGAATATATTAATTGCACCTACAGTATACTCAAGGTGTTCCAGATCATGAGGTATATTTTGTAAACAAATGTAAAATGTCAAATCCAATTTGCCCGCTTGCAATTCCAATTGCCTTCTCTCCATCATCAGTTAGATGATGGAAGGCACTGTCGAAAGTAATATCTAGCAGTACTTAGTCTCAAATAACTTACGCACTGGGTTTCAGCACCATTCTCCTCCAACCTCACTACAATCTTATTCCAAGCACAGGCAGAAGAGCTGAATTCCAGAGGTAGGCTCCAGAATGAGTGACTTCTTGTAAGTACACCAAGAGAGTCTACAAAAAATAAAGTTACTGTACAAACATACTTAGTGTAAAAAATTTGTAGAATGTTTATCATTTACCTGTGGAAAGTGGCTCACTCTTGAATCCTCAAAGCCTTTCTATAGCTGAAGATTCAGGAAACATATAGAATGTTCACTACTTGTCTGGTTGAGTGCAGCTCTAACAACTTTCAAGAAGTATAACATGTTTGGGCATGCAGTGAGCATTTCATTTTGCTTCCTCTAGAGATGGTGGAGAGTAGCCCACTTGGCTGCCACCATCCCAAACATTTACTCCATCCAGTACTGGCACATTGTGGCTAAAGTGTAGAATGGCCAAAAGGTACAGCAGTGCACCAAGACTCCTTTGAGACTACCATTGAAATATGAGCAATTCTGACAGGGATAGACAGACTGGATGCAGGCAGGATATTTCCTACAGTGAAAATATCTAGAACAAAAGTTCACAATCAGGATTTGGGAGAAGGTGTTTAAGACTAAGATGAGAAATGTTTTACTCAAAAAAGCAATCACAAAAGGTGGAGGCCAAGTCACTGAATATATTTAAAGAGAGCTAAATTTCTGGACATAAAAAGGGGAATGGGGAGAAAGCAGGAATATGATACTGAGATGGACAGCTAGCCAGGATCTTTTTGATAACAGAACAAACACAGAAGCTGAGTGATCTATTTCTGCTCCTTTTTTTATGTTTTCAATAACCAGGTTGGTGACCCCCTACAACAAACCATAAGGACTGCACATGCATGGCAACGCCAATGGTTCCAAGATTGCTTCCTGGTCACACATCATTCTGACTTGAAAATGTATATTTTTTTTGCCGGGTGAACATCTTGGATCTCCCCACTAGATGGTAGGAGGACCCTTACCACACAGGCTACAGAGAAAGCAGTTCAATAGCCCTTTTTCAAGGTGCCAATAAATACTGTATTTGTCAATAGCTCACAACACCATTCCCCAAAAGGATCCTTTCAAGTTCACCTGTATGCCTTTTGTCCCCTTCACTTCTATAGTTTCCTGTCTTTGCCTTGAAAAATAAGTCAATATTATTTCTCTGAAGTTTAAAGTTTAAAGTAAATTTATCATCCAAGTATGTCTATTTTACCATATACTAGCTTGAGATTCATTTTCTTGCAGGCAATTACAAGGAAATAAGAAATGCAATAGAATTTTTAAAACTAAACATAAACAGATGAAGACTAACAAACATCCAATGTGCAAAAGAAGACAAACTGCAACATTTAAAAATAATACTGAGAATATGAATTCATAACAGCATAAATGTTTAAAGATATTTTTCATTTTTTGAAAGAGCTCAATAATCTTTAGATGAAAACTATGAAATTCCGTGCAAAGAACAATGGGAACTTCATATTTTTTTTATTAAAAGTTTTTGCTAGTCCCAATGTTATTTCACTGTGGCTCAGTGCAGTGTTTGAAAACTGCTTTTCCCCCTTCGGCCAGTGTTGCATTTGATGAACAGTAGAGGTCCTCGTGGCTTTAGCTCATGCATTCTGATCTCTCACTTCACAGCACTCTTCTCAACAATGTCATTGGTAAACAGTTACTCTCTCCACATTTGATGTAATGTGTATTCTATCCAACAGGTGTGTTATAGCATCCCACCATGGTTTCTTCAACAGTATTTCCCAAATCAAGATTGCAATGTTGATGCCTTCAAATTTTTCATAGTTTCTAACTTGTTGAAGTAATGAAATCATTTCATTTTCACTCCTGGCCTTTTCTGGCATTTCCAAACCTGAATGTTTGAAATTGCAATGAGCAAAACAGTTCTGAGTTGTCTTATTGCTTATTTCTTGCCAGCCATCAATGACAAAGATCATTGATTTTTGAACACAAACACATGCAACTGATGCTATTTAAAACTGTTCACTTTAAGCACTGTGTAGCGTCTAATGGTCTCAAAGGTGCACATGATTGAAGCAAGTCAGAAACTGTTTGGCAACAATCTCCTGTCCCAATTAAGCGGCATAGTGTTCCAAATAAGTGAAGGGAATCCCAGCTATTTTCTCAATTAGTTTTTGTTCTTTAGGAGTTATCTCAAATAAGCCCCAGTTAACCACAATTCGCTGTTTTAGGGGTAGCAACTTGGCAAGATTCATCATGATACAGCACATCTCTACCAAAATATTAACGCTGCAAAACCAATCCAGAAATTCTAATAAATTCCATTCCTCTCAGCCTTTTGTTGTGGTTTCCACTTTAGGATCTAAGCTAGAGGCTTTAGAATTCCTACCCAAACCTTTCCGTTCTCTCTTTTTTAAGACACTATGTAAAATCTCCCTCTTTGCCCAAGTAATTGTCATCTGTTTTAATAGATCTTTGACGTGGCATCAGTTTTTGACCTCTTACTCTCCTGTAAAATGCCTTGAACATTTTATTGTACTGAAGTCATTGTGTGCATGCACATTGCTGCTGGAATGTGGTTGTGTAAAAACTGCTTATTCCTTTCCAGTTCTGATTATTTTCGTAATTTCCAAATAAAGCAATATATTTGTCCTGTAATATTTGTTACATTTCTTTTCTGCTGACAATATGGTGAATGAACAGGCATTAGTATGAATTGCTGAGTTCCTCCAGCAATTTTTGTGTGTTGCTCAAGATTTCCAGCCACTGCAGAAGGCTTATTAATGTATATTGAATTTATGATATCCCATTGAGGAGAAATGCTATTTATTCAAGTCAAAAATAACATGAGAATATCAATTGTTACTAACATACTTTATCACTCATTACAGTCAATAAGTTTTAGCATATCCATCTCCCGGGTTTAGCATAATCTGTTTTCTCATTCAGCTCTCAGCCTGTCAACATTTGCTTCACACTATTGGTCACCGGGGCATTTCTTATTATTTCCTCTGTGCCACTAATACTTTCTACTTAATTGACTCCCCAAACTGGCATTGCTAAATTACAGTTAAATTTATATTGTGAATATACATTTGGGTGACTTCTGCTCATTTTACTTAAGGTTTTCAATAACTGTTGAAGGAGGAGACACTTATTCCATTAGACTGGCTCTAGTTAAATCAAAGTCCCTGAGGTGAAAAAAATAATATTCTTCTCTCAATTACTCACCCCCTTAGAGATTTACAAGACTTTAGATACAACACTGAGTAGTCTCATCTGCAGAAATTCTCTGATGACTCAGCAATAGTTAGGTGTATTAGGAGAGGACAGGAGGATGAATACAGGGCCCTGGTGAAGGACTTTGTCAAATATTGCAAGTTGAATCATCTGCAGCTCAACACCAGTAAGACAAAGGAGATGGTGATGGACTTTAAGAAGACTAAATCTGTACTGCTCCCTATTACTATTGATGGTGAGGACGTGGATGTGGTGAGGACCTACAAGTACCTTGGGGTGCACCTAGATGAGAGATTTGAGTGGAGCACCAACACAGAGGCTGTGTACAAGAAGGAACAGAGTCACCTCTACTTCCTGAGGAGTCTGGGGTCCTTTGGAGTATGCAGGCTTCTCCTTCACATGTTCTACCAATCTTCTATGCGCTGGTGTGCTGGGGCAATGGCATCAACATGGGTAATGCCAACAACCTCAATAAACTGATTAGAAAGGCTGGCTCTGTTATAGGAGTCAAACTGGACACATTGGAGGCTGTGGTAGATCAAAGGACCGTACAGAAAATCCTGGCAATTCTGGACAATGTTTCTCACCGTCTGCATGCCCCCTTGGCTGAACAGAGGAGCACTTTTAGTAATAGACTGAGGCAACTGCACTGCTCCAAGAGCGCTATATGAGGTCATTCTTACCCTCGGCTCTTAGGCTCTATAATCAGTCAACCTAGCTGGGGAAGTGATGACACCCTCCTGTTAGACTGTTTGAGGTAAGTTATTTTTTTTATTCTTTCTTACTTATCTTCTAATATTTGTATATCTGTACACTTGTAATGCTACTGTGACACTGTAATTTCCTTTGGGATCAATAAAGTATCTGTCATTGTCTGTATTGTCTGTATTTTCTGCTTATCATCTGTAAAAACAGTACGTTGCTTTTTTTTCAGTGGCTGATGAACTTTGTTCCACTATCACCCTGCCGCATTCCCTTAGTTCACAGGAATAAAGGAGAGAAGAAAAGGAAGACCCTACTTAGGCCAGATTTTGCCTTTTAATAACAAAAAGGTTGATCTCTGCCCAATTACAGTATATTTGAATCACATTTGAAAGAACAAACTTTAATGCAAATCATGTCAGTTACTAACTTAATTCATTTTAAAAGTAACATATTTCTTAGTTTTAATTAGTCCAGTGATAAAGCAATGCAAAGTGCCAAAAATTAGAAGGCAGAAGATCTGACACAGGTGATTGCAGAGCAGACATGATGGGCCAAGTTAACCAATTCTGCTCCTATGTCTTATGATCTTATGTCTTATAATGCATGCAATTTATAGAAACATAGAAACATAGAAAATAGGTGCAGGAGTAGGCCATTCGGCCCTTCGAGCCTGCACCGCCATTTATTATGATCATGGCTGATCATCCAACTCAGAACCCCGCCCCAGCCTTCCCTCCATACCCCCTGACCCCTGTAGCCACAAGGGCCATATCTAACTCCCTCTTAAACATAGCCAATGAACTGGCCTCAACAGTTTGCTGTGGCAGAGAATTCCACAGATTCACCACTCTCTGTGTGAAGAAGTTTTTCCTAATCTCGGTCCTAAAAGGCTTCCCCTCTATCCTCAAACTGTGACCCCTCGTTCTGAAATTTATGTTCTCTGTCTTCTGACCAACTTAAACAGTTGTTTAAAAATATATTGATTGTACCAGTTCATCTTCATTAAGTAGTTTTAAATATCTTTCTTGTAATTGCATGTTAACTTTGTTCTAATATATTTGCCATACTAATCTTGATGGCAGCAGTGAAAAGAGAGCATGGCCTGGAGGACCCCCACCATTCATGCCATGCTCTTTTCTCGATGTTGCCATCAGGAATGTACAGGAGCCTCTGGAACCACACCGCCAGGTTCAGAAACAGTTATTACACTCCTCCAAGCATCAGGATCTCTTGAACCAGAGGGAATAACTTAACTTGCCCCATCACTGATCTGTTCCCACAACCTATGGACTCACTTTCAAGGACTCTTCATCTCACATTCTTGATATTTATTGCTTATTTATTTTTATATTAATATTTTTTCTTTTTGTATTTGCACAGTTTGTTGGCTTTTGCACATTGGTTGTTTGTCTGCTAGGGGAAGTCTTTCATTGTTTTTATTGTTTTTCTTGTATTTACTGTGAATGCCTGCAAGAAATTAAATCTCAGTGTTGTATATGGTGACATGTACATATGTACTTTGATAATAAATTTACTTTGAACTTTGATACTAATAGGAAACAATAGAAAAACTTGTCACAGAGTACATTCTCCAGTATAGCTTTGCTTGTAAATTGCGGTTTGTTATTCTGTGTTTCTTCAGTATGTATCTCCATCCATACAAAGAAAAAAAAGGTAGACTCATCTCTAGTAATTAAATATCCACCTTGCACTACATTGCAAATTATATCTATTATTATACAATGTCTCACATGCACCTCATTAGGTATTTTGTTTGCCCTTGGATAATTTGTCCCTCAGTTTTGAAAATCTAGCTCCAAGTTAAACACTCAACATTGCATTAGTCTTTTTGATTATTTTCTGTACGTAACCATGATGATTTTTTAAAAAAACAAGATCTTTTGGAATTTTACTGCTTCTGTCTCTTCATTCCTTGGAAATTACTATGTTCTTTCCACATTAAGCCCAATATAGATGATTTCACAATTGCCTATGTTGAAATTAATTTAACCTCAAATATATATAAATAGGAATTAGCAGGATAAGCAATTATAATAGATTATAATTTGTAGTTTAATACTTCCATCTATATTTCCTACAGCGACACATTTGTGCCATTGGCAAACTTGGGCATGTAACATTAGATCCTTTCTAGTATGGTGAAAAGAAGTACACCAGTATTGGACCACTGTGGGACACCACTATTCACATTCTGCAAATTGAGATTCTGCCCATTGTCCTCATTCTCTACATCTTGATGCTCAGGCAATTTCCTAGCCTAGACTTTACTTTGCCTTCAACTAAATGAGCTGCCGTTCCAGCCAACAATTTCTTCTGAAGGATTTTTTCACATATTGCACTTCTGGAACTCTATTCAAAATAATACCTCTAAGTTTAGAAGCTGAATCAATCTTTTGCAAGTCCAGTTTTATCTTACTGATCAACTGATTTTTGTAAGCCAATCTATCTTTAATTATTATTTCAAGATTCTAGCAATTTCCCAGGTTCAAAGTAAATTTATTATCAAAGTACATACATCACCATATATAACCCTGAGATTTGTTTTCTTACTGACATACATAGTAAATCCAAGAAACACAATAGAATCAGTGAAAGACTGTACCCAAGAGAACAATCAATGTGCAAAAGACAAACTGTGCAAATACAAAAGAAAAATTAATTAATTAATTAATTAACAATCAATATCAAGAACTCTCTTGAAAGAGAGTTTATAGGTTGTGGGAACAGCTCAATGAAGCTGTGATTGAATTTGGGTCAAGTTTTCCCAATGTTAGACCAACTAGTTTGTAATTCCCTCGTTTTTCTCTCTCATTATTCTGAAACAGTATACTGACATGTGTATTTTTCAATCTAAAGGAAAGGTCCTGAAGTGAGAGAAAAATTATAGACTTGAAAAGCTCTTGCTGAAAAGAGATCATGATATTGTGGGAAGTATGTTAATGCATTGTAAAGACAGGTTATTACATAATGTTAAATGAGTCTTTTCAATGCTCAGTCATTTCTTGGTTCATAAGTATTTACCATCAGTATAAATGATTTGGAGGAAGGGGCAAGTTCATTGAAGATGCAAAAACAGGTAGAAAGGCATTGCAATGAAAATATTAGGTCTCTCAAAATCAATATAGACAAATTGTGTGATCAGATTAAACTCTGGAAAATACACTTAATGAAGGAATCTTTGAGGTAATGCACTTCGGAAGGAGGAATCAAAAAGCAAAGTATTATCCTTAATGGAGTGAGACTGCTAATGAATGGAGTGCCAAGGGATCTAGATATTTTTGAGCACATAACAGAAAAAGGTAGAAAGCTAGACATTCTTTGGAGTTTGGAAGAATGAGGGGTGATTTTATTGAAACATATATGGTCCTAAGGGAGTTTGACAGAATGGATATTGAGATCTTGAACAGAATAGATATTGAGCAATTCATTAGCAAGGGCAAATAAAAATAAGGCAGGGCCAAGCAGTGTGACCATTGTATGAGTGGACAATGTTAAAGTTGGGAAGCTTTGGTTCATCAGGCTTGGGAAAGGTTCATATCTGTTAAGTTTCTTATTTGTTCTTCATTCTTCATCTATTAGTACATAGTTGGAGCAGTGAGAATGGCTCCAGAAGCTGTGCAGTGTTCTTTGTGTGAGATGTGGGAAGTCTGGAAGACCTCCAGCCTCCCGGATAACCACATCTGTACCAGGTGCACCCAAGATGCAACCCCTCAGAGAATATGTTAAGCTGTAGCTCAATGACTTTCGGCTTTTATGGGAAACTGAGAAAGTTGATAGGAGCTACAGGGAGATAGTCACACCTAAGTTGCAGGAGGCAGGTACCTGGGTGACTATCAGGTGAGGGGAAGGAAATGGGCAGCCAGTGCAGGCCAACCCCCTCAATGGTAAGTATGCCATTTTGCGTATTGTTGCGGAGTGGGAGGCAGGGGGAGGGGGAACCTACCAGGGTGAAGCCACAGTGACTGGGTCTCTGGCACTGTGGCTCAGAAGGCAAGGGAGAGAGAAGAGGACTGCAGAAGTGATAGGAGCTTCCCTAGTTAGGGCAGTAGACAGCAGATTCTATGGATGTGATAAAGACACCTGGATGGTATGCTGCCTCACAGGTGCCAGGGTCAGGGATGTCTTGAATCGTGTTCAAGGCATTCCAAAGGGGGAAGGTGAGCAGCCAGATTGGCACTAATGACATAGGTAGGAAAAGGGAGGAGGTCCTGAAGAGAGAATTTAGAGAGCTAGGTAAAAAGCCGAAAAGGAGGACCTTCAGGGTAGCAACCTCTGGATTGCTGCCTGTGCCATGCGCAGGTGAGGGAAGGAATTGTATGATTTGGCAGGTGAATGCGTGGCTGAGGAACTGGTTCAGGGGGGCAGAGTTTCATATTTATGGATCATCGGGATTTCTTCTGGGGAAGGTATGACCTATACCTGAGGGGGACCATTATCCTTATGAGCAACAGCTATTGGGGAGTTTTAAACTAATTTGGCAGAGGAATAGAAAACTGAGTGATAGAGCTTATGTTGGGGCTGTTGGTATACAAGCAGATGCAGTGTGTAATGATTCCATCAGGAAGAGTAGGTAAATTGCTATCAGTGGAATAAGTTGCAGTGTATCAGGGGGACAAAATCAAAAAGAGTTGACGAATACAGGATTGAAGGTGTTATATTTGAATGCACATGGTATACAGAATAAGGTAGATGATCTTCTGGCACAGTTAGAGATTAACAGCTATAATGCAAAATAATTTGCAGATGCTGGGATCAAAGCAACACTCACAGCACACTGGAGGAACTCAGCAGGTCGGGCAGCATCAGTGGAAACGATGAGTCCACGTTTTAGGCCAGAACCCTTCGTCAGGACTGAACAAAGAAGGAGGGGGAAGGATTTGAAGAATGCTTGTATGAGCGGGTCTGAGTCAGGATGTGGTCGAAGAGTCTGAGAGAGGTGGAGTTCACAGAGGTGGAACAGTAAGAGAGGGTCTCACTGAACTCCTGTCCAAGAGAGGATTTAAACTTCTTCAGGGTAGGCATATCTCGAAGAGACTTCACAGTGGAGTAATGAATCATAAACACAAAATAATCTGCAGATGCTGGGATCAAAGCAATACTCACAGTATGCTGGAGGAACTCAGCAGATTGGGCAGCATCAGTGGAAACGGTGAGTCAACGTTTCATACAAGCATTCTTCAAATCCTTCCCCTCCTTCTTTGTTCAGTCCTGACAAAGTGTTCTGGCCCGAAACGTCGACTCATTATCTCCACTGATGCTGCCCGACCTGCTGAGTTCCTCCAGTGTGCAGTGAGTGTTGCTTTGATCCCAGCATCTGCAGATTATTTTGTGCTTACGATTCATTACTCCACTGAGAAGTCTCTTCGAGGTATGCCTACACTGAAGAAGTTTAAATCCTCTCTTCGACGTGAGTTCAGTGAGACCCTCTCTCACTGCTCCCCCTCTGTGATCTCCACCTCTCTCCGACTCTTCGACCACATCCTGACTCAGACCCACTCATACAAGCATTCTTCAAATCCTTCACCCTCCTTCTTTGTTCAGTCCTGACAAAGGGTTCCGGCCTAAAACGTCGACTCATCCTTTCCACTGATACTGCCCGACCTGCTGAGTTCCTCCAGCGTGCTGTGAGAGCAGCTATAATGTTGTGGGCATCACAGAGTCATGGCTGAAAGAAGATTATAGTTGGGAGCTTAAAATCAAAAGGACAGGTAAGGGGCCTTGCAATTTGAGAGGGAGAAGATAAAGTCAGATGCATCAATATTACAGTGGATTAAAGGGAGTTACAGAGGCATGAGAGAGGAGCAGGCCAAAGTTGATTGGAAGTGGACATTAGCTGGAATTTCTGGGAGAAATTCGGAAGGCACAGGATAGATACATCCCAAAGAAGAAGAAATATTCTAAAGGGTGGATGACACTATTGTGGTTGACAATGGAAGATAAAGTTAACATAAAAGCAAAAGAGTGGACATATAATAGAACAAGAATTAGTGGAAAGTTAGAGGATTGGTAAGCCTTTAAAAACCAACAGAAAGCAACTAAAAAAGTCATAAGGAGAGAAAAGATGAAATATGAAGATAATCTAGCTAATAACATTCAAGAGGATACCAAAAGTTTTTTCTGATAAATAAAGAGTAAAAGGGAGGCAAGAGTAGACATTGCATCACTGAAAAATTATGCTGAAAGGGTAGTAATGGGGGAGAAGGAAATAGCGGACGAACTGAATAGGTACTTTGCATCAGTCTTCACTGTGGAAGACACTAGCAGTATGCCAGAAGTTTGAGAGCGTCAGGGGGCAGAAGTGAATGCAGTTGCTATTACTAGGAAGAAAGTGCTTGGAAATTGAAAGGTCTGAAGGTAGAAAAGTCACCTGGATAAGATGGACTCCACCTCAGGATTCAAAAGAGGTAGCTGAAGAGATTGTGGAGGCATTAGTAATAATCTTTCAAGAATCACTAGATTCTCGTGTGGTTCTGGAGGACTGGAAAATTGCAAATGTCACTCCACTCTTCAAGATGTGAGGGAGGCAGCAGAATGAAAGTTGTAGGCCAGTTAGCCTGACCTCAATGGTTGGAAAGATGTTGGAGTCGACTGTTAAGGATGCGATTTTAGGGTACTTGGATGCACGTGATAAAATAGGCCAAAGCACAGCATGGTTTCCTTAAAGGAAAATCTTGCCTGACAAATCTATTGGAATTCTTTGAGGAAATAACAAGCAGAATAGATAAGGGAGAATTGATGTTTTTGTGTAGTTAGAAGGCCTTTGACAAGGTGCCATATATGAGGCTGCTTAGCAAGATAAGAGCCAATGATATTTCAGGAAAGATACCAGCAATGTATAGAACATTGGCTGATTGGCAGGAGGCAAAGAGTGGGAATAAAGGGAGCTTTTTCAGGTTGACTACCGGTAGCTAGTGGTGTTCTGCGGGGTCGGTGTTCGAATAGCTTTTTATGTTGTATGCCTATGATTTGGATGGCGTAATTAATGGCTTTATGGCCAAGTTTTCAGACGATATGAAGATAGGTGGAGGGGCAGGTAGTGTTGAGGAAACAGAGGCTGCAGACAGATTTAGACAGATTAGGAGAATGGGCAAAGAAGTAGAAGATGGAATACAATATTGGAAAATGTATGGTCATGCATTTTAATATAAGGAATAAAAATGTAGACTATCTTCTAAATGGGTAGAAAGTTCAAAAATCCCAGGTGCAAAGTGACTTGGGAGTCCTCGTGCAGGATTACTTAAAAGTTAATTTGCAGGTTGAGTCAGTGTTGAGGAAGGTAGATGCCATGTTAGCATTCATTTCAAGAGGACTAGAATATAAAAACAAGAATGTTATGCCTTTGTTTTAAAAGGCATTGGTGAGGCCTCATTTGAACCATTGTGAGCAGCTTTCTACCCCTTATTTAATAAAAGATGTGCTGACATCGGAGAGGGTTCAAAGGAGGTTCACAAAAATGATTCCACGAATGGAAGGCTTATCATATGAGAAGCGTTTGATAGCTCTGGGTCTGTACTTGCTGGAATTTAGAAGACTGGGGGCGGGGATGGGAGGAATCTCATTGAAACCTTTTGGATGTTAAGAGGCCTAGATAGATTGTACGTGGGGAGGATGTTTCCTATAGTGGGGGAGTCTAGGACTAGAGGACACAATCTCAGAATAGAGGGACAGCTACTTATAATGGAGGTGAGGAGGAATTTCTTTAGCCAGAGGGTGCTGAATCTGTGGAACATTGCCACAGGCACCTGTGGAGGTCAGGATGTTGGGTGTTTTTAAGGCGGAGGTTGATAGATTCTTGATAAGTCAGGGCATGAAAGCTTACAGGGAGAAGGCAGGAGAATACGGTTCAGAGAAAAATGGATCAGCTATACTCAAATGGTGGAGCAGACTCGATGGGCCGTATAGTCTAACTCTGCTCCTATATCTTATGGTCTTCCGTTCTTAATAAGAGGGTTGTCATTGAAAACTAGAATGTGTAGGAATTTCTTTTCACAGAGAATGGTGTGTCTCTAGAATTCTCTGTCCTGGAGAGCTGCAGTGGTTAGCTTCTAGGGGTGTTTATAAAGGAGGTGGATTTTTGAAACGTCATGGAGTTGAAAAGAGGAAAAAGGCTGAGGTATATGTGCTATGTTCATAATCAATAAGCAGAAAGGGCTTGCTGACTCCTGATTTTCTGTATTTGTGTTAATTTTGCCTTGTCTCTGTCTATGATCCAGTATCACAGTTGTCAGGATATCCAGGATAATGACCTCTTTCTCCACTGTAAACTTGAAATATTTCACATGTGCATCATTTTATTTTCATTAAAGTTAGGAATCCACAATGCTCCTGACAGCCCTCCATTTTTCTTTAATAATGATAAAATCATAAGCAATTTTGTTTGATTTAGTATCTTCTTCAGTTTAATTTCATACTCTCCTTTTGTAACTTCTGCACGGAATTTCACCCTGATAAAATTCATACATTGTTTAAGGAGCACTCCGTTGATAAGAAGAAACTGTCCACACATTTTGGATTCACATTCATTTGACAGGTGCTTACTTAGCTCCTTGCTAGTTAATTTGAGATGACTGTGTTTCACTTCAGATTCAACTTATCATTTTTATTACTCGTTCAATGGATGTGGACATCACTGGCAAGGCCAACATATATCATCCAACTGCTCTCTGAACCTAATGGTTTCTTAACCAGAAGACAATCAAGTCAACCCAGAGTCAGTTGTCAGCCAAAGTGGGTGAGAACAGCCAATTTCTATTCCTAAAGGAGGCTGCTGAGCTAGATAGATGTTTCATGATAAATGTTGCCAATAGTATCTTTTTAATTCTAGATTTAATTGACTAAATTCAAATTTTCCAGCAACCAAGTTGAAATTTCAGCACAGCTGTTGATCAATAGTTCATCTTTTGGATGGTCACCTAGGGAATAAGATGAATATCTGGTGGGTAGATGTTGCTGGGCCACAGAGAAAGGGCTACTGGATGGAACCAGAGAATAGCTCCAGTATAGATCAGATTTTAATATGATGGGCAGAATGGCCTCCTACATTGTAACCATTTCATCATTCGAATAACTGTGCCACTGTACCATGCACTCTTATGCCAGTCTACGAAGAGATTCAAAGCAGACAACATTACTTCTACTCTCAAGTATAAATTTCATTGCACTACTTTTTAAGTCAAAATTCATGACCTAGTAGATATCTGAGTTGATTAATTCTAAACAATGGATGACTCGTTGACAGTAATTTGTGTTCTTCTAGAACCCACTGCCTCAGAAACTATACTTAACAGTCCTCAATGGTTTTATAGCTGACTCAATTAAATCGATTTTCCTTGATTTGCATATTAATATTTCTATTATCTTATGGGTCCATTATTCTTTGACTTTCAATATTATTTGTGGCATGGGAATTCCTTTTTCCTTGTTAGCTAATTAAAATATGAAATTTGACCACATTGATTCTTGA
The DNA here is from genome assembly GCF_963921235.1 of Mobula hypostoma. Taxonomy (NCBI): domain Eukaryota; kingdom Metazoa; phylum Chordata; class Chondrichthyes; order Myliobatiformes; family Myliobatidae; genus Mobula; species Mobula hypostoma. The sequence goes on along the minus strand of NC_086119.1, from coordinate 6,463,912 downwards.
GCAGATCGCTTATACACTAAAATTTGAACTCTTGATCTGTCAATCAACCTTGTCGTGGCACTTGCATTTTAATTGTCTGCCTGCTCTGTATTTTCTCTGTAAGTACAATGCTACATTATGCATTCTTCTTTTTTTTTTATTATCTCAATATATTTATGTATAGTATGATCTGGATGGCATACAAGCAAACATTTTTCACGATATCTCAGCATACAGAGTGGCACAGAAGCATAGAGGTTAGTGTAATGCTACTACAGTGCCAGCGACCCCGCTTCAATTCTGCCACTATCTTTGAGAAGTTTACATTCTCCTCACGATCACATGGGTTTCCTCTGGGTGCTCCAGTTTTCTCCCACATTCCAAATTCGTAAAGTTAGGGTTAATGAGTTGTGGGCATGCTATTTGACACTGGAAGCATGGCGACACTTGCGAGCTGCACCCAGCACATCCTTGGCTGTGTTGGTTGTTGAAGCAAAATGATAAAATTTCACTGTATTTTTCGACGTACAATGTGACAAAAATAAACCAAACCTAGTATTCCTGTGTTTTGAGCATTTTGAGACATCCTGAGGTTGTAAATAGTGCTATATAAATGCACATCTACCTTTCAGCCTCAAGGGAAAACAAACACAAATGATTCTGCTGGAAATCTGAAGCAGCGCACACAGGAACTCAGCAGGTCAGGCAGCTTCTATGGAAATTAATAATCAGTCAATGTTTCTGGTTGTTCATTAAGGCCTGAAACGTCAACTGTTTATTCACTTCCTTTGATGCTGCCTGACCTGCTGAGTTCCTCCAGCATTTTGTGTGTGAGCCTCAAAGGAAACTGGCTGATGGAATTATATTCAAATATGGCACTGCATCTGTGGGAATTGAGGAAATCAAAGGGTTTCACTTTAAGCAAAATGTTAAAATGCTGCATTTTACTGTCTTATAACACTTGTGTAGAAAGCAGTGTAAGCAGATACAAAATGTACTGCAAGTTCTGCAATAAAACTTGATCATTGCTTCAGTTAAAAGTAGCCTTTGGATGTGAACTGTTCCTTCCCTTCCTCATTCAGGTTGTTCTTTATTTCAATAGTAAATGCCGTGCTTTAATTTTTAAGAAGCTTCTTTAAACGCATTGTTAACCTCAATCAGTTGAGAATTGCTTTGCTTCCAACAGAAAAATAAAATCAAATAAAGAGGAGAAAAATAGCTGATTTTCAATATGACCATTTCACAAATTTAGAGTACTCTAAATAGAGTATTTAGAGTTTGACAGATCTCATCTTGTTGTTCCATAGTAAATTTACAGTGGCAAGTACCAGACTCTGAAGGATTGTGGAAAGTTATCACTCCCTCAGCCTCGAATTGTCCACACTGCTGCATGGCCTGGACAACAGGTCCTTACCGTGGGCTGCATCAAATCTGCTCACCTCCCCTTCTACAAGAGCCAGAGTGTTTTTAATGCAACCAGTTCACCACAGATCACCATGTTTGTCAGGGGAGTAGGAAAGGTTTAGAGATATAAGGGCCAAATGCAGGGAAATGGGAATACTTTGGATCAATAGTATGGTCAACATGGACAAGATAGGCCAAAGGGTATGTTTCTATGCTGCCTGTTTCCGTACTGTATGTCCCCATGCTATAAGTAAGCATGTGAAACCTTGTAAGCATATGTGCTAATATTTCATCAAAAGGGTGAATTGCTGCTAGCCATCAGCAACACAACTGATCTCTGCCCTTCCTTAAAATAGCCAGAACATTTAACAGGCCCTGTTTTTTTTCTCAACAAAATTAAACAGTTCAACAAAAGTAAGCAAGGACATGCTCAAGTAAATATCAACAAATTAATGAACAGATTTTGAGGAAGGATATTATATTTCCTTGACAAGGAATATTCAAATGAAGATCAAGACATTTTAAAATAGTGAGGAACAGTGAATCATTGTTCATTCTGGGCAAGTTTATTTTCTACTTGCTGATTAAACATCTGTAGTATCTGTGAGGTTGAATTCTACTTGTAATGAAAAAAAAACTTCAATGCAAAATAAATAATGTAAAATAAGGATATATTTTACACACTAAATTTCCATTTACTGCAGAATAAATGAAACAGTACAATATTATTTAGTCCTGACGAAGGGTCTCGGCCTGAAACGTCGACTGCGCCTCTTCCTATAGATGCTGCCTGGCCTGCTGCGTTCACCAGCAACTTTGATGTATGTTGCCAATATTATTTAGATTTACTTTTGCCTGAAAAATCCAATGCAACTTCCTAAACCTTAAAAAATTTAACAATCGTATCACAAACTTTAACATCTTAGGAATAGGCAAAATATCACTTTATAAATAAAATTCTTTTTCTTGAGGTCATCTTTAGTATTTCCATAGCTTACTTTTGTAGATGGCATTATGTATGGGTTTGCAATTTGCAAAGGTAATAAGTGGGTAAAACGGTTGAAAAAAGCGCATACTACATGGATCTTTAGTGAACTTTATTAGAATACTTATGTTGTGAATGCATTGTTTCTATTAATTATAGAAGTGTGTCCTCCTGTGGGACGCCAAGGAGTTATGTTTATAACCTTATGGTCTGGCTTGAATTCTCACAGCTAAAGTATTGAATTAACATGAAAGGAATACATCATGAATAAATTCTGATCAAAGAAACTAGTGCACAGATTATTTAAATACAGACACTTACATAGAAAGTCAAGTGACAAGACATCAGCTTTACTCGCATGTGGATCAAATCAAAATTATCCAGTAATTGACTCTTTACAAGGTCCAACAGCATTGTAATGGACTGGCTATTAAGTCTCTGAGCATTTATAGATAGGTCCAAAGTTTTTGGATGAAGGCAGAATACCGTTAAGAGCTGTTTTACAAGTCTGTAGAATTAAATGTATTAGCCTAAAAATGCACTGGTGCTGACTCTCCCGGCCTGGGATTAAAATGATTGTAACAGCCTTGTGTGAACTGGGTAGCACTGAACTAGTGGGAAACAGGGAATGATCTTTCAGAAATGAACTCCAGATGAGACTGTCTGCCTGTACCAGAGACAGGCTTTGTTCCTGTGATGTCCTGAGGATTTGCTGGTCCTGTTTTAATAGAAATTGGCTGTATTTCTTTTTACTGGAAACTTCAGAAATGTGAGTGTTTGGAGTTGTCTGGGAATCTAATAAACTTTGAACTTGTATGAATGAAATAAACGGAATCAGAAGCAGCTCACTTGGTCCTCACTTCGGATAACAGCACATATCTCAGGTCACTGAGCTATAACCCATCGTCCCTCCACTCACCCTCTCTGCACCACCCCCACCTCACCATCATCCACCCATAAAATTCTGAAGAATCCTAGTAAGAATAAGTCAGTCCAGTTTGTTATTTTGATTGTTTATCTCTTCTTTCTAGGCAGTACTTCTGGGTCAAGGATAACCTGATTCCACTCCATTTCTGAGCATTTTGAAGTGATTGTTCAAAGTTCAAAAAGTTCAAAGTAAATGTTATTATCAGAGTAGATATATGTCAACATATAAAACCCATAGATTCATTTTCCTGCAGGCAAACTCAGCAAATCTGTAGAATTATATAGAAATATAGAAGAAAAGGGGGAGGAGCACCAGAGTGAGGCGATTGGCAGGCCAGGAGATAAGGTGAGAGAGGGAAAAGGGAATGCAGAATGGTGGAGGGCCCGAAGTCAAAATCGATGTTTTCGAGCTTCTGGTAATGGCACACCCCACCCCCCTTTCACCATTCCCCATCCCCTTTTCCCTCTCTCACCTTATCTCCTTGCCTGCCCATTGCCTCCCCCTTTTCTTTCTTCCATGGCCTTCTGTCCTCTCCTATTAGATCCCCCTTTCTCCAGCCCTGTATCTCTTTCACCAATCAACTTCCCGACTCTTCACCACCCCTCTCCATCCCCTCCTGGTTTCACCTATCACCTTGTGTTTCTCTCTCCCTTTCCCCCATCTTCTATATCTGACTGCTCAACTTTTTTTCTCCAGACCTGCTGAAGGGTCTTGACCCAAAACATCGACTGTACTCTTTTCCATAGATGCTGCCTGGCCTGATGAGTTCCTCCAGCATTTTGTGTGTGGTGTGAATCCTGAGGCACTTGTACCTTCTACCTGATCACAGCAGTGAGAAAAGAGCATAGCTTGGGTGATGAGGATCTCTGATGATGGATGCTACTTTCTGACAATAGCATTTCATGTAGATGTTCTCAATGGTTGGGAGTGCTTTGCCCATATTGGGCCAAATCCACTACCTTTTGTAGAATTTTCCTTTCAAAGGCATTGGTGTTTCCATACCAGGCCAAGATGCAGCTAGTCAATACACTCACCACTACACATCTATAGAAGTTCATCAAAGTTTTTGATGTCATGCCAAATCTGTGCAGACTCCTAAGGAAGTAGAAGTGCTGTTGTGGTTTCTTTGCAATTACATTTATATGCTGGGCCCAAGACAGGGTCTCTGAAATAGTAACACCCAGGAATTTAAAGTTGCTGACCCTCTCCACCTCTGATCCTCTGATGAGAACTAGCTCATGTACCTCTGGTTTCCCTCTCTTGAAGTCCACAATCAATTCATTCATCTTGCTGACATTGAGTGAGAGGTGGTTGTTATCACACCACTCAGACAAATTTTCAATCTCACTCCTGTATGCTGATTCATCACCACCTTTGGTACAGTGCATAACAGTGGTGTCATCAGCAAAGTTGAATATAGTATTGGAGCTGTGTTTAGCCGCACAATCATAGGTGTAAAGTGAGTAGACCAGGGATCTAAGCACATAGCCCTGTGGTGCACCTGTGCAGATGGAGATTGTGGAGGCGATATTTTTGCTAATCCAAACTGACTGGGGTCTACAAATGAGAAACTCTAGGATCCAATTGCACAAGGATGTATTAAGGTCAAAGTCTTGGAGCTGATTGATTAGTGTTAAGGGGATGATGGTATTAAATGCCGAGTTACATTTAGAATATCCTGATGCATCTTTGTTTAGATGTTCCAGTGTTGTGTGAATAACCAATGAGATGGCATCTGCTGTGGACCTGTTGGTCAATGTGAAACCCGCAGTCTCTACCACAGATGGAGCAGGAGGTGTTTCATGGGGAGAATGGGTGGATAGTTGGTGAAGTGCTGCGCTCTTTCTTCTGTATCTACAGGGCTATGTGTCCTTCTGATCAAAGTTATCAATGCCTTTTCATTTTGAGCAATCACGAGTCATTAATTCCCACAAGTTTGATGAGATGTCACATATTTTCAGTAAGTTTTAGAGAACATCACTGAAATGTTTCCTTTGTCCACCAACTACTGTGACAGAGTTTGGAATAGAGTGTCTGTTTTGGGACTCTGGTGTCAGCTACTCATGAATAGATACAGGGCTTTTGGCAGTATATATGGAACTATCTTGCAAATCTCTAGAATTAAATATATTAGCTTGAAAATGCACTGATGCTGACTATTAGGTTGAGATAAAAATTATTGTGGCAGCATTTGTATGGACTGGGTAGCATTGAGCTAGAGAAAACTAGGGAAGAAAACCTGTTTTCCTGTACCAGAGACTGACTCTGCTCCTGGGACGACCTGAGGACTGCTGGAACTTAATGAGTGTAATTAAGCCCTCAATGCTAAAGATGTAGGCTTGGGTTTGACATTGGTTCGTTTAACCTGCCTGTGGATTAGGAAGATTTCACAGACACTGTGTTGGAAGAATCTCTCTGGTGCTTTAGGCTGCTTTCCATAATCCAGATCTCAGAACCATGCAGGAGTGTGGGGATCACTGATGCATAGAGGACCATGACCTGTGTGCCAGGTTTGAGGTCATGATCCAACAATCTTTCTTTTTAAATCTTTTTATTAATTTTCCAAAATTATAAACAGAATAACAGTATTGATACAGAGATATTGGAATAATCTTATTGTTGATAAACATGTACAAAAAAAAGACTTCAAATAATACAGGTGTAATAGACTTCCAAACTCTTAATATAGTTAATCATAGAGAAAAAAGAAATAAAAAGAAAAAAAATGCAAAGAAAAACCCCCCAAAAAATCAAAAAATAACTAAATCCTAAACCCAAAAAGAAAGCAAACGGAACAAAACAAGGCTAGACCAATATCTTAAATCGAATACATTCAATAATGTTGTCAACTCCGCTCCTCTATTCATATATTTTAAGTTAATAAGAAGGATTCGGAAAAGGTCAAATTACATCATATGAAAATGTTGAATAAATGGTTTCCAAGTCTCTTCAAATTTAACTGAAGGATCAAAAATGTCACTTCTAATTTTTTCTAAATTTAAACATGATATAGTTTGGGAAACCATTGAAATGTGGTAGGAGGGTTGGTCTCCTTCAGTTCAATAAAATGGATCTTCTGGCCATTAAAGTAACAAATGCAATCATCTGACAGGCTGAAGAGGATAAAAATCTATGTTCTGTCATTGGCAAACCAAAAATTGCCATAATAGGATGGGGCTGTAAGTCAAAACGCAAAACTGTTGAAAGAATGTCAAAAATATCTTTCCAGAATTTTTCCAAGAGAGGGCAGGACCAAAACATATGAGTCAAGGAAGCCACTTCAGAGTGACATCTGTCACAGATAGGGTTTATATGGGAATAAAAACAAGCTAGTTTATCTTTAGGCATATGGACCCTATGCACTGTGATCCAACAATCTGATGCAGCACAAAAAACCCTCAAAAGATAAAGAACACAATAATAATAAAAAGAAGCAAAATAAATAGAAATACATTAGATAGTTTATTTACATAGATTGATTGTATGTCCATAAAGTGATACTAGGCTGTTCATAAGGTAATAAAATAGTGGTGGAGTTATTGGGTGGAGGTGTTGATCAATTTTACTGCTTGGGGAAAGTAACTGGTGGTCCTGGCATAGATGCTACAGTACATAGTCTCCTCCCTGATGGGAGTGGGACAGTCAGTCCATGAGCAGGGTGGGTGAGCTCCTTCATAATGTTATTTCTGTCACCTTTTTGTATAAATGTCCTTAATGGTGGGTAGGCTGGTGCCAGTGATGTATTGGGAAGTTTTGACAACTTGTTGTAGAGCCTTCCTGTCCACCACAGTGCAGTTTCCATACCAAGCATTGAAGATGCGACTCTTTCAAGGTTTCTAAATCTTGCTGCCTCAAATTTCTTGGCAAAAAGAGAAAAGGGATAAGCTAGAGTGGTGGATACTGGTTAGACATCAACAAGTGACAGTTTTGTATCGAGTGGAGGAGAAGGAAAAGGTGTGAGTATGGTTATAACCTGATGGGTTGAAATGTGTCTTTAATTGTATAATAACGTTGTACGGTCTGACTGACAATTCAGAGAGAGATTATAATTGTTAATGTGAAAGAATGAACAATAGTAGTAAAAGCAAAGGTTTTAGGGCAGTGTTCCAAGCGTATTTTAAAAGTCTATTCATAAATGCTTTTTAGTTTTTCAAATGTATTTTGAAATTTTGACACAATGAACATGAACTTATTTAATTAAAATTATTGTTCTATTAAATATTTTTAATTTTATTAATCAACGTTTTTTACCAAAATATGGTCACATAATTCTCCCATTGTTTCAGTTTTGGGAAAATATTCACAAAGAATTATTGTTTGTAAAGTAATGACAGTGTGAATTTTTAAATGAAATTACATTTTTTCCTCTAAATTACATTTTTTATTGTTATTGCTGGAAAGGCAAACATTCGTTGCATTGAGAAGGGTGCTGAGATATCTTTTGAACTGCTACATTCCAGTAGGGTTGGTCGGTACCATCTGAAAGGAATAATGCTCATAGTGATTTTTGGCAAGGTATACATCTCTAGAGTTAGAAAATATGTGATAGCATTGCACCAGCGGTAGCTTTATTACTTCAAATAAGTAATCACTTTTTGTATATATTCCATATTAACATCAGTACAGCAGAAAATGTTACCCCACCCCCCAAAAGGTAAAAAACCTCATTTGGAGAGATTTCTGGAGTTTTATCAATGCCATGATGTTTTCAATATTGTTGTATCAAATCAAAATAATCTTAAGCTTTTGTCATAGCATATAGAATTACAGTACAATAATTCAAATGTGGAGTTCCACACAGCCATAACCTAGGCCCCATTTGGTTGTAAAATGAATATATTTAATCAAAGACTGCTTTCCATACTTTGTTTTCCATACTTTCATAACCTAGTAATAATCATAATAATTTTCCAAGTCTTCCACGTCTTCATCTGAACTTTCCACACTCTCTGAGGTGGATGCCTGGTTCTCATAGTCTGCCAGTCTACAGATGTCAGTACACCTGAAGCCATTTGCAACACACATACATCTTGGGAGTGAACATTTTTTTGGATAGTTACAGGCCAGTAGATCCAGGATGGTATCGGGTGCTGGCTGGCCTTCCATCCAGTGCACAACCAACTGTTCAAACTCCTCTTCTTTTTCCATCTTCCATCCTCTGCCAACAGGGCTTGGCACTTGTGGGTCCTTCTCCAAACCACCTTCTCCATATACCAGCCTGATAGTTGGCTCGCTGTGCATGTGTTGTTAAGCAGTCCTTGCATGGTGGGAGTCGATGTCTTTGGATTTCACCTTTTTTGGCACAGAAAAGGTGATACCTGAGCTCATTGGCCTTGGTGGTCAACCCCTTTTTGGGCATACAGGAGACGTGTAAATGCCTCCAGTTTGTCCATAAGTTCTGGGGAGACCCTCTGTGTTTGAGTCTTGGTGTCAGGATTTCCAGAGAGCAGTCCAACAAGAAGCCGCTCTAGTTGATCCGGTATGGAGGTATGAGCACTATCTTTCACATCAAATGGATGGAATGGCCAGAGAGTCACAGTCATCTCCTGTCTAATGATTGATCTGATATGTGATGAAGTCTGATCTATGATCTTGTCGAAATTGGTTGCCTTGGCCCTCCAAACTTCGAGTTCCCTCTGTAGAGTTTGATTCTCCAAGACAATGTCCCTTAATGATACACTTTCAGGAACCATTAACAATTTTCCTTTGCCATCTGGAAATATATCTACTGGATTGCCCAGCTCAGATTCCAGCTTCCTACGAATGTGCTTCCTTGTAGAAGCTTGCAGGAGTATTACTCCACCAGATAGCATGAAAGATTCAAGTTTCGTGATCAAGGAAGTGACTTGTACAATCATCTTGTTGGGTATGCTATCAGTTCTGATATACTTGAAAAGGTCTTTATAGGCTTTTCTTTCAACCTTTTTATACAGTTCATCACCATCTATTTCATCATCATTCTCTTTGTACTCAGGTTCCTTTTTCTTGATTCTGGTATAATCCTTATAGCATGAAACATGATAGTGGGTCTCTGCAGCAACTATGTCTCTGCTTGTTACTATATGGACAGGAATGGAATGGAGGGTTATGGGCTGAGTGCAGGTCGGTGGGACTAGGTGAGAGTAAGAGTTCAGCATGGACTAGAAGGGCCGAGATGGCCTGTTTCCGTACTGTAATTGTTATATGGTTATAGAATCTTTTCACCTTCCTTTTGGGTTGCACATTCTCATAGTGTTTGGTCAGCTCTGAGTTGTACACAGAAAGCTGCCACTGCTGCAATGCTATCACATATTTTCTAGCACTAGGGGTGTATACCTTGCCAAAAATCACTATAAGAATTATTCCCCCCAGATGGTACCGGTGGCCCAAATTTGGGGTCCTGGCTCACAGACTAATGATGCTGAGAAGAAGTTCCAGAAATTAAGCCTAGCAACAATGCAGGAATGGTAATACACTTATCAATCATGATTGTGGGTAACTTGACAGGGAACTTTATGTGGTGGTGTTCTCATGTAAATCGTGCCCTTTCTTTCAGGTACATTGTTGGAAGATGCTACCAGAGCACCTACATAAGATGTATTTTGCAGGCTGCACATACTGGTGACATACTGCAATGGTTGTAAAGGAAAAGAAAGTTAGGTTGGTGGATGGGGAGCCATTCAAGCAGGAGCTTCTTGAGTACTCTTAAAGCTCCATACATTCAGGCAAATGGAGAGTATTCCTTCATCCTACTGATTTGTTCCTTTCTGGATGGTGGAAAGTATTTGAGTGTCAGGAAATGAATCACTCACTGCAGAATACCATGCCTTTGACCTGCTTTTGTGGCCACAGTATTTACATAGCTGATTCAAAGAGCTTCTGGTCAGTGGTGACTCAGGATTTGCAGATGCTGCAAATCATGAGCAACAAACAAAACACTGGAGAAACTTAGAGGGTTAGGCAGCATCAATGGACAGTTCACAAATCACCTGCCAGCTCTTGTTCCATCCTTTCACCCCACCTAATTATACTGGTTACCTCCTAAACAAAGAGGGTCTCAACCTGAAACATTGACATTGCATTTTCTTCTACACATGCTGTCTGACCATCTCTATTGCCCCGGCATTTTATGCATTGCTTCTGGTCAGTGGTAACTGCTGGGATGTTATTGGTGTAGGTCTTGGCAATGGCAATACCATTTTTTTGGTGGAGTTAGTCATTATCTGGTATATGGATGGCTCAAATAATACTTGCAGATTATCAAACATGCACAAATGTTATCAAAATCTTGCTGCTTTTGGGCATGGACTCGTTCATTTTCTAGGAAATTGATAATTGAACATTACAGTCATGAGTAATCAGTTCCCCCACTTGTGACCTTATGGTGGAACGAAGTCACTGATGGTCACAGCCCTGAGAAAATCCTTCACCAATGTGCTGGAATGATTGACCTCCAATAACTCCAGCCCTCTTCCTTTTGTACAAGATTTGACTCCAAGCACCGGTGTGTTTTCCCATAAGCAGATGTTGCCCTCTGTTTTATTCAGAGGTCCTTGATACTATACTCAATCACCTGCTCCTCTGATGTCAAGAGCAGTCACTCACATTTCTGGAATTCAGCTCTTTTATCAATGTTTCAACCAAGAGTACGACGAAGTCTGGAGCCAAGTAGTTATGGTGAATTCTAAATTGGTATCCAAAAGCAAGTTATTGAAGAAAAAATGCTGCTTTATTGCCGTGTGTTCAATGCCTTCAGTCACTTTACTGATGATGGAGAGCAGAGTAACCAGATAGGATTTGTCTCACTTTGATAAATAAGATATTCCTGGGCAATATTCCAGGTTGTCAGGTGGATGCCAGTGTTATAACTGTACCTGAAAAGCTTGATGTGCAGCTAACTAAAGACTGGCTTATGTGTAGAATATGGTGGACATAGCCCAATCTATCACAGGCAAAGCTCTCCCCACCATTGAGAACATTCACAAGGAGTGCTGCCACAAGAAAGCAGCATTCATTATTTAAGGATCCTCACCATCTAGGCCATGCTGTCTTCTCACTGCTGCCACGAGGAAGAAGGTACAGAAGCCTTAATCCCACACCACCAGGTTCGGAAACAGTTATTACCCAAAATGAATTCATTCTACAAACTGTGGACTCACTTTCAATGACTCTAAAACTCATGTCCTCAGAATTATGTATGTATGTATTCATTTATTTATTTGCCGTTTGTATTTTGCACATTTGTTGTTTGTCAGTCTTTTTGTGTGTAATTTTTCAATGATTCTGTTGTATCGTAAGCCAAGTACCAACATCACCAAGCAAGCACTAATGTGAAATCCCCAGGGAAAGTGGAACAGAGGCTGGCCAAAGATGCAACTTGAAGCTGAGACCAAGAAGATGGACTACGCCTGGGGTCAACTTGAAAGACTAGTCCAGGAAGAAAACTCTGGTGAACTGCTGTTGGCAACCTATAGCCAAGTAAGGGTGATGGACTTAACTAACCAACTAACTTCTTCTGGTAAGATGACGCAACACTCAGAAGCAGCGGCTTCTATGGGGTCAATCAAAGGTATTATTGACTTTTTTAAATGTATATTTTACATCGCAAGACCCAGCTGGACATTAGGAATTTAAAGCAATGCAGGTCTACCCCATCAGCGAGTTGCTTGTTGGTGGAGAAAATGAACGAGCTGCATTTGGTGCAGATTGTGCTGCTGCCTGCATCAGAGAGGCGTCAGAGCAGCTTTGTGCAGTCTAACAGTCAGTGAATGTCTTGGTCACTTTTCCTGTGATCACCAGACCCTGTTGGACATTTTTAATGTGGAATGCTGCAAGTCCGATTCACTGGTTTATTGGTGGACGGCGGGGGAACTGCATGGCCTCGGATGTAGCAAGGACTAGATGCGGTGTCGTCTTTTTACAACCGCCCGGGAGAGCCAGAAGTATCAGAGTTGGTGCGCTCCACTGGAGTGCCAGAGGTGATGTGGCACGGTGTCCATGCTGGAGTCAGTGCTGCCCCCAATGTCACGCGGTAGAAGACAGACTGTATTCTGTTTGACTGCAGTCTACTGCAACGTTAATGGACTCAGGATCTTGGACTAATTTTTCTGTGACTGTATTTTACTGCCAGTTTATATGTGGCTTGTGCTGTTGTTACTGTGTTTTGCACCTTAGCCCCAAAGTAACGCTGTTTCGTCATGGGTATTCATGTATGGTTGAATGACAATTAAATTGAACTTGAACTAACTATTGCATTTCTCTGTTCTACTATGAATACCTGCTAGAAAATTAATGTTAGGGTAGCATATGGTGACATATACATACTTTGATAATAAATTTACTTTGGTCGATGAACTTTGATTCCTGGAAGAAGAGGAAATGGATTGTATCTTTGCCACTTCTGGATGGACATGGTCATAGTTGCTTCTGCTTTATCTTCAGTACTCACATGCTGGGACTTACTGTCATAGAGTCATAGAGCAGTACAGCATGGATGTAGGCCCTCTTGGTCCACTGAGTAACTGCCAAGCAGATGCCCACCCAGCATTGTTGAAGATAGCAATGTTCTTGGAGCCTCTTCTTTATGACCAATAATTGTAGGGGATTTCAATCACCTTAGCAATAACTCAATAGAAGCAATGGACGGCTCTGCTGTTAAACAAACACTGCCTTAAGTACTTACGGTGATGGATCTGTGAAATTCGTTGCCACAGATGGCTGTGGAGACCAAGTCACTGTTTTTTTAAAAGCAGAGGTTGATAGGCTCTTGATTAGTAAGGGCCTCAAAGATTATGGAGAGAAGGTAGGAAAATGGGGTTGAGAGGGATAATAAAATTAGCTGTGATTAAATGGCAGAACAAACTCAAAGGCTGAATAGCTTAATTCTGCTCCGATGTCTTATGGTCTTAAGGTTGTTTTTTTTCTATAAACTTAAGAAATTGTGTAATGTGGTCATTTCTTATAACACTGTTGTACTATGTCTCCAATTTTAGTTCTGGTCTAACTGCCTGAATAAAGAGTTGAATTTACTTGATGCTCCATATCTAAGTAAGTCAGTGATACTATCGCTTAGCTCCAGAGAGCAGTTTGAAAGAACTTACTGTACACAATGGGGCTGAATCCTTAAAATAAATTTAGGAATGAGTTATTTTGGTTGTAGTGATTATAATTAAAATAGATTTGCATAGAATGGAAAAGAGCAGGAGAAAAAGTTTTCAACAGGGAAAAGGTCAATTTAACAAGGCTGAGATTTAGCAACAGTAATCTAAAAGCAGTTACCAGGATAAAGGTGACTTTTGAAGTGGCGCAACATGTTCAAGCAAAGACAGAAAGCACTTAGAGCATCTTCCCACTGATAAAGGTGAAGAACTTCTAAATGTGAACCTGCGTTGACATTGCGGGATACATGGAGCAGGACAAGGCAAAAGCAAAGGGGGGCTTACATAAAATACAGAAAACTGAACAGTGCAAGAAACCTAAAGGAATATATAAAGTGCTGGATAAGATTTTGAAGCCAAAGAAAACACTTGAAAAAACATTAAAAACTAACATCAAGGAAAACCCAATGATGTTTAATAGTCAAAAGGGCAAGAGGATAACTCATAAAAGGATAGGTCTTATTAGGAACATTTGTGCCGAGGTGGAAGACATTGGCATGGTTACTAGTGAATGCTTAACTTCTGTCTATACAAAAGACAGGCAGCTACAGGAATTGTAGTAAGGAAGAGTGTAAAGGAAGGAGGGAGTAATATTTAAAGTTAATTTCATTGTAAGCAGATACACTCGGTAGCCACTTTATTAGGTACAGGAGGTACCAAATAAAGTGAACACTAAGTGTATTTCTGTATGTTCATAGTCTTCTGCTGCTGCAGTCCATCCACTTCAAGGTTCAACATGTTGTGCATTCAGAGGTGTTCTCTGCACACCACTGTTGTAATGGGTGGTTATTTGAGTTACTGTTGCTTTTCTGTCAGCTTGAACCAGTCTGACTATTCTCCTCTAACTTCTGTCACTAATGAGGCATTTTTGCCCACAGAACTGCCACTCTGTGGAAGTTTTTTTTTTGTTTTTCATACCATTCTCTGCAAATTATAGAGGCTGTTATGCATGAAAATCCCAAGAGATCAACTTTTCTGAGATACTCAAAACACCCCATCTCGCACCAACAATCATTCCACGGTCAAAGTCACTTAAATCACATTTCTTTCCCATACTGCAACTGAACCTCTTCGCCATGTCTGCATGCTTTTATACATTGAATTGCTGCCACATGATTGGTGGATTAGGTAACACATAGCATCAGATTTACAGCATCTGCAGGTTTTCTCTTGTTTGTGGTGGATTAGATATTTGCATTAATGAGCAGGTGTTCAGGTTTGTATACCTAATAACATGGCCACTGAATGTGAATTGCCAGGCCTAGATGAAATATTACGATAAACAAGTCAGGAAACAGTGGAGATTTTTGCTTATTATTTTTTAATCCTATTCAACTACAGGAATGATGCCACAGGACATGATTATTACTAATTATTTTAAAAAGGAGGAAGGAATTATAAGTAGTTAGTCTAAGACAGGTGAAGAGCAAATTGGTGAAAAAAGTTTGAGGGATAATATAAACTATTTAGAAAGGGAGAGGGTACATTTGGATAGCATGCATTTGCCAAGGAAAGATCATTCTGACTGATTGATTTGATTGTAATGCCAAAAAGTATATATTCTGCAAATCTAAAGTTTTAAAAAAGATGAATACTCAGCAAGTCAGGGAGCATTCATGGAAGAATAAGCAAGCTGGTTTCCTTTCATCAGATCTTGTTTGAATATTTTGAGAAGATAGAGGGTCAATGAAGTTGGTACATTTCATACTCTGCATACAGATTTAAGCAAAGCTTTGGACAAGGTCCTACAGGGTGCACTGATCATAAAAATAATAGCTGATGCCATTCAAAAGAAAATAGCAAGCAGAAACCAAAATTGGCTCAGGAAGCAAAGGATAATGGTGTTTTAATGATTGGAAGGCTGTTTGCAATGGTGCTCACTGCTCAGTAGTAGGTCCCTTAATTTTTATGGTATATATTAATGATTTAGATATAAAAGTTTGCAGGTGATACAAAAATAGACCATATGGTTCATATGAAGCAGTAGGATGCAGAAAGAAATGTGGCAAGTAAAATATAGTCTGGAGAAATATGTGATAATGTAGTTGGGGCAGAAATACAAGGTAAAGGAATGCACAATAAATGCTAAGATACTGAGATATGTAGTGCATTTCCCATAAATTAGAAGCAGGTCCTCCACTGTTGACTGCTGGACATCCCAAGTCACATGTATGGAAAATTGATTTTTGCTTATGGAGCCTGCATATAGTGATGACCTCACCCACTCACCCAGTTTTTAACTGGAGGATTGATGCCCATTTTAATGTTAGTTGAACTGATGAGCAGAGAATTCAAGGCATCTATGCTTTTCAATATAGATCTGTCTTTAAGAGGTTGATCAAGATCCACACCCTCTCAACCCTAACCCTGTTTACCTTTCTGACCAGGGCTCTTCTCTGACTCACCTCTGATCCCAGCCAGATCCCCCCCACACACACACATGCACTTACATAGATCCTGTGATTGACACTCAATCACTTTCTGTGCTAGCTTCTTGCTCCTGATACTAATTAGACATAAGGCATTTGTGCACTAATAAAATATGCAATATTTATTCTATAACTGTTCATCATACCTTGTGTGCAGTTGATTTCTGCTACTGCAGCAGCTCCCATAGCAACTCTGCCTTAACATGACTTTGAATGTAGTACAATTTCTCACCCAATTCTGATGTGCCTTTTTGCATTCATTGTATTTCATTAATGCATATTTGTGAAATTTGATCACTCATTTTGTTGGACATCGCACTTCATTAAGTTCTGTCCATAGAGATAGGAAATCATGGACACTGCTAACACAAACCTACACCATAAGCCTTAGAGCACTGAAAACATACAAAGTTTGTTTTAAAAAGAACAAATATTCTTCTACCTTTTCCACTCTGAGAGGTTAAGAGGGTTGAATTTTCCTGTGTGTAGTGTTTGCTAAGAAATGCTTTTTTAACCATTGTAATTAGACACTTGAAGCTTCTATGAGATGAAACACCTTTGGATGTCAATGTTCCATATCTTGCACCATAAATAAATGATTTCTGATTAACATGTTAGACTTAATCAACAAGTTGTTTTCTATGTTCTAAGTATAGAAGTTAGTTGGCATTAGTGAAAGGCTACTAATTATCAATGGCATTCACCTCATTATTATGGTCCATTTGTACCACATCTGTAGCACTGTGGTTCTAAATTCTTTTGCTTTCGATAAAATGTAGTTATTGCAAAAAATCCTTCTGTAGAATCATTCTGTTTTCATTAAAAGCATAAAGATATGGTCCAATTCTATCACGTACACCATGTATTCTTAGTTCTGGTCTCCATTCTTCAAGATTTAATAGTACCATATAAACAGACCACAGCTTTTGTTAGTCTGTGCATTGAATATGCTCAGCAGTTAACGATGTGTTGATTGCCTCAGACTGTCCTCTATTTATGTATAGAAACAAGCTGACCAAACTCAGTTATTGTAAATTGCCAAATTGTTTTGGCTTATTTGTTCTGTTTTGTGGAAGCTTACTTAAATGCTTAACCCATTATGAGTGGTGTCCATGTTCAGGTGAGCTTCAGGATGAACATGAATTGCACAACATTGCTGAAAGACTTAGATTTATTCCAACCAGTATTTACCTTCAACCCATCACCAAAATGGAGTATTCATTTATTTAGAGATACAGCGTGGATACAGGACCTTCTGGTCCAATGAGCCACACCTCCCACTAATCCTCCTATTTAACCCTAGCCTAATCACAAGACAGTTTACAATTAACCTACTAACTGATACGTCTTTGGACTGTGGGAGGAAACCAGAGCACCTGGAGGAAACCTACACATTCACCAGGAGGATGTACAAAAGCCTTACAGAGGATGCCAGAACTCCAAGCTCTGATGGCCCGAGCTGCAATAGCATTGCGCTAACTGCTATGCTGCTGTGGAGCCCCTGTATTTGTTCCTTCTTTGCTGTTTTCAGAATGTGTATCTTGGTTATTACCTCAAGCTATAAAATCTGTACTGTATTTAAAAAATAAAATAGGTCCCGAAGCAATTAAGCAATACTGGCATAAAGTAATGGAACCTATCACTTACAGCTAGAAGATAAATAATGTCCAAAATGTCCAAACTCTACCCTGCCCAACTGGGTGCTCTCTGGTGGGTATTTTTCTGAGTAGATTTTAACTGGTATTTACTCAGTGAAGCTTACAGAAAATGTATCCAGGTCTAGTGTGGAGAGTCTGGATCCATCTGAATTCCAGATTTTATTTAAATGGAACCAGTCTGCTGCAGATGCTGAACGAGCATTCCAGAGTAGTTCACCAGTTTCATTTGGTTGTTTGATGCCAAGATTTTTAGGCAACCATAAGAGCCATCAAAGTTAGAGTGGGAATTAACCTAGAAGCCAAGAAATGTCAATCACTAGCACTTTTTAAACTTCATTAGGTGGCTCGGGTCACCAGGCTGTGATTTCACTTATGTAGTTCAGAGCAGTTTAATTTCAGTCTGAAGCAGACCATTGATTTGGAATTTTGGCAAATAAATCTTGCATTTCAAGGAGTGGAAATTTCACCAGGTACCTCTGTGTGTTCCCTCAAACTTGGACTTACCTGAGGATTAGCAGTGCCAGAAGCTGAGTGTTCAAACCTGATTGTTTAATAAGGTACTCTAGTCTCAGTGACTTTAGTATCTTAAATAATGGCAACTACTTTATATTGTTCAAAATCTTCATATATTCAGATTCAGATCCAGATCTAGATCCATTTATTTTTCACATGTACCTCCCTCTGCAATTGGATCCTCGACTTCCTAACCGGAAGACCACAATCTGTGCGGATTGGTGATAACACATCCTCCTCACTGACAATCAACACTGGCACACTGGGTGTGTGCTTAGCCCACTGTGCTACTCTCTATATACACATGACTATGTGGCTAGGCATAGCTCAAATACCATCTATAAATTTGCTGATGATACAACCATTGTTGGTAGAATCTCAGGTGGTGACAAGAGGGAGTATAGGAGTGAGATATGCCAACTAGTGGACAACCTGGCACTCAATGTCAAAAAACCGAAAGAGCTGATTGTGGACTCCAGGAAGGATAAGACGAAGGAACACATATCTATCCTCATAGAGGGATCTGAAGTGGAGAGAGTGAGCAGTTTCAAATTCCTGGGTGTTCCTAAGATCTCTGAAGATCTAACCTGGTCCCAACATATCGATGTAGTTATAAAGAAGGAAAGACGATGACTATACTTCATTAGGAGTTTGAAGAGATTTGGCATGTCAACAAGCACACTCAAAGCTTCTATAGTTGTACCATGGAGAGCATTCTGACAGGCTGCATCACTGTCTGGTATGTGGGGTGGGGGGGGCGCGGCTACTGCACGGGACTGAAAGAGGCAGCGTCCATTGTTAAAGACCTCCAGCACCCAGGGCATGCCCTTTTCTCATTGTTGCCATCCGGTAGGAGGTACAGAATCCTGAAGGCACACACTCAGCAATTCAGGAACAGCTTCTTCCCCTCTGCCATCAGATTCCGAAATGGACATTGAACCCATGGACACTACCTCACTTTTTTTAATATACAGTATTTCTGTTTTTTGCATGTTTTTAATCTATTCAGTATACATTTACTGTAATTAATTTGCTTATTTATTATTACTATTTTTATTTTACTTATTTTTTTCTCTTCTATATTATGTATTGCATTGAACTGCACTGCTAAGTTAACAAATTTCACGTCACATGCCGGTGATAATAAACTGGATTCTGATTCTGAAATATACAGTGAAATGTGCCGTGTGCTTTAACACCTAACACAACCTAAGGTTGTGCTAGGAGCAGCCCACAAGTATCGCTACACATTCCGACACTAACATTGTATGTCCACAATGCTGGACAGAACAACACAGATCACAGCAAAGCAGAACATGGCAAGCAACAAAACATCAGTAACAAACTAAGCCCCTTTCCTCCTATATTACTTAAGAGTCTTCTCCAATAATGGTGGAGGGGCTTGTGGCTTCCTGAAATCCTGAGAGTGGTGCTTTCTGGAGCTCCTGGTAGGATCACCCATGGTGGTACAGTAAAGGAATACATTCCAGATAAAAACAATGCAACCAACGTCTTAATTAGTGAAGCTGGCGGAAGATGATGACACATCACAATGGCATTGAAGGCAGAGGAAGGCTGCAACAGTGAAGGGTTCCCAGACATCTTGCATTCCATGCCGCTGGACGCTGATCTAGATCTGTCAAGGATCATGTGGTGGCTGCCTGTACATCCACCTCCCCACATTAAACAAAATTACACACATACATTCTCCATTACACAAGTAACCCCTTAGGAGAACATCGTATTTGACTCGAGTGATTGCCCTATTACTTGAGAGTGCTCCAAGCAGTTATTTTCCTTATGTGTACTACTGAATTTGCAAATTTCTATATATATGCTCCTTTTGTGCAATAGTAAAAACTATCATCTTTAACAACACAATTGATAACTACATTTAAAAAAAAATTTGCCTTAAACATTATGACCTAAAGCTTGTTTAGTTTTGGCATCTATCCTCAAGCTACTTTTATAAGAAGTTGTTTGGTCTGCTGAGTGCATCCAACATCGACTTTAGGGAGCTGCATTGATGGCAGTCAGTTAGGTGACTATTTTCAGCTGAAAAATGGTTGGGTTGCCATTCAGTTTCTGGACCACTTTTTTCACTACTTAACTACCTTTGAAATAGTATGAAACTCCTTGCCTAAGTGAGTGAAAAAACAGACTTATTTTAGACCAGTTAATGCCTAATAAACATTTTATACACCATTGATGTTGTATTGGACTGTAATATATGCCAGTTTATTTTAATTCCCTTTTTGTGCTGTGAAGCAATTAGACAGTAAAGGGTCAGCAGTGATCCAAAATGCAGTGGTTTCAAAGTGATTATTGAAAGAAGTTGGTGCATGAGTACGTTCAAGTTTCCTGGAGCACATTCCTAACTACATGAAGCCAAATTCCTTACAATTCACTCACACAATGTCCTCATTCTTATCAATAAACTTGACCAAAGCATTATTTGCCCATTTTAAATCTCCAAGCTAAGATTATACACAGGGGATTTGGAGAAGGAGAATGAAAATGCATTAGACATAGAAAGCAATAACTAATGTTACTCAGAATGCAAAGTACTAGTTGATTTTTAGAGAAAACGAACACACAACTGATACAGTAATATTAACTGCAAAACATCTGTTCAATGTTGTGAATTCAAATCCCACACTGACCCACTTAATGTGGATAAGCAGTGTAGTGCACAGGCATTGCAACTTAGAGGTAACATTCCCTCTAATATTTTTTACAACTGTGTGGACCAACCATTGCTCTGAGCAGGAATTTTTTACGCGGCCTGAAAACTACGTGGAACTTTAAATTTTATTTTGTAATATGCATAGAATGAATATTTAGAATGAGTAGCTGCGTGGCAACAAAGGCAATGTATGCAGGAGTATTTCAGTTACTGTGCAGCCACATACCCACACAGTTAAGAGGGAACAGTGCTTGGAGATGCTGCCTTTTGGATTCTGATGTTAATCTCATGGCAAACATTAAAATCACTTGGAAAAGCAGGAATACCAGTGTTCAGACTAAGATATATCCCCAAAACATTTAGAAAATTTGAGGGCAGCGTTTAAGTTGGAGGCAATGTTGATGAAGTTGACGAGCTCGGAATGGGTGCAGGAAGCAGCACCAATGTAGTCATCAATGTAGTGTAGGAAAAGTTGGGGAGTGATATCAGTATAAGCGTGATGAAGCATCAACCATTTCGACTTTACCACTCTTCTCTCCAATTCAAACCTCACTCCAAACTAATCCTAACCTCACTATCAAACCCACAGATAAAAGTGCTGTAGTGGTCTGGTGGACTGACTCCTACCTTGTGAAGCACAGGCAACAACTCTCAGACATCTCCTCCTACTTACTCCTTGAATGGGACCTCACTAAGGAGACCAGGCTATTGTCACATGCACCATCACTGACCTTATTAACTCAGGGGATCTCCATCCACAGCCACCAACCTTATAGTTCCCTTATTCCACACCCCCCATTTCTACCTCCTTCCCAAGATCCATAACCTGCCTGTCCAGGTAGACCCATTGTTTCTGCTTGTTCCTGATCCCCAAACGTATACCTGCATACCTTGACTCTGTTTTATCCCCTCTGGTTTAGTCTTTCCTACCTGCATCCATGACACTTCACATGTCTTGAGATTTTCAATGACTTCAAGTTCTCTGGCCCATTTTCGCTATGGATGTCCAGTCCCTAGACACCTCCATCCCATATCAGGAAGGCCTCAGAGCCCTCTGCATCTTTCTGGCCACCAGATCCAATCAATTCTCCTCCACCACAACTCTCCCCCATCTGGCAGACTTGGTCCTCACTCTCAATAATTTCTCCTTTGGCTCCCCCAACTCTCTTCAAACAAAAGGTATAGCCATGGGCACTCACATTGATCCCAGTTATGCCTGCTTTTTTGTTGGCTATGTGCAACAGTCTATGTTCTAAGTCTACACCAGTATCACTCCTCAACTTTTCATACGCTACGTTGACAACTGTTTTGTTGCTGCTTTCTACACCCATGCTGGGCTGATCAACTTCTTCAGCTTTGCCTCCAACTTCCACCCTGTCCTCAAATTTACCTGGTCCATTTCCGACACCTCCCTCCCCTTTCTCGATCTCACTATCTCTATCTCTGGAGACAGTTTATCCACTGATATCTTTTATAAACCCACAGATTCTCACAGCTACCTGGACTATACCTCTTCCCACCCAAGGGTCTTGGTCTGAAACTGTTTACTCTTTTCCATAGATGCTGCATAGCCTGCTGAGATCCTCCAGCATTTTATGTGTATTACTTTGATTTCCAGCATCTGCAGATTTTCTTTTGTTTGTAATGCCTACAACTTACTCATCTGTATGCCTTTGGAATGTGGAAGGAAATTGCAGCACCCAGAGTAAACCCAAGTGGTCACAGGGAGATCTTACAAACTTCTTACAGACAGCAATGGAAATTGAAGCCCAATTGTTGGTGCTGTAAAGTGTTCTGCTAACCACTATGCTACCTTGTCACCCTTAGCCAAATGTAGAGTTAACTGTGCTACATCTTTCTTGTTCATCCTTGCATGTGTCAGTGAACTTATTTTCCATGATCATACAGATCTAATCTATTGTGAAGTTCACAGCACATTACAAAATTAAGCTTTGATTTTTTTATTGGTTATTTACAATCCTGGGTATGCTCTAGTTTGCTTATTTTTATTTATTTTTCTTCCCTGACCTATCATATTATGAATATCAGATTCCTCTTCATTGTGTTGTGTTGCTGCTCTTTCATTTCCTCTTGACTTATTAAAATGTTTCATTCTGGAGTCCTCCCACCTCCCAACCCCTCCAGTTTAATTTGAAGTCTTGTCTATAACTAGAGTTATGCAATTCAACAGAATACCAATCCTGACATGGTTAGGTGGAGTCCATCCCAATGGAACAGCTCTCTCCTTCTGCAGTACTGGTGCGAGTGTTCCATTTGTACATCCCAAGATAAACTGCATAATGCTCCACCTGCATTTGTGCTCCCATTATTCACACTGGTGGTGCAAGCTGAAGAAACTTTACTTCACATGAGTTCAAAGCTTCATACTTTCCTTTGGCACAATGCCTGAAACACCGTGAACACTTTTGTCTGACCACAGTTTCTCTGTGGTCCTTATTGAACAGAACGTGTACAGCAAAGATAGGCTTTTACATGCTGCAGTTCAATGCATCTTTTAATTAAAGAAATTCTTGACAATGTTTAGCTTCACTCATTAAACATGTTACAGAGTCACAAGGCTGAACAATGATGATGGAAAACAATTCATTTGTTTTTTCTCCCAATAAGACCATAATACATAGGAGAAGAAGTAGACCATTCAGCCCATCGAATCTGCCTCTGCCATTTGATCATGCCTGATTTATTACCCCTATCAACCACATTCTTCTGACTTCACCCCGTAACTTTTGATACTTTTACTAATCAAGAACATATCAACCTCAACATTAAATATACCCAAAGGCTTGACCTCCACTGTCATCTCTGGTAAAGAATTCCACGGTTTCACCACCGTCTGGCTAAAGAAATTTCTCCTCATCTCTGTTCTAAAGGGATGTCCTTGTATTCTGAGGCTGTGCCCTCTGGTCCTAGGCCTCCCTTCCCCTTCCTATAGGAAAAATCCTTTCCACTGTCCGCTCTATCCAGGCCTTTCAATATTTGATAGGGTTTGATGAGATACCCCCTCATTCTTCTTACCTCAGAATCAGAATCGGGTTTATTATCACCGGCATGTGACATGAGATTTGTTAACTCAGCAGCGGCAGTTCAATACAATACATAATCTAGCAGAGAGAGAGAAAAAATAAAACATAATAATAAATGAACAAGTAAATCAATTATGTATATTGAATAGATTATCCAAAAATGTGGAAAAACAGAAATAATGTATATTAAAAAAGTGAGGTAGTGTCCAAAGCTTCAAAGTCCATTCAGGAATTGGACGGCAGAGGGGCAGAAGCTGTTCTTGAATCTCTGAGTGTGTGCCTTCAGGCTTCTGTATCTCCTACCTGATGGTAACAGTGAGAAAAGGGCATGACCCGGGTGCTGGAGGTCTTTAACAATGGACGCTGCATTTCTGAGACACCGCTCGCTAAAGATGTCCTGGGTACTTTGTAGGCTGGTGTCCAAGATGGAGTTGACTAGATTTACAACCTTCTGCAGCTTCTTTCGGTCCTGTACAGTAGCCCCTCCATACCAGACAGTGATGCAGCCTGTCAGAGTGCTCTCCACAGTACAACTATAGAAGTTTTTAAGAGTATTTGTTGACATGCCAAATCACTTCAAACTTCTCTAAAAGTACAGCCGCTGTCTTGCTTTCCTTATTACTACATCAATATGTTGGGACCATGTTAGATCCTCAGAGGTCTTGACACCCAGGAACTTGAAACTGCTCACTCTGTCCACTTTTGATCCCTCTATGAGGATTGGTATGTGTTCCTTCATCTTACCCTTCTTGAAGTCCACAATCAGCTCTTTCGTCTTACTGACGTTGAGTGCCAGATTGTTGCTGCAGCACCACTCCACTAGTTGGCATATCTCACTCCTGTACGCCTTCTCGTCACCACCTGAGATTCTACCAACAATGGTTGTATCGTCAGCAAATTTGTCGATGGTATTTGACCTATGCCTAGCCATGCAGTCATATCTATACAGACAGTAGAGCAGTGGGCTAAGCACACACCCCTGAGGTGCGCCAGTGTTGATCGTCAGCGAAGAGGATATGTTATCACCAATCTGCACAGAGTCTGGTCTTCCAGTTAGGAAGTCAAGGATCCAATTACAGAGGGAGGTACAGAGGCCCAGGTTCTGCAACTTCTCAATCAGGATTGTGGGAATATTGGTATTAAATGCTGAGCTATAGTCGATGGACAGCATCCTGACGTAGGTGTTTGTGCTGTCTAGGTGGTCTAAGGCCGTGTGAAGAGCTATGGAGATTGCATCTGCAGTTGACCTATTGTGGCGATAGGCAAATTGCAATGGGCCCAGGTCCTTGCTCAGGCAGGAGTTCAGTCTAGACATAACTAACCTCTCAAAGCATTTCATCACTGTCGATGTTACTGGGCGATAGTTGTTAAGGCAACCCACATTATTCTTCTTTGACACTGGTACAGGTCGACCTTCACTAATCCGGCGCCACTGGGACCTGAGGAGTGCCGGATTAGTGAAAATGCCGAATTACAGAAGGATCACATTAAGCATAATCAGTGCTGGATTATCGAAGGAACTGGATTACAGGTTGTTGGATTAGTGAAGGTTGACCTGTATAATTGTTGCTTTTTTGAAGCAAGTGGGAACTTCTGCCATAGCAGTGAGAGGTTGAAACTCTAGGACAGGCCTAGAGCTATCAATCATACAGAGCTATCATACATTAATCCCTTTGTTCTAATGATTTTATTTTATATTACATTTTTGTAGTTGTTATATGGGAGCTTGCATGAAACACTAATAGATGAACATTTGTAGAATCATTAACATTCTGTACCACAGAATTGCATGACACTAGTTTAATTTATTGTTTTTTACAATTAAATTCTCAATTTTTCTCATGCCAATGGCTGGGGATTACCCTCCAAGAAATATAGTAATAGGGTTTATAGTAATCATTGAAGAATGCAGTAGTTTAAGTTTTATTTTTACTCCATGATTTCAATCTTACTAACAAGAAAGCAAGAAGCTGGGCAATTAAAGCTGCTCTTAACTTAATGAATGGGGATTTGGAGCAACATTAATAATCTGTGTCATTGAATTGCAAGACAGTACTTGAAGCCTGAGAAGAGTTTATTCGGTACTTGTTTAGTTCTGGAACTGATGTGATGTGCCAAAGAGATTCTCATGAAGAAATTGAAATAGGCCTTTATAACTCACGCTTAACAGGAATCCATCAATGTCAGTCTTCATACAGAAGAGCCCATTTACAACAAATACAGACCTTGCAATAAATGGAATGGGATGGGCATGCAAGGTCCTCCAAGGCCTGTAAGGAAAGCTCCAGCTGCTTTCCAGGACTACACACTACCACTTTGTCTCTTTTTTATTGCTAAATTGGATTATTATTGTCATTTTTGCCGACGTGTAGTGAAAAACTTGATTTGATGCCATCATTTTGTTACAAACAGTGCATTGCAGCAAATAAAGTAGAAATGCTGAATAAAGTGTTGCAGTGCAATCAATACGCTGAAAGACCATAACTAGGTAGATTATGAGATTAAGAGTTGATCCCAGGGACCATACAACAGTCTTATAACAGCAGGATAGAAGCCGTCTTTGAGCCTGGTGATACATGCTCTCAGGCTTTTACTGTACATCTTCTACCCAATGAGAGAGGGAGAAGAGAATGTATTAAATGTGTTCCTTTCAATTCCACACTCTTCCACCTACCTTCAAAATAGCTAGGCATTCCTTCAGCAGCCAAAATGTGCCTTCTTCCACCCAAACTAGACAGGAAGTTGACCACCAGCATATAATCATTACTAGAACATTGAAACATCCCTAAACCTCGATCCATATAGTACTTCTCACACTTGACCTGATCACTGCTTAACTATAACTGTTTTGCATTAAAATCAACCCCAATCTACCAGTCTTGCCTCAACATATGCTTTGCCATCTTGTTATTTGGCATTAGTCAAATGAAGTATTTTGCAATGCTAATTACTATTTCTTCTTACTTCTGTAGGTCTGGTTGGTTCCCACTGCTGTTTGGCATTGCCCTCTGCTTCAAATTCCTGATACCACACTGGCAAAGTGAGGAAGGAAACAGTGAAACCTGACACGGAAAGTTGGCTTTTACTGTAGTTTCTCCGCCTAGTCAATTTCCATCTATGAAGCAGGCCTTTTATCTGCACAGACATCTGATGACTACGTTTACGGCCTATGTTTTAACTGATGTGGCAAACTTACAAGCCTATAAAAACATAAGTAACAAAATCACAGTTTCTGTTATGTTCAGACTTTTGGTATGGCCATTCGTTTAATTTGTACATTAGAATTCAATCCTATAGCTGTTCTTTTTCAGATGCATTTTACTGTGTGTGATGACAAATTTGAATTCTGCAGAATCAGTATACCACAAGCAATATACTGGCGTTTTAGCTGCTCAGAACTGACTGCATCGCCTGATTCTTTCCAAAGGAGCACAGATTCCAATGCTAACCATAGTGTGGAATGTATGTCAGAATGAACGAGCTGACGCACAAACTACAGTAAACACCCAGTAAATGACCCCTTCAGGCACCCATAGCATTGTTTGGTTCAATTCATTTTAATTAATGCTTTCAATGCCAAAAGTTTGTATGTCTGTGTTATCCTACAATTTCCCATTGTCATATTATCTCTGCATATGTTGTGAGATATTTTTTGTGAATATTTAAAGCACGTTCTGCGTTGTAGCAATGATTTATTCTCCCATTAGAAGGCCGTGGATTAGCAACGTGTTTAGTTTCCCTCACTAGCAATGTACCGTCATGAAATCAAATACATTCTCACAGTTTCTCTGATGACACCAGTGAATACTACAGGGACTGGCTGTTGAAAACAATGATCTGGTGATAAAGAGACTTGAACAGAATATGCACTGAATACTTATCTATTATTTATCACATTCAATTAAAAGATCTGTCCTGCATATGGACTTTTAAAATTAAAAGTCTCATTTGAAGGAGATTCAAAGAATCTTTAAAAATTGCATTCTACATAATACCCTCCGGTTCTGCCGACTGTGTCAGTCTCGGGAAGACAATCTCTGGCCCCATGATCGAGGTGCAAACCCTTCTGTTTGTATGGATGCTGCGTGATGTGTTACCGTTACGAATCAGTACCATGAAATAACAAACAGTACACCATATGCCATTAAACAATTTACCTTTATAATTCTTAATTTGACTAAAGGGTTAGTAAAGTAAAACAAAAAGAAAAGGGCCCATTTTAATGAAACAGTCTACGGTGCACAAGTTGGAGCTCACGGTTTCTCTTCCCCTGCTCTTCCATCGATTTCCCCTGGCCTCGCCGACTCCCGGCTCCACTTCAAGTCCACTCCTCTGGTGTCTACGACCTCTCCTTTCTCACATCTTCTCTCTCCATCTTCCGCCGAACAAAAGACCCAGATCTTCTTGGTGTCAGACACACAGCCAGAAAAAACACTCCCCTCATTGAATGGCTCACATTCTAAAACGCCTGTTATCTAAACATAACCCAAACACTGCGGCTACAGAAAGGCCATTACATTAGCAGTGAAAACTTTCCCAGGGTGTTACATACAAACTCAATTTCTGTATAATTTAGAGGCAGCACATTCTCAAATAGCCAATGAGAGGACAAAGGAACACTGGTGGAAATTAAAAGAAATAATAAATATAAAAATGTTATGATTTCATGCATCATTTGCATTTAAAAGTAAGGCAATCACATGTGTATTGGGGCACTTCTAAAGCCGTCGGGAGTGGCTTAAACAAATATGGCAGGGGGATGGCAACCTGTATGATAGAGATGAGAATGAGCCAGCAGCTTTACAAGTAGATGCTGTAATAAGTAATATGAATGTAAGGAAGGGCAAGCCAATGATTGGGTACAACTGCTGACAGAGCAAAGAGTTAAATTGTACCACAGAGGTAAAATTCATAAGGGCGTAGAATGCAGGCTGAACGTGCTGTACTTAAATGCACGTAGCATTTGGGATAAGGTGGACGAACTCATGGCACAATTAGAGATTGGTCGGTTTGACATTGTGGGCATCACTGACTCGTGGCTGAAAGAAGGTCAAAGTTGGGAGTTTAACATCAAAGGATATACTTTGTATTGAAAGGACAGGCAAAAAGGCATAGGCGGGTGGTGTGGCTCTATTGATAAGAGATGGAATTACATCGTTAGAAAGAGGTGATATAGGATCAGAGAATGTCGAATCTCTGTGGGCGGAGTTAAAAAACTGCAAAGGTTAAAAAAAATATGATGGGATCTCCAAATAGTAGCCAAGACGTGGGGTTGAGACTGCAAAGGGAGCTAGAAAGGGGAATGTAATAAGGGTAATGTCACAACTGTAATAAGGGACTTAAATATGCAAGGGGATTGGGAAAATCAGGTTGGTGTTGGATCACAGGAGAGGGAATTTGTTGAATGCCTAGAGATGGCTTTATAGAGCAGCTTGTGCTCGAGCCTACTAGGGGAAAAGCTATCTTAGATTGGGTGTTGTTTAATAACCCAGATTTTATTAGTCAGCTTAACGTAAAGGAACCCTTAGGAGGCAATGATCATAATATGATTGAATTCATACTGCAATTTGAGAGGGAGAAGCATAAGTCACATGTATCAGTATCACAATGGAATAAAAGGAATTACAGAGTCATGAGAGAGGAGCTCCCAGGTGGATACGGGCAGGGATGATGGCAGAACAGAGGTGACTGAAGTTTCAGCGAATAGTTCACGAGGCACCAGGATAGCTATGTCTCACAGTAGAAGAAATTGTTCTCAAATGGCAGGGCTAGACAACTGTGGCTGACAAGGGAAGTTAAGGACTGCATAAAACCAAGGAAAGGGCATACAAGGTGGCAAAAGTGAGTGGGAAGTTGGACGATTGGAAGTAGGATTTTAAAAGCCAACAAAAAGCAACTAAAAAAGCTATAAGAAGGGAAAAGATGAAATATGAGGGCAAACTACCCAATAATATAAAGCAGGATACTACAATATTTTTGAGTTACATAAAGAATAAAAGGGAGATGAGAGTTAATATTGGACCACTGCAAAATGAAGCTGGTGGGGTAGTAATGGGGGACAAAGAAATGGCAAATGAACTTAATGGATACTTTGCATTAGTCTTTACTGTGGAAGTAACTAGCAGTATGCCAGAGGTCCGTGAGTTTCAGAGAGCAGGAGTAAGTGCCATTGCTATTACAAAGGAAACATTGCTAGGCAAATTGAAAGGTGTTAAGGTGGATAAGTCACCTGGACCAGATGGACTACATCCCAGAGTCCTGAAAGAGGTTGCATTAGTCATGATCTTTCAAGAATCACTTGATTCTGACATGGTCCCTGAGGACTGGAAAATTGCAAATGTCACACCACTCTAAGGGAGGAAGACAAAAGAGGACATTATAGGCCAGTTGTTGGGAAAGTGTTGGATTCATTTTTGAGGACGAGGTTTCGGGGTACTTGGAGACTAATGATAAAATAAGTCAAAGTCAGCATGGTTTCTGTAAAGGGAAATCTTGCCTGACTTATCTTTTGTAGCCTGGGGAAAAGTACACACTCAGGACAACTAATACGTTTTCAGGTTTTAATTCCTTTATCTGTTTTAGATGTTTTAGTGCCAGAAGAGGGTCAAAACGAACGAATTTACAACCAGTTCCTACTGCTACAATCTCAGTTTAACTTCCGATCTACACCCCTGTGAATCGACAAATTGCATATGCAGTATAAAAATACATAAAGCAAACTGCATAAAACTAATACAGTCGTGGCAATTCTGAAGGAACACAATACAAACAACATTAGAATCCCACCAACCCTGTACCTTATACATAGCAGTGAAAATGTAAGCTAATACATCTCATCTAAGATGTTGACTCCCTTTTAGTACACACGTGCTTAACTTCCAAACAGAGACTAAACATTCACGTTATGCTGTTACACTCACAATCAGTCATGATACAATAAAGTTAGACAAAAGGTACACTTTGGCACAACTTTTACAAGATATTGCCTGGTAGTTAAATTACAGGAAGACTGACCTACTTGGCCGGTAGGGAACTTTGCACAAGCCACGCTATCCAGTGCCGATGTCTTCACTCGTGAAAATCTAAAGCATCCACATGTAAAACATGTCTAGTTACCGATATTATCGATTCGCCAACAAGCGTAAATGAATTCACATGGATACCGTCAATAAATACTCACCTTTCCTCGCCATGCCCAGTACATCTGCAGAAAACAAAAATGGTCTCTCCACTATCCCGTGAGTGCGTAATGACATCACCATCTCCACTTTAAGGCACAGACAACTATTCTATCATTACCCAGATGGATGCCTAAGTACACTTTTAACGATAATGAATAAGATTCGACGGTCACCCAGTTACATATCTGTTAGAATTCTTCGAGGAAGTAACAAGCAGGGTGGACAAAGGAGACACAGTGGATGTCATTTACTTAGATTTTCAGAAAACATTTGAAAAAGTGCCTTGCATGAGGCTACTTAACAAGATAAAATCCTGTGGTGTTACAGGAAATATACTGGCATGGATAGAGAAATGGCTGACAGGCAGGAGGCAGTGAGTGGGAATAAAAGGGTCCTTTTCTGGTTGGCTGCCAGTGACTAGTGGTGTTCCTCAAGGGTCAGTATTAGGAGCGCTACTTTTCACATTGTCTGTCAGTGATTTAGATAGTGGAATTGATGGTTTTGTCGCAAAGTTTGCGGATGATATGAAGGTAGGTGGAGAAGTAGGTAGTGCTGAGGAAATAATTCGATTGTAGCAGGACTTAGACAAATTGGAAGAATGAGCAAAAAAGTGGCAGATGGAATACAGTGTTGGGAAATGTATGATAATGCATTTTGGTAAAAGGAATAGTAGCACAAACTGTGATATAAATGGGGAGAAAATTCAAACATCAGAGGTGCAAGGGGACTTAGGAGTCCTCATGCAAGGTTCTCAGAAGATTAATTCACAGGTTGAGTCTGTGGTAAAGAAGGCAAATGCAATGTTGCTGTTTACTTCAAGGGGAATAGAATATAAAGTCAAGGAGTTAATGCTGAGGCTTTATAAGACACTTGTCAAGCCGCACTTGGAGTTTTGTCAACAGTTTTGCGCCCCATATCTCAGAAAGGATGTGTTATCATTGGAGAGAGGTCAGAGGAGGTTCACAAGGATGATTCTGGGAATGAAGGAGTTAACATATGAGGAGCATTTGGCAGCTTTGGGCCTGTACTCACTGGAATTTAGAAAAATGCGGGGGGAACTCATTGAAACCTACCAAATGTTGAAAGGACTAAATAAGATGGATATGGAGAGGATGTTCCCTCTGGTCTGGGTATCTAGACTAGAATGCACAGCCTCAAAGTTGAAGGGCAGTCTTTTAGAACAGAGGTAAGGAGGAATTTATTTAGCCAAAGAGTGGTGAATCTGTGGAATGCTCTGCCACAGATGCAGTGGAGGCCAAGTCTGTGGGTATATTTAAAGTGGAAGTTGATAGATTCCTGATTGGTCGGGGCATTAAGGGATATAGTGAGAGGGCAGGTATATGGGGTTGAATGGCATCTGGGATCAGCCATGATGAATTGGCAGAGTGGACTCGATGGGCTGAATGGCCTAATTCTGCTCCTATGTCTTATGGTCTTGTGGTCCAATGAGGTTAACTTGCTGAAGTGCTTGGTTTCCTTTGCTCCCCCAGAATTTTATATTATTCCATTACAAAGATTAATTCTGCAAAAGTCAAAAGATCAATTTAATTGTATAAGACCTTTAGGCTAGCTGTTCGTTAGTTTTTTAAAAATCCAACTGAAAAGCAGATAGATCCTTGATTTAATAATTAATCTATGTACTGTACATTTATGGAAACAATTAAATGACTTTCTTAATGGAAGAACAATTTCCTCACAAAGTGGTAATAAAGAACACAAATCTCATCCAAAAGGTCTAGGTAGAATTGTTGGAGTGAAAAATGCTGGAGTTATAATATGAATGTGCACAAACCTGGGTGCAATGGAATTCCTTTGCTGCTTTCTTGTGAATTCATTCTGTGAATTTACCTTTCTTCTCCAAATTTTGTGCATCATTTAAAGTACCCAAAAGCAGTTATCCATCTTAAGCACTTTATTTACTGCAAGGAAAGCAGTTGCAATAAAAAATATAGTAAAAACAGAAATTTATATTAAATAAAAAGAAACAAAAATTATTAAAATAGTGAGAGAACCCTAACTTGCAAAATAATGTACAGACCTCCAACCATGACTTTTAATAATATGACCTAAATACCAGGTATACCAACCAGTCATAAACTTTGTTTATATAGATGATGTGCATTGGAGAATGGCATAAAAATCATGATACCCTTCTGAAAGCCCACTGAGTAAAATTTAAAGTTTTAAATTAATATGCCATCTAAAATAACAGAAAAATGGTATTTCAAAGCTTACCCATAACAGAATTTAAGGCTTTTTTCTTCAAAATTGAATCATTCTTTGTGATTCCTTATTTTATCATCTTTGTAAGAAATTTTAATTTACTAATTTGTTTAATTGAAAATCATTTCTCCAAAATGGTTAACCTAATACAGATGAATTCAGTGTTTCATCTGCATTTTGTTATACAGCTCCTTGAGCAGCGTGGAAGCATAGCAGTTAACACAACATTTTACAGTGCTAACAATTTGGGTTCAATTCTCACCGCTGTCAGTAAGGAGTTTGCACATCTGCCCCATGACCGTATAGTTATCCTCTGGGTGCTTCAGTTTCCTCCATTATGATGGTGCTGGAAGCATGGCGACACTTGCAGACTGCCTCCAGCACATCCTTGGACTGGATTGGTTGTTGACACAACCAACATATTTTACTGTCTGTTTCAATGTACATGTGATAAATAAAGTCAATCTAATCTATATTGCTGAATGGAGTCATAGACAGAACTGAAGCTACAAGATCATAGTGGTAATCTGCACCAATGTTGTTGCTGCAATATTTCACAGCCCAACTATTTATACTCTCTGAGGTTTGATTTCTGTAATCCACAAGAAAATAGTGTAATCTGATAGTTGCAAATCGAATTCAAAGTCAATTTGCAACTAAATCTCTGCTTTCTCTCTCTCTTTTAAAACAGGCATGTTTACCCTTGTCATATGGAACTTGTGTTAAATGAGAATGATGGTTTTTTTACTCATCGGTTCACTTATGAAGGAGTAACACTAACTGCCACCAATATGCTTTGCTTCTTAACATCATGGGACAGTAGCATTAACTTCTTTCAAAAGGCTACTCACCCAAAACTACACATATTGACGTCAAGAAGGTGAGCATAATGAAAACAATTTTATAAATACATTTCTCAAAAACTATAAAATAAACAAAATGCACATATAGAAACAAGAAAAAGAGTTTCTGTGTTTTCTCAGTCTTATGAGGCCATGTTCTTGTTTCTGATGTTGCGATTTAATCATTTTACAACTTAGCATATCCTACTACCAATCTGTTAATCAAGGATTGTGATCATTCTTAGTTCATTTATACAGGGCCCTCCGGCTCTTTGAGCCATGCTGCCCCAGCAACCCCTTAACCCTAACCTTTACAGTGACTAATGAACCTGCCTGGTATGTCTTTGGATTGTGGAGGGAAACCAAAGCACCCAGGGAAAACCCATGCAGTCCACAGGAAGGACATTCGGAGACTACTTACAGAATGGCACTCGAATCAAACTCTGAACTCTGAAACGCTGTGAGCTGTGATGGTATCATACTAACCACTCCTCTACTGTGGTGCCCACTCTACCTTTGTAGTTCAGAATATAAAGGCAGGATGTATTCTATAGTTCAGAATATAAAGGCAGGAACAATACATTGAAAGGATCCTGGGTTTTATAGATAGAGGCACAATGTACAGGAGGAAGGAAATCATGGTAAAAATTTTTGGAAGTACTGGTTTGACTATAAATGGAATATTGTGTCCATAGTGAAATGCAAAGGCTGCAAAGTGCTTACAAAAAAAAAGTGCTAAGATGATTCTAGGAATGATGGAATTCAGTGATGGGGTGAACTTGGAGAAGCCAGTGTTGTTTTCCTTGGAGGCAAGGGATATAATGGGCATTATATGAAATATAGACACAGGAACTTCAGGGAAAAAAAAACATTCACATTGGAGGAAGGCTTAAGAGCCAGTGCATAATAAGAGCTATCTTTCAATCAGGACGGCAATTGAGATTTTAAAGGTAGAACTTCACGGCAGTTTTTCTCAGTTGAGGAGTGACCAATCAGCAAGAGGCAGTGTGTAAAAAGGGCTACCTTTCAGTCAGGTCCGTGTTCAAGATTTAAAAAGCAGAGCTTCGCAGCAGTTTTCTCTGAGTTAGACAATCAACGTAAGCAGTGTATAAAAAGAGCTAGCTTTCAATCAGGACGGTGATCAAGATTGTAAAGGCAGGGTTTCTCTGAGTTGAGGAGCAACCAATCAGCAGGAGGGATTCATTAGAAAAGGCTAATAAAAATAATGCAGGTGCAAATGGAGCGGCTATTTTTTTGAGCGTGCCAGTGTTTCGAATGGCTTTGGCTCATCAGGCTTGGCTGAGGTAAAGTCTTTTGTAGGTCTCTCTTTTTCTGTACTTACTTGTTGATCCTTATCTGTTAGGGCATAGTAGTGTATTGAGAATGGCTCCAGGGGCAGCGTTTTGCATTGTGTGGAACGTGGGAAGTCTGGGAGACCTCCAGGTTCCCAGATAAACACATCTGCACCAGGTACACCAAGCTGCAACTCCTGAGGGAATGTATTGAGGAACTGGAGCTGCTGCTCATACGGGAGAATGAGGAGGTAATAGACAGGAGCTACAGGGGGGTAGTCACCCCTAGATTGCAGGACACAAGTACCTCGGTGACTGTTAGGAAAAGGAGGGGGAATGCACAGCCAGTGCAGAGTACACTTGTGGGTGTTCCCCTCAATAATAAGTATATAACTTTGGATTCTATTGAAAAGATTCTATTGATTGGCAACTAAATATTCCTGGATTTAATTGCTTCAGGTGTGATAGAATTGGAGGGACAAGAGGGGGAGGTGTTGCATTGCTTGTCAGAGAAAATATTACAGCAGTGCTCTGGCAGGATAGATTAGAGGGCTCATCTAGGGAGGCTATTTGGGTGGAACTGAGGAATAGGAAAGGTGTATAATGCTAAAAATATTCATCTGTACATCTTAACACAATACTTGTACTTATTGTACAACATCCTACTTATTGCTATCTTGAAAAAACTGTTTTTCCTTTGGACCAAACCATTAAGACAGCTCAGAGTCAGGGGCCACAAAAAAAATCATGTGATCCCCCTTACTACAATGTCAGATTGAAAACCCCCAATCAGCATAAATATGGACTGTTATTGGACCAGTGACTCTGTAAATATCATTTTGCATTTGTCACTGGTCCATTGGCTGAATCACTTCAGGGAAAAATCGCTATAATTATAATCCCATCAAAATATTATTATTTTGAATACAGGAACCTGTCTTCCCTCCATTACTTAAGTATTAACCACATCCAAAGGAGCACAGAAATTAAACTCTGAGAACCAAACTACAACAATATTGTTGGACAATTTTGGCCCAAGCCTTTGTGGATAAATGGGCACCTAGGTGCACTGAAGCCAGATTCTGACAGGCTGTAATAATTGTGGACTTCTGACCATGTGAAGAAGCGCAGGTGCAGGAGTATTTGGGGGAGACATTTTATTTTTATTTTACTTAGATTTACAGTGTGGAATAGGCCCTTCCAACCTTTCGAGACACACCACCCCGCAACCACCACTAACCCCAACTTTACCTTAACCTAATCGTGGGAAAATTTACAATGACCTACCTGGTATGTCTTTGGACATTATATTTGACATTAGATATTTATATATGTCTCAACAAAATAACATTGGTCTTGAGTCACATCTTCACACAGTTTTTAATTACCTCTGACAAACTCGTTCTGGTTGTAACGAAGCCAAATTAACAGAATAAAAATATTTGAAGTACTGATCTTTCCCTGAACTTTTGAAAATATATATTTTTCTGCTATTTACAATACATAAAAATATAGTTAAAATTATTGTTTATACCTCCGGCAAGATGCAACCTTCATTAGATATATTTTTCTTGTGTTGACCCTAATCTTACTGGCCCCATATCCCCTTCTCTTTATCTTCCTCCGCCCTTTCAATCTACCCACCAACCACACATTCCTCCCACCAGTTCCCATCCTCACCTCCTTCCCTTTCCCATAGTCCACTGCCCTATCAAATTCCATCTTCTAAAACCTTTTGCCTCTGCCACATATCACCTTCCAGCTTGTTACATCATCTTCACTCACCACCACACCTACTTATCTAGATTCCCCTCTCCCCACCCTTTTAGCTCAGCTATCTCCCTTCTGTTCAAGCAACACACATCAAAGTTGCTGGTGAACGCAGCAGGCCAGGCAGCATCTCTAGGAAGAGGTACAGTCGACGTTTCAGGCCAAGACCCTTCTGTGTTGCTTGAATTTCCAGCATCTGCAGAATTCCTCGTGTTTCCCTTCTATTCAGTCATGATGCCAATCCATAAAGTCAGCCGTCCATTTCTCTCCTTAGTGCTACCTGACCCGCTAAGTTCCTCCAACATTTTGTGCGTTGCTCCAAATTCCTAGTATCTGCAGTCTCTCTTGTGTCTCCATTAGATATAATTTTGCTTGATGGAACTATTTGTAATACATAAGCGGAAAGTACTAATGTAACTCCTATAATAAATTACAGGAGCAACACATTCATTTTGAGCCATTTTCAATTATTCAGTCAGTGTTTTCAAATGATAATTTCAGATCCACATGAACCTCACTTGGAACTTGGGGTTTTCCATTCCACAATTTAACCTTGCTTCTTTTATTTTTACTTTTCTTATATACTCATTCAGTTCTCACTCAATCCTCCTTCACTTCCAGAAACAGTTTGAACTCTCAGTGTAATGACAGTACCATATGCTAAAATGGGCCTGCTGAGCATCAAGGCCAAGTACTTAAGTCTTCCCTCAAAAATTCACCAGTGTTTTTAAAATAATTAATTGGTTGTTTTATTGCAGCATCTCAGTGAGGGCACTATTGGACATAAATGGTTCTTGCTGAATATGATATTTATAATATTCAAAAGATTCAGGGACCTGACAAAACATTTCTGAATGTGTGAATTTCATTGCCTTTCTTGCATAATACTATACAAAAAATAATCTTTCATTTATCCACTAAATGCATTTTAAAGCTGAATATAATGTTATATAATATGCTTTAAAGAAAAATGCATATGGTCAAAGACATTTTCCTTCATTTGGTGCAATGTTGTTGACAAATTCCATTAAAGAATTCAGGAAAAAATAAGTTATTTACAGGTAAAACCTGTGGCAGAGAAGGTAGGAAATATCTGATTAATACTTTCTGAATCACGAAAGCAATGTCATAGCATTTTAAGCATCCTTGCCTTAAGCCAACATCATTTAATGGAGAAATGTCATTTCTTAAAGAATTATGATAATTAGATTTTCATGGTGGTGAGTATATATTCACAAAGCAGACAGCCAGTGTTTTTGCAAAATTTGCTCTTTTTCTGTGAGTCAATCACTAACGAAAACTGGATGTTGATTTTCTATCAGTAATATTACTTGGCCCCACACCCAGATGTCAAACTACCTACAAATAATTACTTACAGCAAGGAACTGAGCCATTTGACCCAACAAACCCATGACATAATGTGCATTCCACAGAAGTCCAGTCCCTTCCTTCATCTTGTCTCATCAACAAATATTTCCTTTCTCCTTCATATCTTTATCTAGCTTCTTCTTATCTATAACTAAGCTATTCACTTCAACTGCTCCTCGTAGGAGAAGTACGCTACGCATTCTAGTCACCTCCTGCCTGGTTCTAGTCTCCCCCAGAGGACAAAACTTCTTTTCCACATCAGCCCTGTGGAATTATTTCATAATCCCATAGAGCTCTATTTGGTCAGCTCAGTGGTACTGAAGTTAACCAGAAACCTGGGTTCAGCTCTAACCTTTTGTGTTGCCTGTGTAGAGCCTGCACACTATGTTTGTTTCCTCTGGCTGCTCCAGTTTGCTCCCACATCCAAAGACATGTTTGTAGGTTAATTAGCTCTTGTGAATTACTTCTAGTTCAGTCTGTGGCAGGAAAATGAGCGGTGAGTACATCAGACGGAATAGCTGTATAAAATTTTATGTGGTATAGACAGGGTAGGTGAATGTTTCCCATGGTAAGGATATCAAAAACAAGAGGGTCTTGGTTTAAGGTGAGAGGAAGGAGATTTGAGGGGCAAGTTTCATACACATATTGGTTGATATGTGTAACTTGCTGCCAGAGGAAATGGTAGATCCAGATGCAGTCATTATATTTAAGAGACTTTAGAAAGGTATTTGCATAGGAAAGGCATAGCCAGTGCTGGTGACTGGTGGTGATCAGTAGGAGCAGGTGTTGGGACAACTTTATATGTCAATGATTTGGATAATGGAATTGATGGCTTTGTGGACAATACAAAGATGGGTGGAGGAGCAGGTAGTGTTAAGAAAGCATGGGAGTCTGCAATTAGGAAAATGAGAGAGGTGACAGATAGAATATAGTGTAGAGAAGTGTATGGTCATGCACTTTGGTAGAAGGAATAAAGGCATAAACTATTTTTAAATGGGAAGAAAATTCAGAAATCAGAGATGCAAAGGGACTTAGAAGTCCTTGTGAAGATTTCCCTAAAGGTTAACTTGCAGTTTGAATCAGTGGTAAGGAAGGCAAATGATGTAACGCTGAGCTTTAGAAGGCTTGGACTGAGCAGTTTTTGGCTTCTTATCTAAGGAAGGGTATGTTGGCATTGGAGAGAGTCCAGAGGAGGTTCACAAGAATGATCCTAGGAATAAAAGGGTTAAAGTATGAGGAGCATTTGATGGCTCTGGGCCTGTACTCGCTGGAATTTAGAAGAATGAGGAGGGATCTCATTCAAATAGGTGAAAGGCCTAGACAGAGAGAATGTGAAGAGGAAGTCTAGGACCAGAGGGCACAGGCACAGAATACAAGGATGTTCCATTAGAGCAGAGACGAAGAGGAATTTCTTAAGTTAGAGAGTGGTGAATCCGTGGAATTCATTGCCATGGATGGCTGTAGGACTAGCCATTAGGCATATTTAAAGTGGATGTTGATAGGTTTTTGATTAGTCAGGGTGTCAGAGGTTATGGGGAGAAGGCAGGAGAATGGGGTTGAGAGGGATAATAAATCAGCCATGATGGACTTGATGAGCTGAACGGCATAATTCTACCCCCTTGTCACGAAAGGATAGAAACCTGATAAGGGCAAATGGAGTGAGTGTAGTTAAGTGAAAAGGTTAACATGGGCATGGAAGACTGAAGATCCATTTCTGGGCAGAGCAGCTCTTTCACACCATCACTTCGCCATGTTCTCCAATGCACATTAATTTCAGTTTCATGTTGAGTTTTCTCTCTGCTGGTTACAGGTGAAATCTTCCCCACACCTCATTAGAGCATTTTCTTCAATAACAAATCATCTGTAAAACTGAAGTTAGAAACCATCAACATTGCCTAACATATATGTTCTTTCATTGCACACTAAGTAATAAATTCATTGCACATCATTTTAGCAGTACAATATTATAAAATAAATGATAGTAAATCAGTGGCTGGCTTTATATTTTTTCCTATTTTTATTCCAAATTTAAATAAATCACTCTGCCATTCCTTGGGTTAAGCTTGGCCATCTGACGTTTACACTATTGCTTCCAGACAACTTAACCCCAAAGCGACGTGCTGGAACACTGACAAATGTGTGTTCTTATTGTTCTGAGGGGCCTATAAATCTCCTAATTGGTGAAAATCTAGCCATTTACAAGGGGTGGAGTGGGATCTATCTTCCTAACAACAGTTGCAAAAAAGCATGCGGATAAAGGGGACTTCTATCTTTGTAGTCATGCATGACTGTTATTAGTAAAGCGTTCCATTTATGCTTAAAGAATGAACCTCAACAAAAAAAAAGAAACAAGAACCAAAAATGCCTTACGCACTCTAGTTCTACTCAGGTCAAGTGGCACCAGTGTAAAGGTAAACAGTTACAGTTTCAGGTTGAAGGTCCTTTGTCCGAATTTGTAAAGAGAGAAAACAAGTTGTCTTTCGGTTGCAGGAAAGGTGAGAGGGGGATAGGCAGAAGAACTGGAATATCACTGATGGGGTGAGACCAAGGGAGTTTATTTAACCATTAAAGTAGTTAGAAGCACTTGTTAACAACAGGGCTATGGATCACCTAGGTGGCCAGGCTATATTATGAAAAACTGGGAGGCTGGAATGGCAAGTACTGTTACACACATAATTTGATGTTTATTTACTAACAAAAAACAGATAGATTTTCACCCATAGATGTTAACAGAAAATAACACAGTATTGCATTGCCAGCATTCCTCTAGCAATGTCTTGATTTTAAACTTCTCCAGACTTGTTTTCGAATCTCTTCATGGCCTTGCCTGTCCATGGATTTGTAACATCCTCCACTCTTCCACGACCTCTGGTTTCCTCAACCCTCACAACATTCAGGATTTCCATCACTCCACAGCTAACAACCACATCTCTAGTTATTTAAACCGCGGCCTATGCCATTCCAATCAGACCCCTTTTCTTCTACTTTAAGATTAACCAGTCTAACTTTGACTGACCTTTTCATCAGATATGCCTTTGTTCCTTTGTGTTGAATTTTGTTGGATAATGCTCCTGTAAATGCAAGACACCTAGTGATTTTTTTAATAATTGGCCCCCAGATTGGCACAATTGCCTATAGCTGCTAGGTTGATCCTGGTACCAAAGTAAGAATAAGTATGCTCCTTCTGTTAAAGTGATTTTTCAAAAGCACAAATTGATCTCTTTTGTAATTACAGATGACAGGGAATTTATCTACCTATATTAGTGCATTAAATCTATCAATGGTGATTATGGTAACAAATAGTCAATTTTAGCTTAAGTTTATTAATTTCTTTAGCACTAATCTCTTATGAAGTAATTGCATCCTTTTCTACAGCAGAAATAAGCATTTTATTAACTATGTGATTGCTGAAATGTCTGTATTATTTTCATTTCCACAACCATTTTCATGATAAATACTTATTTTTATACCTTTAGGGGACATCGCACTATGTACTGCATCACATGTAAATCTAAGGTGTTCTTACCTTTCTTTATCGTAGGAAGGTATCATGCCACAAAATACAATCTGGTTATCTAGTTGTACGTTTAGGTCTTTTTTAGATTTGTTAAGGATACAGCTAGCCTACAAAATTGCAGTAATTACCTTTAACAAATTCATCATTTATTAAGTACCATGGCAACTGCAAGGAATAAAAATGGCGCTATGAAAATGCCAGCTTATTCTTTCACTCTGTAGCTCAGTATTGATTGCAAAATGAGCACGGCAGAAATATCCTTTTGGTACAACGCAGAAAACAGTTAAAGCAACAGCATCAAAATAGCAGCTTGTATTTGCATAGAATTACGCGGCAACTATTCTTTTCATGCCTCTTTAATATTTGCAAAGTAAATTAAGATGTCTGCTAACTTAGTGTTATTACATCCTTGCCACATTTTCTGTGCTTTCAGTGGCCGGCTGCTGTCTAATTTTAAGGGATAAGGTTAGCCACCCTGTACAGAGAAAAGAATCAAACACAATTCTAAAACACTGCTTTCTTACATTGGTCTATCTGCTGTCCACTTAACAGGCACATCTTGTGTGTCTGCTTAAGGAGGTCAGAGGGCAGGAAGATTATTTGGGTTGAAACATGGTAAAGGAAGGGTGTCAGGAGGATACAGTTTCCCTGAATGTAGACTTTGGAGAAAATGTAAACTCTTTCATAAATAACATTTTTTCATTATTTCAAACACATAAGGAAATCTTCCCTACCTTAAAAGTGCAAGTGTCACATTCTCCTGATCTAGAACACTTCAGCATACTGCACAGTAACAGAACTAAATTCATTCTTTTCAAAATCTCCTTTTGCTTGTTTTTCCTGACAAACTTTCTTCAAGAGTTTAATGAAAATCAACAGCTGGAATGTTGACAGCTAACTAAACATGATTGACATGGAGTTATGCATCAATCCATATCATGAATTAGAACATGAATGAGTTAGTACACTGATGTAGATATCTGAAATGCTTCAAAGATTCAGATCTGAATTTAGAGTGGGATTTCTAAGAAGTTTATACAAGATCTTTTAATACTTTTGAGCCATAATTATATACTAAATTGAACATTTGAATAAAACACATTTTTTTCAAATTTTCTCTGCATCAATAATTGAACCTTATGATTTACACAGGTTTTACACTGCAAACAATTGATTACCCAAGTTTGCAAACATTTCACTTTGTTATCAGAAACTGCAAGTAAAAAGACTGTATAAATTTATCAAATTATGCACATGAAAATGGCTAGTTTACATGGATAATTAAGCAAACAAAAATATAATTGGCATTATTCAGCAAATGGACAATGATTCAAAGATTAAGTTACAAGAAGAATTACAAATGGGTCATTCCAGAAGTGCCATGGACCCATTCAATGGTACACAGCAATAGCAGAATGAAAGTGTACGTTCTTTCTTCCCCATTTCCTGCAGGCACTGGCTTTCAAACATCAGCCAATGGAAGGTGCTGGATTAAGTGATCCTGTTCCCTTTGGGAAAGGGCAGGAGATGCCATAACACAAATGCTTTACATCTTTCTATGGGCACTTCAGAGCCGCCTCAGCAGCCGGCTGGTTACAATCTGGGTGACAGAATAAAGTCCGCCATGATCACACGATAGGAAATGATGGGTGGGGTACAACCCGAAGAGAAACTGATTAAAGAAACAAAATCTTCAAAAATAATTACTGCTTCAGCCACTGAATTCACAGTCATTCAAAAATATTCATAGATGATTTTAAAAAATTATATTGTTATTTATATATTCCACTATTGGATATAATCACATAATTGTCTTTTAGT
The DNA here is from genome assembly GCF_963921235.1 of Mobula hypostoma. NCBI lineage: Eukaryota > Metazoa > Chordata > Chondrichthyes > Myliobatiformes > Myliobatidae > Mobula > Mobula hypostoma. Next base: position 6,420,135 of record NC_086119.1, on the reverse strand, counting down.
GCTGTCCATTATACACAAAATGCTTTGCAGAACCCTTAAATTTCTAAGTTTAGTCAGATAGAACTTCGTTATAGGAGGTTACTGCAGAATTTGCTCATTATGTTTTTCTTGGTTTACACTTGTTTAAAGGAATCCTTTTTGCAATTGGTTTTGGGAATTCACCATAGAGCAAGGAATGTATAATCTGAAACAAATGGCGAGAAAAGCAGTATCCTGGGAGAACAATTCCGGGCGGTTTCTTTGACGTGGCGGAGTCCCGTTGAGGGACCTTCTTTGAGGCATGTGGTAAGCTTCTGATTCGGGTCCGCTACTCGGCGGTAGAAACCCAGGCCTTTCCTGCGTCCTTCTTACTAATACTGCTTCCTTACATCGTTCTGAGTCAGCTGTCTGTCCAGTTTGCCACGGGCCCCAGGCCGGAATGGTACTGGGTGGGGAGCTCCCTCGGTAAGGACAGGCTTTGTGAGAAGAGGAACTCGCGAGAGTTCTGAGCATGAGGAGATGGTGGGACCCGGTCGTGCGGGGAGAGGGGCACTCTGTCTCGCGGTGAACAGGAAGACATGGGCACCCTCTGTCGAACCTGCTGCTGCGGCGGCGAGTGGTAGCCGCCGAACTGTGTCTCGCACGGGGGCTGTGAGCTCTGTGCGGGGAGACCGGGGAGATGAGGCATCATAGCCGTGGTGGTGAAGTGGGCTGAGAAATGCTGGTAGGGAACGGTGTCCATGGTCTGAACGCTGCAGTTTCCATAGGATGGAACAGACGCCCACATGTTGCAGTTCAGCGTTTGAGGAGGATGTTCCTCGACCGTGCTCCCTCCAGGCACGTCGTTCACAGGGCCGGAAAACATGCAGGCATCCCTTAAATCTTGTTCATTCCGATACGGCGGGTTCATCATCTGCTGGTCATAAGGTGGCGGGCGGAAATAATGTTCATCAGCAAGGGCAGCGGGCGCTTCGAGAAAGGGTCGTTTACAGGGCAACTCTGGGTGGCCGTGGGCTTCTGAAAGTGAAAAGGGGGAAAAGAAGAAAGTTACGATCTGACATTTACTTTACTGATCAAGTATAGCAGCAGTCTTCAAACCGACCAAAATATTATTCAATCTCAACGACACTTCGCGACTTATTTGTTAATTTTAAAACAGCGTTTTAAAATGTTATTCTGGAAACCGATTGAAATAGGACGCGGTTTAACATCCGAACTGGTTCAACAGGAGAATTCGACACCCGGCGTTATCCTTCGAACTTAAAATGACACTTTAAAATGTCCTTATAACTCATGAGTGAAATAACTTCTCGTTCATTTAGCTACAAGGTGACGTAACTGGAGACGAAACGATTTTCTCAGGGTGAATGTTAACCTGATCCCGATCTTCCACGATCTCCTTGTGACCGCGAGGGTTTCAACCCAAGTCCTAAGGATGGGCTGGTTGCCGGGTTAATTGGCCGCTGTACTGTGGTTGGATGTCGGGAGAATCAGAGCGGAGTCGATGTCAGAGAGTAGGTTACGACGGGGGTATAGAGGGCTGGGTAGAATGCGCGTCAAGGGCACCGATTTAGACTGGGGTTAGGGTTAGGGTTAGGGTTAGTTGGCGCCGGAACCGTGGCGTCAGATGCGGGCTGCTCGGCATAATCCTTGTTGATCTGATTTGAAGCAAACGACGCATTTCACTGTACGTTTCAACATATATGTGACAAATATAGCTAATCTTCTAGACTTGATGCGCCCAAGAGCCTCATTCACAGTTGTAAGAAACTGTGGACAAAAATAGAAATGAGAACATTGTATTACAAGGTTGTACTTTCAATATCTGTGTTGAGTACGGGGAGAGGGGCGAGGTGTGCGGAGGGGGGAAGGTGGGAGGGAGAAAGGGGAAGAGGGAGGGGGAGTGGGAAAGGGGGAGGGGGAAGGGGAAGGGGAGAGGAAGGGGGAGGGGAAGGGGGGAGGCAAAGATGATTATTAAAGGCGACACAAGAGATTGCAGATGCCGGAATCTGGAGCAACAAACAATCTTCCGGAGGAACTGAACTGCTCAATCCGCTGAGACCCTCCAGCAGTTTGTTAATGCTGATTGTTACAGGTGTTGCAGTATAGTGTACCGTCGAGTCGCAACACATCTAACCAGATGAACTGATTTTCTATATATTTTAAGTAACACCTGTTTCAACCTTATACACGTATGTTCTTATAACGTTCTTCATAACTTACTTTTTGATGCAAGTCTTGATCTTTCACGCGCATATTTCAAAATGTTGATTATTTTCTAAACAGTAGTCCAAATTTGCCGTTACGGCGGATTTGATCTAATGTAATTCGTCTCATAAGGGTATGTTTTCATTCTGCTTAATTCTTCAGCACCCGCCTCTGTTTGCATTATTACTTGGTTGCCAAAGTAGCGAGCAGTCTGCTGCCGCCATTACAACGAAAAGGTGCAGAAGGAACCTCCTCGGATTTGTTCTATTTTTCCTGGTAATTTTTCCCCGTTTGAAAACCTGAGAACTAGGCGACGAATTTTAAAGTAATCGGCAAACCATCGGACAAGATTTTTCTCCCTTGCCATGAGTTGTTGATTTGAACTGCGCTCTATGAAACAAGTGGAAGCAAATTCAATATTAACTTCCAAAAGGGAATTTGGGGAATAGTTCAACGGGAATCTCTGGCGGAGTTCTGGGGAGAGGCCAGAGGGTCGCCCTCTGAAAGAGCCACCACACATTATTACCTGCCAGATCGAGTCCAGTGCTGTTTAATTTTGCGATTCAATTCGATAAATAGTAACGATGTGCTTAATCACGTCCATTGAGGTTAAAGAATTTCTACACTTCACTCCGCCGTCAGTTGCTGAGTTCCGCGCTAACCGAAAACCAATTCAACGCTTATGCCCGAAAGCCCGAGCTGCTGCGAATTCCGAGGCTGAAAACTTGGAGTTCAAGGGGAAATCACGAATCCTTCAATCGGTATGTTTCAAAGCTCCACTGGAATTGCAGCTACTCTGTGAATCACCAGTCTAAATACTTAACGGGAATGATTCGGCACATCAGTCAGCAATATGTGTTCGCATTCTAGGCGAGTTGTAGGACTCGAACTCAGTGATACAGCACTGAAATAGGCTGCCTTCACAAAATGCTGGAGGAACTCAGCAAGTCAGGGAGCGGAGCAGAGGACGTTTCGGGCCGAGACCCTGCATTAGGATTGGAAAGGAAAGGGGGGAGAAGCCAGAATAAGTAGGTGGGGGGGGGGGAGAAAGGAGTAGAAGCTGGCAAGTGATAGGTGAAGCCAGTTGAGGGGAAAGGTGAGTGGGTTGGGTTGGGTTGGGTTGGGTTCGGGAGGGGAAAGGTGAGTGGGTTAGGTTGGGGAGGGGGAAGGTGAGTGGGTTGGGTTGGGGAGGGGAAAGGTGAGTGGGTTGGGTTCGGGAGGGGAAAGGTGAGTGGGTTGGGTTGGGGAGGGGAGGGGAAAGGTGAGTGGGTTGGGTTGGGGAGGGGTGAGTGGGTTGGGTTGGGGAGGTGAGTGGATTAGGTTGGGGAGGGGGAAGGTGAGTGGGTTGGGTTGGAGAGGGGAAGGTGAGTGGGTTGGGTTGGGGAGGGGGAAAGTGAGTGGGTTGGGTTGGGGAGTGGAGGGGAAAGGTGAATGGGTTGGGTTGGGAGGGGAAAGGTGAGTGGGTTGGGTTGGGGAGGGGAAGGTGAGTGGGTTGGGTTGGGGAGGGGAGGGGAAAGATGAGTGGGTTGGGTTGGGGAGGGGAAAGGTGTGTGGGTTGGGTTGGGGTGGGGGAGTGTGGTAAAGACCTGGGAAGTGATAGTTGGAGGAGCTAAAGGGTTGAAGAGAAAGGAATCTGATAGGAGAGGACAGCGGATCATGGAAGAAAGAGGAGGAAACAGGCCCTTCAGCCCAAGTAGTCTATGCCGACCAAGTTGTCTTACCTGAGATAGTGCCCATTGCCTGTGCCTTGGAATGATGGGACACTTTCCATACAGTTGCTCATTTAGTGAATTCCGTGTCATAGTTAAACCGATCAAAGTGTAAGTGACGATTCCACCCTCCCAGACAAGGTGGACAGTATTTAAGGAGAGTGGGTTGTCCCTTACTTCATTGCCCGTCCTAATCTCTGTGGCATATGTCAGTTCTCTCAATCAGGGAATATTGAGAAAAGAGGCAAAAAAATAGTACAACCAAACACATAAGGGAAGCGTCTAAGGATTTAACCTCTTGTGAAACCAAGCTGCAGTGAGAAAGGGGAAGGGTTTATATCGATTATATGGAGCGAAATGAAAACGATGCCAGGGTTGATCCAAATGGCCGCCAACGAGCGCAAAATTAGGAACAGAAGGCATTGTTGCCTCGCTGCAGCGAGGTCTCAATATTAAATTCAAAGTAAATCTATTATCAAAGTGCACGTATGGCACCATTTACAACCCTGAGATTTTTAGGAGCGGGTGGGCGCTCCTTGTAGATGTGCTCCATGGTGGAGAGGGCTTTATCGGTGACGAAGGGGGGTGTTTTAAAGAAATAGGAATGTAGATGGGGAATGCAGGATACTGGGGCGTTCATTGCCAACGCATTGGCAAAAACGCAACATCTAGTGAGAAACAGCATAAAACAATAACAGCAAAAAATAACTTTATAAAGTACCTGTTCATTTGTCGGCAAAATGCTAGTCCCTTTGATTGCACTTTTATTTTAGAATATATGTGGACATTTCAGTAATTTACTGCCACCTAAGTGGAAACAGCTTGTCCGAGAAGAAATCGAAGGAACGTTTTAGCTCCGTTATAAAAATACCATTACTGTATAGCTACAAAGACAAATCTCCTCAAACACTGATCAACGAAAGGAACGTTTATCAGCCTAAGCTCAGTTAATTACCAACCATCTGCTCTCAGAACCGCTCTTGTAGCTACCCAGACACCAGCAATACATTTTCCATCACATTCCCCAATAGAGTCAACAACCCTTTTTATTCACCTTATCGCTCTTTCTCTCCTATTCTCACCAGTCAAACTACATTTTCCATTAATGTCAGTCAGATAAAGACACACTAATGAGTAAAATACATTTAAATAAAGGTGTGTGCTGGATTGCCTCGTTATATAAATAGTGTATAGTTTATAAAATATATGTATAAATTAATAAATACCTTTTATAAGTGATAATGACCCAGAATTTGAGGCGCGAAATAACCTTTAGGCTGTCATTGTACATTGTCAAAAATGGAGAAAACTTGTAACGTCTGGTGTTGTCAAAAGTGGAAGTACAGAAGTTATTTTCTCTGTTTCTCGGCTACTCCACGGGGAGCGTAGTAGATCAGCGACTGGCTATCGTATTTCGCTTCTGAGAAATAGTTCTATTGTCAATACAGTAACGGGACCGAAGTGTGGAAGCAGGGTTTAATCAGTTCCGCATTGTGCGTGTATTAAGTTATACGATTGGAGCAAATGGTATAGAGACTGAAAACGAAAACAGGAAGTGGAAACTTTCCAGTTCTAATGAATGACCGTTGACTTTCTTTCTTCCTGCCTCTGTGCCGCCTGACCCGCTGAGAACGTCCAACATTTGAAGGTACGAGAGACTGCAGAGGCTGGTATCTGGAGCAACAAACAACGTGGTGGAAGAAGTCAGCAAGTCGTCTGTTGGGGGAAGTACTTTTCCTGCACAGATCGTTCCGACCCGCTGAGTTCCTCCAGCAGGTTACTGGGTAGTGTAACGGTTAGTATGCAGGGTACAGGGTTAGAGTACAGTGTTAGTATATAGGGTTAGTTACTGGGTAGTGTAACGGTTAGTATATAGGGTACAGGGTTAGTATACAGGGTTAGTTACTGGGTAGTGTAACGGTTAGTATACAGGGTTAGTAAATAGGGTTAGTTACTGGGTAGTGTAACGGTTAGTATATAGGGTACAGGGTTAGTATACAGGGTTGGTTACTGGGTAGTGTAACGGTTAGTATACAGGGTTAGTAAATAGGGTTAGTTACTGGGTAGTGTAACGGTTAGTATACAGGGTACAGGGTTAGTTACTGGGTAGTGTAACGGTTAGTATACAGGGTTAGTTACTGGGTAGTGTAACGGTTAGTATACAGGGTACAGGGTTAGTTACTGGGTAGTGTAACGGTTAGTATAACGCTATTACAGCGCCAGCAACTCGGATTCAATCCTCACTGCTACCTGTAAGGTGCTAGTACGTTCTCCCGTGACCGAGTGGGGTTTCTCCACGCGCTCCCATTTCCTCCCACATTCCAAGGACCAATAGATTAGGCTAATTGGTCACATGAGTGTAATCGGGGGCGCAGGTTTGTTGGGCTGGAAGGGCCCGTTACCATGACCTATCTCTTAAAATAAATTATTTGCTCTTGCAATATTTGCAGTTTTTATTTGTAACGCATGAGTGAATGAGTTGGAACTTACCTACAAAGCTGGAAATATTACTTAATATCCTTTCTAGCCCTAAACTATCTCCTCATACAGATATCCCAGGAGACCCTATTTTAACTTTTTCTTTCAGATTGCCTCCACTTTTGCATAATTCCATCTTTATTGTGGTCCCTATGAAATTATTAAGAATTTAGTAATAGATAAGCACATTGAATTCCCTGGTTTGCTGTCACTGTAAATTCTTAAGTAGGTTTGGATATTTTATCAGGCTTTTGCAACATTAGTATTGGATATGTCTGATGTCTGGCAGCATGTGATTTGAAACGGTGAAATCTATGCCACAGAAATGGTTGGATCCTTGTAGGGGACTTTCTCCAGAGACTCCAAGCACTATAACTTCACTGCCGACATCAAAATTCGGGGTAATGTGTGGGAAAGATCCTGAAATCTTCCCTTTCCAATTCAAAATTCGAAATGTGTCCCAGGCAAAATGCTGCCCAGGCAACTTTGTAACTGTGGACTGTGAGGAGGAAATGGAAATGCCTGGAATTGGATAGGGTGCCATTAAACAGGCTATTTCATCATGGATTTTGTCTGTTTTTTAATGACAAAAAGTATATAAATATTTTGTTTACATCATACAATACTCTTTGTTATATTCATTTTACATAAAATGCATTAGGGGTGTACATTAAATGCCAGCTTTTTGACAAGATCCAAATTCTGAGATGAATAGTTTTAAAAAGGTGCAATATGTAAAATGGAACACATGATTTAGAGTTTGACAGTACTGTGCTGAAGTCTGAGGCACCCTAGACTTTTTAAATATGATTTCAGATGGTTTGGCCTCCCCAGAGCCCTGATCTCAACATCACTGACGCTGTCTGGGATTGCCTGGAGAGACAGAAGCAAGCAAGACAGCCAAAGTCTGCTGAAGAACTGTGGCAAGTTTTCCAAAATGCCTGGAACAACGTATTAGCCAATTTTCTTATAAAACTGCACAACAGTGTACCTAAGAAAACTGATGCAGTTTTAAAGGCAAAGGATGGTTCCCGAGTTTGAATCCAGTTGGCTACTCCTGGGCACGCTTTCCATCTGTTCCAGGTTGAGTGTCGAGCTAGCAACTCGACCTCGTAAAAAGTACTAATGGTGTCAAGGTCTTCTTCGATGACGATGGACGAACCTTAACTCATTGGCAGTAGTTTTCAAATCCTGGAGGAATAAAGTATCATCTGTCCTGAGGGATGGGAAGTCATTGACGCAAATGACCTGTAGGAAACTGAATGTGGTGTGTGTGGGCATGTGTGGGTGTACCTGCTTAGTGAGAGGAAGCTAAGGGTGGGCAATTGTGGGTAATAGTGTGTATTGTAAAACTTCTCAAATGGAGAGAATACATTTCATAATTAGTCTTGAAACAGAATTCTTTGAAACACTCTCAGTACTGTCCTTTACTTTTTGCTTGAGCCTTATAGATGAATCACTATTAATTTTGCACTTAAATGTTGTTATCAATTACCTCGTGGTTTAAAACAGTGATAGATAAGTCCTGAATCTCTCTGGGGTGCAAATGGGCTGATTGCCAGATCCTGAGTGCCCGATGCTGTTATTTGTATTGGTCCATTGTTGTCATAAGGGTAGTGCTGATGACCCTGCGTCCCATGAGTCAAGTTGCTTTCCATCTTTGGTGTCAATTGACCGTGGTTTGAAATAAGTCTTTGTCTAACAATGCTTTTAGAAATAACTGGATATTCTCTGCAAAGGAAACAAAGGACATCAGAAAAATAGTCTACTGGTACTGTAGATCAACTCTAACATTAAATATTGAGACATCAGACCAAAAGGGAGAAGGAAGAGAACTGGACTAAGGTGCACAGACAAATATATTTCTGTGCAAAATAAAACTGATCATTTTGGGAACCAACATTGAAGTATAAAAACAACACCACAGTTGGGAGATGTAATTTCAGAGAATCCGGTCATCAGAATTAAAAAATATAGTTCCACTGTAACTGCAGAAGGAGAAATTCTTCATCAAAATTGTTGACACACAAATATAACTAAAGCATGGGGAAAGGAAGTGAGATTCTTAGCCTGCAAGTCTAAATGTAACCTTTTAATAAGGCAAGAGTTTAAAAATTTGGACTGAATCAGTAATTCATTCTTCACAGAGACAAAAGAAAACACATTTTAAAATCTTATAAATTCAAATGGCAGCCTTCCACATTCAGCAGGAAATATTCCTTCTTCCACCATCTGCCTTTATTTTACTTGTAAAACCTTTCCATCATAACCAATACTGTAGTTCTTCCGTTTTAAGAGAATGATCTCACTATCAGAAAACTCTATTAAAGTCGTAGGGCACAGAGTGGTATTGCAGTACTGAAACAGGTTGTTCCAATCAAAGTTCAAAGTAAATTTATTATCAAAGTACATATATGTCACCACATACAACCCGAAGATTCATTTTCTTGTGAACATACACTGTAAATCCAAGAAACATGATAAAATCAATGAAAGACCACACCCAACAGGATGGACAAACAATCAATGTGCAAAAAACGATAAACTACGCAAATACAAAAGAAAATAAAAATGAATAAGCAATATGTAGTGCGCATGCGCCGGTCGTGCATGCAGCCTGTTATAGCCCTTCCGACCAGTGTCTTCTTACTTTTTAACTTAGGTTATTTTTTGTTTTTTTTTGCACGGTAACACGTCGAAGCTGCACCCTCTCTAACATGCTGATAGAGAGAGTTTTATTTGGGTTTTTAGCACTGGAAATAGTTACATTCCGACACGTCTCATTAGCGGAACAGAAGCATGGTAGCATTGTGTATTCCAGGGACCAGCTGATTGAGCTTATGCCGGCTGGTTTAGCGAGCAGAGCGGCGGACACCCCGGCTGAAATCTGGAGGAAAACACACAAGAAGATGAAGAGGGGGATCACAAAGTCGAGGAGAGAGGACCAGGTTGAGATAACAGAGACTTATGGAGAAGAGGAGTTCGGCGGGTAATAAAATGGATGAGTTCACGGCGCTAGCCAGGCGTTAGAGAACATTTCGGGAGTGCAGAGTTATGTGTTTCACTGGAACGGGGCTGCACGAGGACATACCCGATCAAAACTTTTCCATAGAGGGCTTCCAGACCATTCAGGCTGACCGGAAGTGCACTGAGAGCGGTAAGCGTAAAGGAGTTGGGTGCTTACTGTCCTGGTTAACAACAGATGGTGCAATCCGGGTCATATTACGATCGAGGAACGTGTTTGTAGACTGGATATTGAACTTTTTGCTGTTGGACTTTGGCCATGTTCCACTGAGATACAACACTGGGCAACACGGGAGGTCGTTCCTGCCTGTGGCCATCGAACTTGCAGCTCCTCCTGTGGAGGGTCAGACACCCTGAGCCAATAGGCTGGTCCTGGACTTATTTTCCATCTGGCATAGTTTGCATTTTGTTGTTTGATTGTTTGTGGTTTTTGTATTGCTATACTTATGCTCTATTCTTGGTTGGTGTGGCTGTAACGAAACCCAATTTCCCTCGGGATGAATAAAGTATATCTATCTATCTATCGATAATAAATATTGAGAACATGAGATGAAGAGTTTTTAGGTTGTGGGAACTTTTCAGTGATGGGGCAAATGAAATTGAGTGAAGTTATCCACACGGGGTCAAGAGGCTGATGGTTGAGGCTAATAACTGTTCCTGACCCTGGTGATGTGGGTCCTGAGGCTCCTGCACCTTCCTCCTGATGGGAACAATGACAAGAGAGCATGGCCTGGGTGTGGGGGTCCTTAGTGATGGAAGCTGCTTTCCTGTGACAGTGCTGCATGTAGATGTGCTCTGAACTGTGCTAACCGTTAGCACACTAACCTGAGTTAGCATTTAAATCCATCAGGAGCAAACAACTTTACCCACCTCTTTCTATTAAAACCGCAAACACGAGGAAATCTGCAGATGCTGGAATTTCAAGCAACACACACTAAAAACGCTGGTGGAACACAGCAGGCCAGGCAGCATCTCTAGGAAGAGGTACAGTCGACGTTTCAGGCCGAGACCCTTCGTCAGGACTAACTGAAAGAAAAGTAGTAGAGATGCTGCCTGGCCTGCTGCATTCACCAGCATTTTTAGTGTGTGTTCTTTCTATTAAAACTTCCTTTTCTTCTTCATTCTGTTTCCATCATTCCGCCATTCCATATCGTGCAGTTTGACTTTGGATATTAACAGTCTTTGACTGCAGTGAATTCTATGAACTCAGTTTTGCTGATTTTACACAGAATATTTTTTCATCCATTCCTGTCATTCTAGACTTTCTTTCAGACTCAAGGCGCAGGTTGAGTCAGTGAGGAAGGCAAATGCAATGTTAGCATTCATTTCAAGAGGACTAGAATATAAAAGCAAGGATGTAACGTTGATACTTTATAAAGCAATGGTGAGGCCTCACTCGGAGTATTGTGAGCTGTTTTAAGCCCCTTATCTTAGAAAGGATGTACTGAAACTGGAGAGGGTTCAAAGGAGGTTCACAAAAATGATTCCAAGATTGAATGGCTTGTCATATGACGAGCGTTTGATGGCTCTGGGCCTGTATTCACTAGAGTTCAGAAGAATGAGGGGTAACATCATTGAAACCTATCGAATAGTGAAAGGCCTTGACAGAATGGATGTGGAGAGGATGTTTCCTATGGTGGGAGTGTCAAAGCCTCAGAAGAGAGAAGTGTCCTTTTAGAACACAGATGAGCAGGAACTTGTTTAGCCAGAGAGTGGTGAATCTGTGGAATTCATTGCCACAGGTAGCTGTACAGGCCAAGGCTTTATGTATATTTAAGGCACAGGTTGATAGATTCTTGATTGGTCAGGGCTTGAAGGGATATGGGAAGAAGGGAGGAGATTGTGGCTGAGAGGAAAATTGGATCAGCCATGATGAAATGGTGGAGCAGACTCAATGGGCCAAATGGCCTAATTCTGTTCCTGTATCTTATGCTCTTACGGTCTTATTGTGGTAAAACCTCACATGATTTGTCTCAAAGTAGAAATTATTCCAGGAAGAGAGTACTGTTGTTTCAAGGTTGGTACTTTCGTGCTAGAATCTGAGCTTTGGAATTTCCTCTTAACAGGAGGTACTTAGGAATCCTATTTCTGTGCTCTCAATATCTTTTCATTGTGTGGAAACAATCATTTTACACTGTAAAAATTGGATCCACACACAAAATGCTGGAGGAACTCAGCAGGCCGGGCAGCATCTTTGGAAAAGAGTAAACAGTCGATGCTTTGGGCCAAGACCCTTCATGCGAACTGGAAAGGAAGAGGAGAGCAAGACAGTGGGGAGGGGGGAGGAAGGCGTACAAGGTGGTAGGTGATAGATGAAACCGAGAGAGGAGGAGGAGTGAGGTAAAGAGCTGGGAAGCTGATTGTTGAAAGAGATAAAGGGCTGGAGAAAGGGGCATCTGACAGGAGAAGACATTAGACATAGAGGAAAGGGAAAGGGGAGGAGCACCGGAGGGAGGTGATGGAAGTTATGAGCTAAGTTGAGAGAAGGGAATGGTGAAGGAGAGAAGCCATTACCAGAAGTTTGAGAAATCGATGTTCATCCCATCAGGTTGGAGGCTATCCAGGCAGAATATAAGGTTTTCTCCTCCAACCAGAGTGTGGACTCATCGTGACAGTAGAAGAAGCCATGAAGTGACATGTTGGATTGGTAACGGGAAGTAGAATTGAAATTGATGGCCACCGTGAGATCCTGTTTTTTGTGGCAGACACAGAGCATTTTAACACAGAGTCCTCATTACCTCTGAGTTTTACATTCTGAACCTCGCAAGATAAAATCAAGAGTTATATACACAAGAGATTGTGCAGATACTGGAACTCTCAGGCAACACACACCAAGTTCTGGAAGGGTCTCGTCCCAAATTGTCGACTATTCATTTCCCTCCATAGATGCTGCCCAACCTGCTGAATTCCTTCAGCATTTTGTGTGCATTGTTCAAAAACTATATTACTTTTTTCTTTCTTTGACTGTTTTTATTAACTTATCAATTAGCAATAATTGGAAGAGGCAGCTGAATCCAAAAAAATATTGGAAGTGCTTGTATCGTGCTTTGTGAATTTATATTTAAATCTCTTTGATCTTCATCTACATGGAGCTTAGATCTATTCATACTTGTTGTCTTTTCCAAACGCATCATCAAGTGACACAGTGGCACAAGCAGATGAGTTGCAGACTCAGGACTCAAGTGACCCAGGTTCAATTCATTTCACTGGTGTCCGGAGTTTACACATTCTCCCTATGTCTGTATGGATTTCCTCTGAGTGTTGCCATTTTCTCCCAACTCCCAAAGCCATGCAGGTTGGTGGTTATTTATTCACTGAAAAGTGTCCCTCGTGCAATGTAGGAGGTGGAAATGAGAGCTTAAGCGAGTATAAGAGAAAATTAGTGGAGGATTGAGACTGCTTTGTGTACTGGCATTGATTAGATGGGTTGAAGAGCCTCTTTCCATCTTGAAGGGGAATTAGAAATATTTTACTTCCTGAATTTGAAACATATCCTCAATTTCTGATGCATTCATATATTTTACAAATAATATTTTACAGCTTCCTCATTCGTCATCAATTTTCTGATGGAAAAATATTATAGTTGAAAATAAATTAGTTTTCTGAATTCTAAACAAATTGAAAAAGTTAAAGAAATAAAACATTTTAATATGCCCAGAAAATACACTGCATTGTAGAATAAGAATTGTAAAAGAAACACAACTGATGTTAGAAGAGAAAGATGGAGTCATTGAAATAAAATGTAGTACCTGCATGTTTGTTGCATAACGTACCTCTGCAAACGAGATACGCGCAAGTCACTGTCATCTCCACCTCTGAATCCCTTCGCAAATGGATTGTTTTCAATCTTCAGCTGGGTAATCTGTGTGGATAAGAGACAATATTTGTTATTTTGGTCTTCATCTTATTTCCTCCTTTCTCACTGAAAACATCCATTTAAGGCTATTCTTCACAATCTGCTCTCACTGCCTGCTTATGTCCAAAGTAATAAGTCCATATGTCATAGGATCAGATTTATGCCATTCAGCCCATCATGGCTAATTTATTATCCCTCTCACCCCCATTATCCTCCTCTCAACCCCATCATCCTCCCTTCTCCCTGTAACCACTCATGCCCTTACCAATCAAGAACCACTTTAAATATGTTGAATGACTTCGCCTCCATAGCCATCTGTGAATATTTATTCAATTGTATACTTTTGATTAGAATTGGTGTATTTACACTGTAATAAGACCATAAGATATAGGAGCAGAATTAGACCATTTGTCCCATGAATCTGCTCTATCATTTCATCATGGCTGATCCAATTTTCCTCTCAGCCCCGATCTCCTGCCTTCTCCCCTTATCCCTTCGTGCCCTGACCAATCAAGAATCAATCAACCTCTGCCTTAAATATACATAAAAACTTGGCCTCCACAGCTGCCTGTGGCAAAGAATTCCACAGATTCGCCACTCTCTTTCCAAAAAAATTCCTCCTCATCTCTGTTCTAAAAGGACGCCCTCTATTCTGAGGTGGTGACTCTTCCATCACAGGAAACATCCTCTTCACATCCACCCTGTCAAGGCCTTTCACCATTCGATAGTTTTCTATGAGGTCACCCCTCATTCTTCTGAACTCCAGTGAATACAGGCCCAGAGCCGTTAAACATTCTTCATATGACAACTCATTCAACCCTGGAATCATTTTTGTGAACTTCCTTTGAACCCTCTCCAGTTTCAGCACGTCCATTCTAAGATAAGGAGCCCCGACCTGCTCACAATACTCCAAGTGAGGCCTCACCAATGCTTTATGAAGTCTCAACATTACATCCTTGCTTTTATATTCTAATCCTCTTGAAATGAACGCTTATAGAAACCACTTTGCCTTAGTATTGCATTGAAACTTCAGTACAGCAGAAGTTCATTGCAAATTAAAGAACAGATGAATGACAATGTATGCCCCTGGGCCCTTCATGTGCTGAGTTTAAGTTGAAATTAATCCCTGTCTGTTACTGAAGAGCTAAAGCTAGGAAGTCATTCAGAAGCCACCCTCCTCCTCACTCCCAAAGTGGTTATTTCATACTCTATTAGACTCTGAGCATCTGTTTCCCTCTTGGAAAATAAAGATGTCTTCAGCGCAGATTTAAAACTTGATAACAGGATCATCATCAAGATGTCAAAATTTCAATTGAAACTGAATGCAGGAGCTTAGAACCAGCAAGTAAATGGATGTTGTCCAGAGAGGCTGAACTGTTCTCTGCCTTTTGAGCTCAGTTGTTTGCTCAGGCAGAAATTAATACCACAACTGAACGTGCTCCATCATGGGCAGTAGCCTCACCACCATCGCGGACATCTTCGAAAGCCGATGCCTCAGAAAGACGGCTCCATCATTAAGGACCCCCACCACCCAGGATTATTACTACGATCAGGGAGAGGTACAGGAGCCTGAGGACACACACTCAATGTTTTAGGAACAGCTTCATCCCCGCCAGTTTTCTGAACAGATAATGATCCCATGGATAGAAATCCGGCAAAGGAGAAAAAAGGCCGGAACGCATCTCCAAGAAGAAAAGCAAAAGGACAGAACTCCGCTTGCTGCTCAATTTAAATAATGATTTAAAAGTTTTTACTCTCAATGCCCCCCTCCCCCTTACAAAGAAAATACATAACCTTAAGATAAGAAAGCCTCTTATAATTTATAGCATATGTTATGTATTCACTGTACTGCTACTGCACAACAACAAATCTCACAACATATATCAGTGGTAATAAACCTGATTCTGGTATATATTCGGTGCATTTTGTGGGCATGGAAAACTAGTTTATTTCTAAGCTTCATTTAGTGCAGCATTTTAAATCAAAGTGAAGGCAATGTGCCACGTGTTACTTTGAAAGGTTGATTCTCATATCAAAACTAGTTTCGTTGTCAATCTTGTGTGATATTATCGGAACTGAAGTACTCCCAGCCATCCTTCCTCTGTGGTGTACTGAAGGATGCAGTATCCCTATGTAACATATATATTTGATTTATTTTAGTTGTAAGAAGCACCGCAGTAAGGTCAAAGATTTGACACACTTGGCTCGCGTTGCCACTTAGATTAACCTATTTAGTTCCCTAAAATGAAAAGGGCCCAGGCAGCACATTCCCGGCACCCATTTAATGAATGACAGCATGGAAAGGCACTACCTGGGGAAAGTTAACCTGTGACTTTGACTCCTAGAGCATTGGAAAGATTTAACAGGAACACATAGAAACATAGAAACATAGAAACATAGAAAATAGGTGCAGGAGTAGGCCATTCGGCCCTTCGAGCCTGCACCGCCATTTATTATGATCATGGCTGATCATCCAACTCAGAACCCAGCCTTCCCTCCATACCCCCTGACCCCTGTAGCCACAAGGGCCATATCTAACTTCCTTTTAAACATAGCTAATGAACTGGCCTCAACAGTTTGCTGTGGCAGAGAATTCCACAGATTCACCACTCTCTGTGTGAAGAAGTTTTTCCTAACCTCGGTCCTAAAAGGCTTCCCCTCTATCCTCAAACTGTGACCCCTCGTTCTAGACCTCCCCAACATCGGGAACAATCTTCCTGCATCTAGCCTGTCCAATCCCTTTAGGATCTTATACGTTTCAATCAGATCCCCCCTCAATCTTCTAAATTCCAACGAGTACAAGCCCAGTTCATCCAGTCTTTCTTCATATGAAAGACCTGCCATCCCAGGAATCAATCTGGTGAACCTTCTTTGTACTCCCTCTATGGCAAAGATGTCTTTCCTCAGATTAGGGGACCAAAACTGCACACAATACTCCAGGTGTGGTCTCACCAAGGCCTTGTACAACTGCAGTAGTACCTCCCTGCTCCTGTACTCGAATCCTCTCGCTATAAATGCCAGCATACCGTTCGCCTTTTTCACCGCCTGCTGTACCTGCATGCCCACTTTCAATGACTGGTGTATAATGACACCCAGGTCTCGTTGCACCTCCCCTTTTCCTAATCGGCCACCATTCAGATAATAATCTGTTTTCCTATTTTTGCCACCAAAGTGGATAACTTCACATTTATCCACATTAAATTGCATCTGCCATGAGTTTGCCCACTCACCCAACCTATCCAAGTCACCCTGCATCCTCTTAGCATCCTCCTCACTGCTAACACTGCCACCCAGCTTCGTGTCATCCGCAAACTTGGAGATGCTGCATTTAATTCCCTCATCCAAGTCATTAATATATATTGTAAACAACTGGGGTCCCAGCACTGAGCCTTGCGGTACCCCACTAGTCACCGCCTGCCATTCTGAAAAGGTCCCGTTTATTCCCACTCTTTGCTTCCTGTCTGCTAACCAATTCTCCACCCACACCAATACCTTACCCCCAATACCGTGTGCTTTAAGTTTGCACACTAATCTCCTATGTGGGACCTTGTCAAAAGCCTTTTGAAAATCCAAATATACCACATCCACTGGTTCTCCCCTATCCACTCTACTAGTTACATCCTCAAAAATTCTATGAGATTCGTCAGACATGATTTTCCTTTCACAAATCCATGCTGACTTTGTCCGATCATTTCACCGCTTTCCAAATGTGCTGTTATCACATCCTTGATAACTGACTCCAGCAGTTTCCCCACCACCGACGTTAGGCTAACCGGCCTATAATTCCCCGGTTTCTCTCTCCCTCCTTTTTTAAAAAGTGGGGTTACATTAGCCACCCTCCAATCCTCAGGAACTAGTCCAGAATCTAACGAGTTTTGAAAAATTATCACTAATGCATCCACTATTTCTTGGGCCACTTCCTTAAGCACTCTGGGATGCAGACCATCTGGCCCTGGGGATTTATCTGCCTTCAATCCCTTCAATTTACCTAACACCACTTCCCTACTAACATGTATTTCGCTCAGTTCCTCCATCTCACTGGACCCTCTGTCCCTTACTATTTCTGGAAGATTATTTATGTCCTCCTTAGTGAAGACAGAACCAAAGTAATTATTCAATTGGTCTGCCATGTCCTTGCTCCCCATAATCAATTCACCTGTTTCTGTTTGCAGGGGACCTACATTTGTCTTTATCAGTCTTTTCCTTTTTACATATCTATAAAAGCTTTTACAGTCCGTTTTTATGTTCTCTGCCAGTTTTCTCTCATAATCTTTTTTCCCCTTCCTAATTAAGCCCTTTGTCCTCCTCTGCTGAACTCTGAATTTCTCCCAGTCCTCAGGTGAGCCACTTTCTCTGGCTAATTTGTATGCTACTTCTTTGGAATTGATACTATCCCTAATTTCTCTTGTCAGCCACGGGTGCACTACCTTCCTTGATTTATTCTTTTGCCAAACTGGGATGAACAATTGTTGTAGTTCATCCATGCAACCTTTAAATGCCTGCCATTGCATATCCACCGTCAATCCTTGAAGTGTCATTTGCCAGTCTATCTTAGCTAATTCATGTCTCATACCTTCAAAGTTACCCCTCTTTAAGTTCAGAACCTTTGTTTCTGAATTAACTACGTCACTCTCCATGTTAATGAAGAATTCCACCATATTATGGTCACTCTTACCCAAGGGGCCTCTCACGACAAGATCGCTAATTAACCCTTCCTCATTGCTCAAAACCCAGTCCAGAATAGCCTGCTCTCTAGTCGGTTCCTCGACATGTTGGTTCAAAAAACCATCCCGCATACATTCCAAGAAATCCTCTTCCTCAGCACCTTTACCAATTTGGTTCACCCAGTCTACATGTAGATTGAAGTCACCCATTATAACTGCTGTTCCTTTATTGCACACATTTCTAATTTCCTGTTTAATACCATCTCCGACCTCACTACTACTGTTAGGTGGCCTGTACACAACTCCCACCAGCGTCTTCTGCCCCTTAGTGTTACGCAGCTCTACCCATATCGATTCCACATCTTCCCGGCTTATGTCCTTCCTTTCTATTGCGTTAATCTCTTTTTTAACCAGCAACGCCACCCCACCTCCCCTTCCTTCGTGTCTATCCCTCCTGAATATTGAATATCCCTGAACGTTGAGCTCCCATCCCTGGTCACCCTGGAGCCATGTCTCTGTGATCCCAACTATATCATAATCATTAATAACAATCTGCACTTTCAATTCATCCACCTTATTACGAATGCTCCTTGCATTGACACATAAAGCCTTCAGGCACTCTTTTACAACTCTCTTAGCCCTTTTTAATGCTTGCCCTGGATTTGTCGGCCTGCCACTTTTACTTTTCCCCTTTGTACTTTTTGCTTCTACGCTCACTTTACACCCCTCTGTCTCTCTGCACTGGTTCCCATCCCTCTGTTGTGAACTAACCTCCTCACACCTAGCCGCTTTAATTTGATTCCCACCCCCCAACCATTCTAGTTTAAAGTCACCTCAGTAGCCCCCGCTAATCTCCCTGCCAGGATATTGGTCCCCCGAGGATTTAAGTGTAACCCGTCCTTTTTGTACAGGTCACACCTGCGCCAAAAGAGGTCCCAATGATCCAAAAACTTGAATCCCTGCCCCCTGCTCCAATCCCTCAGCCACGCATTTATCCTCCATCTCATCGCATTCCTACTCTCACTGTCGCGTGGCACAGGCAGTAATCCCGAGATTACTACCTTTGCGGTCCTTTTTCTCAACTCCCTTCCTAGCTCCCTATATTCTTCTTTCAGGACCTCATCCCTTTTCCTACCTATGTCATTGGTACCTATATGTACCAGGACCTCTGGCTCTTCACCCTCCCACTTCAGGATATCTTGGACACGATCAGAAATATCCCGGACCCTGGCACCAGGGAGGCAAACTACCATCCGAGTCTCTGGACTGCGTCCACAGAATCGCCTATCTGACCCCCTTACTATCGAGTCCCCTATCACAACTGCCCTCCTCTTCCTTGCCCTACCCTTCTGAGCTACAGGGCCAGACTCTGTGCCGGAGGCAGGGCCACTGTCGCTTCCCCCGGGTAAGCTGTCCCCCCCAACAGTACTCAAACAGGAGTACCTGTTGTTAAGGGGCACAGCCGCCGGGGTACTCCCCATCACCTTCCTTTTCCCCTTCCCCCTCCTAACCGTGACATCAAACTGTTATGATCACAGGTTTATGATCTAAGCCCACGGCATCTCATGACACTGCTCTTCCCACAGACACTTGAGCTATGAGGGGATTCTTCCTTCCCTTTAAAAAATGCATTTTTCAATTACAGTTTCAGGGCTTCTCTCTCAGTTATCTAATATATCTCTCTCAGTTCCCACGGGCAAAGTGTGCAGGGAAATGTTCAAGAACTGACCTTATTTGTACAGTTGCTGCAGAGGTGCATTCTAAACGGGCCACTATCTCTCTGTATCAGTCAGATTACTGAATGTGTGCTCATGCTACACTGTGCAGTGGATATACTCAACACTAACTTACAGGCAGCATTCACCACAATCTGTGTTGACTTTATAACATGAATGCAAAATTAAAAATATGAACAACTTTTCCATAAGGAATAGGATCAGAATTAGGCCATTCAGCCCATCGAGTCTGCTCCGCCATTCCATCATGGCTGATCCCGGATCCCACTCAACCCCATACACCTGCCTTCTCGCCATATCCTTTGTTGCCCTGACCGATCAGAAGACTATCAATTTTCGCTCAAATATACCTACAGTCCTGGCCCCCACAGCTGTCTGTGGCAGAGCATTCCACAGATCCACTACTCTCTGGCAAGAAGAATTCCTCCTAACCTTTGTTCTAAAGGTTCATCCCTCAATTTTGAGGCTGTGCACTCTGGTTTTGGATACCCCAACCATAGGAAACATCCTCTCCACATCCCCTTATCTAGTTCTTTCAACATTTGGTAGGTTCCAAAGAAAACCGCCCCCCCCCCCATTCTTCCAAGATTCCAGTGAGTACAGGTCCAAAGCTGCCAAGTAGTCCTTGAACATTAACCCCATTCATTCCTGGAATCGTGAACTTCCTCTGGACTCTCTCCAATGAAACACATCCTTTCTGAGATATGGGGCCCAAATCTGTTGCCAATACTCCAAGTTGAGCCTGACTAGTGTCTTATAAAGCTTCAGCATTATCTCCTTGTTTTTATATTCTATTCCCCTTGAAATAAATGCCAAAATTGCATTTGCCTTCTTCACCACAGTCTCAACCTGTAAATTAACCTTCTGGGAGTCTTTCACAAGAAGTCCTAAATCCTTTTGCATCTCTGATGTTTGAATTTTCTCCCTGTTTAGATAATAGTCTGTGCTTTTGTTCCTTTTACCAAAATGCTTTATTGTACATTTCCCAACACTGTATTCCATCTGCCACTTTTTTGCCCATTCTTCCAATTTGTCTGAGCCCTTCTGCAATCGCGTTGCTTCCTCAGCACTACATACCTCGTCACCTATCTTCGTGTCATCTACAATCTTTGCCACAAAGCCATCAATCCACTATCCAAATCATTGACAAACAATGTGAAAAGTAGCGGTCCCAATACTGACCCCTGAGGAACATCACTAGTCCAGCAGAAGAGGCCCCATTTATTCCCACTCTCTGCCTCCTGTCTGCTAGCCGTTCCTCTATCCATGCCAGTATTGTTCCTGTAATGCCACAGGATTTTATATTGCTAAGACGCCTCATGTATGGCACCCTATCAAATGCCTTCTGAAAATCCAAGTAAATGACATCCACTGCCTGTCCTTTATCTCCCCTGCTTGTTACTTGACAGAACCCTTACTGACTTTGACTTATTTTATCATTAGTCTCCAAGCACCCTGAAACCTCATCCTTAATAATGGACTCCAACACTTTCCCAACCACTGAGGTTAGGCTACCTGGCTATAATTTCCTTTCTTTTGTCTTCCTCCCTTCTTAAAGAGTGGAGTGACATTTACAATGTTCCAATCCTCTGGAACTATGCCAGGATCAAGTGTTTCTTGAAAGATCATAACCAACGTGTCTGCTATCTCTCAGCAACCTCTTTCAGAACTCTGGGATGTTGTCTATCGGGTCCGGATGACTTATCCACCTGAAGATCTTTGAGTTTGCCTAGCACTTTTTCTTTTGTAACAGAAATGGCACTCACTCCTGCTCCCTGACATTCACGGGCCTCTGGCACACTACAGGTGTCTTCCACAGTGAAGACTGGTGAAAAGTACTTAATAAATTCATCCGCCATTTCTTTGTCCTTCATTACTACCTCACCAGCACCATTTTCCTGTGGTCCAATATCAACTCTCACCTCCCTTTTACTCTTTATATAACTAAAAAAAGGCTTTTAGTACCTTGCTTTATATTTTTAGCTAGTTTTCCCCCATATTTCACCTTTTCCTTTCTTAAGGTTTTTTAGTTGCCTTTTGTTGGATTTTAAAAACTTCCCACTCACTTTCGCTGCATTAAGTGCCCTTTCCTTAGCTTTTATGCAGACCTTGTCTGCCTCGGTTGCCTGCTCCTGTGATTTGAAAACCACCTTCTGCCGGACACATCTCTCCTGCACCTTGTGAACTATTCCCAGAAATTTCAGCCACCTCTGCTCTGCCGTCATCCCCACCAGTATTCCCCGTCCAATCCACCTGGGCAAGCTCCTTTCTCATGCCTCTGGAGTTCCTTTCATTTCATTGCAATACTGATACATCTGACTCGTGCTTCTCCCTCTCAAATTACAGTATGAATTCAATGATATTATGATCACTACCTCCTAAACTTAAACTCCTTAATAAAATCTGGATTATTACACAACACCCAATCTAAGGTAGCTTTTTCCTGAGCAGGCTCAAGTACAAACTGCTCTAAAAAGCCATCTCGGAGGCACTCAACAAATTCCCTCTCTTGCGATTCAACACCAGACTGATTTTCCCAATCCCCTTGAAGTACCCCATTACAATTGTGACATTACCCTTATTACATGCCCTTTCCAGCTCCCTTTGCAATCTCAACACCACATCTTGGATACTATTTGGAGGTCTATATATGATTCCCATAATGTTTGTTTTTACCCTTGCGGTTTCTTAACTCCACCAACAAAGATCTGACATTTTCTGATCCTATGTCACCTCTTTCTAAAGAAATAATTCTATCTCTTACCAACAGAGCCACACCACCGCCTATGCCTTCCTGCCTATCCTTTCGATACAAAGTTTGTACTTGATATTAAGCTCCCAACTATGACCTTCTTTCAGCCATGACTCAGTGATGCCCACAACGTCATACCGACTGATCTCTAATTGCGCCATGAGTTCATCCACCTTATTCTAAATACTGCACGCATTTAAATACAGCACCTTCAGTCCTGTATTCTTCACCCTTTGAATTTTGCCTCTGGTACAATATAACTCTTTGCACTATCTGCAGTTGTGCCCAATCATTGGCTTGTCCTTCCTCATGTTACACCCATTGTCTAAACCTGCTGGCTCATCCTCAGCTCTATCATACTGGTTGAAATTTTCAAACACGTATCTATCTTCCATTAAAACGCTACCATCTGCTGTAGAGAGCTGAGTATTGGCCTGGAACCTGTTGTAGTGATTCCCAGTCTGCTCTCCAGACTGACAGAATTCCTGGCAAAATCATTCAGTCCAGTTCCTTCATGTTAACTTTTGAGCATTCCTGTTAAGTTAATGATCCTGACAACAATTCTGTTTATAGGGAGACAGTTCCCGTACGAGATGACAAGGGGAAATCTGCAGGTGCTGGAAATCCAAGCAACACAAAATGTGCTGGAGGAACTCAGCAGGCCAGGCAGCATCAATGGAAAAGAGTACAGTTAACGCCTCGCCCTGAAATGTCGACCGTACTCTTTTTCATAGATGCTGCCTGGCCTGCTGAGTTCCTCTTTTGTGCGTGTTGCTCCCATACAGGTTGACAGTTTTGTTATAATCTTTGTGTTAATCTTTGTGCAATGCAATCACATGTCACAGCAAGTTTCCAGTTCCTGGTGCCTATCTGAAGCAGGTGACAGAATCCCAAGATGCAAGATTCAAGATTTGTTTGCATTCTTCAGTACACGAGTGTAAAGCAGAATGAAATGATTGTTACTCCAGATCTGATGCAGCATAAAATAACACTATAACCATAAAAACACAATAAATAGAAATGTAAAAGGGAGGGGAGGAGAAGATGGAGCACGCGGCTGCTCCGAATTGATATAGTATTTGTGAAGTAGGATGCCGTGCACAATCCTGATTTGATGGAGACAGATGTGAGCAGCATGGAGGAACATCTGGAGAAACTTCTGAAACGCTCGCTTCGCTGCCGCTGCTACTGTGCGATCGAGAATCTCCGGAGGGGAAGGCCCCAAATCCTTGGCTTTGCCTATTGCCGGGGCTGGGGTCGAAGCACTCAGCAGAGATGGTGCTCGGTGCTCGGTGTCGGAGGGCTGGCCGGAGGCTCGAAGTTTTCGGATGGACTCAAGATTCGGCCGTGGTCGGGTGCTTCCAGGATGCTGCATCAGCAAGTTTGCAGCGCTGGAAGCTTATGGCAGGGAGAGTTTCTCTTCCTTCTACCGTATGCGTGAGATGATGGGACTTTCGAGAGACTTTGAGACTTTTTTTTACCGTGCCCATGGTCTGTTGTTCATCAAATTACGGTATTGCTTTGCACTGTTGTAACTATATGTTATAATTATGTAGTTTTTGTCAGTTTTTTTAGTCTTGGTTTGTCTTGTGTTTCTGTGATACCTTTCTGGAGGAACATTGTATCATTTCTTAATGCATGCATTACTAAATGACAGTAAAAGAGGACTGTGTGTCCTCATAATCTAATTGATCTAATCTAAAAGCAATCGTATAAAACACAAGGTACAAGAAACTGTTGAGTTTAGCCTTGTATACGTAAGATTAGCTTTTATGCCAGTGCATAGACTGATAGTGACACTAGGTACAGTATCTGAACAAAAGGTGACTCTGACAGGAAATGATAAAGTGACAAAGTCACTCTTGGCAAGAGGAACTCTTCTGGGTAGCAGGATATGAAAACACAGTAGGCCCATGACTGTGTCAGCGTAGGTATGAGGGGTGAAGTGTAAGCATAAGATGGCATTGCATGGAGGGAAGAGGGGTGCTGAGGGACTCTGGAGAGGAGTGGCTGATGTGGATATGGTGGTGACAGGGTCTGGTGGTGACAGGGTCTGGTGGTGTGCATTAATGGGTGCTGTCTGCCAAATTTACAACAACAGAACAGGGAGTGGAAGTTTAGGGTCAATATATCTATGCATAGATAAATCATGGATTCTTCATGGGTCCTTGTTCCAAATGAATTGGCAGGTTTGTTAAATGCAATTATAAGGAAAGAGTAATAAAAACCACTTTTTCATTTGAGTTTATCCTCAATACCCAGTGTCACATTCTCTCAAATGCCAATTTCCCATGACAGTGATTTATAAAGCCTCAATGACGTGGAATCCAACATACTAAACTTGTAAAATTGCCATAACTGAGACTGTATAAGGCATTGATCAGACTGCACTTGAGGTATTGTGAGAGAATTGGATCCCTTATCTAAGAAAGGATGTGCTGGTATTGGAGAAGGTCCAGAGGAGGTTACAAGAATGATCCTGGGAATGAAAGGGTTAATGCATGTGGCGTCCTTCTTGACATTGGGCCTGTACTTGCTGGAGTGTAGAAAAAGTAGAGATGAATTTCATTGAAACATTGAATATTGAAAGGCTTAGATAGATTGGTCTTGGAGAGAACGTTTCCTCTGGTGGGGGAATCTGTGACCAGAGGGTTCAGTCTCAGAATAGATCATCCCTTCAGAATAGAGATGAAGAGAGATTTCTTTAGCTAGAGGGTGGTGAACCTGTGGAATTTATTGCCATAGAGGCCAAGTCATTGAGTATATTTAAAGAGGAGGTTGATTAGTAAGAGTGTGAAAGGTTACTAGGAGAAGGCAAGGAAATGGGGTTGAGAGGGATAATAAATCAGCATTGATGAAATGGCAGAGCAGACTTTATGGGCTGAATGGCCTAATTCTGCTCCTATTGTTTAAGAATGAGAGGGGATCTGATTGAAACATATAAGATTATTAAGGGATTGGACACGCTAGAGGCAGGAAACATGTTCCCGACGTTGGGGGAGTCCAGAACCAGAGGCCACAGTTTAAGAATAAGGGGTAGACAATTTAGAACGGAGTTGAGGAAAAACTTTTTCACACAGAGGGTTATGGGTCTGTGGAATGCTCTGCCTCAGAAGGCAGTGGAGGCCAATTCTCTGGATTCTTTCAAAAAAGAGTTAGATAGAGCTCTTAAAGATAGTGGAGTCGGAATATGGGGAGAAGGCAGGAAAAGGGTACTGATTGTGAATGATCAGCCATGATCACAGTGAATGGTGGTGCTGGATCGAAGGGCTGAATGGCCTACTCCTGCACCTATTGTCTGTTGTCTATTGTCTTATAGTCTTATAACATGCTGCAGACTGTTTGGGAGTACCAGGATTTTGAACCAACAGTGATGCAGGAGCAATGATCTGTTTCCAAGTCAACAGGATCTCTGACTTGGAGTGGAATCTATCTGGTGATATTCCCCGCTATCTGCTCCTCTTTTACTTCAGCAGGAGAGTTAACAGCAGCAGAAGTCTTGGTCATTTGTTACAATCCATCTTGTAATTGGGACAAGGTGATTCTTTGGACATTGGGATTTTATTTAGAGATGCAGCACAGAACAGCTTCTTCCGATCTAACAAGCCATGCTGCCTAGCAACCCACCCATTTAATCCCAGCCTAACCACAGAACGATTTACAATGACCAATTAACCTGCTAACCCATACGTCTTTGGACTGTGGGAGGAAACTGGAGCCCACGGAAGAAACCTATGCATTCACGGGGGAGAGTGTACAAACTTCCTTATAGGCAGGGCCAGAATTCCGACACTCTGAACCGTAATAGTGTCACACTAACTGCTATGCTAGCGTGGTCTTTACCTTTTATTTAAGAATACAACTGTCGTCTCAGATTAACCAAATGATTTGTATGTCATCTTGCTGTAATGAAGCCAATGGGAAGAAAACCTTGAGAACTGTGTATTATAAGGAATATGTATACCTTTACTACAATGTTTCTGTCGGCTACTGTAGCTCAAAGTGTGTAACTCAAATCCACCCTGTCCCTTCCACTCACTGTGTGCCACGACCACAGATTCAGCAGTGCAGCAGATATGGCAATTGTGCTTGTGAATATGCACGTGTCAGCTAATTATTATTTCATTGTGGTAGTATTTAACTCCATTTATTCCATTGTAGTATTTGTCGAGACTTGGACACAGCAACACTTCGCTGCCTGCTTGCATTCTGCCTTGCCTGAGAAATTGGATGGTCGAGTCAACTGACTCTGAAGACTAGCGGTATTCATTTTATTCTTAGTTGTTATTTTCAGCCGCAGTGTAGGATTCGTTTTCCATTTGAGAGTTTCAGTTAATGGCCCTGTTTGGCCCAGTGTTTATTGTTTTCTTTTCCCTTTAACACTGTTCACATTAAAGTCTGTGATCTATCGACCTGCTTCAGTGTCTCTCACTCCGAACTTGGTGATACTGTGATTCACCCTGCTGGAAACCTCCACTTGGTAAATTGGTTTACCATTGTCACATGTACTAATGTACAGTGAAAAACTTGTCTTGCATACTGTTCATACAGATCAATTCATTACTTTCGTGCTTTGAGGAAATACAAGGAAATCAATAACAGTATGGAATGAAGTGTTACAGTTGTAGAGAAAGTGCAGTGCAGGCTGACAATAAGGCGCAAGGTAGACTGTGAGGTCAGGAGTTAATCTTATTGAACTATCACCATTCAGAGGTGAGATAGAAGCTGTTGTTGAGCCTGGTTGTGCATGCTTTCAGTCTTTTGTATCTTCTGCTCTATGGGAGAGGGGAGAAGAGGGAATATCCAAGGTGGGAGGGGTCTTTGATCATGCTAGTTCCTTTACCAAGGACAACATTCATTTCATCCCAGGGTACAGCAATAATGATCATTCATAAAGCCCCAAATTTGCTCAGGAAGGTACCCTGCTACTGTCTCACTGGTCATTAGGAAAAGCAGCCTTTGAACAGCTGTATTCTATGACTGAAAGTAAGCAACTGAAATACCAATCTGCTCTGTGGATTTGCCGAGAGGATCTGTGAATGCTGCTTATATGATGCTATGTGCCTGTGAGGCTGCTGAAGGTAGGCTTTTCATTGGACCTGCGCTTGTACATATGACAATAAAACTCGACTTTGACTTTGAGGATGCCTAACTTGTAAAATTAGTCAGTTTGACCATGGGGACCAGCCTCTGTAATATGCAAGATATTTTCAAGGAGCGGTGCCTTAGGAAGGCGGCGTCCATCATTAAGGATCCCCACCACCCAGCACATGTCCTCTTCTCACTGTTACCATCGGGTGAGGAGATACAGAAGCCTGAAGGCACACACTCAGTGATTCAGGAACAGCTTCTTCCCCTCTGCCATCCGATTTCTAAATGGATATTGAACCCATGGACACTACCTCACTACGTTTTTATTTCTGTTATTTTGTGCTACTTATTTTAACTTAACTATTTAGTAGACATATATACATATACTTAATGTAACTCATTTTTCTCTATATTTATTTACTATTTCATATTACTGCCATAAAGTTAACAAATTTCACAACATGTGCTGATGATATTAAATCTGATTCTAATTCTGAAAAACATTTTACGAATTGTTCTTCAACACACATCAGCACCGTAAACAGTTCAGTGATGGAAGGAATTCTCATGGTCCGTTTTCGATGTGCAACAACAATAACTTGGTTTCTAGATATGTACAGTATAGTGCCTTCAACTCCTTAAACCACCGTTATGAAGATTCAGAGGAGCTTTGGCTGACAGCAATCGACCACAAGCCAAAAAAGGTGACCACATGCTTGATTTGAGAAGGGTAGCTTAACGCCCTTTTCACTCCTGGACCTAGGAGGGCGGCAAACAGTCCTGCCTTCAAGGCAGAAGTCCCAAAGAGGACTCGCCCTCCAACCCCAATAAATTCTTTTAACGCAACAGGTGCTTCTGAGCTCTTTGAACTTCACATAACTGAGAAATGCAGAAATCACCAGGAAATCATGCAGTTTTGGGGGTTCGTTCAGGTGCCATCTGACTTCAAAGACAGAAACAGTCTCCTATTTCTCACTACACCTTCTGTCCTTGAACTGTTGGGCCACTGCAGAAAAAACATATAGCAGATGCAACCGGATCCACTCTGGATTCAGTAACGAGAGGTACAGGCCTGAGGAATTCTCTTCATTCCAAGCTTACATCAATGTGGCTATGAGGACTGACTGAACGTGAGCAGAGAAAGAATGTGAGAGACGGCTTACCTTGTGGTTCTGGTACGACGTGACTGAAATGAATGTTGTCTCTGTGAATACATGGGTAGAGAAGGCTGTGTTCTTCGAACCAAATGCATTATTTTCATCTGCTTTCACGATGTGGAGCCTTGGTTGGTACTTGTGCATGGAATTCAAAATGATCTGGGGAAAGAGATAAAATATATCAATATTAAAGTTTTTGAGATTAACAGGAAGATGCTAATTGAGTGAAATATGTGTCCAGGTCCAGGCAATGAACAAAAGATCTCTGGCCAATGGTTTCTTCCCCCTGTCTGTACTATAACAGCTAAGGTTGTGGAGAGTATTGCCGTAGCTAGCAGCATTCCATGATGCATAAAGAGGAGTGGTCATGTTACAAGGAAATCTTTGGGAATTACATCAATAATTAATAATGGGGCAGCTGGAAATTCCTCTGAATGACAATCACAAGTGGAAATGCAGTTTTTCATTTTATTTTCCATTGCACTTTATTTCTGGTCTCTGCTGGTTTCTGACGGAGGTCCCACTGCTGCGATGAGATGTCTCTTCGCTCAGGTGAAAATCCCCAGGACAGCACCTCTCGAGAGGGAAAGGGATTCAGTCTCTCCGGCCTAGTCAAATGTGCCTCAGTCAACATTTCCTCACAGGTGGAATAAAGAAAAAGTGCAGATACTGGAAATCTGGAGTGAAAACAACAACTACAGGAAAACATCCAGCAGGTCAGAAGCAGGTGTAGACAGGGAACAGAGTTGGGCTTTCAGATGTGCCTGACCTACTAAATGTCACTCGCACTGTTGTCTTCATTTCCACAACAAATCTTCTATCTTTATTGTACTGTTGTTTATGGGAGCTTGCAAAAGTGACCGCGCTTCATAAATATTTCATCATTTTCTGCCTTTCTCTGTACCTACAGTCAAATGACCACTGATTGAAGATTGAATCATTTAATTGTGAATAATTGTAAAATTGTAATTGTAACTGAGGTAGGATGGGTAGTTTGGCGAAGTAAGTTAATAAATTAGAAAATCGTAGAGCTAATAATCATATACCCTGTAGTTTCTGTGTTTTGAGTTAAGAATGGTTGGTTTTGTATTTACCTGCTCCAATAGCATAGAAATGAGACACTGTAGAAATCAGAATCGGACTTAATATCACCAGCATACCTCATGAAATTTGTTGACTTTGTGGCAGAACAATGCAATACATAATAATATAGAAAAAACCTGGGAATTACAGTAAATATATATATATAGTAAAATTAAATGAATAGTGCAAAAAATAGAAATAAAAGAGTAGTAAGTAGTGTTCATGGGTTCAATGTCCACTCAGAAATCCGATGGCAGAGGGGAAGAAGCTGTTCCTGAATCATTGAGTGTGTGCCTTCATGTTTCTGTGCCTCCTTCCGAGGGTCCTGAATGATGGAAGCCGCTTTTTTGAGGCATCACTCCGTGAAGATATTCTGGGTACTACGGAGGCTAGAACCCGTGATGGAGCTGACTAAGTTTACAACTCTCTGCAGCTAACGTCGATTCTGTGCAGTAGCCTTCTCCCACGCCAGCCAATGATGCAGCCAGTTGGAACGCTCTCCACGGTACATTTGTAGAAAATTTTGAGTGTTTTTGGGGCCATACCAAATCTTCCCAAACCCCTAATGAAATATTGCTGTTGTCATGCCTTCTTTGTAGATGCATCGATATGTTGGGTCCAAGTTAGATCCTCAGAGATATTGACAGCTTGGAATTTGAAATTGATCCCTCTCTGAGGACTGGTGTGTGTTCCCTTACCCTTTCTGAAGTCCAGAATGCACAGGATTCCAAGAGGCTGTAAACTCAGCCACCTCCATCACAGGCGCAACCCTCCCCACCAGCAAAGGAACCTTCAAGAGACATTGCCCCAAGAGGTGGCATCCTTTGCTAAGGATCCTCACCACCCTGGGACATAGTCATAGTCATAGTCATAGTCCTTTATTGATCCTGAGGGAAATTGGTTTTTATTACAGTTGCACCATAAATAATTAAATAGTAATATGTAAATTATGCCAGGAAATAAGTCCAGGACCAGCCTATTGGCTCAGGGTGTCTGACCCTCCAAAGGGAGGAGTTGTAAAGTTTGATGGCCACAGGCAGGAATGACTTCCTATGACGCTCTGTGTTGCATCTCGGAGGAATGAGTCTCTGGCTGAATGTACTCCTGTGCCCAACCAGTCCATTATGTTGTGGATGGGAGACATTGTCCAAAATGGCATGCAACTTGGACAGCATCCTGTCCTCTTCTCATTACTGCCATTGGGGAGGGGGTACAGCAGCCTGAAGGCTCAACGATTCAGGAACAGCTTCTTCTCCTTCTGCCATTAGATTTCTGAATTGTCCATAGTCACACAAAACATCGTTTTTGCTTTTTATTGTAATTATATTAGATTATGAGGACACTCAGTCCTCATTTATTGTCATTTAGAAATGCATGCATTAAAAAATGATACAACATTTCTCCAGAATGATATCACAAAAAACACAGGACAAACCAAGACTAAAACTGACAAAACCACATAATTATAACATATAGTTACAACAGTGCAAAGCATTACCGTAATTTGATAAAGAGCAGACCATGTAATAATTTTACATCTTTGCACCGTACTACTGAGCAAAACAACAAGTTTCATGACATATAAGCTAGTGATAATGATTCTGATTCTGATTTGTTGCTCTCCCTTCAAAGCACAATCTTCTTTGACGCAGAAGGTGAAGCACCTTCAATAACTCCAAAAGACTGAAGTAGGGTAAATACTGAAAGGCTTTTATTCGCTGTACAATACGAACTCCATGCTGAGTGTCTGCCCCCAGACTGAGGGGGAGGGGCAAGCAAAATCACCTTTATTCAGGGATCTGTGGGAGGAGCCACAGGGGCAGTCAGCAGAGGGGCGTGTCCAGACAGGTAACCCAGTTACAACATATATATGGTTTACCACAGAAGGTTCACCATTAAATCCCACTGCAGAGACCCGATCAGAAAACCTAAACTGAAACCTTTGGTGCCTACTTGAGTATACTTCAGTACAAGAGGTGCCAAATTGAGACATTAAATCAAATGCAAATCTGCCATCTCAGGTGAACGTTAACTAATTAGACAAAATTATATCTGTTCAATATTGGACAGTAGAAGCAGGTTCTTTGCTTACTGTGTGTGGGCCAATGCTCCAAACAAATTCATATTTGTTACCTTATATCAATAACTAATTTAAAGTTCATTGATCAAAATACTTTGAGGATTTTTAAGTTTTTAAAAGGTGCTATACAAAGGCAACCACTCTCAATTTTCTATGTGGAGTAGTTGCTTGAGAGCACTCTCTGGATCCACTTCAAGTCTTTGATACGTGATGAGTAACTTGGTTTGGATATACAAATACCCTGTGATGTTGTAAACAAGGTTACTGTTGCCCTGTCAGAGACCATTTTATGTTTCTCCTGAAAGTTATCAGATATCAGAATCTTTGATAATATTAGCAAGACATATGACCAAAACTTCAGTCACTCCCACTCTGACCACCTCTGCCTGTAGTCTCCTGCATTATACTTTATACTTTATCGTCGCCAAACAATTGGTTCTAGAACGTACAATCATCACAGCGATATTTGATTCTGCGCTTCTCACTCCCTGGATTACAAATATTAAATATTAAATATATTAAAAATAGTTAAAATTAGTAAATATTAAAATTTAAATTATAAATCATAAATAGAAAATAGAAAAATGGGAAGTGAGGTAGTGCAAAAAAACCGAGAGGCAGGTCCAGATATTTGGACCCAACTCAAGCCTAACACCTCCTCTTCTGACTGGGCACATTGCAAATTTCTAGACTCAATATCAAATTCTCCTTCCTGCAAATTCAGGTGGTTCTCTTTCTGTCTGTCCCAGAACTGGCCGCTCTTACTTGTCATGCAAGTGTGATTGTGGCTCATTTCTTCTCTCTCCATTAGTACAACCTGGGCAGCTTCACATCTCCCGTACCCCTGCCTTCAGCAGCAAATAACATGCTGAAAGAAGCAGTACATGCTTCTGAAGGCCATATTAACACATTTGTTCTCACCCTATCAGAAATATTTCTTGTTCCGTCCCCCTTTCACGGCACCCCCACCCCCAACCTCTCCTCCTCTTTTTCTCTCTCCTTTTTCTTCTGACAAAGGATCTTGGATTTGAAAGTCAACTCTGTTTCAACCCACAGATGCTACCTGACATGCTGAGTGTTTTTCCTTTTTTCCCCACTCTGATTAAAGGCCCGTTACATCTTCTTGCATCTCACCTTAGGTTTCAGTTTTTTGTTGGAGGGCTACGAGGGCCAAGGGTTAGATTGATCTTGGAGTTGGTTAAAGGGTTGTACAATATCATGGGCCCAAGAGCCTGTACTGTTCTACGTTCTGTGTTATCATAGTCTACACTTCACTGCCTGGGAGAGGAATGGAGTGGGGCTCAAGTCCTTTTCCGTGTGATTAGTAGGCAAGGAAAGCAAGCTCAAGGCCCACTGATCAGTAACGAAACCAAGTGCTAAATGTCACCTTCATTTTTATTGCTGATTTCTTCCAGAGAGCAATAGGGACACCAGCTCAAAGAATGCTTGGAATGTTGGCAGCACAAGACCATTTCAGTGCCTGTGTTTCTTTACAGAGGAGGGAAGGTAATTTAGAGGAAGATTCTCATAGCTGAATGTTTTCTGTTACAAGTCCAGCTTTGTCATAAATATTTATATCCTTGTTGAGGACAATGGAGCCAACATTAATTCTGTGTAGGGTAGCTGGAGATTTGACTTCCCTCCTGCTGCTGTCATTAGACAGTGATCTCTTCAGGTGTCAGCGAAGGAACAGTTGATAGTGCTCCCACCTCTGAGCTCAATGGGCAGGCAGCCAACGTGGCAGTAAATTTATCAGAGACTCTCTCAGATGGATGAAAAGCATCCCATGGTATACTTCAAAAGAAAGTGCTGAGGTTTTGTTGTCTTGGTAATAGTAATCGGCATTAAAATATCTAAAATTATTTTTTTGAAGTGATACTTTCCTACACTCAGTTTGACCGCGGCAGTTCAACATCGCAACAGGGAAACACTTCGAAACGAGATATGTTGGACGGAACACATTTTGGTAGCTCTGTTTGCCTTCATTAAAGCAAACAGAAGATTCAATGTCAAAGTAAAACTTATTATCAAAGTATGTACATGTTACCATATGCTACTTTGAGATTCATTTTCTTGCAAACATTGGCAGGAAAATAAAAAAATACAATAGAATTTTGTAAAAAAACTATACATAAACAAAGACTGACAAACAACCCATGTGCAAAAGGAGACAAATTGTGCAACTTAAAAAATAATGCTGAGAATGTGAGTTGTAAAATCTCCTTGAAAGTGAGTCTGTGTTGTGAGTGGAGTTATCCATGCTGGTTTAGGAGCCTGGTGGTTGTAGGTTAATAGCTATTCC
Organism: Mobula hypostoma; assembly: GCF_963921235.1. NCBI lineage: Eukaryota > Metazoa > Chordata > Chondrichthyes > Myliobatiformes > Myliobatidae > Mobula > Mobula hypostoma. The sequence goes on along the minus strand of NC_086119.1, from coordinate 6,386,016 downwards.
TGAGCCTAGAGGTGTGAGACCTAAGGCTTCTTTACCTCCTGCCCGATGGCAGCACCGAAAGACAGCATAGCCTGGAAGATGGGTTCCTGCAAGAGTGCTCCTTGTAAATGTGCTCAATGGAGGGGATGGCTGTATGCACCACTTTCTGTAGACTTTTCCCATTCCTGGGCATTGGTGTTTCCATACCAAGCCACGATGCAACCAGTTAGGATACTGTGCATCCATTGCATTCTACAATGAATCAAGTCTTTCAAGCTATCTTGGTGCCTTTCCAAAAGTAGAAACAGGCAATAAATGAATTGGCCCACTTCTGCTTAAGGTGCTCAGCCGACTTGTTCTCTAATGAGCACTCTTACAGATCCAGAGACAGTAAATTACATCTCTGACTTGGCATCCAATGTATGTGGCACAGGAAAAGTAGAAATGGTGTGTTGAAGTAATGGAAAATATGAAAAGCAAATTGAATTTGTGATGGAATGAGCCAGAAATTGATCTCCCATCATAATGAGTGCTACACTGACACCCACCAAGCCATGGCGACCCATAGTTTCTCTACTAAGCATCCTACCAAGACCTTATAAGTCTAAAGAACTCAGCTCTCAATGGGAGTCTTATACGCCCGGTAAAATAATTGATCTGCCCTTGGGCCAGCTTCACTGCCAACTTTGGCAAGAAATCTACAGAGGGTGAAAGTGTTAGAAAAGTTCAGGAATTCTTCTGGTCTCTGAACATTGGTTCTCAATATGTGGTGGAATGGAATGGGAATAGACTCAAATTCAGCCCCTCCACACCTCCTGAAACACCAATAGAGGCCAGAAAGGTACAATGTTGAGTTTTTATAATCTCTGTTTCTGCTGGGACATAAGCAATTGGTTTTGAAGTTTCTGTCTTTCATAGAGAAATCCCTGACCTGTCCTAAAGTGCATGCTTTATATAGTTAGCACAGAAAGGTAGGTGGTCTCAGTACACTTTAGTAACTAACGTACAAAAATACTAAATTCTAATAATACATTCAGTGGCCACTCTATTAGGTATACACCTGCTTGTTAATGCAAATATTCAATTAGCTATTCATGTGGCAGCAACTCAATGCATAAAAGCATGTAGACATGGTCAAGAGGTTCAGTTGTTGTTCAGACCAGACCATCAGAATGGCGAAGAAATGTGATCTAAGTGACTTTGACCCTGGAATGATTGTTGGTTCCAGACGGGTTGGTTCGAGTTTGTCAGAAATTGTTGATCTCCTGGAATGTTCATGCACAAGTCCCTAGAGTTTACAAAGGGTGTTGTTAAAAAAAAAATCCAGTGAGCACAGTTCTGTAGGCAAAAGTGCTTTGTTAATGAGCGGTGTCAGAGGAGAATGGCCAGGCTGAGTCAAGCTGAAAGGAAGGCAACAGAAACTCAAATAACTATGTGTTACAAGAGTGGTGTGCAGAGGAGCATCTCTGAACACACATATTGAACCTTGAAGTGGATGGGCCATCGCAGTAGAAGACTATGGACACGGTCACTTTACTAGCTACATGAGACACGTAATAAAGTAGCCACTGCATGTATAATCTTTTAACCTGTCCTAAAGTGTATGTTTTATATTGTTAGCACAGAAACACTAGTGGTCTCAGTACAGTTTAGTAACCAATGTTCACAAATACTAAATTCTATATTCCACGTCCCATTCCCATTCTGATATGTCTATCCATGGCCTCCTCTACTGTAAAGATGAAGCCACATTCAGGTTGGAGGAACAACACCTTATATTCCGTCTGGGTAGCCTCCAACCTGACGGCATGAACATTGACTTCTCAAACTTCCGCTAATCCCCCTCGTACCCCATCCGTTATTTATTTATATACACATATTCTTTCTCTCTCTCTCTCCTTTTTCTCCCTCTGTCCCTCTCACTATACCCCTTGCCCATCCTCTGGGTTTTTCCCCTCTCCCCCTTTTCTTTCTTCCTGGGCCTCCTGTCCCATGATCCTCTCATATCCCTTTTGCCAATCAACTGTCCAGCTCTTGGCTCCATCCCTCCCCCTCCTGTCTTCTCCTATCATTTTGGATCTCCCCCTCCCCCTCCCACTTTCAAATCTCTTACTAGCTCTTCTTTCAGTTAGTCCTGACGAAGGGTCTCGGCCCGAAACGTCGACTGTACCTCTTCCTAGAGATGCTGCTTGGCCCGCTGCATTCACCAGGAACTTTGATGTGTGTTACTAAATTCTAATGATATGTTGTTAAGTTGAATTGAACGAACACCAGAAAAATAACTGCAGAAGACTATTAGAAGAACACAACTGGTTCACTCAAAGAGAGCCCACTGCCAATCATGCCTACATTTGATTCTACCTCTCTATTTTCAGAATTGCCTCTCATACTAAAAGATTCAATGCAGAAGAAGAAAAAGAACAGACTTTAAACAATGCAGGGTATGACCTGAGAGTCTAACTCGGAGGATAATACGTTCATTTGAGTGTAGTGTATCAACTCGACTGGTGAGTGCAGACTACTGAAAAACTCCTGGTCACTCTCCATCATTATTTTCTATAAGGCATCTTGAAATGTAAGTTGTTGCATAAAGTGCCCTATTGATAGTCAACTAAATCAATCAGCAACATTCCCATCCAGGTACTGAACAAAGTACAAATACTTGATTCTTGTATTTTTATGCAGACATTAAGCACTTCACTGTAAAAGAGCACACATAAAAGGTAGGAAAGCATGAACTTTGCCGGTCGATTATTTTCCTCTTTACATCTATTAATAAATTATAATCAGCAGCATATTTAGTCGCCGATAAACTGTCTGCACAAACCAACTGTTTTCATTTAAAGCACGTTTAGTGTGCTCTCTAAATATAAAGAACCAAGCTGAGTGCACGTAACCAATAATTGGTACCATTAACTACACATGTTCACATTAAGAAGTGTTTGAGAAATAAAAGAATGTGCTCTTGTGTTATTCTCTTTTGAGCTGATTTAGGGAGAATGAGCTTTTGAGTTGAGCTCAAGAGTTGAGTTGAAAATGAGTTGAGCTTTTGAACGGCCTGTACGGTGTGAACTGACGTCTCGATGGCGCAGCATGGCGGGTACGGGCTGTATCGAGGCACCCGGGCACAAGGCCGGGGAATGAGCCAATTAGGGTTGCCAACTGTCCCATATTAGCCAGGACATCCCGTATATTGGGCTAAATTGGTTTGTCCCATAGGGGACCGCCCTTGTCCCGTATTTCCCCCACTAAGGTAGCTATGAAACCATTTGTAAGTGGAAATGGCGTAAAGCGAAGAAGCAATTACCATTAATCTATATGGGAAAATTTTTTGAGCGTTCCCAGACCCAATAAATAACCTACCAAATAACACATAAAACCTAAAATAACACTGACATATAGTAAAAGCAGGAATGATATGATAAATACACAGCCTATATAAAGTAGAAATAATGTATGTACAGTGTGGTTTCGCTTAACTGAATCAGGAAGATTAAGCCAAAACCGATTTGTAGAAAAAACCGGCATATACACACAGGCGCACGACACGTATGCGCACACAGATACCCGCGCAAGGCTTCATGGTCATCGTAGTCTTTCTCGGGGTGAACACAAGTGTCCTGTATTTGACCGCTACTTTTATCCCTTATTTGGGAGTGAGAAAGTTGGCAACCCTAGAGCCAATGCTTGGCCAATTTAAGCTCTGGACCAGATTGGAAAGGTGGGGCAGGGCTGAACGGATCTGGCAGGGCCCAGGCCTGACAGCATATTGAAGCAACAGGGCCCAGGCCTGACAGCATATTGAAGCAACAGGGCCCAGGCCTGACAGCATATTGAAGCAACAGGGCCCAGGCCTGACAGCATATTGAAGTATCAGGGCCCAGGACTGGGACAGACATCCCACCCACCAAAAACTCATTTCAGGGAGGTACCACCCCCGCCCCTCACAATCCCATATCCCCCCCCCACCAGTCGACCTCCAAGGGTGTATGTAATACTTTGTTTAGTAACCTTGTCTAACCTGTAAACCAAGTTGGGTATATGCAGAAAATGTGACATTAAAATATGTACTTATATTATATTATATCATGTTTATTCTATTACAACTTTAAGCAAGTCTACAGGGAGTTTGACCTCATCACATAGGACATCAATAGCGTAGCTCCTTAGCAGCTAGCCAGCTAGTTTAAATAACGTTAGCTATGCTAATGAAGAAATGACACCTGTTAAACTCACCTCAACATGCCTTTTACATTTTAACCCACCATGGGCAATAGAAAAGTCGCTGTTGCAAACAGTGCAGCGAGCAACACTGTCATTATTTTTGAGGTCGACTGTAAAGCCCACCCACAGAGAAAACTGATAAGTCTACTTAGCACGAAGAGAGACCAATCAGGATGCTCGCTCTCACTCTCCCTCTTGCTCTCCTTCTCAAAAAAGGACATTGTATATAAGTTCCGGGCTTCGCGGAGCCATTATCAACATGCGGGAGACTCCCGGAGCTTCTGGGAAAGGTGGGATGTCTGCCTGAGAGCATATTGGAGCAACAGGGCCCAGGCCTGAGAGCAAGGAATAACCCAAGGCTTGGCCGAATTAAGTGACGGGCCTGATTGAAAAGGTCAGGGTGTCGGAGCTGGAGGAGAGGGACAGGCTGTTGCTCAGCTCACTGCTCCTCACGGTTTATTTGTCTCTGCTCTGAGCTGAGGTTGAGGCCTGCTACGAATGAGCTCCTGGATCGGCTGTGGACTCACTTCCATGAAATTCAGTTCTGAATGTTATTTGCTTACTTTTATTGTTCGCATGGTTTGTTTTTTTTTCCTACAAATTGGGTGTTTGACGGTCTTCTTTTCTTAATGGGTTCTATTGGGTTTCTTTATTTTGTGGCTGCCTGTAAGGAGATGAATCTCAAGGTTGTATTCAGAATAAATGTACTTTGAACTTTGAAAGATGAGCCAGTCAAGATAGCATTGGAACGGTCACATCAGATTGTATAGCATAAAAGTTCCAAACTTTAATGACTTCCACTGCCTATAAACTGACTATAACTTCCCAGTAGCTTGCCAACTGATTTTCTTCTTCAGAATTAACCAGCTTTAAGTTGTTCATGGCTTCTGTGCCATTAGTTCCCTTTTCCCTATTTCATCGCCTGCAAACTTCATTATGACGGCTTTTTTATGAAGATGGGATTTGATTTCATTTATCTTTTAGTTCAGCAGATGTGGCTTTGAGTGAGACTAAATTTTAAATCCTAACTTTATTTCTATGTAGTACTGACTGGAAAGTTAATAATTGAAGATTATTATTTCAGGAGCAGAATTATTTCCTGTCTGGGCATACGTGCATACTCAGGGGAAAACTATCGTAAATTTTAAATTATGATCCTCATTCTGATGCTTGTAACTGACTGCTGGGCATTCTAATGGCCCATTAAAGGGTTTGCCCCCAACTTTGCAGTCGTACAGATTGGAAAGTTAGAGTTCCTTTCAATTTATCTCAATGGTGGTGTTTGTACACTTTGTTAAAAGTCCACTTAGCACTTGCAGGCTAAACTGACATTTCACATTTGTGCTGAACAAGTGTGGATTGACAGAAGAAAGAAGAGACACTCATACCCCTGTAATTTTGGATGGAATTAAAAGATCCAGGAGCGTGATCGGAGATGAGCAAATAATCTAGTGTAATTCTCACCGTTATTTGACACCAACAGAGCAAATGTGAGGATTATTTCTTTTTGTGGGATCTTATTGTGCAAGCTACACACACAACACGCTGGAGGAACTCAGCAGGTCGGGCAGCATCCGTGGAAAAGATCAGTCGACCTTTCGGGCCGGAACCCTTCGTCAGGACTGTAGGGGGAAGGGGCAGAGGCCCCTTATTTTGTGTTTTTTATTGTGCAAACTAATTGACATTACCCTAGATTACACTTCAAAAGTAGTTTAAGGGCTGTGGTCTTTGCAGTTTATTGAGGATGTGAACTATGACATATCAATTTAAATTTTTTTCTTTATATATCACCATCTCAAATTCACACTCTCTACAAGAGTGTAGAATTATCCCTTAAATCTATCACTTTGAGATAGACTTGTGCAATGTTTGTTTAAAAATAGTTGAAACTTCTGATGAAGTTCTTTTGTCTGCTATGTTTTATTCATTGAAAATGGATGGTTTCACTAATAAATGAAATAAAATAAGTCATAATTGAAGGAAAGTAAGTCATACATTACACACACATTAATGTTGTGGGGTAATTTCATGGTGTAAGAACACACAAGTTGCAAATTGCTTCTGCATACAATTGTATTGACAGGAAGTCCATGCCAACTCCATTAGTAGAATTACACACAGAATTACAAGATACAGCATCCTAATATAAAGTGCCTGTGATAATATCACTTTAAATGAATGTGCAAAGGAAAGGCAGAATTGGAAAGGTGATGGAACTTCTGGTATGAAACAATGGAGGTTGTATTAAGGAATTACCTTTGATTTATTAAGGAGAGTCTAGCTATAACCGTGGGGATCGAGGACAGGGTCAAGATTATGGACTTGATACAATGGCCTGAATTATACATTTAAAATGTGTATAATGTATGTGGAGATTCCATGACTGATGATGACATTGGCTGAATGGGTAGTGTTGTCACCTGGGTCACCCTTTACCTGAGTCAATTTGGCCTGAGCATGTACTTGGTGCCTTAATGGGACACCACAATGTGGAAGTTCTGGGCTTCAGCTAAGAAGTTAAATATCATCACCCTCTCAGGTAAAAGGTCTACTGCATTTCAAAGGGTTTCTTTCTGACCTTTTGGTCAATTTCAATATGACTGAAAAAGTTTATCTGATTGCTGCCATGTTACTGTTTGTGGGATCATACTACGCACAAATTTACATTGAAGCAATAATCTTTCTTCAAAGGTGCCCCATTAGCAGCAAAGCATCTTGAAAATGTGAAAGGTGCTCTTTTAATTGAGTTGGTAGGTGCCTTTGGGGGCAATGAAAGAACTGATAACAATGTTGTAAGAGTACAGGCCTCTCCCACCCCAACAGCAGCCTGGGTAAGGACATTACGATTCGATGTTGGAGACGAGGTGGGGGCCGTCTGAGGGGAATTGGCCATGCCTTCACAGGTATCAATATTAACTAACTGGTAACCGCTCACTTACATGTCCAAATGGGTCCAGGTGATTGTTGGTCAGCTTCAGTTTCTGGAAGGAGACAAGCTGCCGCATCCAGTGTGCTCCTGTCGCTGGGGAATCGGGGTGCACGTACAGCCTCCCGGGCATGGCCGGCTCTGCCTTTCCAGCCACCATCCTGTACAAAACGAGCTGTTAAACATCCGTGCTGTGAGGTGTGGGGTGACCTTGTAGCAAAGGGTCAACATCAGAAGGAGACTGATTGGTAGAGAATTAGCAAAAACTTCAAAGGGAGATGGGAGAAGAAATTTATTCCATGCAGCATATCGGAAAATTTCTGGAATCCACTGCCTAGTAGTCAGCAAATGCAGATTCGAAGGATTTGGATAACCACTACAAAAATAAAAGGGCTAAGGAGAAATATGAGTTAAAAAGGGTGTCATCAATGTGATGCCCAAGTATCATTTGTTGTTATCTCATCAGCAGAGGGCTTGGGTTTAGTTGTGGCACAGTGACATAGCAGTCAACGTAACGCCTTACAGCACCAGCGATTGGCGTTCAATTCCTGCTGCTGCCTATAAGGAGTTTGTATCTTCTCCTCGTGACCCATGTGGGTTTCCTTGTGCTCCAGTTTCCTCCCACATTCCAAAAACATCTGGGTTGTAGGCATACTACGTTAGCTCCGCAGCACGGTGATACTTGTGGGCTGCCCCCTGCACATCCTTGGACTGTGATGGTCACTTGGGAATGTTACGAGAATACACATAAAATTAAGATGTTTGCTGGCCTGGGCTAGCATCAGTGGCATCAGCAGTTGGTCTGCCACCTGCCCTCAGGGGAAGGAGAGATAAGGAACAATGGAGCAGCGTCTGGAGATGTGTAATGAAGGGATGTGGGAGGAAGAGCTGTCTGGAGCGGCTCCCCCCTTTGAGCCCTGAACTGTTTGAAGTGATGGACAGGCGATACCCCAGCAGGGGGATAAAAAGGGACAGGTTCGCTAAGACAGACACACACGACACCCGAGGTAACGAGACCCTGGAAGCGGTGCGCCTCTCACGAGTGGTGAGAAGAACCGGACAACGCACAGGGTGGAAAGGCACGATCAGCGGGAACCCGGTGTGTGTCCGCCCTTGCCTGGGTGCCGGGTTCACTGCAGAGGATCGACCGCATCTGGAGGAGGGGTCACAGTCGGTGACCTCAGGTGACATCACCAAGGACCCGCCCAAATGCTGTTTGTGAGCCGTCCTGCTGGTCTGTGAGTGAAGCAGTGTTCTGAATGATGAGTTGTTCCTATTCTATCTCTCTCTTCCCCCACCTTGTCCATCGCCATGGCAACGATTACTGCGAGCTGAACTTTGAGTCATTTTGAAATTGGTCATTTACCCCTAGACAACGATAGAGCTTGATTGATGCTGTTATCTTAATTCTGTGCACATGTGCGTTTATCATCGCTGAACTGTTGCATTTATTATCCTTTCGATTAATGTGTTGCTTGTTTCTTTAATAAAACTTTCTTAGTTCTAGTACTCCAGACTCCAACTGAGTGATCCATTTCTGCTGGTTTGGCAACCCAGTTACGGGGTACGTAACATAAGTGGGGTTCTCGTCCGCGATTTTGAACGCTAAATTTGGGACGGAGTAAATTGATTGGGTTAAAATTCCCGAAAGAAAGAAAAGACAAACAGCAGAAATGGAGGTTGAGGAATTTATAAAGGCGCCGACCTTGGAGGCATTAGAGGATGCCAGGAAATCGGAATTGATAGCTGTGGCAAAACGGGTGAATCTTGCTAAGGTGAAGTCGACAATGAGGAGAGAGGAGATACACAGAGCTATTGTAGAGCACTATGTATCTAAAGGTGTGTTTCCCCAAGGTGAGCTGGGGGAGGTGTCTATTGAAAAACCTGCTGGAGACGCGGTACAGGTACAGCTTGAAAAACTGAGACTCGAGCACGAGTTCCGGGTACGGCAGTTAGAACACGAAGAGAAGCAGTTAGAAAGGCAGGAGAGAGAGTTAGAAAGGCGGGAGAAAGAGAGAGAGTTAGAAAGGCGGGAGAAAGAGAGAGAGTTAGAAAGGCAGCAGAAAGAGAGAGAGTTAGAAAGGCAGGAGAGAGAGAAAGAGGTAGAAAGGCAAGAGAGAGAAAGACAGTTGGAGAGAGAGGAGAAACAGAGGGAAAGGGAATTTGAGCTGGAGAAGTTAAAGATAAGGGCCGAGCAGGGGCTCGTGCCGAACCAAGGTGGAGGGTTCCGGGCGACCCAGGAGGTTAGGCTGGTTCCCCCATTTGACGATACCGATGTGGATCGGTACTTTCTCCACTTCGAAAAAGTAGCTATAAGTCAGGACTGGCCGAGGGATAAGTGGGTTGTCTTACTTCAGAGTGTACTGAAAGGGAAAGCCCAACAAGCTTACTCCGCTTTATCCGCGGAAGATGCCCAGAAGTATGAGGTGGTGAAGGAGGCCATCCTCAGGATTTATGAGTTGGTCCCGGAGGCATACCGGCAGAGGTTCCGGAATGCGAGGAAGCGGTGGGACCGCACGTATTTGGAGTTTGCTCGTGAGATGCAAACATATTGTGAGCGTTGGTGCGCCTCGAAGGGGGTAGAGGGGGATTATGACAGACTGCTGCAACTGGTTCTGATTGAGCAGTTTAAAGGTTGTGTCCCTGAGGGTATGAGACCCTACCTCGATGAGAAAGAGGCAGCCACGTTAGCCGCAACTGCTAAGTTAGCGGATGAGTATGCGTTGACGCATAAAATGAAGGTTGCCCCGAGTAAAGGCTACCAGAAGGGTAGTCAGGACGGCGGGGAGAGTCCGCCGGAAAAGTCAGAAAGTAAGCCGGGGACTAGTGAAAAGGATAAGGTAGACCGGGAGCAGTCTGGTAGGAAGTCTCCTGGAGTCGTCTGTTATAATTGTGGGAAAGTCGGACACTTTGCGTCCAGGTGCTTTGCCCCAAGAAAGGAGACGGGGAAAGGAAAAGCGGAAATTTGGAATGGCTGTATTGAGCTGTTAAGCGAACCGCTAGGGAAGGACAGGTCTGAAAAAGTCCAGGAAGGGCGCGAGAGGTTTATCTCGGCCGGACTGGTGTCAGTGAAAAAGAGGTTAAAACCAGTTCCAGTGCGGATCTGGAGAGACACGGGAGCGTGTCAGTCACTAATACTGAAGAGTGTATTAGAGTTTAGCTCAGAGACCCAGACTGGGGAGGTAGAGGTCAAAGGTGTTGGGGAAGGGACAGAGTCAGTCCCTTTGCACCAGATACATTTACAGAGCAACCTGGTCTCTGGACTAGTCACGATCGGGGTGAGGTCCGAATTACCGATGAAAGACGTGGAAGTCTTGCTCGGTAATGACATCGCCGGAGGAATCGTGTTCCCAGTCGTGAGATTGACGGGTCAGCCTGCCAGCATGGAGGCCCCGCCCGCGATGGTGAATTTGGCTGAAACATTTCTGCCAACCTTGTATGAGACAGGGTGTAGTGAGATAAGTGGTAGTGAGGGAGCTGGGACGGACGTAGCAGTAGCCGGGAAAGAATTTGTGCAGACGCAGGAGCGAGACGAGGGGCTGATGGTTTTTGCCGAGACCGCTCTCTCTGACACAGCCTTGACAAGCTATTGTGCGGATAAGGAGGTGCTAAGGAAGAAAGGGAAATCAAGTACAGCATCCGCAGATGAGGAGTGGGGGGTGGTGCAAAAGAGTTATGGGGATGAGGTTTTTAACATGGCCCACGAGGTACCCCCCGGTGGACATTTTGCGATGCTGGAGGAAACAGTTGGTGGAATCATGAAAGAGATTTACCGGCTGCCCAGGGGGAAAAATGTTATTGATCATGACCGACGCGAACTGAGACGGTCACCGGCTTTTGATATGCTAACAAACCTAGTCGGTGTTAGCGTGGAAATCAATGAAGCGAGGGGCCCCCTGCTAAGAGAAAAAAACCATTTTGAAAAGATTAGGATGGGATCGGTCAGATGGGAGAAGGCTATTGTTTTGGCCAGGTCTACTGATAAGGTCTCTCCCTTAATCCCCGAAGGAGTAATTAAACGACTCGCACCCATGTGTTTGATTGTCCCGAGGAAATGCAAAGAACTGGGACGTTGGGTTATGTCGGTTACAATAGGGCGGCCAAGCAAACAACACCCATATTTTTCGAGTAATTCAGTGACTAAAGGGCTGATGAACACAGAGGTGTGTATTGGCAATTTAATACGGCTGTCTGAAGCCAGCGTGATAGTGAGCCTTGGAAAAAATGAATTCGGCCACACGAATGTCACTTACCTGGGAATTGTGGTGACACAGGGGCAGCTGGCAGTGATGCAAGCTACAGTGCAGGCTATCGCTGACCTCCCAACCCCGACAGACAAGAGGGCCCTCAGAAGGCTTTTGGAGATGGTGGGGTACTGCAGGAAGTTTTGCAATAACTCTGCGGTCAATACCCGTCCCCCTCCTACTAAGCCCTTGCGAGGAAAAATTGAGTCGGAATGGGACGACCCTTGTTGTTGTGGTCCGGGACAAAACCAAATGAGAGGTTACATTGGTCGCAATTCATCAGTGTTTTTGGCCACTATGAAGTTTGCTGAGTTGGAGCCTGGTCTAAGGGATTATTAATAACACGTGTAAAAGGAACAGAAAATGTGATGACTGTCTGTCAAGGTGTTGACAATTTCAAATTCTCTGTATTAGCTAAATAACTGTTAAAGATGTATATTGTGTATGTATCAGATAATGTAGTCATGTTTGTAATTTTTACCTCCCGGTAAAAATCCTTAAAGGGGGGAAGTGTTACGAGAATACACATAAAATTAAGATGTTTGCTGGCCTGGGCTAGCATCAGTGGCATCAGCAGTTGGTCTGCCACCTGCCCTCAGGGGAAGGAGAGATAAGGAACAATGGAGCAGCGTCTGGAGATGTTTAATGAAGGGATGTGGGAGGAAGAACTGTCTGGAGCGGCTCCCCCCTTTGAGCCCTGAACTGTTTGAAGTGATGGACAGGCGATACCCCAGCAGGGGGATAAAAAGGGACAGGTTCGCTAAGACAGACACACACGACACCCGAGGTAACGAGACCCTGGAAGCGGTGCGCCTCTCACGAGTGGTGAGAAGAACCGGACAACGCACAGGGTGGAAAGGTACGATCAGCGGGAACCCGGTGTGTGTCCGCCCTTGCCTGGGTGCCGGGTTCACTGCAGAGGATCGACCGCATCTGGAGGAGGGGTCACAGTCGGTGACCTCAGGTGACATCACCAAGGACCCGCCCAAATGCTGTTTGTGAGCCATCTCGCTGGTCTGTGAGCCATCCTGCTGGTCTGTGAGTGAAGCAGTGTTCTGAATGATGAGTTGTTCCTATTCTATCTCTCTCTTCCCCCACCTTGTCCATCGCCATGGCAACGATTACTGCGAACTGAACTTTGAGTCATTTTGAAATTGGTCATTTACCCCTAGACAACGATAGAGCTTGATTGATGCTGTTATCTTAATTCTGTGCACATGTGCGTTTATCATCGCTGAACTGTTGCATTTATTATCCTTTCGATTAATGTGTTGCTTGTTTCTTTAATAAAACTTTCTTAGTTCTAGTACTCCAGACTCCAACTGAGTGATCCATTTCTGCTGGTTTGGCAACCCAGTTACGGGGTACGTAACAGGAACTTCACATTTCTCTGTATGTTTCAATGTACATGTGACAAATAAGGTTAATCTTTAAATCTTTCCGTGGTCAAATAGCCATGTGCATAATGAAATGAATGTGCTCCTTCTGTGAGTGTGATTTGGTGATTTCTAAGGGCAGTTTCTATGTTAAACAATGGCTTCCCCTGGCCCACAAACAGGAATGGACAGCCTGTCCCTGTACTAGATGCCTATCGTTACCTAATGAACTGGACGACTGAAGTTTTAAGCACTTACCACTTGTTATCACAGAATTTATAACGATGGTCATCTGCAGGAACAATGTCAATCAGCAGAATGTACTTGGTTTTCGGATTCATTCCTGTAACCTTCACCTTGTAACTTGGAAACATTCGCCTGAAGGGAGGCAGAAACAGGGAAGTTACTAAATGATGCCAGAGTGTCTATCCCAATGTGCCGAACCAGCTCATTTATTGCTGCTAGGTCAAACTTTCCAAATCCACTGTGCAATATCTTTTTTACCACACCACTGTATCACTTCAAGAAGACAGTTCACCACACCTCCTCAAGGGTAATTAGGGATCAGTAGTAAACTTTGGCTTTGCTAGTCCCATTCGCATCCCGAGGATAAATTTTTTAAAAGGTTTATAATTGATGCTATGAAAGAAATAAGCTGTTATACACTCAGTGGTCCCTTTATTAGGTACACCTGTTCATTAATACAAATATCTAATCAACCACCATGTGACAGCGTGGTCAAGAAGATAACTTGTTGTTCAGACCAAGCAACAGAATGGGGAAGAAATGTGACCTAAGTGACTTTGACTATGAGTGACTGTTGGTGCCAGATGGGGTGGATTGAGTATCTCAGAAACTGATGATCTCCTGGAATTTTCACAAACATCATCTCTAGAGTTTGCAGAGAATGGTGCAAAAAATTTAAAAAAAATCCAGTGAGCAGCAGTTCTGCAGGCGGAAATACCTTATTAATGAGAGAGGTCAGAGGAGAATGGCCGGGCTGGATCAAGCTGACAGGAAGGTGACAGTAACTCAAATAACCACACGTTACAACAGTGGGGTGCAGAAGAGCATCTGTGAATGCACAACACATCAAACCTTAAAATAGATGGATTATAGCTGCGGAAAACCATGAACGTACACTTAGTGCCCCCGAGTGCATTTTGAGGATAATTTGTATACCCTAATAATGTTCTGTTAAATTTAGAAGACTTTCTGTAATAGTGCTGCTTAACTCAATTATGTGTTTACAGGGTAGGTAGAGAGAAATTATTTTCCCTGGGAAGGAGTCCAAAAACAAGTGGGGAGAGGTGGAATCATCTTAAAGCTAGGATCAGGTAATATCTTCACACAGAGAGATGTAAAGTGTGGATCTCTCTTCCCCAATTAGCAGCTGGAGAGTTCACTTTAAAAATATAAAGAATGGATTGAATTTATTTGTTAAATAAGGATATAACCAAAGAGAGCAAATAAAGATAAAAAATCGCAGATCAACCACCATCTATTATATTCGCAGAACAGGTTTGAAAACTGATTGATTTTCTTCTTATATCCCATCTTAGATTTATCCTAAATTCTTGGAGTGGCATTGTAGCATAACAGTCAGCGTAATGCTATTACAGTGCCTGCAACTGTTTCAGTTCCACAGCTGTCTGTAAAGAGTTTGTACGTTCTCCCTGTCACCACGTGAGTTTCCTCTGGATATTCCGGTTTCCTTCCACATTCCAAAGCTGTACGGGTTAGTAGGCTAATTGGTCACATGGGTGTAATTGAGTGTCGCAGGTTCATTGGGCTGGGAGGGCCTGCTACTGTGCTGCATCTCTAAGTAAATAAAAGTAAATAATTTGAGTGATGTTAATTGTTAAACACTTATTGATAATTTTTCACATGCAGTTTTGTTGAGATATTTAACCCATTCGAACAAACAGGTCATCTCTCACAGTAAAATGAACTCTTGTGGTTTCCTCTGCAATTAATTGTGGCTCATGGAGGGCATGAGGTGTGGCATTTTAGTTAGACTTGTATCGCTAAAAGTTTACGTTCCTGGTTGTTCTTTGGCGGCATCTGACATGTAACAAGCATTTGCAGCAATCCGGCCAGTGGAAGGTTTGGGTCCATTAGTGACCCTCTCCATGATCAAATGTTTTCAGAGTTCCTGCAAATAGCAGATTGGAGTCACAGTCCTTCTTGAACAAGAAGGCAGCACCTTGGAAAAGAGCGAATGGCTGAAAGTTCATGTAGCACCATGGTCCTGAAAAACGTTGTCTTGTTTTTACTGTGTACTGTACCAGCAGTTATGGTCGAAATGACAATAAAAAGTGACTTGACTTGACTTGACTTGAAGAAATGACCCTCTAGAAAGAAAAGCATCATTGTAGCATCTTTGAGAATCCCTGGATATTCAAAGAACATAGAACATTACAGCACAGTACAGGCCCATCAGCCCATGATGTTGTGCCAATCTTTTAACTGACTCTAAGATCAATTTAACCCTTCCCTCCTACAAAGCCCTCCATTTTTCTATCATTTATGTGCCCATCTAAGAGTTTCTCAAATGTCTCTAATATATCTCCATCTACCACCACCCCTGGCATCTAGTAGTTTGTTAAGTGTTTTGGAGTCCCGTCACTAATGTAGAAAATGTAGCAACTAATTTGCACATAACAAGGTTCCACAGACTGTGTAGCTTGTTATGTAAGTGATGGTGGTCACGTGATAAATATTGACCAGGGCCTTGAGGAGAAGCCCTTGTGCTTTGGAAAGATGCCGTGGGATCTTCCATGCAAGTGGAGGAACTAACGTCTTCTCCAAGAACTGCGTCACCAGCGTTGGCGTGCTCCCCCAGCACTGGTGCTGAGATGCCGTCCCTAACTACGTGCTCGCATCTTGCGATACGGGATTAGGAAACCAACGCCTGAATCAGAAGCAGAAGAGCCCGAACGAGCAAGTGCGGAACTGAGGCCAGGGGCTTACAAAAGGTTGAGAAAAGAAAGAACTTGAATGGGTGCAGGATTTATAAAGCGAAGCGGAAGGCATAGGAGGCGGGGAAAGGAAGAGGACGAAGGGGAGGCCACGAGTGGGGGCAGTAAATGAGATGTATCATCAGAGAGGCGTCATCCTGACCAGGATTTATTATCCTTGGCTTCTGGAAAATAATTTGTTGCTCAGCCCACATACCTGAAGTTAGCAGCTAAAGTAGCCTGGCCTTATAAATTTTAAGTGCTTTTTTAATGGCCATAAAAAGAGTCAAGGCATGTGAGATTCATATTGTTGACATATCTGGACATTCTTAAGTGGGTTCACACAGAACTCAAGTAGCAGAATTATAGTCCACTAAAGTAGTTGAACGTAGCAGAGCTTTACCAGAATGGCAATGTTTTTCAAGTTTGAGGAGGAGAGCTTGCTGCCCAACTGACCTCCTGATCCCTGGTTTTCATTTTCAGATTTTTATTAATGTCCTCATGGGATTTTTAACTGTCTGTGACCTGCTGCAATTTTTCTGGACCTTGTCATTGTATACGACATGTTTGAAATGTTTCAGCTTATATGTGGGGAATGCAATTAATAAAAATGTTTTATGTGGTTGTTTCAAACACCCTCCATTTCTTCTTTCCACAATGTGCTTTCACTGAACAGTTGATTGTTTTGATATGGAGATTGTTGTATGACAGAACACCAGAGATAAGTTGCTGTTAAATGTTTTCATAACATTAGAGTTGTCCCCCTCCTCACCACTGCTCTTAATGAGTTGCATGCGTGCATGCTGCAGGTCACTCTGCAAAACATCCCACAACCTTTCACTCTTCCACTGTTTAGTCCTGACAAATGTGTTTTACAGTAACTGCCTGTAAGTATCAAAGCCCATTTTCTGACTGTCACCATTCCCTGCCGTCAATGGTGCTGTTCTGACACCACGCATAGTTGTAGTTCTGTCACCACACGCCAGTGCAAATGCTGTTCTTCTGACAGTCAACACCCACCAGAGTGGGGAATCAATGCTGGTATCAATGCTGCTCGACTGTCACCAGCCATCGGTGTCAAGCATTTATTCCCATTGTCACCTTGACGGATGACAATTGTGTCCTTCCGACTGTCACCACCCGCCAATGTGATTGGTATTCTTTCACTGTCAATAGTATTTTTTGACTGTTACCACCTGTCAGTGTTTACCCCTCACTACCTGACTGTGGCATTGTAATATTCTGATGATCAGTGTTCAACCACCATAGCCTGTCAGTGTCAATGAAATGTTCTGACTGTATCAGATACTAAACGGCCTCTCCAATGAACGTTAAAAGAGGTTACGGCAATATGAGAAGAAGATCACAGAGAGTGCAACCAGTATGAGTGAAAATGAGAATAACAACCTTGCATTCTGACATCCAGTGGTACCTCTACATGGGTGACCATGGTAGCACAGTGATTAGTGCAACATTTTACAGCACCAGTGATCACCAAATGGATTCAGTTTCCCACCACCGTATGTCAGGAGTTCAGTTATCGATCAGATGGAAAATTTGATCATAAGAGATATGCATAGGATCAGAATTAGGCCATTCAGCCCATCGAGTCTGCTCTGCAATGGCAAATGAAGTTTAATCCCAACAACTATGAGGTGATGCATTTTGGAAATGCCGAGTCTTTTTTCAAACAAGAGGTCCTAAAAGCAAGAGGACGTAAGTTTAAGATCAGAGGCCAGAGATTTAAAAGGGACATCAGGGGGCATCTTCTTCACGCTAAGGGTGTATTTGCAATGAGCTGCCAGAAATAATGGTTGAGGTGGGTACAGTAACGATGTTTAGAAACAATCTAGATCAAGACATGAGTAAAAGAGGGTTAGAGGGCTATGGGCTAAATACAGGCAGATGCTCCCATGCTTTACGACCCTATGACTTCATGATTGGGATGGACAGAGATAACCAACTGCCTGTTAACGTGCTCTATGACCCAGCTAAATTCTGACCTTTATTTTTTGAGAAAAGATGGGGCTCATTTGCTCGTTATTATCATTTGAGCTAATTGATATAATTTTGTCACGATCTAATTGTAAATTTTTTAGTATATTTTCTTTCCTTGCTGGTGGTTTGATGTCTATTTTTAGAAGCTTTTTTGTATGACGCATGGCTCCGGGGTTGTACACCTAATGGGTTCTTTTTTTTTCCTCACTTTTCTGCTTAGTAGGTTTTTTTTGTTATCACAAATCTTTTTTCAATCTTTAAGATAATGTCTTTTTTGAGACATTGTAAGTGTTGTTACTTCAATGTACTCATGTTATTTTTCCTGTATAATATAACAATAAAAAGATTTGAAAAGAAAGAAAGAAATTCTGATCTTTATTCCATTTATAGATGAGATTTGGTTCTTCCCTCAGTGAAAGCCATTGATCTAGTTAAACCTCTCCAAATTAACAATTTAATTACAACTTGGCTGGAGTTCCCCTGTTGCTGTTAGTAGAGAAGCAAGATTATGGGGAGCAAATATCAACTGAGGTGGGAAATGTTTCATCTCATCATGTGTCTTTCACAACAGCATTGCCAGGTTGATTTTTCCAAGCGGTGTGATTTCGCCCAGAAATCCAGGCTAGCTTGCTCGACCCTAGGAAATGTTAGTTTTCACGTTCATGGCACTGAGCGGAGCAGCACCCAGTGACCACACATCAATGCAGTCGTCACCGAAGGAGTGCAGAAATACGTCTAAGGATATAGGGCTGCGTTTTGTTAGGGGTGTAAACCTAGCAGGAGTCTGGCCACATGTTATAAATCCCATTTCCTGCCCTGCCCGCATCTTCAGAGCTTCTAATACTGTTTCCATTACATTACTGCACAATACCCCAAGAAAATACGACAGCTCTACTGCCAGCACTCCTCCCCACCCACCCCACTAATACTCCTAAGGAATGAGGTACAGGAGCCTCAGTTCCCACACCACCAGGTTCAGGAACGGTTACTACCCCTCAACCATCATGTTCCTGAACGGTGTGGATAACTTCACTCACCTCAACACTAAACTGATGCCACAACCTACGGACCCATTCCCATTTCTGATATGTCTATCCACGGCCTCCTCTACTGTAAAGATGAAGCCACACTCAGGTTGGAGGAACAACACTTTATATTCCGTCTGGGTAGCCTCCAACCTGATGGCATGAACATTGACTTCTCAAACTTCCGCTAATGCCCCGCCTCCCCCTCGTTCCCCATCTGTTATATA
This sequence comes from Mobula hypostoma, assembly GCF_963921235.1. NCBI lineage: Eukaryota > Metazoa > Chordata > Chondrichthyes > Myliobatiformes > Myliobatidae > Mobula > Mobula hypostoma. Next base: position 6,367,057 of record NC_086119.1, on the reverse strand, counting down.
TTTATATACACACATTCTTTCTCTCTCTCTCCTTTTTCTCCCTCTGTCCCTCTCACTATACCCCTTGCCCATCCTCTGGGTTCCCCCCCTGCTTTTCTTTCTCCCTAGGCCTCCTGTCCCATGATCCTCTCATATCCCTTTTGCCTATCACCTGTCCAGCTCTTGGCTCCATCCCTCCCCCTCCTGTCTTCTCCTATCATTTTGGATCTCCCCCTCCCCCCCCACTTTCAAATCTCTTACTCACTCTTCCTTCAGTTAGTCCTGACGAAGGGTCTCGGCCTGAAACGTCGACTGCACCTCTTCCTACAGATGCTGCTTGGCCTGCTACGTTCACCAGCAACTTTGATGTGTGTTGCTACGGACTCACTTTCAAGGTTTCTACAATTCATGTTCTCGGTATTATGTATTATATATTATCTATTTATTTAGCTTTGCAACTGCGCTGTTTGTCTTCTTATGCACATTGGTTATTTGTCCGTCTTTGATGGTGTGTAGTTTTTAATTGATTCAATTGCGTTTCTTTGTACCTATTGTGAATGCCCACAAGAAAATATATCTTAGGGTGATGTATATGATAATAAATTTACTTTGACCTTTGAATTTTGAAGGCACTCTTTGGAAACTTTAATTTTGGTCTCTGTAGCAAAATCTAAAACATACGTTGCAGAACTCCCTCGTTATTAAACCATCCTACTTTCTGTCTGCAGGCAACATACAAAGCAAATCAGTGCGTGAGGCAGAATCAGGCATCAGAATCATCCCAGTCCTCTTGAAGAACTCAACTTGGTTGTATCATGGCCTGATACGGAAGCATCAATGTCCTTGCACAGAAAAGCCGAGTGGATACGGCTCAGTCCATTGCAGGTAAAGCCCTCCGCACCACTGAGCACATCTACACTGAGCGTTAACACAGGAAAACAGCATCGAGGACGGTCACCATCCAGCTCACGCTTTCTCCTCACTGCTGTGATCAGGAAGAAGGTACAGCAGCCTCAGATCCTGCATCACCAGGTTCAGGAACAGTTATTACTCCTCAGCCATCAGGCTGTTGAACCAGAGGGGATAACTTCACTCACCCCCATCACTAAACTGTTCCCACAACCTATGGACTCACCTTCAAGCACTCTTCATCTCATGTTCTCAATATTTATTGCTTATTTATTGCTGATGTTGTCGTTTAAAGTTAAAGTTAAATTGGATAGATATATGGACAGGAAGGGAATGGAGGGTTATGGGCTGAGTGCAGGTCGGTGGGACTAGGTGAGAGTACGAGTTCAGCACGGACTAGAAGGGCCGAGATGGCCTGTTTCCATGCTGTAATTGTTATATGGTTATATGGTTATTTATTGTTTTCTCTTTGCACACTGGTTGTTGTCTGTCCTGTTGGATACAGCCTTTAATTGATTCATTGACAAGAAAATGAATGTTGGGGTTGTATATGGTGACATGTACAGTATGTACTTTGGTATTGAACTTTCACTGTCCATTTCCACCCTTTGATGCTGCCTGACCTGCTGAGTTCCTCCAGCTGCTTTGGGTGTTGCTCCAGATTTCCAGTATCTGCAGTCTCCTGGTCTGTCACCAAAGTCCCTCGCAAACCTCTACAGGTGTACCACGGACAGCATTCTGACTGGTTGCATCACTGCCTGATATGGAGGCGCCACCCCACAGGATCAGAAAACGCTGAAGACGGTGGTATACTGTTATTCCATTGCCAGCGACCCAGGTTCAATTCCGGCACTCTCCGTAAGGAGTTTGTACATCCTCCAGGTATTCCCGTTTCCTCTCACGTTCCAAAGACGTACGGTTAGTTTTAGTGAGGTGTGGACATACTATGTTGGCACCAGAAGTGTGGCAAAAACTTGCGAGTGTCCCAGCATAATCCTCGCCGATTTGATTTGACTCTAACAATAGCATTTCACCACGTTTCAATAATTCAATGTACATGTCACAAATAAAGCTAATCTTTCATCTTTAGATGTTATTCTAGTGTTGGAGAAACATTCAGAACAAAAGTTAGTGTGCTCTAGGACATTCTGTTTCTTGTACACATGAACAGTAATTTGCTGAGGATATCAATGTATTAACTACAGGAGTTGGAATGTTACACTGAAGATCTGTACGATGTTGGTGAGGACTAATCTGGAGTATTGTGTGCAGTTCCGGTCACCTACCGACAGGAAAGATGCCAGTTGAAAAATGGAAAGATTGCAGAGAAAATTTACAGAGATGTTACTGAGAGTTAGGAACCTAAGTTATAGGGGAAGATTGAATAGTCTAGGAGTTCATTCCCTAGAGTGTATACTTTATACTTTATACTTAATTGTTGCCAAACAATTGGTACTAGAACATACAATCATCACAGCGATATTTGCTTCTGCACTTCACACTCCCTGGATTACAAATTTAAAATATTAAAAATTTAAATTATAAATCATAAATAGAAAATAGAAAAATGGAAAGTAAGGTAGTGCAAAAAAACCGAGAGGCAGGTCCGGATATTTGGAGGGTACGGCCCAGATCCGGGTCAAGATCCGTTCAGCAGTCTTATCACAGTTGGAAAGAAGCTGTTCCCAAATCTGGCCGTACGAGACTTCAAGCTCCTGAATCTTCTCCCGGAGGGAAGAGGGACGAAAAGTCTGTTGGCTGGGTGGGTCGTGTTCTTGATTATCCCGGCAGCACAGTGTAGAAGGATGATGGAAGAATGATAGTGGTATACAAAATTATGAGGAGCAATAACAGGGTAAATACAAACCGACTTTTTTCCCTGAGCTCGGGTGAGACTAGAACTGGAGGTCATGATTTAAGGGTGAAAAGTGGAATGTTTAAGCGGAACATGAGGGAGAACTTCTTTACTCAGAGTATGGAGCTTGCTGCCAGTGGAAGGGGTGGATGTGGGTTTGATTGAAGAGAAATTTGGATAAGTACGTGGATGGGAGGAGCATGGAGAGCTGTGGTCCAGGCATGGGTTGATGGGACTGGGCAGAATAATAGTTCAGCATGGACTAAATTGGCTGAGCTGCCTAATTCCGTGCCAATTTGCTCCATGGCTCTATTATTCCATTAGCACCCATCTGCCAATAGCCAGTTAGATATTCGAAGAAGACCATCTCCTATAAAGCCTTCACAAATTCAGATTTTCAAAGTGATTTTATAGAAAATGAGGTACTTTTTTCAAGAAGAATCTCTCCTGTAATACAGCAAGCACAGCAGAGAGTTTGCTAACAGCGAGCTCCCATAAATAAGAATGTGATTATGGCTGGATAATACATCTCAGCCGTGTTGACAAAATGATATATAACATCACCTGGACTCAACTGTTTTTTGAGATAATACCTCTTACAATTAAATTAGAATCCAGACATAGTTGTTTAAAATCTCATCCAAAATTTGGCGTCTCTGATTATACAACACTCCTTTGGCATGGGCTGGGAATGTCAGGTTTGCATTCTGAAAGTCAGGTCTCTGGAACAGATCTTGAACTGAGGACCCCCAACAGAGCCAAGCATGCTGGCCACTGAAGAGGGAGAATATCTGAATGACCTTGCCAAATGGGCTGAGCATTTATCATTATTTAGCTGCACAAATCACACAGCAGAGTGAAATAGGCACCTTTTGGATAAATTAACATTGCTTTTAAAAGCTGTGTTATTTTATGGCATTGCTCTGGTTGCTCTTAGAGCTGCTTTACTTTTAGTGCTTAGTGAAAGATTTTTACTCTAAAAAAAATGCTTTAGACAAGATCAAAGACAGGGGTGTCCGACAGACCCTGCTCCTCTCTTAAGTATATAAATGCTTTAGGCCTCTGTGTCCCCTTATCACGTCTTCCACCAGTCCTTCTGCTGCTGTGTATACACTGAAGACCATTCACTTTGAAGTGCTGGATTAGGCCAGAGGCAATTCTTGTAATAACAAACAACACCAGTTCAATGGGAGTTCTTGCGTCTTGTCCGATGTTAATTTTTCAAATCCAGCCTCTCTATCCCCAGCACAAACTCAAGAAGTGAAGTCTCTAGACGTGAGGAGGTGTCGTCTGCAGCCACGTTAACCTGGTGTCAAGTCCGTAGACAAGGTGCTCGTGGTGCTCTGTGGCAACCTGTAAAGGCTGAAAAGTGAGTTATTTTCCAATTTCTGGCAGGGCACCAGTTACTAAGTTCGTGCCTTTCCTTGTGAGCCTCGTGTGCTTTTAGGCTTTGTTACAGCTTTTCCAATCACCACCGCCTCACCCCTCCCCAACCACCATACTTCCCCCTCATCCTGAATCATTCCCCTACCCCAACGGTGAGAAGACACCAAAGAACCTGGACCCCTCAAAGTATCTGTTGAGAGCTTGCTGTCTCCGTCCTCTGTGCTTTTCTTCCTCATAACTTGGGGAAGTGTTTGCAACGTTGAACCCACCAATGCCCAGTGAGCAAATGGAAGTTGGCGCTGGGGATTTCATGTGCAGATTGTCAGCTGTCTGTCTGTCCTTGTAGAAGGATGAAAATGGTCAAGCTTCCAATTTACCATACTAGGAATTTATTTAGTAGATTTATAACAGCAGGATAGAATCTATCCTTGAGTCTAGCCATAGTGCTTTCAGGCTTTTGTATCTTCCTCCCAATGGAAGAGGGGAGAATGGTGAACGTCCATGGTGGGTGGCCAGGGCATACAGTATTTATTCATAATCATAGTCATAGTCATACTTTATTGATCCCGGGGGAAATTGGTTTTCGTTATAGTTGCACCATAAATAATAAATAGTAGTAGAACCATAAATAGTTAAATAGTAATATGTAAATTATGCCAGGAAATAAGTCCAGGACCAGCCTATTGTCTCAGGATGTCTGACCCTCTAGGGGATGAGTTGTAAAGTTTGATGGCCACAGGCAGGAATGACTTCCTATGACACTCAGTGCTGCATCTTGGTGGAATGAGTCTCTGGCTGAATGTACTCCTGTGCCCAACCAGTACATTATGTAGTGGATGGGAGACGTTGTCCAAGATGGCATGCAACTTAGACAGCATCCTCTTTTCAGACACCACCGTCAGAGAGTCCAGTTCCATCCCCACATCACTGGCCTTATGAGTGAGTTTGCTGGTTCTGTTGGTGTCTGCTACCCTCAGCCTGCTGCCCCAGCACACAACAGCAAACATGATCGCACTGGCCACCACAGACTCGTAGAACATCCTCAGCATCGTCCGGCAGATGTTAAAGGACCTCAGTCTCCTCAGGAAATAGAGACGGCTCTGACCCTTCTTGTAGACAGCCTCAGTGTTCTTTGACCAGTCCAGTTTATTGTCAGTTTGACTCACAATAGAGGTCAGGAATGGAAGTCAAAGAGTTAAGCACTACATTACATTCTTTTTTTTGGTGGGGGGGGGGATTCTCATTGGTAACAGAAGTGTTATTATCCATGTGGTGAGTGTTGCTTCCATCTGAGCCTGCAGTAATGACGCTCCACTCCTCCACTCCTCATCCCCAGTAACAGAAGGTTAGTTTCCTTCCTGGGAAGCCTTGTCTCCAACTCCAGAGCCAGGCTGAACTCTTCCTGGTAAATGACACCCACAAAGAGTGGGTCTGCATCAGGAAAATGTATCCGGCACTTCCCCAGCCCCCCTCTGGGGATCAAATGTAGAACTTTAGACAGTCTTAATCCCTTTCCCTTACCGATCAAGGTAATTAATTCTGAAAGCTGCTAAGCCAGGGGTAAAATATACTCCCTCCAACCTATCAACTGATGTTTAATAGAGTTAACTTCAAATAAATCCTCATCTGACCCAAATATCACTCTAGCTCAAGTTTAAGTTCTGTTCTACCACTCCTAGACACAGAACATGAAACACAGAGCACAGTATAGGCCCTTCAGCCCAGGATGTCGTGCCAACCTTTTAAACTACTCCAAGATCAATCTAGCTGTGTAGCAGTATAATAGTAAGGCACTCCTAATGTGTGGTATTCTCATACATCTTGCAATCCAAGAACAAAAATTTAACAAATCAGCTCAAATATATTATCTTAAAAATTTCCAGAAAAAAATTGAATCAATAAATGAAACGGAAAAGACTAACATTTTGTTGAAGGCTTTTTTCAGGTTTTAGTTGTCTTGTAGGGTTATGTAATTGGGAGAAATGTGCGTAATTCACAACCACTGACATTGAGTTGGGCATTAAGAGGCTGGTCTGATGTGGTGATGTTATTACGTTAAGATTTTTAGCGTGCTTTTGTGTTTAGGTTTTGGAGCTCAACAAAATATGTTGTGGGTTTCATTAAACATAAAACACCTCACATCATTTTATTTGTGAAAACCTACGTTGGTGACCCTGATGCACTAGGACGATTCCAGAGTTATTGAAAGTGTTGGCCAATGCAGTCGCTTTGAAATTGCCGGAGTTTTGGGAGCAAAATGCCATCACTCGGTTTGTACAAGCTGAGGCCAAGTTTGCTCTGCGAGAAATCACTGCCGACGGCACCAAGTTCTACTACGTGGTAGTGTCGCTCAACAAGAGAGGTGAGTCTGCTTGAACCAAGAAATACCAATTGCTGAAAACTCACCTTTTACTGACTTTTGGGCTAACAGAGTCTGAGCACGCCCAACAGTTGCTCTCCTCACACGGTCTCAGTGATGCCAGGCCTTCAGAGCTGTCTCTTCTGGGAAATCACCATCCTTGTTTTATTTTTAAGGAACTCTTCATGCAGCAAATGCCTGATCAAGTTTGCACAGCCCACGCTAATGCAGCTCTGAAGGACTATGGGGACCTTGCTAAAACGGCTGATAGTCAATACTCAGCTAGGCAGCAGAGTATCATTCCTCCTTTCTCTACCTCAATAAACCCGGTCAGCAAGGCTGCCAACAAAAGGACGCCCATGGTTGCAAAACAGATGACACTGGGCCTGTGGTTTTACCATGCTCACTTTGGTAAGAACACTAGGAACTGGCAACCGCCTTGTAGCTTGGATAGTGGCAGTGAATGCCATGGGTTCCAACCGCAGGGTCGTCTACTGTTCCGTGCAGACACCCTTTCAGGTCGACGCTTCCTGTGTGACACGGGTGCCAGCATCACTTGTTAGCGTGAAGGTGTAGAGCAATGAACCTCTCTGGAGGCCATCAACGGCAGCAAGATCCTGACTTATGGGACATGATGGGTGACACTCTGCTTCAGTGGGTGACGTTGCACATGGGACTTCATCCTGGCTAAAATGGCTATATCTCAGCTTGGTGCAGGTTTCCTGTGTGCCCAAGGACTGTTAGTCGACCTTAAGAACCGCCAGCTTGTGGATGTCAACGACTTAGGGTCGTTACCCTGCTCCCCCCAGTAAGTTCTCTGTCAAGTGCATGCAGCACCACATGTGAGTTTACTCGACTGCAGGGCAAATTCCCAAACCTCACCAAGCCCACATTCTCCACTGCAATCACAAAACACTGGATCAAGCATCACATTTCTATAACAGGCCTGCCAGTCCATGCCCATGCACGGAGACTGGACCCAGAAAAGCTGGCAATTACGAAGGCTGAGTGTGCCAATGTGGAAAAGCCTGGCATTGCATGCCAGTCGAATAGCCCCTGAGTTTCACCCCTCCATATGGTCCCAAAGTCCACTGGTGGTTGCCGTCTGTGTGCTGATTACTGATGCATTAATGAGGCCCCCATCCCTGATCGTTACCCAATCCCACACATTAGACCATAAGATATAGGAGCAGAATTAGGCCACTTGGCCCATTTCATCTGCTCCGCTATTTCATCATGGCTGATCCAATTTTCCTGTCAGCCCAAATCTCCTGCCTTCTTCCCTTATCCCACCATGCCCTGACCAAACAAGAATCTATTAACCTCTGCCTTAAATATACGTAAAGACTTGGCCTTCACAGCTGCCTGTGGCAAAGAATTCCACAGATTCACCATTCTCTGGCTAAAGAATTTTCTCCTCATCTCCGTTCTAAAAGGACACTCCTCTATTCTGAGGCAGTGTCCTCTGGTCTTAAACTCTCCCACCATAGGAAACATCCTCTCCACATCCACTCTATCAAGACTTTTCACCATTCCATAGGTTTCAATGAGGTCACCCCTCATTCTTCTGAATTCCAGTGAATACAGGCTCAGGGCCATCAAGCACGCTTCATATGACAAGCCATTCAACCCTGGAATCATTTTCATGAACCTCCTTTGAACCCTCTCCAGTTTCAGCACATCCTTTCTAGGATAAGGAGCCTAAACCACTCACAATACTCCAAGCTTCACCCTCACTTATAAAGTCTCAAATTGCATTCTGGCTTTTATATTCTGGTCCTCTTGAAATAAATGCTAACATTGCATTTGAGTTCCTCACCACAGACTCAACCTGCAAATTAGCCTTTAGGGAATCCTGCACAAGGACTCCCAAGTCCCTTTGCCCTTCAGTTTATTTGTATCTTCCCTCCATTTACAAAATAGTCAACCCTTTCCTTTCTTCTATCAAAGCGCATAACTATACACTACCCAACACTATATTCCATCTGCCATTTCTTGGCCCATTTTCCTAATCTGTCTGTCCTTCTGTAGCCTCTCTACTTCCTCAAACCTACCTGCCCTTCCACCTATCTTCATATTGTCTGCAAACTTTGCAACAAAGCCATCAATTCCATCATCCAAATCATAGACATATAACTTTAAAGAAGCTGCCTCAACACAGGCCCCTGTGGAACACCACTAGTCACCAGCAGCCAGCCAGAAACAGGCCCCTTTTACTCCCACTCTTTGCCTCCTGCCAATCAGCCACTGCTTTATCTGCCAGAACCGTAGCGTTAGGCTACATCACACTCACAGTCCAATAGCCTATGTGAGCAGTTTCACTGCTTCTTAAAGGCTGCTCCGAGGGCTTCTGTGGCCGCTGAGTATTGGCATGATCATCTCCCGTGGGTCCTGCTCGGGCTCAGGAGGACCTGCAGTCATTCGCGGCTGAGTTGGTATACGACCATTATGAGTGCCAGGTGATTTCACTCCTGATGCCATGACCGCCTGGCCAGCCTCTAAAGGGCATTCTACCCTCCTCAGTAAAGTCAATTCGCTTTCACCTATTCCTACCTCCCATCATGGCATTCAGCACCTTGGGATCCTATTGGCCTACATTCCGCCTCATTTGTTTTCACCCACTATGATGCACACCAACATCCCCTCAGGCCCCCATATAATGGCTCGATCTGTGTTTTCGAAAGGGGTGAAAAGACTTCTATCATAGATAAGAGGGGTAAACCTGAACATATTTCGGTATGTGTCTCTACTTTCTGTGAAGGCTGAGAAAAGTCCATCTCCCAACCCCCATCCTCACCACATTCTACAGAGGATGTATCGAGAGCATCCTGAGCAGCTGCATCACGGCCTGGTTCAGAAATTGCACCATCTCGGATTGCAAGACCCTGCAGCAGATGGTGAGGTCAGCTGAGATCATCAGGATCTCTCTTCCCGCCATTACAGACATTTACACCACACACTGCATCCGTAAAGCCAACAGCATTATGAAGGGCCCCACACACCCCTCATACAAATTCTTCTCCCTCCTGCCCGTCTGGCAAAAGGCACCGAAGCATTCGGGCTCTCACGACCAGACTGTGTAACAGTTTCTTCCCCCAAGCCATCAGACTCCTCAATACCCAGAGCCAGGACTGACACCAGCCTACCGCCCTCTACTGTGCTTATTGTCTTGTTCATTATTTATTGTAATGCCTGCACTGTTTTGTGCACTTTATGCAGTCCTGGGTAGGTCTAGTGTAGTTTTGTGCTGTTTTACATAGTTCAGTGTAGGTCTTGTATTGTTTCATGTAGCACCATGGTCCTGAAAAACTTGTCTTGTTTTTACTGTGTACTGTACCGGCAGTTATGGTCGAAATGACAATAAAAAGTGACTTGACGACTTGACTAGATTGTCTTAAACCGGCCCACCAAGATTTGGCGTATTCCGCTACCATGCCCCTGGCGTCACAACCTGACTGTAAGTGTGTCAGCCTCCGGGCGAGCCAGCGGCACCTGCTGTACCCCCACCCCTGGAACACAGGACCCGAGCCGGGTGGCTCGTCTGAGCTCCAGGCAGGCTGATAATGCTGGTTTCAGTAAATTATGGAGGGCTTGTGTAGGGTAACGTAAATGGAAGAAAGGTACATAATTCACAACCACCAACAGTGAGTTGTGGTTTCACTCTAACAGGCTGTCTGACCTGGTGACGTTATTATGTAAAGATTTTTAGTGTGCTTTTGTGTTTAGGTTTTGGAGTTCAACAAAATATGAAACAGGTTTCATTAAACATAAAACACCTCACTTTGTTTTATTTACTTTTTACTTTGTTCCACACGGTAGGCTTATTCAGAAAGTCAGAAGGCATGGGATCCAGGGAAGTTTGGCCAGGTGGATTCAGAATTGGCTTGCCTGCAGAAGGCAGAGGGTGGTGGTGGAGGGAGTACATTCAGATTGGAGGATTGTGACTAGTGGTGTCCCACAAGGATCTGTTCTGGGACCTCTACTTTTCATGATTTTTATTAACGACCTGGATGTGGGGGTAGAAGGGTGGGTTGGCAAGTTTGCAGACAACACAAAGGTTGGTGGTGTTGTAGATAGTGTAGAGGATTGTCAAAGATTGCAGAGAGACATTGATAGGATGCAGAAGTGGGCTGAGAAGTGGCAGATGGAGTTCAACCCAGAGAAGTGTGAGGTGGTACACTTTAGAAGGACAAACTCCAAGGCAGAGTACAAAGTAAATGGCAGGATACTTGGTAGTGTGGAGGAGCAGAGGGATCTCGGGGTACATGTCCACAGATCCCTGAAAGTTACCTCACAGGTGGATAGGGTAGTTAAGAAAGCTTATGGGGTGTTAGCTTTCATAAGTCGAGGGATAAAGTTTAAGAGTCATGATGTAATGATGCAGTTCTATAAAACTCTGGGTAGGCCACACTTGGAGTACTAAGTCCAGTTCTGGTCACCTCACTATAGGAAGGATGTGGAAGCATTGGAAAGGATACAGAGGAGATTTACCAGGATACTGCCTGGTTTAGAAAGTATGCATTATGATCAGAGATTAAGGGAGCTAGGGCTTTACTCTTTGGAGAGAAGGAGGATGAGAGGAGACATGATAGAGGTGTACAAGATAATAAGAGGAATAGATAGACTGGATAGCCAGCATCTCTTCCCCAGGGCACCACTGCTCAATACAGGCTTTAAGGTAAGGGGTGGGAAGTTCAAGGGGGATATTAGAGGAAGGTTTTTTACTCAGAGAGTGGTTGGTGCGTGGAATGCACTGCCTGAGTCAGTGGTGGAGGCAGATACACTCGTGAAATTTAAGAGACTACTAGGCAGGTATATGGAGGAATTTAAGGTGGGGGCTTATATGGGAGGCAGGGTTTGAGGGTCGGCACAACATTGTGGGCCGAAGGGCCTGTACTGTGCTGTACTATTCAATGTTCTATGTCTATGTTCTGTGAAAACCTACAATCTATTCTCTATTTTTAACTTCACAAATTTTCAGCATCTAATATTTAGCAAGACAGAAGCTGTAATGTCCACATGTATGGCATTTTTCGTGATCGCAATGTACTGAAGCCACAAAGTGCTTCTTGAGCTGCCGGTGTAATGTGAGACAGGGAAAGATTGAACAGGTTAGGACTTTATTCTCTGGAACATAGGAAGTGGGGAGAGAACTGCCAGAGGTATGCAAAATTAAGAGGGGTATAGATAGGGTAAATGCAGAAAGCTTTTTCCACTGAGGTTTGGTGAGACTAGAGCTAGAGGTCATGTATTAAGAGTGAAAGGTGAAATGTTTAAGGAAAACATGAGGAGGAACCTTTTCAGTCAGACAGTGGTGAGAGTGCGGAACGAGCTGCCAGTGAAAGTGTGGATGGAAGTTCGATTTCAGCATTTTAAAGAAGTTTGAGTAAGCACAAGGATGGGAGGGCTACAGCCCAGGGGCAGGTTGGTGAGACTAGGCAGAACAATAGTTCGGCATGGACTAGATGGGCTGAAGGGCCTGCTTTTATGCAATAGTACTCTATGGCTCTATAACCCCAATAGGGAACTGTACACAGCAGGATCCCACATGTAGCCGTGCAATGGTAGTCAGGTAATCTCTTATTCCTGCTGTTTGTTCTTCTGTCATAATGGTGTCCGGTGATTTTTTTTTCAGTTCTGTCTGAGAGGGCAGACCCTGTGTTGGTTTAACCTCTCCTCAAAAGGAGCAGGAAGGTTGAAGTGTGTCTGAAATGTTACTGAGTTCACTATTGTCCACTTCCTTTTTTTTTCTACAGCTTCAGTGGAGGTATGAACTTGTTCAAGTTTTGATGTACACAAGATTGACCACAATTACCTCATAGAATCATAGAGCACTACAGTACAGAGACAGACCATTCAGCCCATCTAGTACACGTCAAACTATTATTCAGCCTCGTTCCATTGACCCGCAACTGGACTATAGCCCTCTATTCCCCTCCCATACGTTTACTCATCCAAACATCTCTTAGGTATTGGAGCCAAGTCCACATCCACCACTTCCAATGGTAGCTCACTCCACACTCTCACCACCCTCTGAGTGAAGGAGTTCCCCCTCAAACATTTCACCTTTCACCCTTAACCCATGACCTCTAGTTTTAGTCTCACTCAACCTCAGTGGAAAAAGCCTGCTCGCATTTACCCTATCTATTCCCCTCATAATTTTGTACACCTTCATCAAATCTCCCCTTGTTCTCCTATGCTCCAGGGAATAACGTCCTAACCTTTTAAACTTTTCCCTATAACTCAGGTCGTCAAGTCCTGGCATCATTTATTACATGGTTTGCTTTCCTCCACAGGTTAAATCATGCCCTTTGTGGGGGGGGAGCTGAAATTTGCCCTCTGCCTTGCTAAAGGGTGAACAAGTAATTCAGAGCCCCAGTTTGCCGCCATCTCCACCCACCACCTTCTCGGTTAATTGAATCACTCAGTGATTCCACCCTGGATAATGGTGACAGGTTTTAGACCAGCCAATAGCTGGGTAATTATCAAGTCTCCATGTCAGACATCCCACCCTGCAAAAACTCATTTCAGGGAGGTAGCACCATCAATTTGCGGGAGACTTCCAGGAGAGGTGGGATGTCTGCAATAGAGTAGCTCCTTAGCAGCCAGCCAGCTAGTTTAAATAACGTTAGCTATGCTAATGAATGAATGACACCTGTTAAACTCACCTCAACATGTCTTTTACGGTCTTAACCCACCATGGGCAATAGAAAAGTCACTGTTGCAAACAGTGCAGCGAGCAACACTGTCATTATTTTGACCCCCATTAGGCAGGTGTACACTTTAGGGTAGTCTGGGGTGATGTATATTTTATATTTTCTTTTTTTGGAACACTGTCGCTCTCTCTCTCTCTGTCTCTCTCTCTCTCTCTCTGTCTTGCTCTCACGTTCTCTCTCGTGCTCTCTCTCTTTCTTGTTCTCTCTCACTCCATCTCAAAACAATCGATTTCCGGGATATTGTATATAAATTGCAGGCATCAGGGAGCCACTATTAACATGCGGGAGACTCCCAGAACTTCCGGGAGAGGTGGGATGTCTGCCATGTTTTATAAGAGTAAAGTCTGATATAAAGATACAGGCCCAATGATTATTCTTTTGCTCAAAAGTTATTCTGTTTCAGAATCAGGTTTAATATCACCAGCATATGTCATGAATTTTTTTGGTTTGCAGTAGCAGTACAATGCAATTCATAATAATAAAAACTATGAATTACTATAAGAAGTTACATAAAATGAAAATTAAATAAGTGGTGCAAAAAGAGAGGGAAAAATACTGAGGTAGTGTTCGTGGGTTCATCGTCCATTCAGAAATCTGATGGCAGAGGGGAAGAAGATGCTCTTGAACTGTTGAGTGGGTGTCTTCGGGCTCCTGTGCCTCCTCCTTGATGGTAGCGATGAGAAGAGGGCATGTCCAGAGTGATGGGGGTCCTTAATGAAGCATCACCTTTTGAAGATGTACTTGATGCTGGGGAGGCTGGTTCCCACGATGGAGTGGGCAGAGTTCACAACTTTCTGCAGCTTTTTCCAATCCTCTGCAGTGGTCCCTCCCCTCCACGCCAGACAGCAATGCAACCCGTTAGGAATCTGTTTAAATGAGACTTATTCCTGTAAGCCTCTGGTATGATACTGTCAGTGCATGTTTGAAAATATCCTGAGAATGGATTTGTTTTAATTGTTTAGAGATACAGCACGGTTACAGGCCGTCTGGGACCAATGAGCCCGTGGCTCCCAACTACATGAATGTGAACAATTAACCTACTAACCCGTACGTCTTTGGAATGTGGGAGGAAACTGGAGCAACTGGAGGAGACCCACACAGTCATGGAGAGAACGTGCAAAATCCTGGCAGACGGCGGCAGAATTAAACCCAGGTCGCTGGTGTACGAAATAGTGTTACGCTAACCGCTACACTACATGCCACCCCCTATTAAAATGCTTTTTGAAATTTAAGCACTATCCGTCTGGGATTACAAGAACTTTGTGGCCTGATTACGCAGGCCCAGGGCACGAAGGTTCGAGGGCGATATCTACTTTTGGTGAATTCTGGACGGTTGCTACAATTATACTTGTTATTGCTCAGTTTAGGTATCTCATTGGTATGGGATTGGTGCATTAGAATAAGGATTAGTGCAGAACTTTCATTAGACCACCCTACCATACACAGCTTTTGTCTCCAGACCTGAGGATGGATATACTGGCTCTGAATCCAGCAGTGGATGGATTGACTAGATTGGCCGTGAGAGCATGAAATGAGCTGGCAGCACAAGTGCTCCATGCGAGCTCGATTTCAACACTAAAGAGAAGCTTAGATAGTACGTGGATAGTCAGAATATGGAGGGCTATGGTCCAGGTGCAGGTCGTTGGGAGTTGGCAGTTTAAATGGTTTCAGCATGGACTAGATGGGCCAAAGGGCCTGTTTTGGTGCTGTACTCCTCTATGACTCTTATGATTTGCTGGAATAAGGAGTGATTAAGTAGGATTAAGTAGAATACAAGTGAGGGGTTAATACTGTGCCTTTATTTAAGAAGGGCAGCAAGGGAACCAGGGAACTACAAGTCAGTGAGCATTACATAAGTGGCGGGAAAGTTACTAGAGGGGACAAGATCCATCTGCATTTGGAAAGGCAAAGAGCGTGGATAACATGGCTGTTCGTATGAGAAAGATTGTCTTAAAATTTGAGGTTTTTTTTGAAGAAGTGATTGAGAAGGGAAGGGAAAAGTTTTTTTTTTACATGGACTTTAGCAAAGTTTTTGACAAGGTCTTATCTTCAAGACAAGGTAGATAATAAGGTGGCTAAGAAGATGTACAGTACACTTGCCTTCATTAGTCAGGGCAGGAAACGTGTAGTGCAACTTGGTCTGGCAACAGCTCAAGTATTGTGAAAGTTCTGTTCACCACACTAGACAAACACGATTGCACTGGAGATGGGAGATGGTGAGAGGCGATTCTTAAATGGAATATTTCAGTTAACAGGAGGGACTAAGTAGGCTGGTTTATGTCCATTAGTGTGGAGAGGGCTGGGAAAATATTGATAAAGGTTTATAAAATTAGAGGCATGGATAGATGGGCAATGGGTAAATTTACCCCTCAGCAGTTGCATTTCCAGACAGGGGTTCTACTTACAATAAAGTGTATGATATTTAAAGGGACATTTGAGGAAAAAGGAGTTTTTGAAATCTGGAATGTACTGCCTGATTGAGTGGTTGAGCAAAGGCTCTGGCAACATTTCAAAAATATTGAAATGAGCAATACAAGTGCCAAGACATAGAATATTGTGCTGAAAACAGAGTTAGTATGGAGACAGCAGCCATCAGAATTAGAGACAGGAAGAGACTTGCTGATGATTGGTGTCAGAATTCACTTCTTGTGCTATAATTTACACATTATAAAATCATGAAAGCCTCATGCCACGAACGCAAATTGTCTTTTTCCCAGGGAAAGGGGATGAAAAATGAGAGGACATAGATTTAAGATGAGAGGGGAGAGAATAATAGGAAGCTGAAGGGAAGCTTTCTCACTCAGGGTATTACATGAATGGAATGAGTCCGCTGAAGCAAGTATATTAATAACAGTTAGGATCATTGAACAGGTGCCTGGACAGGAAAGGATTAAGGGCCAAATGTGATGAGCTTAGATGGGCATTTTAGTTGGAATGGATGAGTTGGGTCAAGCAGCCTGTTTGCATGCTGTGTGACTCTATGATTGGCCCACACTCAAGACAAAATAAAGCATAGAAAAGAAATTGACAGGGAAGATTCTGAGATGTTGTTGCATGTCAGTCCCTGAACCTATGAATACTACACCACCATCTCACTGTCTTTTTGCCCTTCTTATTTATTTTTACATTCCTTATTGTAACATACGGTTTACAATTTTCTTTAGTGTATTGCACTGTAAGTAAAGGCATCCGTTAGTCTTACGAGACCATGGATCTGCGCCTGGAAAGTCTTCACTCTCCAGGGCACAGGCCTGGGCAAGGTTGTATGGAAGACCAGCAGTTGCCCATGCTGCAAGTCTCCCCTCTCCATGAGACCAATGTTGTCCAAGGGAAGGGCATTAGGACCCATACAGCTTGGCACCAGTGTCGTCGTAGAGCAATGTGTGGTTGTGTGCCTTGCTCAAGGACACAACACGTTGCCTCGGCTGGGGCTCGAACTCACGACCTTCAGGTAGCTAGTCCAATGCCTAGTCCACACTGTATTGCACTGTACTGTTGCTGCAAAACAACCAATTTCACAACATATGTCAGTGATAATAAACCGGTTCCTGATTCTGATTCTGATCCGATAGGAGTGTTCAGTGTTTGGTTTAATCTCTTATCAAAAACTATAGAAAGAACAGAGGTGAACTGGCAGTCTTCCTGCTGCATTACTGAGCTCGCTATTCTCCAGTTCCACTTTCTGAAACTTTAGTGGAGATGCTAAACTATTTAGGTTTGGATAAATGGGATTAAATATGAAGTAACCGGAGAAGAGATTGACCATTTAGAACCAAGAGTATAAGGTCTTTGGAAACGATCTACAGTAGAAGCTTGGTTTTTGATTATGTTCAAGATTCAGATCAATAAGAATCATGGGGAAGGTGTTTCAGGCACTAGAGGGTGAGGACAAGTATTTTTTAAATTTTTTTTATTTAGAGATACACCTCCCTCACAGGCCCTTTCCGGCCAATTGAACACACGCCACCCAGCTACACCCATGTGGCCAATTAACGCACTAACCCGTAGATCTTTGGAATGTAGGAGGGAATTGGAGCATCAGAGGGAAACCCACACAGTCACAGGGAGAACAGGCAAACTTCCTGTAGGCAGTGGCGGGTTGCTCGTGCTATAACAGCATTATATGCTAACCAGTAGACTTACCGTGCCACTCTGACCAGAATGAGAAGTAGGATAAGGAATGTCAGTAATATGGAGAAACTGGGGTCATTTTTCTTAGACCTGAGGAGCTAAAAGAGATTTGATTCAAAATTATGAATGGCTTTAAAGTATAAATAAGAGTCACTGTTTCCATCGGCAGAGGATCACCAGCGAGAGGTGACGAATTTAACTTGACTGGTAAAGGGTGAAAGGTAATATTGTAATTATGAACGGGAATCTACCTCCTGAAAGTGGGGTCAAAATAAAGACAATCGTAATGATCAAACGGGAATTAGACAAATACATGAAAAGGAGAAAGTTGCAAGATTATGGGGGAAGTTGTGAAGTTTCAGCAGAAAGTGTGGGGTGGGAGAGGGATTGCAAGCATAGACATGATGGGCTGAATGGTATTGTTGTGTGTGGTAAAATTCCATAACTGGAAGTGTGTTGGTAAAAGAAGGAAGGGGAATTCGGAAACTGCAAAGTTCTTGACTTTTTAAGTGTAGTTTTACAAATAGTGCCAAGTTTCCAGACAAAACCCTCCCTCCCCGGTTGTCAGGTGATCTCTGTTATTTTTTGGACTTCATCAGTGTAGTGTTCTCAGGCAGGACTGCTGCTGGAAGACAAGAGCCATGAGGAGTGAAATGTTTCAATCAGTCTTTAATCAGACCAACGTCAGGCCCTCACCCCCTCGCCATTTACTGAATCTGTCTCCGGTTGCCATTCAACCCTTGGTGAAGATTGAGCATATGGGAGCCATGAGGTTTGCGCTGAAAGGCAGAAGCACCCCACTGTGGACTGGTTTTCATTATGTCACTCCAGCAGCAACAATTCATTGAATGTGCAGAATCTTCTGCTTCAAATTCTTTGCATTTGAACAGCAACATGCATTTATATAGAAACATAGAAAATAGGTGCAGCAGTAGGCCATTCGGCCCTTCGAGCCTGCACCGCCATTTATTATGATCATGGTTGATCATCCAACTCAGAACCCTGTACCAGCCTTCCCTCCATACCCCCTGATCCCCGTAGCCACAAGGGCCATATCTAACTCCCTCTTAAATATAGCCAATGAACTGGCCTCAACTGTTTCCTGTGGCAGAGAATTCCACAGATTCACCACTCTCTATGTGAAGAAGTTTTTCCTAATCTCAGTCCTAAAAGGCTTCCCCTTTATCCTCAAACTGTGACCCCTTGTTCTGGACTTCCCCAACATCGGGAACAATCTTCCTGCATCTAGCCTGTCCAATCCCTTTAGGATTTTATACGTTTCAATCAGATCCCCCTTCAATCTTCTAAATTCCAACGAGTACAAGCCCAGTTCATCCTGTCTTTCTTCATATGAAAGTCCTGCCATCCCAGGAATCAATCTGGTGAACCTTCTTTGTACTCCCTCTATGGCAAGGATGTCTTTCCTCAGATTAGGGGACCAAAACTGCACACAATACTCCAGGTATATAACATAGAACATTACAGCACAGCACAAGCCCTTTGGCCCACAATGTTGTACCAGCTGTCTAAGCTACTCCAAGTCAAATCTAAACCTTCCCTCCCACACAGCCCTCCACTGTTTCCTATCATTGGGCGGGGAGGGGTGGTCTTGGACCAGAGGGCACTGCCTCAGTACTGAAGGTTATCCCTTTAGAACAGGAATGAGGAGGAATTTCTGTAGTCAGTGGATGGTGAATCCGTGGGATTCATTGCCGTGGATAGCAGTGGAAGCCAAGTTGTTGGTTACATTTGAAACGTAGGTTGTTAGGTTCTTGATTAGTAAGGGCACCAAGGAGAAGGCAGGAGAATGGAGCTGAATGGGATAATAATTCAGCCATGATGGAACGGTGGAACAGACTTGATGGGCTGATTGGCCTAATTCTGCTCCTATGTCTTATAATCTTATTTTTCTGTCATCTATATGCTCAAAAGTTTCTTAAATATCCCTAATGTTTCTGCCTCTATCAGCACCCCTTACTGTATATAGCATGCTTTAACATATATAGGCACTTCACAACATTATATAGCATGCTTTAACATATATAGGCACTTCACAACATTATATAGCATGCTTTAACATATATAGGCACTTCACAACATTATGAAACAAAATTCAGCACATATAAACATATTAGGACTGGTGACAAAAAGCTTGGTCACTGAATTAACTTTTGAAGAGCATTTTAAAGAAGGAATGGGAGGCAGAGAGACGAATAATGTCAGGATGGAAATTCCAGAGCTTAAGGTCAGGCTGCTGAAGACTTGCCTGCGAACAGTGCAGCAAATAAAAGCTGAGATACGCACCAAGTCAGAACTAAAGAAACACGGGTCATGAGAACGGGGGCAGTCACTGAAAGAGGGAAAAAACTGCCCTTGGAGGGACTGGAATCTAAGGAAGAGAATTTTAAAACCATTGCTAGTTGGTGTTAATCAGCAAGCACTTTGAGTGCACGAGGACTTAGTGTAAGTTAGGACACACACACCACAGACACAAGAGATTCTGCAGATGCTGGATATCCAGAGTAACACACTCAAAATGCTGGAGGAACTCAGGAGGTCAGGCAGCATCTATGGAGAGGAATAAACATTTGAAGTTTTGGGCCAAGACACAGCATCCGGAGAATCTCTTTTAAATATAATTCTTGACTTTTTTTTCTATTGATTTTTTTTAAAGAAGCATGGCAGCACCTCTACTTTCTTAGAAGTTTGTGAAAATTCGGCACGTCATCTAAAACTTTGAAAACTTCTATACATGTGTGATGGAGAGCGTATTGACTGGTTGTATCACTTCCTGGTATGGAAACACAAATGTCCTTGCCCTTGAACAAAAAGCAGTGGACACAGCCCAGTCCATCACAGGTAAAGCCCTCCCCACCATTGAGCACATCTACATGGAGTGCTGTTGCAGGAAAACAGCATCCATCTTCAAGCACCCTCAACGTCCAGGCCATGTTCTCTTCACACCTCTGCCATTAGGAAGGAGGTACAGGAGCCTCAGGTCCCACACCACTGGGTTCAGGACAGTTATTACCAAACCCCCCCCAACCATCTTCTCTTGTGACCACTAGACCCTGTTGGACATTGATAATGTAAAATGCTGCAAATCCGTTCCCTTGTTTATTAGTGAGACAGACGGCAGGGGAGCTGTGTGGCAGTTGTAGCAAAGACTAGGCCTTGAGCCACAAGCTTGCCTGTTGTAGCAGTTCAGGAGAAGAGTCGCCGGAAGCGGTGTAGTACGGCTGGTTTGGGGGCTGGCCCCCGCCTGTTGGTGCTGCCCTCCAGTGTTGAGTCAGCGGAATGACAAGCAGGATTGTGCATGAGCATGGAAACGTTCTTCTGCAAACTGCTGAGAACAGCTTGTCTTGTCGATGACACCCAATGTGCCATCAGTGTACAGGCATGTCACTCGGGGACTTGGGCTACATATTTTTTTGAGTGACTGTATGTTTACTTGCTATGTTATATGTGCCTTGTGCTGTGTACGGCTGCTGGGAATGTGTTTTGCAGAGGAACATTGGCTGTATTCATGGGTTTGCATGTATGGTTAAAGGATAATTAAACCTGAACTTGAACTGAATTTGTCGTCTTTTGCACTTTTGTTGTTTGTCTGTCTGTGTTCCGTTCAGTGTTTCATTGATTCTATTGTGTTTCTGTGAATGCCTGCAAGAAAATGAATCTCGGGGTAGACATACACGTACTTTGAACTTCGAACTTTGAACTTTATTCTCCATTTTGTTCTGCTTGAACAGTGCACATCTCCAGGGATTATCTTTTATTTTCTTGTGGATACTTTGTTCCTTTTAGACCCTTCCATTACTCAGCTAAGGATGAGTTACTTGGACCCTACCTTCTGTCAATGCTACCCGGCTCTGGATAATGTCTTGCATTAGTCACTATAACTCATTCTCCTTGGAGTGGATGGCAAACTTTAACTTCCAGTTACTGGTTCTAGAATATTGGTTAAAATCAATTCCTGTAACTGGATGGGAGGTATTAGAGTCAATTAATTAAAACTAAAGTAGTCCATACTGCAGAAATGTTGACAATTATTGCAGGATCTCACTGGTATTCCTTCTTTTTCTTGTCTTGAAGGGGTTAATTAAATAAGTAGATTGGTTTATTATTGTGACATGTACACGCACACTGAAAAACTTTGTTTTGCATGCCGTCTGTACAGATCAATTCATCACATCAGTGCACTGAGGTTGTACAAGGGAAAACAATAACAACGCAGAATAAAGTGTTCTAGTTACAGGGAATGGGTAAGGCAGGCAGGCAAGGTGAAAAGTCATGATGAAGTAGATTGTAAAGTCAAAGTCCATCTTATCATACTAGGAGACTATTCGATAGTCTTATAATAGCAGGCTAGATGTTGTTCTTGAACCTGGCGGTACGCGCTTTCAGACTTCTGTATCTTCTGCCCAGTGGACGGGGAAGAAGAGAGGATGTGCAGGGTGGTGACAACAAGCCAATATGCATCCGCTATTTTTCATTTCACTCACGAAAAGTATCAACAGTGGTAGTTAAAGAGTTATCATAGGATAGATTGTGAGAACACTCAGTCCTCTTTTATTGTCATTTAGAAATGCATACATGCATTAAGAAATGATACAATGTTTCTCTGGAGTGATATCACAGAAAACAGGACAGACCAAAGACTAACACTGACAGAACCACATAATTACAACATATAGTTACAGCAGTGCAAAGTAATAGCATAATTTGATGAAGAACAAACCATGGGCACAGTAAATAAAGTCTCAAAAGTCCCCGAATGGATCGATCCCCCGAGTCCCCGACAGCAGGCGACAAAAGGGAGAAACTCCTTTCCATAAACCTCCAGGTACCGTCAACTTGCCGATGCCTTGGAAGCAGCCGACCACAGCTGACACTGAGTCCATCCGCCCGAAAACTTTGAGCCTCCGACCAGCCCCTCCGATACAGCCTCCTGAGCGCCATCCTCTGCCGAGCACCTTCGACCTCGCCCCGGCCGCTGAAACAAGCAAAGCTGAGGATTTGGGGGCCTTCTGCTCCGGAGATTCCGGTTATCACACAGTAGCAGCGGCAGCGAAGCGGGCATTTCAGAAGTTTTCCTGTTGTTCCTCCGTATTCTCACGTCCGTCTCCATCAAATCAGAATTGTGCACGGTCCCCTACTTGACAGATAACAGACATCACCAGCGAAGTGGCCGCGCGCGTTGCTGTCGCGCCGCCATCTTCTCCTCCTCCCAATTGTCATTATAGGTGTTATAAAAGAATAGAGAATTAATAGAATAGTTAAATAACTATTTACATTTTATTTCTTTGATTCTTATTGGTAACAACAAGTTTTTTAACTTTCTGCCCACTAGTAGGGGAGAGGAGGGAATATGATTATTATTAATTATTAGGGATGTCGTAAGAAAACAATAACCAGCCAACTCTCATCAAGCTTCCATCAGTCTAATTCTTTACAATTATCCTTGGGGTGTAGGCAATACCATTAGAGTATAGTGCTCCTCCTATGCAGTTTGATAATTGCAAAGTGATTTGTCGGGGACTCGGGGGATCGATCCATTCGGGGACTTTTGAGACTTTATTTACTGTGCCCATGGTTTGTTCTTCATCAAATTATGCTATTACTTTGCACTGCTGTAACTATATGTTGTAACCTCCAGGTACCGTCAACTTGCCGATGCCTTGGAAGCAGCCGACCACAGCTGACACTGAGTCCATCCGCCCGAGTTTCAGTGAAGATGAATACTTTGCAAAGTGTCTCAAAATCAGGACGATATGTAGCTTAAGGGCTGCAGCCTGCCTTAGCCAGTCATGGAAGCTGATTTGGCGGTCTTTGTCTTGGTGAGTGTGACCTTTAGATTGTATGTCCATAGTGAGCCAGGATACAAGTTCAAACGAACAGCTTTGATCTGGTTGGGATCAAGCTTTATGAGTCCCAAGTGAATTAAGAGATTTGCAATCACATCTGACAGTGGCTCAGAATGGGTTCTTAACCCTTAGCCCAGCATTTAAAATTTCAGACAGAACAATGTAAGTTGAAGACAGCGTAAGTATATTTTTAATTTTATAGGAAAGCAAACCCTTGCGCCCACAATATTCTGATATGGAATGAGGTTCTGTGCCTGTGTCTAGGCACAACGGGATATTGACAAGTGAAGCGGAGGGATAAAACCAGAGTCAGTTTACACTGGGCAGCTGTGAGTCCATCCAGTTTAGATCTAAGACTAAGAAAATGAGTGTGTTATAAATGGCGAGGAATGAGTAACTGTAAGTGAATAAGGAAGTTTGGAGATACATGTACATGAGTCATCTAAAATTAGCAGACAGATACAAAGAATATTCAAATGGCCCAGGGAGTAGAGAGAGGACTCGCTACAAAGGGAAGGAAGTGGTACTTCAGATGCATTGGCCAGAATCCAGCGGTTATGTCCATGCAACTTAAGGAAGGATATATAGGTCTCAAAGGACTATCAGTATGGATTCAAAAGAATATTACTGGACCTTAGAGGATAAATTACTGAAGCCAGGTTGCATAAACTTGGCATATTCATTGTAGAAGACTGAGAGGTGATTTGATTGAGATGTTCAAAATGTTGAATGATTTTGGAGGGTAGAAACAGAGCCTTAAATGATCTATAAACCATAAGACATAGGAGAAGAATTAGGCCATTCGACCCATCGAGTCTGCTCCACCATTCTATTGCGGTAGATTTATTATTTCTCTCTACCTTGTTCTCCTGCCTTTTCCCTGTAATCTTTGATGTCCTTACTAATCAAGAACTTACTGACTTCTGCTTTAAATATCCCCAATGACTAGGCTTCCACAGCCATCTGTAGGAATGAATTCCACAGTTTCACCGCCCTCTGGATAAAAAAATCTTCCTCATCTGACTTAAATGGACGTCCTTCTATTCTGAGGCTGTGCCTTCTGGTCCTAGACTCCCCCACTGTAGGAAACATCTTCTCTACACCCACTCTTTCTGGGCCTTTCAAAATTCAATACGTTTCAATGAGATCCACCTTCATCCTCCTAAACTCCAGAAAGTTCTGGCCCAGAGCCATCAAGCACTCCTCGTACGTTAACACTTTCATTCCCAGAATCATTCTCGCGAACCTCCTCTGGACCATCTCGTATGCCAACACATCTTTTCTTAGATAAGGCCCTCAAAACTGGTCACAAAACTCAAAGTGCAGTCTGACCAATGCCTTATGAAGCCTCAGCATGAGATCCTTGCTTTTTATATTCTAGTCATCTTGAAATGAATGCTAAGGTTGCATTTTCCTTCCTTACAATGTGTCCATATGCATGCATGTGTGTTTGTGTGTGTGAATGCGTCAAAGTCGAGTTCATTGCCATATACACAAGTACCCGTGTACACAGGTGCAATGAAAAATTTACTCACAGCAGCATCAGAGGCAGGTAGCAACAGATGAGTAGCATTCACAAGAAAAAACATAAACATAAATTATACACAACTTGATGGTGTGCAGCTTAGGCTAGGTATGCTGACCATTGCGGGCTGGCCCGAGCACGTGCTTGAGACTGTTGGTTGTCTGAGTCCAAGTCCATATCATCACTGAGTTCTTCACTGAAGATATAGGAGCAGGAACGTTACACTAAACACCCACAAAAACTGGTTCCCTCCCAACCTGCCCCATTGGACTTCTGGCATCAAAGATCCATGGTCACTCTCATGATTATACTGACTTCATCCCATAACTTGAGAATTTGCTCTCAGTGAAGTGAGTCATTAGATAAATACAGCACAGAAAAAGGCCCTTCAGCCCATCTAGTGCATGCCAAGCCATTTAAAATGCCTATTCCCATTGACCATAGCCATCCATACCCCTCCCATCCAAGTACCTACCCAAACTTCTCTTAAACATTGAAATCGAGCTCACATACACCACTTGCATGTTCTATACTCTCACCACCCTCTGAGTGAAGAAGTTTCTCCTCATCATCTCCTTAAACAGTTCACCTTTCACCCTTAACATATGACCTCTAGTTGTAGTTCCACCCATCTTCAGAGGAAAAAGTCTGCTTGCATTTACCCTATCTGTACCCCTTATAATTTTGTCCTCCAGTCCCAGCAAAATACTTGTAAATTTTCTTGTGATAAACAAGAAAATAAGGAGATTATCAAGAATTCCCCAGTGCACTCGCAGAGATTCACAAACCCAGGCTCTAGCCAATGAGCCTTAACTTTTGAACTTCCATTCAACCTTCCAGCTTCCATCTTCAGCATCGACTCTGGACTCGACGATGACCATGATCATAAGACTTCGAAGCAGAATTACACCATTCAGCCCATCAGGTCTGCTCTGCCATTCCATGATTGATTTATCGTCCCCCTCAACCCTATTCTCCTGCCTTCTCAATCTTCGACACCCTAACTAATCAAGAACCTATCAACTCCTGCTTTAAATGTACCCAATATCTTGGCCTCCACAGTTTCACCACATCTGGCTAAAGAAATTCCTTCTCATCTCTGTTCCAAAGGGACTTCCCTCTATCCTGAGGCTGGTCCCTCTGGTTCTAGGCTTCCCCACCATAGGAAACATCTTTTGTACATCCATTCTATTTAAGCCTTTCAGCCTTTCAATATTCGATAGGTTTCAGATAGATCACCCCCCTCACTATTCTTCTGAACTCCTGAGCCATCAAACAATGATTCATTGTGGTTATAGTCCATTCTGTGGCATTGCTTTGTGCTTCGAGGAATATCCCTCCTGGTCAACAATTTACCTGTCTGCCTTAGACCATGAGATCATAAGACAAAGGAGCAGAAGTCGGCCATTTGGCCCATTGAGTCTGCTCCACCATTTTATCATGAGCTGATCCATTCTCCCATTCAGTCCCACTCCCCCACCTTCTCACCATAACCTTTGATGCCCTGGCTACTCAGATACCTATCAATCTCTGCCTTAAATACACCCAGTGACTTGGCCTCCACTGCCGTCCGTGGCAACAAATTCCATAGATTCACCATCCTCTGACTAAAAAATTTCTTCGCATTTCTGTTCTGAATGGGCGCCCTTCAATCCTTAAGTCATGCCCTCTCATACTAGACTCCCCCATCATGGGAAACAACTTTGCCACATCCACTCTGTCCATGCCTTTCAACATTCGAAATGTTTCTATAAGGTCTCCCCTCATTCTTCTAAACTCCAAGGAATACAGTCCAAGAGCGGACAAACGTTCCTCATATGTTAACCCTCTCATTCCCGGAATTATTCTAGTGAATCTTCTCTGTACCCTCTTCAACGTCAGCACATCCTTTCTTACATAAGGAGACCAAAACTGCCCACGGTACTCCAAGTGAGGTCTCACCAGCGCCTTATAGAGCCTCAACATCACATCCCTGCTCCTATACTCTATTCCTCTAGAAATGAATGCCAACATTGCATTCGCCTTCTTCACTACCGACTCAACCTGGAGGTTAACCTTAAGGGTATCCTGCACGAGGACTCCCAAGTCCTGTTGCATCTCAGAACTTTGAATTCTTTCCCCATTTAAATAATAGTCTGCCCATTTATTTCTTCTGCCAAAGTGCATAACCATACACTTTCCAACATTGTATTTCATTTGCCACTTCTTTGCCCATTCTTCCAATCTATCCAAGTCTCTCTGCAGACTCTGTTTCCTCAGCACTACCGGCCCCTCCACCTATCTTCATATCGTCAGCAAACTTAGCCACAAAGCCATCTATTCCATAATCCAAATCGTTGATGTACAATGTAAAAAGAAGCGGCCCCAACACAGACCCCTGTGGAACACTACTGGTAACCGGCAGCCAACCAGAATAGGATCCCTTTATTCCCACTCTCTGTTTCCTGCCAATCAGCCAACGCTCTATCCATGTATGTAACTTTCCCGTAATTCCATGGGCTCTTATCTTGTTAAGTAGCCTCATGTGAGGCCTTGCCTGATTTTAGCCAGTCAAGCCCTTTGGTTCCATAGCAAACATACAATCTCCACCCGCGCCCCCCCCCCGCCCCCCAGGCACTGTCTGTAACAAGGAAAACATGCTCCTGTCCTTCTCCCACCCCTTTGCCTGCCTTGGCAGTTGTTACATCCATCAATTCAAGGGCTTCCTCATGAATGGAGTCAAAGTACATGCAGAACGATCCAAATGCATGGCAAAGCAGTTAACGGAGCTTGAATCTAAAGTAACAGGCAGTCTTCAGGGGGAACATCATTGGTGGGGAGGAAGAAAAATTGTCAGTGTTTCAGGTAAAACTCTGCATCAGTCCTGATCTTCCCCACCCTCACACCCCCCACCCACGCTGCCTGACCCGCTGAGTTCTTCCAGCAAATCGGTTGTTGCTCCACATCCCAGTACCTTAAGTCTCCATGCATCCCTGTTACCTGTGCTGGTTCAGGATGTTGTCGGGATCTTTCTGTGTGGAATTCAGAGGGATTAGCATAGGTAAGGAAAGAAAACCAGAAACTGCTGCCACTGTGGCCAAGGTTCACCTTTGACTCTAGGGTTCAGTGTTCTCAGTTCTAATGAAGGTAACACTGGTGTGGTTGCTCCATACACTCCATTACAATAGCAACTGCTGACCCATGAACTCCGCGTTATTAATTTTTGCAACACTTTTCGTCCTTATTTCGCTTTTTAGCTTCTTGGCAAACGATAATGTTTTCTTGTTTTCCTTTCAAAGATTGTTCATCTCAACCCGCCATTTATCCTCAGGAAGTTTTGCCCTGATCCTCATCCATCTCCTAGACATTTTAACAGTGAACTGTAAATCTTACTAACAAACTGTGAAGGGCACACAGGACTGTTGTTATCAGCAAGTCGCCTGTATTTACTTTATGTATCGTTGAAAACGAATTACTGAATCCTCCTCATTTTGAATTCTTGGGAATTTTGGAACTGGTTATTTTTATTGCTTCTGATGACCAAGTCATAACTTGAGAGGAGACTATGGTTGAAATTTCTGATTAATTTTTGCCTGATGTAATTAGGTTAAATCCCATATGATGGCCTTGGTCTAATTAAATCACCGAGAGTTCTGAACTTAGACTTTCTTGAAATATTTGTTTTAATGATATTTCTGCCCAATGTCTTTTATTTTTGGCTCATTTGAGAAATGTCTTGAAGTACTCAAAAAGTTGACTGCTCGGGGCAGTAAACAGATTTGTGAACAGGAGGGCATAAAAGCTGGAACTGCTTACTGTATACCAGAAGTAAAAGTTCAGAGGGCTTTTATTTAAACCAAGAAAATTACTCTGTTCTAGGTATTCACCTTGTATGTATATATGTAATGTGATGCACTTAATGTTGTAAAGTATCTTTCTTTCTGTTTCTAAGGTTATGAATGAACTTAGTCTGTAAACATTGAGCTTGGAATGTCTGCCATTAAAAAATAAGATTCTGTGTTTTATTTAGTACTGAAGTAAATCATAAAGTAAGGGATCATGTTAGAGAGTCAGGACAGAAAGCAAGAGAGCAGGAGGAAGTCTTCAGCCTCTCCAGCACTCTGCCATTCAATAACATCCAGTAAAGAGATGGAGTATGTAGCAACATTTACCAGATGCCCACAGCACATCCTTGGCCGTTACCACAAACGAAGCATTTCGCTGCATGTCTTGGTGTACTTGTGGTAAATAAATCTGAATCTGAACATTATGTCTAATCTGTTCTCCAGCCTTAATTCCATTTAGCTGCCTAATTCTGACAACCTTTAACTTCCGGATCGCCTAAATCTCAGCATAGTTATCTGTCACAAATTCAGGATCAGAATCACATTTGTTATCACTGACATATTTATTTATTGAGATACAGCGCGAAATAGGCCCTTCCAGGACTTCGAACCACGCCGTCCAGCAGTGGCCCAATGTAATCTGAGCCTAATCACAGGATAATTTACAATGGCCAATTCACCTACCAACCGGTACGTCTTTGGACTGTGGGAGGAAACTGGAGCACCCGGAGGAAACCCACATGGTCATGGGGAGAAAGTACAGACTCCATTTCAGGCAGCGGCAGAAAATGAACCTGGGTCACTTTGACTGCAAAGCATTGCGCTAACCACCATCCCATGTCACTTGTGACCTTCATTGATTTGTAGCAGCACAGTGCAATACATAAAATATTCTATAAGTTATAATAAGGAATTATATATATATATATATATATGTAGTTAAGAAGGAGAGCAAGATGATGAGGTAGCATTCATGGGTTCATGGCTGTTCAGAATTCTGATGGTGGAAGGGAAGAGGATGTTTCCGAAATACTGAGCGTGTATCTACGGACTCCTGTACGTCCTTCCTGATGGTATTAATGAGAACAGCACATCTCCTGGATGGTGGGGGGTTCTTCATGTCAAATGCCACCTTTCCAGTCAGTGGCAATGATCTTTTTAGATATACTAACATTCCCTTTACCTGGCCCCAATAGAACGTGGGTGAACACCTAAAAATACGCAAGTATTCCCTCCCTGTCAGGCTCTGGAAGTGGAATCTTGGCTCAGTGTTTACCAATTCTTCAGTGCTTAAAAAGGGTACTTCATTCCAGCTCTGTGTAAGGTTTTTGCACGGTCCCTGACAGCAGAGATCTATTGAGAATAGCTCTCTGTGCAAAAGTATCCGGCCTGAAAGTTCTGCCTTTGGCCCTCGGAGGATCAAGGTTGGTGATATAAAGGGTCGGGACGTCATGGGATGGAGGAATGGAACTCAGGCACACGGTCAGGCTAGAATTCCATGGAAAGGAGGTTAGACATGTGGTCAGACTGGAATATGGTGGCAGCAGGGGTCTCTGGCCCCTGGACATGGGGAAGCAGCAGGGTAAACACACAACAGTCCGACGTCCGGTTGTGAAAGAGTGAGCAGTCAGAGACTGACAGGGGTCTTTAGCAGTGGAGGGGGTTGAAATATTTACGTGAATATCAAACAAGAGAAAACCTGCAGATGCTGGAAATCTTTTTGTGTGTGTTAAGTGAACAACAACAACAACTGTAAACCAACAGAAGATGGCTGCCTTGCTCTAGCCAGCCATGAATCAAGTAATGCTGGTCCCTTTTAATTAGTGCAGGGGTAGCCTCCTATTTCTAGTCAGGCTCTGGTTCTGTGTGAGTGGACTGACCAATTCATGCGTCTCAGGTGCATCAGTAAATGTTACACAAATGGTATTTTCAATATGAGCATTAAATGTAATTTGGCATCACTGCACTTGCCTGGTGCCATCCAGGCCTCATAGGGTTGTGAGTCTGTGGAATTTACAATCTCAAAGGGCAGCAGAATTAGATTTTCTTAAACAGGGTAAATGGTACCAGAGTCAGGGTGAAACATACACGTAGTGGCCACTTTATTAGGTACACCTGCTCATTAATGCAAATATCCAATTTGCCAAACATGTGGCAGCGACTCCACGCAGTAAAAGCATGCAGATATGGTCAAGGTTCAGTTATTGTTCAGATCAAACATCAGAATGAGGGAGAAAGGTGACTTTGACCGTGAAATGATTGTTAGTGCCAGATGGGGTGGTTTGAGTATCTCAGAAACCGCAGATCTCCTGGGGTTTTCACACACAACCGTTTCCAGAGTTTACAGAGAATGGTGCGAAAAGCAAAAAAAAACACATCCAGTGAGCGGAGGTTCTGTGGGTGAAAATCTCTTGTTAATGGGAGAGGTCAGAGGAGAAAGGCGAGGCTGGTTAAAGCTGACAGAAAGGCGACAGCAACTCAAATAACCACGCGTTACAACAGTGGTGTGCAGAAGAGCATCTCTGAATGCACAACACATTGATCAGAGAAGATTTACGAGGATGATCCTGGAATGCAGGGGCTAACATATGAGGAGCGTTTGTCGGCTCTTGGATTGTATTCATTAGAGTATAGAAGAATGAGAGGGGATCTCATAGAAACATTTTGAATGTTGAAAGGGTTGGACAGAGTAGATGTGGAAAGGTTGTTTCCCTTGGTGGGTGAGTCCAGGACAAGAGGCCACAGTCTTAGAATTAGAGGGTACCCAGTTAAAACAGAGATGAGGAGAAATTTTTTTAGCCAGAGGGTCGTGGATTTGTGGAATTCGTTGCCACACACAGCTGTGGAGGCCCGATCATTGAGGGTGTTTAAGGAGGAGATTGACAGGTATCTAATTAGTCAGGGTATCAAGGGATATGGGGAAAAAGCCAGAAATTGGAACTGGATGGGTGAATAGTTTAGCTCATGGGGGAGCTGCGGAGCAGACTCGATGGGCTGAATGGCCTACTTCTGCTCCTTTGGTCTTGTGATCTTGTGATCTTATGATCCTTGAAGTGGACGAACAGAAGACCATGAACGTACACTCAGTGGCCACTGTATGAGGTACGGGAGGTGCCCAATAAAGTGGTCACTGAGTGTACAGCAGAGGTTAGTCAGATTAGCCACGATTTTATTGAATGATGGAACAGAGAACAGGGCCTGAGTGGACTGTCTCTGTTCCTAATTCTTATGTTCCTACACTTACACATCTGCACATCCCGCAAAAAGAGAACCTGGAACAAATTGTAGAACCAGTAGAGAAAGAGCTGGACACAAACACGAGGAATTCTGCAGATGCTGGAAATTCAAGCAACAGACATAAAAAATGCTGGTGAACGCAGCAGGCCAGGCAGCATCTATTGGAAGAGGTACAGTCGATGTTTCGGGCCGAGACCCTTCGTCAGGACTTTTTGATTAGATTCCTTAAATTGGACAGAAACAATATTTAAGATTTAAGCCCCTCCCACCTTCAAATCTCTTACTAAAGTATCTCTTCTTTCGATTAGTCCTGACGAAGGGTCTCAGCCCGAAACGTCGACTGTATTTCTTCCTATAGGTGCTGCCTGGCCTGCTGTGTTCTACCAGCATTTTGTGTGTGTTGCTTGCACTTTAAGATTTGTAGCTTTACATAAGTTTGAAAGATTTTGTCCTCCGGCTCTGGCTAATGGCACGGATTGCTTCTCATTATCTTCGGCCTCAAGCACACAAGAACCATATTAATGACACCGACCACTCCAGCAGTACAGTCTGCACTGAGCTAAAAGCTCAGCTGATGCCAGACAAAAATCGAGAGTCCTCCGTCAGCATGTGATGGAAGCTGTTCTGTGTCTCAGCTCCCAGCTTTGCTCCCAATATCAGTTTGAGTAGTTGGTGGAGACTTCAAATGCAAAGGAACACACAAGGTGCTGAAGGAACTCAGTAGGTCTGAGAGAAGGGGAGGGTCAGCATTTCAGGTCAAGACACATCATCAGGACCAGTACTCAGGCCTCGACTGGGTGAGTCACAGCAGCAGCTAAACAGCATTCCCTGAATATTTATAATTTAGAAGTTCCAGTTGGTTCCTACATTGTGATATTCAGGTGCTCCACCTGTTCCATTACTGTGAATTGCCCTGTAATTTATAGCTTATAGTATTTGCAGATTTTTGGAACATTCACATTTAATAATATATATATGGTTGTACATCCTAAAATGTCCCAAAAGGTCCTTGTACAAGTGTTAGAACTGCACAACAAGGAAACTGGTTCTTCATGCCCTCCTGGCAGTCCTGATCAAGTTACCTGTATGAATTGGTCCCGTTTCTCTGTATTTATCCCATATTGCTCTAAGCCTTACCTATCTATTTAACTGTCCAAATGCCTTTTAAAGGTCATAACTGTATCTACCTCTACCACTTCTGGTAGCTCTTTCCATAAGAGTATTGTTCGACAAATCTAATAACCCTCCGCAATTAGATTTCTGAATTCATAAACACTACCTCACTATTTTTGCTCGCTTTTTGCACTAGTTACTTTTTTTAAAATATGTTTATTGTAATTTATAGTTTTATATGTATTGCACTATATTACTGTAGTCAAACAACAAATTTCATGACACATGTCAGTGATAATGAACCTGATTCTGATTCTAAACTAACACGGAGGTATGCTTTAGGTGAGACAGTGGCAGATGCAAGGGTCAGGGGTCAAACGGGTCAGGGGTCAAACGGGGCAGGGGTCAAACGGGGCAGGGGTTGGCCCCCAGTAATCATCTGAGAAATACGTGCATCCTGCAGTTATAGATAGTCTTGCTTATAGTCATAGTCATAGTCCTACTTTATTGATCCCGGGGGGAAGTTGGTTTTCATTACAGTTGCACCATAAATAATTAAATAGTAATAAAACCATAAATAGTTAAATAGTAATATGTTAATTATGCCAGGAATTTATATAAGGTTTACAATAATATACATGGTATTAAACAAGGCAAAGAGTATAAAACTACTCCGTTAAATCACATTGGCGAGCAAGTTCCAAGTCTGCAGTGTTACCAACCATAGCCAAGTATCCAGTACCTCCATGGCAATGCTTTGCATAGTCATTGACAATTGTGTTGAGTAACATTCAATTACAGAGTAATCTGGTTCAATTTTGAAAGGAAGAGTGATGAAATATTTGCAGCTCTCTTTACTTTGTCACCATATATATCATGAATATAAGCATGATTGAGTGTGAGAAAAACAAAACGAAAAATGTACATTTGGTTTGTGTTAAGCTGACAGGCTGTTTGCATCAAAATCATGTTCACTATTCAATATAACTTAACAGCAACTGACAGAAAATACTAATATCTACATAATATATTTTTGAAAATATGTCTGGCCTGCCTTCGAATCCTGTTATGGTGTAAGTCAAATAAACAGAGCTGTGGTGAGTTCTTTGAAAAGTTACCGAGTGAAGCTCCAACACTTTATAAATGCCAGCGGAGATGAAAGTTTCCACTGAAACTCATAACTGTCAACCAAACGCCTATGAGTTTGGTGATTTAACAGTTATTGCACCTTAAACACAAGAGTTTCTGCAGATGCTGGAAATCCAGAGCAACACACACACACACAAAATGCTGAGGAACGCAGCAGGTCAGGCAGCGTCTATGAAGAGGAATAAACAGTCTTGATGAAAGGCCCAAAACATTGACTGTTTATCTTTTTCCATAGATGCTGCCTGGCCCACTGAGTTCCTCCAGCATTTTGTGCAGTTACCGCACCTTACTGTGAAACTTTTTAATAAGAAGCATGAAAAGACAATGCATTTTTCTAAACCGTAAATACCCTGTTAGGGTGTTCAAGTGTTATATTTCCTTCTTTTTCAAGAGCACTCCTGGTTAGAGTCGAAAGACGGAAAGAAGTGTAACGTGGCCGGAGATATTGGAGCTGGCGCAGTGATGTCCTGAGCCCATGACAGGTGCTACATAAATGTAAGTGTTTCTCTACTTTGTGAACACACACCAGTCCTCAATGAGCGGTCAGTGATGGAAAGGGTGAGTAGCTTCGGGTCCTGGGGTATCAACATCACAGAGGAATTGTCCTGGGCCCAACACATTGATGCAATCACAAAGAAGGGATTCCAGCAGCTCTATTTCATTAGCAACTTAAGGAGATTTATTACATCACCACATCTTCTTCCATATACCCTCCACCAACAGATTTTTGAACGGTCCATAAACCCATGAACACTACTTTGTCGTTCCTCTTTGTTTGCATTATTTATTTATTTTTGTTAGTTGTAGTAACTTTGAGTATTTGCATTAAAACTAATCAATAAGACCTTTGCCTCAATATCTCCTTGCGCAATTGGATCCCAGATTTCCTCACTTGTAGACCCCAGTCAGTTTTCACATTGGTAACAACAGCTCCTCCACAATCTCCATCAGCACAGATGCACCTTAGCCCCCGCCCTACTCATTTTACACCTGTGAGTGTGTGGCTAAGCACAGCTCCATTGCCAAATTCAAGTTTGCTGACTTCAGTACTGTTGTGGGCTGAATCAAAGGTGGTGATGAATCAGCAGAGTGGGTATGTGGCCAGGTGGTTAAGGTATTGGACTAGCGACCTGAAGGTCGTGAGTTCGAGCCCCAGCCGAGGCAGCGTGCTGTGTCCTTGAGCAAGGCACTTAATCACACATTGCTCTGCAATGACACCGGTGCCAAGCTGTATCGGCCCTTGCCCTCCCCTTGGACAACATTGGTGTTGTGGAGAGGGGAGACTTGCAGCATGGGCAACTGCTGGTCTTCCATACAACCTTGCCCAGGCCTGCGCCCTGGAGAGTGAAGACTTTCCAGGTGCAAATCCATGGTCTCGCAATGAATCAACATACAGGAGGGAGATTGAAAATCTGCCTGAGTGGTGTCATAACAACCACCTCTCACTCAATGTCAGCAAAACCAAGTAACTGATTATAGACTTCAGGAGAGGGAAACCAGAGGTCCATGAGCCAGTTCTCATCAGTTAGTATCTCATCAGGTGAAGATAGCTAGCAACTTTAAATTCCTGGGTGTTACTGTTTCAGGGGACCTGTCCTGGATCCAGCACGTAAGAGCAATTGCAAAGAAAGCACGGCAGTGCCTCTACTTCCTAAAGAGTCTGCAGAGATTCAGCATGATATCTAAAACTTTGACAAACTTCTATAGTGTAGTGGAGGGTGTATTGACTGGCTGCATCACAGCCTGGTATGGAAACACCAATGCCTTTTGAATGGAAAGTCCTACCAAAGGCAGTGGATTCAGCCCAGTACAACCCACCCAGCCATTGAGCAGATCTACATGAAACACTGTTGTAGGAAAGCAGCGTACATCATCAGAGATCCCCACCACCCACACCGTGCCATCAGGTAGAAGGTACAGGAGCCTCAGGACTCGCACCACCAGATTCACCCCTTAACCATCAGGCTTTTGAGCACAAGGGGATAACTACACTCACTTGCCCCATCATCGAATGTTCCCACAAATAGGGGAGGAGAAGATGGCGGCGCAACGCATCGCGCACGGCCGCTCCGAAATGATATCAGTATTTGTTAAGTAGGTACCGTGCACAATCCTGGTTTGATGGAGACAGACGTGAGAAGCACGGAGGAACACCTGGAGAAACTTCTGAAATGCCTGCTTCACTGCCGCTGCTACTGTGCGATCGAGAACCTCCGGAGGGGAAGGTCCCAAATCCTCGACTTTGCCTATTGCCTGTTGCCGGGGTCGGGGTCGAAGCGCTCGGCAGAGATGGTGCTCGGTGCTTGGTGTCGGAGGGCTGGTCGGAGGCTCGAAGTTTTCAGACGGACTCAGAGTCGGACTGTGGTTGAGTGCTTCCAGGGTGCTGCATCGGCAAGTTTGCAGCGCTGGAGGTTCATGGCAGGGAGAGTTTTTCTTCCTTCTACGTCTGCGTGAGATGATGGGACTTTCGAGAGACTTTGAGATTTTTTTTTACCGTGCCCATGGTCTGTTCTTTATCAAATTAGGGTATTGCTTTGGACTGTTGTAAATATATGTTATAATTATGTGGTTTTTGTCAGTTTTTTAGTCTTGGTTCATCTTGTGTTTCTGTGATATCATTCTGGAGGAACATTGTATCATTTCTTAATGCATGCATTACTAAATGACAATAAAAGAGGACTGCGTGTCCTCATAATATAATCAATTATCTCACTTTTAAGGACTCTTTATCTCATTATTTATTGCTATTTATTTTTATTTGTAGTTGCACAGTTTGTTGTCTTCTGCACTCTGGTTGATCTTTCATTGATCTTGTTGTAGTTACTATTCCATAGATTTGCTGAGTATACCCACAAGAAAATGAATCTCAGGGTTGTATATGGTGACATTTTTGTACTTTGATAGTACTTTGGCATAGAACTTTTGAGCTTTATATTGCTGTCATAAAACAATAAATCATGTCATATAAGTCAGTGGTAATAAATCTGATTCTGATTCTAACACTGGTTTGTGTAAGTAATTTTTTTGACAGTGACAATGATTCCATAACTTTCATGGAGATCCTAGTTAAGCCAGTATTGATTTTAATTTGCCTAGACTGAAAATGGAAAATGCTGAACGACTCCAGCTGGTCAGACATCATCACGGAGTGAGGAATGGATTTAACATTATAGATCAGAGGCCTTTCATCTTGTGATACAACAACACAAGTCCTCTGCTACATTACAGTAGACATCTGAGTTCCAGGCAAGGACACACAACACATGCTATCTCGTAATTGCAGAAGCAAAAGGCCGTTGTTTTGGCATTTATTTTGTTGGCACCAGAATGTATGGTGACACTTGCACATCCCTGGGTGAGTTGGTTGTTAATGCAAACAATACATTTCATTGTGACTCTAGCATATTTCTACAGATATAGTCTCTACCGGCTCCATCAAGGGCACTGACCTTCCCAGCATTGAGGACATCTTCAAAAGGTAATACCTCAAAAAGACAGCATCCATCATTAAGGACCCCCCCCATCACCCAGGACATGCCCTTTTTTCATTTTTACTATCAGAGAGGGGGTACGGGAGCCCAATGACACACACTTAAAATTTAAGGAATGGCTTCTTCCCCTCTGCCATCAGATTTCCGAACAGACAACGAACCCATGAACACTACCTCTCTATCTTTGTTCCCCTTTGTGCACTACATATTTCATTCAATGTTTAAATATATTTCTTATTGTAATTTATAGTTTTTAATGCATTGCTCTGTATTGCTGGCACAAAACAACACATTCCATGAACTATGTCGGTGATATTAAACCTGATCCTGATTCTATATGTTTTGATGTATGCATGATACATAGGTCTGAGTCTGAACCTACAGCTGAATTAGTCAAGGGAGTCAGTTGAAGGTGTTTAAAGTGAATTATTTTTGCCCCAAGTAATATCGCTGATTTGAACAAACTAGGAAATTTGCAAAAATAAAGGAACCTGCCTTGCAGCTATTTGAAAATATTTTGCTAAATGGATCTGCAAAGTAACGGAATGGATTTTACACTCAATGAAAATTGTCAATGCTAACTGTGTCAGTGTTAGCTGTAACTCAACTTTTCATTACACTGTGAAACTGGCAGAATTTCCATGCATCTATACCGTAATGTGCTTTCAATGATACAGTGCTGATCCATCAGCTGCAGCCCTTTCCCCTCCAGTTTAAGGCAACTTAGCAAACTGATCAGATAGAACTGATAGGAGAGGAGTTAGTCCTGCTGTAAAGCCCCCTGAAAACAGCAAACTTTAGACCATTAAGACATTAAGAATTAGGCTCTCTAAAGGCATATGATTTAGGATTAGTAAATTGTGGGCTTGCTATGTAGGTGCTGGAAGCATGGCGCCTCTTTTGGGCTGCCCCCAGCATATTCTTGGACAGTGTTCGTCATTAAAGCAAATGACACATTTTACTATATGTTTTGATGTTTCAATATACATGTGACACATAAAAGTTAATCCTATTCACCATGCAATATCTACTGTGGTAAAATGTGCAGAAGGTACCAGTGGGATTGATGGAGCACCACAGATTCCCTGTAACTAAACAATCTGTTGACATATCTTCTATAGGTCAGCCCATTAATGAGATCTCTCAGGGGGAATTGACTACACGTCAGACAAGTGCTGCTGGTGGTCTTGGCAGGTGGGTACGTCTGTGAGCTTTTCACAGAATAACTCTTGAATAAACGTTAATTGCTAAAGTATGCAACCAACTCATTCGTAAGGCCAGTGATGTTGTGGGGATGGAACTGGACTCTCTGACGGTGGTGTCTGAAAAGAGGATGCTGTCCAAGTTGCATGCCATCTTGGACAATGTCTCCCATCCACTATGTAATGGACTGGTTGGGCACAGGAGTACATTCAGCCAGAGACTCATTTCACCGAGGTGCAACACAGAGCATCATAGGAAGTCATTCCTGCCTGTGGACATCAAACTTTACAACTCCTCCCTTGGAGGGTCAGACACCCTGAGCTAATAGGCTGGTCCTGGACTTATTTCCTGCATAAATAATTTACATATTACTATTTAACTATTTATGGTTTTATTACTATTTATTATTTATGGTGCAACTGTAACAAAAATCAATTTCCCCCGGATCAATAAAGTATGACTATGACTATGACTATGCAGACATTTTCCCAGGGCAGAAATGGCTAATAAGTGGGGGCATAATTTTAAGCTGATTGGAGGAAAGTATAGGAGTGGAATGTCATTGGGTAAGTTTTTTACACAGAGGATCATGGGTGCATGGAACGCCCTGCCAGGGATAGTGGTAGATGCAGATACATCATGAACCTTTAAAAACTCTTTGAGAGGCACATGGATGACAGAAAAATGGACGCTGTGTGGGAGGAAGGGTTGGAGTTATCTCAAAGTAGGTTGAAAGTTTGGTACAACATTGTGAGCTGAAGAGCCCATACTGTGCTGTAGTATTCTACGTTCTATCAGAGGGTGAAAGGTTTTGGATAAGATGCTACACCGAGTTCAGATAATGATAAACGGTCCAGCAACGTTGATCAGAGAAGAGAAAAGAATTCTCTTTCAGTCAACCATTCATCCTGCAGCCCATACAGGCCATTGGCCGTTAACCTAGTTACTCTCTGTGAGGACTGCTGTCTGCAAATTGGTTCCCAGTTTTCCTACATTAACAGAGACAATCAACAAAATAATTCATTGACTTGCAAACTTTTTGGGATGTCCAGCAGAAATGGAAGTAATATAAATTTTGATAAACACCATAAGAAATAGGAGCAGAATTAGGCCATTCAGTCCATCAAGTCTTCTCCACCATTTCATTATGGCTGATCCACTTTCCCTCTCAACCCCTTTCTTCTGCCTTCTTCCCATAATCTTTCACACCCTGGCTAATCAAAAACTCATCAGCCTCCACCTTAAATACACCCAATCACTTGGCCTCCAGAGCCGTCTATGGAAACAAATTCCACAGATTCACCACTTTCTGGCTAAAGAAAATCCTCCTCATCTCCATTCTAAATGGGCAAACCTTTATTTTGAGCCTGTGCTGTCTGGTCCTAGACACTCTCACTATAGGAAACATCCTCTCCACAGTCACCCTATCTAGGCCTTTCAACATTCAATAGGTTTCAATGAGATCCCTCTCATTCTTCTAAGTTCCTTCAAGTACAGACCCAGAACCACCAAACACTCCTTATACAATAATCCTTTCATTCCTGGAATCGTTCTCATGATGAGGAGCCCCAAACTGCTCACAATACTCCAAGCAAGGCCTCACCAGTGCCTTATAAAGCCTCAGCATCACATCCTTCCTTTTACATTCTATTTCTTTCAAAATGAATGCTAACCTTGCATTTGCCTTTCTCATCACTGACTCAATCTCCAAGTTAACCTTTAGAGAGTCCTGC
Organism: Mobula hypostoma; assembly: GCF_963921235.1. Classification (NCBI taxonomy): domain Eukaryota; kingdom Metazoa; phylum Chordata; class Chondrichthyes; order Myliobatiformes; family Myliobatidae; genus Mobula; species Mobula hypostoma. Next base: position 6,326,583 of record NC_086119.1, on the reverse strand, counting down.
ATGAGGACTCCACCTTTTTCAATTTTCTCCCTGTTTAGAAAATAGTCTACGCTTTTATTTCTTCTACCAAAGTGCATGGCTATATACATCACTACACTATATTCCATCTGCCACTTCTTTGCCCATTCTCCTAATTTTAGTCCTTCTGCAGCCTCTCTACGTCCTCAGTACTCCATGCCCCTCCATCTACCTTCACATCGTCCACAAACTTGGCCACAAAGTTATCAATTCCTTCATCCAAATCGTTGACATATAATGTAAAAAGAAGCAGTTCCAACACAGACCCTTGCGGAACACCATGAGTCACCAGCAGCCAAGGAAAGGTTCGCTTTATTCCCACTCTTTGCCTCCTGCCAATCAGAGAGTTCTGTATCCATGCTAATATCTTTCCTGTGTAGCCCCCCGGTAAGCCTCAGGTTCGCTCAACTCGTTTTCGTCTAGGGGGGGCAGCCTTCAGCCCCACCAGACTGGGTAATCGAGTTTGTGTGGATGCTGTGTGATGTACCCCACCCCGCCAAATAACAGACAATACATCATATGTGATTAAATGATTACACTTTATAGATCTTACTGGAACTATGTAATTAATAGAGTTAAAATATAAAAGGAAAGTAAAAGGCGCCAAACTTATCAAAGTTCAACCACCTCGTGCACAACATTTGAAGCTCAATTAACAGAGTCTTCCTTCTACCATTCGATCCCCTCTGACCCCCTCGACCTGCCGCCTGGGACCAACCACGGTGGTCGACCAGATGCTCCACACAAGTCTGTCTTCATCTCCTCTCCTCGCCGAAGACCCTGGGCCTCGGGCTTCCGCTCGGGGTCCGTCCCATCGGCCAGCTTACAGCATCGCGTCCACTCTCTCTGTCCCCATCACGCCTTCTCCCCCAACACCCGTGAAAACAAGAGCTTACAGACACACAAGAAAGAATAGCATCTATCCCAATTGGTTTGTTCCCTCTCTTATCAATAATATAACCCAAACAAGCAGAGAGAGAGAGAACTCCTTACATCGCAGTTACTTCAGAAAAGCCATTTTAATTATAACATAACAAAGAAGCCATTTTGTTAGCCTCCACAGTAACATAAAAGAAGAAAACCCTTACACCTGTAATACCATGGGCTCTTATCTTATTAAACAGCCACATGTGTGGCACCTTGTCAAAGACCTTCTGAAAAACAAGTGATTGTGCAGATGCTAAAAATGCAGAATAATTGTGATAGTAAACTGCAGATTTATGGTTGCACGATCTGAAACCAAATATTCCTGGATAATTGACGTTTGGAAAGGACAGGTAAGGATAAACGATGATGTAATTCTGACAATGAAGGATGATTTTAGCTTGGTAGGTCGGGAAATAGAGTTAACCTTGGGTGGCAATCAAATGAGACCACGTATCCACAACCCACAGACGTGGAGAACAAGAGACCACAAAGAATAATTAGTAGAAAAACAAACAGCAGTGCACGAATAAACTCTTCTCGGGCTTCCAGCTGGATACATGAGTCAATTATAACCAATGTTTTGATGAGAAACTCTGCCATCTTCATCAGGACAAATACCCAGGCAAAAGATGAGCTGTTGTTCCATGACAGTAGTACTGATGGAAGTAGGAGTAGTTTAAAGGTCTTCTGAAATCAGCTCTGCTGTTCAAGAGGGTCTTTGTGTGTAGTTTTTCAATGATTCTGCTGTATTCCTTTGTCCCTCAACAAAATGAATCTCAGGGTAGTATACAGTGACACTTTATACTTTGAACTTTACATCTAAGCTTGCTGATAGAGCACATCTAGGTTGTAAAGTGAGCTGTAGGGGGTGGGTGGGGGCAAGAGTCCATAAAACAACAGAGACAGGTGATGGAAAGGCAGGAACCTGTGTATTTTCAAGATCTTGAATTCACATATTAGGCAATGTTCCTTTTTTCACCATGCAGTAAAATAGATGGGAGGAATTCAGATCCCACCATCTATCACACTGTTAGTGAACATTACATTCTAAACTTAGCAACTATATGACACAAATAATATTCATAAATGATAAAGGTTTTCCATTCCCGGAGTGCAGAGTCAAATCAAACAAGGGGGCCTTTAACCCATTGTACCTGTGCCTACTCTCTTAAGGAGATTTCCCATTAATCCCATTTGCCTGCTCTTTTCCTGATGTGCTGCTGATGTCCCCAGTTTAAAGAACTTACTCCAGGCAGTGCGTCCAAATCACAACTTCCAATATAAAACATCAAATTCTGCAAGTCACAATGGGGTGTTTAGGTGATTATTTAGGCAAGGTGTCAGCTAGTTTGCATCCATTACATAATCCCAAAGCAACCAAAGAATACATGGTGTAATTAAATACAAACAATGTGTATGAAGTGTACAGCTCTTCCTACTTACGCACTAAAACCCACCTGCCAGCCTTGGTGATGATCATTTCTGTGCCCGCCTCGTGAAATTTCTTCCAAAGTTCCTTTTCATGGAGATAAACCTTGATGTTCTCTATGCTCTGGAAGTGAATGGATGTCTTTAGTACTGTAAGCATTAACTTAATTCAAATTCCAATGGCTAACTTTTGAAACATTCTGTCATCAATCAATGGGATGCTTGACCACATCCTGTGATCACACGTTCACTAATGTATACAACATGTTCAGATCTTCCTCAGAAATCATCACCAAGACCTGGACAGTGGCACTGTAGCATAATGGTTTACATAATGCCACTAGAGTGCCAGCGATCTGGGTTCAATTTCACCACTGTCTGTAAGGAGTTTGTACGTTCTCCCTGTGACTGCGTGGGTTTCCTCCACGTGCTCCAGTTTCCTCCCCCAGTCCAAAGACGTACAGGTTAGTAGGTCACATGGGTGTAATTGGGCGGCGTGGGATTGTTGGGTCACAAGACCCTGTTACCCTGCTGTATCTCCAAATAGCTAATTAACTAAATAGATAGATAGGCAACACAACACCCATGCCAGGATGCTGTTCATCGACTATAGCTCAGCATTTAACACCATCATTCCCACAATCCTGATTGGTAAGTTACAGGACCTGGGCCTCTGTACCTCCCTCTGCAAATGGATCCTCGACTTCCTAACCGGAAGACCGCGATCTGTGTGGATTGATGATAATATCTCCTCCTCGCAGATGATCGACACTTGCGCACCTCAGGGCAGTGTGCTTAGCCCACTGCTCTACTCTCTCTATACCAATGACTATGTGGCTATGCATAACTCAAATACCATCTATAAATTTGCTAACAATACACTGTTGTTGGTAGAATCTCAGATGGAAATGAGAGGGCGTATAGGAATGAGATATACCAACTAGTGGAGTGATGACGCAGCAACAACCTTGAACAATATTTGTTGGCCATTTATAGACGTTACTGGCATTGGTGAGCACTCTAAACTAGAGTCATTTGAATCATAGCGTACTACAGCACAGAAACAGGCCCTTTGGCCCATCTAGTTTATGCTGGACTGTTAAATTTCCTAGTCTCATTGACTCACACCTGGACTATAGCCCTCTATACCCCTCCTATCCAAGAACCTGATCCAAACTTCTCTGAAACGTTGAAATTGAACCCACATCCAGCAATTTCTCTGGCAGCTCATTCCACACTCTCACCACCCTCTGAATAAAAAATCTCCCCCTCAAGTTTTTCTTAAATATTTTATGTTTTACCTATGATGCCTAGATCCAGTCTCACCCAACCTCACTGGAAAAAGTCTGCTCATACACTGATAATAAAAAGAATTCCCTCCCCACCACCCCCCACCCCACAGAAGTTTTCATGTTTTATTGTTTTACAACATTGAATCACATTGGAGTTATTTTGGCTTTTTTTAAAACACTGATCAACAGAAAAAGACTCTTCCATGTCAAAGTGAAAATAGATCTCTACAAAGTGATCTAAATTAATCACAAATATAAAACACAAAATAATTACTTTACCCTATTCTTGCCGAACAATTGATACTAGAGCGCACAATCATCACAGCCATATTTGATTCTGCGCTTCGCGCTCCCTGGAGTACAAATCAATAGTAAATATTAAAAATTTAAATTATAAATCATACATGGAAAATAGAAAAGGGAAAGTAAGGTACTGCAAAAAAAACCGAGAGGCAGGTCCGGATATTTGGAGGGTACGGCCCAGATCCAGGTCAGGATCCGTTCAGCAGTCTTATCACAGTTGGAAAGAAGCTGTTCCCAAATCTGGCCGTACGAGCCTTCAAGCTCCTGAACCTTCTCCCGGAGGGAAGAGGGATGAAAAGTGTGTTGGCTGAGTGGGTCGTATCCTTGATTATCCTGGCAGCACTGCTCCGACAGTGTGCAGTGTAAAGTGAGTCCAAGGACGGAAGATTGGTTTGTGTGATATGCTGGGCTGTGTTCATGATCTTCTGCAGCTTCTTCCGGTCTTGGACAGGACAACTTCCATATCAGGTTGTGATGCACCCTAGAAGAATGCTTTCTACGGTGCATCTATAAAAATTAGTGAGGGTTTTAGGGGACAGGCCAAATTTCTTTAGCTTTCTCAGGAAGCAAAGGCACTGGTGGGCCTTCTTGGCAGTGGACTCTGCTTGGTTGGACCAAATCAGGACACTTGTGATATTGACCCTGAGGAACTTAAAGCTTTTGACCTGTTCCACTTGTGCACCACCGATGTAAATGGGGTCATGCGGTCCGCTACTCCTTCTGAAGTCAACAACCAATTCCTTCGTCTTGCTGACGTTGAGGGATAGGTTATTGTCTTCGCACCATGCCACCAGGTTCTTAATTTCCTCTCTGTACTCAAACTTGTCACTACCCGAGATATAGCCTACAACTGTGGTGTCATCAGTAAACTTATATATTGAGTTCGATGGAAACTTGGCTACACAATCATGGGTGTACAGTGAGTACAGCAGGGGGCTGAGTACACAGCCTTGTGGGGCACCGGTGCTCAGAGTGATTGTAGAGGAGAGCTTGTCCCCTATTTTTACAGCCTGGGTCCTGTCTGTGAGGAAGTTGAAGATCCAGCTGCAGATCTGAGTGCTAAGGCCCAGGTTCCGGAGCTTAGGAATCAGTTTATTTGGAATGAAGGTATTAAAGGCAAAGCTGTAGTCAATGAAAAGGAGCCTCACATATGCGTCTTTATTCTCCAGGTGTTCTAAGGAGGAATGTAGGGCCAGAGAGATGGCATCTGCTGTTGACCTATTGCTCCGGTAGGCGAATTGCAAAGCGTCGAGGTTGACCGGTAGTCTGTCGTTGATGTGTGCCATAACCAATCTCTCGAACCACTTCATAGCAATTGATGTCAGAGCCACAGGTCGATAGTCATTCAGGCATGCCACCTTGCTCTTCTTCCGCTCCGGGATTATCGTTGCCTTCTTAAAGCACGAGGGGATCTTAGACTGAAGCAAGGAGCAGTTGAAGATGTCAGCAAACACTCCAGCTAGCTCGCTTGCACAGGCCTGGAGAACTCGTCCCGGGACACCATCTGGGCCCGTCGCCTTCCTTGGATTTATCTTCAGGAAGGCCCTTCTAACGTCCTCCTTGGTGATGATGAATCTCGATGCCACCAGGTCCGGTTCATCCGGAGGGAGCGAGACACTCCTCTTCTGTTCGAATCTTGCGTAGAATACGTAATTAATTACATAAGTATTCACCCCCTTTAATATGACACACCAAATCATCACTAGTGCAGCCAGTTGGTTTTAGAAGTCACATAATTAGTTAAATATAGATTACTGTGTGCAGTCAAGGTGTTTCAATTGATTGTAGTGAAAAAAATACACCTGTATCGGGAAGGTCCAACTACTGGTGAGTCAGTACCCTGGCAAAAACTACGGCATGAAGACAAAAGTAACTCCGTGAAAAGGTTATTGAAAAGCACAAGTCAGGAGATGGATACAAGAAAATTTCTAAGTCACTGAATATCTCTTGGAGTACAGTTATGACAATCATCAAGAAATGGAAAGAATATGGCACAGCTGTAAATCTGCTTAGAGCAGGCCGTCCTCAAAAACTGAGTGACTGTGCAAGAAGGGGACCAGTGGGAGGCCACCAAGAGACCTATGACAACTCTGGAGGAGTTACAAGCTTCAGTGGCTGAGATGAGAGAGACTGAGCATACAACAACTGTTGCCCGGGTGCTTCACCAGTCACAGCTTTATGGGAGAGTGGCAAAGAGAAAGCCACTGTTGAAAAAACTCACATGAAATCTTATCTAGAGTTTGCCAGAAGGCATGTGGAAGACTCTGAAGTCAGCTGGAAGAAGGTTCTATGATCTGATGAAACCAAAATTAAGCTTTTTGGCCATCAGACTAAATGCTATGTTTGGCGTAAGCCAAACACCGCACATCAACATAAACACACCATCCCTACCGGTGGCTGCATCATGCTGTGGAGATGTTTCACTGCAGCAGGCCCTGGAAAGCTTGTGAAGGTAGAGGGTAAAATGAATACAGTAAAATACAGGGAAATCCTGGAGGAGAACTTGTTGCAGTCTGCAAGAGAACTGCAACTTGGGAGAAGATTTGTTTTCCAGCAAGACGCTGAACCCAAGCATAAAGTCAAAGCTACACGGGAATGGCTTTAAAAAAATAACAAAGTTAATGTCCAGGAGTGGTCAAGTCAGAGTCCAGACCTCAATCCAAATGAGAATTTGTGGCTGGACTTTAAAAGGGCAGTTCACTCACGGTGCCCAAGCAATCTGACAGAGCTTGAGCAGTTTTGTAAAGAATGGGGAAAAGTTGCATTGTCCAGATGTGCATAGCTGATAGAGACTCAAGGCTGTAATTGCTGTCAAAGGTGCACCTACTAAATATAGACTTGAAAGGGGTGAGTAATTATGCAATCAATTATTTTGTGTTTAATAATTGTAATAAAATTAGACTAATTTGTCAAAATTTGTTTTCACTTTGACATGAAAGAGTCTTTTCTGTTGATCAGTGTCAAAAACAGCCAAATTAAATCCACTGTAATTCAATGTTGTAAAACAATAAAACATGAAAATTTCCAAGGGGAGGTGTGGATACTTTTTTTGTAGTACCCTATGGTAGAGCAGAGTCAATGGGCTGAATGGCTGAATTCTGCTCCAATGTCTTATGATTTAATTATCTCTACGTCTCATAATTTGTATACCTCTATTAAATCCTCCCTCATTCTCTACACTCCAAGGAATAAATTCCTAAAAGAGGCACATTGGATTCAACCATGTTGCTGGGTCAGCATTCAGGTACAAACCTGATGGGTAAGGACAGCAGACCTGTTTCCCTGAAGGACTTCATTGAAACAGGCATGTTTTTTAACTCAATGTAATATTTTTTAATGAATATAAAACATTACAGCACAGCACAGGCTCTTCAGCCCACGTTGTTATGTTGACCTTTTAACCAACTCTAAGATCATTCTGAACCTTCAATTTTCTGTCATCTATGTGCCTATCTAGGAGTCTCTTAAATGCCTTTAATATACTATATCTGTCTGAACCACCAAGCCTGGCAGGCTTCTCTTTGTGGGGGGAAAAATATACCTTACCTCTAACTTCCCCCTCACTCCAAACCTTCCTTCAATCACCTTAAAATTATGCCCTTTGTATTCATCATTTTCTCTCTGGGGGAGAGAAGGTGCTGGCTGTCCACTAGATCAATGTCTCTTATCATCTTGTACACCTCTATCAAGTCAGCTCTCATCTTCCTTTGATCCAAAGAGAAAAGCCCTAGCTCACTTGACCTCTCCTCACAAGACATGCTCTGTAATCCAGGCAGCATCCTGGTAAATCTCCTCTGCATCCTCTCTAAAGCTTTCACATCCTTCTTCTAATGAGGTGACCAGAACTGAGCACAATATTCCAAGTGTGGTCCTACCAGGGTTTTATCAAGCTGCTGCATTACTGCGTGGAGATTTATATTCAACAATGCAATAAAGCTGCAACATTAAGTCACAGAACTCCGCCACGGATGGTCCTGACCCCAGCTATGAAAGGAGGAGGATTGGGCATGGGGATAGCAACCCCATCCTGTTAAAAACCCAGAGCTACCAAAACTTCAACAGAAGCTCCAAAGACCTCAACCTTGGGAGAGGAAGGATCTTCACCTAGAAGACGTATAAATTCGTGTGGTGAAAGTGGAAGCCATAGGGCCAATTAACCTTCAACCCAGGACTGAGTATTCTGGTGAATTGTTGTCAGCAGCCTATGCCCAGCAGGGGTGATGGGTTTAAGAAGAATTAAGTCTCAGCTTTATTTTATTGATGAATTTAAATTCTCCACTGCAGTGGTAGAATTGGAATTCATAACTCTAGATCACAAGTACAAATCTCCAGCTGCTGGTCCACAGATCTAACTTACACCCTTAATTTGGAAAACCAAATGTTCCAGATTTTCCTTTTTTATCTTTTTCTAGCTTCTTGTTTTTTTTCCTCTATTTTTATCCTTCTTTCCCACGAGCTGAATATGGGTTACTCCTGTTCCCTGTCAGGCTGAGGGCAGGCTTGGTAAGAGCTGGCCCACATTGCACTGGAATGGATGACAGCATCTGGGATTTCTGAGACTCACTGCTGAAGGCACAGTAACTGGAAGGCTGGCTAAATCCGGGTTCTTGGACTCTGAATCCAAGCCAGAAATGGACATCTATGTTTACTGGGAGTCAAAGGAGCCCGTTGAAAAAGTACAGCTGCAAGTTACCCCTGAATCTAGAGACAATCGCCAGTTTCTATGGTTGAACAATTTATTGGAGATGCTGCAGTGCAGAGTGAGTTACTGGCACAGTGATATCTGGTGAAAATGTGGATCACGTCACCTGGTCTCCTCTACCCTGATTATAGCATACCACAAGGACCAGTTTATGGAGGAAACCAGTAATATTGAACCTGAAAGAACATCTTGTACAGTCTCAACATTTGCAACATGTATTGTTATTATTGTCACCAGACACCACAAGATGCTTGCCAGTTTGGAATTGTACACAAACACGTATAGAAGGGGAATTACTGCTGAAGAAGTAAATATTAAGTGTGCTTTATTAGGTCATAAAGAAGAAATTACCAATGATGGGTTCGGAGTGAATGTGTGTGGAGGATGAGATAACTGACAGTCAGCCGCGAATGGGAAGGAGTGCCTGAAAAGACAGATTCAGGAACATGGTAGATACAAGAAAGATCATGAAGTGGTAGAAGTTGCCAACCCAGTTGTAAGTGGAGAACTCTGAGTGGAGAGTAAAGATTTTGGAAGCAGAAAATCCTGGAAATACTTAGTAGATCAGTCAGTTAGAAAGGGGAAAGTTAATATTTCAGGTTGGACACCTGGAGTCTCCAGAACCCTTTGATTTTAGTTCATGATCATTGTTCTGGGAATGGATCAGATCTGAAGTTTTCAGTACATGATCATTGTTCTGGGAATGGATCAGATCTGAAGTTCTCAGTACGTGATCATTATCCTGGGAATGGTTCAGACCTCCAGTTCTCAGACTTGATTTCAAATTTATCCTTCCATGGGCCTCCAGTTCTACAAAACTAGAAGAATTATGGTTTCCTCTAATTCTCATCCTTCTGTATCCATTGTCTGTGACAGAGTGAGAGCAAGGTTCCTGATGTAATCTCACTTTCAAAGAATCTACAAATCGTGTTTCCAGCTTTATTTATTTACTTATTTGCTTATTACTATTATTTTAGTTTTCTGTGTACTTGCACAGTTTGTCAATCTTTGTGTGTAGTTTTTCATTGGTTCTGTTGTATTTCTTTGTTCTACTGTGAATGCCCACAAGAAAATGAATCTCAGAGTTGCATATGCATAATGTACTTTGATAATAAATTTACATTAACGAGGACAATGAGGAAAGGGTTAATTTGGCCGTCCGTTATCCATCTGTAATAGTGACTTCATCTTCCTCCATCTGCAGACACTACCTGGGCATTTCCAGCAATATTCTTTCGGTTTTAGGTCTCAGCAACAATTCTGACCTGTATTTTGCAACTTTAACTTAGACCATAAGAACATAAGATATAGGAGCAGAATTAGGACATTTGGGTGATCGAGGTCTGCTCCATTTCATCATGGCTGATCAATTTTTTTCTCTCAGCCCCAATCTCCTGCCTTCTCCCCATAACCCTTCATGCCCTGACCAATCAAGAATCGATCAACCTCTTCCTTAAATATACATACAGACTTGGCCTCCGCAGCTGCCTGTGGCAACGAATTCCACAGATTCATGACACTCTGGCTAAAGAAAATCCTTCTCACCTCTGTTCTAAAAGGACGCCCCTCTATTCTGAGGCTGTGTCCTCTGGTTTTAGACATTCCCACCATAGGAAACATCCTCTCCACATCCACTCTGTCAAGGCCTTTCACCATTCAATAGATTTCAATGAGGTCACTCCTCATTCTTCTGAATTCCAATGAAAACAGGCCCAGAACCATCAAATGCTTTTCGTACATCAAGCCATTCAATCCTGGAATCATTTTTGTGAACCTTCTTTGAACCCTCTCCAGTTTCTAAGATAAGGACCCCCAAAATGCTCACAACACTCCAAGTGAGGCCTCACCAGTGCTTTATAAAGTCTCAACATTACATCCTTGCTTTTATATTCTAGTCCTCTTGAAATGAATGCTAACATCACAGTTGCCTTCCTCACCACAGACTCAACCTGCAAGTTAACCTTTAGGGAATCCTGCACAAGGACTCCCAAGTCCCTTTTCACCTCAGATTTTTGCATTGTCTCTTCACTTAGAAAATAGTCAACCCTTTCATTTCTTCTATCTAAGTACATGACCATACACTTCCAGACACTGTATTCCAACTCAAAACAAACTGGCCCTCCACCTACCTATCTTCGTATCTTCTTCAAACTTTGGAACAAAGTCATCAATTCCATTATCCAAATCAGTGACATATGATGTAAAAAGAATGGGTCCCAATGCAAACCCCTGTGGAACGCCACTAGTAACTGGCAGCCAACCAGAAAAAGGTCCCTTTATCCTCACTCTTTGCCTCCTGCCAATCAGCCATTGCTTTATCTATGCTCGAATCTTTCCTATAATACCATGGGCTTGTAGATTGTTTAGCAGCCTCATGTGTGGAACTTTGTCAAAAGCCTTCTGAAAATCCAAGTACACAACATCAACTGATTCTCCTTTGTCTATCCTGCTAGTTATTTCTTCAAAATTCCAACAGATTTGTCAGGCAAGATTTTCCCTTGAGGAAACCATGCTGACTAAAGGCCTATATTATCATGTGCCTCCAAGTACCCCAAAACCACATCCGTAATCATTGACTTCAACACGTTCCCAACCACTGAGGTCAAACTAACTGGCCAAAAACTTCCTTTCTTCCTTCTTGAAGAATAGACTGACATTTGCAATTTTCTAGTCTTCCAGAACCATTCCAGAATTTAGTGATTCTTGAAAGATCATTACTAATACTTCCACAGTTTCTTCAGCCACCTCTTTCAGAACCCTGGGGGTACACCATCTGGTCCAGGTGACTTGCCTACCTTCAGACCTTACAGTTTCCCAAGAACCTTCTCTCTAGTTATGGTAACTTCACACACTTTGTGACCCCTGACTCCTGGAGCTTCCACCCTTCTGCTAGTGTCTTCCACAGTGAAGATTGATGGAAAATTCTGATTTAGTTCATCCACCATTTCATTGTCCCCCATTACTACCTCTCCTGCATTGTTTTCCAGTGGTTTGATATCCACTCTTGCCTCTCTTTTACACTTTATGTATTAAAGAAACTTTTGGTATCCTCTTTAATATTATTGGCTAGCTTACTTTTGTATTCTACCTTTAACTTCTTAATGACTTTTTAGTTGCCTTCTGTTTGATTTTAAAAGCTTCCCAATCCTCTAACTTCCCACTAATTTTTGCTCTATTATATGCCCTCTCTTTGGCTTTTATGTTGGCTTTGATTTATCTTATTAGTCACATTCGGGTCATCTTTCCTTTAGAATACTACTTCTTCTTTGAAATGTATATATCCTGTGTCTTCTGAATTGCTGTCAGAAATTCTAGCCATTGCTGCTCTGCCATCATCCCTGTCGGTGTTCCTTTGCAATCAATTCTCGTCAACTCCTCTCTCATGCCCCTGTAATTCCTTCCACTGTAATACTGATACACCTGACTTTAGATTCTACTTCTCAAATTTCAGGGTGATTTTGATCATATTATGATCACTTGCCTCTAAGGGTTCTTTTACCTTATGGTCTCTAATCAATTCTGATTTATTGCACAACACTCAATCCAGAATATCTAAAACCTCTCATGAGCTCAAAAAAGCTCTAAAAAGCCATCTCACAGGCGTTCTAGAAATTTCCCCTCTTGATATCCAGCACCAACCTGATTTTCCCAAGCTACCTGCATGTTGAAATCTCCCATGTCTTTTGTAACATTGCCCTTTTTGTCCCTGACAGAAACACCCACCCTACCGAACGCACCACCCACAATCTCTGCAATTTAAAACTAACTTCTTTTCCCACTTCCCCAGTTCTTGTGAAGGGTCTTCAATGCAAAATATTAACTCTGTTTCCCTTCCCACAGATGCTGCCTGACCAGCTGAGGATCTCCAGCACTTTCTGTTTTTATTTTAGTAAAGAGCCTGGATTTGCAGCATCTGCAGTATTTTGCTGTTACTGAGTTTATAGAGGGTGTGAAATGGAAGGTCAGCAAGAAGGGCCCTGGTAAAGTCTGAGCCGGAGGTTACAAAGGCAAGAGTTTCCCAACCAATGAGGATAAGCACGTGAGATCCAGGGATCAAAAAAACAAGTAATTCTGCAGATGCAGGAAATCCAGAGCAACACACTCTAAATTCTGGAGGAACTCAAAATAAAGGTGTTGGCCACCCATTTTAATTCTACTTCCTATTCCCATTCTGAGATGTTGGTCCATGGCTCCCTCTACTCCCACGATGAGGCCACTCCCAGATTGGAGGAGCAACACCTCATATTCCAACTGGGTGGCCTCCAACCAGACGGCATTAACATTGATTTCTCTAACTTCTGGTAATTTCTCCCCCTTTTCCCCTTCTTTTTTTCTCCATTCTCCATTCTGGGTCCCCCTCTTACCCTACCTAATCTCCTTACCTGTCCATTACTTCCTTCTGGTGCCCCTCTTCCTTCCCTTTCTCCCATGGTTCACTCTCCTCTCCTATCAGATCCCTCGTCCTTCAGGCCTTTACCTCTTCCACCTATCATCTGCCAGCTTCTTACTTCATCCTCCCTCCCCCACCCTTCTTCCTTACCCCCAGCAGGCTTCACCTATAACCTGCCATCTTGTACTCCTTCCCCTTCCCCCTACATTTTTATTCTAGCTTTCTCCCCTTCGTTTCCTGTTCTGATGAAGAGTCACAGCCCCAAACGTCGACTGTTTATTTTTTTATTGAGATACAGTGCGGAATAGGCCCTTCTAGCTCTTTGAGCCATGTTACCCAGCAATCTCCCAGTTTAATCCCAGCCTAATCATAGGACGGTTTACAATGACCAGTTAACCTACCAACCGGTTCATCTCTGGACTTTCGGAGGAAACCAGAGCACCTGGAGTAAACCCACGCGGTCCAGGGCAGACTGTACAAATTCTTTACTGGCAGTGATGGGAATTGAACCTGAGCGGCTGGGACTGTAAAGCAATGTGCTCCCCTCTGTTGACCCGCTGAGTTCCTCCAGCATTTCGTGTGTATTACTCTGGAGGTCCCGAGATGAAATGAGGGTTCTCGGCGAGGGATTGGGTGAAGATTTGAAGCTCAGATTGAAGTATAACAATGCACTTCAATGTGTAAAGTTGAGCAGCATACACGGAAGGAGAAAGAAATAGGAGCGGAATAGTTACTGGGAAGAATGAGGTGGATTCAGTCTAACAAGCCTGTGTTATTCCACGTGAAGGGACAGATGATGCTTCCTTACCTGGTCAGGGTCCTGTCCCTGTGGACTGTCTGGAGACATGCTGCTCGCCCCTGGTGCTCCGTGCCCTGGGGACTGCAGGTTATGCTCCCCGTGTCCATCCACTTGAGCTGCTGCATAGCTCTCCTCACTTTCTGTCGCAGTCTTTTCTTGCAGCATCTCCTAATGAAATAGCACACATGTACTCACTGTGGGACAACATGTACACAAGGTTTGGTTGCTATGATCAAATAGACACTCAGGTTACACTCTCAACTGAGTTTTACCAGTCATATGCATGACTAGGCCATGAATCCTTGTTTGTTTTTTGCTAACGTCCCTTTCCGTCTTTCTTCCATGAGCGTGAACTCTCTGAGCTGCACTGATTCACTTTGGAAGAGGAAAGATACAGATTTTGGAGACCGGGCACAAGGAGTGGGATTAATTGGTGAACTCCATCAAAACTGTGAAGGGCTGATGGTCCAACTAATTCAATGATGTTAAATCAGAACACATTATGCAGAAAATCCACCTTTGGGATTACTCTTAACATCAACAAGAAGTTGAATAGTTAAACAATGTATGACACCCACTTGTTTATTAATTACAACCATGAGGCTCCCGAAATGGTGTGGATAATTTCACTCACCTAAACATTCAACTGACTTGACAACCTACAGACTCACTTTCAAGGACTCTACTATTCATGTTCTCAGCATTATTTATTTACTTTTTTCATTAACTTCACCATTTGTCTTTTGCACATTGGCTGTCTGTCAGCCTTTATGTATAGCTTTTCATAAGTTATATTGTATTTCTTTATTTTCCCGTAAACGTCTGTAAGAAAATAAATCTCAAGGTAGAATATGCTAACGTATACATATTTTGATCATAAATTTACTTTGAACTTCGTTTTTAAGAACTGGGCATCCATAGCTATGTTGATTTTATATTATTGCAACTTTGAATAAAGCAGTGTCGGAATTTAGTTCAAACCAAAATTTTTACACACAAATTGTACACCAGTATGTAGAGCTGGAAAATGAACTTTGAAGTGTTGGCATAACACTTTTGCTTTAACTCTTGGATCTAAAAATAAAGATTATCTTTATTTGTCTCATGCATATCGAAACATCAATGAAATGTGTCATTTGAATCAAATCAGAGAGAACTGTGCTGGAAGCAGCCCACTAGGTGACCCCCCCACTTCCGACATGAATAAAGCATGCCCACAACTCACTAACGCTAAACTGTACGCCTTTGAAGTGTGGGAGTAAACTGGAGCACCTGGAGAAGATCCACATGGTCATGGGGAGAATGTACAAACTTCTTACAGACAGCGGTGGGAATTGAACCCCAGTCAGTGATTGCTAACACTGTAATAGCAATGGGCTAATCACTACACTACTCTGCTGCCACAGTGGTTCATTTATAAGGTGTTTTCACCCACAGGACTAGACACACAATGGCCACTTTATTAGGTAAACCTATACACATGCTTGTTAATATAAATATCTAATCAGCCAACCACGAGGCAGCAACTCAATACATAAAAGCATGCAAACATGGCCAAGAGGATCATTTGTTGGTCAAACTAAACATCTGAATGGGGAAGAAATGTAATCTAAGTGACTTTGATCATGGAATGATCGTTGATGCCAGACAGGGTGGATTGAGTAGCTCAGAAACGTTGGATCTCCTGGGATTTTCATGCACAGCAGTCTCTAGAGTTTGCAGAGAATGGTACAGAAACATCTTGTGAGTGGCAATTCCATGGGCAAAAACGCCTTATAAAATGAGAGAGATCGGAAGAGAATGGTCACACTGGTTCGAGCGGACAGGGGGGTGACAGTAACTCAAATAACCATACATTACAACAGTGGTGTGCAGAAGAGCATCTCTGAATGCACAACATGTCAATCCTTGAATTGGAAGGGCCGCAGCAGCAAAAAATCACAAACATACCCTCAGTGGCCACTTTGTTATATTCCAAGATCATAGAATTGTTATTAATCAGAAGGAGGCTACTTGGCCATCAAATCTGATACCTTAGGTGATTCCACAAACACTTTATAAGTACCTGTATTCAGCAAGATCAATTACTTGTTTCCCATCATATAACTGAAGTGGACACAAGTGTTGGTGCCTGGAAGTGACTTGAAAATCACAAAGGCTGGAGCTGGCAGAGCGGCACAATCTGTTTCAGATGCTGATCATTGACCCACAAGGAGTACTCTACTCTCTGAGCTGTGTGTTCAAACCCTGCCTAAAGACTTGGGCTGGCAACAAGTGAAAATGCTCCAGCATATATTGGCACCTAGATTCATTCTTGAAATTTTGTAAAATAGATGATTTTACGACCGATGCTTTAACAACACATCTGTTGTAAAATCATCATCATGTGGCTAACAATACCAGAGACAACGAGAAAGCTGGGCTCACTCTCACTGCCATTCCCATTTCCAACACAGGAAAGGATATAGATCACCAGCCACAGGCAATGAACTGCAAGACACACCCTTTTACTAGGAACTTAGTCAAAGAGTTAAACCCTTTAGAAAGTCTGAACAGAGGAAAAATAATAAAGTCATCTATTTAACGAAATATCAGGAATGAATTTAGCTGCCAATATATCCCGGAGCAGTTCCATTTGTTGCCAACTTGCACTAAACTAATTATATTCCCTAATGAAATGCGTTGATTCTAATCTTTTCTTTTAAATAGGCAGTTTCCAGTTTTGCTCACTTGGGAATAAAAAAATAACAACTTTGCTCTTTTTCGTGGTTTTTACAGCCAGCTCACTAGTTAGAAATCCATTTCAGTCCACTTCGCAACCTTCCCAATTGCTGCAAGCTAACTCACACCTCCCATTCCAGTACGCTTCCAACCCTGGTCCTGTCTTTGCGATACCTTCATACCAACATTTGGCTCATCCTGGACGGGGAAGTAAAGTGTTGGAGGGTTCAATACTAAATGGAAGGAGCAAGTACCACAATAAATCACATATCTAAGACATGTCAGGAAAAAGAAATTTAAATTAACTAACTCCAGGTATTTAACCAATATATTTTCATTCTGAGACGCAGGGCATAAATTTGACGTCAAGTTTACATTTACACAATCATATAAAGCAGTTGGCTCCAGCCATCAGAAACACCTTCAAAAGGAGGTGCCTCAGGTAGGTGGCATCCATCAAGTAGAACCTCCACCATCAGAGAAGGTACAAGAGCCTGAAGCAAATGTTTCAGAACAGTTTCTTCCCCTCTACCATCAAATTTATGAATGGACCATGACCCTATGAACACTACCTCACTTTTGCTGTCTTTTCGCACTACTTATTTATTTTTATACATTTCTTATTGTAACATAGTATTTTTACGTATTGCACTACACTACCGTTGCTAAACAATAAACTGCATGACAAGTGTCAGGGATAATAAACGTGATTCTGATTCAGACTGAAGGGGGCTATTTTGCCCCTTGTTCTTGTGCTGGTCCCTTTCCCTGCAGAACGATTCATCCAGCTCCCTTTTGAAATCTACTTCTATTAATCTTTCAGAAAGATTGTTACAAAAAAAACCTCCCTATTTGCCCACCGATCAAAGGACCACCCACCCACCTCGGCAACCAGGCCCAGCAGTTTCCTTGCATTTTGGGTCAAAGGGTTCTGTATTCATTTCCACTCCTGAGACTTGAGCACAAAGAAGGTGACACTTTCTAAGGCCCTCCCTACCACTGAGTACGTTCATAAGGAGCGCTGCCAGGAGAAAGCAGCGTCCATCATCAATGACCCCCACCATCCAGGCCGTGCAGGAGGTGCAAGAGCCTTAGGGCCCCACCACCAGGTTCAGGAACAGTTATTGCCCTACAACCATCAGGCTCATGAACCAGCATGGATAACTTCACTTGCCTTAACAATGAATTGATTCCACAACCTACAGACCCTCAAGGTCTCTAAAACTCATGTTCTCAGTATTATTTTTTTTATTTCCACAACTTGTCTTCTTTTGTACATTGGTTGTTAGTCAGTCTTTATTTATGCATAATTTTTCATAAATTCTATTGCATTTCTTTGTTTTCCTGTAAATACCTGCAAGAAAAATGAATCTCAGGGTAGTATGCCATGACTTACAGTATATTTACTTTGACAAAATGTTGCACTGTCCTTCCCATTAAATTGAGCCTCTTTCTCTCCTCTCAGAAACATGTAAAAGATTCCTCGGAATTACTTTGAAGGGAGGCACGTTAGTTTCCACAGAACTCTGGCAAGTTTCAACAAAATAAAGCAAATTATCTAATCAATATCACATTGCTGAGTGTGGTATCTTGCTGTGCTGAAATCAGCTGGCATGTTTCCTGCATTACAACAGTAACTACATCTCAAGGATCAAGCACAAACAAGAGAAAACCTGTAGATGCTGGAAATCCAGAACAACACACACAAAATGCTGGAGGAACTCAGCAGGCCAGGCAGCATCTAAGGAAAAGAGTACGGTCAACGTTTCGGGCCGAGACCTTTTAGCAGGACTGGAGAAAAAAAGATAAGGCCTAAAACGTTGACTGTACTCTTTCCCATAGATGCTGCCTGGCCTGCTGAGTTCCTCCAGCATTTTGTGTGTGTTGTCTCAAGGATCAAGAATCAATTTAATTCGCCACGTTGTAGGTATGCATGTGTTAAGAATTTGCTGTAGAGTGTTGGTCAGAGCGCCACATACAATAAACGGCAATGTTCAACGATTATAAAATACAAAGAATTATATAAAAATAAAGGTTAAAGTATGGACATGAAACAAAATGTGCATAAATACATATATACCAGCGTGTATTTACATCAATGAGTGTTGTATAACTTATAAAGTGTGCTGTAGATAACTTTATTGTACTTTTGCCAACAACCTTCGGCCTGTTTCATCTGCTATTGGAACACATTTCCCCATCCACTCTTTTAAAGCCTGTCAGCATTCTGAATACGTCGAACAAGTCACCCTTAATCTTTTCCACTCAACCTTCTATTTTGCCACCAGTTTGGTGTTTTAAAGATTTAAAAAAATTAAAGATTAGCCTTATTTAACACATGTACATTGAAACATACAGTGAAATGCTTTGCGTCGAGGATGTGCTGGGGGGCGTGGGGGAGCGCGGTCACCATATTTCCAGCGCCAACATGGCATGCCCACAATGTCCATGCCCATAACCCATACATCTTTGGAACATGGGAGGACACTGAAGCACCCAGAGGAAACCCATGCAGTCATGCAGAGAATGTGCAAACTCCCTACAGACACTAGCGGGAGTTGAATCATAATCTTACTGCCAGTGTTGTAAAGCGTTATGCTAAATGCTGGGCTATCGTGCTGCCAGGGTCCAGTTTAGGTCCTGCACACAAAGTAACTACCAATGATAAAATCAGAAGATCCTGAAGACTTTCAGCAGGTCAGACAGCATCTATGGAGGAATGTCTTGGGCCGATGATCTTTCATCAAAGATGATGCTTCAGAGTTCAGAGCATCGCATCGGTTACCAGATGGGGGGGGAGGGTTGGAGGGTTGATTATTTCAGTTTTTCACCCCTCCATTCTACCTGTTAATTCCTAATGCTTTATTGTCCCCAATGGTTCTATTGTTTAATCCATGAAGCTGTTGGGCACCATGATGCTACCCAGCGTTATTGAAAAACAATTTTATTAAAAGCTCTAGAGCAGGGGTTCCCAACCTTTTTTATGCCATGGACCCCAGCTTGGGAACCCCTGCTCTCAACACTGCAAATATAACACGACAATATAAAATGGTAGATATCCAGTAGGTCAGTTTGCAGTCATGCAGACCCTGTAGATTAGGTCAATGACCTTTCTTCAGAACTGTTTTTACGCATCCTAATTCCATCCCAACATTTTCAGATTCAGGGTTATTTATCAGACGTACTGTGTTGTTGCATAAATAACTAACACACCCGAGGTGTGCTGGCCTGGGCCCATACGTGTCACCCCACACACGTACACACACCAACAATGTTCAACACAACATCACAACACACAACAGAGAATAACACGAGCAACAGCACAACAGAACAAAACCAGACAACAACAGCAAAAGCAAGCCCCTTTCATAGAAACATAGAAAATAGGTGCAGGAGTAGGCCATTCGGCCCTTCAAGCCTGCACCGCCATTCAGTATGATCATGGCTGATCATCCAACTCAGAACCCTGTACCTGCCTTCCCTCCATACCCCCTGATCCCTTTAGCTACAAGGGCTATATCTAACTCCCTCTTAAATATAGCCAATGATCTGGCCTCAACTGTTTCCTGTGGCAGGGAATTCCACAGATTCACCACTCTCTGTGTGAAGAAGTTTTTCCTCATCTCAGTCCTAAAAGCCTTCCCCTTTATCCTCAAACTGTGACCCCTCGTTCTGGACTTCCCCAACATCGGGAACTATCTTCCTGCAACTAGCCTGTCCAATCCCTTTCCCACCTACACACACAGACAGGCCTCCAAGCCCAGGATAGGCCATCCCTGGACCTCCACTTTCTGGCCTGGAGTCTCAGACATCAGGCCTCCAACCTCAGGACTGGCAGAAATCAGTCCTCCACCACCCAGTCTCTGGCCTGGAATCACAGACATCAGGCCTTAGGTCCTGATTGCCTGGTCCATTCATAAAGTCAGATTTATTCTCAAAGTACATGTATGTTCCATGTGCTACCTTGAGATTAATTTTCTTGGGGCATATATAGGAAAATAAAGAAATACTATAGAATCTATGAAAAACTATGCGTAAACAAAGACTGACAAGCAACTAATGTGCAAAAGAAGACAAATTGTGCAAATAATTTTAAAAATTACTGAGAACATGAGTTGTAATTGTGCAAACCAAATAATTACCTTCCTGTAATTCCATTCCATTTTGTAAAGGAGGTACAGAGTTGGCTGTCCTCTAATCCATTAACACCACTCCTTTAATAAAAATGGATTGGAAAATGATAGTAGGATTTCTGCATGGTCCTTCCTTGTTTCTTTAACATCCAGTGAGGGATGAGATCAACATCCGGTTTAGCTGGTTTAGCCAACAGAGCGGCAGACACCCCTGCTGAAATCTGGAGGAAAACACACAGGGGATGCAGAGGGGGATCACAAAGGCGAGGAAAGAGGACCGGGTCGAGACACAGAGACTTTTGGAGAAGAGGAGTTCGGTGGGTAATAAAATGGACGAGTTGACGGCGCTAGCCGGGAGTCAGAGAACATTTCGGAAGAGCAGTGTTATGTGTTTTACTGAAACGTGGCTGCATGAGGACATACCCGACCAAAACTTTTCCATGGAGGTTTTTCCAGACTATTCAAGCTAACCAGAAGTGCACTGACAGCGGTAAGCGTAAAGGAGGGGGGGCTTGCTGTTCTGGTTAACAACGGATGGTGCAACCCTGGTCATATTACAACCGAGGAACATGTTTGTAGCCCGGATATTGAACGTTTTGCTGTTGGACTCCGGCCATATTCCACCGAGATACAACACTGGGCGTTCCTGCCTGTGGACATCGAACTTTGCAGATCCTTGCGTGGAAGGTCAGATGCCCTGAGCCAATAGGCTGGTCCTGGACTTATTTCCAACTGGCATAGTTTGCATATTGTTGTTTGATTGTTTGTGGTTTTTGTGTTGCTATATTTATGCTCTGCTCTCAGTTGGTGCAGCTGTAACAAAACCCAATTTCCCTTGGGATCAATAAAGTATGTCTGTCTGTCTATCTATCTATCTATCTATCTATCTCCTCCACGATCTTCACCAACACAGCTGCACCACAGGGCTGTGTGCCTAGCTCCCTGCTCTATGACTGTGTGGCAAAGCACAGCTCCAATACCATATTCAAGTTTGCTGACAAGCCACTGTTGTGGGCCGAATCAAAGGTGGTGATGAATCAGCACACAGGGGAGATTGAAAATTTGGTTGAGACGTGTCATATAAACAACCCCTCATCCAATGTCAGCAAGACCAAGGAACTGATTATAGACTTCAGGAGAGGGAAGCCAGAGGTCCATGAGGCAGTCCTCATTGGAGGATCAGAGATGGAGAGAGTTAGCAGCTTTAGTATTTCAGTGGAATTGTCCAGGAGACCCAGCATGTAAGTGTCATGGTCCGGTCAGTGAGGTCCAGATTCTGGTTCACGGTCCAGTCCAACACTCCTTATTCCAGGTTTTCTGGTTTTCCCTTTTCCTGTTGGGTACTCTAATTGAGGCAGCTGATTTACATTTTGAGCTGGCTACATAAATAGCTCCTTAGTTCAGTTTTGGTTGCTTGATTAAGAGGATGGGAGGAGATAGAAGGGAATGGGAATATCCAGTAATGATATCTGAGGAGGAAACTGCAGTCTCCAGTAGGGATAAGGCTGAGGTCATGGCCAAGTCATTTGTACTGATACACAGTTCAGAAAATTTGTCTGAAGAAGGGAGAAGAAGAAGGGAAAGAATAATGAGCCAACACCCAGGTGTGTTAAGCAGAAGGGAAGGAACAGATGATATAATTGATGATCCATTTACATTAGCAGAAATGGTGAGAGCAATAAAGAGATCGAGACCAACCTCCCCAGGGAAAGATCTGATATGCTCTGTGATGCTAAAAAATCTAGGAGAAGGAGCACTCTTGAAGTTGCTGCATTTTTATAACAGAGTGTGGGAGGAGGGAAGATTACCAAGTGCATGGAAAGAAGCAGTAGTAATTCTAATAAGGAAGCCTGGCAAGGATCTGTCAAAACCCACTAGCTACAGACCAATTGCATTAACATCAAGTATATGTAAGATAATGGAAAGGATGATAACAGAAAGGTTATCATATGAGCTTGAGAAAAGGGGAATGTTGGCAAGTTATCAGAGTGGTTTTAGAAAGGGAAGGAATTCCATGGACTCAGTGATTATGTTAGAGACTGAAATAAGGAAGGCCCAGGCAAATAGAGAGTCAGTAGTGGCAGTGTTCTTTGACATTGAAAAAGCCTATGATATGATGTGGAAGGAAGGATTATTAATTAAACTGCACAAGATGGGGGTTGGTGGGAGAGTTTTTAATTGGATTAAAGATTTTTTGTTTGGTAGAAAAATTCAAGTTCGGATTGGATCAGAATTATCAAAACAGTACATAGTGGAAAATGGCACACCTCAAGGTAGTGTGATTAGCCAGTTACTTTTCATGATTATGATCAATGATGTCTTCACAAAGGTACCAGTGGATATAGGTAGGTCACTGTTTGCGGATGATGGGGCCTTGTGGAAAAGAGGCAGGAACATGGACTATATAATCAGGAAACTACAAGAAGCAATTGATGAAGTGGTGGAGTGGGGTTATGATTGGGGATGTAGATTTTCAGTAGATAAAACTCAAATTGTATTTTTTACCAGGAAAAGGGTTGAGGTAGGGAAGAAGTTAAGGATGTATGGGGTTGAATTAGAAAGGGTTGCATCATTTAAATTTCTGGGAGTTATATTTGATTCACGATTAACATGGGCAGACCATATCAGGAAAGTTAAGGAGAAATGTAAAAAAGTAATAAATGTGATGAGATGTTTGACTGGTAGGGAATGGGGAGCAAGTTGTTCAGCTTTGAAGAGAATGTATGTGGCTCTAGTAAGATCTGTATTGGATTATGGAAATATAGTATATGGATCAGAGCTAGGTCTCTTATAAGGAAACTGGATGTGATTCAGGCTCAGGCCTTGAGAGTGTGCAGTGGAGCTTTTAAAACGTCACCAGTGTCAGCCCTACAGGTAGAAATGGGAATAATGCCTTTGGAACTAAGAAGGATGCAACTGATGGCAAACTACTGGGCTAACTTGCAGGGGCACAATGATTCTCACCCTACTAAAGGAGTGTTGCAGGAGTGCTGGGAAAATGGGAGGTTCAGAGGGATACCTTTAGTCGGGTAGTGAATGATATCGTGAAAGAATGTGGAGTGTTTGATCTGAGGATAAGTCCTTCAGTAGTTTATCCGGTTGTAGCTCCATGGAAGCTTGTATGGCCTGACATAGACTGGCATTTGTTAGAGGTAAAAAGGAAAGAAAGATATAAAATAGATTTGGTAAATGCATTTAACTGTCATGTGATGGAAAAGTATAGTGATTATACTCACATTTATACAGATGGTGCGAAGGAACCTGAAACAGGAGTGACAGGGTTTGGGGTGGTAATACCAGCAAAAGAAATTGGAATCAGCAGAAGAACATCTAATAAGTTAGGGGTGTTTACAGTGGAGATGCTGGCAGTGTTGGTTGCGTTGCAATGGGTGCAGAAAGCCAGACCATCCAAAGCATTGATATGTTCAGATTCATCCTCAGTTCTAGCAAGTTTAAGGTCTTTTCACACAAACAGTCGGCAAGATGTACTTTATGAAGTCCTTCAGTTAGTTACAAGAATTGCAAATCAGGGAGGTCAGGTAAAATTTCTATGGGTTCCAGCACATGTAGGGGTGAAGGGGAATGAGAGGGTGGATGAGTTGGCAAAGAAGACGTTAAAGAAAGAAAATGTGGAAATGCACATTAGTATCAGTAAAGCAGAGGTTAAGTGTGTAATCTGGGAAAAAGTCAACCGAATGTGGCAAGAAAGATGGGACAGGGAGGGGAAAGGGAGGCATCTATATCAAATACAAAAGAGTGTTGCAGTTACTAGGGTAAGTAATGGAAACAGAAGAGAGGAAATTGTGTGGACTAGGTTAAGGCTGGGGCACTGTGCATTAAACAAAACATTGAAAATGATAGAGAAACACCAGACAGGATTGTGTGAGGAATGTCAGGAAGAGGAGTCAGTAGAACATGTAGTTCTGAGTTGCAGGAAGTATGGGATACAGAGAGAGATGATGGGAATTAAACTAAGGGAGTTGGGGATGCAGGAATACACATTAAAAGGGTTGCTGGGCATGGGTGAGAGAGCACAAGTCCGGGTATTTTTAGCGTTTTTAAGGAGTACAGGGGTTTTTTATAGAATATGATGAATAAACAGGAATAGGATACTAGGATGGTCAAAGATGGGAGGGTGAAGTGTAGGGGTGTGTGTGTGTGTGTGTGTGTGTGTGTGTGTGAGAGATTGGGTGAAGGGATTTAGAATGTATGTCTAGTGCACATTCTGGAGCAGAGGGTGGCGGTAATGCACCATTAAGCTGGATGCCAACCGTCGTAAAACAAGATACAGACAGTTTTGGTTGCTTAGGCTGAGTTGAATTGAAGTGTGATAGAGACTATGATTTCCAAGCTGCTTTGCAGGTCCCCGCTGGGGACTGAGCAACAGGATGGTTAGTGCTGCTGATGGAACTGTGGAGTTGGAAAAGAGCACGGAGGCTGCAATTGCTGAGTTGATGAAGAAAATGTCCTGCAGGATGAACAGGTTGATGGATAGCGAAAGTGAGTTTGAGATGGAGGAATGGAGTGAAGAGAATGAAGAAAGGAAACAGGTATGAGATGTCAAACTCTAAGGAGTCAGGGGACAAACAAAATAGGATAGTAAAACAATGGAAAGAAGATGAGATTAAAGCAATTATAACACTGAGTGAAGATGGAGTGTCTTTTGGTGAATGGAACCTGATTCATTTGATGAAGATAGTCAACAAATTTATAGGTGAAATCAAAACAGCAAAGATTTTATGAAATGGATTGCTATTAGTGATTTGTTGGGATAGGTGCTCAACAAGGCAAAGTGATAAGCTTAAGTAAAATAGATGGCAAAAAAGTACAATGCTCAATACCCAACAATAGAAAGTGGACTAGAGGAGTTATTTTGGGGATACCAACAAAAGTTACTATGGATGAGGTTAAACAGAATATAAAAGGAGCAAAAATTATTGAGGCCAAATGTTTGAAAGTTACAAGAAATGGGAAAAAGTATGATAGTTTATTGGTTATGATCAACTTTGATGAAGAGAGATTGCTGACTAAAGTTTATTTAGGGTATATGTGTTATGAGGTCAGAATATATATACCACTACCTTTAAGATGCTTTAAATGTCAGAAATTCAGGCATATGGCGGCTGTCTGCAGAAGGAAACAAAGATGTGGAAGATGCACTGGAGAACATGAATATGGGAAATGTGAGGTAGGAGCTAGGCTGAAATGCTGCAGTTGGGGTGAGGAACACTGCAACTTATCAAGGGTGCATTATTAGCAAGAAAGAAGCTGAGATACAATATGTAAAAGTAACTCAAGAGATCAGTTATGTAGAGGCAGTGAAAGCATTTGCTGGAAAAAAGGCTATCAAGCAAACAAATACAGGGAATAATAAACGGTGAACTGTGAGAGTTGTAATATGATAAATAAGGACACACTAATTATGAATAAGAAGGATTTTGTACTGTTTATGGTAGATGCAATTAACTGTTCACTGCAAACAGACAAAAGAACTGAAAAAATTAAAATTAGAGTCAAGTCTGCAGAAAAGTATCTTGGTATTACAGGGCTTGGGTGGGAAGCAGTCAATGATATGCTGAATGGAGGATCAAACAGTTCACAGGCAGGAGAGGTGGGAAATTAATGGCTATATATATATATATATATATATATAGATATATATATATATATATATATATATATATATATATATATCTCAAGGGAATGTAAGGAGTCTTATCGCAAATGGTCAAGAATTTACAAAATGTGTACCAGAATTTAAGGGAAAAACCTCAGATTTTGTTACAAGAAACATGGTTGAAACCCAGGGTAAATGTACAGAACTCCAAGTAGAAGTACTCAATAAGAACAACCGTGAGTTGGAAAGAGATTGGACAAAACGGTACTGCATTTAAAGGAGACGGTTTCTGAAAAAGATGCTTGTTGTCAAAAATTCAGTGACATGGAAAACAAAATGGAGGAACTTATTCCAAAGTTACAAAAGGAAAAAGGTTGTTGCAAAGTGAATTATCTATATTCGGATTATAAAATGAAAATATGGAAACAACTGAGGAAGGATTTCAAGATCTCAATAAACAACTACAGGCTTTGATTCAAGAAAAGGAAAACTTGAAAATAGCAAATAGACTTGGAAAACAACAATTTTAAATGTTAAGCATGTGATAATGAATATTCTCAAGCAAGTATCTTTTAGTTTTACAAATGATTCAAATGAAATTAATGTAATTTGAGGCAATGCAATTATTTGGAAAACACGTGACAAAAATTTGAGAAGGAAAACAATTTGCGGCATTGCTATTTAAAGAGCGCATACAGCATTTGCAAGTGGAATTATAATTAATTATACATCCTGCGAAGGGAAGAAGATTCGCCTGCACTGCTGTCAAGTTCAACTGCCGGAACAAGATCGTTGTTTTGAACTGTCTCTCTGTCCATGCCTTCACTAGGTAGGTCTGGCCGTTTGCCACTACCTTGTGTTAGGAACCATCTCTTTGTGTCCTCGCCTCCACTGGGTAGGTCCGGCTGTTTGCCGCTACCTTGAGTGGAGATCTCTCTGTGTTCTGTTTGAGTCCTGGCCCTACATCCTGTTTCTAAGGAGGGGTCCTGGCTCTGTGTTCTATGTTCCTGTCTCTCCCTCAACCAAGGCTCTGCGTTCCTGTCTCTCCCTCGACCAAATCAAGGCTTTGTTTTCTTGCCCAACCCAGTGCTGGAGTTCCCTCATCCTGTGCTGGAGTCTCTTGTCCTGTCCAAGAACCTCGTCCTGTCCAAACCAAGGCTTTGTGCTTTCGTCCTGTCCATGTGCCTCGTCCTATGCAGGAGTTCCATGTCCAGTCCTGTAGCCACATCATGTCCTCGCCTAGATCCAGGGTCCGAGCCTGAGTCAAGACCCAAGTTCCGGATCCTTGTCCAGTCTCTGGCTCAGGGTCCAAGCCCAGGCTCCTAGTTCCCAGTTCCATGTCCTGTTTCTGCTATCCTAGTCAAGTCCTTGCCCAGGCCCTGAATCCTTGTCTCGTCTCGGGCTGTGTCATGTCCAGTGTCCTTTCTTCCCCACTTCCCTTGCTTTCTTGACACACCTAGTCCTGTTCCTAGTACCTCAGTGTCTGTGTCTTGCATTTAGGTCCGCTCCCAGCATCTCCCTTGTGACAGTAAGTACAATTGCAAAAGAAGCATGGTAGCGCTTCTACTTGGGAGTCTGCAGAGATATGGCATGACATCTAAAACTTTGACAAACTTCTGTAGATGTGTAGTGGAGAGTATATTGACTGGCTGCATCACACCCTGGTATGGAAACACCAATGCCCTTAAACAGAAAATCCTACAAAAGGTAGTGGATTCGGCCCAGTAAAGCTCACCCCAACCATTGAGCACATCTACATGAAGTGCTGTCATAGGAAAGTAGCATCTATCATCAGATATCCCCACCACCCAGGTCATGCTGTCGTCTTCTGCTGCTATCAGGTAGAAGGTACAAGAGCCTCAGGACTCGTACCACCAGGTTCAAGAGTAGTTACTATTCCTCAACCATCAGGCTTTTGAATAAAAGGGGATAACTACACTCACTTGCCCCATCATTGAACTGTTCCCACAATCAATTATCTCACTTAAGGACTCTATCTTATTATCTCATTTTCACATAATTTATTGCAATTTATTTATACTTGCATTTGCACAGCCTGTTGTCTTCTGGACTGTGGTTGATCTTTCACTGATCCTGTTATAGTTACTATTCTATAGATTTGCTGAGTATGCCCACAGGAAAATGAATCTCAGGGTTGTATATGGTGACATATATGTACTTTAGTAATAAAGCATCCTTTGAACTTTGAGATATAGAGTCCTGTTCCTGTCTCCCTGTCTGATATAGGGTTGGAAGGACTAATACTATGATTGGCTCAGTACTCCTGTGTTGTGAAGGAAAATGGGCTTCACTGCCCCTCTCAATTACTAACTGGCAACCCCCTACTGGAAGCAAATGAAGAATGGTGGGGGGGGGGATCAGATGTAAATGCAAGCCTTCTTTCTTTCTTTTACATCCATCAAAAAAAGTGTTCGTTTCCTCACAGGATTGGCAGTGTGTCCTGTTACTGTCCCAGACCTTTTAGTAACTGATCTGTTTCTATAACAGCAGCTTTGTAATGAGTCCTGTAAGCCTGCCTCTAGCTTATGCCACCATTGAGGATTTGGAAGTAGATCTGACTTGAGCGGAACCTCTGGCTGCACTTCAACAGTTTATGAAAACTTTAATCAGCACTCGCTGGAGTACTGGGTCCGTGATGTACAATTGAAGCAGTAATTTAGCTGTTTAAGTACTTCCATCTGACTGAGCAGGAATGAGGCAGCTGCTCTAAGTTTCCTCAGAAAGGTGTTAAAATGCCATTTGAAACCAGGTTCCTGAAAATTTCCATCAAAATCCAGTGGAATTTGATCTCGATGTGGATTATCTCAAAGAAATCCAGAAGGAAGACTAGCATTTAAGCAGCTCCCTTAACGATCCAGGATGTCCCAAAGCCAACAAAGTACTCCTGAAATATGGCCAATGGTGCAATATACTTACACATAATGTATGAAGTGCAATGGATAATTTACAAGGGGTAAGGTCCAACAAGCAATAATTCTCAGATAATGTGACTTCTAGTAACAATCAAGGAGAGATAAATTTTGCATAGAACACCAGAGAAAGGGAATTATTGATATCCACCGGAGAAGGCTGCTGAACTCCTGTTTTAATGTCTGATCAAAGGCAGTGCTCTAATAACTTTCCCTTCACGTCTCTCTGATGCGTCAGCCACATTATGTGCTTACCTCAATCGGAGGACTTGAACCAATTTACAGAGCAGATCAGTACCTCCTGAACCCTGGCTGAAACCCAGCACACCCTTTAACATATGGATTTCCCACACTGTCTACTCGTCTTAATTCTATGTTCCTATTGCAATAGGAAGTTCAATAATTCTGCAAACAATTGGATTGAGTCAACTCCAACCCGTAACGTCTTCAAGATCTATTCCACACTGAGAGTGTAAGCTTGATGAACTTATACTAAAGTCTTTATTATTTCATAACAATTCCAGTTTCATTAAAAAATCATGTGGATCATAACTTGGATCTCAACTTTCTCTATTTTTCCCCGTCATTTTCTCTCATTCTCTGTCCTGCAGCTAACAACTCCAGACAAAGGTCCAGAAAAGGTTCATGAGAATTAACTCCAGGAATGAAACGGTTAACACGTGAGGAGCATTTAATGGCTTTGGGTCTGTACATGCTGGAGTTTAGATGAATGGGACATGGGGGATCTAATTGAAATCTCACTATTATAGAAACAGCTAGATAGAATGAACATTGAGGGGACGTTTCCTATAGTTGGGATGTCCAGGACCAGAGAGCACAGCCTCAGAATAGAAGGACATGCCTTTGGAACAGAGATGATGAAGAATTTCTTTAGCCAGAGGGTGGTGAATCTGTGGAATTCATTGCCTCAGACAGCTGTGGAGGCCAAGTCATTGGGCATATTTAAATTAGTTTGATAGGTTCTTGATTAGTAAGGGTGTCAAAAAGAAGACAGGAGAAAAGAGTTGAGAGGGATAATAAATCAGCCATGATTGAATGGCAGAACAGATTCAATGGGTCGAATGGCCTAATTCTGCTTTTTGTCTTACGGTTTCATTGTCTCTCTTTGAAATGAGGCTCATTTATATTGGTTGCCACCTGATCAGCACCCAAGTCACTGAAAAATCTTAAACAATCGCGGAAAGGGAGTATGTGTGCGAGGCCGGTGTTCTGTGCTTGGTGTCAGACGTGGGAGGTCCTGGAGTCTCCCAGCCTCCCGGACGGCCATACCTGCACCCGGTGCGTCGAGCTGTAGCTCCTAAGGGACCACGTTAGGGAACTGGAGGTGCAGCTCGATGACCTTCGTCTGGTTAGGGAGAGCGAGAAGGTGATGGAAAGGAGTTGTAGGCAGGTGGTCACACCGGGGCCTGGGGAGACAGACAAGTGGGTAACAGTCAGGAGAGGGAAGGGGAAGAGTCAGGTACTAGAGAGTACCCCTGTGGCTGTACCCTTGACAATAAGTACTCCTGCTTGAGTACTGTTGGGGGGGACAGCCTACCTGGGGGAAGCAACAGTGGCCGTGGCTCTGGCACACTGTCTGGCCCTGTGGCTCAGAAGGGTAGAGCAAGGCAGTAGTGATAGGGGACTCTATAGTTAGGGGGTCAGACAGGCGATTCTGTGGATGCAGGAAAGAAACTCGGATGGTAGTTTGCCTCCCAGGTGCCAGGGTCCGGGATGTTTCTGATCGAGTCCACGATATTCTGAAGTGGGAGGGAGAACAGCCAGAGGTCATGGTACATATTGGTACCAATGACATAGGTAGGAAAAGGGAAGAGGTCCTGAAAACAGGCTACAAGGAAGGAAGTTGAGAAGCAGGACTACAAAGGTGGTCATCTCGGGATTACTGCCTGTGCCACGTGACGGTGAGAATAGGAATAGAATGAAGTGGAGGAAATGTGTGGCTGAGGGATTAAAGCAGGGGGCAGGGATTCAGATTTCTGGATCATTGGGACCTCTTTTGGGGCAGGTGTGACCTCTACAATAAGGATGGGTTGCACTTGAATTCCAGGGGGACCAATATTCCTGGCGGGGAGGTTTGCTAAGGCTACTGGGGAGTTTAAACTAGAATTATTGGGAGGTGGGAACCAAACTGAAGAAACAGAGGAAAAGGCGGTCGGCTCACAAATAGAGAAAGCTTGTAGACAGTGAAAGAGGGAGGATAGGCAGGTGATAGAGAAGGGACATGCTCAGACTGATGGCTTTAGATGTATCTATTTTAATGCAAGGAGTATTGTGAACAAAGCAGATGAGCTTAGAGCGTGGATCAGTAGTTGGAGATATGATGTGGTGGCCATTACAGAGACTTGGATGGCTCAGGGACAGGAATGGTTACTTAGAGTGGCGGGTTTTAGATGTTTCAGAAAGGACAGGGAGGGAGACAAAAGAGGTGGGGGCTTGGTACTGTTGATCAGAGATAGTGTCGTGGCTGCAGATAAGGAGGAAAACATGGAGGGATTGTCTGTGGGTGGAAGTTAGGAACAGGAAGGGGTCAATAACTTTACAGGGTGTTTTTTAGGCTGCCCAATAGTAACAGGGATATTGAGGAGCAGATAGGGAAACAGATCCTGGAAAGGTGTAATAATAACAGAGTTGTCATGATGGGAGATTTTAATTTCCCAAATATCGATTGGCATCTCCCTAGAGCAAGGGGTTTAGATGGGGTGCAGTTTGTTAGGTGCGTTCAGGAAGGTTTCCTGACACAGTATATAGATAAGCCCACAAGAGGAAAGACTGTACTTGATTTGGTATTGGGAAATGAACCCGGTCAGGTGTCAGATCTCAGTGTGAGAGCATTTTGGAGATAATAATCATAATTCTATCTCCTTTACAATAGCGTTAGAGAGAGAGAGGAACAGTCAAGTTAGAAAAGCATTTAATTGGAGTAAAGGGAATTATGAGGCTATCAGGCAGGAAATTGAAAGCTTAAATTGGGAACAGATGTTCTCAGGGAAAAGTACAGAAGAAATGTGGCAAATGTTCAGGGGATATTTGTGTGGAGTTCTGCATAAGTACGTTCCAATGAGACAGGGAGGATATGGTAGGGTACAGGAACCATAGTGTATAAAGGCTGTAATAAATCTAAGTCAAGAAGAAAAGATAAGCTTACAAAAGGTTCAGAGAGCTAGGTAATGTTAGAGATCTAGAAGGCTAACAGGAAGGAGCTTAAGAAGGAAATTAGGAGAGCCAGAAAGGGCCATGAGAAGGCCTTGGCGGGCAGGATTAAGGAAAACCCCCAAGGCATTCTACAAGTATGTGAAGAGCAAGAGGATAAGATGTGAAAGAATAGGACCTATCAAGTGTGATAGTGGGAAAGTGTGTATGGAACCGGAGGAAATAGCAGAGGTACTTAATGAATACTTCAGTATTCACTATAGAAGACTGTCTTGGTGATTGTCGTGATGACTTGCAGCAGACTGAAAAGCTTGAACATGTAGATATTAAGAAAGAGGATGTGCTGGAGCTTTTGGAAAGCATCAAGTTGGATAAGTCACCGGGACCGCATAAGATGTACCCAAGGCTACTATGGGAGGTGAGGGAGGAGATTGCTGAGCCTCTGGCAATGATCCTTGCATCATCAATGGGGATGGGAGAGTTCCAGAGGATTGGAGGGTTGCAGATGTTATTCCTTTATTCAAGAAAGGGAGTAGAGATAGCCCAGGAAACTATAGACCAGTGAGTCTTACTTCAGTGGTTGGTAAGTTGTTGAAGATCCTGAGAGGCAGGATTTATGAACATTTGGAGAGGTATAATATGATTAGGAATAGTCAGCATGGTCAAAGGCAGGTCGTGCCTTATGAGCCCAATTGAATTTTTTGAGGATGTGACTAAACACATTGAAGGAAGAGCAGTAGATGCAGTGTATATGGATTTCAGCAAGACATTTGATAATGTACCCCATGCCAGGCTTATTGAGAAAGTAAGGAGGCATGGGATCCAAAGGGACCTTGCTTTGTGGATCCAGAACTGGCTTGCCCACAGAAGGCAAAGAGGTTGTCAATGGGTCATATTCTGCATGGAGGTCGGTGACCAGTGGTGTGCCTCAGGGATCTGTTCTGGGACCCTTACTCTTCATGATTTTTATAAATGACTTGGATGAGGAAGTGGAGGGGTGGGTTAGTAAGTTCACTGATGACACAAAGGTTGGAGGTGTGGAGTGCTGTCAGAGGTTACAGTGGAACATTGATAGGATGCAAAACTGGGCTGAGAAGTGGCAGATGGAGTAGTATAAATGGTAAGGCTCTTGGCAGTGTGGAGGATCTGAAGGATCTTGGGGACCAAGTCCATAGAATGCTCAAAGCAGCTGCGTAGGTTGACTCTGTGGTTAAGAAGGCATATGGTGTATTGGCCTTCATCAATTGTGGGATTGAGTTTAAGAGCTGAGAGGTAATGTTACAGCTATATAGGACCCTGGTTAGACCTCACTTGGAGTACTGTGCTCAGTTCCGGTCGCCTCACTACAGGAAGGATGTGGAAACTATAGAAAGGGTGCAGAGGAGATGTACAAGGATGTTGCCTGGATTGGGGAGCATGTCTTACAAAAACAGGTTGAGTGAATTTGGCCCTTTCTCCTTGGTGCAACGGAGGATGAGAGGTGACCTGATAGAGGTGTATAAGATGATGAGAGGCATTGATTGTGTGGATAGTCAGAGGCTTTTTCCCAGGGATGAAATGGTTGTCACAAGAGGACACAGGTTTAAGGTGTTGGGGAGTAGGTACAGAGGAGATGTCAGGGGTAAGTTTTTTCACACAGAGTGGTGAGTGCGTGGAATGGACTGCCAGCAACTGTGGTGGAGGCAGATACAATAGGGTCTTTTAAGAGACTTTTGGATAGGTACATGGATCTTAGAAAAATAGAGGGCTATGGGTAAACCTGGTAATTTCTAAGGTAGGGATATGTTTGGCACAACTTTGTGGGCCGAAGGGCCTGTATTGTGCTGTAGATTTTCTATGTTTCTATGTTTCTAATGAGTCAAAATGCAAACAAAAATCCATTGAGTATTCCCAGTATCTTCTGTTTATACTTTCAAACTGCAAACTTTGGTTACACAGAAAGAGGTACCTGGAGTCTGACACTGTCTCTGTTGGTCTACTGGTGATTGTATAGCTATCAGGAGCAGAAGTACAAGCCAATTTTTGCCTCATTCAAGAACCGTAGATATCACAACTCTAATCCAGCTAAGACGGATGTTCACCTTTTAATTCTGGCTCTTGTCTGTGTTCATTAACCAGCTGCGGTTCAGTTTTTGCACTTCTGGCTGTTTGAGAAGAGCATCAACTCAAGCTGAAGACCAATCACTCGAGCATAAACGTCTGAGGTGAAATCTTAGCAGGGAGTGCTGAACTTCTGCAACGTTTTTTAGTTGGATCTGAAACCAAGGCTAGAGTTATACTCTCAAATGGATGCTGAAGACCCCATAGTGTATTTTAAAGAAGAGAATGTTCTAGAACATAGAACAGTACTGCATGACAGAAGCCCTTCAGCCAACGATATTCTGCCAACCTTTTAACCTACTCCAAGATGGGCGTGAAGATGGCGGCGCGACACAGCTCGCAGCAGCCACTCCAGTGGTGATGTCTGTTATTTGTCAAGTAGGGTGCCATGTACAATCCTGATTTGATGGAGACGGACGTGAGAGCATGGAGGAACATCTGGTGAAACTTCTGAAATGCCTGCTTCGCTGCTGCTGCTACTGTGTGGTCCAGAATCTCCGGAGGAGAAGGCCCCGAGTCCTCGGCTTTGCTTGTTGCTCGGCGGTCAGGGTAGGGTCGAAGCGCTCAGCAGAGGATGGTCCTCAGAGAGGCTGTGTCGGAGGGGCTGGTTGGAGGCTCGAAGTTTTCGGACGGACTCAGAGTTCGCTGCAGTTGGGTGCTTCCAATGGTGCTGCGTCGGCAAGTTGGCGGCGCTTAGAAGTTCATGAGAGGGAAAGTTCCTCCCTTCTGCGGCCTGCGTGAGATGATGAGTCTATTGGGACTTTGAGACTTTTTTTTACCATGCCCATGGTCAGTGCTTTGCACTGTTGTAACTATATGTTATAATTATGTGGTTTTGTCAGTTTTAGTCTTGGTTTGTCCTGTGTTTTCTTGTGATATCATTCTGGAGGAACGTTGTATCATTTTTTAATGCATACATTTCTAAATGACAATAAACGAAAACTGAACTGAAGATCAATCTAACCCTTCCCTTCCACATAGCCGACCAGTTTTCTTTCATGCATGCGCATATCTAAGAATCCTTAAATGTCCTTAATGTATCTGCCACCACCCCAGCAGGGAGGTCCAAGCACCTGTCACCCTCCGTGTAAAAATACCTACCTCTAATATTTCCCCTGTACTTTTCTCCGATCACCATAAAATTACGCCCTCTCATATTAGCCACTTCCAGCTGGTCAATACTTACAGTAGCCTCCTTTCAGAATCAGATTTATTATCTGTCACATGTTGTGAAATTTGTTGTTTGGTGGAAGTAGTACAGAGCAATATATTAAAAATTACTAGTTAAGATAAAAATACTTCAAAAATAAATAGAGCAAAAACAAGGTAATTCAACATCACAAAATTAGTCATCATCACATTTTTCTCTGTGGGAGCTTGCTTGCTACAAATCATACACATGTTTTATTTCTCTATTTAAGATATACAGCATGATACAGGCCCTTCCAGCCCAATGAGCCCATGCTGTCTAATGACCAGTGTGTCATTGGAATATGGGAGGAAACCAGAGTGCTTGGAGGAAATCCAAGCGATCATGGGGAGAATGTACAAACTCCTTACAGACTGCAGCAGAACTGAACCTGGGTCTCCGGACTGCAATAGCGTTTTGCTAGCTCCTATGCTACCATGCTATCCCTGTCTTTCCCATATACTCCCATATTCTCCCTACATATAAAAGACACACACCACCAGGCTCAGGAGCAGTTGGTACTCTTCAATCATCAGGCTCCTGAATCAAAGGGGATAATGTCACTCAACTTCATGTGCCCCATCATTGAAATATTCCCACAACCTATGGTCGCCCCTTCAAGGAGTCTTCATCTCATGTTCTTGATGTTTATTCATTTATTATTATTATTATTTCTTTCTTTTTGCATTTGCACAGTTAGTTGACTTTTGCACTCTGGTTGCACACACAAGTCAGTGCAGTCTTTTATTGATTCTATAATGGATTTATTGAATATAACCGCAAGAAAATTAATCTCAGGGTTGTATCTGGTGACATATATGTACTTTGATAATAAATTTACTTTGAACTTTGACTGCATTTCAAAACGATTTCATTTAATAGTTCATTTCATCTGAAGCACTTTGGCACCCTCCGAAGTCACAATAGGATCTATTGAAATGAACAACTTCCCTCTTGTGGGAGCCTGCACTGTCAGGGCACAGTCCTTTGGGTGAGGTTGAAACATGGCCAATCTGTCCTTATAGATGAATATAATAGCTCCCGGGATGCTAACTGGAGGAGGGTAGAAGGGTTTTGCTGTTGTGATTACTTATCTCTCAACTAATATAAATTAGACCGATTACCTCATTTCTGTTTGTTTGAGTTTGCTGGAGGCAAATTCATTCAAAGACTTCAAAAGCACTCAAGTAACCTAACTTGGGATAGCCAGTTAATTACAGGTCCAATTTTCCTTTAAGGGATAGTCTCTTCTGATGGGTAACTTTATTGAGTGAAAAAGGCATAAGGTGACAAAGAATTTTATTACTGTTACTGTGGGGGGAAAAAATGTAAAAATTATAGTAGACATCGTCAGGATATGATAAATTAAAAATGAGTGTGGACTTGACGTAATTAATGAATTATACAAGAATGGGCAATGCTGATCACAATGCGATCCACTGGCTCCAAAGGAACTTCAGATATCTTTCGCTAAAAATTGTCCTCTAAATAATTGAGTTATGTGATTTTATTAAGCAATGCAATTATGTGCAGTTTCGCTGCAATATTTCAAAAGTTTTAAAGAAAATCCATAAATGAAACATTTGTTGGAAAAACTCAGAGTAACAATGTAATATCATTCACCATAGATTGACAGAAGCAAATATGATCAAATTTCAAAAGTGCTATTTCTCAAATGCCACATTCTGGACTGTGGCAAACATTTCAATGTTTTAGAGTTCCATCCTTATATCATTAGTGATCTAGTCATAGTCATACTTTATTGATCACGGGGGAAATTGGTTTTTGTTACAGTTGCACCATAAATAAATAGTAATAAAACCATAAATAGTTAAATATTGATATGTAAATTATGCCAGGAATAAGTCCAGGACCAGCCTATTGGCTCAGGGTGTCTGACCCTCCAAGGGAGGAGTTGTAAAGTTTGATGGCCACAGGCAGGAATGACTTCCTATGATGCTCTGTGTTGCATCTCAGTGGAATGAGTCTCTGGCTGAGTGTACTCCTGTGCCCACCCAGTACATTATGTAGTGGATGGAAGAGATTGTCCAAGATGGCATGCAACTTGGACAGCATCCTCTTTTCAGACACCACCGTCAGAGAGTCCAGTTCCAACCCCACAACATCACTGGCCTTACGAATGAGTTTGTTGATTCTGTTGGTGTCTGCTACCCTCAGCCTGCTGCCTCAGCACACAACGGCAAACATGATCGCACTGGCCACCACAGACTCATAGAACATCCTCAGCATCGTCCGGCAGATGCTAAAGGATCTGGTGTTGTTCACGGAATTACCGGAATCAGAATCAGAATTGGTTTAATATCACCAACGTATGTCATGAAATTCATTGTTTAGCAGCAACAGTACAGTGCAATATGTAAAAAATACTATAAATTTCAACCAGAATGTATAAAATAAAGTAAATACATAGGGCAAAGATAGAGCAAAATGTTGAGCAACATAAATTTCAGAGCCCTCTGAACACAATTCTATTTCTTCTAGACAGGCTACTGGAAATCATGAACAGAAGCTACAAGACCAAGTCTGAGGTTGGATGTTCTTGGTGAGTGACTCATTTTCTGACTCCATAAAGCATTTGCATCATCTACATGTTATAAGCCTGATAGAATATCTGTTTGAAAGAGTGAAGCTCCAAAAACATTAAAGAAGTACACCATATCAAAATAATCGGCTTGAATATCACTCATGCTGGCTACGGCCTGTTCCATCTAAAAAAAATACTGCAGCAACACCCATGGTTTCGTCTCAGATTCAGATTCAATCATTTATTTATCATGTGCACATTGAAAGATACAATGAAATGTGTTGTTTGTGTTAGCAACCGGCAAACCCAAGGATCTGCCAACATAGCATGCCCACAATGTTCTTCAGAATAACACAAGCTGTAGCAACAACAAAATTAAACAAGACAACAACAAAGCAAGCTCCTTTTCCAAAACTGGCCTCCAACCACAGGATAGGCTGCCTCTGGGACTCCAGTCATTGGCCCCAGGTACTCAGACTTGCAGACGTTGGGCCTCCGACTTCAGACTTTACCCCAGTGCACCGATCACAGTCCACGATATGCTGGGGCAGCCCACAAGTGTTGCCATGCTCCCGGAGCCAACATAGCATGTTCACAGCTTACTACCCCTAACCCACACGTCTTTGAAATGTGGTAGGAAACCAGAGCACTAAGAGGAATTCCACATGGTTACAGGGAGAACATGCAAACTCCATAGACAGCAACAGGAATCAAACCCTGATCGCTGATCAATTATACTTTATTGTCGTCAAACAATTGGTACTAGAACGTACAATCATCACAGCGATATTTGATTCTGCACTTCACACTCCCTGATTACAAATATTAAATATTAACACTATTAAAAATAGTTAAAAATAGTAAATATTAAAAATTTAAATTTTAAATCATAAATAGAAAATAGAAAAATGGGAAGTAAGGTAGTGCAAAAAAAAACGAGAGGCAGGTCTGGATATTTGGAGGATACGGCCCAGATCCGGGTCAGGATCCGTTCAGCAGTCTTATCACAGTTGGAAAGAAGCTGTTCCCAAATCTGGCCGTACGAGTCTTCAAGCTCCTGAGCCTTCAGGAGGGAAGAGGGACGAAAGGTGTGTTGGCTGGGTGGGTCGTGTCCTTGATTATCCCGGCATTAGGACTGAGATGAGGAAAAATTGTTTCACTCAGTGGGAGGGGAATTCTCTACCCCAAGGCAGTGGAGGCTTGCTTACTGGATCCATGTAAAAACATGCATCAATACATTTCTTAATGTTTAAGGAATTGAGGGTTGGGAGATTTATAGGAAAAATGGACCTGAGGTAGAAGATCAAACAAGATCCTGATGAGTGAAAGGCTGGGTAGCCTATAGAACTCATGATTTCTATCTTCTTACATTCAGTGTCATAGAATCATAGAAAAGTACAGCACAGAAATAGACCCTTCAGCCCATCTAGTCCATGCCAAAGCCATTTAAACTGCCTACTCCCATCGGTCTCCACCAGGACCATAGCCATCCATATCCCTACCATCCAGGTACCTATCCAAACTTTTCTTAAACGTTGAAATCGAGCTTACACACACTACTTACACTGGCAGCTCATTCCACACACTCACGGCCCTCTGAATGTAGAAGTTTCTCTTCATGTTTCCCTTAAACTTTTTACCTTTCACCCTTAACCCATGACCCCTAGTTATAGTCCCCCATTCTCAGTGCAAAAAAGCCTGACTACATTTACCCCTCATAATTTTGTATACCTCTATCAAATTTCCCCTCAGTCTTGTACATTCTAAGTAATAAAGTCCTAATCTATTCAATCTTTCCCTATAACTCAGGATCTCAAGTCCCAGCAACATCCTTGTAAATTTTCTCTGTTCTCTGTCAGAGTCCCAGGGTGGTACTTATAATTTTAAAGTGTGGAGTATTGCTGTAACGTTGGAAAGATCCATCGGAAACACAGCAAACTGGCATTGTTTTGGTTGTTAATGACAGTGGTTGTGAGGATTCATTCACACTGTAGGATTTGAGTCCATACTGATTGAGGATTACTCCAAACTCAAGGAATTAGCACATTCTGCAGTGGCTACTTGATGGACAGTCCCTGTGGTCCAGTGGTAAGGAACCATGTGGGAATATAGAACTGACACCTGAATTAATGCCAAGCAGGAAAAAGCTAATGAGGAAACAGGGGTCTAGCCTGGCTCCTATCTGAACTACAGTTCCTAACATCAGTTTGTAAACATCTAATGTAAACAGAATCCACAGATTTTACCCAGAACCTCCCAAAGAACCAAGGTGCCATTAGCTTGGACATAGCAACTATTTAGAATGTGGAAGTATTTTACAAAGAATAAGATGTACCTAAAAATTTTAACATTAAAAGTTCGATATGATGAATTATTCCAAAGTATACCTTAGCTGAACATTAATTCCTCCCACATGCATGTCTTTATAACTAAAACAAAGAAGCTATGTTGTTCTTTTGATTCTGTGTGTCGCTCCCTCTATTCGAGAGAATTATAAATACCTTACCAGTTCAAAGTTTTTGTGGATGAGTTGTAACTGGGAGTTAGTTACAGAATACACGTGGACTAAGATGTTAACTGTCCTGTGCTATCACCAGTGGGATCATTAGCTGATCTGCCACCTGTCTTCAGGAGTTTCGGCCCGCTTATGATCAAGACTCCCTCGAGGTGGTGGGCCAGCAGTGCTAAAGCACCATCTCCCACCGGTGAGCTTAAAAACTTGGCATCTGCCTCTATCAGAGTTGTTGGTGGCTTCCATCCAACAGATAGTCTGCTCTTCATGTGTCTATGCAACTACTGAAGGGTTTGCAAAAGATGTATACACTGTCTGACTATCTGCCCCTCTGGACATACTTGGTCCACACCCATGCTGATCCTTTCTCTGCTGCCTCAGCTACAGCCCTGCTGGTTGACTTGATCTCTCTTCTAGTGAAGCCAAGGTCACGCAGCCACTTCTGGAGAGTGAATGTAAAAACCCACGGCAGCCTACTTCGAATGGATAGCATGAGACCTTCCACCCTCTGTCTCTGCACTCTGATCTCAGGGTACATAAGCTGGATCACAAAATTACTGTGACTCAATATTTGGAATTTTGCAGATTCTAAGGAGAAAAAAAAAACCCCATTTCAAAAATACTTTGGATGGTACATTGTTCTCTTATGCTAATAAAACAGAGATTCTAATAAAAGGTTTACTGTTTTGAGGCAACAGTAGACCATAAGACAATAGACACAGCAGCAGAATTAGGCTAATCAGCCTATGAGTCTGCTCCACCATTCCATCATGCTTGATTTATTATCCATCTCAACTCAATTTTCCTGCTTCCCCTCGTAAACTTTGATCCCTAACTAACCAAGAACCTATCAACCCCCGCTTTATGACTTGGTCTCAATGACTTGATCTCCTCAGCCATCCTGGCAATGAGATTCACAGATTCACCACCATGGCTAAACAAATTTCTTCTTATCTCTGTTCTAAATGGATGCTCCTCTATTCCGAGGCTGTGCCCTCTGGTCCAAAACCCACCTACTAAAAGAAACATCCTCTCCACAGCCACTCTGTCTAGGCTTTTCAACGTTTGATAGATTTCAATGAAATCCACCCTCATTCTTCTAAACTACAGTGAGTACAGGCCCAGAACCATCAAATGCTCCTCATAATTATCTTTTTCATTCCTGGAATAATTATCTTAAATCTCCTCTGGATCCTCTCCAGTGCCAGCACATCTTCTCTTAGATAAGGGTCCCAAAACTGCTCATAATACTTCAAGTGTGATCTGACCAATGCCTTATAAAGCCTTAGGATCACATCCTTGCTCTTATATCCTAATCCTCTCAAAATGAATGCTAACATTGCATTTACCTTTCTTAGCACTGACTCAACCTGCAAGTTAACCTTTAGGGAATCTTGCACAACGACTCCCCAGTTCTTTTAGATAATAGACAATAGGTGCAGGAGTAGGCCATTCGGCCCTTCGAGCCAGCACCGCCATTCACTGTGATCATGGCTGATCATTCACTATCAGTATCCAGTTCCTGCCTTATCCCCATAACCTTTGATTCCGCTATCTTTAAGAGCTCTATCCATCTCTTTTTTGAAAGCATCCAGAGACTTGGCCTCCACAGCCTTCTGGGGCAGAGCATTCCATATATCCACCCCTCTCTGGGTGAAAAAGCTTTTCCTCAACTCCGTTCTAAATGGTCTACCCCTAATTCTTAAACTGTGGCCTCTGGTTCTGGACTCACCCATCAACGGGAACATGCTTCCTGCCTGCAGCGTGTCCAATCCCTTAATAATCTTATATGTTTCCATAAGATCCCCTCTCAGCCTTCTAAATTCCAGAGTATACAAGCCCAGTTGCTCCAATCTTTTGACATATGACAGTTCTGCCATCCCGGGAATTAACCTTGTGAACCTACGCTGCACTCCCTCAATAGCAAGAATGTCCTTCCTCAAATTTAGAGACCAAAACTGCACACAGTACTCCAGGTGTGGTCTCACCAGGGCCCTGTACAGCTGCAGAAGGACCTCTTTGCTCTTATACTCAATTCCCCTTGTTATGAAGGCCAGCATACCATTAGCTTTCTTCACTGCCTGCTGTACTTGCATGCTTGCTTTCAGTGACTGATATACAAGAACACCTAGATCTCATTGTGCTTCCCCTTTTCCTAACTTGACTCCATTTAGATAATAGTCTGCCTTCCCGTTCTTACCACCAAAGTGGATAACCTCACATTTATCCACATTAAACTGCATCTGCCATGCATCTTCCCACTCACCCAGCCTGTCCAAGTCACCCTGCATTCTCATAACATCCTCCTCACATTTCACACTGTCACCCAGCTTTGTGTCATCGACAAATTTGCTA
The DNA here is from genome assembly GCF_963921235.1 of Mobula hypostoma. NCBI lineage: Eukaryota > Metazoa > Chordata > Chondrichthyes > Myliobatiformes > Myliobatidae > Mobula > Mobula hypostoma. The sequence continues at coordinate 6,283,451 of NC_086119.1, read as the reverse complement.
ATTTTGCACCTCTGCTTTTTGAATTTTCTCTCCATTTAGAACATAGTCAACACCTTTATTCCTTCTATCATAGTGCATGACTACACATTTCTCTACATGATATTCCATCTATAGAACAAATTATCACCCTTGAAGATTATGGAATTGAAAAACTTACTGATTTAATTACTGATCTCTGACTCCATCACACTGAGCACTGGATCCCCACAAGGCTGTGTGCTTAGCCCATTGCTGTTTACACTGCTAACACATGACTGTGCAGTCAGATTCAAGGAGAACATGATCATTAAATTTGCAGATGGTACCACAGTGGTGGGACTCATCAGCAGAAATGATGAAACAATGTACAGGGAGGAGGTCAAACACCTAGAGAGCTGGTGCAGTGATAACAACTTGATGCTTAATGTCACCAAAACCAAGGAGATGATCGTCGATTTCAGACGGTCTCAGCCTGAGCACACACCCCTCGGCATCAGCGGCTCCACAGTGGAGAGAATGGAAAACATCAAGTTCCTTGGGGTGCAGATCTCGGACCATCTCACCTGGTCCAGGAACACCACTGGGATTGTGAAACGGGCCCAGCAGAGATTGCATTTTCTGAGGAAGCTTAAACAAGCATCACTCCCCACTAACATCTTAACTACATTCTACAGAGGTGTGGTTGAGAGTGTGCTGACCGTTTGCATCACAACCTGGTACTCCAGCTGCAGTGCTGTCGACAAAAAAGCCTTGCAGAGGGTGGTTAGGGGAGCAGAGAAGGTTATTGGGGTCTCCTTACCTTCTACTCAAGACCTCTTTCAGAGTCGATGCCTCCAGAAGACACGGTACATCATTAAAGACCCCTCACACCCTCTCCACGAACTGTTCGTTCTTCTGCCATCAGGCAAACGTTACAGGAGCATCAAAACTAAAACCACAAGGCTACTAGACAGCTTCCTCCCACAGGCAGTCAGACTGCGAAATAGCTGCTCTACCTGACTCTGCTTTGGACACTTCTAACTTGCAATGGACACTTATAACTTGATTTTAATTGACATGTGGCTGTTGTGTTTTACTATTTATTGTTATGTTTATTATTTAGTGTTGCGTTTGTTATGTTATGATTGCACTGCTCCTGGGAAACGCTGTCTCATTCTGCCCTGCAGAGCTGATGTACGGTTAGAATAACAATAAAGTGTTTTGAATCTTGAATCTTGAATCATGAATGAAATTTATGAGACTGGAATAATACCAGAAGAGACGAAAAAATCAGTACTGTATTTATCACTCTTCCTAAGAAAGCTGGAGCAATAGAATGTGAATTATGTAGGACCATAAGTTTAATGAGCCATATCACCAAGATACTTCTAAGAATTTTGACGACAAGAGCTAAAAGTAAGATAGAAGCTGAAATAGGTAAAGAACAATGTGGTTTTGTGAAAGACAAAGGTACAAGAAACGCAATATTGATGTTAAGGATACTATCAGAACGAGCTATTCAAGTGCAAAAAGATTTGTTTGTTTTATCGACTACACAAAAGCATTTGATAAAGTGAAGCACAATAAGTTATTTGAAATATTACTGAAAACTCTAGATCTAGATTCGAAAGATCTCCGCCTAATCAGAAATCTGTACTGGGAACAAACTGCCGCTGTAAGAATAGATGGAGAAGTGAATCAGTTTACGAAAATCAAGAGAGGCGTTAGACAAGGGTGTGTTTTCTAACCTGATTTATTTAATGTGTACAGGGAAGCAATATTACAAAAAATAAGAGACCTCTTGGGAATCAAAGTTGGCAGTGAAAACATCCTCCCTTTAGAAAATTTCTTCATCTTTGCAATATATCTATCCTGCACATTCTGAGTTGTCCCCAGAAACTCTTGTCATTGTATTTCTGCCATCACCCCTGCTAGAGGCCCCTTCCAATTAACTTTGGCCAGATAATCTCTCATGTCTTTGTAATTCCCTTTTACTCCACTGCAATACTGTAAAATGTTCTAGAATATGTGTGAATTATGAAAAGGCTGCTTTAGTTTGTGTGAAACCCCAGTGAAATTGATTGATACACAAGCATAAAAAGAAGCCTTGTTTCCATAATATAATGAGCAATTTAACACATATCAATTAGACATAGAGCATAGAATACTTCACAATTCTTTAGTACCTCCTACTCTCACACAGAGGGTGGTGAGTATATAGACTCTGTGGTCACTTTATTAGGTACACTTGGACACCTGTCCTTTAATGCAAATGTCTAATAGGCCAATCAGCCATAGGCAAGGACAAGAGAAACTCTATCACTGTTAATGTGGTGAGAAGATGGGGTGAGCGTGGAATAGAGGAGATGTGGGTGAGGGCATCATCAATAGTAGAGGAGGGAAACCCTGTTCTTTAAAGGAGGACATCTCTGATGCCCTGGAATGGAAAGCCGTGAGCTGGAAACGGGTGAAGAAACTGAGAAAAGGGATTTTTAAAGGAAACAGGGTGGGAAGAAATATAGTCAAGATAGCCATGGGAATCAGTAGGCTTATAAAAGATGCTGGTTGACAGTTTGTCTCCAGCGATGGACACAAAGAGATCAAGAAAAGGGAGGGCAGTGTCAGAGATGGACCAAGTGAGCATAAGAGCAGGGTGGAAGTTAGAGGAAAATGGATAAAGTTGACAAGCATAGAGACACCCAGCAGCACCAATGCAGCGGAGGAAGAGTTGGGGAGTATAACTGGAGAGGACTTTGAACATAGACTGTTCTACTTAGCCAGCAAAGAGGCAGGCATGGCCTGGGCCCTTGCAAGTGTCCATGGCTACCCCTCAAGTTTGGAGAAAGTGGGAGGAGCCGAAAAAAAACTTGGTTCATGTTGAGGACCAGTTCTGCCCAATGAAGGAAGGCGATGGTGGGGAGGGGGATTGGCTGATTCTTTTGTCAAGAAAGAAGTAGAGTGCGACAGTAACTCAAATACCAAGTGTTGCAACCGTGATGTGCAGAAGAGCGTCATTGCAAGCATAACACATTGAACCCTTAGGTGGATGGACTACTGTAGCAGAAGACCACGAACATACACTCAGTGGCCAATTTATTAGGTACAGGAGGTAAAACTGAGTGTAAGGTCCGGTGTGAGATGTTCGCTAATGACTGCAATGGTCAATTCTATTTGCAATTTCTCAGTGGATGATCCAGTCCATATCTGCATGGACCCAAGTCATTTGTTTATTTAAGGCAGAGATGATGATTCTTGACTGGGCAGGACATGAAGGGGCATGGGGAGAAGGCAGGGGATTAGGGCTGAGAGGAAAATTGGATCAGCCATGGTGAAATGGCAGAGCAATCTCGATGGGCCAAATGGCCTAATTCTGCTCCCATACCTTATGGCCTTATGGACTACTTCCAGCACCAGAAAGCAAATCCAACAACTTAATAACAAAAGTCGACTCAGCCCATGAGAGGCCTGCATCATGCCCTACAAGGAGCAGATTGGAAGTCTGTGTGGGGTGCCTCTCCTTGCACAGACTAGAGCAATGTGTGGTTAAGTGCCTTACTCAAGGGCACAAACACGCTGCCACAGCTGAGGCTCGAACTAGCGACCTTGAGATCACTAGACAAATGCGTTAACCACTTGGCCACGTGCCCAACACAAAAGGAAACAGATGCATTTCCGCTTTAGCTGCTATTCAGAGAGTTATATGGAGGGAGGCAAGACAGGGCCAGGATGGAAATGGAAATGACTCCAATGCGGACCCAGGTGAGAGACAAATGGAATGGGCTGAACTGCTGATCTCACTTCAGGTTCAAGTTCAGATATTGTAAATTGGGCATCTTCAACCAACTGGAAGAAACAGATGTCTTGATATGGCCTAAACTTTGCAAAGGACCATAAGACTAGAGAACAGTTGCACTTACTCAAAAAACACAAGCTTGTTCAATCTTCTAACCAATAAGTGTTTGCTTACATCACTGCTATTTATTTGCTAAATGCATGTCTAACTGCATCACAATCCTCAACAATATCTAGCATTGTTTAGTCTTCACTACCACTATAAAAGGGACCAAATGAAAGTCCCGGAGTGAAAATGGCTTCATCCTGGCCCTGATTTTTTTCCAAATCTATTTAGCACAGCCTGTACTCAGTGGGATTTTTATAACCTGGAAAAATGCAGCGTTATTTACAGGATTTGTTCTACGCTTCAATTAAATCCCCATTCTTTGCTCCAAACATTTCTGGAGACAAATCTCATTGGGTAGGCTGTCCACAATGGGAGTTGAGTGGCAGGTGGATTGAACAACTCATCATATCCTGGTGGGTCAGGTACAGAGTGCATGGTTTTAATTGGTTTGCAGGTCACTTCACTAAATGATAAATAGTGCTATTGATCAAGTGGACTTGTGCCAAATGCAGTTCTTCTGTTGCTAGGAGCCTATCAACTATGTCTTTGTAAAATGAGCAATAGTCACTCACATTACATAAGCGCATCATGGTCAGCAATGAATTAAAAATAAAGTCACGAGAGACGTCTCTTTCCAGAGAGTGAACATGATGTGTTTGGGCTGAATAGCACAGATGCATTTAAAGGGCTGAACAGAAGGAGATGCTGGCAATATTGATTAAGTAAAGGAGGAAGCCTGTAAGGAGCTTAAGTGTTGCCACATAGATGTGAGACCATAAGACCAAAGGACACAGGAGCAGAATTTGGCCATTGAGTCTACTCCACCATTTAATCATGGGTGATTTGTTAACCCTCCCAACCCCATTCTCCTGCTTTCTCTCCATAACCTTTGACATCCTTACTAATCAATTATTTTGCTGAAAATATGCCCAATGACTTGGCCTCCATAGCTCTCTGTGGCAATGAATTCCACGGATTCACCACCCTTTGGCTAAAGCAATTCCTCTTCATCTCAGCTCTAAAGGGACAATCCTCCATTCTGAGGCTGTGTCCTCTGGTCCTAAACTCCCCCACTATAAGCAACATCCCCTCCACGTCTACTCTATCTTAATGCATCCGTTAGTCTTGCGAGACCATGGATCTGCGCCTCGAAAGTCTTCACTCTCCAGGGTGCAGGCCTGGGCAAGGTTGTGTGGAAGACCGGCAGTTGCCCATGCTGCAAGTCTCCCCTCTCCATGACACCAATGTTGTCCAAGGGAAGGGCACTAGGACCCATACAGCTTGGCACCAGTATCGTCGCAGAGCAATGTGTGATTAAGTGTCTTGCTCAAGGACACAACACGTTGCCTAGGCTGGGGCTCGAACTCATGACCTTCAGGTAGCTAGTCCACTTAACCACTTGGCCACTTGCCCACGCCTACTCTGTCTAGGCTTTCAAATAGATTTCAATGAGATCCCCCTCATTCTTCTAAACCCCAGTGACTACAAGCTCTGAACCATCAAACACTCTTCACGTGTCAACACTTTCATTCCTGGGATCATTCTAATGAACATCCCCTGGGCCCTCTCCAATGTTATTTCAGTGCTGCATTACAAGTTGTATTTAATATGTAAAATCAACACATTTATTTTACACATACTACAATATGGATTAACCTCTCATCATCAATGTTCCCTGTAATTAGTAACAACCAGTGTGCATAAAAAAGTTGTGCTGTGCAATTTTTTGCCCAGTGACAACAACATGTGTGCACTGAATAATTTCTTCATTAAAAACAATATAAATAAGCCAGTTCTCAAATCTTCAGGCAAATCATCACAAACTCCACGTTGTCAACACCGTCTGCATCAGAAACCAGAAAAGGAAATGTGATTGTGCACAATCGTGAAATATACTTAACATGCCAACAAGGTAGAGGGTGACAACCTTTTGTGCTCAGTTTAAGTTTCTTTGTGTACTAGTAGCAAGCAAAAGATGTGTGCATGCGCACTCGCATACACCTTAGAGGGAACATTATGATCTCCAGTGTCACTCTATAACATTTATTTATACCTTCTCAAGGATCAACTTTAGTTGCCATATGCATTTATGTGTATTGGGAATTCGCTGTTGTGTGTTGGTTAGGGCTCAACAGGCAATGAAAAGCAAAAACATTCAGCAATTATGAAGAATAAAGATTATATAAAAATAAAGTTAGAGGTTAAAGTACAGATATGGAATAATGTGCAGTGACGGGGTTAATAGAGGGGTGGGTGGGGATGTTTGATCAGATTAACTGCCTGGGGGAAGAAACTTCTAAGATTAATCAACATCATTATCACTAACAGAAGCATCTGATTTTTTTCATGTATGTTTAAACATTCTACCAAAATTTGAAATGAGTTTGACAAATGTATTTAGGAAACTTGAACCTGGTTCTGTAATTGACCAAACTGTAAGATTATAAACCATGTCTCTTCTGGTTTATATGTCAAAATATCTATTGTGTTTTATATTCAGATCCATTTCTACAGCCTGTAATGAACTGCTTGCTTGGGTGTTGACAAATGTAAAAGTGAAATGATGGAAGGCAAACTAGGGTGTGACAACTCTCATAAAGATATGAATTTGAAAGCAGTTCTTCATGTGGACTGCAGTAGATCTGTACGGTCCACAGATCTAATCAAGGCCATTGATTTACTCTGCCAAAATCAAATGCTGTGTTTATTCCATATATTTTACCAATTCTTTGCAACTTATTTTATACAATTCTGTATGTTTTTCTATGTCTACTAAAAATGAATGCCCTTTTCCATGACTTACAAGGGCTCTGCTGTTCCCTATAATCAGATACACTTGTTTATGGTGAGTGGTTGAGTCAAATCCCACTTTTATTACTTGGATGTTTACCAGTGTTTTGGGATTACTTTCTGGAATTCTGTTTTCTCTAACAAGCCTCAAACTTTGTCTTCTTTTCCAGTTACCTTTCCAAAAATGAAAAAATGAGAGATTTCTCAGGAGCTATAATTGTCTCAACCTCCCTGCCACTTTAATGCTTTCAAATAGGAACCAAACAGAATTTAAGATAAACCATTTCTAAGTTACATTTTCCATATTTAATGGGCTAGTGCATCTCTTTTTAATTAGAAAATCCACTTTTCTGATTTTTTTTTACATCAAAGCAATGTTCATAATGGTCAGATGTACAGAACTATATCCAAACCCACATCCCAGAACAATAGCCCTGTTGGCACTCGATTGCCCTGCAGCTGCGCTGGAACCAAACCACAAAAGAATTTAACACAGCAGTGAACCCACCTTTATTAATAAGGCTTCATCAATTTTTATCATATATTGAAAACCGCAAGCGATAAATTACACTGCATCAGTTGCTGAACAGGTTTACTCAAGAATGTATCATGTTGCCCTTGAGCTGACAACCTAGACCACAAAATATAGACTACCTTCAGGTTCTCTTAAATGCAGAGTTCCATGCTGGTTAAGATCCAAACTGTATTGTAAAGTGGTGTCCACTCTAGCTAGTGCATAATCTGTAGTATAACTTGGGTGTGAGGTTTCCCAAACCAAATTTCACCTTGATGATGGAATCTCGCTTTGATCTGCCTTGAGAACACCACACTACAATCAAAATCATTGCAATGTAAATATTAAGAAGTTGGACTCTATAGTCTTCTCAAGTTTTAGACATTCAGATGTTGCTACATGAAAATTCTTGAAAGTGGTCTGATAGACTTCCAAGAGTTCTTTATTTTTTTTTCATATAGTGAATTGCCAACTTTCTTCAGTAATGTTCAAATGTTCGTCCATCGTCGTCATCGATGAAGACCTCGACACCATTGATGGTGTCAAGACTGGCGTATGATTTGGATTTAAGTAAGGGAGAGTTGCACAGCGTCAACCTCACTCTCTCTTCCCAATTCCCATCTGGATCCAGAGGCAAGACAGAGTCTAGACGGCTGGAGATGGGACTAGGCGCAATGGATGACCAGAACGTCTTCTGTATCTTGTCCTGCTCTACATGTTCCACGACGCTTGCAGAGACCGCCTTCTTGACCATTGGACCTTCCACTGGTCTCGTCCGCTCAATCCGCCGGAGTCTGTCTTCACATGCTGGGATAGACATCTCCCTATCTCACCGAGGGTTTGAGACCCGTTGGCTACCCTCACTTGGTTTAGCCAGCTTGTCGAAGCCGTTGCCCGGGGTGTGGCTGCTGTCGCATGCAAACAGCTACGAGGAGCCACAGGTGAGAGCTGAGTGCCAGGTGGGGAACAAAGGTGGACTAATCACCTTGAAAAGGACGTGATATGTTCAGATATTGAGGAGATGTAGTTGCACACCACCAGATTCAGGAACAGTAATTACCCTTCAACCATTAGGTCCTGAACCTGAGTGGATAATTTCGCTCTCACCAGCACTGAACTGATTCCATAACCTATGGACTCACTTTCAAGGACTCTATAACCCATGTTCTCAATATTATTCATTATTTATTTAGTTATTATCATTCTTTTGTTTTTCTTTTTGTATTTGCACATTGTTGCCTTTTTGCACATTAGTTGTTTGTCCATCTCTGTGTGTGGTTTATCAATGATTCTATTCTGTTTCTTTGTTCCACTGTGAATGCCTGCAAGAAAATGAATCTCATGGTAGTATATAGTGACATATATGTACTTGGTAATAAATATAACTTTGATATAACAGGAAGATTCAAAAGAATTTCTTAAAGGGAAATTGGAAAGATAGTTGAGTTCAGAAGTCTTGTCAGCACAATGGGAGAGACCACAGATCTCACATTTCAAAGTTCAAGATAAATTTATAATCAAAATACATATACAACCCTGAGATTCGTTTTCTTGCAGGCATTCTTAGTAAACCCAAAAGCCATAACAGAATCACTGAAAGATCATGCCCAACAGGGCAGACAAGCAATCAATGTGCACAAGACAACAAACTGTGCAAATATAAAAGAAAAATAAATAAATAAGCAATAAATATCAAGAACATGTCCTTGAAAAGTCCTTGAAAATGAGTTCATAGGTCATGGGAACAGTTCAGTGACAGAACAAGTGATAATATTCTGAGTTACACCTCAAAAAGAAGAATGTGCTAGCTTTAAAATTCTTTAATAAAATAGCATAGCAGAGCAGTGTTACGGCAAAAAACAGCTGGTAACCCAGCCTGGATGTGCCAGTTCCAGCAATTACCCCTTAGCCGTCAGGTCTTGAACCAGAGGGGATAACTTCACTCAACTTTGTATAAGATGATGAGAGGCATTGATTGTGTGGATAGTCAGAGACTTTTTCCCAGGGCTGAAATGGCTATCACGCGAGGGCGCAGTTTTAAGGTGCTTGGAAGGAGGTACAGAGGAGATGCCAGGGGTAAGTTTTTTACGCAGAGAGTACTGAATGTGTGGAATGGGCTGCCGGTGACGGTGGTGGGGGTGGATACAATAGGGTCTTTTAAGAGACTCCTGGATAGGTACATGGAGCTTAGAAAAATAGAGGGTTATCGGTAACTCTAGGTAATTTCTAAAGTGAGTTTTATGAGCTGAAAGGCCTGTATTGTGCCGTAGTTTTTCTATGTTTCTATGTTTATTATCTCATGTCACCATAAATAAGGTCAATTTGTAAAGCTGCAATCCTTATCTTTATTTGTTAAAGAATTTACCAAAAAGAGATCAAAATTACATTTTTTAATTTTTAAAAATATTTTAAGGAGCATTGAGCAAATATTAGTACATGGAAGTATGATAATGATAGAAGCTGAAACACCAAAAAACTACGTTCACTTTTAAAATTGATGGTATTTTTGAAATGTCTGTGTGAGAGAATTGTGAGATCAATATTTTGGTGTTAATGTTCACATACATGAAAACCTTGGTGCTCTCAGCTATGCTATTAGAGACATAGAGCAATACAACATGTAACGGGCCCTTCAGCCCATCTAGTCTGTGCCAAACCATTAATCCATTCCACTGATACTGTATCCCTCTTATCCATGTACATTTCCAAATTTCTCTTAAATGTTGAAATTGACCCCACGTCCACCACTTGCACTGATAGCTCATTCCACACTCTCACCACCCTCTGAGTGAAGGAGTTCCCTCTGATATTCCCTTTAAACATTTCACCTTTCACCCTTAACCCATGACCTCTGGTTGGGTCTCAGTTAACCTCAGAGGAGAAAGCCTACTTGCATTTACCCTATCTATACCCTTCCTAATATTTTACACCTCTAACACATCTCCCCTTAATCTTCAACATCCTAGGGAATAAATTCCTAACTTATTCAACCTTTCCCGATAACTCAGGTCCTCAAGTCCCAGCAACATCCTTGTAAATTTTCTCTGCACACTTCCAATTTAATTTGCATCCTTCCTGTAGGTAGGTGACCAAAAGTGCACACAATAATCCAAACTGGGCCTTAATAATGTCTTACACAATTTCAACATGCCATCCCAACTCCTGTACTCAATACATTGATTTATGAAGGCCAATGTGCCAAAAGCTACAACCCTATCACTTTCAAGGAATTATGAATCTATATTCCAAGATCCTTCTGTTCTACCACATTCCTCAGTGCCCTTACCTCTCATTGTGTAAGACTTAGCCTGCCTGGTCCTCCCAAAGTGCAGCATCTCACACTTGTCTGTATTAAATTCCATCTATCATTTTTCAGTCCTTTTTTCCAGATGGTTAAGAACCCACTGCAACCTCTGCTAGTCGTCCTTGCTGTCCTCTACACCACCAGTTTTGGTGTCATCTGCAAATTTGCTCATCTAGATGACAAACAACAACAGACCCAGCACTGATCCCTGTGACACTCTGCTAGTTACATGCCTGCAGTCAGAGAGGCAACCATCTACAACCACTCCCTGGCTTCTTCTACGACGCCAATGTCTAAGGCGTCGTAGAAGAACCCAGGGAGTGGTTGTAGATGGTTGCCTCTCTGACTGCAGGCATGTAACTAGCAGAGTGTCACAGGGATCAGTGATGCCAAGTAATTGAACATTCTTGACCAACCTCCCATGTGGACCTTGTCAAATGCCTTGCTGAAGTCCATGTAGACAACATTCACTGCCTTGTTTTCATCAACTTTCCTGATAACTTCCTCGAAAAACTCTGTAAGACTGGTTAGATGTGCATAAAGTTATGTTAACTATCCCTAATCAGTCCCTGTCAATCCAAATACTATATATCCAGCCCTTTAGAAGACCTTCCAATATCTTTACCACTACTGACAGAAACGTAGAAAACCTACAGCACAATACAGTCCCTTCGGCCCACAAAGCTGTGCCAAACATGTCCTTACCTTAGAAATTACCTAGGGTGACCCATAGCCCTCTATTTTTCTGAGCTCCATGTACCTGTCCAGGAGTCTCTTAAAAGACCCTATCATATCTGCCTCCACCACCATCGCTGGCAGCCCATTCCAAGCACTCACCACTCTCTGCATAAAAAAACTTACCCCTGACATCTCCTCTGTACCTACTTCCAAGCACCTTAAAACTGTGCCCTCTCATGCTAGCCATTTCAACCCTGGGAAAAAGCCCCTGATTATCCACATGATCAATACCTCTCATCATCTTATACATCTCTATCAGGTCACCTCTCATCCTCCGTTGCTCCAAGGAAAGAAGGCCGAGTTCACTCAACCCGTTCTCATAAGGCATGCTCCCCAATCCAGGCAACATCCTTGTAAATCCCCTTTAGGCTCACTTGCCTATAATTTCTTGGCTTATCCTTAGAGCTTTTCTTAAACAACGCAACAATGTAACCTATCGTCTAAATCCTGGCACTTCACCCAGGGCTAAGGATGATTTAAATATCTCTGCTAGGGAGGGAACATTGACTCAGACCATGAGCGGCCTGTGTCGGGCATTTTCATGCCTTACGAGGCGCAGATTGGAAGTCTGTGTGGGGCGCCACTCCTCACACAGACACTAGAGCAAAGTGTGGTTAAGTGCCTTACTGAAGGACACAAACACGCTGCCACAGCTGAGGCTCGAACTAGCGACCTTCAGATCACTAGACGAACACCTTAACCACTTGGCCACGTGCCCAACACAACTGCTAGAGCCCCTGCAATTTCTGCACCAGCCTCCCACAGGGTCTAAGGGAACTCTTTATCAGACCCTTGGGATTTTTCCAACTTAATTTGCCTCAAGACAGCAAAAACCTCCTCCTATGTCAACTGTATAGGGTCCAATACCTCACTGCTGCATTTCCTCACATCCATACACTCTGTCTCTGTCTCCCAAGTAAGTAAAGATACCAACAATCCATTTAAAATCTCCTTCATTTCTTTCAGCTCCACACATAGATTACCACCCTGACCTTCCATAGGACCAATTTTCTCCCTTCCTGTCTTTTTCGCTCTTAATATATCTATAGAAGCCTCAGGAATCCCTTTCACCTCATGTCTTCTTTTAGCCCTTCTGATTTCCTTGTGTTCTTTTACATTTTTTATACTCTTCAAGTACTTCATTTGTTCCTGCATGCCTATACCTGCCATGCACCTCCTTCTTTTTCTTAACCAGGACCTCAATATCTTTTGAAACCATAAATCTGTTTTCCTTGCCTTTTATTCTGACAGGAACATATTAACTCTGTACTCTCAAAATTACTCTTTTAAAGGCCTCCAATTTACCAAGTAAATTTACCGGAAAACAGCCTATCCCAATCCGCACTTGCCAGTTCCTTTCTGATATCATTAAAATTGGCCTTTCCCCAATTTAGAATCTCAACCCGAAGATCAGACCTACCCTTTTCCATAATTACCTCGAAACTAATGGTATTGTGATTATGTACTAGGTGCAAAGTGCTCCCCTGCGCAAACTTCTGTCACCTGCCCTGTCTCATTCCCTAATAGCAGATCAAGCATCGCATATTCTCGAGTTGGAAATTCTATGTACTGATTAAGGAAATTTTCCTGAACGTATTTGGCAAACTCTTTCCCATCCAGCCCTTTTACACTATGGGAATCCCAGTCAGTATCTAGAAAGTTAAAATCACCTACTGTAACGACCTTATGTTTCTTGCAACAGTGGGCGATCTCTCTACAAATTTGCTCCTCTAAATCTCGCAGTCTTGGGTCAGCTATAACCCCATTAACGTGGTCACACCTTTCTTATTCCTCAGCTCTACCCATAAAGCTTGACTATACCAGCTCTCCAGTCTGCTGTGACAGAGCACTGCCGTAACGTTTTCCCTGAATAGAAATGGCAACCTTTCCCGTTTAATTTCCTCCCGCTCTATCACGTCTAAAGCAACGGAATCCCAGAACACTGAGCTGCCGGTCCTGCCCCTGCAACCAAGTCTCATTTATAATTACAGTGTCACAATTCTACGTGTTGATACGTGCCATAAGTTCATCTGGCTTTCCTACAATACTCCCTGCATTGAGATATACGCAGCTCAGAACATTAGTCTCACCATGCCCAACCTTTCGATTCCTGACCTTGTGTGTAGAATTAACAACATCTTTCTCCACAACCATTCCACTATCTGTTCTGGTGCTCTGGTTCCCGTCCCCTTGTAAGTTTAGCCGCTCCGTGCAGCACTAGCAAACCTTCCCTCTGGAATATTAGTCCCCCTCCAGTTCAGGTGCAAACCCTCCCACCTTCTGTAAAGGTTCTGTCTTTGCTGGAAGAGAGCCCAATGATCCAAAAATACTTCCTGTACCGACTCCATAGCCACGTGAGATCTTCCTGTTTCTGGCCTCAACAGCACGAGACACGGGTAGCAATTCTGAGATCAGAATCCTGGAGCTCCTGTCCTTTAACTTAGCACCTAACCCTGAACTCGCTTTGCGGGATCTCGTCACCCATCTTACACAGGACATGGTATTGACGACGACTATGACCTCTGGTTGCTCACCCTCCCACGAAAAACTGCTGCGGACTCGAAAAAGCCGCAGCAAGCAGGTCTTTGTCCCTGACCCTGGCACCCGGGAGGCAACAAACCATCCTGAAATGTCATTTTCATCCACAGAACCTCCTTTCTGTACCCCTGAACAACGAATCTCTTATCACTACATCTCGCCTCTTCTACCCCTTCCCTTCTGAGCCACAGAGCCAGACTCAGTGACAGAGACCTGCTTGCTGCGGCTTTTTCCTGGTAGGTCGTCCCTCCCCCAACAGTATCCTAAGCGGTATACTTTATATCGAGGGGAACGGCCACAGGGGTGCTCAGTACTTCCTGCCTGTTCGCCTTCCCTCTCCTGACAGTAATCCAGATAACTGTCTCCCTGTAGCTCTTATCTATCACCTCCTCATTCTCCAATATGAGCCAAAAGTCATCGAGCTACAGCTCCAGTGTCTTAACACGGTCTCGGTGCACTTCGGCCAAATGTAGTCATCACGGAGACTGGAGGTCTCCCAACGTTCCCACATCTCACATGAGAAACATCCCACTAACTCTGGGCCCATTGTCAGCGCACTAACTATGTAATAACAAAACAAAACCTTACTCGAAACTAACTTAAAAGCCTGCATTTGTGCTCATCTAAGCCTGCTCTCGCCGAAGCCCATTGAGCATGTTAGTAAATACTGGACAGAAATTCCACCAAACTCTTCGCCTGGTTTCTAGTGGTGACAATGCCATGATAATTGTGAAAGAGTGGATACTCCGCACTTTTGTTAATCGTTACAGAAAAAGCGAAAGCCTACAAATGCTTACTATTTGGAGCAGAAGCAGAAAGTGAAGATGCTGGCGGGTCACTCAACGCCAGGACAGAGGACTGAGAGTTGCTGCGCGTATACTAACTGGCCAGTTGAGTTGTTCCGGCTATTGTCTTTTTTTTAAATTCCAGCTTCCTAGCACTGACTTGATTAGTTATGATTAAGGCATCATCGAATATGCTCATCATATCATTACTTCTTTAAGGCACTATCTTCCATAAGGCAAATGAGAGTGAATAGTACCTTTATATTGTGTATATATATATATGTGTGTGTGTGTGTGTGTGTTTGGGTGTGTGTATATATGTGTGTATACACACACACACACACACACACACACACACACACACACACATATTTATATATGGAAGGCTAGTTACTATAGCTAGGACGCCTAAGACTTCTGCATAGTCCTGTAGTAATTTTTTTATGTATTGCACTGTACTGATGCAGCAAAAAAAAACAAATTTCATGACATATGTGAGTGATGATAAACCTGATTCCGACATGGGTCTCTACTGTGGTCTGAGAGTGGGAAGGGGACATGGAGAGGGGAACCGAGACTGGAAAAAGGGAAAGGGAGAGGGGAGGGAGTGGGAAGCACAAGAGAGACGTTC
Source organism: Mobula hypostoma (assembly GCF_963921235.1). Taxonomy (NCBI): domain Eukaryota; kingdom Metazoa; phylum Chordata; class Chondrichthyes; order Myliobatiformes; family Myliobatidae; genus Mobula; species Mobula hypostoma. The sequence goes on along the minus strand of NC_086119.1, from coordinate 6,268,292 downwards.
TGTAATGATCAATAAACCATTTGTTTGGTATCAAATGACCTTGCCTGGAGGCTCAGGGCTGGGTGAGTCTGCAACCGCGAGACCCCCCCCCCCCGCCCCTGGCACTTCTCTGCCACCTGTCCTGCACCCCTCCCCACACACACACCCTTCCCATGGTGCTCCACCCTCGCTATTTCCAACATCCTTTGCTCCCACCAGCTTTACAAACTCGCTCTCCACTCCATGTTGACAAATACAGTACTGAGCAAGTCTTAGCTATATACACATATATGCCTAAGACTTTTGCACAATACTGTATGTATATATCTATGTCTATGTCTATCTATATTTGTGTGTGCGCGTGTAAAGCACGCTATATAATATAATATGCGATGTGTATAGCAGTTAGTCACTTCCCATCGTACGCTTGGCAGTGGTGCCCAAGAGTTTGTTGGATCAGCCTGGCCTCACTCAGGAAGGAGAACATAGAATAGTACAGCACATTACAGGCCCTTCGGCCCACAATGTTGTGCCGACCCTCAAACCCTGCCTCCCATATAACCCCCCACCTTAAATTCCTCCATATGCCTAGGAGAGGAAGATTCCTCTGGAGACACTGAACCGTGTTGTGCAAAATTAAACATCCCATTCAGAAAATACACCAGCCCCCACCCACATCCCAAACCCCAGCTACCTTCCTTGGACCTCCAGGCAATTTTAATACTTACAGATCTCTGAAATGTTTGGAAAGCTCTGCCTGTACACTCTAAACACTTCGGAGATTTTATTGCTATGAAAAGCTTAGCGGATGCGTGTAAACGTGTCCGTGGCAGAACTGGATCTGTGATAATGCAGAGAAGGGGCTGAAACCCCCAAGTAAAGAGCCGACATGAGTAAAGGAAGTTTAAATTGACTGGCAATGGATGGCGAGTGGGAAAAATACAGAAAACAATAGTAGCACTCCGACACGTGCCGCCGTGTTTTCAGAAATCTGTATGGGACACCACAATAATTCAGAAAATGTCACTGCACCATCATCCAATCGCCCACTCTCAGATCAGAGGTCGCATCAATATGATGCAAGGCATCTGTGTGTGTTAAACTACCGAGATGTTCACTTTTAAATAAACACCCACTGCCCGCTCCCACATACACACCGCCACTTTAGAACAATTAACGTTGTGGCGACAATAGAATTAGAGAAAAAATAAGCTAAATAGTAAAAGTATCAAAGTACATATATGTCACCATATATTACTTTGAGATTCATTTGTCCTACAGGCATGCAGAGCAGAAAAAAGAACTACATTAACATCACTGAAAAGCAACACACGTGCAAAGAAACATAGAAACATAGAAAATAGGTGCAGGAGTAGGCCATTCGGCCCTTCGAGCCTGCACCGCCATTTATTATGATCATGGCTGATCATCCAACTCAGAACCCAGCCTTCCCTCCATACCCCCTGACCCCTGTAGCCACAAGGGCCATATCTAACTTCCTTTTAAACATAGCTAATGAACTGGCCTCAACAGTTTGCTGTGGCAGAGAATTCCACAGATTCACCACTCTCTGTGTGAAGAAGTTTTTCCTAATCTCGGTCCTAAAAGGCTTCCCCTCTATCCTCAAACTGTGACCCCTCGTTCTGGACCTCCCCAACATCGGGAACAATCTTCCCGCATCTAGCCTGTCCAATCCCTTTAGGATCTTATACGTTTCAATCAGATCCCCCCTCAATCTTCTAAATTCCAACGAGTACAAGCCCAGTTCATCCAGTCTTTCTTCATATGAAAGTCCTGCCATCCCAGGAATCAATCTGGTGAACCTTCTTTGTACTCCCTCTATGGCAAAGATGTCTTTCCTCAGATTAGGAGACCAAAACTGCACACAATACTCCAGGTGTGTATTTATGGTCTCCTTTTTATACATCTCCTTTTGAAAATGTCCTTAATGCTGGGCAGCTAGTGCCCATGATAGAGCTGGACAGGTGATAGGCAAAAGGGATAGGCATGGGACCTCCTGTCCCATGATCCTCTCATATCCCTTTTGTCAATCACCTGTCCAGCTCTTGGCTCCATCCCTCCCCCTCCTGTCTTCTCCTATCATTTTGGATCTCCCCCTCCCCCTCCCACTTTCAAATCCCTTACTCACTCTTCCTTCAGTTAGTCCTGACGAAGGGTCTCGGCCTGAAACGTCGACTGCACCTCTTCCTATAGATGCTGCCTGGCCTGCTGCGTTCACCAGCAACTTTGATGTGTGTTGCTCGTCTGTGGAGTGTCTGCGGTGTCCACAGTAGCCTCGGGAATCGCTTGAAAATTTCACCAAACGGGAGTAGAAGCCCCACTCGCGAAGAGTAAGCGACACACACAAAATGCTGGAGAAACTCTGCAGGCCAGGCAGCATCGATGGAAAAGAGTATCGTCGTCGTTTCGGGCCGAAACCCTTTGGCAGGATATTGTTCTGTCTACTCTGAAGACCAGTCCAAAGGCAAGCAATTAATCTTTAATATATGTCGGGGAAATACAAAAGACATTTAAATTTTAGCTAATAGAAAATGGAACTGAATAAATAGCTGATAAGGAATGACGTAGGAGGGACAGAGATAGGAAACACAGGCGACAGCAGATGCTGGAATCCGGAGTAACAAAACAGTATGCTGGAGGAACTCAGCGGGTCGAGCTGCATCTGTAGTTGAGAAAGAATTGTCGAAGCTTCGGGGCGAAGACCTGGTGTAAATGATGACGTCTGTCCCAATGCAAAGTTACGACCAAGAATGTCAAAAATTCCTTCCCCTCCTACAGATGCTGATCGACTCGCTGGGCTCCACCAGCTGATTGTTTAGAACGTGGAAGGACGGGAAGGTACTAATTTAATACAAGTGGGTTAGGGTTAGGATAGGAGACCGAATGGCCCCATCGCCTGAGTTCAAGTAGTTCTTAAATTTTAAATCTGTTCAGGACTGTTTCAAAAAGAAGTTGGGCGGCTCGGTAGCGCAGCGGTTAGTAAAACGTCTTACAGCGCCAGTGACTCGAATTCTATTCGCGCCGCTGTTTATAAGAAGTTTGTGCGCTCTCCCTGTGACCTCCGGGGGCTCCGGATTCCTCCCACATTCCAAGGATGTACGTTTTCAGGGTTAGTAAATCGTGGGCATGTTGAGTTGGCACCGGAAGCGTGGCAACCTCTTGCACCTCCTTGGATTGTGACAGTCGTTGACGCAAACGACCGTTTCATTGTATGCTTTAATGTTTCAATGCAAATGTCAAAAATAGAACTAATTTTTAATTATTATTTATCAAATGTGTTGGCCTAGTAAATGCAGTTAATCCATCAATTGTTAGAAATCTAAAATGGCCTGTAATACCTGGCATAGCAATTGAATCACTGCTCGTGGAACGGGTGAAATCAGGTGAATTGAATGGTTAACTTGGGGAGAAATTATTTAGTCATTGCGGATCAATCCCTAAGGGTAACAAACAGCGAAGCTTAGGGATTGATATGTAGATTCCAGTTACTTATTTAATATTAATGCTAGATGTGGGGATCCTATAATCTAACACTGATATGAGATTGATGATAATTGATCATATCGAAGGAGGATTGTACCCAAAAGTCATAAACCAGGTAAGTTTTAAGGAGGATGGGAAAATGATGTGAATTGAGAAACTGTTGTGTCGTAACGTAACAAACGGATTAGACCGTGGGAATGAGCTCAATTCTCTGTTTTGTCTGAAGAATGAAACATCAGAATTTTTTATTAAATAGTTAATGTTGTTTTGTGGAATTTGACTGACCTTGTTCACAAAGCACGGGAGGTTAACGTGTAGCTAAAACAAGCAATAAGGCAGGCAATTGTTTCGCTGGCCATGCTCTCTTCTCGCTACTACCATTGGGCAGGGGGTACAGGAGACTTAGGTCCCACACCAGCGGGTCCAGGAACAGTCACTACCCTTCAACCACCAGCCTCCTGAACCAGCGTGGATAACTTCACTCATCACGACACCGAACTGCTTCCACAACCTATGGCCCCACTTTCAATTATTCTACAACTCATGTTCTCAATACATAGTATTTATATATTTATTTAGTATGAATTTTTTTACTACTTTTTGTTATTGTACAGTTAATTATCTTTTCCGCGTTGGTCGTCTGTCCGTCTCTGTGTGCGGTTTTTCATTGATTCTATTCAGTTCTTTGTGTTTACTGTGAAGGCCCGCAAGAAAATTAATCTCAGGGTAGGATATGTGTACTTTGATAATTCATTTTACTTTGAAGTTTTAATTCAACTTTGGGCTTGTAGCGATAGAGCAAACGTACTGGAATTGCGGGCTTTTTCTGCAGCCCTGCATGCTCCCCTTCACTAAAAGAAGGCCTTGAAGTAGACGCTACAAAGGTTCACTATAAAGGAGAGTGCGGTGACGGTGGGTGAACATCTTCGCTGGAGTTGAAGAGAATAGGTCATTCAATTGAAAAGCACAACCCTTTTAAGGTGACTCCAGTCGGTAGATGTTGGGGTTGGCGCGTGGCCAAATGGTTAAGGCGTCGGTCTAGTGATCTGAAGGTCGCTAGTTCGAGTCTCAGCTGAGGCGGCGTGTTGTGTCCTTGAGCAAGGCACTTAACCACACATTGCTCTGCGACGACACCGGTGCCAAGCTGTATCGGCCCTAGTGCCCTTCCCTTGGACTCGATGGCGTGGAGAGGGGAGACTTGCAGCATGGGCAACTGTCGGTCTTCCACACAACCTTGCCCGGGCCTGTGCCCTGGAAACCTTCCAAGGCGCAAATCCAGGGTCTCACGAGACTAACGGATGCCTATTAGTTGGTAGATGTTGGGGTGTCTTTTCCGACCGGAAAATTTTAAACCAGCAAGTTTTTCAGCCAGTTAGCAATACGATGCGACTTAATCGTTTATAGTGCTCTGAATCTCTCAGATTCACCACAAAAAAAAGTTAGATCATAAATACGGGAAATTTTGCAGACGCTGGGAATCCAAAGCAACACACCAAAATGCAGGAGGAACAGGCAGCATCTATGGAAATGAATAAACAGTCGACATTTCGTGCTGAGAACCTTCTTCAGAAAGGTTAGATACTCAGTTGTTGAGTAAATTTCAAACTGGGATCAAATATATTCTTGGGATGGATGTATTTTAGGACACTAGAGGAAGCACTGGGTTTGGAGATCGGTTGGCAAACTAGAATTGACATAACGATTCATCTATGAGCCTTTTGAGAAGGTCGGAACTAGCCTGTTAGCCAGAGAGGTGCACGCCTGGTACAATCTCCTGTGTGGGAAGTGGCCGATCACTCCCTGAAGCTAGTCCGGCCATTTAATGAAGACAGAGTTGACTACTTGGGTGCTCAGCGTTTACCACCTCTGCCTAACGAACACGTATTAATAGTGTCAAACATCAATTAAACTGAACGTCCCCGGCAGATTTTCTGTCACCCAGTTCTGGGCTACATAACTCAACACATGTATGCCGTGAGAGATTTTTCGACGTTTTGATACAGTCATGATTTTTGATATATGAAGAGCAATCTCACAACTGGGGAAATAAAACACCCTGCATTGTACGGTTTAGAATTCCTTCCTGTTGTGGCAGCACGCGGCTACACGTAAAATCTCTCGCGAAACAGGTCGCCGATTTTTCAAACGATAAGTTCAGCTTCAATTTAGCTTCCTACAGGAAATCCAATCAGATTCGGGCCAAAGGAAGCACTGATAATTGAAACGTCTTAGATATTCGTGGAGAACAGTAGAACATTGATCTTCTTAAGATGCAACTTTCCAGTATGTACTGTACAGTATTGAAAACTTGCCTGGAAATTACAAACGTTTGCTCTCACGACACTGATCTTTAACCTTAACATCAAAACGTCACGAAGGCAATCTATTATAAATTATATTGAATGAGTCTATTTCTGCTAATGTCTGTCACAAAAAGGCCTCCTTGTCCATTTCTCACCTCCCCCTCCCCCTCACTTTATCAGCTTGTCAATTTCAGCTTCTGTATGTTACGAGGTCTTTATTCCTGGATTGTCTCATCGAAATATAATGACAATGTTGCTTTAAACATTTGCAGTAATCCATCATCTCTGCTGGCGCTTGTTTCTGCGCTGATCATCCTCGTTTATTTTGCCTTTGCCTACGTGTTCGAGGAAAGACAACCCCGGGCCCCAAAACCTATGTCAAGCGCATTGGGTGAAAGTAAAACTTTGAAGCCCAACACCGTTAGATATTTTACGAGAGAGCACCCTGCAACTTATGCGAGTCGCCGCGGCAATTCGCTATATTGGAGACAATTAGAAAAAGCTTCTAATTTCAAGAACGACAGAAGAACTGAACGAGGAAGGACAATCTAAACTTGATGTACACAAACACAAACAAATAGACCAAGGAACAACTCATCAGAGAGAGAGAGAGACTTGGAATGGAAAGTTTTACTCCCCTCTCGATTGGGTTAGTTAACATTTTTGTCCCCAAAGTTATATGAATTTGTGATCAATATTTTACGAAAGTACTTTGAATTTATTATAACTGGCATGCTGCACAGTCCTAAAAGAAAGACAAGAACATTGCCGATGGTTCGAAGATCCCCGTGAGTGGGGAAAGATTTCTAACAAAGAAATGTCATGTGTAAACTAGAAATCGATCTAAATGAGGTAGGAATTGACAGAGGCTCATTTAAATTTAATCAGTTTCAGTTTAGAGCTTTTATATTATGCATTTACATGAGATAATTAATTCATTGGTATCTAGGAACAAATTAAGTAATGCGCGCCTTTTCCTGATTCAGACCCCGGTTTTAAGAGCGTAATGCATTTCCAGTTTATTTTAAAAGCAACAAAATAATTACAGTTGTCGTTTTGTGGGGTTGGTCCAGCTTTTTTTTGCACATCAGGTCCGTTCGCTGCCGTGTTAGCGGTCTGTTCTAATATGCTACCCTCTTTCGATATTTAATCAATAGCAGAATGAAGTACATCTTTTATTCTCGCACTTTGCTCCATTAGCCCCTCGCCTCATTAGATGGTTTTGTATTGTGTCGATTGATCATTTTTTCTATCGATAAGACCTCTATATCTATTTGTTTTTTTAAAAATCTGGTTCTATGATTCTAAAGTTCCAAAAAAAATCAAAATAACGGTCTCGGTAAAATGCTAATTGGCTGTAATCTTTCCCAGTTGTTTGTTGTGATCTAGTTTTTGAACAACGGGATACGGCTAGAAAAGTAGAATCAATCGAATTAATTTTAATGTTTAAATCTTCTTGAACATTGGCTTTTACAGTGAACTTGTGTGGAGGCAGCGTATTGGCAGAGTAAATTAAAAATTACATCTGTTAAAGCATGAATGTAATTCGTCTCCACATTTGACCCAAGTTGATTTTGTACCCCTGCTATCTGGAACGTAACATTTTGTTTAATAATCCCATTTAACAATTACAACTACCTATTCTTCAACTACCTTACTCTTATTTCTATAACAGTTTAAAAATCTCTCTCTGCCCAACCTCGATAGGGTCCGAAAATTAGGATTTGCAACAGTCTGATATGAACTTCACTCTGCTCTGGTACGGTAACAATATACACAACTCCATGTGTCAACTGTATAGGACGAAAAGTCAGCAATAACTTAAACACGCGACCTTCAAATAGCAACTTGGAATGTGCGTGATGGCGCGGGGTCGTGATTGGTCTGATTTATATCTCAGAGAATAAATATCCAGACGAAGCAAGGAACTCTCGATTTCTTAGATTCGCTGTTAAGCAGTTGTTGTTTTAGAATAGACATTCAATATATTTCTAAAAAAAAAACACCTATTTGTTTTCTGCAGAATTTGCGTGTTGGTTCCGCGCACTCCAGGGCGACATTTATTAAATACCCCCTTATAACTAAAGTTTACTACTGGAGCGCGTAGACATTCTCAGCCGGAGACACTTGGTCAAAGCCTTGGAATCCTGCTCTACGTACCTTGACTCGTGGAGTAATTTCCAGGAAGTCTGCTTGTCGTATATTAGAATGAAACCTCAACAACATTAAACAAGTATAAATGCAACGTATTTTTAAAATGGAGTCCTAAAATTAAATATTCAAGCATCCTTGCATCCTGTTAAAATTGATTCCAATCTTAGTGAAATCTGTTCGGCATTTTCTATCAGTGTTTTTCCCCAATTAAATTTCCTTTGCGAACCTCACTGGGCATTGCTATACTCACATCTCTCTCACTACACATTTGTGACTCTGTGTGAATGTGTGAGCACAGAATGTAACCAGTGCCCAGCGATGTATATCCACTGCCAGGTACGGGTGCAAAATCGAGTTCTCGAACTTTTTAACGGAAAAACATCACATTTCACTACAAATTTACTCAGAGAGAATTCGGATGAGCGTTTCCAGATACATAGAAAATAAATACTCTTCTGACTAAACTAAACCTTCTAACATTTTGGAAGAACTGTTGTGCACATCGTACTCTGAGGTTTACCATAACATACTAATGAAAATAGCCTTTTTGCAACAATTAAAATACGCTTAATTAATAAAGCAACATAAATGCCTTGAATAAATTAAAGCAAGAAACGAGGAGAGGAGAGTATGGGTGTAATAATTAACATTTCTGAATTTAATACAGATTAATAAAAATATATCATATATGCAGACTGATCTTTTCCCACTATACAACGAGCAAAAATCCGAATTATTTGATTAGACTGGGTAAACTCTGAGTTTAGGATTTTCTGCAAACTGTCAAGGTAATCTCTAGTTATTGGTCAGCGAAAATAGACATTTCTTTAAAAAGTGCAAAGCACCTAAAGTCCAATTGTGAAAGTTAATGTAGATTTTAAATTGAAATGTCCAAACAAAGGTAGAAAGGACGGCAGACGAGAAGAGACAAGCTTTCTTGTAAAACACTTTCACTTCAAGGCCAATGTGGCCAGACAAGCAAGAATGAGATAAAGAGAAAATACACAAAAGTCCACCGGAGGGTCACGCGGCCGCAGAGAGGCCGCAAGCTCCGCCAGGTCTGCCTCCTCTGAGGTGGTGCAGAGTTAGCAGTTAAACTCTGCAAAACTTCAAACTCACGGGCCTTCGCGAAGGAAAGAAAGGTTTGAATGCGAAAGCTCGCTTCGCTCTCTACAATGAATACAGTATCTGACAGTGAGTGAGTGAGAGAGAGAGAGAGGTTTTATCTAAGTCGTTTCTAATGAGTTTGTTTTCTAATTTTACACAGCCCCCTTCTGTTCCATTTTCATTTAACAACCAACACAAATGGTCACTTACAATAAACTGAACCTGTCTTCTATCCGATTCGATCAGCGAGTACCCATTCGGAGTTTTGCAAAATGCAGCAGATCCAAATAATTTTTTTGGGGGGCCCTAGTATTTCCACCGGATGAAAATACGACCCGGGACCAAAGTCTTTGAATGTGTAGCGTCAGGCGACCCCAGTAAAAACAAATATCCCGTGGACCTGCAGTGAAGTTGGTTTCTGCAGAAGTCCCCACGATTGTGGGCGTCCCACTCCTCAATTGCTCCTGGGATAATCTGGGAATGTCCAGTGTATATCTTAATATTCTCAATATACTTAAAGCGAAGTTGGAGGTGATCGGGTGATTCTCACGCCATGAACCAGCTGGAATCTCTCCGTTACTCTACTCTGGTGCCCGTTAATTATCTGGTACAAGGCCGACTTGCCTTAATGCTGACGTCGATCTGTCAATCACAGCCCGCCTCCGAGGAGCCTCTGTGCACGCATTTAGTCGGCCAGGCGAAGTCTCAGGTTAGCAGATTCCGTAAAAAAAATCATTCGGTGAAGTTCAGTAACAATAAACGCCCCAGACTTCCATCATTAAGTCATTTCGTCAATCTACAAGTCCCCACAGTAGGACTCAATGGTGTCCTGGCAAAGACACCCCCCGCCCGGTCCTGATAAATCAAACCCATAAGACCATAAAACATAGGAGCAGAATTAGGCCATACGCTCCATGGGGACTGCTCCACAATTCGATCATCTTACTTCCTTAAGCCTATTACCCCTTCTGAGCGATAGGCTGCCGACAGCAGCTCGTCTGGGTCCTCTGTTCTAGGCCAGTCTTTCAAGTTATCCCCAGGTGTCTTGTAGGTGACGATCCTTCCTCTCCAGGGATGAAGTCCTTGGAGCTTCTGTAGCTCCGGGCTTTTACGGGAGGGGATTGTTAGCCCTATGCCCAACCCTCCTCCTTTTGCAGGAGGGCTCGGGACCGCCCGTACCGGAGTTCCATTCGAACACGCCTGATTATTTTGCCTCTCAACCCCGTTCCCCTGCCTCCTTCCCGTAACCTTCAACGCCCTCACTAATCAGCAACCTATCAACCTCCTCCTTAAACATACCCAATGACTTAGCCTCCAAATTAAGGGGATCACCTTCACCATCACACGTCCGTCCATCTCATACCAGAGAGTACCCCAAAACCCATCCATAACATTATTAGGGTGTCAATTACTCTGCCCCACATATTATAACGTGAACATCGGAGCCAATAACTCCCTATTGCAACAATCCCAAATAAAACAAAGCCATAGTGACTTTAATGAAGAATGGTCTGTATTCTATATTCATACTTCAAGAATCACAGACTTTCCAAACTTCGAACAATTTTTACCCCATGTGTGCAGCGATAACATGTAACAATTGTCCATCGTTGACCTACTGCTGACCGATTTCGCCAACCTAGGGAACTGGCTGATCTCCCTTACACACCATCGTTTATCCCTTACAGAAATTCCAGCCCAAACTCAATAACCAATATTTATGCTTGTTCCCTCACCCGAAATCAACCCCTCGTCGCTACAAGATGGCCACGTCTACCCCTCGCCAATTCAAGCTAGACAGCGTCGTGTTAGCGTTACTGTGTTGCAGCTCAAGGCGTCGGAGTTTGAAGTTCAGTTCCCAAACCGTCTGTAAGGAGTTTGTACGTCCTCCCCCGTGAACGCGTTGGTTTCCCCTGGGTTCTCCGATTTCCTCCCACATTCCAACGAAGTACCAGTTAGTCGGCTAATTGGTTTTTATAAATTGTCCTGTGATGAGGCTAGTGTTAAATAGGTGGGCGATTCGTCGTGTCGGGAGGGCCTGTTCCGCGCTCTGTATCTAAATTAATTAACTGATACTGGTTGCAATACATATGCTGTCAATACCCGGTATAAACCAACACTCCCTTTCAGTAGGAATCGTGGCCTATTCAAATCAAATGACGGCAATCTCCAATTGCAATGGTATTCACCAACGGAATCACGTCGGAATAACACTTGCAACACAAACGCAATTTCGGAGTTCTTTTGCTTGAACAAGTCATGACAACAATTGATATTCATAACATAACACCGGGAAAGTGCGCCTGTATTTACAAAAGGTAATTCATCTCTCTGTTAAACTCACTTTCTATTCAGTCATTCCTGTTCTAGTCTTCCAGACAACTTTGACTCACTGCAATTTGCCTATCGCTGACACAAGTCTACGGCGGACGCCATCTCCCTGGCCCTAATCTCATGCCGGGAGTATCTGAGCAGTAAAGTCACTTACCCTAGACGATATAAAAAATGCTGGTGAACACAGCAGGCTAGGCAACATCTATAGGAAGAGGTACAGTCGACGTTTCGGGCCGAGAACTCTTCCTAGAGATGCTGCCTGGCCTGCTGCTTTCACCAGCATTTTTTATGTGTGTTGCTTGAAATTCCAGCATCTGCAGATTTCCTCGAGTTTACCCTAGACTATAGTTTATTGGCTAAAGTAATGCCTTCAGTGCTGCTATTCTAAGCAAACGTATCACCGAACTCCGGTCTCTGGGAGTCAATGCCTTCCTCTGCAACGGAATCCTTGACTTCCTGACCACATAGACTGCAATCAGTAAGGAGAGACAGCAACATCTCCGCCACGAATATTCTAAACCCTGGTGCTCCACGAAGGCACCGCCACCCCCTGTAAACTCATGGCTGCGAGGCCAAGTTCTGCTCTAACTCCGCGTACACGTCCGCAGATCACACCACCGCAGTGGACCGTATCTCAAATAAAGACGAGTTGGAGAACAGGAAGGGGACAGAGAGCTTGGTGACATGGTGTCAGGACACCAACCTTTCCCTCAGTGTCAACAAGACAAAGACTTTGACTTCATTGACTTCATTGACTTCAGAAAGGGAGGTGGAGCACAGGGTTCTGCCTACATTAACAGTGTTGAGTTTGGGAGGGTTGGGAGCTTCAGGTTCCTCAATGTGAACAGCTTGTCCTGGTCCAGCTACACGATGTCACTGCCAGGAAAGTTCACCAACGTCTCTACTTCCTCAGGAGGCGAAAGAAATTTAGCATGACCCCTTCTAATTTTATCGATGCAACACGGAAATCATTCCACCTGGATACATGACGATTTGGTTTGGTGACTGCTCTACCCATGACTACAACAAACTGCAGAGGGCTGTGGACACAGCTCAGCACATCACGGAAACCGGCCTCCTCTCCATGCATTCTGTCTATAATTCTTGCCGCCTCAGTGAACAAGCCAGCGTAATCAAATAATCGAACCACCCCAGATATTCTCTCTTCTCCCCTCTCCCAGAAGGTACAAAAACCTGATAGCGCGTACTGCCAGGCTTAAGGACAGCTTTTATAGCACTGTAATCAAACGCTTGAACGAGCCTCTAGAACGATAAAAAGACCTGTTAGCCTCGTAGTTATAACCCTGCATTTTATCGGTTACCTGCATTGCACTTTTCTGTAGCTTTTATATTTTATTCTGCATTGTTCTTGTTTTAGCTTATCCCAGCTAAATGCACTGTGCAATGATTTGATCCGCATGGACAGTACGCGAGACGAGTTTTTCCACTGTATCTCGGTACACGTGACAATAACCAAACCAATATCAATACTGGAAATCAATTATCTGCGGCAGCACACGGAGTAAGTTGTCATACCGTAAGGCCAAGGGACACGGGAATTAGGCCATTCGGCCCATCGCGTCTGCTCTGCCATTTCCGCATGGCTGATTTATTATCCCTCTCAACCCCAATCTCTGCCTTCTCTCGTAACCTTTTGCACCCTGACTAATAAAGAATCCATCAACGTCCGCTTTAAATAGACCGAATAACTTGGACTTCACAACCGTTTGTGGCAATGAACACTGTGGACACGTATGCTAAATGTAAACATCCTTGCACAATACAGGAGGATTGTAGTGATTTTCAGTGCGAACTGCGGTGAATGGTATAGACCAATGGCCGATAATTATACCGGCTGTTATAATTACAGTTCGTGAAATTCATGTAATAACAACGCTGAAATTAAATATTTCAGAGTTCCATAAATCCTGTGGCTATTTAGTGTCCACGGAAGCTGTTCGTGTTCATATTAATACAGTGAAAGGATCTAAAAGACCATATGCCATAGAAGCAGAATTAGGCCATTCAACCCATCACCTCTGCGCCGCCATTCCATCATGGGCGATTTATTATCCTCCTGCCTTCTCCCCGTAACTTTTGAACCCTTACTAATTATGAACCTATCAACATCCGCTTTAAATATACCCAATGACTTGGTCTGCACAGCTGTCTGTGGCAATTGATACCACAGATTCACCACCCTCTGGTGAAAGAAATTCTTCCTAATCTTTGTACTAAAGGGATGACCTTGTATTCTGAGACTGTACTCTCTGGTCCTAGCTTCCGTCACTTTAGGAAACATCTTTTCCACATCCACTCAGTCCAGGCCTTTCAATATTCGATTGGTTTCAATGAGATCCCCCCTCATTCTTCTAAGCTCCAGCGAGTACAGTAGACTAGGTAAGAAACAAACACAAACACACACACACACACACACACACACACACACACACACACCAATAAACTCAATACAATAAAGTTTTGGAAGTTCCTTCCTAATAATTCGCCGTGTTTTGCGAAGGTAACCGTCCAAAATTGAAACTTGTTTCTATTTTATTGGTCGTTTCTTTTCCCCCTTGTACCAATCTACGTCTGGTCTGGCTAGTTTGAAGCTGACTGCTCCATGTGCTTCCAACGACTTCGATAATGAGAAAGGCGGAAATCGTTTATCTGGTGAATCATGATGAGGAAATTAGTGCATTGCGAATTATTTGAGATGGTCGTAAAACGGCGGGACAAAGGAACAAGGAAGAAACTCTGTCTGGGTCCCATTAGGATGTTTCGACCGGTTCCCCGGCACACATTAGCTTGCCGACTTGACCCTACGGCACAGACAACCATCACCGAAAGCAACCGCCGCACCCATCCCCCCACTAACACCTCAACCCGCCAGGAAAAAGTTGCGCGATTTTACCAGCATCTGCGTTTAGCCAGAGATCCCCAGCACAGCTCAACCTCGCTGGTAAACTGCAGGGAGCATTCAGAGGGGAAACGGAGCATTCCAGGATGCCTCCGACAAGAGAAATCTTGAAATGTACAGACCAGGTTGGAGAGCTGGAAACTTCGTCTCCAGGCGGTTTTAAAGTTTATTCCAGTGAGTTTTTCTACTGTTTCTTTTCTGAAAGTCACGTGTTGCTCCTGATAAAATTTAAATGATCTTGTGTGTGTGTTTTTTTAAAGAGGGTCGCTGTTGTCCACAATGATGCGGTTTTGAAAACAGCCCCCGTTTATTATCATCAGATAAAGGCAACCCTTAAACATTTCCCACGCAGCGTTCAAGTTTATATCTGAAAGGAGGAGAGGTGATGTCCTTTAAGTGTCTAGCGGCTGTATACAAATAGTCACATTTATAATCTCATCTCTTGCCAACGTCGAGATCCCTGTTAAGGCCGGTTCATTGATTATGGGTGAAAACAGGGAGTTAATCTAATTGATTTAGAACTGAACTGTGAATAGACAAGGTTAAATTACTATTCGAGGCACCGTCTTAATCCACGATGCACAATATCCTGTTCACAGGGTTTAGCCTCAGCGTTTCATAAACTGTGGGCAGGGAGTTAATATCCTACCCCGCGATTCTATAAATTAGAAGGCAGACAAGTTGGCGATTATTCTCAACTAACTCTTCTCTACACCTCTACAGTTGATACTTTGTTCATTCTGTGTTTGGCCATGGCTTGCTTTTGTGGGTTTGGAGAGTTTTCTCCCCCCAGTCCAATTGAACTATGGCCTCACTGTAATTTGACTTTGTCCAATTTACATCTTCACGATGCCCCCTCCCACGTTTCCACCAGAAAAGATGAATGAAAATTGAATATGAAAATGTAAACACAGGAGTTTCTGCAGATGCTGGAGATTCACTATAAATGTGAAACGAAGTTATCAGCCGGCGGAGCATAGAAGCAATAGTCACGGTAGAGATTACCAGGATTACCAGTGCAATTAGCACTTTAACGCCAATACTATGTATGTCAATAATATTTTACCGCTCATATTTAAGGTGGGCTGGTTTGTATAAGTTGTTTTACATTGAATATAATTTTCAAAAACAAACCATAACTACCAAGTGGAGGTCGAATAGAAATTATTTCCTCTCAAACTGCGCTTTGATTATTAATCGTGACATTTAAAGATCAATTTCTTATGAATCACAATTCAAGCTAAATGCCCCATTTTTAAGGCTCCTCAAGCAAAGATCACTCGATCCCGTTCGTTCATACAGAGTCGGTTGTTTTGTTCTAATCCAAAGCTCTGCTTGCCAACCAACTCTAGGTTTAAAGATAATTCGGTTCTGGCCATGGCCGTACACAGGGACTATGCCCCCATTGGTGTGTTTGTTCCAGATAATAATGCTGCCAGCAGGGAAGGCAGATACACTGAGGAGACAATAGTCACAGATGAGCCGTCAACAGCGATACTGTGTGTAAAAAAAAATTAAACTTTGGCATTAAAAGTAACACATTCAATTTAAAATTACAGAACGAAGCATTGCCTCAAAGTTCGCCCCAAATGAGTCAGTTGTTTCTTTGAATTGTAACGTCATTCTCAGACTGATGATTCGATACAGAATTAACAACGCTGAGAATGTGATGATCCCTTCGACCCAGGATTGTGCCTTTGCTGCCCACTTAGATGGAAGTCACAGACAGAGGATCTAAGTTTAGAACAAGCAGTCGGTCCTCATCATAACAGTAGTTTATAATATCAGGTCTTGAGATGAAACCATCTTCACATACTTCGCCTTTCCAGCACTGCATTTATAACGAAGACGTGTGTCGTTCTAACTGAGCCATCCCATATTGGACATATAAAATTAATATTTAAAAATAAGGAAAACCCATAACGAAACCGGGCGGATTTTTCCTAGCAGAGTACACCACTCAAGGGCATGAGAGATTCTGGTGACTCTATAATCTCCGTCATTGTTGAGATACTTGCTCCATGCTATCACCAACCGATTCTGAAATACATCCAGGCCACAAAAGAAAACTTCCACGTAAAAATTTATAATTTATAAAACTACACGGTTAATCTTCAAATCCTGAATTATTAAATAAGCGATTCACTGCAGCGGATTTTATCCCTTAGAATCACAGAATGACACCATATAAAATCTCTCGGTCATTTATGACTTTGACGAATGTATAAGGACTGAAATCAGTTCATTGGGAAACTTCGTGGCCTTCTAAAACTCGCCAATTTTAAATTATAGAACGTAAGTTTCAATACCATTTTTCTCGATACAAGAACCGTGTTAAAGATATTAGAGGTTGGCATCTTCACAGGAATTTGGTAGTTTCAGTGAAACGTCCTTCCTTTTATCTGCAAAAAAAATCCGTTATGATAATATTTAAATTAAGGTCAAATATTCCAGCAAATATTCATTTGCTGTTGTGGGGTGTTCTTTAATTAGACACATTTCTCAATGTAACCACTAATCGCCTGGCATTATTTAAGCAAACCTCACCGAAAGAGACGTCAGTTGGCGAGTAACGTGCTGTCAATAGACAGCAAGGATGTTTTCACTAACCAAGCGACGGATAACTTGTCGTTGCTTTGAGCTGTAAGACACACGGTGTTACAGTGCTATGGCAACCCGTGGATGCTGTCACACTAAGAATGCAGGGAAGTAGTGAATGGAATCGCTTGAAAGACTCATTTCAGTCAAGAGTTGTTGGGAGTAAGTTTATGTGAAGCCGGATGGCTCGCTTGCAATTTATGCTCTAAATGTTATAATGACCTCTCAGAAAGATTTCCCCTGATTAAATACTATTTATTTCTTCTTCGAATCTGGTCTACAAATTCCTTAATTGCGCAGAACTCGGCAATGTTAAAAGTCCTGCCCGTTGTCGGCCCTAGTTAAATTGGCTAAAGATTATTTCAGTTTTTTTTTATTTTATGACTTTTATTTTAAGGTCCTGTATAATTTTCTCCAGCTAGCCTTACTAACATGTCCATAGAAGATGTGTTTAAATGTTAAATCTACTGTTATGCTTGTTCTAAACCGCTCATGCTAAATCCAGAGATAATTTTTTAAAACAACTCTTTAGGAACCTAACACTAATAGATCCACACGTGTCTGTCAATAGTCACCTCTGCTCCAATCATCACCCGTAACAGTTCGCCCCTCACCTATTCGCTATCAATAAGGGAAAATTAAATTTTGAATATTGAATTTGAATACTGAGACAAAAATTTGCCTTTACAGCTGTGGGTTGTGTTGAGGCCCATCCCATCTCATCCGCCCTTTCCAAATTTATACATTTTCGTTTACTTTCCTGTGCCCACTGGAAGAAAATGATTTAATGATATTGCTGAAACCAAGATACAGTATGACCCTCTTGGCATATATCACCCAGATGTGAGAAAACAGGACGCCTGGCTCTAGGGTGAAACAAGGTTATTTCATGGTAATAGGTCAAATGGGTTATTAAAAATTATATCACATTGGTTAGAGTGTAATAAATAATCCTGATAAATAACACTCCTCCCCCCCTTCAAGGTACGTCGAATCCTCCGGTGATTTACAATTTTGCTCAAGTTTTCCGCACGTTGCAAATTTGATTGGGAGGTTGGGGAAACTGAAAATATGTTCCAATATTTAAACATTTTAACTTCGGTTTGAAAGAGTCCTCAGCTAAAAGTGTTTGGATGAGGGGTAGGGTGGCGGGAATTAATTGAATAGTTAAGCAACGGGAATACGTGGTGCTGAATCATCAAGATTTGCAAGTTGCCGGTGGCGAATTGAACCCGGGCTAAATTCAGATAGGACCCGCTGAGAGACCGGACACCGCGCTGGAAAAATTCAGTAACAATAAGATCTGGCTATTTTACACCACCCACCAAAAAAAAGAAAACTGTACAGTAAACCCGACATTGATTGTTAATAGTCGTATCACTTAAATTAATACAAACAAATGCAAAACTGACCAGAGACCCAATTGTCGCCAAGACACGTAGATAGTTCAAAAGTGTATCGGCTCTCCAGAGAAAATAAACACGGGTGTCCCGTCCAGTTTAATTTCAGAATAGGATTTAGTTTCTTTTAAAAAAATATTTTGAATGAGGATGCGATGGATAACATTCTTTGTACACCCGAATGGTGCTGAAGTAACTGCTGAGCGACAGAGGTTAAATTGTGATCAGGGCCCGACGCTAAATTTAAAATCTCAGTATTAACTTTAGGACATACCAGTCGACGTCGGCACACACGGAGAAACAATGCAGTGGGCCTAACTCCTATCCACTCGCTCTGAAAGGACACATTCAATGTGAGTGTTGTGTTTATATTGTTTCCCTATAAAATTCGAACAGATACAGTAATATTTCTCCAGCATAAACACTTGCTCAGTTTGAGTGTGCTGCTTTACCTCCCCCCGTTCCTGGCTCTCCTTCCAAAACTGGCTGCCGCTTTCTCTCGGTTTGATTTTCAGTTGGTGTCCCTTGCGCTGTCACTTTCTGCCATTGATATCCTCCACCCAGCCCCCACGTCTCACTGCTTTTTCCTCCTATTTATCATCTTCTGTCACCGCTGTCAAACTCTCAGCCAACCAGGCCATCATCCCCAAATAATTTGGATAATTGAGATGGGGGGGCGGGGGGAGCGTGTGTTAATCTCTGGTGTTCGATTGAAACACCGTATGCATGGAGAATTAGAATTTGTCAGTTTAACACCGGAAAGTATCATTTCAAAGGCGATATTAACATCTGAGGGACTCAGATTGAATTGAATTAATGTTCGCTAGCTTTCTGCTGACATTCTCGACGCGGCCTGTAGGTGACAAAAATAAACTGAATAACAATTATCCAGTTTAAACATGAGTTAAAATCACTCCAGAATCTACATTCTTGCTAGCGCGTTTGATTTATTTTAACCCCCGTCGCTTTTAAGAAGTGTCTTACCAAATGCGTCCTATCTTTGCAAAGTGATAATCCAGTTTCTCTTGCAAGATTTGATGCGCAGTCCAGTGCCATGGTAAAAGATTCTTGAACTGAGGGCCTCGCTCCTTCAAAATGAATATGCGCAGCGGCCAGGGGCTGGGAGCTTCCTTGAGTTTAACACTGAATTTTATCTACGGAGACTCCCCCATCACGTGATGCAAAATAATCGCCCTTACTGGAATTTAATAAAATGGGTATTGGTGCTGGTGGCAGGTTGGGGGGGGGGGGGTGAGGGGGGGGTTCAAAGTAAACGCAGCTCGAAACCATTCAGCAAATTCAGATCCTGTAATATAATCTCTTAGAACCACAACCTAATTTCAAGCCGTTCATTTCTCTCTATTTCCAGCATCTGCGGTTTCCTTTTTTATATTCTTTAAGTTAACGGAGAAAATTCTAATAAGTTTATTGGAAATCTGAACAACAATAAAATGTTGCAATATTTATTTTCCATTGACCGTTGTCTGAAATCCAAATCAATTCAGTTTCTGGGAATAGGGGGCTATCTAATAACCAAGTCACCGGGTAGAGGAACTTATGGTCAACAATGGAGACAGAAATTGGGCAAAACTATTTTTTTAACTTTCTCTCCTTCCTTCGCCCTGTTAGTCAGAGAGCCCCTGGGCTATGCCATCCACCCCTTGTCTCACTGGGTGCTTTACTGGGCAAAGGCTGAATGACGTGTCGGAGAAACCTCTTCCCCACCCACCAACCCCTCTCCCCCAAAACAGTGCACAGGTCAGAACCGGTACTCACCTGTTAAATGAAGGAAACTCCCGCTGCGACCCAGACAGCAATCCTCCACTTAGTTTTTATTTAAGAATTAAAAAAAGATCATTAAAATCAGAAGGGATTTAAAAAATCGCACCCAATTAGGAGTTGATAATACATGACTGATAAATCCAGGGCCCGTATTTATAACTGAACAGATACTTTATTTGAGGTGTGAAATACGCAGTTTGTCAATTGAATGGGTTATATTGGTACATTTTAATATCAGAGGTTGCAGAAAGACATCGTGTTTTCCCATTGAACACACCGTGCAGTTAACCCGAAGCTCTGACGGTACATTATACTTTAACCGTCTTTCCCAATTGCTCCTCGCTTCTTAATTCTATGCTACATTCACCTCGTAGATTTGAATGCATTTAACACTGAATTGTTCTGGATTGATGACGTGTACCGGAGACTATTACATTTATTGCTCTTTCGGATATTTTCCACGCTGGTGAATAATTTCGGAAATAAACAAGCCGCCGTGTCAGTCAGACTTGCCCCTTCCACGTTTCCTCCGGCGTTTACCCATATTTTTTCGCTTCAGTTCAATACGAATAAATCGACACAATTCATACTCACCAATCCTTGGTCAATTTAACAGCAAAATTGCTTTTATGTCAAAATTTGATTTTGCTGTTTATGTGCAATTAAAGAGATTTCAGTATTTTATAGTTTGTTTTAAAAGGAGCCGTGTAGCAAATTCATGAAGTTATTTCACCGTGTCGTAAAACTCCTAACTTCGTAATTTATTTTTATATTTAGTTCCACGATAAGAGAAGGTTTTCTAATTTACTGCTGCGCCGAGTACTGTGAGACCACTGACCCTCACACTTCCTGGACCTTAGTAAATAGGCTAAAATTATACCGAGGTCTTTTTTTATTCTTTATGAGTCCGTTATACAGTACTCTCATCAATAGTTAGCTTCTAATTGTGGTACCTAGCACTGGTTCAAGAGACCACAAGGCGGCCGATTGATTTCACTTCAAATCCATTTATAGATGACGAATAAAATTGCGCACAATTCCATCGGTGGTGGGGATAAATGTGGGAGATGGTAATCATTACACCAATATAACCACATATTATAGATTGGAATGAAACACCATTCAATTTAATCATATTTTATAATAGCAGTTATAAAATAGTTAGATATTTTCAATTATTTGATTTGTTTCCATATTTTTCTGATGGATATTCGGGAGCGAGATCTGTGATATTAACAGGTCTGTTGTGTGGAGCAAATTAAGTGGCGTTGACAGAATATTCGCAATTGGTTGCTTAGTATTTGAGGACTGATGGGGTGAGCGTCGCGTGTCGGTAAAAACATCCCCGCACTGCGGCTAAAGAAAGGCCCTGACGAAAGGTCTCGGCCTGAAACGTCGACTGCACCTCTTCCTACAGATGCTGCTTGGCCTGCTGCGTTCACCAGCAACTTTGATGTGTGTTGCTTGAATTTCCTGCATCTGCAGAATTCCTGTTGTTTCTGTTATTTTAAAGCAACGTTTAACTAAGTGTGGGAAATGAGAAATAAGCAAAGTCAACAGGGTCGCGGTGACTTGCTGAGATCTCTCTAATCACCCACTTCACCGTCAATCAGCTTGAGGTAGCTGAACACTGATATACAGGTGGGAGCTTAAATGAGTGTGCGCCAGTCATTGTTAAACACGACAGGTGACTGGGACTGAAATGAACGATGGCTCTTTGTCCCAAATTTTGGGAACAGTGGGATTTAGGGAACGGAAGTAGCACTGGATTTAAGATTCCATCCTACCATGAGTTTTGGAGATATTTTTAAATTCAAATTTCCAGTGACACATAAATCTATAAAACGCATTTTGCATTTATTCTGGCGGCAACGTCTCAATGAGATACTTTAGGTTATGAAATATTGTTCTTGATTTGACCCGTGGAATACTGAAGACTAGCGTGGCTTGAAACCCATTCTATCCCTGAATTTGACTTTGAACTTAAAATGTAAAAACAAAGAGAAATAATTTGTAAAGTGTTTTAAAGGTACAATCAGACTGGTAATGGGAGAACAAGTGAGGAATAAGCCATTGTCTCCGGAAGCTCCTGGCCTGTTCCTAACTTATTGAACACGTAAATAAATCACACCGAGTTCTCAGGAGTAGCGGAGTCACCAACAAGAGGACTCGCTGCAAAACAAGAGGCCGATCATTTAAAACTTAGATGCAGAGAAATTTCTTCTGAGGTAGTGAATCTCTGGAATTCTATCCCCCGAGTGTGTTAGAGGCTAGATCATTAGATATATTTAAGGTGGACACAGAAAAAAATGTTTGAAAGATCGCGGAATTGAGGGTTATGGGGAACAGAAGGGGAGTTGAGAACAGCGTAGATTATACACGGCGGGACAGGTTCGATGGGGTCTGGTGACCTGCTCCTGCTCTTATTTTCAAAACTTCAAAGTTCAAAGTAAATTTATTGTCAAAGTACATATATGTCAGCATATACAACCCTGAGATGCGGACTTTCTTGCGGATTTTCACAGTAAGTACAAAGAGAAAAAGAAAGTGATAATAATAATAAGCAATAAGTATCGAGAACATTAGATGAAGAGTCCTTGAAGATGCGTCCATAGGTTGTGGGAACAGTTCAGTATTGGGGTGGGTGAAATTACCCACACTGGCATAACAGTTGCTTCACCTGGTGGTCTGGGTGCAGAGGCTCCTGTATCTCCTTCTTGAAGGCAGCAGTAGCGACGCTCTTGTGCTCATGAGTATAACATAGAATATTCCCATTACAAATTGAAATGCAGGTACCACAATTAAATCTGTAGATTATAGAGTGAAACACGTGTCTTGCAGCAGGAACACGCATCTGCAAAATGGAACCTCATTAAACGCTCATTACTCAAGCTCATTATAAAACTTTCACCAAACCTGATCGTGCAGCCGATTTTAAATCTCCATGATGTGGCCGTTATAATAACAGCCCGAGAGTTTGCACTGCCCAGACTAGGCCCACAATGAAATGCATCATGAGATTAATTATTCAGATAATGGGTCCACTGGTAATACTGGTACATCAGAGAGGGGCGATGTTTCAGTTGTGAGCCCATTATCTGAACCCAGATCCCACTGACTAAAATAAAAATGTCGCAGCCAGCTTGGTGTTGGGATCCAGTGAAAACAGAAAGCGATGGAAATAGTCGGCAGGGCAGACGGCGTTTGTGGCAGGAGAAGAATCGACGTTTCAGGTGGAAGGGAATGGCACTTGCTATTTTCAAGATTCAAAGTTGTTGGTTGTTGTTCTTCAGGACACGAGTGTAAAGCAGAACGAAATTGCAGTCTCATTGTAGATTTCCAGCAGCTGCCGTTTTATTCTTCGTTGGCTTTGAGCAGTTTGAGCAGTTTCAACGTCAGAAATAAGAGCAAAATTAAAAACAAAACTGTAGATGCTGGAAATCTGAAACTAAACTAGAAAACTTCGGGAGAGACATTTGTCTTCCTCACCAAGTTAACTTTTAGGGTGTTCTGCACAAGGACTCCCATGTCCCTTTGCATCTCAGATTTTTAGATTTTCTCCCCGTTTAGATAATGGTCTGCACATTTATTTCTTCTACCAAAGTGCATGACCATGCATTTTCCAATATTGTATTTCATTTGTCACTTTCTTAACCATTCTCCTAATCTGTCTAAGTCCTTCTGCAGCCTACCTGTTTCCTCAACACTATCTGCCACTCCACCAATCTTCGTATCATCTGCAAACTTGGTATCAAAGCCATCTATTCCATCATCTAGATCATTGATATACAGCATAAAAAGAAGTGGTCCCAACACCAAACCCTGTGGAACACCACTAGTCATTGGCAGCCAATCGTAAAAGGGTCATTTTATTCCCACTCGTTGCCTACTGCCAATCAGCCAGTGCTCTAACCATGCTAGTAACTTTCCTGTAATACCATAGGTTCTTAACTTAGTAAGCAGCCTCGTGCACCTTGTCAAAGGCCTTCTGAAAGTCCAAATATACAACATCCACTACATCCCCTTTATCTATCCTACTTGTAATTTTCTCAAAAAATTCCAACAAGTTCGTCAAGCAAGATATTCCTTTGAGGAAATCATGCTGACTTTGTTCTATCTTGTCCAATGTCACCATTTACTCCATAACCTCATCCTTACAATTGACTTCGACAGCTTCACAACCACTGAGGTCAGGCTAACTGGTCTACAATTTCCTTCCTGCTGCCTTCTTCCTTTCTTAAAGAGTAGGGTGACATTTGCAATTTTCCAATCTTCTGGCACATTGCCAGAGTCCAATGATTTTTGAAAGATCGTTACTAATGCCTCCACAATCTCTACCGCTACCTCTTACAAAACCCTAGTGTGCAGTTTACCTGATCCGGGTGACTTATATACCCTTAGGTCTTTCAGATTTTTGAGCACCTTCTCCCTTGTAATAGTAACTGCACTCACTTCTCTTCTCTCACACCCTTCAACATCTGGTAAAATGCTAATGCCTTCCACAGTGAAGACTGATGCAAAATACTCATTTAGTTCATCTGCCATCTCCTTGTCCCCTGTTATTATTTTTCCAACCTCATTTTCTAGCGGTCCTATATCCACTCTCATCTCTCTTTTATTGTTTTACATACTTGCAAAAGCTTTTACTATACACTTTGATATTGTTTGCTAGCTTGATTTCATATTTAATCTTTTCCCTCCTAATGATTCTTCTAGTTGCTCCCTGGAGGTTTTTAAAAGCTTCGCAACCCTCTATCATCCCACTAATTTTTGCTTTTGTTGTACCCCCTCTCTTTTGCTTTTACATTAGCTTTGACTCCCCTTGGCAGTCACGGTTGCACTATTTTGCCATTTGAGTATTTCTTCGTTTATGGAGTTTGAGTATAAATTTTGAAGGTTGCAACGGTGTACAACCTTAAGGCCGTTTGAAAATAGTGCGGATGCTGGAAACGCTGAAAAACACGGATTTGAGGGGAGCTGCCGAATCTGAACTAAAGCGAGGAGGTACCAACTTGCTTGTTCTTGCAGAAACGTGGCTCCAGGACAACATCTCATGCACCATCAATCTTCAGACCATGACATTTACTCACGCTATATTACTTTTGTGACGGTATGTTTTTCTGCTGTCATAACTATATGTGCTATGTGCTGTATCTTTTGTGTGATTGATAGTACTGTGATTTGCACCTTGGCTCCGGAGGAACGATGTTTCGTTGAGCTGTGTGCATGTGTATGGTTGAATGCAATTGAACTTGAACCTGAATTTGAGTATTCCCCAGACCAGAAACTGTCGGAAGAATTGAACGGGTGAAGGGTCACAGATTCGGAACGTTGGATTGGATTCCCTCCAGAAGCCGTCTGATCTGCTGGGTATTTCCAGTATGTTTTCTTGTCTCAGAACTCCGACTTGTACAAAAATTTATGTTACGTTCCATGAACGAGACTGAAAAAAACTCGCCACTGACACATATGGACATACTTTAAAGTTCAAAGTAAATTGTATAATCAAAGTACATGTACACATTCCTCAGATTCATTTTCCCGTGGGCATACTCAGCAAATCTATCGAATATTAACTATAATAGTATCAATGAAAGATTAACCAGAGTGCAAAAGACAACAAACTGATCAAATGCAAATATAAATAAATAGCAATAAACAGCGAGGACATGAGCTAATGAGATAGAGTTCTTAAAGAGAGATCATTGGTTGTGGGAATATTTCAATGGTGGGGTGAGTTAGTGTAGTTATCCCTTTTTATTCAAGAGCCTGATGGTTGAGAGGTAGTAACTGTTCTTGAATCTGGTGGTGCGAGTCCTGAAGCTGCTATACCTTCTACCTACTGGCAGCAGCGAGAGGAGAGCAAGACCTGGGTGGTGGGGATCTCTGATGATGGATAGTGCTTTCCTACGATAGCGTTTCATGTCGATGTTTTCAATGGTTGGGGGGGCTTCGCCGTGATGTATGGGGCCAAATCCACTACATTTTGCAGGTGTTACAACCACGGATTCGGCAGCGTAGTAGATACGGCAATTGCGCTCGTGAACATGCACGTGTCAGCTAATCATTATTTAATTGTGACAGTATTTAACTCCATTCTTTCTGTCGTAGTGTTTGTCGAGACTTAGATACAGCAACCCTTCGCTGCCTGTTTGCATTCGGCCTTGCCTGAGAAATTGGACTGTCGAGTCAACTGACTCTGAAGACTAGCGGAATTTGTTTTATTCTTAGTTCTTTTCAGCCGTAGTGTAGGCTTCGTTTTCCATTTGAGAGTTTTAATTAACGGCCCTGTTTGGCCTAACTTCTTTTTGTTTTCTTTTCCCTTTAACATTGTTCACATTAAAGTCTGTGAAACATCGAACGCTTCAGTGTCTCTTACTCTGCACTTGAGTCATATCCGAACCACTGTGACAGTAGGACAAGAAGACGTATCACAGGTGAACGATTGGCCCAACAGGGTAGCTTATTGATAAAGTATTTCATATTCACAATGAGCATTCCATAGTCACAGCTGCATATCTGGTAGAGCCACTCCCTCACAGTGCTTTGGATGCTGTCTGCGTGGAGTCTGCACGTTCTCCCTTGCAACCACGCGGGTTTACACCAGGACCAATAGATATCGGAGCAGAATTAGTCCATTCGCCCTATCGAGTCTGATCTACCATTCGATCAGGATTTATTATCCCTCTCAACCCAATTCTCCTTTGACCCCTTACTAATCAAGAACCTGTCAACACCCGTTTCTTTCCAGGTGCTCCAGTTTCCTCCAATATCGTACGGACGTGCGGGGTTGGTGGGTTAATTCGTCTCTGTAAATTGCCTCTCGTGTGTAGGTGCATGGTAGAATCTGGCGAATGATGGAAATGTCGGATTAATGTAGCATTAATGTAAACTTCTGGTTAATGACAAATGTGGTCTGGATGTGTCGAAAAGTTTGTTTCCATTCTATATCTGTATGTCTTCATCTCCCCAGAGCCCCTCAAGTCGTGAAACGTTTGGAGATGTATGACGAAGAACAAAGTAAAAGTCTGTCGCTGCAGGAATTCTGGAATGAGCACAGTGAGTACGGGAGATGATCGGCAGGTTAGGTAGCATGTGTAGAAAGAAACAAGAATCAACCTTTCATGTTGATATTGCTGCGTCTGCCCTCTCGCGCATACAGAATATTATTTTAAAAAATTACTCCATCCCAATGAAAATTAAAATTGTCGCAATCTTCTCTGTGAAAATGACGGATTAAGGAATACCCTGGCACTTGAAAAGGATGCGGTGGGAAATTTAATTGCTGGGGAATTTAATTACGAGTATCTCATGCAGGTCAGGCCGCATATGTGGAAAGGATTAAACAGTCGACATCAGGGGTCGAGATCCTTCATCAGAACTGGAAAGGAAACGGCTAGAAGCCAGGATAAGAAGGTGGGAATGGGGAAGGAGTACAAGCGAGAAGATGATTAGAAAACTCAACGTGCAAACTCCACGCAGAGAGCATCCAAGGCACTGTGAGGGAGCGGCTCTACCAGATATGCAACTCTGAATATGAAATGCTCATTGTGAATATGAAAAACTTTATCAATAAGCTACACTGATGGGGCCAATCGTTCACCTATGATACGCCTTCGTGTCCAACAGATCTAGTGGATTCGGTCCACCCAGGACGTTGCGAGTGAAGCCCCCTCCCCCAACCATTGAGCACATATACATGAAATGCTGTATCAGAAATAAGGTGGATGATCTTGTTGCACTGTTACAGATTGTCAGGTATGACGTTGTGGCCATCACTGAATCGTGGCTGATAGATGGTTGTAGTTTGGAGCTGAATGTCCAAAGTTACACGTTGTATTGGAGGGATAGGAAGGTAGGCAGAGGGGGTGGCATGTTTCTGCTGGTAAAGAATGCCATCAAATCATTAGAAAGTTGTGACATAGGATCAGAAGATGTCGAATCCTTGTGGGTTGAGTTAAGAAACTGTAAAGGTAAAAGGATCCTGATTACAGTTGTTTTCTGGCCTCCCAACAGTAGCTGGGATTACAACGGGAAATGGAAAAGACGTGTCAAAAGGCTAATGTTATGATTGTCGTGGGAGATTTTAACATGGGGGTCAATTGGGAAAGTCAGGTTGGCAATGGATCTCAAAAGTTTGCTGAATGCCTACAATATAGTTTTTAGAGCAGTATGCCGTCGAGCCTACTAGGGGATCAACTATATTGAATTGGGCGTTAGGTAATGAACCGGAGGCAATTAGGGAGCTTAAGGTAAAGGAACATTTAGGAGGCAGAGATCACAATATGATTGAGTTCACCTTGAAATTTGCTAGGGAGAAATTAAAGTCTGACATAGCAGTATTTCAGTGTAGTAAAGGAAATTGCAGTAGTATGAGAGAGGAGCTGGCCAAAGTAAACTGGAAGGAGATGCTGGCAGGGTTGATAGTAGAGGAGCAATGTCGTGAGTTTCTGGGGGAAATGAGGATGGTGCAGGATAGAGCACATGTCAGAGCAACAAGCACAAAATACTGGAGGAACTCAACAGGTCAGGCAGCATCTATAGTGGGAAATAAACAGTTAATTAAAGTTTCAGAGCGAGACCTTCAACAGGACTCTTGGGCACATTTCAAAACGTGCCGAGGTTGTAACCAAGGGGCTTCCGTATTGGGTGATCTCGGGGGGGGGGGGGGCGTGGATCACATAGCGAGTTAACTCAATCTGCCCAATTCTGGAACCAACCTGGACAATTATTCGCAGAGTTAGAGCATTTTCCAGCGCTCATCCGGTCACCACGCCTATGTAAACGACCTCGAAGTAACCGTGAATTTATAAACTGTCCAATAAATTTTATCGTTTCTGTGTGCGCTGAGTTCCTCTAGTATTTTGTGCGCGTGCCCGTTGCTCTGCTTTTACAGCATCAGCAGAATCTCTAATATTTTAAATGGACTTGACTTTTCCGAAGGATTAAGTGAAATTGGTGTTGGGGTGGACACGGTTTCCCGATCAGCGTCAGACGTAAGGTGTGAAACATTTCTAGGGGAAAGCCTGGTGAGAGTTTAGTTCTGCGGTCTGCGATATTAATTGCTCTGGTATTTTTTATAATATTGCAAAAAAGACAGGTTCTCACTAAAACCTATGGACATAATTTCCATTGCCATATCTGAACCTCAACCTGAAGTTCATTCTAGCCATACAGATTATTACAGATGCTCCAGAACAGGGTATTTTAGACATCTCCCCTTAATTTATCGCGAGCCGCTGGGCAGGGCGGAGTTTGCTTTGGTAAAATTAATTTGCACAAAATTCTAATTTACTGATTTGGAAGAAGTCTGGTCGTTTAAGCGCCTGTGGCAGTCTGAACGACTATGTCAAGCTTCGTCGCTCTGACACATAGACATGGCGGGAGCCGGTGACTTTCGCTAAATTGGTTTCCTCCCTTTGGTAGTTTTTGAGTTTGGACGAGGCCACCTCCTTTGAAGGGCAATAGCAGTTCCCCATGGGTTAAGGGTGTTTCGCTGGTAGTGAAAGGAAATCTAAGGGTAAGACATTGCGTTATACCTCGGGTATTCTCTCACGGGAACGGATTGTGCATTACTGAACCGAATTGTAGCGATGAGCGTAACGCTATTAAAGCGTTAGCAACCCTGATTCAATTCCTGCCGCTGTTTGTGAGGAGTTTGTACGTTCTCCCATGACGGCGTGGGTTTCCTCCGGGTGCTCGTTGGACCGGGAGGTTTTGTTACTGTGCTTTTTCTCTAAGTACGTGTGTAGTGGCGACTTATCGGTTACAACAAAAACGTAAGCCTTAAAAAGCAAAGATGCTTTTACCGTTGAGGTTTCGGCGTTCTTGGAGACTAATGATAAAATAAGTCGAAGCCAGCGTGGTTTCTGAAAAGGGAAATCTTGCTTGATAAGTCTGTTAGAGTTCTTCGAGGAAGTAACAAGCAGGGTGGACAAAGGAGAGGTGGTGGATGTCATTTACTTGGATTTTCAGAAGGCATTTGATAAGGTACCACACGTGAGGCTGCTTAACAAGATAAAATCCTATGGCGTTACAGGAAGAACACTGGCATGGATAGAGGAATGACTGACAGGCAGAAGGCAGGGATTGGGAATAAAGAGGGCCTTTTCTGGTTGGCTGACAGTGACTAGTGGTGTTCTTCAGGGGCAGGTATTGGGATCGTTACTTTTCACATTGTTTGTCAATAATTTGGATAATGGAATTGATGGCTTTCTGGCAAAGTTTGCGGATGATATAAAGATAGGCGGTGGGGTAGGAAGAATGGGCAAAATGTGACAGAGGGCATATAGTGTTGGTAAATTATGATAATGCATTTTGGTAAAACGAACAATAGTGTGAACTATTATCTAAGTGGGGAGAACGTTCAAACATCAGAGGTGCAGAGGGGCTTAGGAGTCCTCATGCAAGACTTCCAGAAAGTTAATTTATAGGTTGAGTCTGTGGTAAAGAAAGCAAACACAATATTAGCATTTATTTCAAGGGGAATAGAATATAAAAACAAGGAGATAATGCTGAAGCTTTATAAGACACTAGCCGAACCGCTCTTGGAGTAACAGTTTAGGGCGCTTTATCTCAGAAAGGATGCGTTGTCATTGAGGAGAGTCCAAAGGAGGTTCACGAGGATGATTCCGGGAACGAAGAGGTTAACATTTGAGGAGCTTTTGGTAGCTTTGGGCCTATGCTCACTGGAACTTAGAAGAATGTGGAGGGATTTATTGAAACCTACTGAATGTTGAAAGGAATAGATTGGGAAGATGAGGGGAGGATGTTTCCTATGCTGGGGGTAGCCAGATCCAGACGGCACAGCCTCAAAACTGAGAGGGTACTTTTTAGAATAGAGATAAGGAAGATTTTTTCTTAGTCAGTGAGTAGTGACTCCGTGGAGCGCTCTGCCACAGACTGCGGTGGAGGCCAATTTAAAGCGGAAGTTGAGTTTCCTGATCGTTCCGAGCGTCAAAGGATATGGCGAGAAGTCAGGTTTATGGGGGTAAGTGGGATCCGGGATCAGTCATGATGGAATGGCGGAGCAGACTCGATGGGCTGAATGGCCTATCTCTGCTTTTATGTCTTAAGGCTGATTTATACTTGTGCGTCAAATGTACGCCGTAGGTACGGCGTAGCCGCGAACCCTACGCTGTCTCTACGCTGAACCCTACGCCGTATGGTCTTATGGTCTAAGATTCCCAAGATATTTCCCGTGACACCGATCGACAGGAGGATAACCAAGGGCAATTGAATCAAAAACTCGGTTAAAGAGGGGTCCTAAAGAACTCAAGAAGTAAAATGCAATCTTCTTCAGTCAGTCCGATCAACGGTGATCGTGTACCTTCGCGCAAGTTTCAGACCAACCTGATCCTCACCTCCAACGCCGCCTCAGCTCCAAGTTCCTTGACACCATGTCCATCAGAATCTTTACCTACTGCTTACGCAGTAAAGGAATCTGCAACATTTCTGCTGGGACGTAAAACAAGTCATGTTCAGTGTGGCGTTTAAACGCATTGGTGGAAAGAATGTTTCCGAGTATTGAAGATTTGTCTGTAAAGGGATAGCAAGACAGATCGCGTCATTAGTATATTGATAGGACATATAGTGCAGAACTTTACAGTACAGTACAGGCCCTTCAGCTTAACGATGTTGTACCGACCCTTTAATCTACTCCAAGATCAATCAAACCCTCCCGTCCAACATAACCCTCCATTTTTCAATCATCCACGTGTCTTTCTAAAAGTCTGTAAAATGTTCTCAGTGTTTATGCCTCTACCACCACCCCTAACAACACGTTCCACACACCCACCACCTATAAAAAAACGACCACTGACATTCCCCCCTATACCATCCTCCAATTACCTTCAAATTATTCCCCTTCATATTGGCCATATCCACCCTGGAATAAAACTGTCCACTCTATCTGTGCCTCTCATTACCTTGTACACCAATATCAAACCCCCATTAATAATAATAAAAGCCCTACTAATATGGCATATATTTTAAAATATCAAAATATTTCAAAGGTTGCAGCAGTGTCGATTTGCCAAGTCGCCATTACCTGTAAAATGAGCAGTCCAAACCTCCAAGGTCGCCTGTTGTCATGTTCTGTAACAACATGATCTAACCTTAAATCGTTGGGAAGGATTTATGAAATCGTCACGAATGACTTGAACACGCGAATTATAAAACGCTTAAACTTACATTGTTGGAAGCAAACGGCAAGAACCCAAACGCATATTATTAACCAATTAGTTCACGGAGACTTGAACTTCAATTAGTAGCTTGCCGGTTTGGCCTCCGTTCGATGGAACCTCAATTTTGCTAAAATATACCGCCCTTATTTTCTGGATCTCATGCATGTAGAACAAAGAGATAAGTCGCCATAAAACGACTTTATACTAAAACCTATCAAGATAGATCGCATGTGACTTAGTTATGATTTTAGTGGAAAGTAGCGAATGAATCGGCAATCTCTCCACTTGTCGAAGTATCACAGCTTCCCAAGTGCTGAGTGGAAAGCCTCGTTGTTAATGACAAGAAAGAGAAAGGGCAGGTTTTCTATTCCTTGATGAGGGGTTGATTTACACCGCACAACGGCCTCAGCATCACTAGATTGAAACAAAAATAACGGCGGTCCCTGCTCTACAGGTGCATGTGCGCGGACCGTGGGTGAGATTGGACCCAAACTCAGCTGTGATGCAATTCAGCTCAAAGTATTTCCCGACACTCATCGCATAAGGGTCGCAGACAAGGAATGTTCACTTGAGGCATAAGAATGTTTCACATTAAGTTCTGCCCTCGACATTGTAAACCTCTGCCATGGATGATTCCAAGCCCTGCTGTGAAAGGAGGAGGATTGGACATCAACAATCCCATCCCGTAAAAACCCAAAGCTATGGAAACGTCAACAGAAGCTCCAAATACATCATCGCTGGGGGAGGAAGGATCTTCGCTTAGAAGACACCAAGAAGATGGGTTACACTTGGTGGCAACTAGAAATAATACCCAGAGGACTCTGGCGAGCTCCTGTAGGCGGCTTATGCCCCAATAGGGGTAATGGGCTTAACTAACTAAACTAAACTTGAAATTATATTTTTATAGGCATCCGTTAGTCTCAGGAGACCATGGATTTGCACCTTGGAAGGTTTCCAGGGTGCAGGCCTGGGCAAGGTTGTAAGGAAGACGAACAGTTGCCCATGCTGCAAGTCTTCCCTCTCCACGCCACCGATGTTGTCCAAGGGAAGGGCATTAGGACCCGTACAGCTTGGCGCCGGTGTCGTTGCAGAACAATGTGTGGTTAAATGCCTTGCTCAAGAACACACACGCTGCCTCAGCCAAGGCTCAAACTAGCGACCTTCAAATCACTAGACGAACGTCTTAACCACTTGGCCACGCGCCAACACACTTGAAATTATAAATACAAGAGATTCTGGAAATGCTGGAAATCCAGATTTAATCCTGATGAAGGGTCTCCATAGTTACTGCCTAACCTGCTGAATCCCTCCAGCATTTGATTCTTGAGATCAGGTAGGATACGTCTTAATTGAAAAGATAGACTGCATTATGTCAGTGTACGTAGTCGGGAGTGACCAACAGGCAATTACCAGAGAGATGAAGACCTAGAACTGGCTGCAACATGGATACTGGCAGCCAGCATTTCCTGTCGGTCCTTTATGCTGCCGTCTTCCAGTTGTAAACTCACACCACAGTCTTTCTTAGAGAACTGAGTGGATATCGGGTGTCTCTGGGGATACAATACCCAATTATAGACCCGGGGTGCGACGATTACCTCGGAACATCCAAGCTGCTTTTACCACACCAAGATCTCCGGAATTACAAAAGACAGTTACTAATTGTTTTCGTTCCGGATTGTAAATATTGAATTTTACTCTGGAACAAGAAGCCTATTCATTTCTCCGCACGTCACTGACAGCTAATCGCAATCCAAAAGCTCCGTTAAACCTAAATTAGATTAATCCCTTATGTGAAATGCAGCTAACTTCAAAGTGGGTTCATGTTTGACTCATTCGGTGGCATCCTTGCCTTGAAATCAAAAGGTCAATTGGGAGAGTGCACGTTACATCCCGGCGGTGCTGAGTGGTGTTGCGTGGGGAATGCGCTATTCTCGTATAGAACTAGAAATCGGCCGGACCTGCCCCGCTACGTTGAACGAAAAAAAATATATAGAGCCGTTCAGAAGAGATGATAATTTCAAAGTAGACGCGAGGAGCAAGTTTTTTTATTTAACATAGGAAGTGGTGAATGACTGGAATGTGCTGCCTGGGATGGCGGTAGAGGCAGATCCATTAGAGATTTTTAAGAGACGTTTGATTAGGAACATGAATATGAGGAAATTAAAAGATAGACATTGTGTAGGCAGAGGGGCTTAATTTACTTGTCTAGTTGATTACTGATGTAACTGGCTAGGCATAACATTGTGGGCCGAGGGGCCAGTCCCTGTGCTGTCCTGTTCTATGTTTTATGAACTCCCATGGTTAACAGTGATCATCAAGCCAACATATAAAAACACTTTATCTAAATAATTACCTCACTGTTGACGGTGGAAGCACGAACTTTTCGCATATCTCGGCATTAAGTGTGTGAGAAGCATTACGGCTCACGAAAGCAAATTTACAGACAAACGTCTTTGTTTTTTATTGTTAATTACATCTAATGTATAACTTCACCAAGCATCTGTTTCCTTTAAGGCCATCAGCTGCACAAATTCACTTTTACTTGCATTATTACATTTTAGTGTTAAACGCGGATGATATTGATAATTACAGAAGATAGAACCTAATGGGATTGAGAGGGATAATACCATGATTAAATGGGGAGCCGACTGGATGGGCCGAATGGCTCCTATGATTTATGGTCTTACGGGCTTACACAAAAGACTTGTATTCTGCTCGGGCTCCCTGAAATCTCCCAGAAACTTCCTGCCGTCTAAAGTTTGATTTTTGAAAGTACTTTTATGGATTTGCTTAAAATCCCCTAAACGCGTCCAAGCCTGCGACGCTGTTATTTTTTTCGCAGTTTAATGTAGGAGAAGCGGGAACGCACGGTGAATTCGCCATTCCTATTGATTTTAATTGTTCGGACCACAGCTCTAAAAGCAGCAGACTAGTTTACACAGTCGATGACACACACAGTTGCTACGGTACATGTTGACAGAAAAGTAAGAGGTGAAAATTTCCTTCGGTCTCGTTTTTCCGGTCGCCGGTTAAACCAGCCTCGCCTATAATAGACAATGGTTCGGACTGCTGAGTGAATTTTCAATGCCTCAACTGCACCGCTTTAGTTTATGTCGCCAGAGACGAACCTTTCACGTCTGTCAATTAGACAAGTTACTTTGCAGTCGGATTATATGAAGAAGGCGAGTGTTTCAGCTAAACCCGTCTGACAACGCTATATCACCAGAAGAGAACAAGGGTTTTGTTACTGCAGTTTATCATTCTGGCCATTTCCTCCGTGGGCATGTTCCTGATTAGAGCGGGCCATATTGCGCTCTGGTCTGGCTTATGTTGTGGCAGAAGGCTGAAGGGCAGACAACTCAATCCATTGAGATGTTGAAATTTATGACTTTGGCATCTAACGTGGTAATGCAAAGCAGCATGGAGATGCTAATTGATTGCCACGTGGAGCGGAGGCAGTTGAAATAACTGGAGAGAAATTATCACTGAAAACTGGGAAGAAACGGCCCATAGACACGGAATCTGATGAGATGCCATTCAAACGCATCTGATAAATAACGTGAAAAGAACCCGGCGAAGCCAATCACTTCCTTTTGTCATCTTTTGAATTGCAAGCTTGCAGGATAATTGGTTTGTTGAATTACTCTCAGGGCAGGTGCCCCACCCTCCCACCCCAACGTCCCCCTGCCCCCACCCGTGTCCCGCCATTGACTCTGACAGCTCAGAGCAGACTCACATTCCCCGGTCTCTCTCGGCCTATGGTTGCAGGTAGATCAGGTGAGAGGGTCTCTGGCTGAGTCAGACTCCGAATTCAAGATGTCCATCCCTCGGCAGAAGCCCCTCTCTGCCGGTTATGAATAGAAGACAACGCACGACGAGTCACTGGTGTGGGATTTGCCCTTACGCAAAAAGAAACAAGCCTGGATGTGAAGTGTTTGTCATCCCGCCCCCGCCTCCAGAGGGTTTAGTCCCGCGAAGGGGCATGAAGTTGTCTAAATGCCTCCCCTAAATGCAGCATCTACGAACATCTTGTGATACACCAAGGGATGTTAAATAGAGTTAGACTTTCATACAACATTGAAACGGGCTCTTCGGTTTAACTTGCCCAGCGAGTTAGACCCAACTGCCAGCGTTTGGCCCCTAGCCCTCTACAGCTAAACAAAAGACTTAAAGATGACCTTTATTTGTCACATGTACATCGGAACATACAGTGAAATGCTTCGTTTGGGTCAAATCAAATCAGCAAGCTTGTGCTGGGACGCCCGCAAGTGTTTCCACGATTCCGGCGCCAATACAGCATGCCCACGACCACAACTTTGGAATGTGAGAGGAAACCGGAGCACCCGGGGGAAACCCACGCAGTCTATGTACAAGCTCCTTATAGACAGTAGCGCGGGTTGAATCTGTAGAGCTGGCGCGCGGTAAAGCGTTGCGCTCCTGGCCATGGACTTAACTACAGTTGAATATAAAATACTGTTAATTCCAACTTTACACAGCAGCTGGGGTTTCACCAAGCAAGTGAGTGTCGATGAAATAGTTCATTCTTTAAAAGCGTCAAGGAGTATACCTAGAGGAAGCTGATCGTTCGGGCCCATTGAGTCAACAACAACCATCCATTTAAACAAATATTTCATTAGTTCCATTTATTTGTCCTTTTAAGTCTTTCATTTAAGTCACATTTTATTCCGCTACAATCTAAGAATGACTGGAAGTTTGGGTGGCCATTGCTGTCTAATAACATAGGCTAGTGTTGGCTTTCTGTTCTGTACAATTAGGTACACGAGGAAAAAATTTCACAGTCACCACAATAACAACAGAGCTTGGCGTTGTCTATTCTGTTGGATGCGTCATCTAGCCCTCCCAGATTCCCGTGCCACAACATTCAGAGTCAGAATCGGGTTTATTATCACTGGCATGTGGCATGAAATTTGTTAACTTAGCAGCAGCAGTTCAATGCAATACATAATATAGAAGAGAAATAAATACATTACAGCATATGTATATTGAATAGATTAAAATTCATGTAAAAACAGAAAATAATATACTTTAAAAAAGTGAGGTAGTGTTCACGGGTTCAATGTCCATTTAGGAATTGGATGGCAGAGGGGAAGAAGCTGTTCCTGAATCGCTGAGTGTGTGCCTTCAGGCTCCTGCATCTCCTACCTGATAGTACCAGTGAGAAAAGGGCATGCCCTGGGTGCTGGGGGTCCTTAATTCATATTAGTGATAAAGAAATTCTGTGATTTTCTGGATTGAATCGGCAGAGTCTAGCGGCCACTGTGGACCACAGGCGACTTTGAACTATTCAGCCCCTGTCATATTACTTGATCAAAATGTTAAGAATTACTTTCCTACAATCCTACTTTCTTACTTATTGAAACAATTTCTATTAATTGAGTATTTTTAGAAAAAAGAAACCAGCCCCTGTAACAAAACATGGTTACACAATAATAATAGAATTTTGTCATCAAATTGCTTGTGAAAGCCGTAACCACAGGTGGAACTCATTCTTCGTTTCAAACTTGTCTCTGGATAATCATGGGTGCTTACATTTTAAATGAAGACCTCAATGAACAACGAAACTGTGCCATGGTCCGGTCCGTGAAGTCCGCATTCCGGTTCATGGTCCGGTCTGTGGACTCAGGACTCTGGTTCTTCCAGCTGTCCCTTGTTTGGTTGAGTTAATCATAGGCACCTGATTCCCATCTTTGGGCTTGGAATATAAGTAGCCTTGGGGAGAGTGTGGGCTGCTGGTTTGTCTTGTCATTCCCCTTTGGAGCAACCTGCCGATGGAAGGCTAGTGAAACCATTTGTGATCTCTAGGTCTGGTTGGACGACCACCGCTTCATGGAGCCTTGTTGCCACTTGTTGGAGAAGTCTTTGCGGTATGGATTCGGCTGTTTCCCGGGCCAGCTAAGTGGCCGTCAGCCACTCCGAGCTAGGTAGGGATCCGCTCTTTCTGTAGCTAGTGGAAGTTGCTGGCTGTAACTGCGACTCGGAGCAACCCCGAAGCAGAGATGGAACTGTCTGTCATTCATCGGTGTTTGTCTCGTCTTGTCCTCACCTCCGTGGGGTAAGTCAGGCCGTTTTGCCATTGCTCTGCGGGGGGACATGCCTTGTCTTTGCCTCTGTTGAATAAGTCTGGCCATTCTGCCGTTACTCAACAGGTGGACCTGTCCCACTTTGGTGTGGAGAGGTTCAATCCCAGCTTATCTAAGTATAAGTCCCGGCTCTATGTCTATGTACTGTCCTGTCTCATGTTGGTGTCGTGTTGACGATGAGTCCCGGCTTTTCGAAGGACAAGTCCCTGCTCTATGTTGATGTTCAGTTCCCAGTCGGTCTCCAGCTCCAGCCTCCGAGTTATCAGCCTATCGGCCTCATCATTTCAAGACGAAGATCTGTCTCTGTGTCTCTGTCTCTCTGTCTCTCCGCCCCCGCCCCCCCCCCCCCACGACTACGTGGCTAGGCACAACTCAAATGCTATCTATAAATTTGCTGACGATACAACCATTGTTGGCAGAATTTCAGATGGTGACGAGAGGGCGTACAGGAGTGAGCGGAGTGGTGTCGTAACAACAACCTTGCACTCAACAGCAGTCCTCATAATGGAATCAGAAGTGGAAATAGAGAACAACTTCAAGTTCGTGAGTGTCAATATCTCTGAGGATCTAACCTGGACCCAATATATCGATGCAGCTACGCAGAAGGCACCAGCGGCTATATTTCATTATGACTTTGAGAAGATTTGGTATTCCTCCAAATACACTTAAAAATGTCTACAGATGTACCATGGAGAGAATTCTAACTGGCTGCGTCACCGTCTAGTATGGGGGGAAGGCTACTGCACAGGGTTGAAGTAAGCTGCAGAGAGTTGTTAACTTAGTCAGCTCGGTCATGAGTACTAACCTGCTTAGTATCCAGGACACCTTCAAGGAGCGATGCGTCAGAAAGGCTGCGTCCATCATTAAGCCCCCCTTGACCCTAGTCATGCCTTGATCTTATTGCTACCATTAGGAAGGAGGTACAGAAGCCTGAAATACACAGAAGCAATTCAGGAACAGCTTCTTCCCCTCTGCCATCGATTCCTAAATGTACATTGAACCCATGAACACTAACTACATCATTACTTTTTAATTTCCATTTTTGAACTAATTTAACTATTAACATATATATACTAACTGTCATTCAGCTTTTTTCTCCATTATTATGTACTGTATTGCATTGCTGCCACAACATTAACAAATTTCACGACATTTGCTGGTGATGCTAAACCTGATTCTGATATTGAATTGTTTAAAGTTTTCTCCACAGAACCAGGTCCGTAGAAAGCTTCTACAACAACCAAGTCAACACTGGCATGAGGTGAGCCTGTGGGATGTCTCCCCTTTTTATAACTGCTATTTGACATTTCCTCCACTGTTACTGAAACTCAAAACAATACTGCAGACTCCGCAAACGTGAGATTAAATTAGAAAATACTGGAGAAACTCAATAGGTCAGGCAGCACTTGTGGAGAGAGGAGTGGATCACGTTTCAGACTGAAGACCCATGGGCAGCTCTACGCCAGACATTAATGTCTTCTCTTTTCACAAGTCCTGCACGACCTGTAGAGCTTCTCATTTATTTTCTGCCTTTGCTGACTCGATGGGCCAAATGGCCTAATTCTGCTCCTATATTTTATGGTCTTTATCTCCTCTACATGCTACGGCTGAGATTGAAAGACTAGTTTATGCGAAATGGAAGGGGATGTGAGAAGATTCAAGACAACGGTGATGTTAGCCACCTTCCCATGACAGCGGTCGGCGAATTAATCAGGTATTACTCGCCAATAAGAGGGTTAAGCTAAGGCTGTAGTGTTCTACATAAATCATGCATTATTCAACTACAACATACCCAATACATCACGGGCACGTCCCTTCCCGCCATCGGTAGTATCTACAGGAGGTGCTGCCTCAGAAAGGTAACATCAGCCCTGAAGAAAGGTCGCGGACCGAAACGACACCGTAGATGCAGCCTGACCAGCAGCGTTCTGTGTGCATTGCTTTGGATCTCCAGCACCTGCAGGCCTGCTTATGTTCACCCATGATCAATGACCCCCCCCCCCACCATCCAGCCATGCCATCTTTTCATGGCTACCATTGGCCAGGAGGAGAAAGAGAAACCCAAAGTCCTACATCATCAGGCTCAAGAACAGCCGCTTCCCTTCTGCCATTCAGATCTTGAACTAAATGACACATCCCAATCACTACAGTTTAGCTGTATTTTGTTCTAATTGTGTTCTTTCTTGTAAAGATTGTGCTTACTTTATATTTTTTTTTCTTGTGAATTCTGCTCCTCTGTCGCCGTGTGCCTCTGAAGCTGCTGTGTTTCATTGCAATTGTGCAGATGTACATGACAATAAACTCCACCAAAGTTCAAAGTATATGTATCATCAAAATGTGTATATGTCACCCCTGAGATGCATTTTCTTGCAGATATTTACTGTAGAACAAAGAAATACTTTATACTTTACTGTGGCCAAACAATTGATACTAGAACGTACAATCATCCCACTCCCTGGAGTACAAATCGATAGTAAATATTAAAAATTTAAATTATAAATCATAACTAGAAAATAGAAAATGGAAAGTAAGGTAGTGCATATAAACCGAGAGGCAGGTCCGGATATTTGGAGGGTACGGCCCTAATCCGGGTCAGGATCCGTTCTGCAGTCTTATCACAGTTGGAAAGAAGCTGTTCCCAAATCTGGCCGTACGAGTCTTCAAGCTCCTGAACCTTCTCCCGGAGGGAAGAGGGACGAAAAGTGTGTTGGCTGGGTGGGTCTTGTCCTTGATTATCCTTGCAGCACTGCTTCGATAGCGTGCGGTGTAAAATGAGTCCACAGACGGAAGATTGGTTTGTGTCATGTGCTGGGCTGTGTTCATGATCTTCTGCAGCTTCTTCCGGTCTTGGACAGGACAACTTCCATACCAGGTTGTGATGCACCCTAGAAGAATGCTTCCTACGGTGCATCTATAAAAATTAATGAGGGTTTTAGGGGACAGGCCAAATTTCTTTAGTTTTCTCAGGAAGTAAAGGCGCTGGTGAGCCTTCTTGGCAGTGGACTCTGCTTGGTTGGTCCAAGTCAGGTCATTTGTGATATTGACCCTGAGGAACTTAAAAGCTTTTGACCTGTTCCACTTGCGCACCACCGATGTAAATTGGGTCGTGCGGTCCACTACTCAACAGAATACAACAGAATCGATGAAAAACTACTCGCAAACAAAACTACAATACCACCATCTCCAACTCCCGCTCAACCCAACTAACCGCAGGACAGAGCATCAGGGTGGCGGAGCAGTTTGCAATTACAGGGGAACCTCAAAAAACATTCACTGCATCCCGAGAGTCAGCAAAGACTTCCTGAAAAAAAGTCCAACTAACCCACGGTTGGAATTCCCGCCAACTGTTTACCTCTCCATAGAACTTATTAAATCTGGATGTTAATGCTTATTTTAATTTGTTAGTTAACCCGCAGGTGAGAGA
Organism: Mobula hypostoma; assembly: GCF_963921235.1. NCBI lineage: Eukaryota > Metazoa > Chordata > Chondrichthyes > Myliobatiformes > Myliobatidae > Mobula > Mobula hypostoma. Next base: position 6,226,501 of record NC_086119.1, on the reverse strand, counting down.
AGTTATTAAACTATTAGTCGTGTTGGCTCACTTTAAATTTTCAGCTTTAAGACCCTCAAGGAATTGCGAACATATTTATATGTGGGAAATAAGTCCTTTGTAGGAAAATCCTGAAATAAAAGGAAATCAAAGCGACTCAGCAAAAAAAAAACTTATTAAACTGTCGGGTGAATTGAAACACACTCGCTAGATTCATTGGTCAACGTGTAATGCTATGAGCCAGAAAAGTTACTGGAGATGTCCTCACCAAAGTGGATTAAACCTTTTTGTTTGTGATCCAGGGAAGTGCCAGATGATAGCCCGGATTCGCTGTGGAAACTGCGGAGAAGATGAAGACGCTCTTGATGGAATAGTTGAGCAGGGCCGCGGAGAGTGAGGGCTGAAAGTCTGAGCCTCTCACTCTCGGGTCATGTGAGAGCGCTACGACTCATCTCTCCACTGTCATGAACAGCCGAACACTGTGGGATGCATTTCCTATAGTGTTCCGGGCTGTCTACTAACGCAGGGCAATCGGCGTTCTCCTGCACAAGACGGGAGGTCCGGACTTTTAAGAAATTGGAACCCGAATGGTAATATCTTTGTCCTGGCCATGTCGACTGGTCTGGGCACATAATTAATCCCACATGTTCTGTGGAACCTCTGACCTGTCCCTTGGGTTATGTCCATTTGAAAACGGACCAGATTCAGGAGGTACCAGGTCTATCTCTCCCTCAAAGTGGTTTGATCGAGTGAATTATCAATTTTAGAACTCTTTGTGCGCATGGATTCACTTCATGACTCAGGTCACCTTCTGGATCCTGATTCCAAATGGCTCCTTGAAGACATTTAGAGGCCCATGTCCAATTGTATTCCACCCTAGCCACTCCTATGCCTTTTTGGGTGGATGTCATTGTCTTGGCTTTCATTTGATGTCCTGCTCTTCATCCCTGATCACACTGAATGACAGAGGATGCATGTGTACCAGAGTATCTTCACAGTCACATCTTTCACAGGAATCAGTTGGGTTGTCAAGACGATGAAGGAATTCTGTAGATCAGGGATTATCTATGCAGGGAGAAGGACAGTCAGCCACTTCATCGTCCAATCTCAACATGAAACATCCACTGTTATTTTCATCCACAGATTTTGCCTGACCTGCTGAGTTCCTCTGACATAGTCATAAAGTACAGAACAGAAACAGGCTCTTCGGCCATTCTAATCCATGCTGAAACCATTTAAACTGCTTACTCACATCAACCTGCACTGGGACCACAGTCCTCCATACCCCTAATATCCATTCAATCTTCTCTTAAACATTTAAATTGAGCTCACCAGCACCACTTGTGCTGGCAGCTCATTCCACACTCACACGACCCACTGAGTGAAGAGGTTTCCCCTCATGTTCCCCTTAAACTTCTCACCTTTCACCCTTAAGCTATGACCTCTGTTTGTAGTCTCACAAAACCTCAGTGGAAAAAGCCTGCTTGCATTTACCCTACCTATACCCCTCATAACTTTGTATATCTCCGTTTTATATACCTCATCTTCTGTGTTGTGAAGAAACTTAGCTGGGAAACTGGCAAGAGTTGGAAGTAATTTAACCATATGGTTTATAAACCAGCTGGTGTTATGAGTGATGTGGCACCTTGATCTCATTGACAAAATCCAGAAGCTGAAGGAACCCATGGGGGAATCTTCCCAGATGATACACTCTGGCAAAGTATCTTCTCCATTCTAAATTGAAAACACTGCCCCCCCCACCCTCAGGCTTGGTGAGCCAGGAGCACTACCTTCAAGTCGATACACACCACCCATTCACATTAGCTACGGCTTTCTGAGGGAGCTGCCTCTCCTTGCTGGGATCTGTACAGATCCTGGAATACAGTCACCTTAAGCCAGAGTGCTTCTCCAGTGGTGAATCAGAGGGTGCAGACAGTCGGACCAAGTGGAAGCAGATGGGGCTGGCATTCCAACTCTAATATTTTGTACTGATGAATTTCCCTGGAATTGCCCCCATTCCTACTTTTATAGCTTATTTCTAAAGATGGGTTAGAACATTCCATGGGTCAGCATAATGTCTGAAGTCCAATTGTTTGGAAGTGGGTGTCTACATACAGCTTTTAATATTGAAGGTACAGAATTGTATAAAATATTCCAAATCATTCTAAATTAACATCTGGGTAAATGCAAATTACTTATAAATCAGTTATTTTTAAAACAATTCTATGTCATAAATGGGAGAAAATGGCACACTGACATCAGGTACCAACAAAAAATGCTGAATGTAACAAATGAACTTTGAACTTTAATTTGTCTCTGTCAGCCAAAATTCTATTCAGTCAGTGGGGTGCAGACCAGCCACCTCATTGTGAATCACTTCTCTTCCATGTCTCTAACTTATGCCAGATGAAGTACAGTCTGTTCTTGTTAAGTAAACAAATAGCTTGTCCCAAACTTGTGCTCTTCTACCAAGTTAGAAGGTGGGGATTGTGAGGGAATGTCTGATGTACCGACACTGCTGTTCAGTCTTTACAAAATCCAAATGATCATAGAACATAGAACATCACAGCACAGTACATGCTCTATGGCTCACAATGTTGCATCGACCCTTTAGTCTACTGTAAGATCAATCTAAACCTTCCCTACACATAGGCCTCCATTTTTCTTTCATCCATATGTCTATCTAAGAGTCTTTTAAATGTGCCTAACATATCTGCCTCTGCCACTATTTCTGTGTAAGGAACTTAACTCTGACATCCCCCTATACATTCCTTCAATTATCTTAAAATTATGCCCCTTTGCATTAGCTATTTCCACCCTGGGAGAAAGCCTCTGGCTGTCCAGTCGATTTACAGTATGCCTTTCATCATCTATCACTTATCTCTAGGGGAACCTTGCACTGTTGCAGGTCTTGCGGAATTCGACAACAAGGCACGAAAATGTATCCAGTTCTGGCTGAGCCATGTATAGCCTGTCGTGGACACAATAAGAAGAACTTATCTCTTATCCTCCTTCACTCCAGAGAGAGAAGCCCTAGCTCATTCAAGCTAGAATTCAACCTCTTCATAAGACATGCTTTCTAGTTCAGTTTTCTGGTAAGTATTGGCTTGCATTATTTCAATTTGAGAGTTTTGATGTAAAGAAACTAGGGCTAAGTTGCCAGATGCAGAAAATTCAGCCTTTGTACCAGGAATCCTGGAAGGGGAGCAGAAAGATTCATGAATAAATCATTAAGGTGCACTCGTCGATGTAACTATTCACTATACAGTAATTTATTATGGTACACTATTCACTGTACACTATACACTACACAGTGTATTATGGTACACTATTCGGTGATGGCTCAAACCAAACCTGAAAGCATATTGTATCATTACAAATAGTCGCTCTAACACTATATACCAAAATGGATTTCTATATTTTGTCAAATTGCTATTACAATAGCGAAAGACGTTTGGGCAGTAGAGTGGTATAGCAGTTAGCATAACAGTGTTACAGTGCTAGCAATCACCAAATGAGGCTCAATTATCACCCTTGTCTGAAGGAGTTTGTAAGTTCTCCCTGTGACTTTATGGGTTTCCTCTGGGTGCTCTGGTTTCCTCCCACATTCCAAAAATGTACAGTAAGGCTTACTGAGTTGTGGGCATCCTATATTGGTGCCAGAAGCATTGCGACACTTGCGGGCCACCGCCAGCACATCCTTGGACTACCTTGGTCTTTGATGCAAACGATGCATTTTACTGTATGTTTTGATGTACATGTGACAAATAATACTAATTTTTTTTAATCAATTCTGAAAGATTTGTGCACAATTACATACTGTACATCTTCATTATGTAGTGACATTATAGACATTGAAAATATCTGTGGGAAATTTGAGAACTCAGAACTCATGACTATTGTGATGAAGTGCTTTGAGAGGTTGGTGATGAAACATATCAACTCCTGCCTGAGGACTGACGTGGATCTGCTCCAATTTGCCTACCAGTACAACAGGTCAACAGCAGATACCATTTCATTAGCTCTTCACTCAACTCTGGAACATCTGGACAGTGAAGGTACATACATCAGATTAACTACAGATCTGCAATTCATTATATTTACTGTGAATATCCACAAGAAAATGAATCTCAGAGGGTTATGTAGTGACCTGCATGTTCTTTGATAATAAATTTACTTTGAATTTTGAGGACTAGTCCTCAATTGAATGACTGAATCAAGCAATCAAATAAACTGTTATCGGCTTACCGCTGATGCGTTGTAATTTCAGAATGGAGAAGAATAATAACTGACATTGCTTCCCTTGTGTGCCTTGTGAGGTTGAGTTTGAAATTGGAGTTGGCTTTTCGTCAGGCTGAGCAAGACACTGGGTGGACCAGTGCAAGCTTGCCTGGTGGAAATTTCCATAGTGGCTTAGAGATATTTTCAACTGATGAACCCAGACCAATCTGGATGTAAGAACATTGATCCTAAAAAGAAAATCTCATCCCTATGTCTTTTTCCAGGAACTACACAAGTAACATTTTTACAACTCTTTTTTCCATTAGTAGCCAAGTAAACCCATATGTTCTGATGCTCTCTGCAAACAGCATTCAAAGATTCAAAGTACATTTATTATCAAAGTATGTATGCAGTATACAACCCTGAGATTCACCTTCCTACAGACAGCCATGAAACAAAGAAACACCATGGAACCCGTTCAAAGAAAACATCAAACACCCAACACACATAAAATAGAACAAATCACGCAAGTGGCAAAATGCTAGTGAATAATACACAGAATATTAAACATCAAACCACAGAGTCCTTGAAGCAGTCTAGGAATGTTCAGTGCAGTTCAGTTCGGTTCAGTTTAGTGCTGTGTCATTCGTTGACTGCAGGCCACTGAGCAAGTCCACGTTGAAGTGTCCCAATCAAAATAGCAATGAGAAAAGTTGTAACCAGACAGCAGAAACAAATACAACATGAACTGCAGAGTTCTCTAAAAACGAGTCCAATCCACAAACTGTGCTGATCAAACTTTGCCCAAGACCCAAGAGTCCTGTACCTTCCTCCGGCAGCAACAAGCAAGAGGGAGAGGGAGACCAGTCAAACACAGGCAGATGGCATTGAACAACTGATCACCTTCCGCTCTCATCCTCATTGATTCCAATTTTGCTCAAAGTTTAATTGGCAAGATCGACAAGTAATGCATCTACCATTAGGCCACATACTCTGATCTCAACCTTGCCCTCAACCACAACAAATTCTCTCAGAGATAGCAAAAGTGCCAGATCGCCAGATTCTATCCATTTCCATTTCCCTTGTGGATGCTTCAACTATCATTTAACACCCTTGAACAACAGACTGTCAACTGTATTGAGGAAATTGACCCGAAATTACACTTGCTTTGTAGGATTTTAGAAATGATTTTTAATGAATTATTTTTGTTAATATGCTATCCATGTAAATACATGTGGTTTTAAAACGGAATACTCTGAGGTGCTTTAGAGAGACAAAGTGAGCAAGAAGCTCAGTGTGTAGTTCAGCAAGTTGCACTGATTTGATTCCCATATTTCGGTTCTGGCAATAAAATCTGTGAAATTGACAATACTGGGAATACTTCAATGTCAAATATGATCTCCCTCAGCTAAATCAGGAATTTGAAGCCTCCCTTGTCTGTCTATTTCCTTCATTACAGTTTCATTGATAAGCATGTGTTATGTATAATGGAGACGCAAGGGACTGCAGATGCTGGAATCTGTAGCAAAGTACAAGATGTTGGAGAAACTATGTGGGTTAGGCAACATCTATGAAAGGGAATGGGCAATTAATGTTTTGGATCGAGATCCTCCAACTGGACTAAGGAAGGGTCTTGACCTGTAATGTCAACAGTTAATATGTCTTGTAGTAGTAGTGCAATCACTCGAGTCGAGTATGATGTCCTCCTAAGGAGTTGTGTAGGGGTGGGTCCTCAGACGGGTGTAGAGGATGAAGTGGTGCAGTGGGGGCATCAGTGGTTTGAACAGCATGACCAATGCACTAAGAACAGATCTGGGCTGGGCCCATTAACTTCATCTGTTTTCACTTAGAACTGTTACAAATTCAGTTACAACTGTGCCAATTTGTCTCGATGCCCTGTGTCAATATCATTGTAATTACATTATTCATTTTTTTTTAGCATCAGAGAGTTCTGTCCAAATTGACACAGTTATCACATTGGGTCAGTAAATTGTTGGTTCAAGTTCCAGTCCATCACTCTGGTGGATCATTGGCCAGTGCTGCTCTGTCAGGGATCAGCACTGTGGAGCATGTTTTATCCACATCATCTGCTCTTATTTCTTTGTTGCCTTGTGCAAGTTGGCAGCCAAATCTCCACAGTGACTTCATTTCAAAAGCAGGTCATTTCCCATCAAATGCTTTGGGATAATCCCAGACTACAAAAATGTTCTAGAAAAATAAGACCTTCTAAAGGATTTTTTTTTGTTTCAAGAAAATCTTTCAGTAAGATCTTTAGGAAAATCAAACAAATCATACCTTCTGTTGGTATGATTCAGTTGGAAGTGTGTATTCTATTAACTTAGAACGTAGAACATTATAGCATAGTACAGGCCCTTCAACCCACAATGTTGTGCCAAGTTCTTAACCTACACTAAGATTGACCTAACCCTTTTCTCCAACATGGTCCTCCATTTTTCTTCCATCCACGTGCCTATCTAAGAGTTCTCTACCACTACCCCCAGTAGCACATTTCACGCACCCACTACATTCTATGTAAAAAGCATGCCTCGATCATCCCTCTATAACCTTCCTCCAAACACCTTAAAATTCTGCCTCCTCAGATTCTCCAGATAAGGCCCCCTCAGGTCATAAGATATTCTCATAATCTGTCACAAATTACTTATTTGTCTTAAACTTTTAAATCCTTCTGTATGGATCTTGAATGAAATGGTAAAAAAAAGAACAACGCAACAAATTGTTATCTCCGCTTCCTACAAAATCCTGAAGGTCAAGATTGTTGGATGATTCCTATATCCATTCAAGATGGAGAAGGTTAAAAGGTTGGCACAACATCTTGGGCTGAAGAGCCTGTATGGTGCTGTAATGTTCTATGTTCTATATAAATGAATATTGTTGTCCTTTCTGCTTATCAGCTATGGGTTGTAAGGCTAGCAAAGCCATACATACCTCTTTATGCTTTGCATGAGTGCAAAGAAACGTTAATTGATATAAGCCTGTTTATACAGAGAGTGGTAAGTGTATGGAATGTACTACTGGGGGTGGTGGTAGAGCCAGATACATTAAAGACACTTAGATAGGCACATAGATGAGAAAAAAATGGAGATCTGTGTGGGTGGGAAGGGTTAGATAGGTCTTAGAGTAAATTAAAAGGTTGGCACAACATCGTGAGCCAAAGAACCTATATTGTGTTCTATGTGTCCAATTATATTCAGTATCTTGTGTATTTTTTACTCTGTTTCCTTGAGTTTTCTTCTCAGCCTTTGGATGTGGTCATCGTTAATAAGGTTAGCATTAACTCTATACCCGAGATGCCCTGCCTATTTTTATAGAAAAATCTCCATATTTAAATTGTAAGCCATGCTCCGGAGGATTAGAACTGGTGTTGTGGGTAATATTGCTGCCACAGTGCAATAACAAAGATTGCATTGCAGTAGCCACACGGTTTATGAACAACCAAGACAGACATAAAAGCACCATATTTAGCCACTGTGGCTAGGATGTGGCTAGGTTAACAGCAGGATTTTTAACAGGGTGGAGGAACAGAGGGATCTTGGGGTACACATCCATAGATCTCTCAAAGTTGCAATGCAAGTTGATGGGTTCTTAAGAACACATATGCTCGTTGGCCTTTATTAGTTGGGGGATTGAATTCAAAAGCTGCAAGGTAATATTGCAACTCTATAGAACCCTGGCTAAACCACACTCGGAATATTGTGTTCAGTTCTATTTGCCTCATTATAGGAAGGACGTGGAAGCTTTACAGAGGGTGCTTTAAAGATTTACTAGGATGCTGCCTAGATTTCAGAACATGTCTTATGAGGATAGGTTGAGTGAGCTGGGGGGCTTTCTCCTTTGAAGAGAAGGGGGATGAGAGGAGACTTGATAGAGGTGTTCAAAACAATAAGAGACATAGATGGAATGGATAGCCAGAGGCTCTTCCTCAGGTGGGAATAGCTAATAAGAGGGGACGTAAGTTTAGGGTGGAGGAAGGTATGGGGGGGATGTGAGAGATAGCTTTTAACACAGAGAGTGGTAGGTGCATGGAACCTGGGAACAATTAAGATGCATTTGTACAGGCACATAGATGATAGAAAAGTGGAGGGTGATCCGGGAGGAAAGAGTTATATTGATCTTAGAGTAGGTTAACTGGTTGGCACAACATTGTGGGCTGAAGGGTCTATACTATGTTCTATGTTCTATGTTAAGATGCAGTTTCTCCTTCTGCTCACATATAGATAATAGGTAAGTAAAAGAGTAACACACTCAAAATACTGGAGGAAATCAGCAGGTCAGGCAGTATCCATGGAAATGAATAAACAGTGCTGTTTCGGGCTGAGACCCTTCGTCAGGACTGGAACGGAAGGAGAAAGATGACAGAATGAGATGGAGGAGGGAGAGGAAGGAGTACAAGCTAGAGGATGATAGGTGAAGCCAGATGGGTGAGTTAGGGGGTCAAAGTAAGAAGCAGGGAGTTAATAGGTAGAAAAGGTATAGGGCTGAATAAGAAGGAATCTGATAGGAGAGGAGAGTGGACCATGGGAGAAAAGGAAGGAGGGGGGGCACCATGAGGAGGTGATAGGTAGGTGAGGAGAAGAGAAAAGATAAGAGGGAAGCCAGAGTGGAGTATGGGAAGAAAAGTGAAGGGGAGGTGGGAAATTACCAGAAGAGAGAGAAATCAATGTTCATGCCATCAGGTTGGAGGCTACCCAGACGGAATACGAGTTGTTGCTCCTCCAACCTGAGAGTGGTCCAATCTTGACAGTGGAGAAAACCATGGACCGACATGTCGGAATGGGAACGGAGAATGGAATTAAAATGGTTGGCCTCTGGGAAATCCTGCTTGTTGTGGATGGAGTGGAGAAGATTGACAAAATGGGACCCCAATCTATTTTGGTCCTCTCCAAGGCAGAGGAGGCTGTATCTGCATTTGATTTCCAGAATCTGCAGAATTTCTTGTGCTTTGGTATGTACAAGATCAACTCTGATAATAATGGGGCATTTTGCATCTGTTGCGGTGGTTGTCCATCATATCAGACAATGACAGGAAACCTGTGCAGGAAAGTTTCTGGAAGTGCAAAAGCTGCTGTACTGGGACAATTCCACTCTCTCAATATCAGAAGTCCAGGTCTTGTGATACAAGTAGTTGACACAACTGGGGTCTTCCTTGGTTGCAGTAGATGACCATAGACTTCTGCGTCTCGTCATGCCCTTTGCTCTCTACAAAGCATTGCAGAACTGCCTTCCTGGTCACTGGATCTCACTGTTGATCTTATCTGCCCAGTCCACCAGAGGTGATTAGGCATGTCCCTATCACAATAGGGTATGAGGCTCTCCAGCGACCCTCACCTCGTTTAGCCCACCTATCAAAGTGGTGTAACAGGACGTGGCCACTGTCACATGCAAACAGCTGCAGGTGAGAGCTGAGCGTCCGGTGGAGACCAAAGGTGAGTGAGCTGCCCCAGAGAGGACTTAATAAACCCCTTCACTAGAGGTGCTACCCCTCTCTGGACACCCCATCTATACTTTAGGGCAATTGCAAGAAATCCCTGCTTGGAGAAAGGGCTTGAAGGACTTCCTGAAAGTTCTGAACAATCTTCTAGAGGAAGGAGACAATAAAATTGAAGAAGACAGAAACTAAAACATGTAGCAAGAAAACATGAAACAGGTGAATATTCCCATGAATAAGAATTGAATCTACTTTCTGTATTAGAGTAGAAAATTATACTTACATTTCAGAGAAAATAATGGAATGAATAATACAAAGCTTGGCTTTGAAATAATTTTATCTCGAACTTTCTCTAAAAAACAGAGATTCAGACCTCATCTGTTTCCAATACAAGACTTTTTTTTCTCTCGCTGGCTGTACTTTTGCAGAAGTATCTTACAATGCTCCATTACTTATTCAGAGTCCACACCTGTTGGGTTTTTTTGGAGTTTTTTAATATACAAGAACTATTAAGGAGTCTGGACAGCAGCCAGTCTTGAGTCTGTCTGTCTGAATTTATCTCCAGTTTAAGTGCCTCATTGCCAGGCAGTTAGTAATCCAGGTGGCTTAGTTCCATAGTGCTTCACTTGGGCATTATCGGAATTTAGGATTTATGTAGTCATTTTGATTTGCAAGAAACTGTACTTTTTTTTTTAAATAGTCTCCGAGTACTCAGGCACACTAAACTTGAGGATTATAAAGCTACTTTGTTCCCCATTCCAAATTAGCCACAATGTCTGTACTGTTTTGAATTGTGAGAAGTAATTAAATATTATTTCTGTAAATGTTCCAACCTGAACTCAATCAGCTACCGTTAATGCAGAGTAAATATGGTACCTCAGCCAATTATTATCAGCTTAAGGAACCATCAAACACACTTAAACTTTCTGGCAGAACACAGCTGAAGATCATTCACCAACAATTACTATTTATACCTCATATAAATAGAGGCCCAGGTCTTGAAGTTCGATGACGTCAACACGGTAACGTAACGGTTAGGGAACACTTCACAGCGCCAGCAACTGGAAGATAGGGGTTCAATTCCCACTGCTGTCTGTAAGAGGTTTGTAGGTTCTCCCCGTGACCAAGTGAGTTTCTTCCAGCTGCACTGGTCTCTTCCCATATTCCAAAGGTGTACATTTAGGGTTGGTAAGTTGTGGGCATGCTACGTTGGCAAGTTGTGGGCATTTTATGTTGGCACTGGAAGTGTGGCAACACTTGTGATCTGTCCCCCGTACAATAAATTGGTCATTAACACAAGTAACACATTTCCCTGTATATTTCGATGTACATATGACAAATAAAGCTAATCTTAAATCTCATATGTTTTAACTATTTATTAATATATTATTAATACCACTATTACGACTAATAACAAGCTATTTTTATTTCAGTAAAATAATGCAGAAAAATATCTTAATGTATTTTCCAGTTCCAAGTAGATTGAATGCCAAGGCAAGCAAGGTTATAACAGGGGAGATGACCTAATGCTAGCTAAAGAAATTAGCTTCAGACGTTGTCTTAAAAGGAAAAGGGGTCATGGTGGAGTGATTTGGGGAGATTATCTCATTGTAATGAACTAGGGTGCCGAAACAGGAGTCATCAGTTCCTACTGCATTATTCCAAAATGCACAGAAAAGTTCTTCCAGCTGCCCTGAGAATTGATTTTTCCTCAACCATTACCAAACAGGTAAACTAACCCTCTACTTGACTTCAAAGTTCAAAGTAAAGTTTATTATCAGAGAACATACACGTCACTACATACAACCATGTGATTCTATTTCCTGCAGGCAAATCTATAAAACAGTAACTGTAAACAGCATCAATGAACAACAAGCTGAGCAAAAACAAATATAAATAAATAGCAATAAATAATGAGAGCATGAAATAACAAGACAAAGAGTCCTTAAAGTGAGACCATCAGCTGTGAGAACACCAGAAATAGAATGATAGTTAATATAAATAGTTATCTATTTTTGTTCAAGAGCCTGATGGTTGAGGGGTAGTAACTGTTCTTGAACCTGGTGGGACGAGTCCTGCGGCTCCTGTACCTTCTACCAGATGGTAGCAGCGAGAAAAGATCATGGCCTGGGTGGAGAGGATCTTTGATGACGGATACCGCTTTTCTTCAGCAATGTTTAATGTAGATGTGCTCTGTTAGACTTGTTGAGGTTGCTGGGTATAAATTGCTTTTCTTCCTTCCAGGTCTTTCATGGCATCAGATGATCATGGACTTGATCAACTTGATCATGGACAAGGATAGATCTGGTCCTGGGGTTGAGGTTCTTAACTGGAAGAAGGCCAAATTTGAAGAAATGAGAAAGGATCTAAAAAGCGTGGATTGGGACAGGTTGTTCTCTGGCATGGATGTGATCGGTAGGTGGGAAGCCTTCAAAGCAGAAATTTTGAGAGTGCAGAATTTGTATGTTCCTGTCAAGATTAAAGGCAAAGTGAATAGGAATAAGGAACCTTGGTTCTCAAGGGATATTGCAACTCTGATAAAGAAGAAGAGGGAGTTGTATGACGTGTCTAGGAAGCAGGGAGTAAATAAGGTGCTTGAGGAGTATAAGAAGTGCAAGAAAATACTTAAGGAAGAAATCAGGAGGGCTAAAAGAAGACATGAGGTTGCCTTGGCAGTCAAAGTGAAGGATAATCCAAAGAGCTTTTACAGGTATATTAAGAGCAAAAGGATCGTAAGGGATAAAATTGGTCCTCTTGAAGATCAGAGTGGTCGGCTATGTGCGGAACCAAAGGAAATGGGGGAGATCTTAAATAGGTTTTTTGCGTCTGTGTTTACTAAGGAAACTGGCATGAAGTCTATGGAATTAAGGGAAACGAGTAGTGAGATCATGGAAACTGTACAGATCAAAAAGGAGGAGGTCCTTGCTGCCTTGAGGAAAATTAAAGTGGATAAATCCCTGGGACCTGACAGGGTGTTCCCTCAGACCTTGAAGGAGACTAGTGTTGAAATTGCAGGGGCCCTGGCTGAAATATTTAAAATGTCGCTGTCCACAGGTGAGGTGCCGGAGGATTGGAGAGTGGCTCATGTTGTTCTATTGTTTAAAAAAGGATCGAAAAGTAATCCGGGAAATTATAGGCCTGTAAGTTTAACGTCGGTAGTAGTTAAGTTATTGGCGGGAGTACTAAGAGACAGAATCTACAAGCATTTGGATAGACTGGGGCTTATTAGGGAGAGTCAACATGGCTTTGTGCGTGGTAGGTCATGTTTGACCAATCTATTGGAGTTTTTCGAGGAGGTTACCAGGAAAGTGGATGAAGGGAAGGCAGTGGATATTGTCTACATGGACTTCAGTAAGGCCTTTGACAAGGTCCCGCATGGGAGGTTAGTTAGGAAAATTCAGTCGCTAGGTATACATGGAGAGGTGGTAAATTGGATTAGTCATTGGCTCGATGGAAGAAGCCAGAGAGTGGTGGTAGAGAATTACTTCTCTGAGTTGAGGCCTGTGACTAGTGGTGTGCCACAGGGATCAGTGCTGGGTCCATTGTTATTTGTCATCTATATCAATGATCTGGATGATAATGTGGTAAGTTGGATCAGCAAGTTTGCTGATGATACAAAGATTGGAGGTGTAGTAGACAGTGAGGAAGGTTTTCAGAGCCTGCAGAGGGACTTGGACCAGCTGGAAAAATGGGCTAAAAAATGGCAGATGGAGTTTAATACTGACAAATGTGAGGTATTGCACGTTGGAAGGACAAACCAACGTAGAACATACAGGGTTAATGGTAAGGCACTGAAGAGTGCAGTGGAACAGAGGGATCTGGGAATACAGATACAAAATTCCCTAGAAGTGACATCACAGGTAGATAGGGTCGTAAAGAGAGCTTTTGGTACATTGGCCTTTATTAATCAAAGTATTGAGTATAAGAGCTGGAATGTTATGATGAGGTTGTATAAGGCATTGGTGAGGCCGAATCTGGAGTATTGTGTTCAGTTTTGGTCACCAAATTACAGGAAGGATATAAATAAGGTTGAAAGAGTGCAGAGAAGGTTTACAAGGATGTTGCCGGGACTTGAGAAACTCAGTTACAGAGAAAGGTTGAATAGGTTGAGACTTTATTCCCTGGAGCGTAGAAGAATGAGGGGAGATTTGATAGAGGTATATAAAATTATGATGGGTATAGATAGAGTGAATGCAAGCAGGCTTTTTCCACTGAGGCAAGGGGAGAAAAAAACCAAAGGACATGGGTTTAGGGTGAGGGGGGAAAAGTTTAAAGGGAACATTAGGAGGGGCTTCTTCACACAAAGAGTGGTGGGAGTATGGAATGAGCTGCCAGACGAGGTGGTAAATGCAGGTTCTTTTTTAACATTTAGGAATAAATTGGACAGATACATGGATGGGAGGTGTATGGAGGGATATGGTCCGTGTGCAGGTCAGTGGGACTAGGCAGAAAATGGTTCGGCACAGCCAAGAAGGGCCAAAAGGCCTGTTTCTGTGCTGTAGTTTCTATGGTTTCTATGATAAGATCTGGAAGGAAATAAAAGAGTGAGCAGGAATAATATGGAGAAGCCGGAACCATCTGCCGCATGGAAGATGTCAGAGGACTGTGGTAGAGTAGATTGGGAGGTACCCAGCAGATAGACATATAAGATGTAAACACAAGAGATTCTGCAGATGCTGGAAATCCAGGGGAACACACGAAATGCTGGAGGAACTCAGCAGGTCAGATAGCATCACTGAGGGGAATAAACAGTCTATGTTTTGGGCTGCAATCCCTCATCCTGATGAGGAGATATGTAAGGTAGCTGGCAAAATATCGTCATCACCATTATGTGTCATGTCATATGATGTGGGCGATCATGGTCTATGACCATGACTGTTCTTGGCAAATTTTTTTAACAGAAGCTGTTTGTCATTGCCTTCTTCTGGGCAGTGTCTTTCCAAGACAAGTGACTCTAGCCATTATCAGTACTCTTCAGAGATTGTCTGCCTGGTGTCAGTAGTTGCATAACCAGGACTTGTGATGTACACCGGCTGCTCATATGACCATCGACCACCTTCTCCCATGGCTTCACGTAACCCTGATTTGGGGTGGGCGGGGGGTGATAAGCAGGTGCTACACCTTGCCCAGGGGTGAGCTTCAAGCTAGCAGAGGGAAGTAGTGCCCTATACCTCCTTTGGTTGCCACTCTGCCACCCCAATTGACAAAGGAACCACAGCTAAATAGGAATTTAGATATTGAAGGGCTGTGAAAGAGAAAGTGGTAAAAAATTTGGACAGGTCCCTCAAGGATACTTGCCGAATCAGTAATTGGTTTATTACATACCAAGACACAGTGTAAACTTTATTTGGCATGGATCCATGCAGATTATTTCATCACAACAGTGCATTGAGGTAGGACAAGGGAAAACGACAACAGAATGCAGTATGAAGTGTTACAGTTACAGAGAAAGTGCAGCTCAGGCAGACAAGGTAGATTGTGAGGTCAAGGGTGCATCTCATCATTCTAGAGTAATATTCAATATTCTTATAACAGCGTCAATTACACGGGTAGAAGCTGTCGTTGAGCCCAGTGTATGTGCTTTCAGGCTTTGATGTCTTCTGCCCAATGGGTGGGTGGGAGGGAGGGAAGGAGAGAAGGTCCGGAGTGGATATGTCTTTAAGTATGTTGGCTACTTTATCAAGGCAGCAAGATGCAAAGGCAAAATCCACGGAGGCATCAGTACAGTTACAACAGGCCAAATGGCCTCATTCTGGAGCACAGAATTCTATACTTCAATGACACAAGAAGAAGAAAAATCCTCTTGAGAACAACCCATCAACGGGTTGGTCACCAGTCCATGTCACTATACCACATTTGCAAAAGTAGGGCATCATTCATGCAGATGAGAACATCATCAAGGAGATCTGTAGGAGGCTCTTGATGAAGTATCAAAGTGTCGAAAACTAGTTCAGGATCTTGTGACAGCATGCAGGAGAAGATAAATCGACCCGTGAGATGCCACGATAGCATAGTGGTTAGCATAACGCTTTACAGCATCAGTGACTCGGGTTCAATTCCCATCACTGTCTGTAAGGAGTTTGCATAGTTCCTCACGCAGCCCAAAGAGATACAGGTTAGTAAGCTAATTGATCACCTAGGTGTAATTGTGTAGCATGGGAGTGTTGGGCCTGTTACCAAGCTGCTTATCTAAATAACAAATAAGTAGATAGATAACCCCTGAGATTTACAGCAGAGATTGGACTTTGCTCAACACCCCCACAGACTTCTGAAGAGCTTCAGTTGCTGGCTACAGTCCCAACAGTGCATCACAGTCACCAAGTGACAAAGGCACTTTGCAGAGGGATTCCTTGCTTAGCAACTGGATACTGAGCTCTTGGCTGTATTACACCAGGCTTTATCCAGGAGGACCAAGGCCAACTGTAACAACTTAGTTGCTGACCCGGCTGAGATCAGCCAAGTTCACACAATCAGAGAGGAAGCAGAGCCTTCGAGGTTTCGTAAGGTCAATAATACAGCAGGGACACTGGTTCAGTCTGACATCTGTCCCAGCTACCTGCTGCCTTTCCTAGGTGGAATCTCAAAGTCATCTCCACCCAAAGCCTACTTAATTATAATTTACTCCTTGACTCTTCCTCCATAAATGTATTACTTCCAACAATTTTTAAACAAGGAGGGCTCAGCCGTAAACTCATTTTTCTCCAAAGTACGCAACTCGGGTGAATGACGAAATTGTGGATTGACTGGTTGGATTGAATGGCTGGTTCCTTCGCTCTACGTCCAACCCAGCTACATTCCTTCCCTCTCTTTTCACGCTCTGCCAGGCCCACCTGGAGTTCAGCAGGCATGGAAGCAAAAGGCCATTGTAAAAATGACAAACACCTGAACATCCATAATTATTCTAAGTATTTATCCCTCTGTGGTTATTAGAGTGTTTTTGTGGTCTGCCAAAAATGCGGCATTGCAGAGAATGAAAAAAGTTTTCTCCTCTTCCAAGTGCTCTTCGTATGACAAGTCATTTAATCCTGGAATCATTTTCATGAACCTCCTTTGAACCCTCTCCTGTTTCAGCACAGCCTTTCTAAAATAAGGCGCCCACACCTGTTCACAATACTCCGAGTGAGGCCTCATCAGTGCTTTATAAAGTTTCAACGTTACATTCTTACTTTTATATTCTAGTTATCTTGAAATGAACGCTAACACTACATTTACCTTCCTCACCATAGACTCAACCTGCAAATTAACCTTTTGGGAACTTGTGTGAATTTCTGAGTCACAACTACTCGGGGAAAGAAGATCTCAGATTGGGTGCTGTGTAATAACCCAGGTCTTTTCAGGGAGCTTAATGTAAAGGAACCCTGAGGAGGAAGCCATCATAATATGATTGAATTCATACTGCAGTTTGAGAGGAAGAAGCATTCTTCTGGGGTGCATCACAACCTGGTATGGAAGTTGCCCTGTCCAAGACCGGAAGAAGCTGCAGAAGATCGTGAACACGGCGCGGCACATCACACAAACCAATCTTCCGTCCTTGGACTCACTTTACACCGCACGCTGTCAGAGCAGTGCTGCCAGGATAATCAAGGACACGACCCACCCAGCCAACACACTTTTCATCCCTCTTCCCTCCGGGAGAAGGCTCAGGAGCTTGAAGACTCGTACGGCCAGATTTGGGAACAGCTTCTTTCCGACTGTGATAAGACTGCTGAACGGATCCTGACTGCATCTGGGCCGTACCCTCCAAATATCCAGACCTGCCTCTCGGTTATTTCGCACTACCTTACTTTCCCTTTTCTATTTTCTATTTATGATTTATAATTTAAATTTTTAATATTTACTATCGATTTGTACTCCAGGGAGCACGAAGAGCAGAATCAAATATCGCTGTGATGATTGTACGCTCTAGTATCAATTGTTTGGTGACAATAAAGTATAAAGAAGCATAAGTCACATGTATCAGTATCACAGTGGAATGAAACGAATTACAGAAGCATGAGAAAGGAGCATATCCAGGTGGATTGGAGAAGGATACTGGCAGGGATGATGGCAGAGCAGAGATGGCCGAAGTTTCTGGGAATAGTTCACAAGGCACAGGATAGATATGTCCCACAATTATGTCAGCCATGGCTGACAAGGGAAGTAAAGAACTGCATAAAAACCAAGGAAAGGGCAGATAAGGAAGCAAAAGTAGGTGGGAAGTTGGATGATTGGGAAGTTTTTAAAATCCAACAGAAGGCAACTAAAAAAACTGTAAGAAGGGAAAACATGAAATATGAGGACAAACTAGCCAATAATATAAAGCAGGATACCAAAAGTGTTTTAAATTATATAAAGAGTAAAAGGAAGGTGAGAGTTGATATTGGACCACTGGAAAATGATGCTGGTGAGGTAGTAATGAGGACAAAGAAATGGCAGAAGAACTTAATGGATACTTTGCATCTGTCCTCACTGTGGAAGACACTAGCGGTGTGCCAGAGGTCAGTGAGTGACCGGGAGCAGGAGTGAGTGCCATTGCTAGTACAAAGGAAGAAGTGCAAGGCAGACTCAAGGTGGATAAGTCACCTGATGCAGATGGACTACATCCCAGAGTCCTGAGAGAGGATGCTGTAAGAGATAACAGATGCATTGGTCATGATCTTTCAAGAATCACTTGGTCCTGGCATGGTCCCTGAAGACTGGAAGATTGCAAACGTCACTTCACTCTTTAAGAAGGGAGGAAGGCAAAAGAAAGGAAATTATAGGCCAGTTAGCCTAACCTCCGTGGTTGGGAAAGTGTTGGAGTCCATTATTAAGGATGAGGTTTCAGGGTACAGTACTCGGAGACTAATAATATAAAAGTCAAAGTCAGAATCATTTCTGTAAAAGGAAATCTTGTCTGACAAATCTGTTAGAGCTCTTTGAGGAAGTAACAAATAGGGTGAACAAAGGAGAGGCAGTGGATGTCACTTACTTGGATTTTCAGAAGGCATTTGATAAGGTGCCACACGAGGTGGCTTAACAAGATAAAATCCTGTGGCATTACAGGAAAGATACTGGCATGGATAGTGGAATAGCTGACAGGCAGGAGGCAGCGAGTGGGAATAAAACTCGCCTTTTCTGGTTGGCTGTCAATGACTAGTGGTGTTCCTCAGGAGTCAGTATTGGGGCCGAAACTTTTCACATTGTTTGTCAATGATGTGGATAATGGAATTGATGGCTTTATGGCAAAGTTTGCAGATGATACGAAGATAGTTGGAGGGGTAGGTAGTGCTAAGGAAGCAATGCGATTGCAGCAGGACTTAGACAAATTGGAAGAATGGGCAAAAAAGTGGCAGATGGAATACAGTGTTGGGAAATGTATGATGATGCATTTTAGTAAAAAGAACAATAGTGCAGACTATTATCTAAATGGAGAGAAGGTTCAAACATCAGTGGTGCAGAGGGACTTAGGAGTCCTCGTGCAAGACTCCTAGAAGGTTAATTTACAGGTTGAGTCTGTGGTAAAGGATCCAAGAGCAATGTTGGCATTTATTTCAAGGGGAATAGGTTATGAAAGCAAGGAGATAATGCTGAGGCTTTATAAGATACTAGTCAGCCAGACTCAAAGTATTGTTAACAGTTTGGGGCCCCATATCTCAGAAAGGATGTGTTGTCATTGGAGAGATTCCAGAGGAGGTTCACAAGGATGATTCCGGGAATGAAGTGGTTAACCTATGAGGAGCATTTGGCAGCTTTGGGCCTGTACTCACTGGAATATAGAAGAATGCGGGTGGATCTCATTGAAACCTACTGAATGTTGAAAAAAACTGGATAAGGTGGATGTAAGAGGATGTTTCCTATGGAACTAGAAGACACAGCATCAAAATTGAAGGGTGACCTTTTTAGAACAGAGGTAAGGAGGAATTTTTTTAGCCAGAGAGTAGTGAATCTGTGAAATGGTCTGCCACAGACTGTGGTGGAGGCCAGGTCTGTGGCTATATTTAAGGCAGAAGTTGATCGTTTCGTAATTGGTCAGAGCATCAAAGGATATGGTGAGAAAGGAAGTGTATGGGGTAGAGTGGGATCCAGGATAGGCTTGATAGGCTGAATGACCTAGTTCCACTCCTATGTCTTGTTGAATCCTGCAGAAGGACTTCCAAGTCTCGTTACACCTTAGTTTTTTTTTATATTTTCTCTCCATTTGAAAATAGTTAACCTTTTTATTTCTTCTACCAAAGTGCATGACCATAAGACTTCCTGACACTATATTCCATTTGCCCTATCTTTGCCCATTCTCCTAATCTGTCTAAGTCCTTCTGTAGCCTTTCTACTTCCTCAAAGCTACCTGCCCCTCCATCTATCTTCATATTGTCTGCAAACCTGGCAACAAAGCCATCAATGTTGTCATCCAAGTCATTGACATATAACGTAAAAAGAATTGATCCACAACAGAGACCCTTGTGGAACACCACTAAATTACCAGTAGCCAATCAGAAAAGGCTTCCTTTATTCCACACTTTGCCTCCTGCCAATCAGCCTCTGCTGTAGCCATGCTAGAATCTTTCTTTAATACTATGGGCTCATACAGTAGTTGTTAAGCAGCCTTGTGTGTGTCACCTTGTCCAAGGCCTTCTGAAAATCCATATACACAACATCAACTGATTCTCCTTTGTCTGTCCTACTTGTTATTTCTTCAAAGAATTCCAACAGCTTTGTCAGGCAAGATTTTCCCATGCTGTCTATGACCTATTTTATCATGTGCCTCCAAGTACCCTGAGACCTCATCCTTAACAATTGACTCTAACATCTTCCCAACGACTGAGTTCAAATTATCTGGCCTATAATTTCCTTTCTTCTGCCTCTCTCACTTCTTGAAGAGTAGAGGGACATTTGCAATTTTCTCATCTTCCAGAACCATTTCAGAATGTAGTGATTCTTGAAAGATCATTACTAATGCCTCCACGATCTCTTCAGCCACCTCTTTCAGAACTCTGGGGTGTACACCATCTGGTCCAGGTGACTTATCTACCTTCAGACCTTTCAGTTTCTGAAGAACCTTCTCTCTATCTATGGTAACATCACACACTTCATAACCTGGAACCTCCACCATACTGCTAGTGTCTTCCACCATGAAGCCTGATACAAAATACTTATTCAGTTCATCCGCTATTTTGTTGTCCCTCATTACTACCTCTCCAACAGTGTTTTCCAGTGGTCCGATATCCACTCTCACCTCTCTTTTACACTTCATGTATCTGAAGAAACTTTGGGTATCCACTTTAATATTATTGGCTAGCTTACTTTCGTATTCCATCTTTACCTTCCTAATGACTTTTTAGTTGCCTTCAGTTAGTTGTTAAAAGCTTCCCAATTCTCTAACTTCTCACTAATGTTCACTCTATTATATGACCTCTCTTCGGCTTTTATGTTGGCATTGATTTCTCTTTTTAACTATGGTTGTGTCATTTTTCCTTTAGAATAATTCTTCTTCTTTGGGATGTACAAACGTATATATCCTGTGCCTTCTGAATTGTTTCCAGAAATTCCAGTCATTGCTACTCTGCTGTCATCCCTGCCAGTGTTCTTTTCCAGTCAATTCCAGCCAACTCCTCTCTCCTGCCTCTGTAATTCCCTTTACTCCACTATAATACTGATACAGCTGATTTTCACTTCTCCTTCTCAAATTTCAGGTGAATTTGATCATATTATGATCACTTTCCCCTAAGGGTTCTTTTACCTTAAATTCCCTACTCTGTTCTGGTTCATTGCACTACACCCAATCCAGAATAGCTGATCCTCTAGTGGGTTCAACCATGAACTGCTCTAAAAAGCCATCTTGTAGGCACTCTAGAAACTCCCTCTCTTGGAATCCTTTCTACTGTTTCGTGGGGTGGGGGAGAGGTCTTTTTACCCTTGCAGTTCCTTAGCTCTATCCACAATGATTCAACTCCTTTAGACCCTATGTCATCTCTTTCTACTGATTGGCTTTCATTTTTTACCAACAGAGCAATGCCGCCCACACCCCCCCCACCCCCACCTCCTGCCTGTTCTTTCGATACAATGCAAATCCTTGGACACTTGAGTTCCCAGCTATAATCTTTCAGTCATGATTCAGTGATGGCTACAACATCATACCTGCCAATCTGCAACTGTGCTGTAAGTTTATCTACCTCATTCTGTATGCAGCATGTATCCAGATATAACACCTTCAGTCCTGTGCTCACCCTTTTAGATTTTGTCTGCCTTTTACATTGCAACTTATCCTGTTAACCGCCGTTTTCCCCTATCAACAGCCTCTCCTTACTACACATTTCCTGTTTGCAAACCAGCTACCTCACCTTCAGCACTATTATCCGCCTTTCCTACGATACCTCTTGCATTGAAATATATGTAGCTCAGGGCACTAGTTGTACCATGCTCAACCTTTTGATTCCTAATTTTGTCTGTGGTCTTACTAACTTGTAGTCTCCACAACCTGTCCACTAACTGTTCTGGCACTCTTATTCCCATCTACCTGCAACTCTAGTTTAACCCCAACTGTGCAACATTAACAAACTTTCCCACTACGATATTAGTTCCCCTCCAGTTCAGGTGCAATCCATCCATTTTGTACAGGTCCCACCTTCCTAATGATCCAAAAATCTTTTGCCCTGCCTCCTACACCAACTCCTTAGCCATGTATTAAACTGTATCATCTTCCTAGTCCTGGCCTTGCTAGTATGGCACAGGTAGCAATCCTGAGATCACAACCTAGAGGTCCCGTGCTTTAACTTTGCACCTAACTCCCTGAACTCCCAATGCAGAACCTTGTCACTCCTTCTACCCTACATGGACCACGACTTCTGGCTGTTCATCCTCCCACTTAAGAATGCTGAGAACTCGATCTGAGATATTCCGGACCCTGTCATCTGGAAGGCAACACACCACTGGGGAATCTCGTTCTCATCCACAGAACCTCCTGTCCATTCCCCTAACAAACAAATCCCCTATCACCACAGTGTACCTCTTCTCCCCCCTTCCCTTCTGAGTCACAGAGGCAGACTCAGTGCCAGAGACCCGACCACTGTGACTTCCTCTGTTAGGTCAATTCCCCCACCTCCCGACAGTATCCAAAGTGATATACCTGTTGTTGAGGGGGATGGCCACAGGGGTACTCTGCATTGGCTCCTTAACCCCTTTCCCCTTTCTGACTGCCACCCAGTTTTCTGTGCACTGCACCTTCAGTGTAATTACCTCTCTGTATGTCCTGTCTATCACCCCTTCAGCCTCCTGAATGATCCAGAGTGCATCTAGTTCCAGCTCCAACTCCTTAAAGCAGTTCGCTAGAAGCTGCAGCTGGATGCACCTCACAGCTGTAGTGGTCAGGGACACTGGAGGTCTCCCTGCCTTCCCACATGCCGCAAGAGAACCATTTCACTATCCTGCCTGTCATCCTGACTGTCCTAGAAGAGGAAAAAACTTGAGCTTTTCTTTCTTTCGTTTTCTCCAAGTGAAGCCTCTCCTTGTTGAAGCCTCAAAGAGCTCCAGCCATAAGATCACCACGCTGACTATGTCTACTCAGACAATGACTACTGCGCTTGCCCTTGCTTTCCTTTAATTTACTCTTACTAATCAATCCCACATGCCAAAAGGTCGCTGGTCAAAGCTCTATTACGCTGCCCCGACCCGCTCCTACCTTTTATCCTCAGGCAGTGGACCTGATTGAGGTCCCCTTCTCTCTAAATTTCTGATGGCCAGATTGGCCACTGGTCAAAGCTCTATTTTGTGCTTTTAGTTCTACAGCTTTTCTGACTTCAGATATAGAAAAAATAATCGCCATGACTGAAAACTTTTGTGAATCGGGTGCTTTCTAACTGATAATGAACAATACAAAGGTATTAGTTCACTTTTTATTTACTTGCAGTTAATTTTCCTAGGGTGGGATGTGGCTTATCTTTTCTAGTCCAGTTGTTTAAGCATCTAGGTGCTGGACTCATCACTGTGCTCCGATACCTCATTGTTATTTGGTCCCAGTAACGGGAACAGGGTAGATGGACATGCTCAAGAGCCAAGCTACCTCACTGTTACCCTTGAACTTCATTTGTCTGCCTGCAAACTACTCTCTCTAACTGCAATGTTACTTTCCGCATTCTGTTTCCCTCTTTGCTATCTCGATATAGCTTTCTGTGGCATGATCTGTCTGGATGGCATGTAAACTAAAGCTTTTCACTGTGAACTCACTGGCTATTTTTTATAAGGTACAGGAGGTACCTCATCAAATGGCCACTGACTGCACTTCTGTATATTTGTGGTTTTCTGCTGCTATAGCACGTGCATTCAGAGTTTTATGTGTTGTAAAGAGATGCTTTTCTACAATCCACTGTTATCATGCATGCCTATTTAAGTTACTGTCACCTTCCTGCCAACTTGTACTCGTCTGGCTGTTCTCTTCTGATCTCTCTCATTTGTAAGGCATTTTCATCCACACAACTACCACTTACTGGATACATTTCCTTTTTCACACCATTCTCTATAAACTCTAGACACTGTTGTGCATGAAAATCCCAGGAGATCAGCAGTTTCTGAGATATTCAAATCACCCCATCTGGCACCAACAAGCATTCCACGGTCAAAGTCACAGATCACATTTCTTCCTCATTCTGATGTTTGATCTGAACCTCTTTACCATGTCTGCACGCTTTTATGCATTGAGTTGCTGCCACATAATTGTCGGACTAGATATTTGCATTAATGAGCAGGTGTACAAGGGTACCCGATAAAGTTGCCAGTGAGTATATATCACTACATGTGACAATAATTACCAAATAACCATAACCAATAATCAATATTAAACTCATGGAGAAATAAGGATTATAGAGATATGGGGTTAGATTGAGAAAGGAAGGAGGAGGTTTGTCTCGGCTGAACCAATTGAACTAACTGGGACATGCTCAAAAATCTATATAAAATGCGGCAAGTTATCACTAGAATGAAAAATCATAAAAGCACAAATCTTAGCTGAATCTTCCATTATATATGTGACCAGTCCTTGAGTGAGTTACAGGGACTTTGTCTGTGTAACCCTTTGCAAAAAAAAACATGCTTGGATACTCGTCACTCCTCATAGGCAACAAAGCTGCTCACTCTTTCAAATCGTTTACTGCTGCTCAGTTGTTATTGCAGATCAGTGTTTTTGGCAAAACAAGTACAGAATTGGCAAAGGCAAAAGCTAGAGCTGGAATCCATATGTACAGCAATTTGTTCCATCCCTAATCAATACATAGAATTGAGTGACTATCACCATTATGGAACAAGTGGTTTCAATATTACCAATAACATAATTCATGCATGAACACTTTAACATTGTGGTGCACATTTTTAATTAAATGGTAGGATGGAAAATATTTTTAAAGATTTAATAAAGTATATTGTTTTGCTTTCCTGGCTGCCGAATATTCCTGGAAATACTAAGTGGGCCAGGCACCATCCATGTTGAGAAACAAAGTTCACATTTCAGGTTGATAAACCCATCCTGAAACTTTACCTAACTCAGACCATAATGTTATTTGTTCCACTGGGAAGTTCCAACATTTCCCGTTTTATTCCAGATCTCCAGTACCTGTGGCACTTCACTTTCAATTCAGATTCAGATTCACAAGTACATCGAAATGCACAATGATAACCAACACAACCTGAAGATGTGCTGGGGCAGACCACAAATGTCACCACACATTCTTGTGTTAACACAACATGCCCATGATATTCAGCAGGAAAACATAAACAACAAGAACAACACAACACACACACGCACACACACACACACAAAATGCTGGAGGAACTCAGCAGGTCAGGTAGCATCTATGGAGCAGAATAAACAGTTGACGTTTTGAGCCAACAGCAGCAACAAAACAAAACAAAACAACAAAAGCAAATCAGGACCTTTTCCCCCCTCCCACTCACACAGACCAGCCTCCAGCCCCAGGACAGGCTTAGCCATGGACTTTCAGACTCGAACACACTGGTCGTGGATTCACAGTCGTAGACTCACAGGTATCAGTCCTCTGACTTCCGGACACACCGATCCAGGAGATTTGATTATCAGATCTCCACTTCCAGACTTGCTGACTACAGTTGTCAACCTTTCGTTGTGACCTTTCAACTGTTGGCAGGCTTCCATTAATAAAAAGTTAGGTGAAATCACCTTGTGGGTATTGAGCTTGGGCAGGTGTGTACTTAACTGATAATGCATGGTATGGGAGGAGGTAACGTGTTTTGTACTTGGTTTCTCCTCAAGCAACATCCACCATTTCACGTACCATCCAATGTGATGGCCACGGTGGAAATGGACTGTGTGTCTAAATGTTCCTGAAGGCCTTTCATAGAACATAGAATAGTACAGCACAAAACCTCTTCTAGGTTTCGGTAGTGCAGAGCTTGTAAAGGATGAGGGCTGTACATCATCCTGACTGGGAAGATGGTGAGGACTCAAGTGATGTTCGTTTTGGGATGAGTTGGGATCTCAGGTCCAGGACAACAGGAGTGCTGGGGTAAGGTTGGACTAAAGAAGCAACTCCAGCAGGCTCTGTTTGGAACTGAACAGCTGATGGTGGGAGGGGGAGGTGGGGGTGAGAAGGAGACCCGTCAAGAGGATGGTCTCGTTTCCACAGACCTGGTCCTTGTCAAACTACATCACACTTTGTGCAGGAACAGGTCTCGCCTGCTTGTAGAACGTCTACCTCCATTGGGGTGACTTGCAGTCTCGCAGATCATGATGCTGGATGAATTTTGAAGAAGGGACATCAAATTGTGATCACCATGTAAAACAGTAGTGAGTGCATCCAGGCTGTTCTGAGTCTACGTGTTTTGGATAAAACCAAATGATGCTCAGATTTCTATTAAATTCCATCTTGTCCAAGGAGCAGTACTGAATAATTGGTTTCACCTCTCTCTGGACTCTACGTCAGCAATTTCATATAACACTGGATTCATTTGTTTTTAGCCGGTAGCTCCAGTAACTACTTGCTATTGTTACTTACACTTGGTCCCCACTCCGTTTCCTTTGCTTGCTGGCATTAGTCCTTTTGTACTTCCCCACTTAATCTCTCCTAGATTCCACCTCATCCCCACCCCACCCAGTATTGCCAGTATTGCCTCTCTTTGGTTTATCAGCCATGGTCGAAAGGCAGAGCAGACTCGATGGGCCAAATAGCCTGATTGCTCCTATGTCTTATGGTCATATTGCACAGTTTTTGTATTAGAAATTTTAATATTTAGAATTAAGAATATTAGAAACATTATTGTATGACTTTTAACACCTGACAATAGAATATTAGAAATGTAGAAACACCAAGCATACCTGCTTAAATCTGAGTATGTAGATAAAATAGCATCCTCGTGACTAGTTGACAATTCCATTTGGACCCAGCTAACCTAATCTGAACTCTGCTATGGACGGTCCCAAGCCCAGCTGCAAAAAGAGGAGGGATGAGCACGGGGCCAGCAACCCCATCCCGTTATAAAAACCCAGAGCTGCAGAAACGGCAACAGAAGCTCCAAGGGCCTCATCCCCGGGGAGAGGAAGATCTTCAAAGCTGGGCTACACCTGGGGACAACTTGAAAGGCTGACCCAGGACAGGGGACTCCAGTGAGCTGCTATCAGCGTCCTATGCCCCAGTAGGGGTAATGGGCTTAAGAAGAAGAATGTAAAATGTTTGCAACAACACTTTTGATTCAGAACATGAGCAGTTACACACCCAGAAAGTTTTTGCAGCACCTTGCATCTCTGCTCCCTCCACAGGAAGAGACCACGTGATGGAGCTCAGGTCAAACAAATGAAGCATATCTCTCTCTCTCTCTCTCTCTCTCTCTCTCTCCTCTCTCTCTCTCTCTCTCTCTCTCCCCCTTCGCTCTCTCTATCTCTATCTTTCTCTCCCCCCTTCCCCCTCTCTCTCTCTCTCTCTCTCTCTCTCTCTCTCTCTCAGACAAACCACACCTTCCAAATCCAGATTTGAATATTGCAGAAAGATTATTATTAGCCTCATGGTGGTACAGTGGTATGTAATAAAAAAATGTTTAAAATTTAATTAGAAAAAGGGATTAACTTCAGTCTTTGGGGGAAAAATTCAAGTGAAATGTTTAATAATATGGCAAGTAAGTAACAGTGATCCAGGCAAATTGAACCCTCGAACACACAAGGTACCTAAATCAGTAATCAACAAGCTGTGATAAGAGACCAATGAATTAAGTTATATTTGAAATAGAATGGTAGATATTTTCAAGGGCAAGTGGCTGTGGTCCTGGAGTTGGAGCAACAGGTGAGAATTCAGTATGTTCCTTCATTTTCTTCAGAAAACAAAAATACTCTCTCCTTTTCCTAAGACTATAACTAAATTTAATTTTCAGTGTTTGCCGTGTGGCCCCTTTTCCTCCCTCCACTGTCTTATTCTGGCTTCTGCCTCCATCCTTTCCAGTCCTGATGAAGGATCTTGGCCTGAAATGTTGACTGTTTACTCCTCTCCATAGATGCTGCCTGACCTGCTGAGTTCCTCCAAAATTTTGTGTGTGTTGATTAAGATTTGGACCCATGCTGACTGTTTTCTTAAATTCTTTCTAAAACCTTTCTACCATCCATATAAAAACTAAGCAGGCTCAGTGAAGTTTCAGAAGTTGAGGTCTAGCTTTCAAATATCCAGGGAAAAAAATGAATATAGCATTAATGATTATAGGCAGGAAATATTTATTTGGCTACTCTATGTCACCAAGAATTTCACTTAAAAGTCTCCTAATTGTTTACTTGCTGTATCAGAACTGCAAAGGTATAATTAACTGGAACACTGTGTAACTAAGGAAATAAATAGCCATTGTCCTTTTACCAGAACAGCTATAAATATTTTCTCCAGAATGAGTAAATACACAGCAGATTCAGTTGGCAAGCTATATGAGAGGTACTGCAGAACTTATAAGATGAAAGCTTACTTGCCACATGACCAGATTTTATAGTTCAGTCAGTTTCCACATCAGAAACCTGCCAATCAGAATTGATCAATACATTGGTAATGCTCTTTTTTAAAAAAGAGAGAAATAATGAGACTTTGACTCTATCATTGAATCTAACACAATTTTTGACCTTTTAATTCATGGTGCAATGCACAATTATGAACATGGAACACAGAGCACAGAACAAAGAACATAGAACATAGAACTACAGCACAGTGCCATTCAGCCCATAATGTTGTGCCAACGTTTTAACCTTCTCTGAGATCAATCCACCCTTCCCCCATTTCTGTATCATCCATGTGTCTATCTAAAGTTCTCTTAAATGTCCCTGATGTGTCTGCTTTACCACCGTCCCAGGCAGGGCATTCTGTGTAAAAAAAACTTTCCTCTTTCATCCCCTCCATACTTTCCTTCACTTACCTTAATATTATGACCCATAATTTTGGACATTTTCGTCCTGTAAAAAGTCTCTGGCTCTATCAAGTCACCTCTCAACCTCCTTTGTTCCAAATGGAAAAGCTCTAGTTCACCCAAACTATCTTCATAAGAAATTCTGGAGCAGTAAATTCTTTCTGTTTGCTCTGAATTATTAAGTGAATATTTTATGTGTACAGACACAGTCAAGGAAAAGAAGAGGGTACAGGAGCCTGAAGACACACACTCACTTTTCCCTCTGCCATTACATTTCTGAATGAACAATGAACCCATAAGCACTACCTCACTATTTTACTTTTATTTTTTTCACTACATATTTAATTTAATTTTTAAAATATACTTCTTATTTTATCATTTCAAAAAAATATTTTGTATTGTACTGTACTGCTGTTGCAAAGCAACAAATTTCAGGACTACGCCAGTGTTATTAAATCTGATTCTTTCTCCGCAACTCAGTAATTTCAATTTGTTTTCCAATATAAAATTATCAATAAAATGTGTCAATAATTTATGCAAAACAGAATAATCCATGGAAAACTGTTAATTGTTCTAAGCATTTGAAGGTTTAGGGTGTCAGAAAGGGGTTAATTGCTCCAGCTTGGGTGCAGGACCCTGTGGTGGAGCCGATACAGTGTGCATCCATTGATGCCAGGAGTGAAGTAAAGCATTTCCCTAGCTTGTTGGACAAATGCCCAAACTGGCACCGGGGAGACTGGCTCCAGGAGAACGAATCTCATTCAAAGAATTACTTGAAATGAGTAACATTGAAAAAAATATATTTTTAAATTTACTTTCCTGTTGCCAAGATTTCTACTCAGTTTCTCTTGGACGTAAATGGAATAAGACCAGGAACACCATCAGGTCTCTGCCATTGTATAATACAATGTATGCTACAGTACTCAATCACTGTGCCGCCAGGGCCCTATAAGTTACAGAAAGAGACAGCGCTGTATTTATAAAGCAGGTTTAAAGATGTAAAATAGCAGTCGAAATATATCTCACACGTAATCAAAGAGAAAAACTAGAACTGAGCCGAGGGAGATATTAAAACATGTGATCGCTGGCTTAGGTGGAGCTAAGGCTTTAAGGAATGTAGTAGGGGAAGGAGATGTAAGAGCTCAAGGAGAGAATTTCAGAGTTTAGGGACTTGGAAAATGAAGGCATCACTTCCTGTGGTGGAGCATTGTATATCAGTCAACTGATAACTCCAGAACAAAGGACTTGAAGAGACATTGTTTCTCTTAGTCTTCCTTCAATGAGTTAAAGTTTGTAAACTATAAACAAATGAGGTATACCCTATTTCAGATCAAAAGGTGACATGCAGAATCTCTTTGCAATGAGCAGTCATTTGATCTTAGACCATATGACCATGAAACACAGCAGCAGAATTAGGCCATTTGGTCCATCAGGTCTGCACCACCATTTAAAGTTCAAAGTAAATTTATATTCAAAGTACAGTAACACATTGTGAATGTCACCATATACAATCCTGAGATTCGTTTTCCTATGGGCATTTACAGTAAATACAAGAAACACAATAGAATCAAAGAAAATCTGCACGCAACAGGACAAACAACAAATGTGCAAAAAGCAACAAACTGTGATAATGCAAAAAAAAGAAAAAGAAATAATAATAACAATTCAACTATGGCTGATTTATATTTCCTCTCAGCCTGATTCTCCTGTCTTCTCCCTGTAACTATGACACCCTTATTATCAAGAACCTATCAACCTCTGCTTTAAATATACCCAATGACTTGGCCTCCCTGCCACCTGTGGCAATGTATTCCAAAGATTCACCACTTTCTCATCTCTGTTCTAAAGGGATGTCCCTCCATTCTGAGGCTGTGCCCCCTTGATCTTAGACTCTGCCACTATTGGTAACATCCTCTCCGCACTCATTCTATCTTGGCCTTTCAATCTTAAACAAGCTGATACCTCCCATACTGACAAAATGGCCAGACTTGTGTTGTTCATTTCCCCAATCAATTCGTGTTCACTGATTTTATTCCATTGGCTTTGGGAAAGCTGGTTATCAAAAAGGAAACTGATGTTCACACAGTTCTGGATATTGGGTATCTGTGACAGAACAAGGAAAGTGGAGAGGTGAGGAGCAAGGTGTGTTGTCAGTTCACACCTACTAAGAGAGATCTGCAACGTTGGAGAAACCATCAGTTGAATGAGGCAAACCTTCTGCCAGGTGAGTGTGCCAAAGAGCCATAGAGCCATTAAGCCTTAAAGTCATAGTCATAGAGCCATTGAACCACTGAGCCTGCAAGCCACCAAGCCAAAGAGCCACAGAGCAACAGTGTCACAGAGCCATACAGTCATAGAGTAATGGAGTTATAGATCAATAGAGTTATAGCGTCATGGAGTCATAGAGACATAGAGACATGGAGACATAGAGCCAGAGAATCATAAAATCATAGAGCCATAGAGTGCTACAATACAGAAGCAGGCCTTTCAGTCCATCTAGTCCATGCTAAATAATTATTCTGTCTCCTGGAACTCTTCTTAAGGAGAGAAGGAGAGTTATTTTGTGCCTTGTTCAAAATTTCCTCCTCAATCATCATCAATAAAAAAGGTTATCATTGTTTATTTTCTCCTGTTTGTTATATTGCTTTGTGACTAAGCTCAAAATCTACCGAACACAGAGAATGAATAAGTGAAAAGTGCCAAAGAAATGTATGTCTTTCTTGATTTTATAGCTATGTTCTCAGGCTTTCTGCCACAGCTTTTGTCACTGGCTTCCACTAATGTACACCCAGAGGCTACTTTTTTAGGGATCTCCTGAACCTAATTAAGTGGACACTGAGTGTGTAGGCTAGTTTGATTTCAGTCTGCTTTAGAGATGTTTCTGTTTCCTGACTTGCTGGGCATTCTTTTGTTAGGCATTTTACTTGTGATAAACATTGCTGAAAACCCTCCCCACCACCAGGTCTTTAATGCCTTTCTGCTTTGCAGACTCTTGCAACACATTAAGCAATACTTCGAAATTGGCACGGCCATCTCTGATGCTTGTATAATACTTGGCTGCAGTGCCACCAGGCCTTATTAGTTTTGTTGTCGCATGCTGTTACACAATTTTCTGGCTACAAGATCAAAGGATTGTACATTATTGCAATGGTGGAATGCACTAAACAAAAAACATCAATTAAGGTTTCTTTGCACTCAAACAAAACATAATGAGATGCATGGCTCTGCCTGCCTTAAGACTGATAGCTTGAAGCATCACAAAAACAAAGAAGAACAATGAACATTTATATAGAACATTACAGTACAGACCATTCAGCCTACATTATTGTGTCAAACTTTTAATCTACTCTAAAGATCAAAGCTCAAAGTTCAAAGTATTTTTATTATCAAAGTATGTATAAATTATACAACATTGAGATTTGTCTGCTTACAGGCAGCCACAAAGGAAGGAATTTGAAAGAACCCAGTTTGAAAAAAAGACCAACACCCAATGTGCAGGGAGAGAAGAAAAAACACCCAAATTGTGCAAACGATAAAAGTAGGCAACAGCATTCAGAACGAAATTAAGTCCATAGACACGAAGCCTGGAGCAGCTGGATCAAGTTCATAGCCTCAACCTCAGTTCGTCACGCAGTGGGGCAAATCACCACCCAGCTCAGACACAAAGCCCGGGGGAGCTCGTGCAGGTTCACTGCCTCAGTGCTGTGGAGAGCAGAGTAAATGTTACCTCCAGTCCCGACGCCCTTCCTTTTCAGTCCATCCGGGCTGGCATTTAAATTGTCCAAACACTGGGTAGTCATCCCCCGCCCCCCCCCCCGAGGTCGTAGTGATGGGCTCCGGGCCTGGATCTGCTGTCACATTTCGGCCTTTACTTGATTTCTCCAAACCTGCCAGGCGCTTAGATCAAAGCAATCTCGCTTTTGGTTCGGGCAGACAGGCTCCATAACCACTCCGCTCCACCTTTTCTCTGCTCCGCTCACTCCAACTCAGTCTCAAACATGCCTTGACTTGTTCCAATTACGTCTCCACGAACATGCCTTGCTCCGACTTTGCATCGTATCCACACGCCTCGACCCTCGAGTTAACCTCACCTTCCCTCGCCTCTTCAATGTTTGTGGTGATAGGTAACTACAATTTACCACAGAAAAAGTAATATTAGTAAAATATTAGGTTGTATTTCTTGCTTTATGAACCACCAACAGGAGTTGCTCATCTTAAGTAGTGACATCTTAAATCAATCTAACCCTTCCCTCCTACATAGCCCTCCATTTTTCTATTATCCTTGTGCCTATCTAAGAATTTCTTAAACATCACTAATGTATGTCTATCCCACCATCACTGACAGGGTGTTCCAAGCACCCGCCACTTTCTGTGTAAAGAACTTTCCTCCAAACACCTTAAAATTAAGCCTGCTTGTATTAGTCATTTTTGCCCTGGGGAAAACTCTCTAGCTGCCTATCTATCTATGCCTCTTATTAACTTGTACATCTCTATAAGGTCACCTCTCATCCTCCTTCACTCCAAAGAGAAAAGCCCTAGCTCACTCATAGTTCCTCTGAGAAGGCAAAACTATCTCCCAAAGAGCTCACATGATCATTATGAAACACAACTTGATGCAAGACACACTAAGCGTCTTGAGGACAAATTGAGTCAAAGCTCAATCAATCAAAGGAGCAGGGAGACATACAAAACAGAGAGCCAGAAAAGACACAAGTTCTGGGCCTAAGCAGCTGAAGATATGACCGCCAACAATGAGGCAATGGAAAATGAAGCTGTGCAAGGGCCAGCAGTGAACAAATTCAATAAGTATGGCAACGCACAGAAAAGTTGCTGGTGAACTGTGTGTGTTGCTTGAAATTCAGATTTCCTCGTGTTTGCGTCAATCAGTATGGAGGACTTTTCAGATATAGAGAGACCTCATTGGTAGTTCAATATGAAATACTGGAGGAATTTAAAACAGGGAGTATTATCTGAATGGGAGCTGATCATCAAGGGATAGAAAGTTGAGATGCCAGACTGAGGATCAAGCAGACCAAAGCTCCCAGGCTAATTAATGTTATCCCCACCTTCTCTTTATATTGGCACAAGAGCAGAATCAACATCATGTGATTAATACAAGCCAAGCAAAGCTAATAAAAAAAGAAGGCTGTGCCGTATGTAATGTTCACTGCTGTAAAACTTTCCTACAGAGATCTGTTTTGTGTTAAACGCTTTAGTAAGGCACTTGCGCCCTGAGGCTCCAGAGCCAATGCCTCTCTAATAACTTAAGAGGCAGTGTGTTTTCACCTCCAAACCTCTACACCTGCCTTGGAAATCAAAACAAAACAACTTAGGAAATGCTGTGCAGGTGGAGTAAAAGATTAATTGGCCTGTTTGTCACCGGGGTGCCCCAGTCAGGAAGCGGTGAGGGGGAAGGGTAGGGGTGCCAAGGTACTAATGAGCCACTTCCTGACTATAGCCCTTGCCATCGGTTTGCTTTCCTCTCTCATAATTAGGGTTCCCACTTAGCCGGTCTTGAGATAAGTTTATCAGGACATTGAAAGTCTGGTAACCAAGGGAACGTGAGAAGGCCTTGGTGAGTAGGATTAAGGAAAACCCCAAGGCATTCTAATGTATGTGAACAACAGGAGGATGTCTAGAGTCAGAATAGGATTGATCAGGGATAAAAGAGGAAACAAACCTGAAGTTGGAGAAGTCAGAGAAGGTACTTAATGAATACTTTGGTTCAGTATTCACCACTGAGGGGAGCTTTGACAAATGTGAAGACAGTGTAATATAGGTTGATATGCTAGGACATGCCGATGTTAAGAAAGAGGATGTGCTGGAACATTTTAAGAACATTAGGATTCATAAGTCTCCAGGGATGGATAAGATATACTACAGGAAGGAAGGGAAGAGATTGCTCTGCCTTTGGCAATGGCCTTCTGGTCAAGGTGGCAGCAGCAAACAACAATTCTTTGGCTGACATCTTTCAGATAGCAAACCTTTTAAATTATTTCACCTTTTCTCTGTTTTCTGCTTGTTCCTTTGTATTGTTTATGTTATGGAAACTGTTGGAGCCTGAAACGTACAATTTGGGTCTCGATCAAAGGATCCAGCACTATGCTATGTCTGGAGAGCTGTCTTGTGGAGATCAGAGACAAGAGCCCGAAAAGGGCTGAGAACACAAGCTAACTCGTGGGAAAAAAACAAAGACAGGACGTGGGGTCACAAGCGATTCCATCTTGAAGCAGCGAGGAAGACTGAAGCATCGAGGTGATGGTGTTTGAACCCAGTCAGTGCACGCTCCCAATGGGGCCAGTGAGTCAGCAATCACTCTCAACTGAGATCAGATGTTCAGTGATCTCACTCAACAGGGCCAGAGAGATGGCAATCGCTCCCAATGGAGGTCAGAGGGTCAGTGGTCCCACTCAACGGGGCCAGAGAGATGGCAATCGCTCCCAATGGAGGCCACCATTTGGACCAGGCATGAGTTCAGAGTCACAGAAGGACTACTCAATGTTCTGAGATTTATGTGATTGACGGTACTTTATATTGGTCTCCTTCAGTTTTCAGCGTTTTCTTTCTTGTGGCCGATGGGCGGGTGGGTGATCTGTAAGTTCTTTGTGTATGGGGTGGGGGAGGCAGGTTTTTTGATGCTACTGTCACTGTTCTTTTTTGCAACTGAGGGGTTGGTCATTGATTTTTTTCTGTGGGGGTGGGGTATAGGGATGAGTTGCTATTGCTGCTGTCTTTTTTTCTGCAAGTGATAACATCAGGGATTGTAATGTTGCTGTTTTTTCTTCAGTGAGGTGGGGGTCGGGGATTGTTATTGTTGCTGTGTTTTTTTCTGTGGGGAGGGGGTCAGAGTCATTGTTATTGCTGTGTTTTTTTTCTGCGGTGAGGGGGTTGAGGTCATTGTTGTTGCTGTGTTTTTTCTGTGGGGAGGGGGTCAATACTTTGACAATAAAATGAACCTTGAACCTTGAACCTTGAATGACCTTTTTGTCCTCACTGGCCACTGGAGCAGCACCAGAAGATTGGAGGGTGGCAAATATTATCACCTTGTTCAAGAAAAGTGAAAGCAATAATCCTGGGAATTATACACCAGTCCATCTTACATCACTGATAGGCAAACCATTGGAGAAGATTCTTAGAGACAGGATTTACAAACATTTGGAGATGCATAGTCTGAGTAGGGATCATTGGTATGGCTCTGTGAGGAAAGAAATACACAGACAGCAGGCAGCATCTAGATTGAGAGTGGATGGGTTGGGAACCACTGGTCAGATCTTGGCAAAGTTAGAAATCAAACATATTTAAGTTATGTAGATGTTTGACTTCTAACTTTGCCTAGTCAATAGAATATGACTATTGTGTGGAGGGAATGGTAAGATTGTTTTTGTAGGGTGAGGAGTAACAGTGCTCTTAGACTGAGGATGAAGACTTACTCCTCGCGGATGAACTACAGAGAGAGTGTGTAAACAAAAAGAGAACAAAGGAGGAGAGGAAAGTGTGGGAACTGTGAGATATAAAGTACCGCAGATGCTGGATTTCTGAAATAAAGACAAGGAATGCTAGAAATTCTAAGGAAGTCAGGTTGCATCTCCGTGGAAGATGCAGCAAGGCAAGGGTTAAGGTAATGTCCAGGCAACGATAGATTACAGACTTTTGCTTCCTTTGCACAGCAGGGGACTGGAGATATTTGTCACGCCAAGACAAGATAAAGATGCAATTGAAGGATTCTATGGTGAAACTCACTTTTGATCAGTTATTTTACTAACTTCAAAGCATTGTCAGCTGTTAGCTAATAGTTTCTATTGACTATTGCTCTTCTTCTTAAGCCCGTTGTCCCTAATGGGACATAGACCACCAACAGCAGCTCACCAGAGTCTTCTGTCCTGGGCTGAAGGTGGATCAGCCCCGAGGCTTCCACTTCCACCACATGACTTCATACGTTTTCTTGGCAAAGATCCTTCCTCTTTGGAACTTCTGTGCTGTTTCTGTAGCTCTGGGTTTTTACAGGATGGGGTTGCTAGTCTCATGCCCAACCCTCCTCCTTTCCCAGTCCGTTATGGAGCCACCAATGGCAGAATTAGTACCTCAGAGGTTGCTCTGTTTTTGTCTGTTGTTCAACAGAATTCAGGAGAGGAGTGCCTCCCCGAACCCTGTCCTCTGCCACCATCCACATTTCTTGAGCAAGAAGCATTATCGTATTGTGAATGGTGATTGATCATTCAAATAAGGAGTTTGAACATACACAAAGTTACCAATAGTTCAATATTTGTTTCCAATGTTCTATAAAAATGGTACTTTTTGTTTAACTTCAGTTTGGTGACAGGTCTCTGTCCTCTTCTATCAAATTCCCCCTTCTGCAGGCCTGTATCTCTTTCACTGATCAACTTCCCAGCTCTTTACTTCACCCCTAACCACCCCTCCTAGTTTCACCTATCACCCTGAGTTTCTTCCTCCCCCTCGCACTCCCCGCCCCCCAACCTTCTAACTCTGCATCCTCATTTTTTTTCTCCAATCCTGATGAAGGGTCTTGGCCTGAAAAGTCAACTGTACTCTTTTCCATAGATGCTGCCTGGCCTGCTGAGTTCCTCCAGCATTTTCTGTATGTTGCTTGGATTTCTAACTTCTGCAGATTTTCTCTGGTTTGTGTTTGTTTGTTTATTTACTTTATTTTCACATACATTCCCTGAGAGTGAATCTTGTTTCGTATTTCAAATTTTTGGTCGTGATTTGTGTTTTCTGTAAGGATGAATTTCCATTACCCAAATGGCCATAACGGGGCGGGCGGGGGGGGGGTCACCTGTATAAAGGAGATTGCATGATGGGCACTAGTGCTGTTTGCTAAAGTGGAAGCCGTATTCGTGAATTGCTTGGAGCGTTTAGGTCCATCGAGTTGGGAAGGGAAGTACTCTGAATCCTGCATGTAATTCTGTTGATTAAGATAAAGAAGTTGCAAAAAAGTGGTACAGGAACATTACCTAGAATGAAGAGCCTGAGATTGCATAGGCTGGTACTGTTTTCCCTGGAATAAATGAGGCTGATAGGTGACCTTACAGAGGTATCTAAAATCATAGGTAAAGTGGATTGTAGCAGATTTTTTGTCAGGGTAGGGAAGTCCAAAGTTCCACCTGTTGTCTACCAGTTCCTGTTGCTCCTCTCCCCAGACTTATATATATTGGCCATCTTTTCTCTACCCTTTCAACTGCCCCCCACTCACCACTCCACCCCAGTCCAGATGCAGGGTCTCAACCTGAAACATCAACATGCCCCTTTCCTCCACAGATGCTGCCTGGCCCACTGAGCTCTTCCTGAACCTTACTGCTTGCTTCAGATTCCAGCATCTGCAGCCTTTTCGCTTTCTCGTTATAGACAATAGACTATAGGTGCAGGAGTAGGCCATTTGGCCCTTTGAACCAGCACCACCATCACTGTGATCATGGCTGATCATCCACAGTCAGTATCCTGTTCCTGCCTCCTCCCCCCTCCCCATATCCCTTGACTCCGCTATCTTTAAGAGCTCTATCTAACTCTTTTTTGAAAGAATCCAGAGAATTGGCCTCCACTGCCTTCTTAGGCAGAGCATTCCACAGACCCATAACCCTCTGTGTGAAAAAGTTTTTCCTCAACTCCATTCTAAATGGTCTACCCTTATTCTTAAACTGTGGCCTCTGGTTCTGGACTCCCCCAACATTGGGAATGTGTTTCCTGCCTCTAGCGTGTCCAACCCCGTAATAATCTTATATGTTTCAATCAGATCCCCTCTCATCCTTCTAAATTCCAGTGTATACAAGCCCAATCACTCCAATCTTTCAGCACATGACATTCCCACCATCCCTGGAATTAACCCAGTGAACCTACGCTGCACTCCCTCCATAGCAAGGATGTCCTTCCTCAAATTTGGAGACCAAAACTGCACACAATACTCCAGGTGGGGTCTCACCAGGGCCTTGTACAACAGCAGAAGGACCTCTTTGCTCCTATACTCAACTCCCCTTGTTATGAAGGCCAACATGCTAGTGCTACTTGATGCTTTAGCAAAATAGACAAAGTGTACAATGTGAATAGCGAGCTCCCATTATAATGGATAACATTAGGAACAAAATGGGAAAGGATATTAATGTGTACGTGTCCTTAGATTTGCTAAACTCTTAAAACAAAACAGGTTGTCACAGATTCAATCCATGGCAGCTGGGAATGTTATTACCAGATTAAGAGTTGAGAATAGATTTAACATGTAGATCCCAGAGGACAGAGTGAGTAGTTAACATAAAAACTAGAAAGTATTTTCAGTTGACCTTCTAGGACTATTTGGAGCAAGTTTCACATTCTGAAAAGAGGCACTCTGCACATTCTGTGGAAATGCTACCAGACGCCAGCATCTTGCAATGACTTTCCCACCTGCCACTGTTTGAGGCTGTATGTGCTAGCGTAACTATACGTATGTGCTGTGTGCTGTGTGCTTTGCACCTTGATCCCAGAGGAATGAAGTTTCATTTCGCTGCATACCTGTGCATGGTTGAATGACAATTAAACTTGAACTTGAACCTGTTTCCTCCCAAGGCCACTGCAGCTTGCACCAAGTTTCTAAAGCCATCGGTGCCCAACTGTAGAGCGTGCGATAAATTTTCCAAAAGGAGAACCATGATACAAGAACAACAGGAATTCTGTAGATGCTGGAAATTCAAGCAACACACATCAAAGTTGCTGGTGAACGCAGCAGGCCAGGCAGCATCTGTAGGAAGAGGTCCTGACGAAGGGTCTCGGCCTGAAACATCGACTGTACCTCTTCCTACAGATGCTGCCTGGCCTGCTGCGTTCACCAGCAACTTTGATGTGTGTTACCATGATACAAGATGTGTTCTTGCTCAATCTCTTTCAGCAAAAGGAATGGTCCTCTGCAGAAAATTAATGAGAGCTTCTGACAAGTGTAGGTTCTCTGCAGAAAGGAAAACTCATTAACTTTAACCTGTACGTCTTTGGAATGTGGGTGGAAACCAGACCACCCAGAGGAAACCCATGTCGTCATGGGGAGAATGTCCAAGCTTGTTACAGGCAGTGGCAGGAAATGAACACCGATATATGATTGCTAGCATTGTAAACTGGAAAATGTTTTCAGTTAACTTTCTAGGACCACCTGGAGCAACTAAACATTATGTTACCATGCCATGCTACAGTAATCAACCAGAGTTCATCTTTGCTTAGGTTGCTTTGAATTTAAACAATCGAACATCGCTTGTAAGACCAAAGTATTCAAATGGTTCTGAAATGTTTCAGACATTGAGAATGAATTAACTGGCATTAAAGATTAGCTTTATCTGTCACATTTACATCAAAACATACAGTGAAACGCATCAACACAGTCTGAAGATATGCTGGGGGCAGCCCACAAATATCGCCATGCTTCTGGTGTGGCATTAACAATTCCTTTCAGAATACTAAGGGGATTCTTCTGTTGCCCGTTCGTTCCTCACAGATTTGAGTCATTGGCAGAAGCTTGGATGGCAGTGGAGATCCTCCTGTGGTCACACGAACATCTCCTGGGGAATGTGAGGTAACATACCATCAATGTGATTTTATCTAGGCTGAAGATTGGTAAGGCAGGAGGTAAATTCTAGCATTTGGAAACAGAGTTCAAACACTTTGCAAAGATACCGAGGCATTTTTTTGTGAGATTCTTGAAATGTTAAATGGATCATCACATTTCAAATAAACTGCTGGAAGAACTCAATGGCTCAGGCAGCATCAAGGGAGGAAGATGGATAGTCACTGCATCAGTTCGAGACCCTTCACATATCAACTTGCATGCATTATGGATCTGCCAACGAGCAGAAGTACTGTAAATGTTAAAATATTAATGATGAGAACAAATATAGCAGACAACTACCAAAAGATATTAGTTCATATAAATTTATTTCCATTCATCTCAATCAGATCAATAGACCATCAGACATAGGAGCAGAATTAAGCCATTACACCATTTGAGTCTGCTCCACCATTCCATTATGTCTGATTTACTATCCCTCTCGACCTCATTCACCTGCCTGCTCCCCGTAATTTGACACCCTGATTAATCAAGAACCTATTGACCTGCACAGCCATCAGTGGCAAAGAATTTCATAGGTTCACCACTCTCGGGCTAAAGAAACTTTCCTTGTCTCTATACTGAATGGATGTCCCTCTATTCTGAGGCTATGCCCTCTGGTCCTAGACCCCGCTCCCCATCATAGGAAACATCCACTCTATGCCGGCCTTTCAATATTCGATAGGTTTCTATTAGGTCCCCTGCTCATTCTTCTAATTTCCAGCGAGTACGGGCCCAGATCCATCAAACACTCCTCACATGTTAACCCTTTCATTCCTGGGATCATTCTTTTGAACCTCCCCTCGACCCTCTCCAATACCAGCACATCCCTTCTTCGATAAGGGGCCCAAAATGCTGACAAAACTCCAAGTGTCCTTTTGTATCTGCACTGTTTGTCAATGTTTGCGAGAAGTTTTTCATTGATTCTGTTGCACTTTTTTTGATCTACTGTGAATGCCCGCAAGAAAATGAATGTCATGGTAGGATTTGATGACAGATACCTACTTTGATAATAAATTTACTTAAAAATTTGAAAGGGCGAGAGTTAATTAATTAATTATTTTTTGTTTATTTAGAGACACATGATGGTAAAAGGCCCTTCCAGCTCAACAACCCCAAACTGCCCAATTACACCCATGTGACCAATTAACTTACTAACAGGTAAAGATCAGATGAAACACCTTCGCCTGTGCAAGGAGTGAGTGAGTGAGTGAGTGAGTGAGTGAGTGAGTGAGTGAGTGAGTGAGTGAGTGAGTGAGTGGGTGGGTGGGTGGGTGGATGGGTGGAAACGTGTACCTAGTGGTGGAATCTTGTTGAATGTCGCGGCCGTTAAATTGCTTTGAATATGAGATTAATATAGTCGAGTCTTGAGAAAGACTATCTCTTGTGCGAGATGTTCGACCTTCACCTGTGGGTTCTGTAGAATCGGCACTGCCATCATGACGAATATGTGGGTTTAAGATTTTGTTCAGCAGAAAGTTTGTGGGGGGCGTTGTTAAGCGAGCTATAACTCAAAGTAGTGACAAATAACTTCGTTTCTATTACTGAAGTCTTTCATGAGCTGAAATACACGGCACCAATTTGCTCGTACGACATAAATTAAGTCTATGATTACGTTATCTGTTCTATTTAATTATGTTGATCAGTGGATTAGCCTGAAATGACTCTGCTCGTCTGTCGGTTCCTAACGGAATTTTTTGTCCATTTGACCGTCAGTTGCACGTCAGTTCATGGCCCAGCATAAACTAGTTGGGGTTTCTGGCCCTACTTACATGATTATTTTCCTCTGCTGCAGAGATCTTAGCATTCAAATGCTAACCACTGGGTTAATTAATGCAAAAGGAGACGTCAGAAATGAAACCACAATAAAGTTATCTCTATTGTCTCCATTAAAGTATGTAAGACACCCAGTCAAATTTTTTTGTCGTAGAGTTCGCAATAAAGTTAAAAATCCTTATAGCAATGTTCCACTTTTTCTTCAGGAATTGGGAAATATTCTGAAATTTGAAGTTAAAAAGAACAAATGCCCTCGATATCGTTTGGTTAGAAAGTGGGTTACTCATAGCCGTTATTGGCAATTCAGTACCGTGGTGCACCACCAATAACCTTCACTTGGTGTCACCAGCCGTAGGTCGTTACCACCCAGAGCAGAAAAATAAGGCTGAAACGTCATTGACTGATAAGGAAGCCTAGAAATAAGCCCTCCTCGCCACTGAACACAACCTACAAGGAGCGCTGTCACAAGAAAGCAGCATTCATAATCAAGGACAGCTTCCATCCAGGCCATGCTCTCTTCTCATTGCTCCCATCGGGCAGGAGGTGGAATTCCCACATCACCAGGTTCAGGAACAGTTATTACCCCACAACCATCAGGCCCCTGAACCGGCGTAGGTAACTCCACTCACCTCATCTCCACAGTGAACCAACAACCTGTGGTCTCACTTTCAAGGACTCTACAACTCCTGTTCACAATATTATTTATTACCCTTTACTGTTATTATCACGACCACTATTGATTTTTAATTTATTCTATTGCTTCTTTGTATCTACTGTGAATGCCTGCAAGAAAATGCATTTCAGGGTAATATATGGTGACATGTACATACTTTGATAGTGAACAATAGAGTTCTCCATAATCCTGACTGCAGTTTACATACCACTAGTAGCGACTGCAATCAAGTGCTTGAGATACTCCATGATGCTGTCCCCAAACAAGAAAGTCAGTCCCGGCGCATATCAAATCGTAGTTGGTGTGGGTGTGTGTGTGTGTGTGGGGGGGGGGGGGGTCTTCAATCAGATTTGTTTGAAGAAACAACTTTATTACTTACATCCTTCATATACATGAGGAGTAAACATCGTTACGTTACGTCTAAATATGCAATGTGCAATTTATAGTCATTTGTAACAAATAGTATGTACAACAGGACAGTTAATATAACATAGAAATACAGTTGTATCGGTATGAATTAATCAGTCTGATGTCTTGGTAGAAGAAGCTGTCCCGGAGACTGCTGGTTCTGGCTTTCATGCTGCTGTACCGTTTCCCGGATGGTAGCAGCTGGAACAGTTTGTGGTTGGGATGACTCGGGTCTCCAATGATCCTTCGGGCCCTTTTTACACACCTGTCTTTGTAAATGTCCTGAATAGCGGAAAGTTCACATCTACAGATGCTCGGGGCTGTCCGCACCACTCTCTGGAGAGCCCTGCGATTGAGGGAAGTACAGTTCCCATTCCAGGCAGTGATGCGGCCAGTCAGGATGCTCACCACCGTGCCCCTGTCTGAGGTTCTGAGGATTTGGGGGGCCCCACACCGGACTTCTTCAACTGTCTGAGGTGAACTTTTTTATCGCCAGTCATTCAGACGGGTTACCTTGGTCTTTTTAGGTAGGGGAACAACGGTAGATGTTTTGAGGCAGGAGGGCACTCTACACTGGGAGATGGAGAGATTAAAAATGGATGTAAACACCCCCGCCAGTTGTGCACACTGAGTATCCGGCCTGGGATGCCGTCCGGTCCCGCAGCTTTGCGACTGTCCACTCGTTGGAAACACTTGCGTACTTGAGCCTCTGAGATGAACAACGTGCAGGTCGCTTCGCCGGGTCTCCTCGGGGTCTCTATTGGCGGCATCGAACCCAGCGTAAAAAAGATTGCTTCTAGTCGGAGGACCGAGTCGTGTACATGGACTCATCTATGGATCTAAGTGCACGCACCATGGTTGTGACAGGCTTTAATAACACAGTTTCAGACGAGTGTGTTTCCCCAAAATCAGTCGGAGCCTTCCCCAATTAGAAGCCTTGGATGAACCCTGATATCTGCAATCTGCTGAGAATCAGATTAGAGGCATTCAAGCCGGCCAAAACAGCTACAAGAGGCCCAGGTACAATCTCCGGAAAGCCATCTCACGGGCGAGTTGGCAATTCTTGAACCAATGAAGGATGCCTGACAGATGTGGCACGGCTTGAGTGCTATCAGTTGTTATCAAGTTAAATCAAGCGGCATAGGCGGCAAGAGGGCTTCGCTTCCAGATTAACTCGGCGCCTTCTGTGCTCGCATTGACCGTCAAAACATGGAGCAAACGTCAAAGCGTAGAGGAATCATCAGGAACTCCCACAGCCTTTGATGATCCTGTGATGTCAGCCTCTAAGGCCGAAGTGCGAGCCGTCTTCAGGAGAGCCCATGAAAAGCATCCGGCCCATCTGGGGTATCTGGCCAGGTATTAAAGACCCGTGTTGATCAACT
Organism: Mobula hypostoma; assembly: GCF_963921235.1. Taxonomy (NCBI): domain Eukaryota; kingdom Metazoa; phylum Chordata; class Chondrichthyes; order Myliobatiformes; family Myliobatidae; genus Mobula; species Mobula hypostoma. Next base: position 6,181,697 of record NC_086119.1, on the reverse strand, counting down.
GGCTGGCGTGTTCACTGAGATGTTTAACCTTTCTGTCATAGTCCGGTCCGTGAAGACCATATTCCGGTTCACGGTCCAGTCCGTCGACCCTTGCTCCAGGTTTTCCTGTCTACCCTGTTTCTGTTCTTGTTGAGCTCTAATTGAGCCAGCTGATGCTCGTTGGGGCTGGCTGCATAAATACCTTCAGAGACCAGGGTATGGCTGCTAGATTGTTCTTCTCCTTGCTCCTTGTATCCCCTCCTCTGCCTTCTGTTTCCTCGCCTGAAGCCCTGTGTTGTCTTGCTGGTACCTCTCGCCTCGCCTGATGTTCTCATCTTGCCTTGCATTGCCTGAAGCCTTGCCTGGTCTTGCCGGTAACTCTCGTCTTGTCTCACCTACAGTCTTGTCCTGGAGCCACCCTGTACCTAGCTCCCTTCCTGTCCCTTACCTCCGCCCAGGTAAGCCAGGCCGTCTTGCTGTTACCTGCGGTTGGTTCTGTCCCTTCCTGTCCCTTGCCTCCGTCGGGTGGTGATCCGCGCCCTGCCCAGGAGGAGCCTGCCTGGCCTCAAGCCTGAAGACTCCAGCCTCCTGCCTCCTGCCTCCTGCCAAGCCTCGCCTCCAGCCTTCTGCCTCCTGCCAAGCCTCACCTCTAGCCTCAAGCCTGAAGACTCCAGCTTCCTACCTCCTGCCAATCCTCGCCTCTAGCTCAAGCCTGAAGACTCCAGCCTCGTCCTGCCTGCCTGCCAAGCCTCGTCCTTGCCTAGTTCTGGGGTCCGAGTCAGAGGCAAGACCCAGGTACTGGGTCCTTGTCCAGTCTCTGGCTCGGAGTCCAAGCCCGGGCTCCTAGCTCTCTTGTCCAATCCTGTTCCGGGTTCCCGGTTTTCGTGTCCATGTCCTTGCCCTCAGCCTGTATCCTAGTCCTGTCCCTAGTACTTCAGTGTCTGTGTCTTGCACTTGGGTCCGTTCCCAGCCACCGTCCTATGACACTTCCGCTTTGGCAGTCTGAGGTACCCACTAGCTTCCTGTAGGCTTCAATAGTACCGGTGCCTAATAAGAACGTGGTACCCTGCCTCGGTGACCATCGTCCAGTAGCACTTACGTCAACCGTGAGGGTGTTTTGGGAGACTGGTGATGAAACATATCAACTCCAGCTGGAGAAGCGACTCGGATCAGCTCCAATTTGCCTACCAGAGCAACAGATGCCATCTCATCGGCTCTTCACTCAACCCTGGAACACCTGGACAGCAAAGGTGCATACATCAGTGTGCTCTTTATCGACTACAGCTCAGCAATCAATACCATCATCCCCTCAAAACTAATCAATAAGCTTCAAGACATTGGCCTCAATACTCCCTTGTGCAGTTGGATCCTCGATATCCTCACTTGCAGACCGCAGTCAGTTCAGATTGGCAAACTGTCCTCCGCAGTCTCCATCAGCACAGGTGCACCACAAGGCTGTGTGCTTAGCCCCTGCTCTACTCGCTTTACTCTTGTGGCTGTGTGACCGGCACAACTCTGATGCCACGTTCAAGTCTGCGGTCGCCACTGAAACAAGGTGCTGATGAACCAGCATATCCGGGGGAAATTGAAAGTCTGTCTGTTGTCACTGTGTCAACAAGATCAATAAGCAGATTATTGACCTCAGGAAAAGGAAAACAGAGGTCCATGAGCTATCAGAGGTGGAGAGGGTTAGCAACTTTAAATCCCTCAGTGTTATTATTTCGCAGGACCTGTCCTGGGCCCAGCATGTAAGTGCACGGTGGCGCCTCTACCTCCTCAGGAGTCTGCAAAGATTCGGCATGGCATCTAAAATTTCGACAAACTTCTATAGGTGTGTAGTGAAGAGTATTTTGATTGACCGCATCACAGTCTGCTATGGAAACATCCATGTCCTTGAACGGAAGATTCTACAAAAAGTAGTAGATATGGCCCAGTCCATCCCGGGTAAAGCCCCCTCCTCACCATTCAGCTTGAAACGTTGTCCCATGAAAGTGGCATCCATTATCGGGGATCCCCACCATCCAGGACATGCCCTCTTCTTGCTGCTGTCAACTGGAAGAAGGTTTAGGAACAGTTATTGCCCCTAACGAATCAGGCTCTTGAACCAAAGGGGATAATTTCACTCAACTTTATTAGTCCTATTATTGAAATAGTCCCAAACCCATGAACTCACTCTCAAGGGATCTTCACCTCATGGTCTCGATAGTTATTGCTTATTTATTATTATTGTTATTCCTTTATTTTTATGTTTGCAGTTTGTTGTATTTTGCACATTGGTTTAACGCCCAAGTTGGTGCAAATAACAGGAATTCTGCAGATGCTGGAAATTCAAGCAACACACATCAAAGTTGCTGGTGAACGCAGCAGGCCAGGCAGCATCTCTAGGAAGAGGTGCAGTCGACGTTTCAGGCCGAGACCCTTCGTCAGGACTAACTGAAGGAAGAGTTAGTAAGAGATTTGAAAGTGGGGGGGGAGGGGGAGATCCAAAATGATAGGAGAAGACAGGAGGGGGAGGGATGGAGCCTTGAGATGTCCTCCTTTTTTAAAGAAAGGGGCTTCCCTTCCTCCACTATCAACTCTGCTCTCAAACGCATCTCCCCCATTTCACGTACATCTGCTCTCACTCCATCCTCCCACCACCCCACTAGGAATAGGGTCCCCCTGGTCCTCACCTACCACCCCACCAGCCTCCGGGTCCAACATATTATTCTCCGTAACTTCCGCCACCTCCAACGGGTTCCCACCACTAAGCACATCTTTCCCTCCCCGCCTCTCTTTGCTTTCCGCAGGGATCGCTCCCTACGCGACTCCCTTGTCCATTCGTCCACCCCATCCCTCCCCACTGATCTCCCTCCTGGCACTTATCTTTGTAAGCGAAACAAGTGCTACACATGCCCTTACACTTCCTCCCTTACCACTATTCAGGGCCCCAGACAGTCCTTCCAGGTGAGGCGACACTTCACCTGTGAGTCGGCTGGGGTGATATACTGCGTCCGGTGCTCGCGATGTGGCCTTCTATATATTGGCGAGACCCGACGCAGACTGGGAGACCGCTTTGCTGAACATCTACGCTCTGTCCGCCAGAGAAAGCAGGATCTCCCAGTGGCCACACATTTTAATTCCACGTCCCATTGCCATTCTGATATGTCTATCCACGGCCTCCTCTACTGTAAAGATGAAGCCACGCTCAGGTTGGAGGAACAACACCTTATATTCCGTCTGGGTAGCCTCCAACCTGATGGCATGAACATTGACTTCTCTAACTTCCGCTAATGCCTCGCTTCCCCCTGGTACCCCATCCGTTATTTATTTGTATACACACATTCTTTCTCTCACTCTCCTTTTTCTCCCTCTGTACCTCTGACTATACCCCTTGCCCATCCTCTGGGTTCCGCCCCCCCCCTTGTCTTTCTCCCCGGACCTCCTGTCCCATGATCCTCTCATATCCCTTTTGCCAGTCACCTGCCCAGCTCTTGGCTCCATCCCTCCCCCTCCTGTCTTCTCCTATCATTTTGGATCTCCCCCTCCCCCTCCCACTTTCAAATCTCTTACTAACTCTTCCTTCAGTTAGTCCTGACGAAGGGTCTCGGCCTGAAACGTCGACTGTACCTCTTCCTAGAGATGCTGCCTGGCCTGCTGCGTTCACCAGCAACTTTGATGTGTGTTGCCCAAGTTGGTGCGGTCTTTTATCGATTCTGTTATGATTATTATTCTACTACGGATTTATTGAACGTGCCCGTAAGAAAACGAATGTCGGAGTTGTGTATGGTGACATATATGTACTTTGATAATAAATTTACTTTGAATTTTGAAAGTTATTTTGAACTCTCTGAACTTTGATCATTTTGATCTCTACAAAAGGAGACAGTCATCCTTTATTTCAACAGAGATCTAACCGCAATCCACAGCGTTGCTTTCGAGCCTTCCTCCTCCGTAATCATCACAAAATAACTTTTAATTTCTTCAAACTTCTGTTGTCTTCAAATCAGATAGTTAATTCCGGTGGTTGTTAGCGTGCCTGGGCCGGTGGTTCTCAATCATCGTAGTGCTAGATTAAAAGGTATCTGATGGTCTTTCATGTCGCAAGATCTTTCACAACCATTTACAGTACAAAAAAAGCACTTAGGCTCGAAACAAAACAGAAACCTTATCACAGAAACAAAATCAGATTGGCAACACGAGATTTCAGACCGCCAACGTCAGGTGAGAAGTCAGAACAGGAGATGATGTGTCTACATTAATCTGGTTTGGAGTTTGCTTTCAACATTAAGCAAGAAGAGTGAATCTGTTAAGCGAGGTCAAGTTGAATTTACCAATTCAAAGTAGCAAGGTGAGTAAAACAGACCTAATATTCAGTTATAGACAGAGGAAAAAATAAATCAAATCATTGTTTCAAAACCAGGAAATACAATTCAATTTTACAACATCATTTGGAAAGAGAATGTTGCGATGAAATTCTTTGGTTGAATTTGTGTTAAGGAATTTAATTACAACTCGGAGGGACTCCGCTTCAGACCGCATTGGGCCTTTTGTCAGAGTATCGTGTGGAGTCAGGGTAAAACGTAGATTAGTTTCTACCAGATTTAGTAGATAAATTGGGACAGACAAGGGCGACTTAAGCTTCGGAGGGATGTATGGGAAAACTCCGCCGTGGACGGTCCCAAGCCCGGCTGCGAAAGGAGAAGGGTTGGGCATGAGGCTAGCAACCCCATCCCGTAAAAACCCAGAACTGCAGAAACGCCAACAGAAACTCCAAAGGGCTTATCCCTCGGAGTGGAAGATCCGTCGACTAGAAGGCTTATGAGGTCTTGCGGTGAAAGGAGTAGTCACGGGGTCAATCAACCTTCGGAGAAGGTCAGAGGACTCTGGCGAGCTGGTGTCGGCGGTGCCCCAGAAGGGCTCTAATAGTAATAATAATAATAAGAAGAAAAGTGCACAGGAAACGGAGGAGTAGAGGGAGGGCAGCTCTTTTTCAAAAGGCACAGCGGGCACAAAGGTTTCACGGCAAGTTGTTAGCTTCAATGTAAAGCTTATACTTCGGTCACCAAAACCATTGCACAAAGCTTATGCAGTAAATTCAAAATTGCACTTATTTCGCTCCTTGGCACTGGGCCCTGCACCCTCCGGAGAGCCGACGCACCAGCTGTGTGTGTATTTTCCCCCCCGCCGAGATCAGGAAATATCTGAAAGCTGGAGGAGTTGAGGGTTATGGGGAACTGGTACACAGAGGATCGGCCATGTTCAGTCTGAATGGCAGACCATGCTTGGGCGGTGTGATGGTTTGTTCCTGCTCCTGTTTTATTGTCTTGTTGTGAGATGGTGAGATTATCTAGACAGCAGTGGGCAGGCTGACAGCCAACTGGGGGCCTGTCCATCGGTCACTCGGATCCAAAAGTGGGTATCGCTCACATCATCAGTAACAGCATAGATGCAACTTTAATTATGAACACGAGATTCTGCAGATGTTGGAAAGCAAGAGCAACACACACAAAATGCTGGAAGAAATCGGCAAGTCAAGCAGCATCTTTGGAGGGGGAAAAGCAGTCGACGTTTCGGGCCGAGATCACCAGCAGGGGAGTCTACGACCAGAGGACACAGCCTCAGAATAGAGGCACGTCCTTTTAGAACGGCCATGGAAAGGATTTTGTTTAGCTCGAATGTTAAATCTATGGAATTCGTTGCCGCAGGCAACCGAAATATATTTAAGGCAGAGGTTGATAGATTCTTGATTAGCCAAAGTGTGAAATTATGCAGGGAGAAGGCAGGAGACTGGGGCTGAGAGGGAAATGGATCAGCCATGGTGAAATGGCGGAGCAGACTCGATTGGCCAAATGACCTAACTCTGCTCCTATATCTTATTGTCTTATCGGCCCCACAGACTACTTGTCTGGCTAGGGAAGAGTCTGTGGTGATCACAGTGAACCCGCAGTGGCTTCGAAATTCACCAAGTTGGCGAAGGAGCAATGATTTATTCTTCTCCATAGAAGATCTATATCCTGCTGAGTTCCTCCAGCTCTGTGTGTGTGTGAATTTAATTTTAACCCAGATAATATGTCAAGATTAAACTACTATCAATGTCGTTAGCTCACTGTTGAGTTTAGTCGAGTGAGAGGGGGCCTATCAAAGATATAAAATCCTGAGCAGTTTTGACAGAGTAGATGTGGTGAGGATAATTCCTCCTGAGGGAGAATCTGGAAGCAGGTTTATTGTTCCAAAATAAAGCACCTAAGACAAAGGTGGGCGATTTCCTCTTCTCGCTGATGGCCGTGAAAACCTCTTTCTCAGTCAAATTTATTATCAAAGCATCCTTATATGTACCATCAACCACCTTGAGATTCATTTTCTTGCAATCATTCACATTAACATAAATAAATAAAATAGAAGTTTAAAAAACTATACACAACAAAGGCTGACAATCAACGTTCAAAAAGACAATTGCATAAAAATAATAACGAGTGGTAAAGAATCCTCGAAAGTGCGCCGGTAGGTTGCGGAATCAGTTCATTGTTGAGGTGCCTGATGGTTGTAAGATGATAATTATTCCCAAGGCACTGTCAAAGAACAATAAGAGTAAAGTCTTTGGTTGTTGATTAGGGAAGAGGTGGGTAGATTCCCGTTAAGGAAAGCAGGTGAAAGTTTACCGCGGCACAGGAATGTAGAGACGAGTTTACGGTCGGATCAGTCATGATTTTATTGGATGCCAAGGAGGCTTGAGGGGCCGAATTATCTCCTCCTGCTTCTCAGAATAAGGTTTAATATCACTAACATATATTGAGAATTTGTTGTTTTGCGGCAGCATTGCAGTGCAATACATAAAATACTATAATTTACAAATAATTGTTATAATTGTAAATTATTTCACTACTTATATATATAATTACAATATAAATATGTTGTGAAAAAAGCAAAAATAGTGAGGTAGTGTTCATGGGTTCTTTGTTCGTTCATGAATCTGATGGCGGAGTGGTAGAAGCTGTTCCGAAACTGTTGGCTATATGTCTTCAGGCTCCTGTACCTCCTCTCTATTGGCAGTACTGTAATAAGAATAGAACATGTTCTGGGTGATGGGGTCCTTGATAATGGATGCCGCCTTCTTGAGGCATTTCGTTTTGAAGATATCCTGGGTGCTGAGGTATTTAATGTCCATGGTGGCGCTGGCTGAGTTTGCAACCTTCTGCAACTTTCTTTCCGGTCCTGTGTAGAGCTCCTCCATACCAGGTCCTGATGCGACCCGGTACATCTGCAGAAATTTGCTAGTTCGGATGTTTGATCCTAATTTGTGTGTTAATAATTAATTAAATTGACGGTCGATGATTTATGAGGTATCCTTTATTATATCTCAGTACTTGTTCGTCGCTGCTATAAGTGACCAATCATCATTAACGCTTACTTTTAGAGATTAAAAATGAAGTAACACTATGAAACTACTCCGTGTCTTGTATTGTTACTTTGGTATGATGTTCACTATGATTGAAGAAACCTGCGCCTTAACAATCTTCCAATGTCTCCTCAGCGTTAATCAGATCTCTGTCACTACTCGTGGACACATAGTTAAAATCTTGAGTTTAAATTTAATCCTGCAAAAAAAAAGTTGCTAACATCAAGCTCATTATTTGAAAGTGAAGCTGCCGTTTCAATGTGGCCACCACGAAAAGCAAACAATTACACAGACTTGTATTAACACAGATAAAAATACAATTACATTTACTCAGGGACTAGAGGGGAAAAAAGCACACCTCCTGATATATAAACGCACTTAAAGCAGACATACACACATTTACATACGTACAGTAAACGCCACACTTGCAGGCAAAATGTATGAATAAATATAGCACGTGTACATGATCACAATATTTAAAAAAATAGAACTGTGCATTTAAAGTTTATTAAACTATTTCATTGCATTCTTAAAATAATGACGTGGCAAATTTTCTTGGTGGGGTATAAGAGATGTTCCAGTGAGAGCGAGGTCGAACACTAAGTTACGTTTCGCCGTTTGAATGGAAAAATCCCTTAGTGGTTTCCACCAAGTACTCGGTTGCAATGTAAACGGGCAATAAATTAGGAGCTAACCCATATTGCTACTTTTTCCCGTGTTCGGTGTAACTCATTATGCATGACGCCATCGAAATGCCGCATGCTGTAAATGTCATTATTATTTCTTGTGGTACAGTTGACTCTCACGACGGATCAGTGTCACAATGTATCAGTGTACGTGTGTCTGTTGTGTGTTGCAACATGTACAACAGGGCCGGGGCACTGCAGACAGAATCTGGGTTTGTGTTATTAAATGCAATGAATCTTCACTACGACTCGGTTGCGGGTCTTTTGTTCGGTGATTACGTTCAAATATAGGGTTGGGTATTTTGTTTCACGGAAAGTGAGCTTCCCCGACCCTCGAAACGCGTCTAAAATTGCCTCATATTTCATTCATGCTCATGAGACGCGAATATTAATCTCGGATGGACATAGCTCATCTTGGCTCTTTATTGAGTCTGTCATTCGGGCCGAGTGGTTTAAAACTACAAGATTACGTAGAAGCTTAACACTGGTCTGGATTCCCTTATCGTTTAATATTGATCCTATTGTTAGTGCTTCAGTTTTGATGTTCATTGGGCCTGAATGCTAACTCGAAGACTTTCTGTGATATAATCCTAGGAGTCTATTCTTCTCTTCTACAAACATTTCCTATCTGAAAGTATATTTTCTGCGCTTCCACGGTCACGCCAAAAAAATGCAAACTCCGACCTGTTTGTAACCTGTAAATTTATGCTTTGCTCTCCGTATTAGAATTAAATTTTCAGTTTTGGACAATAATTTTCCTGTCGGATAAAGGTTTGAAGAGGGAAGTGTTATAGGAATACCTGGGCAGAGCCGGGTCGCGGGAACATTTGTATGGCTCGTTGCCTTAGTTATAACATCGAGGGTGAATATTTTTCCACATAATATCACCATACTTACTGGCCAGCAATTAGGCGATGTGAATTGAATGCTGCCTCGAGGGGACCAGTCTCTCGTCATGTTTGGGTTTTAACACGGATGGCTGTATTACTTCAGCCCGTGGCAATAAGTTTTTAAGAACCTGTTGGTCGACACAGTTCTATACCAACGTTTCATTATCCTGGAGCGCGGAAAGTGAAAGTAGTTTTTGTTACCATTAGCATGTAGACACACGGTTTCCGTAGAGTCAGAGAGGAGTTGCTGAACATTACATCTTCAAGTACTTGTAACTTAAAAATTTACAAATACTGGAATCAGCATTAAATTCCACGTACCGTATTATACAGTTTCAAGTAAAAGACTCAATGTGAGTGGAAGAAAAAGAAACGCAATGCTGGAGATCTGTGGAGAGTCGCAACATGAGATTTCGGGTCGATGATTTCTTATGGTCTTAGGATTTCCTCCGGAAAAGTTCGAAATCACAGTTGCGGAGAAGCAGAAGTGAGAGCTTCAGAGGTGGAGTGGAGACCCAGAGAGACTGAATAGGAGAGAGAGAGGATGGCGGGGGCTTATAAACGCTGCTGATCGTCCGGATGAGGTGTATGTAGATGGCAGATGAATGGGAACAGAGCAAAACGGGTTCGAACTGTGAGATGTAAAACCTACTGCGGCTGTAGTGCATCGGAAATAAAAGGGAACTGTAGAAATACTCAACAGGTCAGGCAGCATCTGTGCAAACACGGAATTAACTCTATTGGTTAATATATCAGACTGCACAGGTATGTTACAAATTAGATACATCGGTGAGTTGTTGAGTGTAACGTTGAGCCTTGAACGAAATTCCTCCACGCTCTCTCAGTTGGCACTGCCGCCACTTCTATCATCTAGCTTCTCTTCCTCTCCATCTTATCACAGACCTTCCATAAGACATGGGAGAAGAATTAGGCCATTCGGCCCGTCGAGTCCGCTGCGCTATTCCACCATGGTTCATTTATTATCCCTCTCAACCCCATTCTCCTGCCTTCGCCCCGTAACTTTGGTGTCCTTCCTAATCGAGGTCAGCAGCTTTAACTATACCCAGTGACTTGGCCCCCACATTCATTGCTGTGTGGCAATGAATTCCGTAGAGTCACCACGCTCTGGCTAACCAAATGCCTCCTCATCTGTATTCCAAAGGGACGTCCTTCTATTCTGAGACTGTACCCTCTGATCCTAGAATCTCCCGATATAGCATCTTCGCCACGTTCACTTTATCTTGGCCTTTCAATATTGGTTAGGTTTAAATGAGATCCCACTACCCCCTCAATCTTCTAAATTCCAACGAGTACAGGCCCAGAGCCATCAAACTTTTTATTCCCTTAATCCTCTCCGCCCTCCCTCCTTCCCTTCAACTTGGAGCATGTTTGATTTCTAACCACCTGCCGACGAAACTCAGCAGGGCAGACAGCAGATATGGCGAGATAAACTTTACATCCTGGTTTTGTTCTCCCTTCCTTTCCCGTCCTGATGAAAGGTCTTGGCACGAAACGTCGACTATTTATTTCTCTCCATAGATGCTGCCAGACCTGCTGAGTTCCTCCGGCATTATGTCCTTGTGGCTTTGGATTTCCAGCACCTGCAGAATTTCCTGTGTTTATAATTTCTAGCCATTCCCTGTTTCGAAAAAAAACATTCGTAGCCATCGTAAAGTTTCTTTGTTCCACTCGCCATGTCATGCTAAATTTCTCCAGTATTTTCTCATTTTATTGTCTTGCAAAGGCATCGTAATGTGGATGTGACTGGGCCAATGTTTCCTGTCAGGACAGGACGGGACGAGGCTGCCGCCTTTTGGAGCCTGGACTGTCAACCCGGGGCGACATCTAGCGGTGTGTGCGCGACATGCTCCGCTACGGCTGCGGCATTCAGTACAGTGTTGTGAAACCAAACGCCAGCAACGCTTGTTTCACAGTCCCATAGCTGTTGAACGATTGAATTATTCATCGAATAGTTTATGATACATATTAAAAGCAAGAATACAAATTGCCTGCATAGTAATGTTCAACAGTAAATCTACACGCGTGTGTGAGTGTTTGTTTTCGCTGCTCTTGAATTTTAATTCTCAGTCGTGTTCCTGGAAGCAATCACACGTGTATGGCCAACGCAGATCGTAGGTGGAGAGACTCAGAAACCAGCCAGTTTAAGGACTTGAGTTTTAACAAGTTGGGCTTAGGGAAGCCAGCAAATTCTCCAATATCCCACTCCGCCAATAACCTTCTGACATTGATCTCAAAACTTGAGACCATAACGCTTAGGAGCGGAATGTTAGACTAATTTATTATCCATCTCTAACCCATTTTCCTGCCTTCGCCCCGTAACCCCCGATGCCCTTAATAATCAAGAACCTATCAATACATATACGCAATGATTTGGCCTCCAGAACCGAATGTGGCAATGAATTCCACAGATTCACCACCATCTGGCTAAAGAAAATTCCTCCTAATCTTTATTCTAAAGGAGCGTCCTTCTATTCTGTCCTCTGGCCCTTGACTACCCCAGTATAGGAAACATCTTCCCCGCGTTCACCATTCAATGTTCAATTGTTTCAATAAGATCACCCCACCACCGCCCCCACCACCACCATTCTTTCACTGAACCATCAGACGCTCCTCATACGTTAACCGTTTGATTACCGGGATCATTCTCGTCAACCTCTGGATCCTCTCCAATGCCAGCACATGGTTTCTCAGATACGGGGCCTAAAACTGCTCACAAATATCTAGCTAACATGCATTAATACCAGCGCCGTCTCCCCCCCCCCCCACTCCCCCCGGCTGTTTAATTCTTGTCGACAGTAATTTATTTATTTAATGAAGGTGCCAGGCACTGTAGATAAAGCTGCGCTGGATTAGATCAACATAACCTGTAACTGAACCTGTATTACACACAATGCAAACCCCAAGCAATTAGCATACAGACACTACCAAACTGTGCACATACAGAATGCACGATAAGTATATTGTATTCGATACAATATTGGCCCAAAAAAAATCTACAATAGCCCAGGCGGTTAAAACAAGACAGGAAGCTGCTCGGGCAGCATCTGCAGAGAGGGAAGCAGAGTTAACTCTTCAGCTTGAAGACCCTTCCTCAGAAATGAGAAAAGGAGTAAACATGTTTGCTAAATTGAAGAGAGGCTGGGGGTTGGGGTGGGATGAGTGAATATCTCTGATAGGGTGAGACCAGCCTCTTGTTTGTTGGTCCAAAGGTTCAAAGGTTAATTTTGTTGTCAAAGTATGCATGTACAATACCATTCTGATAGTCGCCTTCTCCAGATAGCCACGAAATACAGAAAAGGGAAAAGACGTTAGCCCTCTCGTGCATGGAAAGGAAAGAGTAACAAAACTTGCAAACCCAAAACCTCCACCCCCTCGCTCACAGAAAAGCTAACAGATCGCCCACTCAGAAAATGGCGGCTGAAACATTGAACCCTAAATCCCCAACTCCCTCCTCCGCGAGAAAACAGCGACAATAACGCCAACCCCAACCCCCTCCTTCGCAGAAATGAACAGCGACAGAAGCAACAAACCCCCAATGATATTGAAGGTAATTTACTCTGCAGTCATGAAGGGAGAGAATGTTGAAACTAGAGTATGGGATGTGGACAGGTGGACCGCTTTGTCCTGGAGATAATGCTGAGTGCTGTTAGAGCTCTATTCATCCACGTCCCATGTATCGAAGTACATACACTCAAAGGCCACGTTATTAGGAACCTAATAAAGTGCCCACTGGGTGTATGTTTGTGGGCTTCTGTTGCTGTAGCCCATCCTCTTCAAGGTATGACGAGTTCTGCATTCAGAGATGCTCTCCTGCATACCACCGTTGTAACATGAGGTTACCTGAGTTACTGTCGCCTTCCTGTCAGCTTGAACCAGTCTGCCCATTCTTTGACCTCTATCATTAACAAGGCATTCTCGACCACAGAACTGCTGTTCACTGGCCTTTTTTTTTTGCTTTTCACACCATTCTCTGTAAACTCCAGAGACTGTTGTGCGTGGAAGATCCCAGGAGATCAGCGGCATCTGAGATACTGAAACAACCCGCCTGGCACCAACAATCATGCCATGGTTACAGTCACTTAGATCACGTTTCTTCCATATATTGCTGTTTGATCTGAACAGCAACTCAACCTCTTGACCATGGCTGCATACGTTTATACTTTGAATGGCTGATTGGATATTTGCGAGCGGGTGCGCAGGTGTACCTAATAAAGTGGCCACTGGGTGTATATGTCACCATTTTGTTGCAGACACTCACAGCAGAGCAAAGAAATAGTATAGAATTGATGAACAGCTGCAGACAAAGACTGATAAATAATCAATGTGCAAAAGAAAACAAACTATAGAAATACAAAAAAAAACAAAATAAGAAATAAATAATACAGCAATGAGAACATGAGTTGTAGAGTGCTTGAAAGTGAACCTGTAGGTTGTGGAATCGGTTCAGAGTTCAGTTGAGTGAAGTTATCCACGCTGGATTAGAAGCTTGATGTTTGAAGGCTAATAATTGCTTTCCAAAGTGTGGGATCTAATGCTCCTGTGCCTCCTTCCTGATGCAGATGAGAATGCTGCCCGGATTAGAGAACATGTCTTATTGAGAGCTTGCCGTTTCTTTCTGGACACCAGACACAACCAGTTCTCCTCCGTCTAGCGGAATTTGTCCTCACCTTTAATAATTTCTCCTTTTCCTCTTCCCACTTCATTCAAACAGAAGTTGTAGCCATGGGCACTCGCATAGATCCCAGCTGTGTCTGCCTTTTTGTTGGCTACGTGGAACAGTCTATGTTCCAAGCCTACACCAGCGTCCGTCCCCCACTTTTCCTACACTTCATCGACGACTGCATTGGTGCTGCTTCCTGCACGCATGCCGAGCTCGTCGACTTCGTCAACTTTGCATCCAACTTCCACCCTGCCCTCAAATTTACTTGATCCATTTCCAACACCTCCCTCCCGTTTCTCAATCTCACCGTCTCTATCTCTGGAGACAGCTTATCTACTGATGTCTATTATAAACCCTCTGATTCTCACAGCTTCCTGGACTATACCTCTTCCCACCCTGTTACTTGTAAAAACGCCACCCCCCCCCCCAATTCTCCGTCTCCGCCGCATCTGCTCTCAGGATGAACCTCTTCACTCCAGAACAAATGGGATGTCCTCCTCCTTTTTCAAAGAAAGGGGCATACCTTCCTCCACCAGCAACGCTGCCCTCAACCGCATCTCTTCCATTTCATGCACGTCTGCTCTCATCCCATCCTCCCACCACCCTACCAGGGATAGGGTTCCTCTTGTCCTCACCTACCACTCCACCAGCCTCACCTCCAGCATATAATTCTCCGGAACTTCCGCCATCTCCAATGGGATCCCACCACCAAGCACACTTTCCCCACCCGCCTTTCTGCTTTCCACAGGGATCGCTCTCTACGCGGCTCCCTTGTCCATTCGTCCCTCCCCATTGATCTCCCTCCTGGCACTTATCCTTGCAAGCGGACAAGTGCGACATCTGCCCCTACACCTCCTCCCTCGCCGCCATTCAGGGCCCTTCCAGGTGAGGCGACACTTCACCTGTGAGTCTGTTGGGGTCTTATTCTGTGTCCGGTGCTCCTGGTGTGGCCTCCTGTACGTCGATGAGACCCGACGCAGTTTCGGAGACCGTTTCGCCGAGCGCCAGAAGAAGCGGGATCTCCCAGTGGCCACCCATTTTAATTCCACGTTCCATTCCCATTCCGATATGTCAGTCCATACTCTCCTCTACTGTCGCGATGAGGCAACACTCGGGTTGGAGGAACAACACCTTATATTCAGTTTGGGTAGGCTCCAACCTGATGGCATGAACGTCTATTTTTCGAACTTCCGGTAATGCCTCCCGATCCTTCACCATTTCCCATCCCCTTTTCCCTCTCTCACCTTATCTCCTCGCCTGCCCATCGCCTCCCTTTGGTGCTCCTCCCCCGTTTTCTTTCTTTTTCTTCTGTTCCCTCCTATCGGACTCCGGTTTCTCCAGCCCAGTATCGCTTTCACCAATCAACTTCACAGCTCTTTACTTAATCTCTCCCCGCCCCCTCCCGGTTTCACCTATCTCCTTCCGTTTCTCTCTCCTCTTCCCCCACCTTATAAATCTACTGCTCGTCTTTTTTTCTCCAGTCCTCCCGAAGGGTCTCGGCCCGAAACGTCAACTGTACATTTTTTTCCATAGATGCTGCCTGGCCTGCTGAGTTCCTGCAGCATTTTACGTGTGTTGGGTTGAGCGAGCTAAGGTTTTACTCTTTGGAACAAAGGAGGATGAGAGGCGACCTAATAGAGGCGTACAAAATGATGAGAAGCATAGTTAGACTGAACCGCCAGAGACTTTTCCCATGGTGGCAATGGCTAATAGACAAGGACATGCCTTCAACGTGATTGGAGGGAAAGTCCAGGGTGGATGTCAGAGATAAGTTTTTAACTCAGAATGGCATGAAATTCACTGAAGTGGTGGTAGAGGCAGATACATTAGGGGCATTTAAGAGATTTTTTAGATAGGTTCGTGGAATGAAAGAAAATGGAGGGCAATATGGGTGGGCAGGGGTAGATTGATCTTAGAGATGGTTAAAGGGTCAGCACAATATCGTGGGCCAGAGGACTGTGCTGTGCTGCCTTGCTCTGTGTTTTATATTATATGCTGTAAATCTGAACAGAAAATGCTGAAACTACTCAGCAGGTCAGTCAGTCTGTGCCTGTGGGGAAGAGAAACGGAATCCACAATCAGGGGTTCGCAAGCCAACCGACAAAACACTAATCACAACCGTTTAGCACCACTGTGAGCAATTTGACCACTTTACACTAAAATGGTCATCATTTTTATCGTTCTAATTGTGCTTTCGCGCAAAACTTTGCATAATTTATGTTTAGATTACTTTGTGAATGCTGCCTATATGATGCCAATTGCCCGTGATGCTGCTTTAAGTACGTTTTTCATCGCATCTCTGCATACATGAACTTGTGCACACGACAATTAACTTGCCTTTGACTTGTTTTTTTTCCATATCTTTCCATCCTGGGACCACGTGAAGCAGCAATTGATTTGAACCTTTTTCCTGGTTATTCTGTGTTTACAGTGTGATCTCCTCACACTGGAGATACTAAACAAAGATTGGACCATTGCTTTGTGGAGCATCAGAGGTGATCCTGAGCTTCCTGTTGCCTGCCACCTTTAATTCATCATCCTACTCTGACCTATCAGTCTGTAGCCTCTAGTACTGTCACTGTGAGACCAACACAAGTATGAGGAATGAGGAACCTCACCTCATTCTCCATCTGCAAATAGAGTCACAAAGCACTAAAACACAAAAGCAGGCCCTTTGGCTTATCTAGCCAGAATAACTGTTATTCTGCCTAGATCCATTGGCTTGTGCCTGGATCATAGCTCTTCAAAGCCCCTCTCATCCATGTACCTACCCAAATTTTACTTAAATGTTGAAATTGAACCAGCATATAACCATTACAGCACGGAAGCAGGCCATCTCGACCCTTCAAGTCTGTGCCAAACTCTTACGCTCACCTAGTCCCACCGACCTGCACTCAGCCCATAACCCTCTATTCCTTTCCTGACCATATAGCTGTCCAATTTAACTTTAAACGACAACATCAAACCTGCCTCAACCACTTCTGCTGGAAGCTCATTCCACACAGCTACCACTCTCTGAGTAAAGAAGTTCCCCCTCATGTTACCCCTAAACTTTTGCCCTTTAACTCTCAACTCATGTCCTCTTGTTTGAATCTCCCCCACTCTCAATGGAAAAAGCCTATCCACGTCAACTCTATCTATCCCCCTCAAAATTTTAAATACCTCTATCGTTCCCCGTCAACCTTCTACGTTCCAGAGAATAAAGACCCAAATTGTTCAACCTTTCTCTGTAACTCAGGTGATGAAACCCAGGTAACATTCTAGTAAACATCCATCACTTCTGCTGGCAGCTCATTCCATATTTGCACCACCCTCTGAAAGAAGTACCCCCTCAAGTTCTACTTAAATACTTCACCTTTCACCTGTATCCTCTCATTGTATTTTCACCAAACCCCAGTGGGAAAAAAGCCTGTTTATATTAACCCTATCATGAGTTTGTATACTTCTCTCAAATTTTCCCCCATTCTTCTGTGGTGCAGGGCATGATGTCCTGGCATATTCAACCTTTCGCGTAACTCAGGCTCTCAGGTCCTAGAAAAATCCTTGTAAATCTTTTGTGCACTCTTTCAACGTTGCTGATATCTTTCCTCTAGGTAAGTGACAGAACTGCACACAATATTCCAAATTTGGCCTCACCAACATCTTATACAACCTCAACATGACATTCCAACTTCTGTACTCAATACTCTGATTTATGAGAGTCAATGTGCCAAAAGTTTTCTTTGCTACCCTTTCTACCTGTGACACTACGTTGCAGCCTTCGGGATTTAACACTGAATTCTACAACTTGATTTCTCACTCTCTATCAGACAACCACCTGCATTATTAGTTTAACGTTTTTCCTTGTTCTGACTTAGATTGGAGGACACACCCAGCCTGACCTGCCGGGCACAACCTCCTGCTTTGCACTTCGCAACTCCCGCATTTTATTGTCTGTGCTCTCACTCTCTAACTCACACCCGTTAACTATTGACCAGTTATCATGGTCATCCTGGTTTTACCCTCTCAGAGACTTACAGCCTCCCCACTCCCCTTGCAGTAAGTAGCACAGTAGTATTGCAATGAGTGTATACAGTTCCAGTGATCAGTGATCTGGGTTCAATTTCCACCACTGTCTGTATGGAGTTTTTGTATTCTCCCTCTGACTGTGTAGGTTTCTTCTGGGTGCTCTGGTTTCCTCCCACATTACGAAGATGTAAGTGTCAGGGTTAGCAAGTTGTGGACATGCTGTGTTGGCGCCGGAAGCATGGCGACACTTGTGGGCTGTCCCCAGCACATCCCCAGCCTGTCTTGGTCATTGATACAAATAATGCTTTTCACTGTATGTTGCAATATGTCGATGTACACATGACAAAACTAATCTTTAACCATTAAGCTTTTACAGGGTTCCGCCCCATTTTCAGTTCTGACGAAGGATCGCCACCCGAAACGTTGACCGCTTATTTCTCTTCCCACAGATGCAGTCTGACCTATAGAGTATTTCCTGTATATTCTATTTCTGTGGTAATATCTCACCCTCAGATACAGGAGAGACGCCAGACAGTGCTTCAAAGTAAATTTGTTATCAAATATGTACATGTCTCAACATACTATCGTCCGTTCAAGGGAAGGGATGACTTTTAAATATGGATTTCCTGTGAATGTTTCCAATTTGAGTGATAAATTGAGAACACAAAGGGTGTCGGGGGAATATTTTACCAATGTGGGAAGAAGAGAGTTGACCATATTAAAAGTGCGGGCGCTGAATTCAACAACATTAACCCTTTAACCAAGACTTCACACCGCTGTTACCGCCTCTCTTTTGACGTGCGTTCCTTCGAGGTCTTTCTGGACAGAGCATAAGGCAATCCGCAGAT
This sequence comes from Mobula hypostoma, assembly GCF_963921235.1. Taxonomy (NCBI): domain Eukaryota; kingdom Metazoa; phylum Chordata; class Chondrichthyes; order Myliobatiformes; family Myliobatidae; genus Mobula; species Mobula hypostoma. The sequence continues at coordinate 6,163,227 of NC_086119.1, read as the reverse complement.
TAGACCGAGAAATTACTGATGTTTCAAAATTGTTAGTGGCCGACCACCCCTTAGAGATCCGGCTACTTTCCGGCAGACAGGGAGTTAAAACCGCGGCATTGGCCGTTCCCGACCTCACCTATGGTTGCATAATCGTTCATCTATTGTTTCGGAATCTCCGGCGAATGCTTATTAATTTAGAGTTGATATCTTCATGTATTTTTATTTAAACGTAAGAATTTCCAGTGGTTTGGTGAACCGCTGTTTATCAGATGACTCCAAATAATTATAATATGACTCCGAAGCCTGGTGAGACGGAGAAGGTCTGATACCGCTTCGAGCCGCCTCCTTTGCGGAGCGAGCCAGAAATGAGAGGATTTTATTAAAGGGTCGCACTTTACAAATCTGCCCCTAATGGTGTTGCTGAACTTGTCCTTCACCTTGCGGGATTACACATTGGCTCATTACCCCCCGCGCAGCAGTGCCATTAAAACTTGTCTGAGGGCTATGGCGCAATTTACAGACTTCTTTGCAATATCGGAGCCGTAAGGCAGTTCATCGTAATAATGAGCGAATCCTCCGACAACGGACGTGATCGGCTGCAATATTAACACCACCGTTTCCTTGTCCCGTTTATGGATTATGTGTTGGTGTTACTTTAAGTACCTGCGGCAGAGGTGGCGGAAAGACCCTTGTGGTTCAATCGAGATGCGGGGACCCCTGTAGTTGGACTGGTTTAAACCGTCCGTAAACCCACTGTTAAAGATCTGTCGGTTTCATTGTTGAAATAGGATTTTTAAAAATAAACTAACATCATATTTCGTCGATTAGATAACATAATCTTACAGAATGGGATGAGGACACTCAGCCGATCTTTATGTCCAGTTACTGCCAGTTCTCCCCTGGCCAATATCTGTCTTCAGTCCTTCCCTGGCCTTAAAAGTAGGCAGACCAAAAGAGGGCCGTTCAGTTCACCATGCCCATGCCAGCTCTTGGAGAATAAGGGATGATCTTCTGGATGTGTACAAAATCATGAGGGCAGAGATGGCAACGTGCGCAGTCTATTTCCCAGGGTTGAGGAATCTAGAGCTGGAGGTCATAGGTTTAATATGTGAGAAAAGAAAGATTTAATCGGAACCTGAAAGATTTTTTTTTTGCACCCAGAAGGAAGTCAGTGTATGGGATGAGCTGCTGAGGAAGTGATTGAGGCAAATAGATGGACAACAGGGTGGCAGGTGGAGATATGGCTCTAGCAAAGGAGCTGAGAGGTGCTCCTTCTCTCCACTAGGCTGCAGATTACCCTTGGGCAAGGTGTAGCACCTGCTTCACCCCCCCCCCCACCGCACACCACTCCCCTCCAACCCCGGTCAGGGTCAAGTCCTGGTTATGTGACCGCTGGCACCAGCCAAATAATCCATGAAGAGTATGAATAATGGCTGGAGTCACCCGTCTTGTCATGAAACTGCCCAGAAGAAGGCAATGGCACACCACTCCTGTAGAAAAATTTGCCAAGAACCATCATGGTCATGGAAAGACCTTCATCGCCCACGTCATACGACATGTCACATAAAGAATGAACGAGCGAACATGGATAGAAAAGGTTAAGAAGGTTATGGGCCAAATGCAGGCGAATAGGACCCGCATAGTTCAGAATTATGGTTGGTAAGGACGAGTTGGCCTGGCGAGCCCCCTTCCATGCTCTATGAGTCTATGACTTGTAGAAAACATTGTCCAGTCAGTCTAATTCTCAAACAATCTCTTCTTTCTCCTCTAATAGTTAGATGCGAAGGTTTTGTAAAAGCCCACCAAAGCAACAAGGAAGCTGGATGATCTATACAGGTGACCACAAACCATACCCTTGCTAATAAAGCCTTCAGTCCTAAGAATATATCCATTCAAGAACTTAAACCTTGGGCTGTTCTCTTTGGAATGAGGAAGAATGAGAGGTGACTTGATAGAGGTGTACAAGATGTTAAGAGGCATAGATAGAGTGAACAGCCAGACACTTTTCCCAGGGTGGAAATGGCTAATACTAAGAGGCATAATTTTAAGGAAGAAAATATAGGGGAGATGTCAGAGATGTTTTTTACACAGAGAGTGGTGGGTGCGTTGATAGGTGGTGGTAGAGACAGATACATTAAGGACATTTCAGAGACTCTTAGATAGACAGATGGATGAAAGTAAATGGAGGACTATATGGGAGGGAAGCATTAGATTGATCTTGGAGCAGGTTGAAAGGTTGTCACAACGTTGTGGGCTGAAGGGTCCGTACTGTACCGTACTGTTCTATGTTCATAATGCCTGTTAAGAGTCAGGCACTATGAAAATACAGGAGGGAACAAGCCTTGATAACATTAAATGTACTGTATTACCAAGTGGAAGCATTAGAAAGATGTTTTTTTAAATTGTGTAAACATGCCTGGAGCATTCTACAACAATGCATTGGATTTATTTTATCAGCGCTTTGCCCAGAGCTTCTGTCTGCTGCTGCAGATAAGGTGCCAGCAAAATGTCTTGCTTTGTCTCGTTTGTCCTCAAGCATGAAGTACAGTTAATGACTGCTTTCGAAGGACCTCCTGGTGTCGGTTTCACACTAGTGCGCCTAATGGCACTGCATACTCACTGTTCTCTGAAATGGGGTCGTTTTGCAGATCCTGTCTTCTCAGCACATTCTCCCAGGCTGTTATCTTCCAGGGCAGGAACGTATTGGGGGGGGGGGATGTCAAAGGTAAGTTCTTTACACAGAGAGTGATGGGTACATGGAGCACACTGCCAGGGCTGGCGGTTGAGGTAGACACATTAGGAGCATTTAATAAACTCTTAGATAGGCTCGAGGATGACAGAAAAATGGAGGGCTGTGTGAGAAGGAAAGGTTTGATTGATCTTAAAGTAGGTTAATAGATTGTCACAACATGGTGGCTCAAAGAAACTATACTGTGCTGTTATTTTGTATGCTGTATGCTGCATGTTCTATTCTCTATGTTCTATGTTTAAATGCTGCCTCTGATAACAGAAACAAAGACCTGACTTTCTGTCCAGCATCAGAAATTCCTCATCTTCTGAACCAAAAGCAAAATTAAAAATTGATTTTACAATTTGTAACTAAAACAAATATCTGCCTCCCTTTAGTAGCTGCATCTCATGCACAGAACTGGAATGGCCTGGGGCAGAGTAAAGTAATTCTGCCGATGACACACCTCTTTGTACACAGGATGCAGAATACATGGGTCATTAAACCTGATAAGAAAACTGGGAGGATAGGCACCTTTGTTCGATTCTTTATGTCCCACTTACCACATACCCCGAGAATTCAGATTCGGATCCAGAATTTTTTTTTTGTGTGTGTGTGTACACTGAAACACCCAGTGCAATGCATCATTTGCATTAACAACCAACACTACCTGAGGGTGTGCTGGGAGCAGACAGCAAGCGTCGCCACACAGTCCAGCACATGCCACAATGTTCTGAACAACAGCAGCAACAAAGCAACGAACAAGCCCCCTTTCCTCCCTCCCGTCCACCCACCCAATCTCACGCACAGACAGTCCTCCAGGACAGGCCACCCTGCCCCCACCCCCCCAGGCCACCCAGCCCCCAACCCCCAGGCTTCCAGCCTCCACTGGGCTTGTACACATCGAGACTCCGAGCCCAGTGGACTCATCAGTAGGATTGATTCACCCTAGCCATATGTCTTAAGATGCTGGAATCCGTAGCAGCAACAAGAAGCTGGAAGAATTCAGTGGGTCAGGCAATGGCTATGGAAGGAAATGAACAGCTGACGAAGGGTCTCAGCCTGAAACGTCGACTGTACCTCTTCCTAGAGATGCTGCCTGGCCTGCTGCGTTCACCAGCAACTTTTATGTGTGTTGCTTGAAATTCCAGCATCTGCAGATTTCCTCAAGCTGACACTTTGGTTTGAGAATCTTCAACAGGATTGAAAGACAGAGAAGAGAAATATAAAAGGGTGGGAGGGTAGGAGTTGGAACAAGAGCTAGTGAGCAATAGGTGGGTCCACGTGAGGTGAGGGAAGGGAAAATAGAAATGGAGGTGATTGGTGGAGAGGACAAATGGCCAGAGGAATGAGGAAGGTGGAACATGGAAGGCTGAGGGAGGTAGGGAGGGCAGACAGGAAGAGCACAGGGGTGGGGTGGGGTGTGGGTGGATGGCAAAAGTCGTGGGCGGAGGAATGGAAAGAAACGGGTTGCTTGGGGACTGGGCTGTGTGTGTAAGTAGAACTGAATAGATCAGGATGAGAGAGAAAGGGGACAGAGTGGGAACAGTTTGCCTGACATTGGGAATAGCTAAAATTCTAGAAAGACTGTGAACTGAGAGAATCTGTTAAAAGGAAAGTGTTAGGTGCTGGTTCAGTTGTAATATTTGAAAGAAGTTTTATTAGGTATGTTATAAAAGAGGTATGGGGGGGAGGCTACAATGCATGTGCAGGTAGATGGGACAAGGCAGAAGACTTAGTCAGTACAGATGAGGTAGCTGAAGGTTCTGTTTCTGTGCTGTAGTGCTCTATGCCTCTATAATTCCTTCATCAGTTCAGCATGAGTCCACTTATGCAGATGAAGTTCCCTACAGAAAACCAAAGCCAATGACCACCGCAGTAGGAGCTAAACACATATTTTAATTTTATTTTAATTAAAGATACAGCATGATATCAGGCCCTTCCAGAACAACAAACCCATGCCGACCAGCTATCTAACCTAACCCTGATTACACCCCTGTGACCAATTAATCTATTAACCGGTATGATTTTGGAATGTGGGAGGAAACCAGAGCACCCAGAGGAAATCCACGCAGTCACGGGGAGAATGTACAGACTCCTTCCAAACAGCAGGGGGCATTGAACTGTCCGCAGTTTGTAGAGACGTGCTTGTGTACATTAAAGTCTTTGAAGAGGTACGGAGGTTTGCCGGTGCAGCATCAGAGATGTGGGATATCAGACTGATTCGGGGAAAATGTTTCCACTAAACTTGAGACAGGAATGAGTGATCTACCGAATAGTGTGTGTTGGAGGAAATGAATGCAAGTGCCTAGGGTAGGTCTCACACACGGACCAGTGGGAGGTAGGAGGAGTAATCCATTAATGAATAATTGAATAATTATGATCTGCTGATGTGAGAGTGAGAGGCAAAGAACCTATGTGGTCTGAGGGAGAATGTAAAACTCCTTACAGCCAGCAGCAGAATTTAACCCGGCTTGATGCCACTAACCGCCACACTTAATTGGTTGAACTACCAATGAGTAAATAGCAACTGAAATTTAAGCCTCCTCCTTTCCTTTCTGCCATGTTATGCTCTCCTCTCCTATCAGGTTCCTTCTTCTCCAGCCCTTTACCTCTCCCACCTATCTGCTTCTCACTTCATCCCTCCCCCCACAACCAACTACTAACTACCTCACCCCTCACTTGGTTTCATCTATCACTTCGCAGCTTGTGCTCCTTCCTTTCCCCACCCCCACCATCGTAGTCTGGCTTCTTCCCCCTTTATTTCCAGACCTGATGAAAGGTCTTGACTGGAAGCACTGACTGTTTATTCCTCTCCATAGACGCTGCCTGCCCTGCTGAATTCCTTCTGCATTTTGTGTGTGTTGCTCTGGATTTCCAGCATCTGCAGAATCTCCTGTGTTTATTGAAGTCTGTGATGGAGAGTTCACTTTCTAATATCCAAAAAGACCTGCTTTGTAATGACTAGATTTCTCCTTTTATATCTTCTTTGGTCTTGAGTTGGGTCAAAGTATTTTATTTTATACATTCCACCTTCCTCCTTGTATAGAGTGACCACTGGACCTTTTCTCATTTCCCCTGTATAGAATGACCACTAGATCTTTTCCTTTCATCGCTGTATAGAATGACCACTGGACCTCGCTTTCTTTCCTCTCTCTCCCTGTTTCAAGTGACTGCTGGATCTTGCAGCTTTTCTCTTTGGGGGTGTTATAGTCTGCATTGTGCTCACATCTCCCCCTCAGTAAAAAAGACACAGTGAAAAATGTCACTGAAGGTTTCTGTGACAATCTCCTGTCAAAGGAGAAGGTTACAACATTAGTGAATACAAAGACCAATTAACTTACCCAGTGACTTTCCCTCTGCATCTGGGGCAATGAATTCCACTGATTCAACAGCAGCACATCCTTTCTTACAAACCTGAGCTCAAGTCACCCCTAAGGAGGGGTGGATTGCTCCTTCAGGAACATACCAAGGATGGCAAGAGTTTCTTGAGCGGCTGAACGCCGTGATCTTAACAGGAGAACAAAAAGCTGATATGAGGGCCGGTGAGGGGAAATTTATCACTGATTTTGCAAAAAAACAAGCTTTTGCTTCTTCCTGTATTGTAGTAAATGACTTCATTTTGCCGCAGTTTGTAGTGAGGGGAGCCCGAATCTGCTGCAGATACAGAACCTGGAAAGCATTCCTTTAGTGAGGAGGCTGTATGTAAACGGTAACACCATTAGTCTAAGTGTGTAAATACTTAACTTCTGCTATTGATTTCATGCCAGTGATTGTTAATATACTGCTGCTACCAGGAGCCAGAGAGTTCAGTGCTCATTGTTATTTATTCTATAAGAGGGAAAATGTCATACACCACCCACTAATCCTTGGTGACATGGCGTCACTGTGGCTACAAACCTTCAGTCATTTGTCCCCACTTGAGACACACGTCTGGGAACATGGCCCAGTGTCACAACAACGAGGATAATTTGCAATAAGGATAAAATCTGATTAGTCACCAGACACTAAATGGCAGCCTTTTCTACTTTCTGGGTTTCATTTTGCATTCATATCCAGCACAATCTGTTCAGATATAACGGATCAGATTTGCTTGTTATGCACTTTCATACCCACTCCTCAAAGCAGTTAAAACATAGCTTGACGAGCCCAATACTTTTCAAGGAACACTTTCAGCTGACATTTTATGCCACATTAATCAATTGTCTGGTTAACCTGGAGCCAATTTGATATTTTCCCTCAAAAGAATAGAATCAGAAACAGGAGACTCAGACCACCAAAAGAATCTCACCACTTTTTGACAATTTTCCTGACCACCACTGTATTCCTATATTTTTTCAAGAATATTTCCAATTGTTCTTTGATAATTGTGAATAAATCTACTCCATTAACCCTCCTCTATCAGTTTATATTTCTGATTTTACCTGCTTTGTTTGTTTGTGTGCAGCTAGTATTATTCAACAAAATTCATAGCAGGTGCATTTAATATTGTAATGAAATGATTGCATGTCTTCTGACCTGTAATATTACACCACTAGTTTTCTCTGGTCTGGGGTTGCAAACTTGTATGTGCAATCTATTGCTCATATCCATGAATAGAGGCATTATACATTTAGAATTATGGTTATTTTGCCACTTAGGGCAAAGGAATATACTTCCAGGACGATCAGACAGGGTAAGACATCTGCACACCTCACTGAGTTCAGTGTGGCCCTGAGGATTAGCAGTTACTTGTTTGCTGATTTACATTCTGTTTTGCACTTTATTAGGTGCTTTTCCAAAAAGATTATAAATGGAGGCATTTCTGATTTAATGAATTGGGAAGCACTATTCAATTCAATGCAATGTATATAACTTAAATATTAAAAAGAAACATAACGAGGGCTAATTATTTTTAGATGAATGCAGAGGAAATCTACTGTATATTCCCTTATGGTCCTTCGATTGACTGCGTCTGAATTAGGATGTATATAATGTTAGGTTCACATTGCGGAGTTCACTGGCAGTCCCTGTTAAATTTTCTTACAGTAGCATCAAATGCATAGAGTATATTCACGGGGAGAACATACAAATTCCTTACAGGCAGTGGTGGCATTGAACCCCAATCACCTGTACTGTAAAGAGTTGTGCTAATCAGTACACCCCGTGCTGCCCCAAAAATATATTGTTTGCAGTATATCGAATGATATGACATCTCAGACATGGGAATAGCTGTGCATTACATTCAAGAACATGTAGAGAGTTATTTATACAAGAAGATGTGTTGTATTAATCAGTAGCATTCTGAAGCATTTTCGACCCTTCCGAGGTAGTCACTGTTGCAAAATAGGGGGAGGGCTGCCCACACAGCAAGAATCACACAAACAGAATTGAATAACTACTTGATGATCTTTTCTACTGGTTTTGAATGTTGCCACCACCTACATCACGATGACAGATAGATGGGACGATATATCAGTAACTGGAGTGTTAGGTGGTTCTCTAATGATGAAACATCTCTCTCAGTACTGTCTAGAATTTTTAGTGTGACTTGACCTTTATTTTATAGGAAAGGATGTGCTGACATTGGAGAGAGTCCAGTGGAGGCTTACACAAATTATCCCAGGAATGAATGAAAGGGTTAATGTTTAAGGTGTGTAGATGGCTCTGGGCTTGTACTCAGATTTGGGAACAGCTTCTTTCCAACTTTGACAAGACTGCTGAATGGATTCTGACCCGGACCTGGGCCGTACCCTCCAAATATCTGGACCTGCCTCTCGGTTTTTTTGCACTACCTTACTTTCCCTTTTCTATTTTCTATTTATGATTTATAATTTAAATTTTTAATATTTACTATCGATTTGTACTCCAAGGAGCACAAAACACAGAATCAAATATTGCTGTGATGATTGTACACTCTAGTATCAATTGTTTGGCGACAATAAAGTGAAGTAAGGTACTCGCTGGAGATTAGAAGAATGGGGGTGGGATCTCATTGAAACCTACTGAATATTGAAAGGCCAATACAGAGCGAATGTGGAGAGGATGTTTCAAATAGTGTAATAGTCTGGGACTAAAACACACAGCCTTAGAATAGATGGATGTCCCTTTAGAATAGAGATGTGGAAGAATTTCTTTAGCCAGAGGGTGGTGAATCTGTGGAATCTGTATAGTTAAAGTGGAGGTTGATGGGTTCTTGATCAGTAAGGGTATCAAAGGTTATGGGGAGAAGGCAGCAGAATGGGGTTGAGTGGGAAAATAAATCAGCCATGATCAAAGAATAGAGCAGCATCAATGGGCTGAATGGCCTAATTCTGCTGCTATGTCTATGGACTTATGGTCTTATGGTTTTCAGCTTCTAGCATGGAAAGGAAAGAAACAACATTTCAGGATACCCAATGCCTCATAGAATACAATTCCCATCATCAGGACTGAAGGGTCTCGGCCCGAAACGTCAACTGTACCTCTTCCTAGAGATGCTGCCTGGCCTGCTGTGTTCACCAGCAACTTTTATGTGTGTTGCTTGAAATTCCAGCATCTGCAGATTTCCTCGTGTTTGCGACTATTTAGAAAATGTCTTTTTCAAAAAAAAATTATTAATAATTTTGACAAGGGTTTCTAAAGTGCTTCATTTATTTCAATCTGTCTTTGTTATACTTCTATTAATAGTAAAACAATGAATACACATATATAAGCAACAGAATTCATCTTTTTTCTTTTAAAGTCCATAGTTATTGTTACTAATTCATTAATCAATGATAATCTCTGTTCAAGTTTGTCATGGTCCACGAAAGAATTGTTTAGAAGATTATTGGCATTTGGGCACACACTTTCAAAAAAGTTTGCCACCCCTGACCTAAACTGCCTGGAGTATAGAAGAAGGAAAAGCAGGCTTGTTGGAACGTGCAACATTATCATGGGATTGACAGGGTAGATACAGAATTGACGTTTCTTCTGGATGGGTATCCACAAGTCATGATTATGTCTCAAACTGAAGCGTCTGCAATTCAGGAAAGAGATGATAAGAAACGTCTTCACCCAAAATCAGAATCAGAATCAGGTTTATTATCAATGGCATGTAACATGAAATTTGTTAACTTAGCAGCAGCAGTTCAATGCAAAATATAATCTAGAGGAGAAAAAAATGTAATAATAATAATAATAATAATAATAATAATAATAATAAATAAGCAAGTAAATTGAATTCATTGAATCCTTGAATTCACTGCCCTAGGCTTGAAGGTTCAGTTACTTAATATATTCCAGGCAGAGGTTGGCAGATATTGGCAGAGGTTGGCAGATATTGGCAGAGGTTGGTATATTGATTTCTAGAAATGTGGAGTTGGTGTAGGAAAGCAGTACTGAGGTAAGAAATTTTGATCTTATTCAACAATGGAACAAGTATATGGGGCTGATGGGCTCATTTCTGTTCTTTATCTCACATATTTATATTATGCCTTCATTCATTCATTAGTAATCTGAAAGAATTAGTATTTTAAACTGAAGCTCTTTCTGTTTTGTTATATAGAGCAAAGAGAAACTAATCTATTAGACGAGCAATCAATATTATATATGAGTTAACAGACCTGCTTTATAATATATATTAAATGTGAACTACAATGTACCATTGTGCGTTGAATAACACTGGCTCCATGATAAACAAGCGATTTGTATTAAAATGTCAGGAAAATGATTACACAGAGTAGAAATTAACATAATCAAAGCTATTATGAAAATTCAAGCAAAACGCAGAACATGGTCTTTCTGGGGAGGGTATGACCTGTACAAAAAGGACATGTTACACCTAAACCCAAGGAGGACCAATATCTTTGTGAGCATGTTTGCTAGAGCTGTTGGGGAGGTTTTAAACTAATATGGGAACCAGAGTGAGGGGGCTGAGGATGGGGTAGTTGGTATACAAGTAGATGCAGTGTGTAGTGAGAACATGAGAAAGGACAGGCAGATGATAGGGCAAAATTGCAGTCAGTGGGATGTGTTGAAGTGTAACAAGGTGACGAAATTGAAAAGGATGATGAATACAACATTAAAGGTGTTATATCTGAATACACGCAATAGATGGAATACGGTAAATGATCTTGTAGCACAGTTAAAGATTGGCAGGTATGACGTTGTGGGCATCACTGAGCCATGGCTGAAAGATCATAGTTGGGAGCTTAACATCCAAGAATACATATTGTATCAAAAGGACAGGGAGGTAGAAAGAGGGGTTGGGGGCTTTTTTTGATAAAAAATTAAACCAAATCCTTAGAAAAAAGTGACGGCATCAGAAGAAGTAGAATCCTTATGGGTAGCCTTATGAAATTGCAAGGATTACAAAACCCTGATGGGAATTACATACAGGCCTCCAAGCAGTAGCCTGGATGTGGGATATAAATTACATTGGGAGATAGAAAAGGCATGTAAAGCAGCTATCGCTGTAATAGATTTAGGGGACTGGGAAAATCAGGTTGGTGCTGGATCCCAAGAGGAGGAATTTGTAGAATGCCTTTGAGATGGCTTTTGAGAGCAGCTTGTGGTTGAGCCCATGAGGGGAAAGGCAATTCTGGATTGGGTGTTCTGTCATGAACCAGATTTGATTAGGAAGCTTAAGGTAAAGGAACCCTTCAGAGACAGTGATCATAATATCATAGAATTCATACTGCAATTTGAGATGGAGAAGATAAAGTCAGATGTGTCAGTATTGCAGTAGAGTAAAAGGAATTACACGGGCATGGGAGAAGATCTGGTGAAAGTCGACCGAAAGAGGACACTAGCAGGGATGATGGCAGAGCAGCAATGGCTGGAGTTTCTGGAAGAGTTTGGAAAGCACAGAATAGATGCATCCCAAAGATGAAGAAGTGTTCTAAATGAAGGATGAGGTAACCGTGGCTGATGAAGGAAGTCAAAGACAGCATAAAAAGGAAAAAGAAGGCATATAATATAGCAAAAATTAGTGGGACATTACAGGACTGGGAAACTTTCCAAAACCATCAGAAGGCAACTGAAAAAAGCCATAAGGAGAGAAAAGGTGAATTATGAAGGTAAGCTAGCCAATATTATAAAAGAGGGTACAAAAAGTTGTTTCAGATATGTAAAGAGTAAAAGAGAGGCAAGAGTGGACCACTTCTTTTCACATTATATGTCAATGTTTTGGATTATGGAATTGATGGCTTTGTGGCCAGGTTTGCAGACAATACGATGAAAGGTGGAGGGGCTGGTAGTGTTGAGGATGCAGGGGGTCTGAAGGAGGCCTTAGACAGATTTGGAGAATGGGAAAAGAAATGGAAAATGGAATATAGTGTAGGGAAGTGTATGGTCATGCATGTTGGCAGAAGGAATAAAGGGGAGAAAATTCAAAATTCAGAGTTGAAAAAGGAGTTGGGAGTCCTTGTGCAGGATTCCCGAAAGGTTAACTTGCAAGTTGATTTGGTGGTAAGGAAGGCAAATGCAATGTTAGCATTTATTTCAAGAGGACTTGATTGTAAGAGCAAGGATGTAATGCTTTATAAGAATTGAAAAGACTGCATTTGGAGTATTGTCAACAGTTTTGGGTCCCATATCTAAGAAAAGATGTGCTGGCATTGGAGAAGGTGCAGAGGAGGTTCAAGAGAATGATTCTGGGAATGAAAGGGTTAACATATGAGGAGCATTTGATGGTCTGGGCCCACAACTGCTGAAGTTTAGAAGAAAGAGCGGAGATATCATAAAAATTTATTGAATATTAAAAGTTCTAAATAGAGTGGATATGAAGAGGGTGTTTCCCGTAGTGGAAGAGTGCACTGGACAACAAAGATTTTGCTTCCTGAATACTTTTGGGTGTATCTAATGGATTTTTGGCTGCTGATCATGAAAATCACCATGAAATTTCCCTATCATGAACCATATTTTTGAACTTACCTGCATTTGATATTTCAATTGATAATTCAAGCAAATTAAAATCTTGCCTACAATGTAAACTGTAAAGTTTTCTATCTAGTCCAGATATGCCCAGGCATGCTTAGGCAGGGTGGATGCTGCATGACAGGACAGGTTATAGAAAGACTATAAATTTCTATGAAGGATTTCAATATTTGAGACAGATGTTTCCCAAAATAACTGATGCCAAGATTAAGGAAGGCATTTTTGGTGGTCCACAAAACAAATTGGTCATCAATGACAGGCCATTCTAAAAACTTCTATAATAGGATGCAAAACTGGGCTGAGAAGTGGCAGATGGAGTTCAACCCAGATAAGTGTGAGGTGGTTCATTTTGGTAGGTCAAATATGATGGCAGAATATAGTATTAATGGTAAGACTCTTGGCAGTGTGGAGGATCAGAGAGATCTTGGGGTCCGAGTCCATAGGACATTCAAAACTGCTACACAGGTTGGCTCTGTAGTTAAGAAGGCATATGGTGCATTGGCCTTCATCAATCGTGGGATTGAGTTTAAGAGCCGAGAGGTAATGTTGCAGTTATATAAGACCCTGGTTAGACCCCACTTGAAGTACTATGCTCAATTCAGGAAGGACTTGGAAACCATAGAAAGGGTGCAGAGGAGATTTACAAGGGTGTTGCCTGGATTGGGGAGCACACCTTATGAGAATAGGTTGAGTGAACTTGGCCTTTTCTCCTTGGAGCAACGGAGGATGAGAGGTGACCTGATAGAGGTGTATAAGATGATGAGAGGCATTGATTGTGTGGATAGTCAGAGGCTTTTTCCCAGGGCTGAAATGGCTAACATGAGAGCGCACAGTTTTAAGGTGCTTGGAAGTAGGTACAGAGGAGATGTCAGGGGTAAGTTTTTTATGCAGAGAGTGGTGAGTGTGTGGAATGGGCTGCCAGTGATGGTGGTGGATACGGATACAATAGGGTCTTTTAAGAGGTTTCTGGACAGGTACATGGAGCTCAGAAAAATAGAGGGCTATGGGTAAGCCGAGGTAGTTCTAAGGTAAGGACATGGTCAGCACAGATTTGTGAGCCAAAGGGCCTGTATTGTGCTGTAGGTTTTTCTATGTTTCTAATACAACCAGAGAAAATCACATGGATGGCATTCAAGGATGCCACTGAAAAATTTCTTGGCAACTGCATAGCACCAAACTACATGCAGCTGATGACAACATGCTTCAAACATGCAAAACCATAGAACAAATTCTGGTCAAGATGACAGTTGACATCTTCTGGATAGATCATGAAACCATATATTTCACTTCTTTTATGTCCTTTACATTTGCTTTTCATCTTGAGTGTGGTTCCAGAACTGTTGGAGCATGTAATTTGTAGTTTGGAGATCGTTTGGATGTTTCAGAGCTCTGCAGTCTCCAAGGGAATTCTGGAAGGCAAAGGCAGCATGTGGGAGAGGTAGAATGTTGCCAGATTTTCTGTGTTTTGGATGTGGACTTGGACGGTGGACTTTTTTAAGTCTTCCTTTTTGTTGTATTCTGTGTTTTTTGTCTGATATTTCTCACTTTTTTTGTGTGAGAGGGGAGAAGGATTTTGGTGTTGATGTGCCTGTTTCAATTTTTTGTGCAGGGAGGAGGAATCTGGGGGTTGGTAGTCGTGCTGCCATTCCTTTCTTTCTTGGTTTTGTGTCTATCTGGAGAAGAAGAATTTCAGAGTTGTATATTTTGATAATAAATGAACCTTTGAACATTTGAACCTTTCTGCATGCCTGTTCAGACTTCTTCCCTGCAAATCTTGGTGTTGTCAGTGACGAGCATGGTGAAAGGTTTCACCGGGACATTGGTCAACAGTATGAAGGCAATTGGAATCCATCAATGCTCGCTGATTATTGTTGGACACTGAAGCGAGAAGCCTCAGATGCAGTGAATGAAAATCATCAACAAAACATTTTTAGTTTAAGTTAAACTATTGCAAGCATTAGCACTGTTGTGCAATTACCGGTAAATGCATTGAATTGAATAAAAGTTAATTTCTTGTTTTTCCAAATTCCTACGTGATATAAGTACTGTGAAATTATATTTGTGTTCAGCTTCAAGTGGTCTATCATAAACAAAAAAAATTCTGAGGAAGCAACACTTCCAATAAAATTTGTTGTCTAGTGGTATCAGACCAGAAGGTGCAGCCTCATCAAAGAGGGATGTCCATTTAGAACATAGATGAGAAGGAATTTCTTTAGCTGGAGGCTAATGGATTTGTGGAATTCATTACCACAGATGGCTGTGGGGACCAAGTCATTGAGTTAAAGTGGAAGTTAATAGGTTCTTGATCAGTCAGTTCGTCGAAGGTTACAGGGAGGAGGCAGGAGGGTGAGAGGGAGAATAAATCAGCCACGATGGAATCGTGGAGCAGACTTGATGGGTCGAATGATCTAATTCTGCTCCTATGTCTTATAGTCTCATGCTCTGAAATGTTGGAGTAAATCAGCAGCTCAGGCAGCTTCCATGGAAAGGAATGAACTGCCGATGTTTCAGACCAGGACCCTTCATCAGGATTGGAAAGGGAACGAGAAGGGGGAAGACCCTTCCTCTTCTTCAGGAAGACCTCAATTGCAAACTCCAGTCAGTTCAGATTGGCAAAAATATTTCCTCCACAATCTCCATCAGAACAGATGCACCACAAGGCTGTGTGCTTAGCCCCCTGCTCTACTCACTTTATAATTTATTACTGTGACGCTGAGCACAGCTCCAATGCCTTATTTAAGCATGCTGACGGCACAACTGTTGTTGGCTGAATCAAAGGTCGTGATGAATTGGTATACATGAGGGAGAATGAAAATCTGGCTGAGTGGTGCCATAACAACCATTCATTCAATGTCAACAAGACCAAGGAGCTGATTGGAGGAGGAAGAAGTCAGAGGTCGATGAGCTAGTTCTCATCGGGGGATCACGTGGAGAGGGTCTACAGCTTTATATTCCTTGGCGTTATCATTTCAGAGGATCTGTCCTGGGCCCAGCATTTAAGTGTGTAAAGCAGTTTCTCTGCTTTCTTAGAAGTTTGTGAAGGTTCGGCGTGACATTTGAAACTTTGACAAACTTCTGTAGATGTGTGGTGGAGAGTACTTTGACTGGTTGCATCACAGCCTGGTATGGAAGCACCAATACCCTTGAATGGAAAATTATACAAAAAGCAGTGGCTCTGGTCCAGTTCTTTACAGGTAAAGTCTTCCCCTCCATCGAGCATATCTACACGGAGTGTTGTTGCAGGAAAGTAGCATCCATCATCAAGGACCTCCACCACCCAGGTCATGCTCTCTTCTCACTGCTGCCATCAGGAAGAAGGTATAGGATCCTCAGGACCTACACCACCACATTCAGGAACAGTCATTACCCCTCAACCATTAAGTTGTTGAACCAGAGGGGATAACTTCACTTGCCCCATCACTGAACTGTTTGCACAACCTATGGACACACTTTCAGGGACTCTTTGTCTCATGTTCTCAATATTTATTGACTATTTATTTCTTTTGTATTTGCAGCCTGTTGTCTTTTGCACATTGGTTGTTTGTCCGTCCAGTTGGGTGTGGTCTTTCATTGATTCTATTGTGTTTCTTAGATTTATTGTGTAGGCCTGCAAGAAAGTGAATCTCAGGGTTATAGACATGTACTTTGCTTTGAACTTTAATACTTATACACACTCAGTGGCCAATTATTAGGTACACCTGTACACCTGCTCGTTAATGCAAATATCTAATTAGCCATTCATGTGGCAGCATTTCAATACATAAAAGCATGCTGACCTGGTGAAGAGGTTCAGTTGTTGTTCAGACCAAACATCAGAATGGGGAAAAAATGTGACCTAAGTGACTTTAACTGGAATGATTGTTGGTGCCAGACAGGGTGGTTTGAGTACCTCAGAAACTGCTGATCTCCAGGGATTTTCACTCACACCAGTCTCCAGAGTTTACAGAGAATGGTGTGAGAAACAATTAAACATCCAGTGAGCAGCAGTTCTGTGGGTGAAACTGCCTTATTAATGAGAGAGGTCAGAGGAGAATGGCCAGACTGGTTGAAGCTGATAGCAAGGCAATATTAACTCAAATAACTGTGCATTACAACAGTGATGTGCAGAAGAGCGTCTTTGAATGCACAACACTTTGAACCTTAAAGTGGATGAAGTGAACCACACCTAGATATACTCAAGTATCTAATAAATAATATACATATACAAACATTTACAGTATATATATTTGTTTATTTATTTATACACATTCACAAGGGCCGTCACATACTATATATTCTATAGCAATTAATTTTTCGTGTATGCTACACTGAAAATCCCAACCAAAATTCTGTGGTGAATCATAATCACAAGGAAATGCATATAGCCACAATTTGGACCTCATAATAAAGTCATTCCATTTGTAATGGACTACTCTTACATAGCTTTGTGTACAGTGTACTGACCAATTACAGTAAGCTGAAAGGCAGGGAGATGAAGTTGTTTAAAGAGGTGGAATTGCAGGACATATAAACTTGAGAACACAGTATATATAGAGCATGACAGAGACAGCAGGTGCTGGAATCTGGATCAATTCATAACCTTTAAGAAACCCAGCAGGTCGAGCAGCATCCGTGGGAGGAAAGCAATTGCCACATTTCAGGTCAGAACTTTGCATCAGAACTGAGTCATATGTCTTATTAGAATGAGTTGCCTTATAAGGATAGGTGACTGAGCTAGAGTTTTACTCTTTGGAGTGAAGGAGGTTGAGAAGTGACTTGATAGAGGTGTACAAGATGATAAGAGGCATAGATAAAGTTGATAGCTAGAGACGTTGTCCCAGGGTGAAAATGGCTAATATGAAGGTGCATGATTTTAAGGTGGTTGGAGGAAAGTATAGGGAGGATGTCAAAGGTAAGCTTTTTTAAACAGAGAATGGTAGGTGTGTGGAATGTCCTGCCAGGGGTTGTGGTAGAGGCAGGTACATTCGGGACATTTAAGAAACTTTAGATAAGCCCATGCACGATAGAAAAATTGAGGGCTATGTAGGAGTGAAGGGTTAGATTGATCTTAAAGTAGGTTAAATGTTGGCACAATATTGTGGGCAGAAGGGCCCGTTCTGTGCTGTACTGATCTATGTTCTAGAGAGTGGAGAGGGGAGATGACCAGCACAAAAATCATTCACTATTGACATTGTCTTATAAAGGAAGTACGGTAACCAGTTTTTCCCTTCCCTTATCTCATCCACCTGTGACTGAACCCAGTCATTCCACTCGTTCCATAAGTATCTCTTCTTTGCTTCTCCTTCTGACTGTGAATGTGTATTTCTTTTCTCTGACTCTTGCTATTCGCTTTCTCCTTGGAACATTTCATTATGTTAAAGCCCCATATAATTACAAATGTTATTAAAGTGAATGTAAGGCTTTATAGTAATCTCGAAATTCATTGATCGAATATATATAATTCACTAATTCAGCCATGATGATCTCATCTAAGCTTCTCCATTAACGTCCCATCTTCCAGTCAATCCCATTTATTCATTAATTGTATTCTGCATTCTTTGTTACATCAGACTATTATTTTTTTCTCTCATCAGGTATTCTATCCAGTTTTTTTTACATAGAAACATAGAAACATAGAAAATAGGTGCAGGAGTAGGCCATTCGGCCCTTCGAGCCTGCACCGCCATTTATTATGATCATGGCTGATCATCCAACTCAGAACCCCGCCCCAGCCTTCCCTCCATACCCCCTGACCCCCGTAGCCACAAGGGCCATATCTAACTCCCTCTTAAATATAGCCAATGAACTGGCCTCAACTGTTTCCTGTGGCAGAGAATTCCACAGATTCACCACTCTCTGTGTGAAGAAGTTTTTCTTAATCTCGGTCCTAAAAGGCTTCCCCTCTATCCTCAAACTGTGGCCCCTCGTTCTGGACTTCCCCAACATCAGGAACAATCTTCCTGCACCTAGCCTGTCCAATCCCTTTAGGATCTTATACGTTTCAATCAGATCCCCCTCAATCTTCTAAATTCCAACGAGTACAAGCCCAGTTCATCCAGTCTTTCTTCATATGAAAGTCCTGCCATACCAGGAATCAATCTGGTGAACCTTCTTTGTACTCCCTCTAAGGCAAGGATGTCTTTCCTCAGATTAGGGGACCAAAACTGCACACAATACTCCAGGTGTGGTCTCACCAAGGCCTTGTACAACTGCAGTAGTACCTCCCTGCTCCTGTACTCGAATCCTCTCGCTATAAATGCCAGCATACCATTCGCCTTTTTCACCGCCTGCTGTACCTGCATGCCCACTTTCAATGACTGGTGTATAATGACACCCAGGTCTCATTACACCTCCCCTTTTCCTAATCGGCCACCATTCAGATAATAATCTGTTTTCCTATTTTTGCCACCAAAGTGGATAACTTCACATTTATCCACATTAAATTGCATCTGCCATGAATTTGCCCACTTACCCAACCTATCCAAGTCACCCTGCATCCTCTTAGCATCCTCCTCACAGCTAACACTGCCACCCAGCTTCGTGTCATCCGCAAACTTGGAGATGCTGCATTTAATTCCCTCATCCAAGTCATTAATATATATTGTAAACAACTGGGGTCCCAGCACTGAGCCTTGCGGTACCCCACTAGTCACCACCTGCCATTCTGAAAAGGTCCCGTTTATTCCCACTCTTTGCTTCCTGTCTGCTAACCAATTCTCCACCCACACCAATACCTTACCCCCAATACCGTGTGCTTTAAGTTTGCACACTAATTTCCTGTGTGGGACCTTGTCAAAAGCCTTTTGAAAATCCAAATATACCACATCCACTGGTTCTCCCCTATCCACTCTACTAGTTACATCCTCAAAAAATTCTATGAGATTCGTCAGACATGATTTTCCTTTCACAAATCCATGCTGACTTTGTCCGATCATTTCACCGCTTTCCAAATGTGCTGTTATCACATCTTTGATAACTGACTCCAGCAGTTTCCCCACCACCGACGTTAGGCTAACCGGTCTATAATTCCCCGGTTTCTCTCTCCCTCCTTTTTTAAAAAGTGGAGTTACATTAGCCACCCTCCAATCCTCAGGAACTAGTCCAGAATCTAACGAGTTTTTGATTTATGTGGGAGTTTGTGCAAAAAGGTGGAAATCCTTTTTTGTACTTTGACTAAGCGGCTGGCCTTCACTTCTGAATCTCGCTGTTGGATGTTGTTGACAAAAACAAAAGAGACTCTGCAGATGCTGGAAATCCAGAGCAACACACAAAATGCTAAAGGAATTCAGCAGGTCAGGCAGCATCTATGGCTTCTTCCCCCTTCCTTTCCAGTGCTGATGAAGGGTCTTAGCCCAAATTGTTGACTGTTTATTCCTCTCCATAGATACTACCTGACCTGCTGAGTTCCTCCGGCATTTTGTGTGCTGCATTGGATATTGTTGGGTATTCTTCCAGAAAAGATGAGCCATTTCCTTTCTTCACTTGATATACATGCAAATGCAACTCGGTGCAAGGCTGATCAGAGGATCCAGGTCAAAGCCTGACGTTCGATCAGAAGCCCAAAGCTCTACATCAGGAGCCCTAAGTCAGCAGATCTCTGTGAGTTTGCTGGGGAAGTCAGGGCCTAATGTCTGTGAATGCATGAGTCTGCTGAAGGTGGAAGACAGCCTGCCCTGGGGTTAGACGACTGTGTACGTACGTGAGTGGTAGTTAGGAACAGGGCTTGTTTCACTTTTGCTGCGTTATTGCTTGTTGTATTCTGTCTTGCTTTGCTAAACATCGAGGGCACGCTATGTTGGCAGCAGAACTTGTGGCGACTCTTGCCGGCTTCCCCCGCGCATCTTTGGGTCGTTAGTTGTTAATGCAAATGACATATTTCATTGTGTGTTTTGATGCACGTGTGACAGATAAATCTGAATCTGAATCGCTTGGTGATCAAGAATAGAAAATCTGGCTATTTTATCATTTTTCTGAAGCTGATGATTATGCTTTTTTTTTTCTGAAGGCCATGATTGGATAGTCTGGCACCAGTCAGGAATAGATGTGAGCATTCTGGACACAAAAGAAAAAAATGTTTATTTCACTTTTTTGTACGTTCAGGATACACCAGTCAAGGAAGCACTTTCAAAGCATTCACTGTTGTCAACCAATGTTTACTCATATTTTTCATCCTTCATTAATAGGAATGGGGAACATTTGCTACCAATTCTCTGCTGTTTCCCAAAGAGATCCCATCAATCTAATCCTCAGACTATTTTCCTGTAATGTTTTCTCTGTCACATGCCATAACCAGCACACTGAGAGATCCATAGTGGAACATTGCCAATGTGCACATTCCAGACTGCAGGAGTACATACTGAAGCAAGACTCAGTAGGGAAGGATCACAGTGTAGGGTTCTTCTGCCACTGGACAGGGATGGGCCGGGTTGGTTGAGGAAACCCCTTAATTATTGTAGTAGTGTATCACTCCAAGGGGCCACATGAGTGACAACAGTGGCCCACTGTTGGATGAATCTCTATATACACATTTTGATAACACATTTACGTTGACTTGACTTTGACTTTAAGGAATGTAATAGAACCTTACTTTAAGCATTGACTATGAATAAACCCGAAACAGCTTTGCACCATTTATTTATTTATTTAGAGATACAGTTTGGAACAGGACCTTCCTGCCCAACAACCCACCAATTTTTAACCCCAGCAATATATAGGGGTCAGCATCCACACCTAGGTGAAGCTGTAGCAGAGCCGTGTTCTGCCCACGCTCTTGTACAGGTCAGAGTGCTGGTGCTTGACAGAGAGCGACCTTGCCAAGCTGTTGTCATTCCTCACCATGAGTCTTCAGAAGATCCTCCGTATTTTCTGGCCAAGAAAGATCTCCAACCAGCCCCTACTCCTCCAGTGTCACCAAGAGGACATGGCCACAATCATCATGAGGAAACACTGGAGATGATTGGATACGTGATGAGAAGAGAGGCCAGCTCCATCATCAAAACAGCACCTCACTGGACCCCTGAAGGGCAAAGGAATCATGGGAGACCAAAGACAACTTGGCGCCGTAGCATAGAGGCAGCAATGAGGACTCTGAACCACACCCAGGTACAATATAGAAGCTGGCCTAGGACAGAGATGGAGAACCTTCATTGCCAGCGGTGCAACAGCCAGTAAGTATATAAGTAATCACAGGACTACTTGCTGTGACCAATTAACGACTAACTGGCTCTTGTACATAATTTTAAAATAATGAATAAAGTTTATTTTGATATTTTAAAAATCTATTCTCTTGCACATGCGCAGCAGTTCTTTATGAGATTCCTACCACCTCAGCTTCAGTATTTTTAATTTTACAAAGGTCATGTAAAGAGAACGCTGTACCAGTCAAGTGACTGATAATTGATGCCTAGGTCACCGGGGAGGGGGAGTTCCTACTCTTTGGGTACTCTCCAATGGCTCATGCCTCAGTTTAATGTACTTTGGGCACTTCAAACATTACAGCACTCCATTAGCCAATGTGCGTTGTGTGCTCAGTTCTCTGGTATAGAACTTTGCCTCAGCTTTCTGACTCTGAAACAGTGGCATGGTAGCGTAGCAGTTACAGAGCGGGCAACCTGGGTTCAATTCCCGTCGCTGTCGGTAAGGAGTTTGTACATTTTCCTTGTGATCACGTGAGTTTCCTCCAGGTGCTCTGGTTTCCTCTCACATCCCAAAGACGTATGGATTAGTAAGTTAATGGGTCATGTGGGTGTAATTGGGCAGCACAGGCTTGTTGGGCTGGAAAGACCTGTTATTGCACTGTATCACTAAATAACACAAAATTATCACTACAGAGCTTATAGGTCCATTTCAAAGTACCATCTCTGGCATTAAAATATAGGAAAGAGATAAGAATTCTGCCGTATTTGCCTTGGCATATTTTCAAGAAATAACCATGCTTAAAAAATGGCATTGAAAAAAGAGAGTGCTTAAAATAGTCAGATGGTCAGAGAGTATCTGTAGAAAGAGAAATGACCGATACTTTGAGGAGCTTTCATCAAAACTAGGAAAGGTTAGAAATGAAAGAAGTTGTAAGCTGCAAAGAAAGGAAGACTAGTGCAGAGACCAGCAGAGATACAATGACATGTAACAGTGGTGCTGGCTGGAAGAGGGAGGTGTTCAATCATGAGGAAAAATTACAGTCCAGGAGGTGCAATAAGGCAGAATAGGAGAAGCACTGCGGTCCTGAAGCCTTGCAGTGTTGCAGGAGGTTACAAAGGCAGGGAAGGAACAGAATCAGGTTTATTATCACCAACATGCTGTCTTTCATGAACTCTGCTATTTTGCAACAGCAGCACAGTGAGAGAGTTGAAATTATAGATAATACTACTGTGAAGATTGAAAGGCTGACACTGGGGACGGTGCAGGAGTGATGGATTACAGGCAACGTTGTATTGCACGGCAGATTTGGGTACTGGATTCTCATAGAACCATAATGTCATAATCTAATACAGGATAGAAACAGGTCGCACTCACCATTGTCAGCCAAGGTGGGTATCTAAAACTAGTCCAATTTGGCCCATATCCTTCTTCACATTTCCTATCCATGTGCCTGTCCTTTGAATATTGTTATTGTACCTCCCTTAGACACTTCCTCCGGGCAACTCATTCCATATACACACCTTCCTCTGCACCATGACATTATCCTTTTCCCTCTCACCTTAACTCCTAGCCCTCTAGATTTTGTTTCTCTTTCCCCTGGATAAAGACTGTGTGCATTCATCTGGTGCCCTTCGTGATTTTATACACCTCTATGAGGTCACCTCTCAGTCTCCTGCACTCCGAGGAATAACGTCCTATAATGTCCAACGTCTCCCTAGATCTCCGGCCCTTGAGTCCTGGCAACATTCCCATTAAAACTGCTGCAGTGAAACCTTCGAAAGGCTGTCTTTAATTCTTTGGCAGTGTCCCAGGGTCAACAAGGACTTTGGAAGGCAGGTTCAGAACAGGAGCGTCCATCTGTAACTGTGGTGAACACCATAACCTACAGTCCAGTTCCAACCAGGACCAGCAATGCATTTCCAGATAAGTATATCAGAGGAGCTGAGTGGGGGAAAAGTTTCATTTCACACATACAGTGTGATAGGTACCTGGAATTTGCTGCCAGGGAAGGTGAGATAGAGATTAGCTTTATTTGTCATATGTATATTGAAATATCAAAACATACAGTGCATTGTTTGTGTCAACAACTAATGCAGCTTGTTTCTGACACTAACATAGCATGCCCACAACTAATCCATAAGACCATAAGACCATAAGACAAAGGAGCAAGAAGTCGGCCATTCAGCCCATCAAGTCTGCTCCGCCATTTTATCATGAGCTGATCCATTCTCCCATTTAGTCCCACTCCCCCGCTTTCTCGCCATAACCTTTGATGCCCTGGCTACTCAGATACCTATCAATCTCTGCCTTAAATACACCCAATGACTTGGCCTCCACTGCTGCCCGTGGCAACAAATTCCATAGACTCACCAACCTCTGACAAAAAAAATTTCTTCGCATTTCTGTTCTGAATGGGCACCCTTCAATCCTTAAGTCATGCCCTCTCGTACTAGACTCCCCCATCATGGGAAACAACTTCGCCACATCCAGTCTGCCCATGCCTTTCAACATTTGAAATGTTTCTATGAGGTCTACCCTCATTCTTCTAAACTCCAAGGAATACAGTCCAAGAGCGGACAAACATTCCTCATATGTTAACCCTCTCATTCCCAGAATCATTCTCGTGAATCTTCTCTGTACCCTCTCCAACTTCAGCACATCTTTAGAATGTGGGAGGTAACTGGAGCACCTGGAGGAAACCTACACAGGCATGGGGAGAGAGTACAAGTTCTTCACAGACAGGTTTGGGAATTGAAACTCGATCTCACAGAGATCGTACAGAGATCGCTGTAAAGTGTTATGTTAACCCCCACATGACTGTGCTGCCCTGAAATGGCGGAAGCAGATACCTGGAGCAGGACCTTGAAGAAGGGTCTCAGCCCAAAACGTCGATTGTTCACTCTTTCCCATCAATGTTGCATAACCTGCAGCATTCTGTGTGTCATTCAGTTAGTCCTGACGAAGGGTCTCGGCCTGAAACGTCGACTGCGCCTCTTCCTATAGATGCTGCTTGGCCTGCTGCGTTCACCAGCAACTTTGATGTATGTTGCATTCTGTGTGTGTTGCTTTGAGGCAGACACAATGTTGGGGTTCAAGGGGCATTTATACAAGCACATGAAAGAATGGAGGGATATTGGATCATGTGCAGGCAGATGGGTTTAGCTTAACTTGGCATCTTACAGTAGTCAACAGAGACATCATAAGCTAAAGGGCCTGATCTTCTGCTGTACTGGGTAAATTTATCAGGAATGCCATGACATTTTAATAAGTGGTTATAACTTCTCAACCTGTTAGAAATGCTGGATATGGTATCTAGTTCCTGTACCTATATTGTTCTTTTTAATGGAGAGTTTTCAGGCACGTTGTTCGGTCATGTTGTAGTTTATTTAGTCGTATTTCCCAGTCCTGTTACAGTACTCAGTTGTCGAGTAATACCGGGGTTGACCAGCGGGTGGCTCTGTGCGCCGGGTGCCCGAGATCTCCCGGCTCTGGCACCAACCTGAGTGTAAATCCTTACAACACACATCAAAGTTGCTGGTGAATGCAGCAGGCCAGGCAGCATCTCTAGGAAGAGGTGCAGTCGACGTTTCAGGCCGAGACCCTTCGTCAGGACTGCCTGGCCTGCTGCGTTCTCCAGCAACTTTTATGTGTGTTGCTTGAATTTCCAGCATCTGCAGAATTCCTGTTGTTTGCGTGTAAATCCTCACCATCGTCGCACAATACGGCGGATTAGCAGCGTTTTAATCAACAGAATGAAATCGCAGCAGGCAAATGTTCACTCAGTAATCAGAGGGACAGGCATGCCATGTAGTAACGCGTGAGGAAGTCCAGATGGAAAGAATATAGTATCGATAGATTGGGATCAAGAAGCCTAAGATCAAGAAAGTAAATCCCAAATTTCCAAGGGAGGAAGCCAAGGGAAAGATTCCGTCAATCCTTCATACGTATGGAACATATTTCTTTCGTTCTAGACTAGAGTGCAAAGCACTTCCTGAACCCAGGGAGTTCACTTCAGAAGGACCTCGACCGCGCAGATGTTTTTAACGCCAACCTTCAGAACTTTAATTGCAGATCCTCAGTACGGAATACCTCCCTCTTTCTTCGACAGCATCCATTTCAAGTTCAGATGGCAAGAAGGTTCATTGATGCAAGTACAAATAAGGCACGCCAGCAGCTATACTTCATTGGGAGTTTGAGGAGATTCGGAATGTCACCACAGAGCAGAAAATTCCTGCAGATTCTGAATGGTTGCATCACTGTGCCCGTAAGCAGATTCCAATGCACAGGATTGATAAAAGCTGCAAAGCACTGTAGACTAGGCCTGCCACATCACAGGCACAAACCTCCGCACCAGTGAGGACATCTTCAAAAGTTGATACCCCAGAAAGCAGAATCCATCATTAAAAGTCTTCACCATCCAGGACATGTCCTCTTCGCATTGTCAGGGAGGAGGTACAGGAGCCTGAAGGTACACACTTAACATTCTAGGAACAGCTTCTTCCCCTCCACCATCTGGTTTCTGAATGGACCATGAACTCTCGAACATTGCCTTACTATTCCTCTCCTGCACTATATATTTATTTTAGTTTTTATCGTTACTTATATATTTTTATATCTTGCACTAGACATGATTTATGTCACTGATAATAAACCGGACACTGATTCTGGTTCTGACTCATTGCTTTATATATGGGCTGATAACCTGAGGTTGGCAAGATGAGAAGAATTTAGATTAGATTATGAGGACACGCAGTCCTCTTTTATTGTCATTTAGTAATGCATGCATTAATAAATGATAAATTTATTCCAACAGAATGGTATCACAGAAACACAAGACAAACCAAGATTAAAAAAAAACTGACAAAAACCACATAATTATAACATACATTACAACAGTGCAAAACAATACCGTAATTTGATGAAGAACAGACCATGGGCACGTAAAAAAAAATCTCAAAGTCTCTCGAAAGTCCCATCATCTCATGCAGATGGTTGAAGGGAGAAACTCCCTTCCATGAGCTTCCAGCGCCGCAAACTTGCTGATGCAGCATCCTGGAAGCACCCAACCACAGTCCAACTCTGAGTCCGTCCAAAAACTTCGAGCCTCCGACCAGCCCTCTGACACTGAGCACCGAGCACCATCTCTGCCAAGTGCTTCGACCCCGGCCCCGGCAACAGGCAATAGGCAAAGCCGAAGATTTGGGGCCTTCCCTCCAGAGATTCTCGATCGCACAGTAGCAGTGGCAGCGAAGCAGGTATTTCAGAAGTTTCTCCAGATGTTCCTCCGTGCTTCTCACGTCCATCTCCATCAAATCAGGATTGTGCACGGCCTCCTACTTCACAAACACAATAGAAATTCTTCCATTGGGAGAGTTATATAGAACATAGAACACTTCGACTACCACGTTGTGCCAACCTATTAATCTACTACAAAATCATTCAGCATAGCTCTCCATTTTTTCCTTTCATCCATGTGCCTATCTAAGAGTCTCTTAAATGTCCCTAATGTATTTGCTTCTACCACCATCCCTAGCAGTGCATTCAATGCACCCACTATTCTCTGAGTAAATAAAAACCAGCTCTGACATCCCCCTTATACATTCCTCCAATCACCTCAAACTTTTGCCCAACTCTACCCTGGGAAAAGAGCCTCTGGTTGTCCACTCTATCTATGCCTCTTATTCAGCTTGTACATCTTTGTCAAGTCACCTCTCATTATCTTTCACTCCAAAGAGAAAAGCCACAGCTCTCTCATCCTTTCCTCGAAAGACATGCTCTCTAGTCCAGGAAGCATCCTAGTAAATCTCCTCTGCGCCCTCCCTAAAGCTTCCATCTCCTGTCTACAATGAGGTGACCAGAACTGAACACAAAGTTGCCAGGATCTGAAACATTTTGCTGGGGGGAAAGTGGAGAATGATTTGTTAAATAATTGTTCAAGGATTTCTGAGGGTCCAGGTGCATGGGATCAGGTACATAGAACTCCTTCAAAGATCCAGGACAGATATGATGGTCCAAATGATCTCATTCACTGCTTCTCTGCTGGCAATCATTCAAAATGCTTCTCAACGCTCCCCCCAGTGCAGAGCAGAACAGTTTCCAAGATTCATGGAGGAAGGTCGCTGAAGCAACAGTGAGATCAAACACCAAATGTTGTTTCCTAGTTCAGTGAGGGCACTGCGAGTTCTTCTTCAAAGCTGTGTGGAATGTTTGCTAAAGAAGACAGATGTGGTCTCACTTTACAGTCCTGTCTGAAAGAAGGCGGGGGGCAACTCTGGCTGTCTGAATCTGGACCTCAGGACCCAGAGGGAGGTGGCTGCTGGCTTAAGTTCAAGTTTATTGTCATCTGACTGTACATATATACAACCAAACGGAACAATGTTCCTCCGGACAATGGTGCACCCACAAAACATCTATCATACACAGCACATAAACCAAAATGTTACCACAAATAAGTGAATAAAATATAATTCAAAGTACATGTAGTAAGCAGCACAGGTAAGCAGTAAACAGCTGGCTGTCCAAGTGACCAGATCTCAGTGGTGCCAGGGTATTCATTAGTCTCACATCCTGAGGGAAGAAGCTGTTACCCAGTCTGACAGTCCGAGTCCTGATGCTCCTGTACCTCCTTCCTGATGGTAGTGGGTCAAAGATTGTGGGATGGGTGGCAGAGATCCTCAACAGTGCTTCAGCCCCTTTGTCCATGACTTTATTTGGTAGGGGGAGAGTGTAAGAGGTCTCTTCTTTTATGTTACTACGTAGTCTAATTAAAATGGCTTCTTTGTTATGTTATAATTGAAATAGCTTCTTTGTTATGTTAGCTGCTGAGAAAGTCCTCCCGCTAGCAGTTTGTTTGGATCATGTTACTGATAGAGGGTGAACAAACCAATTGGGATAGATGTTATTCTTTCCGTGTGTCTGTAAGTTATTGTGATGCGCGGGTTTTTGGGCAGAAGGTGCGAGAGAGAGAGAGAGAGGATGGACAAGGTGCTGTGAGTCGGCTAACGGGGTCGGACCCCGAGCAGGAGTCCGAAGTCCAGGGTGTTTGGCGAGGAGAGGAGACGGAGACGGACTCGTGTGGACCATCTGGTCGACCACCGTTGTTGGTCCCAGGCGGCAGGTCGAGGTGGTCCGAGGGGAGACGCAGGGGGAAGAAGGAGAGTCCTGAGCTCCAACTATTTGTGCGTGAAGAGATTGAACTTTGATAAGTGTGGCGCCTTTTATTTTCCTTTTATATTTTATCTCTATTAATTATATAGTTCCAGTAATATCTATAAACTGTAATTCATTTAATCGTATCTGGTGTATTGTCTATTATTTGGGCGGGGTGGGGTACATCACACAGCATCCACACAAACTAATTACTCAGTTTGGTGGGGCCGAGGGCTGTTTCCCTAGACGACAGCGAGCTGAGCGACTCTGAGGCTTACCAGGGGGGTTACATCCTGGTAAATGTCACTGTGGTGAATATAACCCACAATATTCACCCTACTAAACTGCACCAAAATAATGAATAATCCAGGTTTCACTTTATTATCACCCATTCCCTCAAACTAACCCCTCCCTATTACTGACAAAATTAAAATAGTCACATAGTTTAACTGGACTTTCTGCAGTTGGGAATCAATTACCATTTCCAGCCAACTGATCTCTGATTGAAAGTGCAACACACACAAAATGCTGGAGGAACTCAGCAGGCCAGGCAGCATCTATGGAGAAGAGTACAGCCGATGTTTCAGGCCAAGACCCTTCTTCAGTCAGAAACTCCTGGTGGGCAACGCCAGAACTGAACTCCCAACTCCGACGCCCTGAGCTGTAATAGCGTTGCGCTAACCATTAGTCTACCGTGGTGCCCAAATATGTTATTGATATAGTTACTCTTGCAATTTTCTGGTGTTTTCATCCGCAATTTACACAGTATTTTTAGATAGCACCTAAACATTAAAGTACTGTATTAATCAAGTTTTTATACACAGGCACAACACTTTTCCACATGCACGCATACCGCATTTTCATTCATGTTAGTCACACGCATGTATTCTACACACAGTGACTGTGCGCGATCACGGATCAAGGATTAACTTTATTCGCCAAGTACCTTTACTTGCATTAAGAATTTGCAGTGGTATGTGGCCAGGGTGCAACATGGAACAAAAAGGCAACATTCAACAAACATAAAGAATAAATAATTATATAAAAATAAAGGTTAAAATATGGACATAGAATAAATATGCAAAAATACAATAATACCAGCAAGTATTTACAATGTAAGTAACATTATAAAAAGTAATTTAAGTGTTTACAATGCATTGTAGGGATGGGGGCAAGAAATGGAGGGCACTGGGGAATAGCTAGAATGGTTGATCAGATTAACTGCCGGGGGAAGAAACGTTTAAGATGGTGTTAAATTTTTGTTCAAATAGCCCTCTAGCATTTTCCTGAGGGAGCTTTTGGAAAAGGTACTTTGTAGGGTGGGTAGTGTCTGCAATGATTTTTCCTGCCCGCTGCTTTGTCCTGGACACATAGAGTTCCTGCAGTGATTGTAGACTGCAGCCTGACAACTGTAGACTGTAGACTGTCGACTGGCTGTAGTTTTTGTATATTGTGAGAAGATGCTGCTCTAAACCAGACAGTAATGGCTGATGAGAGGACGCTCTCTATGTGGAATTGCGTCAAGATATTCTGGGGAAGATGAAATTTTACCAAGAACCTCAAGTACGTTCTCTGCCAAGCCATTTTGTTAAGGAAGGAGATAAGGTTCTCCACCCAGGGTCCTGAGAAATAATGATGCCCAGGAAGCTGAATATTGAAATGGTGCTAATTGTAGAGTTATGATGATGGGAGGGTGGAGGGGAGACACATTTCTCCTGAAGTCAATATGCATCTCCATGATTTTGAAGGTATTCAAATCCAAGTTGTTGTGATTGCACAAGGACATGAACTTATTTATTTCCTAGTGATACGTGGATTTGTCACCTCTGGTGATTAATCCATGATAGTGTATATCTATTGATATGTAGATGCACAATTTGATAGAGATATACGTTCTCAAGTGATTTCCGGCCACCTATTAGAACTCCATCTGTTTCACAAACTAACCTTCAAAGACCCTCATCCATTTTGCTTCACCAGTGATCGATACAGTTAAGTTCTACCTTCACTGGTGCACACCATCACATATCCACTGACACAGTTAAACCACTTTCCAGCATACTGTACATACAAATGTATTTAACAACGCATGTCCAAAACCAAAGTTCAAACTTCAGAGTAAATGTATTATCAAAGTACATATAATTCACCATATACAACCCTGAGATTTATTTCTTGCAGGCATACTCAAGAAATCCATAATAGAATAATAACCATAATAGAACCAATGAAAAACCCCATACTTAATACTTATTCTCCTAATATACCCTCACATTAATGAATTATGAAATAGACACAATCTGTCGGTGCTTAAAGTCGTCTCCACGTTCCTGCCTTTCCCCATTCACATTATTTTCTTCCTCTTTCAAGCTTCAGCATTGCTATATTATTTTGCTTATAATCCTTTGGCCTCTTCCTACCCTCCTTGACTGTTTCATTTCTTCCTTTCCTCGTTTATCTCCTCTTCTATCTGCAAAAGGTTGAAGGCATTGTGGATAGTGTGGAAGGTGGTTGAAGGTTAGACTGGGACATTGACGGGATGGGCTGAGAAGTGGCAGATGGAGTTGAATTCAGTAAAGCCGAATTAGTACACTTTGGAAAGTCAAACTTGAAGGCAGATGGATTGGAGACATTTGAGGGACTCTTAGATAGGTGAAGGAATGAAAGGAAAAAATGAGACCTATGCAGGAGGGAAAGGCTAGATTAATCTTAGAGTAAGTTAAAATGTCGGCACACCATCGTGCTCTGAAGGGCTGTAATGTTATATGTTTTATGTATGTACGATAACCAGAGCTCCCACACCCTTTTGCTCTAATAAGTTTCTGAACCACCTTGAACGAGCTGATTAATTTGCTCCATGACAACCTGGATGGCGCCACTTCTAATCTGTTGCATTCCTCCCCATCTAACTGATAACATAGTGATAGTAAAAGTCCATGAAAAGAGAAAAGATTGTAATGATTCTGATAAAAGGTTATCAATCTGAAACATTGCTTTCCGCACCACAAATGCCACCTGGCCTGCTGAGTATCTCTTTGCATTTATATTACATTACAGTCTTTTATGTAAAAAAAAATGTCCTGTGATGTTTCACAGAGAAGAAAGGAAGAATAACATTGAGTGGTTCAGGTTATCTTGGAGGGGTCTGACTTCCGGATGAGCCGGATGATACATATGCTATTGGGAGGGATACTGAAGATGGAGCATTTCAGAAAGTGGGAGCAAAGTAAGTGGAAACCTAATGTCATACATGGGCATGGAGAAGAGCTGAAGTGATCAGTTGGAGGATTGCGTGGAATGATAAAAATAGTAATAATACAATAATAAGACCATAAGATATCGGGGCAGAATTAGATCATCAGGTCTGCTCATTGCCATCACTGCTGATATAGTATGCCTCTCAACACCATTCTCTTGCCTTTTCCCCTTAGCCTGTAACACCCTTACTAATCATGAACCTATCAACCTCCGCTTTAAATATACTCCATGACTGGGCCTACACAACTATCTGTGACAATGAATTCCACAGATTTGCCTCCCTCTGGCTGAGAAAATCCTCCTCATCTCTGTTCCAAAGGTATCTCCTTGAGTTCTGAGGCTGTGCCCTATGCCCAAGACTCTCCCAGTATTGGAAACATTCTCTCCATGTCCACTCTATCTAGACCTTTCAATGTTTCACAGGTTTCAATGAAATTCAGCCTCGTTCTTCTAAGCCAAAATAATAAAAGTGGTCGGAATGCTCAGCAGACAGGGCAGAGAGAAAATAGACACTGTCACTTGTTTACACCATGCACTTGCTGGTCTTGTTCTGCTTGACTGATATGGTTATGTATCAGAATGTTGTTGCCACTAATACACCAAATGACCATAAGATCATAAGATACAGGAGCAGAATTAGGCCATTTGGTCCATTGAGTCTACTCCACCATTTCATCATGGCTGATCCATTTTCCCTCTCAGCCCCAGTCTCCTGCCTTCTCCACGTATCCCTTCATGCCTTGGTTAATCAAAAATCAATCAACTTCTGTCTTAAACATACCCAATGACTTGGCCTCCACAGTCACCTGTTGCAACAA
Organism: Mobula hypostoma; assembly: GCF_963921235.1. Classification (NCBI taxonomy): domain Eukaryota; kingdom Metazoa; phylum Chordata; class Chondrichthyes; order Myliobatiformes; family Myliobatidae; genus Mobula; species Mobula hypostoma. The sequence goes on along the minus strand of NC_086119.1, from coordinate 6,130,296 downwards.
ACACCACAAATTCACCACTCTCTGGCCAAAGAAATTTCTCCTCATCTCCATTCTAAAAGGACACCCCTATATCTGAGGCTTTGTCCTCTGGTTTTAGACTCCTGCATCATAGGAAACATCCTCTCCACATCCACTCTATCGCGGCCATTCAACATGTGATAATTTTAAACATTGTGTTTTGGTATAAATGTTTAGGGTTACCAATCAAGTGGGCTGATTTTCCCTGTACAGAGTTGGAGCTTCGCTCATCTGGAGAGGGGGAAGAGTATGCCTTGGCTTGTGCCTTGCCAATTGTGGAAAGTATCAACAGATGAATTGTTTACTGCAGGACGATGGCAAACACAGTCTGAGGATGAGCCGGGGGCAGCCCACAAGTGTTGCCATGCTTCCAGCATCAACATGGCATGCCCACAACTTACTAACCCTAATCATGGCATCTTTGGAATGTGGGAGGAAACTGAAGCACCAGGAGGAAGTCCAGGGAGAACGTACAAACGCCCTGTAGACAGCATTGGGAATTGAACCTGGATCACTGACTCTGTAAAGTGTCGCACAAACTACGACATCACCATGCTATCAATGATTTAAGATCATTGAATATGAATGGTAGATGAAGTCCTGTTTGCTAGAGATGATCATTTTCTGGTACCTTGGCGGCATGAATGTTACTTGCATCTAGCCTGTACCGTCCCACCAGCTGTTTGTCAATGGTGTCATTATTCTAGCCTCCGGAGAACGTAAACCTGGTCAAGCTGATGTCTCTTGCCCTGCCACCCCAGGGTCATCTCACGAGCAGGATTACAGATGGGTCAGCCCAGTCGGGCCCATGTCATTCACTCCCAAAAGGAGGGAAATAAACACAGCTTTAGTTGAGTGAACAATCCGGCCAATCCTAGGGCAATTTTCATAGAAAATACCTCCGAAACGTCGACTGTACCTCTTCCTAGAGATGCTGCCTGGCCTGCTGCGTTCACCAGCAACTTTGATGTGTGTTGCTTTCATAGCAAATGTCGGGTTTTGATGTGCAGATATACTTAAATAAATGATAAATTCGAATGACACCTGCTGGATTACTAATGCAATGTCAGAACCATTTATTTCCAAAACAACACACGCGAAATACAGGAGGGACTCAGCAGATCAGGCAGCACCTACGGAGAGGAATAAACAGTCGGCGTTTCTACTGTTTGTACGTTTACATTGCTGCCTGGACTGCTGAGATCCTCCATCATTAATTCCTAAAATACTTTACTGTACTTATTCAACCTTGAACTACATCTGCCATCTATCCGCCCATCTCATGAACAGGTCCTCTCATAACGCTTCATACGTCTTGCTATTCATGGAATTCATTTCCGATCGGAAACGCTGATACTGTTCATTAATTCTAAAATCCTGTTCCTGTGTGCGTGATTATTTTCAGTTTACTTCGGGCTGTTCTCTGTTTAACATTTTTCATTTATTTTCAATAAAAGGACACGGTAAATGCTGGAAATCATAAACTCAAGGGATTCTGCGGGTGCTGGAAATCCGGGGTAACACATTTACACTCTGTGGTTCATCTCCATTTGACCGGCTCACTTTCTCATCCCGTCAACTTGCCGATCGGATAATGAATTCAGTTCCTTGGTGCACAAGTATCCCAGTGACCGTGAAGCCGATCAGAATCTCAGTAATAAACCCGAAATCACAGAATATATTTGGTTCTACGAAGCCCCGTCTCTCTTTCTCACCGCTCCGCTGGTCATTTTCTCCCGTGCGTTCGCCAGCCGACCATTTCCTGCTGTTTTCTCCTCCTATCCCTCTACCTCTACAGCCGCCCCCCACTTTCCCTTCTCTTCAAAGTGCTTGCAGCCTCTGACATTACCTTTAATCCTGCACCTCTGTAAATTTTCTGTTGTCTCTGTCAATCGCTGCTGTCTCCGTGTCCATTTTGTGCCTCCCCCACCCCACCATAACATACATATCCCCTGGCTTCATTTTATGTACATACAATCAATCTGTGTACTTAACAGTTAATTTCACATTATATTTTATAGAACTGATTTTATATTTATTGTGTTTTGTTGTTTTAGTGGAATTCTTTATGCTTATTGTTTTATTTTCTTCTGCATCGGATCCAGAGTAATGACCACTTCGTTCTCCTGTACTGAAGAATGACAATAAACAATATTGAACCCTGAATCTTTCACAGCCTCGCCCTGAGTCTTGTCTCTTTTTTGACCGTAAGTCATAGGAGCAGAATTACGCCATCGAACCTGCTCTGCCATTCCATCGCTGGTCGATTTATTATCCCTCTCAGCCCCATTCTCCAGCCTTCGCCCTCACCAAAGGGCCTTGCTATTTTAAGGACCTATCAACCTCCGTTTTAAATGCACTCTGTGACTTGGCCTTGACTGGGTCTGTGGCAATAAATTCCCCAGATCCACCATCTTCTGGTAGAAGAAAATCATCCTCGTCTCTGGAGCAGTTTGCTTTGGTCCTAGACTCCCCCACTGTTGGACATCCTCTCCATGTCCAATCTATCTGGGCCTTTCAGTATTCGATAGCTTTCAAGGAGCCCCCCCCCCCCATCTGAACTCAGCGAGTACAGGCCCGGAGTAATTAAACGCCATTTTCTCACTCTCTGCCATATTCCCTCATTCTCAGATTGCTCTCTCCATCAGTGTTTCCGTTTCTGCCCTCAGCTCCTCGCTCTCCACGATCCTTTTTCGCGGGTCAAGTTGAGAAATTGAACAGTAACCCAACCCGCCTCAGCTCAGTCCGCCGAGACGACTACACTGATCCCAGTTCTTGCGAGACTCGTTCACGACTGCAACGCTACAACGCGCAGAGGGTGTATCAAAATCGCTAAAACTTCAGCGAAGTTACCCAAATCTAGTTACTTACTGGACTTGAGGAGAGAATGGAGAGATTAAAAGTAACCCAAGGGGTATTTTTTTTTCACCCAGAGGGTGGTCAGTATATGGAATAAGCTGCCAGAGGAAGAGGTTGAGGCAGGAACATTATCGACGCTTCGACGGGCACATGGATAGGAGAGGTTTGAGAGTATGGCTCAACACGGGCTGATGGGACAAGTTTAAATGGGCATCTGGGTTCGTATAGACGGGTCGGGACGAAGGGCCTGTTTCCTTTCTATGTGACTCCATGACTACATGCTCAGGGCTGAGTTTCCAAAATTCTTCAGTTAAAGGTTGCTGAAAGAATCAGTATGTAAAACAAATAACTTCGAAAAGGCAGGCGTCAGTAAATGATAGTCGAATTTAGTAGAAAGGTGGGTACCTCCGTATCTTGAGCTTAACTTGAAAAATAACTATATTTAATTCATGAAAAACTAAAGGGAGGCTGAAAATTAGTGTCCTGGGAACCTGCTTTTTACTGGGGTTTTTGGAAGTTACTTCGGCTTTTCATGAAGCTAAAAATTTTTGGATTTGAAGTGGAGCGCTTTAAGGTGCCCTCGCTCATCACCAACTCCCACCCGCAATGCCGCATCGTTCCAGGAGGTGGCGCCCAAAGTGCGCCAAAGCAGCGCAGAATCTGAAAATGAAGCCATCAGCTGGTGACGCAAAGCCTCGTAAATCTTGCCGGTACGCTGCCATCGGTAATTGGCGAAGAAAAGACTGTTTATTTCATGCATTAATGGTCTGAACTTAAAGCCGCCAGGTTGAATTTGAGTACGACCTCCCATCAACCCATACATCAAAGTGATTTCTCTTTTTTTAATTTCTGGCCTTTGAGAAAGGGAGACAGCAAATAAAGTGATAGCCTTTCACTGTGAGATGGAGGAAGTCCTGGGATCACTCTTCTTTAACACATTTTACTCACTTTTCCAAAATTAAAAGACTACCAATCGCGGCATGTCTGGCAGGAGCAGTCACTAAATCAATTGAACTCTTTAAATTAATATGATAGGGATTCCTAGACTTTCCTGCTGGAGAGAAGGAAAAATCAGCATCCCGTGTGAACCGGTCTCGGGGGTGGGGGTGGGGGTGGGGGTGGGGGTGGGGGTGGGGAAGGGATGAAGTAACCCTTGAGGAGAACTTCCCAAATAATCGCACTGGGAGGAAACCCTGCGCTTTCTATATTTGTGTACCTGTGAGTTCGCATCTTTGCATTTGTAGCCAAAGGTCTGTTACTGGTGTCCGGTGCCTGTATGTGTGTGAGGGAGAGAGAGAGAGAGAGAGAGAGAGAGAGAGAGAGAGAGAGAGAGAGAGAGAGAGAGAGAGAGAGAAGAGAGAAGGGAAGGGGAGGGAGTGGGAGACGGAGAGGGACAGAGAGGGAGTAAGAGGGAGGAAGATGGAGAGTTATAGGGAAGGCAGAGAGAGAACCTCGATGCTTCAAGTAGATGTGCGTCGTGACAGTCTGTGATTGTCGAATTTGTATGAGTATTTGTGTGTGCGTGTATATGTGTGTCTGTGTGTGTACTGTAGTCTATTTTTTAAAAATTCATATTTCGGGATGAGGGTGGCCAACGTGATACAGCATCCGAATGTATTTGTGACGTGATACCAACTAACTTGCATCTGTGTGCGTGAGCAAGTGTCAGTGTCTCTATACGTCCGGCTGAATCCTGTTCCTTTCGTCAGTGATTGCAACGCCATTTTCCAGCTAACTTGTGTTACTTTGTTAGGATTTTAGCTCCAGTCCTTCATTGGTATCAACAATCCTCCTGTTCTCACGTTTCGTTCTTCAGGGATTTCGCTGCCGAGAGTATTCGTACGGGGTAGTTTAATTCGTTTGCATTTCGCTCTGTCTCTTGATTATTAAAATAAGTTCAATGGCACGGACTTTCCAAAATATGTTTTAATTTAATACACACTCAGCTCGCCAGGACTTGTCACTTTACTCAAATAATACCAATTAAAATCGTCCTGCAACGTCCAAATATATAATTTTGACATTTCCCTTTGGATAGACCAATTTCCTTGGCCACTTCCTCGTTCCAGATGATGACATGTATTAAAATGTTTCAGTGCTATTTATTCGCCATGAAGCATTTTGACACAGCAGACGCTATCAAACCCTTTGATAATGTAATCAAACTTCAGCTTCTCTCCTTAAACCAAGGTCAGAGTGAGACGCCTGACTACCAGATCCACAAGGTCCTTTGAAATCATTCTGAAGTGCTGATACTAGATACCGAATGCGCGGAACCCCCCACGGAGATGAAGGGTGTACCCTCCCCCAGAATATTCGTGTAAAAGATGCACATTTGAATGGAAAAGGCCCAGTAAGCATTTCCACTAGTAGATAATTTGTGTTAAGAGCTAATCGACATAAATCTTGTCTAAAATGCAGAGCTTACATTCTCAACGTTTTAAGAGGTCGTAATTTATATATACATTAGGGAGGAATCGAATTGCAATATAACCGACAGATCAAACCATTGGAGTTCCTCCCTACAAGTCAGCGGCTTTTCCAAGCGAAAAGGATTCGCGATAAATTCTAAATTTGAATCCAGTAGATTGGAAAGCCAGGTATAAATTTCAAGGAAACATGCTTAGCAAAAACAAAATCCTTACGGTATCATTTATTATCTATTATCGTATGCGGGAGACCAAAAGCGTATAGAAAGCTCTAAAATGGGAAAGACTGAATATCTCTTGTTTCAGTCCCTTCACAGAGAACTCGGTTTCAGTGTTTTCCTTTAGTTTATCTGGGTTTTAAATCTTTAACAACATCCACTGCACTGATTGAAGTTGTTCTTTAATGTGGCGGATCCTTTAATAACTATGTGTGCAGTTCTAAGTTGGGTATTATCAAAGCCGACTGTGGTGAAAAACAGGCAGACACGTTCAGCTACATTAACCGGAATACGCAAGCAAAAAAAGATACACAAAATCTGTGCTCGCGCGCTCACACACATAGATAAACACTTCTACATACAGACACAAACCATCAGTGGGGGACGGGTCTCTCTCTCTCTCACACACACACACACAGACCCTCACTGGTGGACGGGGTATCTCTCTCGGACACACACACACACACACACACAGACCCTCACTGGTGGACGGGGTATCTCTCTCGAACACACACACACACACACACAGACCCTCACTGGTGGACAGGGTATCTCTCTCGGACACACACACACACACACACACACACCCTCACTGGTGGACGGGGTATCTCTCTCGGACACACACACACACACACACACAGACCCTCACTGGTGGACGGGGTATCTCTCTCTCACACACACACACACACACACACACAGACCCTCACTGGTGGACGGGGTATCTCTCTCTCACACACACACACACACACACAGACCCTCACTGGTGGACGGGGTATCTCTCTCGGACACACACACACACACACACACACACACACAGACCCTCACTGGTGGACGGGGTCTCTCTCTCTCACACACACACACACACACACAGACCCTCACTGGTGGACGGGGTATCTCTCTCTCTCTCACACACACACACACAGACCCTCACTGGTGGACGGGGTCTCTCTCTCTCTCTCTCACACACACACACACACACAGACCCTCACTGGTGGACGGGGTCTCTCTCTCTCACACACACACACACACACACAGACCCTCACTGGTGGACGGGGTCTCTCTCTCTCTCTCACACACACACACACAGACCCTCACTGGTGGACGGGGTCTCTCTCTCGGACACACACACACACACACACAGACCCTCACTGGTGGACGGGGTATCTCTCTCTCTCTCACACACACACACACAGACCCTCACTGGTGGACGGGGTATCTCTCTCGGACACACACACACAGACCCTCACTGGTGGATTTCTCCCTCTCTGTTTCTCAAAGACACCGACTGATGCACTGATCTCTCTTTCTCTCTGTCACTCAGACACACACAGAACCTCACTGAGGGACAGGTGCCCCTCTCTTTCTTCCTCGCACACACGCGCTGATCCTCATTCGGGTCTCTCTCTCTCTATCTATCTATCTCTCTCTCTCTCTCTCTCTCTATCTATCTCTCTCTCACACACACACAGCACAAACTCCCACATCAGATGAAAACGCTTCACTTCAAAATGTTTATTGAAAGTTGTGAGAGAACTCATTTTTCTAAATTGATAGAATACCCGAATAACCAACACAGTTTGAGATACATTTTGTTTTATTTAAGCCGCTTCGCATGAGCCCGATGGGAGAACCGGTCCACTGGCTCTCCGCACCTGGAGGTGAACCAAACCTGAGGTGGCCAAGCGGCACTTGGTATATACCCCGCTAGCACAGGAGTTCAGAATTATCTTAAATTCCTTTAAATCTGTCATATTGTACAGTACATAACGCCGTTAATGTTTAACAGGTAACACTGAAATAGCAATGAAGTAATGGATGGCACGTTTTTAAAACCGTTTCCACTAAAGCAGACGGAATAAACCTCTATGATAAAACACAATTAGAAACTCATACACTCTCTGGCACACTCTTCCCAACGCGCTATATATTTCATTTACAATATATTGTGATGTTTGTGTGTAAAACGAAACAAAAAAAAACATTAAAATGCACAGAATTAAACTCTAATATATATGTACACGCGAATTTACAAATGGTGAATAAATTAATACCGATTTTGCATATTCTGCCATCCATAGTATATTTACAAAAAAAATTACTAATTAATTACATAAATAGCAACGATCCTTTATTTTTCTCGTGTGAGGATACATTTCTCTGCGTTACTTTTAGCGAAGTGGTCGATCCTTTACCCCAGTTCACACACACAGTCGACAGTGGGCATCTCAGCGGACCACCGTCACTCTGTGGGGGCAGCTCTTTCAGTCTGGACACTGGGTGCTGCTGGTCTCCGGACCGCACCAGACCCCACGCCCTACTCGGTGGGATGCAGAAGATGTTTGCACGGGGTTTGTCGTAGTTCTCTTTTGCATATGCTATCAGCGCCGATATCCTAGGATATTTCTAAGGACTCACTTAGGAGAATCCCTAGCCGGAGACGTCTCCCGGTTGCTGTCCAGACCGCTGACTAGCCTCTGGATGTTCTGGAGTTCGTTGATGGCGTCCTTAGCGGACGGTTTCGGGGAGGGGGCGCTGCCCACAGTCCTTAAACTGCCGCCGTTGCTCTTGTGGTTGAGTTCCGAGGCGAGACTGGAGGAAACGGGACTGGACTCCCGGCTGCACAGCTTGGTGTCGGAGCCGCCCAGAGCCGAGGGCATGGCGGTGGTGAGAAGATTGGTGCTGGCCGGGATAGACACAGGGATGGGGTAAGGGTTGAATCGCAGCCGGGGTCGTCCGCCACTAAGGAACGGATGCCGGTGGAGAGAGGACGGCGCTCCGGAACTGTTGGGCAAGGCGGCGGCTGCGGCTGCCGCGGCCATGTACGTGTAAGGGTAAGGAAAAAGGCCTCCGAATGTGGTCATTGGGATCCCCTGTATCATAAAACAAACAGAGAGAAGCAGACTTGGTGAGTGCCATCTTATGATGCACGGAAGTGAAAATCTATAACAAAATCAGACCTAGGCTAATGTTCAGAAATAATGGGGTCTGGAAGAAATATAAATCGGCAAAAAAAATTCTAAGTCGGAAACTTGATCTCCCGAAAGGTCGAGGGCGAGAGGGAGTCCGGGAGAAATAGACCCACTTATTGAAGGGAGCAGTGATGAGCCGCAGGCATGAGTAACCTCTTCCTGCTCACGTGTTCCCAAAGTCGGGATCAAGGGCAAGGAGAAAGGGAAATAAATTGGATTTTTTTTTTAAAAAATTGTTTTCAGAGGCATAGTTGAGTCTTGGATTTTATCCCAGGGCCCAAAGTTTGGGAGCAGGGCCCGCTGACACTTGGACACCTGCACAGCGACCCTCCCACCTGGCGTGCTGGAGGTTGCAAAGCAGAACGATGCACTGTTTCTCTGAGGCTAAAGTGGCCTTCCTTTTATTTCACAGTTGCAGGACTCTCTGCTCTGGGTGCTCCCAGTCTTTCAGGACTCGGTTTGTATTCCTCCACACGCAACACTTCAAATTTAGTTGTATTAATATCAAAATTTCAAAATTTATTTCAAACAGGGAGAAGGCAGAAAAAAATTGAGTCAAGAGGGATAATATATCAGCCACAATGGAATGGCCAAGCAGACTCAATGGGCTGATTGGCCTAATTCTGCTCCTATGTCTTATGGTCTTAAAGCGTGCATATCAAAATCAATAAGAGTTAATTTAGTGGAGTCTAAAATGCAGATTTGAAACTGGAGTTGGGTGATAAAATACCGGGCTGGAATATGGTCTGTGTGTTTGGAAAAGAGCAAGTACTGTGCATCTACTAGAGGTTTGGAGAACGTTAGCTGAGAGTGTGAACAGATGATGAAACAAAATTTTAAAAAATAAAATAACTTCGTGTTTTTTTTCTCTTCCAGGCATGCTGCAGCCCCATATACTTCTGAATCCAGTTTAAATAAATAAAATGCAATCTGTCAAACGACTTTGAGTGCAGACAGAATAAAGTTCAATATGGTGAGCAGATTTTAGCATTGTTAAAACAATTTGTATAAAAATAAACTAATATTGGGTTGGGCTAATCAGATCCTGCATAAAGACATTCTAAAAATATATTTATGCCTCTGACTTCATTAATGTATCACCTTCTATGTAAAACAACATTACTGTATCAGTATTTATATAATTAATAATAATTTAATTGTTTCAAGGAGTCTTTTCACATTACTTTAGGAGGAACGTTCTGCACTCTCAGGTGGCAAACTAGTTTTTTCAAAAATACCCCAGCAGAGAGGAGAAAGTGACCTGGTCGTTATGCATTGCAACATAATATAGCAGAAGAAGATGTCATGTCGCTGTAGTCATGTATGACCAGTGTCAGTCAGGCTCTAAAACATAGGGTTGGATGCTGAATGAAACCCCCAGCAAAACTTACAGGATAGGACCTGTGATCTATCTACCTGTGACACTGAGTTGTTTAAATGAACTATTGATTACACAATCAACAAATGATTGGGAACAGGTTAATAGTTTTAAGTGTATTTCGTCATTCTCCTCAGCTCCCATAAACCATAAACCCACTGCCACTATAACACCAAATGATAAATTCTGAGTTAACACTGATGGTGGAAGTTGGAGTGAATACCCCAGTGTATCACTGAGGAAGAGAACCTGTCTGTTCATTGGTATCTTGGCCACTCCACTTTTAATAAATAGGGATGTAATTTCACAGCCATTGCATGGCCTCAACATATTCTCCCATTTTATTGGTCAAAGAAGGTTAACCCTCGATTCATAGAAAACATTTGGACTGACAAGGCAGGGCTGACCATAGCCGCAACAATAATCCAAATCACAAATACATCTGGAGAAACTAACAGCGAGAGGCTGCCGAACCAGGGATCTCCAGGGTCATTTCTCTCTCCCGGTAACTAGCCACTGGATTTTTATCCCTCTCACCTGTAGGTGTCCTGTCTCCCTACACTGACCCAATCTCCAGCTAATTTCTCTTGTCCTCAACGTCTACCAAACGCTGTGTTTCCCGCAGACACATTCTCACAACACGAAAAGCCGGTATAAAAAATATATATAACAGACAGTGTGGGGGAAGAGGAATACTTTTCTTCCTTAAGGAGGGGCGGCCATGCTCATGTCTTCAAAACAAAGTCAGATGCTATTCTCCAGGAACCAACCTTGAACTATATTAAAATTCCAAATGCGTTTCATTTTCGAAAGTATACATTTACTAGGAGATCCCTTTATTTACGATCAACGACCTAATAAGTGCAACGCGCACCGCGTCCGCGCTTCATTGAAAAGAGACCCCTTACCTGAGAAGCCAAGACGTGTTGAGAGAGGTGGAAGGGAAAGTGCGGAGCTGTTCCGGCCGAGGCCTGGGCTGAGGATATACTCGCGTTCTCCAAGGTTCCAGCTCCCGACACCGAAGCTAATAAATGTCCCATGCCGGTGGCCATGGCGGAGAAAGCTCCCGGGGCGACCGCAAACTGCCCGGGATGGATAAAGAGAGGCTGTCCAACGTTTAAAGGGTTAAAAAACTGCTGGCTGTGCAACCCCGAGAAAGCCAGGCTTTGCATATGTCCGGCGTTAAGATGCGAAGGTCCGTCCGTTTGGATTACCAGCGGCGAATAGCTCTCTTTACTCAAACATTCGCCGTCTTTCTTGGCGTCATCCTTTCTTCGGCCGTCTCCTTTCTCCCTGTGACTGAAGCACGCGTCACTGTCCCTGCGCGATTCCAGCGACTCCCTCTTCTCAGCCGCCAATCCCTGCTTCTGCCGGTGAGGGGAGTCTGCAACAGCCTCCCCCGCCGGCGGGGAGCCCGCTCTGGAGACCCCCACCCGCGGACTGCAGGTGACTGCTCCCGGAAGCTCCCGGTGCCTCTCCAGCTCCGGCTCACTGTCCGCTCCTGACTTGTCATCTACAGATAACCGGGAGATAAAACAAGACGGATCCTGGCATTAAAACAAAGTCAAAAGAAACACGAGATTCCAGTGCTATTCGGCGATCATGGAGGCATTTAAAAATATTTTTTATAGATATTGTACCTCATATATCATTACAAATAATGTTTAAGCATAGAACTAAACACATCAGAGTCTTTCATCTGCAGATTTCCTCGTGTTAGAGTCTTTTATATTTACTATGACATAAATTATCAAAACAAAGGTTTTTTTTCTTATCTCCTTGTTAGTCTTTGTATTTCTGTGTTTGACTAAGGGACGGATCTATTCTGAAATCTATAGAATCCCTATAAAATAAGAGAAAGCCGAAGCAGAGGGAATCCGGGAATTTCATACAGGAGATTTTTAGAAATATTAATTTTGACGTTTATTTTCATTATCCAGATCAGCGACGAATATCCGATGTGATTTTACACAAACTTCACGCGAATGATATTCTGTTCCGTATCATCTCAAGCGCATCAGAAATAAAGTCGAGACGGATAAGCATTAAATCAAACCTTCACAGGGGAAGCGAGGGTTGAAACTAAAATCGCGATGATCGATTCCCTAAGGGCTACCGATGTTTATGCTCGTCTGTTTTGTTACCAACTTTTCTCCGCTGACGACGTTTAATTTGTGAAATATCTATTTGATAACAAGGGAAGTCTTTAACATTCTGCCAAAAGATCGGATTCTGGAGCCGGACTCCAAATCACACTCGGTGATATAAGCTCCATTCTCAGTTAGAGAAACGCTCACTGTGTGTGTGAAGGGGTCGTTAGGGTTATAACTCGCATAAAACACGCCGCTGTATATTTTATACTTCAGGGATTTCTGAGTTATGAACAATAGTGACCCGTTACTGCGGATTGCTGACCTCCCACTTATATCGGACGCTGTTGAAACATTTTTAAAATAATCGACACATTAAAAATTGTCTCCTCGTCTCCCCTTCCCCGACCCCCAGTGTTTATATTATTTCAAGCTTTCCCCGTGTCTATTATAATATCAGGAAATAGCATTTAAATATGGGTGAGCTGGAAATGGAATCCTGCTAAATCTAACTCATGAAACATTCTCCAAGGCTGCACATTCGCTGATTTATATACTATTTGTTCTGAGTTCAGAGCAAGGTTTTAATCTAATGCTATCTTCATTATGATTAATACTTTAGAAGTTGGTGTTTCCCCGTGTGCCGGTATCCTCAGGACCCATTTATTAGAATTTACTGGAGCAGATAATGGCACTAGTCTTTAAAGGTTAAGCCACTCGTCCCGTGGTTAAGCCGGAGGACGCCATACGGTCAACAAACCATGCGCCCTTGATCTCTGGATTGGATCAGCGACCCCGCTCCTCCCTCTTGCCCCGCCCCCCTCCCTTCCAAACATTTACCTTTAGGTGTTTGACCGAAATGGAGAGAAACGGGGTCGAGAGGCAAGGGCGAGCGGAGGGTCTCTCTGGCTGGGGGCTGGTCGCTCGAGGAGGCATCGGAATCACCGCCATCTCGATCGCCTTTACACTGATCCTCGTACACGCGCAAAGAGGGCAGAGAGAGTTGTTTTCTGGAGGGAAAAAATGTAAATTCTTACAGTTTTATAATGAGAGCAATAACGATCTTAAATACTGTTGTTTAAAATCAATTAAAATAATATGCAAATTAAAAGTAAATACTGTATCAGAATACAGTTAAGATACAGTTTTTTCCTCAGACATGGTGCCGTGGGCCATGGTAGGTATCAACTAAACTTAGAAATTTCATGTTGTCATTTCATTAATGACCACTAGGAGGGGCCCAGGGACAGTCTGGAGACACCATCATTACAGGAAGAGGAACGGGTCGCCCCTCTGTCGACTCCTGTCCCTGCTTCTCTGAATTATCAGGGTTAAACGCATCAAGGGGACAGAAGAAGAATAATCTCTCTGCCAACTAATCCCCTGTGTTCGAGATAAAATTGCTGATGCCCGGACTGATAATGAACCAACTAGCACCGATCTATCTCTCTACCTTTTCTCTCTTCTCCCGTTCCCAGTGTCTCTGAATCCTTTCGCAAAAGGGTTGTTGTCAATCTTAAGCTGCGTTATCTGTTGAATTTAAAAAAAGGTTAGTTAAAGTAAAATTTGATAAACAGCAAAAAAATTCTGCTTCGGTAGCATAGGATTAATAAACAAAACTCTCCAAAATACCCGAATGGATCTTTTTTTTAACCTACACGTGCCCCGTACAATATTCCACGAACAACATCACCAAAAGTGCTTCTTTTTGTGAAGTCTTGCTCCCTACAAAATGTTTTCACTAAGGACCTCTATCATCCAGGACGTGCCTTCTTCTCATTGCTTCCATCAAGGAGGAGGTACAAGTACACTCAACGTTAACAAACAGCTTCTTCCCCATCACCATCAGATTTCTGAATGGACAATGAATCCATGCACACTACCTCATTATTTTTTTTCTTGTTTTGCTCTCTTTTTGCACTATTTAATTTATATATTGCTGCCACAAAACAAGAAAAAAATCATGACACACACCAGTGATACTAAATCTGATTCTGATTCCTCAGTAGATCAGTAACAGTTCCCACTTTGTTATCATAGGGGCGAGCAGGGCATCATTACGGTTCAGAGTTCAATTCTGGCATCCCCTGTAACCAGTCTCTGTACATCCACCCTGTGGAATACTTGGGTTTTCTCCAGGTGCTCTGGTTTCCTCCCACAGTCCAAAAATGTACAGGTTGGTAGGTTATCTGGTCATTGTAAATTGTCCCGTGATGAGGTTAGTATTAAATTGGAGGTTGTCAGGGTTTGCAGGGCAGCGTGACTTAAAAAGCCGATGTGTGTGTGTGTGTGCGCGCGTGCCATACTCTGCCAGAGCCTCGGCGACCACTCTTTCAACTGGTCGTCTTGGAGGAAAGGATCTGTGAGTGGTCTCCCACGTTCTTCTCGCAGCGCAGTCTTTTTTTTTTACGAGGCCAAGTTGCGAGCTTGACACTCAACCTGGCACGGATGGAAAGCGTGCCCGGGAATGGCCCGACTGGGTTCGAACTCGGGAACCTTTGCTCTGGAGTCCGGCGCTGATGTCACTGCGCCACCAGCCAGCAAAGGAGCCTATACTGTGCTGTAAGTTAAATAAATAAATAAATACATGCGTTCCATTTTGAAAGCACAATACTAATAGTTTGGTGAGAAATTTGTATCATTCTATTAATACATTCAGTCAGGAATTTGATTAATTAGAATCTATGATAAAGCTCTCCCAAAAATGCTAAAAACGAAATTGCTAGCTTTGAGAATTTGTTCCAACATGTGAAAGCTTATCAACTTGAAATACTAGCTCTAATTCCCTCTGCATGGATGCTGCTTAACCTGCTGAGCATTTTCCACCATTTTAAAACTAAACTTTCACACGTCGAGCGAAGGTTGGGTATATTCAGATTCAGATTCATTATTTATCACACGTACATGGAAACATACAGTGAAAGGTGTGGTTTGCATTAACAACAGGCACTGCCGAAAGCTGTGCTGAAGGCAGCCCGCGAGGGTCAGTATGCATCCCAGCGCCAACGTAGTGTGCCCACATTCATGGTTTATATTTTTCTCTGTGTCTTGTTTAATCTCAGTTGCCAACAGGGAGGTTATGAAGCACTGCGGAAAAGCTTCTAACAGCATGCTTACATGCTCAGGTTATAAATGCCTCATACGAATTATGGTGTGCCTTTATGAAAGCAGCAAGCACGAAAGTGCATCTCTCTAGCTTAGCCTGTATCCATTATTCATAAGCCAGGTTGTGCAAAAATATGTTAATACTGTTAAGGCCGGGTAAAACACGTGAGAAGTAAAGAATTAAACCTCTAAAGTATCATAGATCTAGTGGGATAAGTAGGGTACTCCTTGTTATAATGCCTGAAGAACCGCCTATTGGAAGAGGCCCCATTGCAAATTTGAATTCCTATTGTAATTACGTTGGCAACCATATCAATGGAAATATACTGTTAGGGGAGATTTGGCCGCAGTATCTTTGTGGTTTAATCTATGAGTTTATCTTTAAATGTTGATATATCGTGCACCAATAAGTTTGTTAATATCAGGCAAGATCAACAGAGCAGAGGCGACGTTCGGCTTCGATCAGGCGAGTCTGCAGTGATAAGTAGAGTTTAATCGATTTCGATTCTCGTCATAAATTGTTGGTGGAGAATCAACAGAAGCTGTCCAACCGGTAAAAGATAGAACAGAGAGAAAGGGAGAGAGAGAGGATGAGCGAGACAGAGAGAGAGAGAGAGAGAGAGAGACAGAGAATGAGGGGGGGGGGGTGGGCAACGCCAGGTGCATTTTAGTGTTAAATGAACGCAGGTCTAAACCACAATTTCGTACCTGCACAGAAAAATTGTTTTGATCTGTAAATAACTCTTTAGATGCAATGGCTTCTTGGAATTACACTGTAATCGCTTTATTGTACTAATTCTTCATACAGATCAGACCAGGGGATGTGGTGGCGTTTTCCCGGATCACACAGTGAAATGCTGATTTTCAAACAATCAGGATTCGGTTAATCTATCCGATATTAAAATTTCTGAACTGTCTGAATTTCTGCGTGTCCTCAAAGCATCCTATTAAACGTCCCTTTACAGTGAATGTTGTGGGCTGCATTCATTGACCATTTTTGAATGCCGTTTTAAAGATAAAAGTTGTCGGGATTTCGTAGCTTCCCGGAGTTGGACTTACTTAGGTTATAATTTAGCAGAAGCATTCAAACTTTACAAGAAACTGCCTAATGATGCGTGGAAAAGTAAATGTGTTTTTATCCAAAAGTGTGTTCGAATTCGGGCTGAGCAACATAAGTATTAAGCATTTTTAATCACGGAATCGAAATGTTACCACATCGAGAGGGCGAGTCTCAGTATACCTGCACCCAGTGGTTCCCAGTGCGGGCCCAGGTAGTGCGAGAGAAGCGTGCCGGGACTCACCTTATCGTTCTGATAGGCTGTGACCGCAATGAACTCCGTCTCTGGGAACACGTAAGTTCGGAAAGTGCTGTAGGGCAGTTTAAGAATATCGTTCGCGCGGACCACGTGGAATCTGGGCTGGTATTTGTGCATGGAATTCAGGATTGTCTGAGAAAGCGACAGAAAGAACGCTCGGGTTAATTTCTCTGAAAGGAAGCTAGCGCTCGGCCTCAAACGCACCTGGGGTCCAACAGACCGAACATACAACTGATTAAAAACTACCGATATTCCTCCCCTCCCCCTCAATGAAATGGACAGGGAAAAGGGGGTGCCCTTTTGTTAATGTCGCTTTACAAAGCACAGAAACCTGGAAACCCCACTTACTCCCAGTTTTTCAGAAACGCTGTAAAAACACAAGGAAATCAGGTCGTTTAACTGAGCAGAGAGAGATGAGTGCGACCTCAGGCTGACCACCTCGTATTCTAATTGTCATTTCTGTCTTACAACCTTAACGGTGTAACATAAAAACTGACTGCAAGGAATTAAGACTAAAATCGGCTTTATTTACTACTAACATGACATTAAAATAAATGATTTCAAACTGGAATATGAAAACTATTTTTTCTAACTCGCGGCAAACATCCAATGTTTAAGATGCTAATTTTCTTAAATAATCTATCTCAAAGCTCGCATCAATACCCCATACGCTCTCCCTTATCTCCCCCATTTTCCGCCTCTCCCCACCTCCATCATACTTTAGATGGATAAGGATTATTTTTTTTACTACGTGCATACGCCAATGATCGAGACCACAGTTTCAAGAATAGTCAAGAAAAACATTAAATATATATATATACACTCTGCCATGCAGTGAAAGGGAAACCGCGCCATTGTCTCTGACATATAAAAGATACAGACATCAGATCTGGGCACTGGTGTGTCATTTGAACTCTGTCCTGCATTTATACAGTATAAAATGTTACAGTGCTTTCCCGTTCAGGCGTGCAAATCAGCTAGAGAGTTCCACCACTTAAGCCTGGATCCGTAAGACAAACTTGCCAGCCTCTGTTTTCCCAAAATCCCTCTGAACTGTTCCAAGATATAATTCCTTTACGGTTAGACAAGAATCTTCAGCCAAGTGTTACCCGGGATACACCTTTTAAAACAATGAATATTATTTTCTATCATTTATTTATAATATCAATGGCGCTTGCAACAGAATCACAAAAAGGACTGTAGACGGACGGTTGAATCTTTTACAGATTTTGGCTGTGTTTCCGTGGAGGTTACAGTCTGCAATCCAGCTGAAACCCCGGTTCTCAGTTTTAGACCAGGAGCAGAAGTAGGCCATTCGGGGCCAGATAAACAGTGCCTCCCTCCCCGACCCGGAAAGAGCCGGGGAAAGGCCAGCGAACATTACTACAGTAAATAAATAAGTAGATTTTAGCACATTGTTGATTAACTTTTCAGTCCGTTGTTGGTAAAAGCAAGCGGCAGATTTTCATTTCACGCTAGCGAATCTAGGTCGAATGCTCTGTCTTCAGGGCGCTCGCTGTGGAGTGCAGCTTTTTTTTCATAATGGCTGCTTTTTACCTCCAGTGTCGTTCCCTACAACCTGCAATCAAGTTTCCCAGGCACTGCATTAACAACACTCATTCCCTGCGCAAATAAATGCTCACAAATTGTTCTCCACTGGCGCTTGCCCACCTCTAAAGCATCATTGGAATGATCTTTAAGAGACTCGCTGGCGGGAGATAACAGATCGTCCTTTCTGTTCGAGCTTTCTACCTAAACAGCACTCCCCCTCTCTCTCTCTCCTCTCTCTTCCCTGACGCCACAAAGACTGACCTGCTTTTCACAACTCATATCCGTAATACACTTCAGTTTGACCCCGAGTTAGCATACAGCAAAAAAACACAAAGCGGACAAACAATAATGTTTAAAGGCGTAATTATAATCCCCCCAACAGTCCCTTGAGCAGAGTCTGATGCCTCTCCAGGAGAGATTTGTGTCTTTATTCTGAATCACGGAGCAGCCGATAATTAATAAATATGACAGTTTTAATGCATTGTTCCAAACTGTGTAAGCCTGCCTTAGCAAACAGTGTACATGTTGTGACCCCGCAAAAACTGAAGCCTTTCACATTTTCTGACACGTCTTTTAAATGATCATAAACAATTTGACTTAAAGGTAAAATTTAAGTTTTAATAGGAGCTTCGGGGTCTTTCTGTGACATTCTGTGAATGGAATTGTAACAACCCTACATTAAAATGGGCCGTCCCACACCGGTGATTGTGGATTAAAGGTGGCCTGGGTTTTCCGACCCTTTACTCACTTTATATATTAATTTTTCAGGGGTGTACTTATCAAGTTGCGGTGTGTATGAGGGCGGTGTGTGTGTGTGTGTGTGTGTGTGTGTGTGTGTGTGTGTGTGTTTGTGTGGAGATGGCGAATCCTCCTAAATTTTCAAAACCTCAAGTAAAAATAGTAATTTTTTATTTGATGTTCTGAGCTTGGTACGGACGTTTGGGAGAGCGGGGGGAGCAGTGATGCGCACTCCAACGGTATAGGAAGAGACTCAAGCGATTTTACTTAAGTGACAACAAGAGAGCGAAAGATGCGGCCAACAAGCAGAGGATTGCGCAGTTCTGCCAGTTACCTTTGTTGAACACTTACTAAAAACGTGACAATCAAAATGGAAAATATATAAATGGACCTACAGCAACACTTACGAATCCATGCTTGTCAGATATGTTGTTGGTGAGTTTCAGTTTGTGAAACGTGACCGCTTTGGCCATCCATTGTTCGCCTGTGGCCGGACTATCAGGATGAATATACATCCTCTTTGGCATCTCGGGGTCGGCCTTCCCGGCTACCATCCAACGCGAGTTGTGAAATTTGTAACGGCAGTCATCGGCGGCCACAATGTCCATCAGCAAAATATACTTCGCCTTTTTATCCAAACCGTTGACCCGCACTTTAAACGGGGGGAACATCCTCCTGAATTGAACACACGAAGCGGCACATTTAATGTAATATGGGATATTCCAAGCGAAGAAAAACACAGCTCGACATAAAAGTACAGATGTGAAAACACAGAACACAACCGAAAACATTATTTTTAGAAACTTGCTCGACTATGCGTTAAAATTATTATATTTTTCTTCCAATCTCTTCTTTAAAGTGTGCCTGGATTTATTCTTTTACACGTGATCACACTAGCAGATTTTTTTTTAAAACTTAGGTAAGAGGCTATCCCAAGTACTCTCATCACAGCTAAAGGCGGTTAGCAGCCTCTCGGCTGCCCCGGTGTGTATTGACTACGAAGAATGCCTAGCATTCCTTCCAAGTGTGATATTTCTGAGATATTTGATGAGTCACTGTGAAGTTTGGTCGTTTTAAAATGTGGAATCCCACCGCATTTGTCTAATGCTTTCTTCACGATCTATCCAAGCCTTTCCAGCGGTCCACACCGGCCGATTACAATCAAAGGCTATTATTAGCAACAGACTTATGGCTTCGACCTCACAGCTCTGCTAAGGTCCAAACAGTGGTCGGCAGAATTGGGGACTAAATGGGATTCTTCCCATTAACGACGCGGCAAATTCACAATAGATTACAAGGGAAAAAAATCCCCGGAAGGTACTTGTTTTTACAGTGTAAATATTAAAAAGTGTTCATTTTAATTTAAACTACTTGATTACAAAGCGACGAGAAAGGATCGAAGTACCCGGAGCGCTGCCTTTATATAGATCTAAGATAAAGAAGCGAATGGGTATCCGGAGCAGAACGCATAACCTTTAACAGTTGCTATTTAGCTCTTTAATAAGGGACTGGACATTAAAACGCTCAGATTTCACTGGCAAATCCGATTGCGCCTTTGGCACGTTGACAACTGGCTTCTCTTAAGGACTTCGCAAATTCACTAGAATTAATTTAACAGATGACTGATTCTTAATTGTAGTTTTGATTTAAATAAAAACAAAATGAGATAGAAATGATCAGAAAAAGTTATACGGAATGATAAGAACGGAGAGGGGGGGGGAACACCGCTGTGTTAAACTGAGACTGGCTACGAACACAACCATACCTCCCAGACTTCGTAATCACCATTTCGGTGCCCACTTTGTGAAACTGGTCCCACAAATCTTTCGCTTCCAGATTCACTTTAGGATCGTCTTCGACCTCGTCCTCTGGTTCGAGGCTCTTGAGGGGCCGCAGGTGCGTCGACTGATGCCCGAGAGCGGAAACGTGGATCCCGGCCTCAGCCATACTCGAGTCCGTCAAGGGTTTGCCCAAAGCTCCGGGTAGCGAGAGAGCAGCCGCTCCGCTCGGTGGCAGCGCCAGAGCGGGGAAGAAAGACGGCTGAGCAGTCAGGAATGCGTTCATTGGGAAATCCGCGGCTCGGTGAGCGTGAAACGGATGATAAGCCATACTGGTCGCCGCTAAAACTGGATCTCTCATGGGTGCATCCGGAAAAAAAAGAAGGGGGGATATAGGAAGATTTCTGTCGGAAGAATCGCCTTGCCGGGTCTTCTGTACACCACCTGGAAGAACCAGTGCCGATCGACAATTCTCTCTCTCTCTTTCTCTATCTCACTCACGCACACACACACACAAACACATACACACACACATACACACACACACACACATACACACACAGGTCCTTCCTACAATGATCTTCCTTCGGGTTCGTGCTGCTAATGAACCGCCCAGTTGATTGGTGATTTTACGCGTCCCGACCAATTGTGTGCCTGCATAGGCGGAGTTTTGACAACTAAAATCAGGATGGATGAGTTAGGAAGGAGGAGGGGTGGGAGAAAAGGTGTTGGAAGCTTCTACGTACAGTAACCATCAGAAAGATCGCTTTTTGAAAACATGTCAACAAAATTAAATATTAACCAATGACAGAAAAGCATGATACCCCCTCCACACCCCCCCCCCGCCAACACACACTCCCCGTCCTTTTCCCTCCCCCCGGCCGTCTCCATCCTTCCCGCTTCCCGGATTAAGAGTGCCCGGCCCCGGACGGAGACTTCACGGCGCATACAAACACCTAGAGCCGCTAAAATCGCCAAAACCCGCAGGTAACGACATACAGATTGTGGATTTATATATATATAAACTAAAATGGTCCGACCCGAACCGAAGAGAGTTGACATTTTCGGATGTGTTTGCTACTCCAGAAACGGATATTCTTTCTTTAAACGGCTAAATCTATAATTTTACGCACTAATTGCAGAATATTTAGAATTACGTTGTCGCTCTGGACTGGCATCACTGGTAAGACGGGTTAATGGATTCTTGAAATTTTACTTAGGATACTGCAGCGCCTATTATTCGTCCCAGTACTAAAACAAACAGCCATATTCTGAGTACACAGCCTAACAGTTTAAAGACATTTTTTTAAAATCACAAACATAATCTTTGACCTATTTCGAAAGTTATCTACATCAGCAAACGCTGCGGTAGTTTCATTTTACCGAAGTCTCGTTATTTTTAGTCCGAACTTTGTGAAGTCAAACACTTTTGATTCCGCGTCGCTTCATTCAGCTAGTACCGTCTGCTGGTTAACTCACCAGACCACGGGGATATAAAAAAAAGTCAACTTTTTAGCGGCGGGTCCCACCAGATGGCGTAATTATGATTTGAAATAAAGTTATCGGGAAACAAACTCACAATCGCAACCTTAGGTCGTAAAGCAGGTTAGAAATGTTTTGTTTTGTGGGGAGGGTAGTGATATTTGCCTCCCCCTCCGAGGTGCGTGTTTGTCTTTAATCACTGAATCAGTACTGGCGTCTAAATAAGGACATTGCCCTTTTTAATTTTCCAGCCAGCGAGTTGTCCAAACGCTTCAGCGCGTTACGAATCGTGGGAAAAGCCAAGCGAGACGCGCCCGCAAAACGCCGCACTCGGTACTCATTCCGAGTGCTTACAGACCCCTAAACTATCACCCGGAGTTCTGAGTGACGGGGAATGGGGGTTAGATAACCGCATTGAGAGAAAACCCCACGAGATCGTGGACCATAAAGCTTTCGGGTGATGTGATTGTAACGCGATTGGCGTGTGCTTCAATAACAACCCAAATATGAACATGTTTAAGGGAGAGAAGGTTTAGAGGGGTTAGGCGGATTCGCAGAGTGGGAGATGCAAGGTTCCTCGAAACCATCTCCTCCGATTAAGTCGGACATGGCTTGTCGAGAACGCTTGGCGCCAGACTGCTGACGTCTAACAATAAGCACCGTCTCCTGTCACTTCGCATTAACCAAAGAAATTTTATCAGCGCCCCTCCTCTCTCCATTCTCCCCTCTCACCTCTCCAATAACCACTGCTGGTAAAAAAAAATAGAAATCTAAACTCACCGTGTTCAACGCGGATGTCCGCCGATTTCTGAGAGAGTTCAAACACGAAATTATTTAAAATCTTCCGTCCGGGTTGAGATACTGGAGTTCAAGAATTATTAGCGAGAAGCAACACACAGTTTTTTTTGGTCATATTTCCCCTGGTTTCTAGTCCTTTTTTTCTCATCTCCAATATTATTCATTATTTGTTTATTTAATAATATTATTTTGTTTTTACATTTCCATGGTTTGTCGTATTTTTCACATAGGTTGTTTGGCCGTCTTTGTGTGTAGGTTTTCACTGATTCTGTTATGTTTCTTTGTATTTACTGTGAATACCCGCAAGAAAATAAATCTTAGGGTTGTATATGGTGACATAGATGTACTTTTGTAATACATTTACTTTGCAAATTTTGAAGTCGCAGATGGGACAGGGTGGGAAATTTATTGACCTGGACGGGAGGGGAAAACAATCACACTCATCGCTTATTACAAATTTGTGAAAAGAAGCTCGAATATTTGTTAACTGATTTAATTTCCACAAATTGCCAAAAAAAAAGCCTTTTAGTATTCAAAAATGTGAGAATCGACAGTTCACCAGACAAGCAGACTGGTTTAAAATCCCAGTAACTGTCTCCTGGACTGGCTTCTCGCACAGTGAATATTTTTGTTAACTTCTTGGAATGCTTCATATTCAAAATCACTTCCTTCACCAGTGACAAAAGTCTGGAGACTGGAATATGGGTGCATACAACCAATCTATAAGCTATCTTATGTATTTTATATTTATCGTGTTTTTTTATTATCTTGTTATTTTATCTTATTGTGTTTCTCTCTGTACTGCATCGTATCCGGAGTAACAATTATTTCGTTCTCCTTTACACTTGGGGCACTGGAAATGACATTAAACAATCTTGAATCTTGAATAAAAAGCGGAACATTTTGTTTAATTCCAGCCAGGTTTAACAGCGCTGTTCCGCGTTGTTCCCTGTGAGTTACCACCATTTCCGACATGGAAACATTATACAATGTGTGCTGAGAAATTAATTGAATATACAGTGTTTCGACTTCTAAATCGTGGGCCAGGGCTGATACATAGTATTTCAACCCAATCACTGTGCAAAGGAGAGTTAATAATATGTGTCCCTATCGAACAAGGTGTATTGTACCTTTGTTTTCATTCTCTCTATCTGTTGGTCAAATAGTGTCAGTGGCGCCACAGATAAAATACTTGCAAAAATACAATTTCCATTTATACTGAGACCTTGTCTAGGACTGTTTATTCCTCACCTCTCTACTTGAAGCTGAAACATTAATCAGCAATATAAAGGTACTTTGAGATGATTACTGACCTATTCCGTGAAATAACTAGCCAGTCTATAGAGCAACCCCTCACCCCACTTCATCCACACAATAATTTACCAACCATTTAGGAGGGAGGACAGATCCCCCTTTGCGAGGCATTTTTATTCAAGGTAATTACACTCTCACCTAAAATTGATCGCGGTGTGTGAGGTCTGGTAGATAGCAGACTGGAGTGCTCGGTTGTTCCAACTCGTAGTGCAGGGTGTTTAGCACACAACATACCCTTCTCACTGAGTATACAGTTATGACCGGTTCAAAGATCTTGTGCAAATAGAAAGGTTTTAGAAAGTGCGTGTGTATGCGTGTGTTCGTGTGTGTGTTTGTGTGCGCGCGCGTGTGTTCGCGTGTGAGTGTGTGTGTGTGTGTGTGTGTGTGTGTGTGTGTGTGTGTGTGTGTTTGAGAAACAAAAACATTCACAACAGGTATCTGCGAAATGTTGCAAAGTGTGACCATAGGAACACGTCGATGACATTGGAATTAAATTATACCATTTCTCTGAGATGTTAACCATCAGTTACAAAGCAATTTTTCGTAAATATTTTATTAATCAGTAAGTTAACGGGGGTATTCTACGCAGATGACAAACGTAGAACATATAAAGCATTTGGTATTATTTAAACCATGCATGATTTTAGTATGTTTAATTTTAGTCATCAAACTTATTAACCAGCAACAATCTACCGAGGCAAGTTTCGGAGTGATTGTTATATTTTTTATTGTAAGGAGTGCAGAAATGTCCTGGGATTATACGGAGAAGCAACATTTAAGCAGCTAACCCACGATACGTATTTTAGCATACACGTTAGTTATTTTGTTAAGGAGCTAACGCAAAGGTCTGAAGTGACGAGGCGGACGCGCTC
Organism: Mobula hypostoma; assembly: GCF_963921235.1. Taxonomy (NCBI): domain Eukaryota; kingdom Metazoa; phylum Chordata; class Chondrichthyes; order Myliobatiformes; family Myliobatidae; genus Mobula; species Mobula hypostoma. Next base: position 6,105,381 of record NC_086119.1, on the reverse strand, counting down.
GAAGGACCGGTCGAATGACCGATTGGGGCCGATTGCCGTTCTCAATTAGCCACCGGCTTCGCATGACCTGGTTGTTATGCGCCAGAACAAGCAGGCATAGCCACCATGTTTACAGTATTTAACCCTTGTGGCCGGTGGCTGTTTGAGACATGAGTTCCAAAATGCATCTGACGGCCAGGTTGTTGATTGCATATGTGATCTCTGGGACGAACTCACCATCTTGAGGTGACTCCATGGTTACTATAGTGTATTAAACTGGCTCTTTCTGGAAGCCCTATGTAAAATATCCCTTTGAAATGCAACCTTTATATACTGCTTGTATCAGAGGTGTGTTTGTGTGTGTGTGTGTGTGTGTGTGTGTGTGTGTGTGTGTGTGTGTGTTTGTGTTTGTGTATGGTGTGGTATTCACACAAAATACGTACAAATAGCAAATAACCAAGCTTAAAATGATGTGTTTAAAATTCAGTAGTAGATACTGTGAGCGGCCAAACCATTGCAGTTTCTGCAGGATTTTCCCGTAGTTTTGAGTTGAAAGTCTTTGTAATCAATTGCACGAAATTTATTTGAGAACGCAAACTGACCTTGTATTTTAGACTCAAGTGGGTCCAACGAGTTATCTTTTCTTTCCTCTCCTTTACACAGAGGAACCTAATTCGTTGCAAAATTGTGTCATTTTGAGTTCGATGGAATAAAATTATCCCATAACATTCTGAACGGGCCAGCTTATTGCGCCTCAATTACCATCATGATGCTGATTGCAAGATACAAACATATTGCGGATACTTACCTGTTATATTCAATTATTAACTTCCATTTATATTAGTAACGGAAACTGGCCTATTTTGTGGACCATTTCACCGAGGTTACAATGGGCATATTCACTTGGTGTACGTTATCCGATTTTATTTCCTTTAGGACACATTTTTCGCAGTCCCGATAAAGAATAGAGATTATTTTCCCCCCAGCGGCGAAGTATGAATTAATCTCGCACCACGCTTTGCGCTTGCTTGCGCAAATATTAAATACAAAGTTTGCAACTTTTTAATAGTTCCATAGAATAGTTACAAAGGACCAAGATGCCTTAGGTATGTTCCAAGGCTTGTTTAGCTACAAGGCAACTTTTTAAATGGGAGCTTAAATGAGAGCCGTGAAAACATTTTGGTTCAATTGCTACTCAATTGTCTTGTTACCTCCACTCATTACCGCCCGGATTTAAACTATATTGTTGGAAAGATTGAAAGTTGAAAATGCGCGAGCTGCGAATGCCTATTGTGTTTATAAACGTAAGGGTGAACGTGAGTGCGGGGAATATAAGATTTTCTGTCTGTGTTATATGACTGCATGTGCGTCTGCATTTTCCCTGTTTGAGTATATGCGCTTGGACATGTGCTGACTGAATAGCGTCTGTCCTGTGAGTTTTGAGTGTCTATGTAGATGTGGTTGTGAGTGAGTCTATGTTTGTATACATTAAGTGCCAGAGTTCCAGGGAGATGAATTCATAACAGGAATCCAGTGAAAACTGCCTTAAAAATCAAAACGGGTTATTCTCTTGGACGGTTGAGGTTCGCTTTAGGGAAGAAATAATTATTCTTTAATTATTTAGGTATTATCATCTTTGCCTTTATTCGTTTGCATGCCTTTTCTTGAGGGGGACTCTTGTTCTGGGTAGTTTAATTTTTATACCATTACTCATTTAATGTTTATGTTCATCGCCAGTATTTAACCCCACTCGTCAATGGGATGTACAGTTCTGCGTTTCGAAAGACGCGGCATGGTGAAGCTTGATTTCTTTTTCATTATCCCTCTCCCTACACTCCTCTCTGACTCCTATTTTAATTTCTTCAGCAACACCACCGCCTCCCCATTCCGTCCCATCTGTGCCTATTTTTAGCAGAGACCACGGGCCGTGGCGCCAGGCAGTTTAAGACCTGTCAAACTCCTTCATAATTTTTGATATCACATGTAGACCATCAATGTAGAAGCAGCCCGCCTTTTCCCCGTGCTCTGGGAAGGCAGCGACAGCGAATCGTATTGACCTTGCCTTAGTGCCTGTACCCCGTCGGAATGCAAAACAATTACGCCTGCACAACTTTTTTTTTCTCCCCTCTGCCCGATTTCCTAACCGACTCCCCATCTTCTGCCCTCTCTTCGCCCCTTTCTCTTTCACTCTGCCCTCCTTTTCGAGCTCTGGCCTCTATATGTCCACATTTCCCTTTTTACCTTCATGTGCCCCCTACCTACCGGACTCTACTCCCTCCGTGTGCTTCGCTGTGCGCATGTCTTCTGTGTCTTGTTCAACCATCTGCCCCCTTCCTCAGTCTCTGATCTTTTTATTCTTCCTTCCACCCATCTCCCTTTATCCACCTCTTCCCCGTTCCTGTTCCCCTCATCTATCTCTCTCTGAAATACTGTACACCCTGTAGTTTGGAATCTACTACTAGATTCCTTACGTTCAGTTCTTTGCAGCAAGCTTCAATCACTCAACGCTAAAACACTGCCTTCACCTGTTTGCTCGAGCATCGCTTTCATAACGCTTAGAAATTTATCAGCCAGATATAAAATGCATCTGACAAGTTATGGACGACTGTTAGATTCTACGGGTCGCTATAGGAATACATGAGTATGTCATGTTGTCACTTCTGGGATCTTAGGTTTTCACAAGAGGTTGTGTTGTGAAAGGCTCGGGTCAGGTAAAAGGTGATAGAGGTTTTACATGCGGTTCCGTGCTAACCTCCCGAATATCACTGTGCTGGTGCCTTTAAGTGGCCGGGGGCACGTTTAAAATTTCAGGTAGGAGAGAAGCGGCCCTCAGTGAATCAGCGAATTTGAGACGGATCCGTTCGGCAGGTGATTGAGTGCTGATGGAATATGTATCGATAGACAGGTCAAAACCCCTAATTAACCAAAGGAAATTAGAGGAGAAAAAGGAACTGGCGCAATCCCGGGGGTAGTTAGGAAGACAGGTGCTATCTGTTCAGCTTCGGAGTTCAGTGCTCACCTGGATCTGAAACTTCAGATTCGCTGAACGGAAGAAGTCATTTGTGCTGCATCACCAAGGGCATAATAATAAATATCTCTATTCATTAATAACTAATCCCTTTTTTTGTTGAGTGGAAGTTCCCACTTGATAGTTAGTTTTTGAGGCTCGCTGTATCGGGCTTTAGGTAGTGAATATCTGCCAGCTATTACCAACCCTGCTATGAGGGTACGTTTGCCTCCAGGCCAGATTCACTCAGACCTGGGGGGAAGTACGCCTTCTGTCCATACCTTCTCCGGCTTTGAAAAACAGACCAGAACAACACATTGACATGTCGTTGCTATTTGTGAGATAATCCAACAGAAGTAGAAAGAACGCGGAAGGGAACCTCGAAATTAGAGTGGTGTGGGTTGGGATGGCACCTGGGCCCGTTGTTTGCCACGTGGTCCGCGAGCTCAGGAGCATTCCTTCCTATTCGCTACTTTCCGCGTGATTATAAAACGAATAAAAACAAAAATAAGAGCAGTCGAATATTTTGTAACCAGTTTGTTACATCTACGGATACAACCCAGTGCATTCCATGTCTCTCTCAAGATCACGGGAATTAGACAATTGACTTAATCCTTTTACAAAGTGTATTTAGTAGATCCGCGTATGCAGAAACGGCGACAGAACTGCTACGGCTACCTTTAGATCTACCAAACTATCCGTTCATTTATTTATCTGTCTGTCTATCTGCAGGCACGTTTCCATCTGTCTGTCTATCTCTTCATATCTACATCTATCAATCATGTCTGCATTTGTCTATTTTATCAATCAGCTATCAATTAATACAGTACTATTTTACCTGCCTACCTACCTATCTACGTACCTACCTTCCTACTTACCTATGTATTTACGTACTTACATGCAGTATACCTATCTATCCTCAGAAAATAATTAGGAAAACCAGTCCCTGGTGTCTGAGCATCACACACAAAATGCTGGAGGAACTCAGCCGGGCAGGCAGCTCCCCCCACCTTGCACTTCTTTCCCCTCCCCCCCCCCCACCTTCTTGCTCTAACTTTTCATCCTTTTGTTCGGTCCTGATGAAAGGTCTCGGCCCGAAACGTCGTCGACTTTACTCTTTTCCATAGATGCTGCCTGGCCTACTGAGTTACTCCAGCATTTCGCGTGTGTTGTTCGGATTTCCAGCTTCTGCAGATTGTTTTGCCCTCGTGTCTGAGTCAGGTGTGATCGCATTTTGGGAAGTCTTTGCGAAACTCTCTCTCTCTCTTCTTTATGAGACCACAACTCAAAAATTATGAAAAGTGTACTTGTCCCCGAGCCGATCCGGGTTGGAAAGCGTTAGGAGTAAAAACATCTGCAGAAGCCAAGCAACTTGCCCAGGGATCTTTATCTCAACGTGTGTGACTTGTGCAAAAGGGAGCGAGTGAAGCAAATACCTCTATTAGCAGAGGGGTTGTAGGGGTAAAGAATTCGTTATAAACCGCCAATTAGTCGGGAATGTGCGTGTAGCAGTGAGATTGACTGAGCAGCCAACTCCTCGGGTCATTTACTGTTGAATATTATATTCATCTACCCAGAGAACGGCAGCAGCAATTTGTTACAAGGCTTACATGTCATGTGCGGTCACACTATCTATTAGATACCGTAAACGTGTATTTCTGCATAGCTGGGAAAATTAACCTTTTTCCCAAAGTCCTGGTGCTGCATAATTTACTAAATGGAAACATAATATTTAGAATGCATTAAATCACTTGCGTGAACGTGACACGAAACCTATCATCAGTTTTACCGTTTCTGTGACTCTCGTCCGCTCAGCGAATAAAATAATATTTCTGCGAACTTAGCATTATTTTATCACCAACTCAAACTCATAATCGATTGCAGTATATTCACTCAAAATTATTACTTCGTTCTTCGGCAGTTCCGTGGGACAGTGGACACGCGTTAATAATGGCGTGAAATAAAGACTAATTCTCAGTCCCGATAATTTCTTTTCAATCAAGATTTTGCAGAAATTGTAAGATGCAATTTATAGCCGTGATTGCAAATAGCTTAAAGGTAACATTTGAAAGCTTAAAAATTAAAAAAAATACCATCGGGTGCACCGTTTCAATTATAGTTCCATCTCCGTGTAGGTTTCTTTTTAATGTTGGATTGAAGATTGCTTGGGTGTTGGATATGTTAATGTGGCTACATGTTCTCATTCACCGGACAGATTTTGGCTGATGCCAGCGTTTCCTTGGACAGAATGGTAATCCAAAGTTCAGAGTAACTTTATTAAAGTGCTTATATATAACCTTGGGGTTCATTTTCTTGTGGGCATTCACAGTAGAAAAAATAATACAATCAATAGAAAACTACATTCAAACGACCAATTTTGAAGTAGCGACAGATTGTGCAGATATAAAAAATAATAAATAAGTAATAAATAATATTGAGAACATGAGTTGTAGGGTCGTTGAAAGTCAATCCATGAAGGAAGTGAATCAGACAATCTGAAATACTCCGCAGTAGCGGCAATGATCGCTCATTGGCAAATGTAAGGACACCCACCCCAAACGGAACCCAGTTTCTTTCTCCACAGGTGCTGCCTGACTTGCTAAGTGTTTTCAGTTTGTAGAACATAGAACAGTACAACACAGGAACACAATGTTATGCCGAGCCAATTAAATTAGTAATTATCTTTCAAGTAGCAATTCTGAAACAGCTGGCTGAAATAAGCCGTTTCATCGTCATAACTTTGTGGTGTCAACTTTTTAAAAAAAAAACTCTAAATTCTTCCTCCTGTCGCTCTGCTTTCCGCATCTTCAGCCGACCGGATTGCGGAAACCTCCTCGCATTGCGGCATGTCATTGCGACATTTCCCCTAACATTCATTCGCAGTGGGGACTAGCAGTCTCTCGGTTAAATGGTCCAATTAAATGGTCATTCACCGATAACATCAGAGCAGACGCTTCCAGAATATCATTAATTTCCTCTAGTCATCTTTGTCCAAAGGCTAATGACAATATTGAGCCTTTATTAATATTGATAAAAGATTAAATTCCGTAGGAATGTCAAATCTTGCCGCATCTGATCAGAGTAACTGGGCTCTGCACATTCCACGACATCAATTTAATCACTTTCTGTTATTAGACAGAACTCCGGATTCAAACCATTACACACACCGGGAAGTTAATTACACATTTACGCTCCAATATTATCACCGGAGAATAATATGTAATTCCTTCCAGCTCCTTTTGTTCCTATCTTTAGAAAATTACCATCTGTGTGTCCTCACAGGTGCCGAGTGCAGAATTTTATTCCATTCAAGTGCAGGGAAGGGGCCGCATTAATACTAGTGAGAAGTTCTTGATTTCTAAGTTACTCGCTTAAGGCAAACTTTGCCCTACCCGAAAATCAATAAAATCAGAACAAGTACCTACGCCTTAAATGAAGAAATTCTTTAAAAAAACAAAATCAAGGAATAAAATCTGTGATTAACTTATATCTACTAATAAATTGTATTGATAATTTGCTGCGCATTTTTTTTATTTGGCTTTTACTTTTAAAATGGACTGCTTTGTGTACGTGTGTCTATATTGTTAAACTAGGGCGGGGGGGGGGGGATGAATAGATTTGGTTTTAAAAGCCAACCAGGTACAGAGTGCCAAAGAAACCAAACGCACTACCGATTTTCCCGCGTCTTGGACCTTTTTACTGAGGGTCCATTTTAATAGTTATCAATAGAAAAGAAGATTCCGTGACACGTATCCGACCTTGTGTGTGATACTGAGATAAGCAACGTTCGTGTCTTGAGTACTGAATTCTACGCCAGACGGAGATCAGAGGCACCCTCTCGGCCTCATAAAACCAAACTGGAAATTAAACAGACAGGCAAACCGACAAAATAATCACAATCATTTCATCCAACACCGAGACCTTTTACTGAACAGACGAAATTGAAACCTTCCTCCCAAGAATCTATATGTTTTTTTTAAGTATGAGCAGGAGGGTTGTTCCCGTCACCCGATCGCAGCCCCTCAGCCCGTCGGCCCTCCCTCGTTAAATCGCTGCTGCGGATGGGAACTCTCAGCCGAACGTAATCCTTTCGTTTATAACGAACCCAAATCCGTAGGCCGTTAGCAAACTTTAGGCGATTGCATGTTTCCCTAATTTGTTAACTCTGCCCGTGTCCCCGTTTGATGCTGTAGAGTTTCATCTCTCTCTCTCTCTCTCTCTTTCTCTCTATCTCTCTCTTCCCCCCCCCCTCTCTCTCTATCTCTCTCTTTCTCTCTGTCTCTCTCTTTCTCTCTATCTCTCTCTTTCCCTCTCTCTCTATCTCTCTCTTCCCCCCCCTCTCTCTCTCTCTCTCTCTCTCTCTCCCTCTGTTCCCCCCCCCCCCCATCTGTCTGTCTGTCTGTCTCTCTCCCTCCCACACCCGGTCTCTCTGCCTCCCCTACCACTCTCATCCTTCTCTCACCCGCCAGGTATCGGTTGGGGGCGCTGACACCAACAACTTTTGGCCATATTAAGGGTCAGAGAGAGGAAAAATAAACTGGCCGTTCGCCGCATTGATGCGGAACAAGCCGCGCGGTCGCTGTTCAGAGCAAACACACCAGTAACTTTTCCCAACACGGCAAATATCGCGCGGGCGCAATCATATAGAGACGTACATGAAAGGTATCGTTGCAAATAAAGATATATTATTTGGGACGCTTTCGTTCAGTCTTTAAACATTCACGTGTTTGGTTCAAAACTGGGTTGCCAGTGAGAGGGTCAGCGGGCGAGAAACTAGTATTAGACGCCAGCGGCGGCACTCCGTGACCGAGTGATGAATCCTTTGGTACTGGAGATGCGCGCCTCGCCGCTTCTCTCCACCGCAACCTGTGCGGCTGGTACCCCGAGACAGCAGAGTGGACACGGTGACGCGGGTGAGGTAATTCCGCAGAATGAACATATCGATTGTCACACTTGCGAGGAGGCCGTAAAACTCACTGGGGACCAGTGACATTCTAGGAATAGCGGACAGCGAGAATGTGACAAAAGTTGTTTTCTAGTTCATTTATTAATCACACAAATAATATGTGATTATTGCATTTTTGTACAAAGCATTCATGAATCATTCGTAATCTATTATCTACTAATTAGTTATTTCTGACGCTCGGATCAACAAAATGAATATCAGTAAACTTAATACATTCCATTGAGATTAGCGCCATTGCCCAGAACGAACGACAATTTCCTTAAAAGCATAAAAATATTTTTCTCTGCTGATCAACCTCCAGTTAATGTCAAATTTCAAATGTTGTACCTGTTTTCAAATATGTTCCGAGAAGGGGTTTTATCGAAAGGTTTAGTTGCGATAATGTAAATACTTGGGTATCAATACCTTTAAAACAGTTTAATTCGTATTAGAAAGGGAAAACATGTATTTCTGCAGAGATGGTATAAAAATTGTGAAGTCTGCTCAATGCGCGAAATCTCCAGATGCTATTGAGAGATCGGAGATAAAAGAGGCATTTTAAAGTGAAAGGTTAATTTTAAATCGAGGATCGGGGATCAGGGGTCAACTTTATTCGCCATATACATGGATTAGGAATTTGCTGTGGAGTGTTGTCGTGACATGCAACAAAAAGAACATTCGGCAATTATAAAGAATAAAGAATCAAATCTTGTAGTATAATGGAACTCGTGTCGACAGTTATTAGTAAACTCCGCTTTAATATAGAGAGTGGGAGAGGATGGTCTTAGGAAGACGAGAAGTTGCAGGTTGCAAGTTGCAAAGGGCAAGTAACAATTGGTGATTATCTGATGAGAGAGGGGAAGGGTATGCAAATGACAGATAACAACAGAATGCGTGAAAAATATCCGGGTAAGAAATTGAATCAATTCGAAAACGCCATAATCCCAGTCAGGGAAAAAGTCGTGAAAGGAAAATAAAAATAAAGATTTAATAATGGACTGTCGCTCTTTTCTTCGGAACTCAAAATGGACCAAAGCGATAAACCCCATGATATTAATGATATAAGTTGATTATTCCACATTTATACCAGATTATTATTACAGTATATCTATATTGGTTAACACGGATTATTATATACATAAATATCAATTAGCAGAAATTAGATGAATGAAAAATGTATTAGTTGAAATATACTTCCATTAACACAAATAATTTGAGTAATATATTAAAGTTGTGAATACTTAAATCTGAAATTATTAAGAGATGGAAAACTGAGGAGCGTTTCCTGCATTTTCTAGTATATATGTAGAATATAGAACATACAACAGTATAGCACAGGAACAGCCCCTTCGGTCCACAATGCTGTACCTTACCAATTAAATTAGGAATCAAATGGCCAAATAAATCAATCTCTCTTGCCTACTCTATGTCCATATCCTTCCATTTTCCTCACATTCGTGTGCCTATCTAAACATCTCTTTTAAAGTCCCTAAAGTTTCTGTCTCTACCAACACTCCATGCACCCCCCCCCCACCCCCGACTCTCTGTGCAAAACATTTGACCCTCGCATCTTCTTTGAAATGATCCCCTCTCGCCTTAAGTGCACGCCCTCTGGTATTAGACATTTCTAGACGAGATTAGACAGTTATATTGATTAATGCATTGACATATATGTTGACATTAAAGAGCATATTGATAACATGTACGTAACTAACTGTATGAAGAACACAGTTTGATATATAACTACATAAACACGCACCCAAATGATTAAGAAATGTCACTAGAGAGAAATTGAGACATTAGTTAAAAACTACACGTCATCCGAACGGACCTGAGATAGGTGTTCTGGAGAGCCCACTGTCTAGTGGAAGGGGGTGGGGTGGACTCACTGCGTCAGACATTCGCTCAACTGCCCTGAACAGAGAAAATTTATTAACAGTCTCCCGCTGCCTTTGATCAGGCAACTCTGACCCCGCCTGTAAATCAGTTGAATGGTGGAACAGGTGGATTTATTTTCAATCAAAAGTTCGCTCAGTAGCCTCCGGGCTCACGTCTCGCTGCTGCTCATTGGGCCGAGGGAGGAGAGAACGCTGTCGTGTCCGGCACGATGGAGCTGTGAACGCGGCCACTGACAGTCGGGGGGGACGCCCCGTCTCGGCCCCGGCACATTAGCTCATTGTCGCTGCCCCAGTCGCGGCTCCAGCTCCAATCAGCCGCCTGGCCAGCCGCTTTGATCAGAGAGGGAGCGACTAGCAGCGACTGACACCGAGAGTTAGGCTGGGCTGTTCCCTCCGCTCCTGTAACCGCAGGTACCAAGCACCCCCGGCACCAGACCCTCAGTACTTGCGGCCATTTAAGTGTCACTAGTCCACCAGGCTATCCCCCGCACATAATGAGGACTGTCGCGTCACGTCAGGCCAGTCGCAAAGCAATTTGTTGACCCGAGGAAATCTTTTCACCAGCGTACCTGACTAGCTTGTCACTCAGATCACCATCAGCGAGGTAAATGCCATGGGTTGCCAGTATAACTAACGTCCCACTCTGACTATGAGCCGGCGCTCAGCAGGAGGTTACAAAACACTTTAGAGCGAAGTCTCCAGGTGACCATTTACTGAGATACACTGGATTGTTTCTTTTGTGGAGAAAAAAATCATTACAAAGAAATAGAACAATACACACAAAATGCTGGAGGAACTCAGCAGGCCAGGCAGCATCTAGGAAAACAGTAGAGTCGACGTTGCGGGCCGAAACCCTTCCTCGGGACATTTTAAAGTGGCGTACTGCTTTACAGCGTCAGTGATCAGGGTTCAAACTCCCGTGAGGGATGTCCTTGTTCCGCATCCCAAACCCATACGGTTCGGTAGGTTAATTGGGTCACATGGGTGTAATTGGGCCTGAAGTATCTGGCTGTATCTAAGAAAAATTGGAAAATCGAGGAGGAGTGACGTGGTCATAGGGTCTCGGGTCTAGGTACGGCGAAGTGTCTCAAGAATCAAACTAAATTTATGATTTGACCAAGCAAGTTGGTACTGAATGTTGGAGATGCTGGAAACCCAATACCACATGCGGTTACCAACGAAGATTCTGCCCAAAAAACAGACCAGATTCCAACATCTGCTCTGTCTTCCTCTCCTCCCCACAGATGCTGCTCAACCACATGGGTTCCTCTGCAGATTAATCATTGAGCAGTCCTCCACTGCTTATTCCCCGGGTAACTGATGACTTGGCAGTTGTGGCGAAATCTGATGTATTTGATGTTTCCATCTAACACAACTATGAACATTGGAGGACACCCCAACCAGTGATGCTCCGTTACAAGTGGCAGGGCAGGCAATTTCCCAGAGAACAGGGCAGTCCAAGGGAGCCATTTAGTCCTTGGAGACATGACTGGTCTCAATCCCACCATCACCCCTTTTGCTCCAAATTACACATTACACCAAACAATAGTGCACAGTATAGGTCCTTCGGCCCACCTTCTCTAAGATCAATCCAACCCTTCCCTCCTAGATGGCCCTCCATCTTTTTATCATCCATGTGCCCATCAAAGAACTTCTCAAAGGCCTCTAATATATCTCCCCCTTTGATCACCCCGGTGGACCCTGTATAAAAAAAAACTTGCCTTCAGCACCCCCTCCTCCCATACTTCCCTCCAATCACCTCAAAATTGTGTCCCCTCATATTTCTGCCCCTGGGAAAAAGTTTCTAGCTATCAAGTCGATCTATGCTGCTTATCTTGTACGTCAAAGTAATAGTGATATCAAGTGTTGAGACTTCCAACTTATGTCCAGGCTCTGAGCCAGAGAGATCCCAGTGGCAGCAAGTTCTGCACAAGGCATGGGGAGTGCTCAATATAGGGTTTATTCATGAATAGCTTGGTGAAATGGGGGCCTGGTCCCCAGCAGTGGGTGTGTCTCTCATGCACTGTGGTAATGTGACACTGTGCTTTGGAAGGACAGCTGTGGATGTATAGTGCACGTTGCAGACATTGGGGAGGTTAACTCCTTAACCCACCAGTTCAGGGGCAGGAAATGTCTCACTCAATTTGATAAAATCAATTCTAAAACCAAATTGATTTGTTTCTGACTCCTTCACACCCTCGAGCCCCAGATCCCAAAACCAACTCTTAACCCCTTGCTCCAGAGAACACAGGGAGCACTGCCAACTTTAATATTAAAGGATTATCGACCAACTTGAGTTCATGAAACTGGAAACATTTATCGTTTTTCAACTTGTACTGAAATGTTGTTCCATCGGTTGTGAGGAAGGAAGCCTTTCAGCCCATCTTTGCCTTTCCCTCCTAAGTACCAAGCCCTCCCGTTCTCCGTTCACTTGTCAGGTAGTTTCCCCATTCCTCCTGATCAGATGTGTGATTTTCAACTCATCAATCATCACAAGTAGTCAACTTCTGTTTTATGAGGTTGTTTAACTGTACTGAATCCTGGAGTTTTCATAACCTTATAAAAATGCCAATGTTTTCTGAAAGAGATTGTAAAACCGGATAGCCCAAGGGCCAGAAACCATGCCTGCTCTGCTCTACCTAACAAGGGAGTGCACTGAAATGGGATGTGGTTGCAATGGAAAGGCCACATTTATTGCCCTTCCTACTTGCTCTTGGGAGGTTGGTGGTGTGCACCTTCCCAAACCACTACTGTCCATCTATTGAAGGTGTTCCCACCGTGCTATTGTGGGGAGGGAGTTCCAGGAAATGGATCCAGCCAAGCTGAAGATATTCCAGGTCAGGAGGGCATGTTACCTGGAGGTTATTGCTCTTATTCTAGTTGGTAGACATAGCAAGCTGATAGAAGGAAATATCCAAAAACAATCAAATTGAGAATGCTTTGGGGGCGAATTGTTTGAAAATATTTCATTTTGGTCTGTGGACCTTAGTGTTGGACAGCAGGAAAAGAATAGGTAAGATTCTTAAACACAAGAGATTCTGCAAATGTTGGAAATCCAGAGCAACACACACAGAACTTTAGAAGAATTCAGCAGGTCAGGCACCATTTATGGAGGGGAATAAACAGTTGACATTTTGGGCTGAGACTTCTCATCAGGACTGGAAAGAAAGGAGGAAGGAGCCAGAATAAGGTAGGGGGAGGGTCACAGTACATGCCAGCAGGTGACAGGTGAAAGTAGGTGAGGAGGAAGGTGGGTGGGTGATTGGGGGAGGGGGGGATGAAGTGAGAAGCTGAGAGGTGACAGGTGGAAGAGATGAAGTGTTGAAGAAGGAATCTGATAGAAGAGATGAGTGGACCATGAAAGAAAGGGAAGAAGGAGAATCACCTGCGGGAGGTGAGAAGAGAAGGGGTAAAAGAGGAGCCAGAATGGGGAATGGGAAAAGAGAGAAGGGGATGAGGGAGAAATTATTGGAAATTGGAGAAATCAAAGTTCAGTTTGGAGGCTACCTAAATGGAATATGAGGTGCTGCTCCTCCAACCTGTCATCATGGCAGTAGAGGAGGCCATGGACTAACATGTCAGAATGGGAATTTGAAGTAGAATTAAAATGGTTGGCCACGAGGACACCTGTCTATTGTGGTGTATGGAATGAAGGTGCTTATTGAATGTATTGCCCATTACGCTATTGGTGCTTAGGGCAGCAATGAAGGTCCTCCAACGTCATTGCTGTTTGTTTCCATAACAATTGTTTTTTGACCAGTCAGGGTTGTTGGCTATGGTAATGGGTTATGGGTAACGGGCTTAAAACAGCTGCATTTTACTCTGTCTTGATGTAATGTTGATCATATAGGTGGATGTCATGAGTTAATTTCATTGACACCGTTGGCTCTTTGGTTCAGAAACTAATATTCATAGCATCTCCAAATGACAATGATGGTTTCCACCCACCCACCCACCACCAAGCACATCCCACATTGCCACTTCCCATCACACACACACACACACACACACACACACGACAGGAGTTCTGTCATTCACTATCATCTTACAGGAAGAACCTATTTCTTAGATCTGTTGTTCAGGATGCGTGTCATCACAAACATCCCAGCACAAACTTCTTTTGAAACAACAAAGCAGCTTCTCAGTTGAGTTGTGAGCACGATTGCTCACTATAGGGACGCCAAGGAAAAATACTGGGAATTAAGTGTTCGAAACGTATGCACAGTATAGGTATAGCTGCGCATTGGTTCCTGCGTCTCGACTAGAGCACTGAATTTGAGTCGGTTGAATGTTTTAAACTTAATTGCTTTGTCCAGAGAGGAACAAAGATTTATTTATTTATTGAGATCCAATGTGGAGTACGGCCATTTGGTGCTTTGAGCTGTGCCGCCTAGCAAACCTTAATTTAACCCTAGCCTAATCATGGGACAATTTACAATGACTAATTAACCTACCAACTGGTATATTTTTGGACTGTGGAGGAAACTGGAGCACCCAGAGGAAACCCATGTGGTCACAGGGAGAATGTAGGAACCCCTTACAGGTAGCGCAGTTATTGAACCCGGGTTGCTGGTACTGCAAAGCGTTGTGCTAATCACTATGCTACCATGCTGCCCAACTGAAATAATACTGAGAACCCTCTGCAGAAATGCCCATAATTTGCTTATACACCACGACTGGCTAAGGTATTTAGTTTTACATAAACTCACGCAATCAACATCTAGTGTACAAATTACAAGTCTCAGTTTAGAAACTGAGACTTCATATAAAAAAAATCAGTTGAGTTATCTGAGATTTTCTCAAGAATGATGCATGTAGAAATATTTATCCTATATCCAAACTACAGTACATTTGTCAGCATTGTTTGCTAGTATAGTTTCTGGGTTTAATGTTATGAGATAGTTTGATGTGAAAATATGTGTCAATATGAAAAAAAGCCTAAGATAACTTATAAAGTTCAGAAATATTGACCTATATCACTAAACAAAGGCCAAGAGGATTTAAGAAGAGCTGCATCACTATCTTTGTTCCCTTTTTGCAATACTTATTTATTTATTGACATTCTTTGGACTGTGGGAGGAAACAGGAGCACGTGGAGGAAACGCACATGGGCATGATGGAGAACATACAAGATCCTTACAGCAGCGATGGGAATTGAACCCGGATCCCTGGTACTGTAAGGCATTGTGCTAACTACTATGGTACCATATATGTCAATATATGTATCTTTTTCTTATTGTAATTTATAGTATTTGTTATGTATTGCAATGTACTGCTACCACAAAACTACAAATTTCATGACATTCCCTATTGATAATAAACCTAATTCTGAGCTTTCTCCACAGCAGCTGATTGGAAGCTCCAACATACAAAATATACTGGTGAATAAAGCATTGCTTCTCAGTTCAAATTACTGAGACAGTGTGGGAATCCCCGGGTTTTCAATGATCAGTGGTACAAAATGATGAAGAACAATCACATAAACAATGGCCCTTGTGTCAACAGTAAGAACATGTAATTTCATTGAGTGGAAAATGGGTATAAATCATCCTATTTGGTATAAACTGGGAGCATAAACTATGTTCCTGAATTTTATCAGTGATCATAATCTGTGCTTATCCTGTTATCACATGTGTAAAATCATGCTGACACCCTACTAATGTGTCTGCATTTCGGGTAAATGTGCAATTTAGATTGTGAATCCACATGCACATGTGATTTCACTAGAATGGGTTAGATCGAAAGCAGATATATGTAATTACATTTGGTGAAGAAAGCACAAATTTTAGCATTTCTATAACATGCTTTAGAACCTTAGGACATATCAAAGTGTTTCACAGCCAAGGCACACAGTAGTGCAGTGATTAGCATAACGCAGCATAATGCCACTACAGTGGCAACAACCCAGGTTCAATTCCTGCCACTGCTTGTACATTCTTCCCATGACCATGGAGGTTTCTTCCGGGCGCTCCAGTTTCCTCCCACATTCCAATGACATACAGGCTAGGAGGTTAATTGGTCACATGGTGTAAATGGGCAACATGGGCACATTGGGCCAGAAGGACCTGTTACCATGCTGTAGTCAGAATTAGGTTAAATATCACTGGCATATGTTGTGAAATTTATTAACTTTGCAGCAGCAGTAGTACATTGCAATACATGATAATATAGAAAAAAACTGTGAATTACAGTGTAGATATGTGTAAATTAAATAGTTAAATTAAGTAAGTGGTGCAAAAACAGAAATGAAAACTAGTGAGGTAGTGTTCACGGGTTCAATGCCCATTCAGAAATTAGATGGCAGAGGCAAAGAAACTGTCCCTGAATCACTGGGTGTGTCCATTCAGGCTTCTGTATCTCCTTCCTGACGGTAACAATGAGAAGAGGACATGTCCTGGGTGGTGTGGGGTCCTTAATGATGGATGCTGCCTTTCTGAGGCACTGCTCCCTGAAGATGTCTTGGATACTACGGAGGCTAGTGCCCGTGATGAGCTGACCAATTTTACAACTCTCTGCAGGTTATTTCAGTCTCTAAATACAAGTAAAACCTTTGCTGTAGAAGTTGGAAAGCTGTCCAAAAGCTTCTTATGCAGAGGCAGTACAATATTCTCATTTACACTGGGTGCTGGGTGTGTTAGTATAAATCACTTGCACAGAATGGTGATGAGTAATTCTCTGGCTGGAGATGGGATATGTGAAACCTCACTGCATACAAACTGGTGAGACATCACATTCCTACATGACTTCTCAAAACCAATTTGAACTTTATTTTATTCCTTACGTTCCTTGAAACCATTAGATTTGCATATTAACTGTTTGACTCTTTGAGAATGCATGTTATAAAATAAAACATGATAAACAGCCTCTGCATCTCTTTTGAATAATCCTTTCCCATTCTTGGAAAATGGCTACCTGGGATAAAATTAAATACAATTGGTCAATGTCGGTTGTCTGTCACTCTCTTGCCCTCCCCCCACTCCGGTCAGGTAGGTGGATGGATCTGACTGGTTGTATCATGGCCTGGTATGGGAAAACCAACATCCCAGAATAGAAAAGCCCAACAAAAAGCGGTGGACACAGCCCAGTCACAGGCAAAGGCCAATTCTCTGCTGCGCTCATCTGGATGGAGTGTTGTTGCAGGGAAACAGTATCCATCATTAAGGACCACAATCATCAGGCTCCTAAACCAACATGGATAGCTTCACTCACCTCAACAATAAACTGATTCCACAACCTAAGGACTTACCTTCAAGAACTCTACAACCCATGTTCTCAGTATTATTTATCTATCTATCTGCCTATTTATTTATTTATCTATTTATTTACTTTCTTACTAATTATTATCATTCTTAATATTATTATTTGTTTAGTTTGGATTTGGACAATTTGTTCTTTTTTGCACATTGGTTGTTTGTCATTGTGAGTATTTTTTCATCAATTCTGTTGTACTTTTGCTGTGAATGCCTGCAAGAAAATGAATTTCAGGGTAGTTAATGATGACATATACTTACTTTGATGCTAAATGTACTTTGAACTAGTTTCTACTAGTTTCTCATCTTGGAAGTTCTTCTCTGAGTCCATTCTGGGTCTCCAGAATCATTGATATGTGACAAATGACATCCCATTCATCTGGAATGGGTAACCAATAGAGGACAATTGAAGAAAGATGTTGATACCTCAGGATATAATGAAATAGTGTCACTTTCTGAGGCAAGTTAAGATTGAGTTTCCACCTACTCTGGCCTATCCCAAATATCCTGTTCCAGAATTTGTTAGTGCAGCTTGCTGACTCAGGTTGGAGCCTGATGCTGAATATCTGCTGCTTGGGTGGTCTCTTATCTTTCATCTCCTACCCCACCCCTCCATAAACTACAGTTCCTTCAAAAGACAAAAACTCAAAACCAACACCACCGAACAGGCTCACTGTGTAATGGATTGCAGCCTTTAGAACAGTCCTCATCACTTAGATGACACCAAACACACCCAGCTCTCAGTCCGCACTGACAGTCAATGGTTCTGGAATTCATATTCTGGTTTTCAAATCCATTCATGGCCTTGCCCTTTGTATTTCTGTATTCCCTACTTTCCCTCATAATCTCTAAGATCTTTGCCCTCCTCCAATTCCACCCTCTTGGCAATTTCCTGCTTCTAACTGGTGCCAAGTTGGCAACTGTGCTTTAAGCTGATAAGGCCCTGACCTCTCTTCCCAGATGTCTCCATCGTGTTACCAGTCCTTTCTTTCCACTGAGATGTGTTGTAAAACGTGTTTCTTTAATCAAGGTTTTGGTCAGCTGTGCTTCCAATGCTCTTTATAAACACAACATTGAGTTGTTGAATTTTATGTCTGGGTATGGATGACATCCTTCGAGTGATAATCCATTCCTCATTAATGACTGGGTACAAGATGTGGACACTAGAACTAAATTCCATGAATGAATCTGAAAATGGATCACTTTCACAGCACTATCACTCTGCTAAGATATTATGAATCAAAGCAACACCTACTGGAGGAACTCAGCAAGTCAGGCAGCATCTATGAAAAAGAATAAATCAAGTCCTGATGAGGGCACTTGGCCTGAAATGTCAACTGTTTGTTCCTTTCCATAGATGCTATCTGATCTGCTGACGTTTTGTATGTGGATTCCCAGCATCCGCAGAATCTCCAGTGTTCATATTGGTTAAGTAATGTAATTATGAATATATAACACTGGTAATGTTTTAATTGGTAAATTGGATACTATTGAATGTTGTGACTTCTCGATAGAGTGGACGTTTCCTATGGTGAGGGAGTTTAAGACCTGAGGACACAGCCTCTGAATAGACAGGTGTCCTCTTAGAACGGAGATGAGGCGGAATTTCTTTAGCCAGAGATCGGTGGAATTCGTTGCCCTGGATAGCTGTGAAGGCCAGGTCATTGGGTATATTTAAGGCAGAGGTTGATACGGCAGGGCATGAAGGGATATGGGGAGAAGGCAAGAGATTGGGGCTGGAAGGGAAAATGATCAGCCACGATGAAATGGCAGAGCAGACTCGATGGGCCAAACTAATTCTTCTATATCTTATGGTTTTATGATCTTAGCTTACTATTGTCATATGTACCCAGGTACTGAGACACACTTTGATTTTCGTGCTGTTCATGCAGATCATTTCATTACGCTAGAGTACAGAGAGGTAGCACAAGGAAAGCAGAATAAAATGTTACAGTTGCAGAGAATGAACAAGGTAGGTGGACAACAAAGTCATAATGCGGTAAATTGTCAGATCAAGTATTATTCCCATGGACTCGACTACAAATGGGACAGTGGGTTCCTGATGAGGTATAAACGCAAGAGATCGTACAGTTGCTGGAAATCCAAAGCAACACGCAGAAAATGCTGGAGGAAACTCAGCAAGTTCAATCCTCAGCTTGGGCGCTGTCTATGTGGAGTTTGCACGTAACCCCGGTGATGGCTTATCTCCCTCTGATTCCTCCCCCAGCGCCGCTCACTCCACACCACATCCCAAATGGCTGTAAGCTAGCGCTGTTGTGTCGGTGAGGGGTGGAATCTAGGGAAGTGGGAGGGGGCGAATTGTTGGGAATGCGGGGAAATTAAAAATGGGGTAGTGGGCGCGCTGTATAACTCCGTGATTTCATCTATCCACGAAATGTGGTCTGACTTTCTGGTTCCCCCCTCGCACTCCTGTAGTTTGCCTTGGGAAGTTCTGTACAAACAACGGAGTTTGAAATCATGCGGGGTTTTTTCTAATTTACTTTTAAACTACTGGCCTTATAAAATTATTAAACAACACTAGAGACATGGGAGGCTTCAGGTGCTGGAAAATGGAGCAAAGAAACCTACTGGAGGAAGTCAGCGGGTCGAGCAGCATCGGTGATAGTGGTGAGGGGGCGTGGGAAGTCAGAGGAAACCGGGAGTGAATTCACATGGTCACATGGAGGACGTGCAAATGCCACACAGACAGCACCGGAGGTCAGGATTGAACCCGCGTCGCTGGAGAGTGACAGGCAAATCACCGACCTGAAACGTTAACCCCGATTCTCTATCCTCGGATGCTGCCTGAACCCCTCTGGTATTTTGTATCTTCCTATCGGCATAACGAGTTTCCTGTGGGGGAGAGACGCGCGGAGCAAACACAGATAGAAACAAAAGCTGGCGAATGCGTGCTCTGCGACAATATCATAGAGATGAAGAAGAATCGGGATTTGTTAGAACATTCGAACCTTAAAACAATTGCAAGACGGAAAGAAGAGAATAGATTGACTTGTGCCTGTATGAAATACTTTATAAAGGTGTTTCGCCTATTCCGAAGGGCAGCTTCCTCAGCGGCTCCAAAGGGGCCACAAGGAACAGAACGGAAATTATTTAGAAGATCGGCCGAGAGAGAGGACTCCAACATCCACGCTGTCTTCCTTTCAAATCGGGACACCGTCTGATTGCCAGGATTAATTTGCTCGGTTCGGGTCAGTTAGGATTGCTCCGAGATAGCGGTCTTTCCTCAATATATTTGCTGCTTTAGGAAGTGAAATGCTTTCGCTGCGATAGGCAGGACGGGAATAAACTCATCACCACAACACTGAACCGACCATTGAATACAACCTTTGGACTCACTTCCCAAGATTCTACAACTAATGCGCTCTGTATTGTTTGTTTATTTATTATTACTTGTTTCTTTTGTATTTGCGCAGTTTGTCCGTCTCTGTGCACAGTTTTACATTGATCGTATTGTATTTCTTTGATCTACTCTGAATGCCTGCAAGGAAATGAATCTCTGGGTATGTTATAGTGGCATGCACGTACTTTGATAATAAAATTAACTCTGGATTTGGAAGCATGTTTGGTAACTCGCGACACCACCCAGGGCATACCATCTCCCCATTACTACCATCAGGGAGGAAGTTTAGGAGCCCAAAGACACACACAAACACAAGGAGATCTTTCAAATCTCTTACTAGCTCTTCCTTCAGTTAGTCCTGATGAAGGGTCTCAGCCTGAAACGTCGACTGTACCTCTTCCTAGAGATGCTGCCTGGCCTGCTGCGTTCACCAGCAACTTTGATGTGTGTTGCTTGAATTTCCAGCATCTGCAGAATTCCTCGTGTTTGCGAAATCTGCAGATGCTGGAAATTCAAGCACCACACGCAAAAAAATGCTGGTGAACGCAGCAGACCAGGTGGCATCTATAGGAAGAGACAGTAAGAGATATTGTCGCAGAGCACGCATTCGCTAGCTTTTGTTTCTATCTGTGTTTGCTCTGCGCGTCTCTCCCCCACAGGGAAATCGTTATGTCGATTAGAACACTCTTACTAACTCTCCTTTCAGTTGGTCCTGACGAAGGGTCTCGGCCCGAAACGTCGACTGTACCTCTTCCTATAGATGCTGCCTGGCCTGCTGAGTTCCACCAGCATTTTTTGTGTGGGTTGCAAAGACACACACTCAATGTTTTAAGAACAGAGGCAGCTCCGTTATCAAATTTCTGAACGGACTATGAACCAACCCATGAACAACACCTCAATAGTTTTTTCTCTCTTTTTGTACTACTTGGCTAATTTAGTTTCATTTTAGATATGTTTCAGTGTTTTTTTAATGTGTTGCACTGTACTCCTGCCACAAAACAACAAATTTCACGACATAATTTAGTGATATTAAACCTGATTCTGAATCTGACCGGGTACCGAAGTTTTACAAATCCTCTCTTTCCCGTTCCATCCTCCCTCTCGAGAGTTCTTTTGGAGGAGATTCGATCCCAATGCCGAGTAACTATTTGGATAACACAGGGAGAGGATCCTGAATTTGACCAGTGTCTAAACCATCAATGAACTCAGCCATGCTCGTCGGATATTAGAATTACAACTGTCCCGGCAAATGCTTGTCCGCTGGATGATTTAAACCAATTTGATTGGCGACATAGAAAAACGTAAGTTAATGAGAATTTGATTTAGAAAGGGCAATCATTGAAACAGAAGGAGACAGAATCAGATGTATTTGTTCTCCTTTACACTTGTGTAGTGGAAAAAGATTCTTGAATCTTAAATGATGACTCACTTAGATGACGTGAAATTTGTTGATTAGGAATAACACATAAAATGCTGGAGGAATTCAGCAGGTCAGGCAGCATCTATGGAGGGGAATGAACAGTTGACGTTTCCCGCCGAGACCTTTCCGCTCCTGACGGTTTGATATTTCAGTCGATGCTTCTTGTTTAAGAATCTGAATTGGTTTTTTATTGCTCCCCTCCCTCCCACCATTGAGCACACCTACATGAAACACTACCGCAGGAAAACGGCATCCATTATCAAGGACCCCCATCACCTAGGTCATGCTCTCTTCCCGCTGCTGCCACCAGGAAGAAGGCACAGGAGCCTCAGGACTCAGATCACCAGGTTCAGGAGCAGTTCTTACCCCTCAACCACCAGACACTTGAACCAATGGCGATAACTTCACTCAGCTTCACTTGCACATCATTGAAATGTTCCCACAACCCACAGACTCGCTTTCAAGGACTCTTCATCTCATGTTCCCGATATTTATTGCCTATTTATTTATTGTGATAATTATGTATCTATTTATATGTTTGCACAGTCTGTTGTCTTCAGCACTCGGGTAGTACACCCAAGATGGTGCTGCTGGTGGTGGGGGTGTCGGTCTTTCATTTATTATGTTATCGTTATTATTCTATAGATTTATTGAGTATGCCCGCTAGAAAATGAATCCCCGGATTGTATATAGTAACAGACTCTATATATGCTTTGATAATACATTTTCTTTGAACTTTCAACATATCTCGCTATACAGTGCAAAGCTTGCCTGGTATACTGTTCACAAAGAGCAGATCATCACTCACAGCGAATTGAGGAAGGCCAAGGTAAGACAATAACAGAGGCAGAATAGAGTGTTACAGCTACAGAGAAAATACAGTCAGGTACATAAAAAGGGGTAATGAGGTAGATTGTGAGGTCAAGAGACCTTCTTTCGATGGAACTATTTAGGTTGTGTCATGTTGGAAATCCAGAGCAACACACACAGCATGTTGCAGGAACTCAGCAGGACTGGCAGCATCTATGGGGGTGGTGGGGCTGGGGGAGGGGGGAATAAACAGTTGGCGTTTCGGGCCAAGATCCTTCATTAGGACGATTTAATAGCCTTGTAATTACGACAGCAGCATAGTGCGAAGACAAAAGATTACTATAATCGCCGAATAGATAAATGGTGCGGGTGAAAGCAATTTCTGAACGTGGACAGTTCAGAAACCTGCCGACGGAGGGGGTGTGGCTGTTTCTAAAACGGTGAGTGTGGATCTTCAGGCTGACAGTAGTAACGAGAAGAGGGCACGTCCCGACGCTGAGGGTCCTTCGTCATGGGCGCTGCCTTCCTGACGACGTCCTTAATGGTGGGGAGAGTTGTGCCCGTTATGTGCTCGTGAAACAGTCAATGGAGGTGAAGAATTAAAAACCTATGTGGATCTGATAAGCCGCCAGTCTTTACTGAGTGCACGAGCTCAGAAATCCAGCAAAAATAAACTTTATTCTAGCTGCAACATTGACCATGTCTAAACAGGGAAAACAGCTACAAATCGGGTACGGACTAGGAGGACTAGAATCTATCCGCTAAACACGATATATTTTTGATCCTTTCCAGCATCTGTAACTTTAACTGATGGGAACGTTCTTCCTTGGGAAGATGTCTGTTTCTGGGGCATTGTTACTGCGTTCACTTGTGTGATTTTGCTCCTTTCCTGGCTTTGTATTGGGCCTCAACTTTAATCTCTTTTGTGTGTTTTCGAGGGGGTAAAAGTGATAGAATATCGACAGCGATTCCAATGGGAATTTAATCTCCTTTCGTCAGCATCATTTTATACAGGCCACAAAGACGAATTGTTACCCCTGTCTATACATTATATTCTATATCCGAGAGCCACTTTAGGCGGAAGCTATGTGACATAATTCAGTGACCACTTAGATACACGTGTACACCTGCTCGTATTTAATCACGTGGCTGTAATTCAATGCATAAAAGCATGCAAAGGGTTCATTTGTTGTTCAGACTAAACATCGGAATGGGGGAATAAATGTGATCTAAGTGACTCTGGACCACGGAATGATTTTTGGTGCAGATGGGGTGGTTTGAGTCTGTCAGACACGAGAAAATCAGCAGGTGCTGGAAATCCAAAGCCACACACACAAAAATGCTGGAGGAACTCAGCATAGGCAGCAATGGAAAAGAGTAACCAGTCGACGTCTCGGTCGGGTTCTCGTTCCTCCAGGCCTGTCCTGATGATGGGACTCGGCCCGAAACGTCGACTATTTTCGCTTTTCTATGGATGGTGCCTGGCCCGCTGAGTTCCTCCAGCGTTTTGTGTGTGTGTGTGTGTGTCAGTGTGTTGCTTTGGATTTACGGCAGCTGCTGATTTTCTCGTGCCCGCAAACTAACCCACTAAATTCACTGAGTCGATTAAAGTAGAAAACGCACGGAACGGTCAAAAATACAGCTTTGCAGGAATAAAAGGGCCCCTCTTATCCGGAGGTACAATTGTCGGCTTAACAAAATTCATTTCTCAACCCATAAAGAGATTTGTTTTATTGTCGATTATAGTGTTCATTTTAGCCAACAATCTCCCTACAATAGTGAGAGCAATCCATTAATTCAAGGGGCCCAGAGGCGCCGGACCCTGGCCACCCAGGCCTGCTCTCTTCTCACTGCTGCCAGAAGGAAGAAGGTACAGGAGCCTCAGGACTCACACCACCAGGTTCAGGAGCAGTTATTACCCCTCAACCATCAGGTTCTTGAACCAGAGGGAATAACTTCACTCACCCCAACACTGAACTGATCCCACAACCTATGGACTCTCTTTCAAGCACTTCAGCTCATTCTCTCAATATCTATTGTCTATTTATTTATTTTTGTATTTGCTCCCTTACCTTTTGCACATTCGTTGTTCATTTTGGTTGTGTGCGGTTTTCCATTCTTTCTACTGTATTTACCGTGAATGCCCGCAAGAAGATAAGCCTCGGGTAGTATATGTGACGTATATATGTACTTTGCTAACAACTTCACTTTGAATTTTAAACTTCGGTCAGATTTTACGGGGGTGGTGGTGGTGGTGCTGTGGACACGGTAGCAACGCCCATGTTTCAAACTTCACAGGGCACGATTAGCAATGAATTTATCCTGGAAACATTTAACTACCTCCTTATGAGACGGGATTCTCTCGGCTCTTCCCAAACCCCTGACTGAGGGCAGTCACACTTGTGTCGATTCGGTCAATGAGAGCGCCTGGCCCTGGGAAAGGGCCGTGTTGGTCTCAGAGAAGCAGGCCGTTCGCACCTCCTAGGCACGCCGGATGGAGACGCAGCCAACGCCGAGATATGTTAAAGGTTACTGAAGACGCACCTGTACCCGGGACCATTCTCTAATTAGAGAATACATTACTCCCAAAATGAGTTATATCCTCTTGCTGAAATCTAACTGCTGGCTCCCAGGAGATCTGAAATGTAAGACTGCCAGTCCAGATTTGACTTGTAAATCGGTACACCAAAGCCCTCCAATGGGTAGAGTCACTACGCCATCCTTCCGGAGGCATCCAGCCGGAGAACAGAACTGGGCTTTATCCTAAAGAGTTTAAACTCTGAACTGTTGTCACTCAAAGATCAAACTGAGCGGCCGTTTAACAGAGAAAGGACGCTCAGCCGCTGGAGATACAGCACGGTGATTGGCCCTCCCGGCCCAATGAACCCATCTGACCAATCAATCTAGTTACCCGTAACGCAGGTGGAATGTGGAATGTGGAAGGAGACCGGGGCAGCCGGAGGAAACCCACGCAGTCACGGGGAGAATGTACAAACCCCTTACAGACAGCGACGGGAACTGAACCCGGGTTACTAGCGCTGTAAAGCGTCGCGCTAAGCGCTACGCTGTCATGCTGCGACGTGATTTGACAACTTGCATATTCAATGTTCTGATCAGTGGAGTTGAAGAGACCTGAAAGGGGTTCATAGAATCACGAATCCATGAACACAACCTCTCTATTACTCTTTTGCCGTGTTTATTTACTTATTTGTAACATAACGAAGTCTATATCTACTGCCACTAAACAGCAAGTTTCACGGCATCTGTTGGTGATGACAAACCTGATTCCGAAGAAGTCACTAACTATCCCAAGTTCTGAGAGTGAAATTTTCGGTCGATTTTTAGCAACGGTGGAATTTATTCAATGAGGCGATCTCAGGTTTGCTCCCTCGAACCACCCAAGGCCAGGGCTATCCCACCCCGCCAGTTGCAAGCACACACATATTTAATAAATATAGTCTTCGGCTAACAAAGCACAGCGCTGTCTGGAAACCCCTGGTTTAGTTTTGCGGAGGCTGACAGCCGCGAGGTTAATCGAAGTAGGAAGACTTCGGGCGGGGCCTACAGTCAGCCTTTGATCGTTTTACATAACGTTAACGGAGGGGAGGAGATCAGGGGGAGAATTGGCCGCAGGTGGAGGCCGGACCAGATGCCAGCGATGAAACCTCAACAGAGAAGGGATGTGGCAGAAATTCTCGTCCCTTTCCGTCGGCGCTGCAAACAACTGAGAGTAACAGAAATATGGATTTCATTTTTTTTGATATTACTGATCCCTGGTTGTGCCAAACAACGTTAAGTCACCTAAGATGAAAACCCGCTGGCTACAATCAAGTGTTCTGAAACATTTTCAAAACAGATCATAAACATTATTAAGCATATAGACCTTGTGCCTGATATTCACAGAGCGGGGAAAGGCTGCATCTTTCATCTGTATTTCCAGCAATTCAAAACTAAATTTATTAAGAGTGAAAGCTTCATGGATCAATTGAGTCCAGGACCGATGCAATTCCGCCCCCATATCTGCCAGCAATCAGCACCGTAGCAGGGAAGATTAACTCTCCATGGAGCCGCATCCCGCAAATATCCTCATGGATTTCTTGCAAAGCGGAAGGGGTTAGAGAGGAGCAAACTTCGTAGGTATATCTTGGAGTAGGTAACTGCATTCCAGGTCAACGCTACTAAAGATACCAAAGTGCTTCAAGATCTCGGTTTACACTTCGACCCAAAAGCAGGGAGGGTGGTTCCGCTGGGTGGATCAACCAAGTCTGTATGATTCCATTGCAGAAACACAAGAAATCCGGCAGATGCTGGAAATCCAGAGCAATACACACTAAATGCTGGAGGAATTCAGCAGGTCAGGCAGTATCTATGGAAGGGAATAGACAGGCGAGGCCCTTCATCATTTTCGGAGATTAGTTTTTTTTAAAAAAATCATACTCGGAACTCTACCGATCTGGCTGGAACTTACTTTCAGCGTGTGGGCTTTCTTATTACTGTTAGTAGTCCCTTGACTGGTGACATTACCTCAGACTGTGGTTTCTTGTTTATTTAAATTATTTTTATTTACATATACAGCGCGGTAACTAACAGGTCTTTGCAACCCAAAGCCCGCGCCGCTCCAGGAAACCCATGTGACCTATCAACTTAGGGTCTGCATGTCTTTGGACTGCAGGAGGAAACCGGAGCATCCGATGGTAACCCCATGCGGTCACAGGGAGAACGTACAGACAGCGGCGGGAATTGTTCCTGGGTCGCTGGCGCCATAATAGCGTAACGCCAGCCGCTGTTGTGGGCTAAATCCGCAGGAAAATGAATGTAGAAGAGGCAAGGTCCTATCATATTGTCTCCTGGTATTAAAAAGACTCAGGGGGAGGGTCACAAGAATAATCCCAAGAATGAAAGGTCTAGATCGAGTAGACGTTTCCAATAGGGTGGAGAGGCTAGGACCAGAGGGCACAGCCCTCCGGGTGTCCTTTCAGGACAGAGAGGAGGAGGAATTTCTTTAGCCAGAGGGTGGTGAATCTGCGGAATTCATTGCCACAGACTGCTGTGGAGGTCAAGTCATTAGGTACCTTCAAAGCGGAGGATGGCAGAGGCTCTCTGTTTGCCGGTCGGACCATGGACGTTGTGTCCTGGCTGTCCACATCGTTGCCATGAGTTCATATGCAAGCCAGGGCAGTACAATAAGGAGGACACACTATTGTCCATGCAGCAGGCTGCCCCTCTCAATGCAGATGATGAATCCAAAGGAACTGCAGAGACTGATACAGCCTGGCACCATTGGCGTCGCCAGGGTTGCCAGTCAACATTGAACTCAACATAGGGCTGCCTTGGAGACTCCATTCCAGAATTTTCCTCAGGGTTTACTCCTGTTTTCTCCCAAGGCAGCAGGGGCTTGAAATCTGAGTTTTCTTTCTCCAAGTGGTGAGTGAAAGGTTCTTGATCATTAAGGGTGTTGAGGGTTATGAGGAGAATTCATGAGCGCAGGGTTGGGAGAGATAATAAATCAGCTATGATTTAAGGGTGGAGCAGGCACAATGAGCCGAATGGTCTCCTGAAATATCTAGTCAGAGTGGGCAACAGTCAGTGGCCAATTACCCCTTCTCTAATGCTGCAATGTGACATCAAACCAGCAGAGAGGGAAGAGAAAAAAGCTGAGAAGTGGAAATCATGGCCTCATATAAAAGTGTGAGTGTGTGTGTAAGTTCATTCTATAGAATAAATGATCTGGTACTCCTTGATGGACCCGAATTTGTTCTGTTGGTGCAGAGACAGTGAAGCTATTACTGACACCTCTCAGTTTTCAGATCAGCCATTTGTGTTTTAGGGCCTCTGTGTCTGCTCTTTGACGTGGAGTTTTGAAAGCTCCAGAGGGACAATTAAAGCTTTCGATCAGAGGAGCAGAAACACAACTCACAGGAGCATGAAACCTGGCCCTGGTGAACTCTGGATCTCAGTCTAACCTATGCAATTTGAAACAGTCTCCTCAAATTATACAATGTTTTCACAAACCCATGCTGTCTTGAGGCACTTTATAGGCTGTAAATTATTTTATAGACCAGTCACAACTGCCAATTTGTGCCCAGCAAGCTCTTAGAGAGGCAGTGAAAGATTGACGAAATAATTTATTTTTTAGTGTTGTTAGTTGAGGGATATTTTTTGCCCAAAGTCCAAGAGGGAGTTTCCTGCTTCCCCATTCCCTTGAGAGGCTCAGGTTAATACATGATCTGGACAACCAGCATATCTGACAGTGCAGTATTTCCCTAGTACTAGTCATGAATGTAAACCTTGGGCTCCAGTGTGGGTGTTGAACTCAGGGTTTCAAAGCAGTAGGTAAAACTGAGACATCAAGGAAAACTATATCTACTTATTGGGAACAGAAAATTCCCCATGAAGATTTATTCAGGAGGCCATAAAACCATAAAACATA
This sequence comes from Mobula hypostoma, assembly GCF_963921235.1. NCBI lineage: Eukaryota > Metazoa > Chordata > Chondrichthyes > Myliobatiformes > Myliobatidae > Mobula > Mobula hypostoma. The sequence goes on along the minus strand of NC_086119.1, from coordinate 6,076,281 downwards.
GGAGCAGAATTAGGCCATTCAGTCCATCAAGTCTGTTTCATCATTTGATCTTTCACAAATTTTCCTTCTCCTGGGGGGACGGTGGCCTAGCGGTTAGCAAAACACTGTTACAGTGCCGCCTGTAGAATCATGGCTCAATCCTTACCCACTGTCTGGAAGGGGTTTGCACATTCTCCCTTCGACCACATGGGTTCCCTCTGGTGCTCCGCTTTCCTCTCAGATTCCAAAGGTGTATGAGTTAGGATTAGTGAGTTACACTGATGCTAGCTTGGTGCTCGAAGTGTGGCTGCCCAGTACATCCTTACTGATTTGATTTGATGCAAGCGACACATTTTCCTGTATGTTTCAATGTAGATGTGACAAATAAGCTTAAATAAACCAAGGTAACAATGCATCTATGGCCTCAGCTGGAAATTCCCAATGGGACACAAATTAACACTGATCGTAACTGTCTCAGATTACTACTTCTCTAACCTGTGATCCATGTCAATGACCACTGGAGTTTCACAGAGCCTGGCTGGTGTATACCTGATCAATCAGCAGGAAATCCTAAATAAAGAATTTCAGCTTCTTCCACTACATAGAAACCTGCGGATCAAAGAGATCACTTTAATATAATTCACAGAGAAATGAACAGGATTGATGGAAACAGAATATCTCTTACTGTGGTCAGAAAGACACATAACTAAACACCACTAGAATAGTCCAAAAAGTTCTTAGCAATAAAGAAATGGACGTGCTCTGCTTTGCCCTTACCTCAGGTTTTTACCAGCTTGAGCTGTGAAAAATAATAAATAATAATAATAAATAAATAAGCAATAAATATCAAGAAATTGAGATGAAGAGTCCTTGAAATTAATCCAGAGGTTGTGGGAATTTTTCAGTGATGGGGTGAATGAAGTTGAATGAAGTTATCCCCTTTGGTTTTGGAGCCTGATGGTTGAGGGGCAATAACTGTTCCTGAACGTGGTGGTGTAGGTCCTAAGGTCTCCTTCCCATGGTGGCAGTGGGAAGAGAGCATGGCCTGGATGGTGTGGGTCCTTGATGATAGATATTGCTTTCTTGTGACAGTGCTCCATGTAGATGTGGGGAGGGCTTTATCCCTGAAGGACTGAGCTATATCCATTACTTTTTGTAGACTTTTCCATTCAAGGGCATTGGTGCTTCCATGGCAGGCCCTGATGAAACCATTCAATATACACTCCACCACACATCTATAGAGGTTTTCCGAAGTTTTAGATGACATACTGAATCTTCACAAACTTCTAAGTAGAGATGCTGCCGTGCTTTCTTCATAATGGCACTTGCATACTGGGCCCAGGACAGATCCTCTGAAATGATAACACCAAGAAATTTAAAGTCACTGACCCTCCCTACATCTGAACCCTTGTTGAGGACTGGCTCATGGACTTCCGGTTTCCTCTTCTCCTGAAGTCAATAATAAGCTCTTTGGTCTTGCTGACACTGAGTGAGATGTTGCTATGGTGGTACCACTCAGCCATTGTCAATCTTCCTCCTATGTGCTAATTTGTCCCACCTTTGATTTGGCCATTGACAGTGGTGTTGTCAGCAAACTTAAATATGACATTGGGGCTGTACTTGCCCTCACAGTCATAAGTATAAAGTGTGCAGAGCAGGGAGCTAAGCACTCAGCTTTGTGGTACCCCTGTGCTGATGGTGATCGTGGATGAGATGTTGTTGCCAATTTGAACTGATTTTAGTCTGCAAGTGAGGAAATTGAGGATCCAGTTGCACAAGGATGTATTGAAGCCCAGACCTAGATCTTGGAGCTTATTGATTATTTTTGAGGGGCTAATAGTATTGAATGCTGAACTGTCATCAACGAAGAGCATTTAGATATTCCAGGGTTGAGTGAAGAGCCAATGAAATCACATCTACTGTTGATCTCTTGTGACAGTAGGCAAATTGGAAATTTGCCAATGATTCTTGCAAATTTCAACATATGTACTGCGGAGAGCATCCTGACTGGTTCATCACTGTCTGGTACGGAAGCACCAATGCACCAGACTGGAAAAGCTGCAGAGGGTTGTAAACTCAGCTAGCTCCACCATGGGCACTAATCACCCCACCGTCAAAAGATGATGCCTCAGGAAGCAGACTCCATTATGAAGGAGCCTCACAATCAGAGACATGCCCTCTTCTCATTATCATCAGGGAGAAGGTATAGGGATCTACAGACACACAATCAACATCTCAGGAGCAGCTTTGTCCCCTCCACCATCAGATTTCTGAACAGTTCATGAACACTATCTCACTTTCTGCACTACTTATTTATTTTTAAAATATATTGGTTAAGCCACACTTGGAGTACTGTGTCCAGTTCTGGTCGCCTCACTATAGGAAAGATGTGGAAGCATTGGAAAGGGTACAGAGGAGATTTACCAGGATGCTGCCTGGTTTAGAGAGTATGCATTATGATCAGAGATTAAGGGAGCCAGGGCTTTACTCTTTGGAGAGAAGGAGGATGAGAGGAGACATGATAGAGGTCTACAAGATAATAAGAGGAATAGATAGAGTGGATAGCCAGCACCTCTTCCCCAGGGCACCACTGCTCAATACAAGAGGACATGGCTTTAAGGTAAGGGGTGGAAAGTTCAAGGGGGATATTAGAGGAAGATTTTTTAAGGGAGTGGTTGGTGCGTGGAATGCTCTGCCTGAGTCAGTGGTGGAGGCAGATACACTAGTGAAGTTTAAGAGACTACTAGACAGCTATATGGAGGAATTTAAGGTGGGAGGTTATATGGGAGGCAGGGTTTGAGGGTCAGCATAACATTGTGGGCTGAAGGGCCTGTAACGTGCTGTACTATTCTATGTTCTACATGTTCCATTTCTTATTGTAACTTCCTGCATAGTAATTTTGTTCGGTGCTGCTGCTGCAAATCAACAACTTTCATGACAAATGTCAGTGATAACCTGATTCTGATTCAGAAATCTTTGATGGTAGCTTTGTTATTTCTCATTTAGTCCATGAGTGGATGCTGCTATGTGCCACATTCCAGGGTGTGGGAATCCATGCCGAGAGATGTCCAGGACCTCAGAGCAGGCACCAGAAAGGCTCTGTGGAGGAGGACTCTATCCAGCAACCTTGCTGCCACTGGACACTGGAAGGCTGGGTCCTTTGTAACAGGCTCTCAAATGCTTCAGGAGTGCATTGTATAAATCAGTAGCAGTGGCTCATTGTCAGAGAATGTATTGATTTGATGGTAAACTGAATGTAGAGAAAGAAGTGTGTCAATGGTATTTCCTGTGAATAAAGTTTTCTTTATTTTCAAAATAAAGAAAAGTCTTAAATTCAAGCACAGAACCAAGATTCCAGTCAGCACTGAAAAGTACTATCTGCATTGTTTGTACTGTGTCAAACCCCAGTTCATTAATTAAAGCTTTGTCTGTTGCAGGTTAAACCTTTACAGGGCGATGAAATAAAGGAGCAAACCGTCTGTAGTTAAACTTAAGGTCAGTCCACGTTGGAGAGCATTCTGACTGGTTGCATCATGTCTGGTATGGAGATTCCAGTGCACAGGATTGCAAGGTGAATGCAAAAGGTTATAGACTCAGCCAGCTGCATCATGATCACAAGCCTCTCCATCCTCGAAGACATCTTCAAAAAGGCGATGCCTCAAGAAGACAGCATCCTTCATGAAGAAACCTACCCGCCCAGGACATGCCCTCTTCTCATTGCTACCCTCAAGGAGGAGCCTGAAGACACCCACTCAACATTTTAGGAACAGCTTCTTCCCCTCCACCATCAGATTTCTGAATGGACAATGAATCCATGTGCACTACCTCACTATTTGCTCACTTTTTGAATTACTTATTTATCTTTTATATCTCTTCTCGTAAATGATAATAACTTTTTATTTATTGCACTGTACTGCTGCCACAAAACAACAAATTTCATGACACAACTGACTGTTAATAAATCTGACTCTGATTCTGATGCCGGACTGGGTGTGGATTATTAGTGTGAATTGGGGAGTTGACTTGTAGATCACTCAATGTTATGGGCTAGAATCCAGCCTTGAAGGGGAAACCTTTCCAGCTGACAGTGAGAACAGCCACCAGACGTTGCCCTTGATGAAATTGATGGGAGAAATCAGGGAAGGCAATCTTAGAATATCACCCCACCCCTCCACTTCCCTCTCACAATTACTCCAGCAGACCGACTTGCCAGCTGTTGCCTGGTGAGAGCTCTCCCACCTCTGAAGTCAGAAAGTGCTCCAAGATATACTATGTAACACTGATTGGAATCCGGTACCCAGATGGAGAGATAACTACACTCCAAGTTCCTGTCAGACCCCTAAGTGACTGTGAAGTAACTATGGTATTATTCAAGCAAGTCCTTCTGGTGTCCTGGCTGTCACTTAAAGATAGATAGTCAATCTAATTCTTACAGGAACTTGCCATACACACATTGGCTGCAGTGTGATCATGTCTTCAGTTCAATAGTAGACAATTGGCCCATCCTGAGATGATGTCATGCTGTTCTAAGTGGGAATGCTGACTCTTTCTTTCCATGCAGCATTTTTGATCCTCCGGATGAGTGGCAACTATCAGGGAGTTGCTGTAGTTTAGCTTAAGCCCATCACCTCTGTTGGGACGTAGGCTGCCGACAGCAGCTCACCAGAGCCCTCTGTCTTGGGCCAGTCTTTCAGGTTATCCCAGGTGTAGCCCACCTTCTCCTTCCTCTCCCGGCTATAAGGTCTTTGGAACTTCTGTTGGCATTTCTGTAGCTCTGGGTTTTTACGGGAGGGAGTTGCTGCCCCATACCCAACATTCCTCCGTTCGCAGCCAGATCTGGGACAGTTGCCTATCACTGTTTCACTGCATTATGGAGGGGTTGCATTCCTGGAAAACTATCTATGGTTTTCACACCCACCCAGCCAACACACTTTTCGGCTCTCTTCCCTCCGGGAGAAGGCTCAGGAGCTTGAAGACTCGTATGGCCGGATTTGGGAACAGCTTCTTTCCAACTGGGATAAGACCACTGAACGGATCCTGACCCGGATCTGGGCTGTACCCTCCAAATATCCAGACCCGCTTCTCGGTTTTTTTGCACTACCTCACTTTCCATTTTTCTATTTTCTATTTATGATTTATAATTTAAAATTTTAATATTTACTAATTTTTACTATTTTAAATATTTTTAATATTTAATATTTGTAATCCAGGGAGTGGGAAGCGCAGAATCAAATATCACTGTGATGATGATACGTTCTAGTATCAATTGTTTGGCGACAATAAAGTATGAAGTATAAAGTATACTGCAACATGAATCCTTGAAGAAAATTGACAAAATTTGCTGTTCCATTTGCATTCTCTGTTTTTTAATTCTGAAAGAGGACTTTTGTAAGGAAATTTGTACATTCCGCAAGGGCGAATTTCTATAGATGTACGGTGGAAAGCCAACAGAACATGCCCAGAACTTGCAAACACTAACCTGTACATCTTCGGAGAACCCAGAGGAAACCCACGCGGTCACAGGGAGAACCCTGGTCTTCCAATTGCTACTGTTATAAAGCATTATGCTAACTGTTATGCCACCACGCCACATAAAAATCCATCAGGATAAGTCCCCAGGATCAGATCACATGCACTCGAGGGTATTGTGGGAAGCAAGGGAAGAATTTAAAGGGGCCTTCATACTTTCCTTCGCAATGGCTAACTGGAAGATATCTAATGTGCCTTTATTTAAGAAGGACTGCAAGGCTAAACCAGGGAACTACAGGCTGGTGAGATGAACATCAGAAGAGGTACTGGAAGGGATTATGAAAGACGAGACGTACCTGGAGTTGGAAAGGCAAGGAGTGATCAGGGATCATCAACATGGCTGACTATGGAGAATCAGGTCTCAAAGAATTAATAACTTCTTGAAGAAGTGACAAAGAGGTTTAACAAGGGGAGGGTGATAGATGTCACCTACGTGAATTTAGGGTGTTAGAGAGGCTGTGGAAAGGGTTTACTTTATTTTATTTCATTTTGCTTAGAAATACAGTGTGGAACAGGCCCTTCTAGCCAGTGAACCACACCACCCAGCAAACCACCTGTTTAAACCTTGCCCAGTCACAGGATCCAATTAACCTACTAACCGGTACGTCTTTGGACATGAGAGGAAACCTTCACAAGGATGTTGTTAGGACTGGCGAGTCTGACTCATAAGGAGAGGCTGGGACTGTTTTCCCTGGACCGAAGGAGGCTGAGGGATGATGACTTTTGAGGGAATTACAGAATCTTAAGGGGTGTGGATAAGGTGGATGGTTAGAGTGTTTTTCCTGGCATAGGCGAGTCTAGACTAGTGGTTATAGGTTTACGGTGAGAGGGAGAGATTTATAGGGGACCTGAGAGGCAAGTCTTTCACACAGAGGGTAATAGTCATAGTCATAGTCATACTTTATTGATCCCGGGGGAAATTGGTTTTTGTTACAGTTGCACCATAACTTCCTATGATGCTCTGTGTTGCATCTCGGTGGAATGAGTCTTTGGCTGAATGTACTCCTGTGCCCAACCAATACATTATGTAGTGGATGGGAGACATTGTCCAAGATGGCATGCAACTTGGACAGCATCCTGTTTTCAGACACCACCGTCGGAGAGTCTGGGTATGTGGAATGAGCTCCCAGAGGAAGTGTGAGAGGTGGGTACAATTACAATATTTAAAAGACATTTGGGCAGGTTCATGGATAGGAAAGGTTAGAGGCATATGGGCCAAATGCCAAATGGAAATGGACAGTTGGTCTGGGTCGAGACTCTTCATCACTTCACTCCATAGACGTTGCCTGATTCTCCAGCATTTTGTGGGTTTCTCCCAATATCCAGCATCAGCAAACTCTCTTGTGTCACCGCTGAGCTGCATTGTAGTTCTGAGAGAACACAGTGGAGAAGAGAAGAAATTTCCAATGGAGTCTGTATCTTGAAAGGTGGAACTGGTGCTGTCTACAGACTGAAAATCTTCATTCACCTCCTGTGTAAATGACCAGCTCTGCCTGGAGGTGACCTGTCCTGGGGTAGGGGGCCTGACTGTGTGTCTGAGTGCGTGGGAGGAACGAAAGGGGCTTACCTTGTTGTTGCTGGCATTGCTTGTTTCATTAAGATCACGAGTCCGGAGGGTGTGGCCCTGAATCTTCGAGTCCACTCACAGGTGGATGTCTGTGAATCCGTGAGTCTGGTGGAGGCTGGCGACCCAGAGGTGGCCCGTCCTGGGATTTGAAGACCGTGTCTATGAGTGAGTGGTGGATAGGACAGGGAGGAAAGGGGGTTTGTTGTGTTGTTCTGCTGAGCATGGCGGGCATGGTATATCGGCACTGCCATTGGTGACGACACTTGCAGGCTTAGGGTGAGTAGGTTTTTTACTTATTTATTGAGATACAGCACAGAATAGATCCTTCGAGCCACCCCAGCCAGCAACCCCCCAATTTAATCTGAATCCAATCAGGGGACAATTTACAACCAATTAACCTACCAAGTGGACTGTGGGAGGAACCCAAAGCACCTGGAGGAAACCAATGTGGCCATGGAGAGAACATACAAACTCCTTACAGGCAGCGGCAGGTACTGAACCCGGGTCGCCTGTACTGCAAAGCATTGTGCTGACAAAGATGCGTTTCACAGTACGTTTCGGTGTAGGTGAATCTGAATATAAACAAGTGAAGAGCACGGGCATGTGATGTGACTGCCAACATCTGTGCAAGCTGTCCCAGCACACCCTTAGGTTGTCAACGCAAACAACACATTCCACTGTATGTTTTGATCGTACCTGCGATAAATAAATGTATCTGAATCTGCATCGACCAGGGGCCTCGCCCCAAGTCCCATGAGCACCCAGAGCAGGACTCCAGCACCACAGACAGACAACTGATGGTTACCATCAGTGGGATCTGGAAATTGATGATTATCAGTCGCTTTTCCTAATTACTTGATGGACCAGAGCAGTTCCAGATGCAGAGGCTCGGCATCTGTGTGCAATTAATCCGAATAAATAATCAGGTAAATGGATTCAGGTGTAGTCTCGGCAGCTTCCACCGGGGGTTTAAACCCTCGCTGGATGGAGCCATTCTGGCAAGTAGACGTCGTCTCAAAAGGACAGACTAAGGGAATCCCCCCCCCCCCCGATGATTAGATGCAAGGACTAAAAACATATGGGTCAGACGTTCCCTGTGTGGAAGCAGCTTAATCTCAGCCCTGGGCACAAGGTTGGGCTACAAGCAAGTGAAGAATGTGAGGGTGGGAAGATACATCCCAGCTGTACAGACCACTGGTCAGACCCCATATGAAGCTCTGCATTAAATTACATGCCCCCACCCCCCCGACACACTCAGCGAGGATGGATTGAAGCCCGTGGGGAGAGCAGTGCTGATTCATCAGAATGACCTCAGGGCTGAAAGGGCAGAGTTATGACAGGTTGCAGTCGAGGCTTGCAGCTCCCAATGCAGAAGGATAAGTAGTCATCTAATTGAGTCAGTTAACATGATTAAAGGGATTGATTGGAGGACGGAACCTAGTTAGTGGTGGAATCCAAAGAGAACAACATAAAAAGCAGGAGGTCAAAGGGCACTTAAAAACTGAGATCAATATCATTTGTGTCTGGGGGATATTAAAGACAGACAGACCGACCAGGCAGGTAGATACAATCAAGTCGCAGACCAGCCATAAAGTAGTTAAAAAGTGGCAGGGTTGAAGGCTGAATTGAACTGCATTTTTGGGCCCCTTACATGAGAAAAGATGTGCTGATATTGGAGAGGGTCCAGAGGAGGTTCGCGAGAATGATCCCAGGAATGAAAGGGTTAACATACGAGAAGTGCTTGATGGCTCTGGGCCTGTATTTGCTGGAGTTCAGAAGAGTGAGGGAGATCTCAATGAAACCTTCCGAACATTGAAATATCTGAAGAGAAGGCTGAGGTGCCTCAGAAGGTTTGGCTAAAGAAATACCCCTTTTCCTCCACTCCTATACACTGAAATGCCCCTTACCCCAACTCTTATACACTGAAATGCCCCTTACCCCCATTCTTATATGCTGAAATGCACCTTTGCTCCACTCCTATACATGGAAATGCCCCTTACCCTCACTCTTATACACTGAAATGCCCCTTACCCTCAACTCTTATACACTGAAATGCCTATTACCCCCACACTTATATGCTGAAATGCCACTTACCCTCTTCTCCTGTACACTGAAATGCCCCTTACCCTCCACTCTTATACACTGAAATGCCCCTTACCCTCCACTCTTATACACTGAAATGCCGCTTACCCCCCCATGCACTGAAATGCCCCTTACCCCCACTCTTATATGCTGAAATGCCCCTTAACCTCACTATTATACACTGACATGGCCCTTACCCTCACTCTTATACACTGAAATGCCTATTACCCCCACTGTTATAAGCTGAAGTGCCCTTACCCTCCTCTCCTGTACACTGAAATGCCCCTTACCCTCCACTCTTATAAACTGAAGTGTCCCTTACCCTCCACTCTTATACACTGAGGTGCCCCTTACCCTCCACTCTTATACACTGAAATACCCCTTACCCTCCAATACAGTGAAATGCACCTTACCCTCAGTCTTAAACACTGAAATGCCCCTTAACCCCACTCCTATACACTGAAATGCAACTTACCCTCCAGTCTGATACACTGAAATGCCCCTTACCCTCCACTCTTATACACTGAAAGGCCGCTTACCCCCCACTCTTGTGCACTGAAATGCCCCTTACCCCCACTCTTATAGGCTGAAATGCCCCTTACTCTCCAATACACTGAAATGCCCCTTACCTCCACTCCTATACACTGAAATGCCGCTTACCCTCCAATCTAATACACTGAAATGCCCCTTACCCCCACACTTATACACTGAAATGCCCAGTACCCTCCACTCTTATACACTGAAATGCCCCTTACCCTCCACTCTTATACACTGAAATGCCCCTTACCCCCCACTCCTATACACTGAAATGGCCCTTACCTTCCAATACAGTGAAATGCCCCTTACCCTCCACTCTTATACACTGAAATGCCGCTTACCCCCCACTCTTATACACTGAAATGCCGCTTACCCCCCACTCTTATACACTGAAATGCCGCTTACCCCCCACTCTTATACACTGAAATACCTCTTACCCCGACTCCTATATACTGAAATGCCCCTTACCCTCCAGTCTTATACACTGAAATGGCCCTTACCTTCCAATACAGTGAAATGCCCCTTACCCCCACTCTTATACATTGAAATGCCGCTTACCCTCACTCTTATACACTGAAATGCCCCTTACCCCCACTCTTATGCACTGAAATGCCCCTTACACTCCTCTCCTGTACACTGAAATGCCCCTTACCCTCCACTCTTATGCACTGAAATGCCCCTTACACTCCACTCCTATACACTGAAATGCCCCTTACCCTCAGTCTTGTACACTGTAATGCCCCTTACCCCCACTCCAATACACTGAAATGCCCCTTACCCCCACTCTTATATGCTGAAATGCCCCTTAACCTCACTCTTATATGCTGAAATGCCCCTTACCCTCAACTCATATACACTGAAATGCCCCTTACCCTCCACTCTTATACATTGAAATGCCGCTTACCCCCACTCTTATATGCTGAAATGCCCCTTACCCTCCTCTCCTGTACACTGAAATGCCCCTTACCCCCCACTCTTATGCACTGAAATGCCCCTTACCCTCCACTCTTATACACTGAAATGCCCATTACCCTCCTCTCCTGTACACTGAAGTGCCCCTTACCCTCCACTCTTATACACTGAAGTGCCCCTTACCCTCAGTCTTGTACACTGAAATGCCCCTTACCCCCACTCTTATACGCTGAAATGCCCCTTACCCTCAACTCATATACAGTGAAGTGCCCCTTCCCCTCCACTCTGATACACTGAAATGCCCCTTCCCCGCCACTCTTATACACTGAAATGCCCCTTACCCTCCACTCTTATACACTGAAATGCTCCTTAACCCCACTCCTATACACTGAAATGCCAATTATCCTCCACTCTTATGCACTGAAATGCCCCTTACCCCCACTCTTATACACTGAAATGGCCCCTACCCTCCACTCCTATACACTGAAATGCCCCTTACCCTCCACTCTTATACACTGAAATGGCCCTTCCCCTCCACACTTATACACTGAAATGTCCCTTAACCTCCAATACAGTGAAATGCTCCTTACTCTCACTCTTATACACTGAAATGCCCCTTACCTTCCAATACAGTGAAATGCCCCTTACCCCCACTCTTATACACTGAAATGCCCCTTACCGCCACTCTTATACACTGAAATGCACCTTACCTCCACTCCTATACACTGAAATGCCCATTACCCTCCATTCTTATACACTGAAATACCCCTTACCCTTCACTCTTATACACTGAAATGCCCCTTACCCTCCACTCTTGTACACTGAAATGGCCCTTCCCCTCCACTCTTATACACTGAAATGCCCCTTAACCTCCAATACAGTGAAATGCTCCTTACTCTCACTCTTATACACTGAAATGCCCCTTACCTTCCAATACAGTGAAATGCCCCTTACCCCCACTCTTATACACTGAAATACCCCTTACCCCCACTCTTATATGCTGAAATGCCCCTTACCTCCACTCCTATACACTGAAATGCCTCTTACCCCTCAGTCTTAGGCACTGAAATGCCCCTTACCCCCACTCTTATACGCTGAAATGCCTCTTACCCTCCACTTTTATACACTGAAGTGCCCCTTACCCTCCACTCTTATACACTGAAGCGCCCCTTACCCTCCACTCTTATACACTGAAATACCCCTTACCCTCAGTCTTATACACTGAAATGCCCCTTACCCTCCACTCTTATACGCTGAAATGCCCCTTACCCTCCACTCTTATACGCTGAAATGCCCCTTACCCTCCTCTCCTGTACACTGAAATGCCCCTTACCCTCCACTCTTATACACTGAAGTGCCCCTTACCCTCCACTCTTATACACTGAAGTGCCCCTTACCCTCCACAATTACACACTGAAATGCCCCTTACGCTCCACTCTTGTACACTGAAGTGCCCCTTATCTTCCACAATTACACACTGAAATGCCCCTTACCCTCCACTCTTATACACTGAAATGCTCCTTAACCCCACTCCTATACACTGAAATGCCAATTATCCTCCACTCTTATGCACTGAAATGCCCCTTACCCCCACTCTTATACACTGAAATTCCCCTAACTCTCCACTCTTATACACTGAAATGGCCCTTACCCCCACTCTTATACACTGAAATGCCCCTTACCCCCACTCTTATACGCTGAAATGCACCTTACCTCCACTCCTATACACTGAAATGCCCATTACCCTCCATTCTTATACACTGAAATACCTCTTACCCTTCACTCTTATACACTGAAATGCCCCTTACCCTCCACTCTTATACACTGAAATGCCCCTTAACCTCCAATACAGTGAAATGCTCCTTACTCTCACTCTTATACACTGAAATGCCCCTTACCTTCCAATACAGTGAAATGCCCCTTACCCCCACTCTTATACACTGAAGTGCCCCTTACCCTCCACAATTACACACTGAAATGCCCCTTACGCTCCACTCTTGTACACTGAAGTGCCCCTTACCTTCCACAATTACATGCTGAAATGCCCCTTACTCTCCACTCTTATACACTGAAATGGCCCCTACCCTCCACTCCTATACACTGAAATGCCCCTTACCCTCCACTCTTATACACTGAAATGGCCCTTCCCCTCCACTCTTATACACTGAAATGTCCCTTAACCTCCAATACAGTGAAATGCTCCTTACTCTCACTCTTATACACTGAAATGCCCCTTACCTTCCAATACAGTGAAATGTCCCTTACCCCCACTCTTATACACTGAAATGCCCCTTACCCTCCAGTCTTATACACTGAAATGCCCCTTACCTTCCAATACAGTGAAATGTCCCTTACCCCCACTCTTATACACTGAAATGCCCCTTACCCTCCACTCTTATACGCTGAAATGCCCCTTACCCTCCTCTCCTGTACACTGAAATGCCCCTTACCCTCCACTCTTATACACTGAAGTGCCCCTTACCCTCCACAATTACACACTGAAATGCCCCTTACGCTCCACTCTTGTACACTGAAGTGCCCCTTACCTTCCACAATTACATGCTGAAATGCCCCTTACTCTCCACTCTTATACACTGAAATGGCCCCTACCCTCCACTCCTATACACTGAAATGCCCCTTACCCTCCACTCTTATACACTGAAATGGCCCTTCCCCTCCACTCTTATACACTGAAATGTCCCTTAACCTCCAATACAGTGAAATGCTCCTTACTCTCACTCTTATACACTGAAATGCCCCTTACCTTCCAATACAGTGAAATGCCCCTTACCCCCACTCTTATACACTGAAATGCCCCTTACCCCCATTCTTATACACTGAAATGCACCTTACCTCCACTCTTATACACTGAAATGCCCCTTACCCTCCACTCTTATACACTGAAATGGCCCTTCCCCTCCACTCTTATACACTGAAATGTCCCTTAACCTCCAATACAGTGAAATGCTCTTTACTCTCACTCTTATACACTGAAATGCCCCTTACCTTCCAATACAGTGAAATGCCCCTTACCCCCACTCTTATACACTGAAATGCCACTTACCCCCATTCTTATACACTGAAATGCACCTTACCTCCACTCCTATACACTGAAATGCCTCTTTCCCCTCAGTCTTAGGCACTGAAATGCCCCTTACCCTCCACTTTTATACACTGAAGTGCCCCTTACCCTCCACTCTTATACACTGAAACGCACCTTACCCTCCACAATTACACACTGAAATGCCCCTTACGCTCCACTCTTATACACTGAAGTGCCCCTTACCTTCCACAATTACACACTGAAATGCCCCTTACCCTCCACTCTTATACACAGAAATGCCCCTTACCCTCCACTCTTATACACTGAAATACCCCTTACCCTCAGTCTTATACACTGAAATGCCCCTTACCCTCCACTTTTATATGCTGAAATTCCCCTTACCCTCCACTATTATACACTGAAATGCCCCTTACCCTCCACTCTTATACGCTGAAATGCCCCTTACCCTCCTCTACTGTACACTGAAATGCCCCTTACCCTCCACTCTTATACACTGAAGTGCCCCTTACCCTCCACTCTTATACACTGAAGTGCCCCTTACCCTCCACAATTACACACTGAAATGCCCCTTACGCTCCACTCTTATACACTGAAGTGCCCCTTACCTTCCACAATTACATGCTGAAATGCCCCTTACTCTCCACTCTTATACACAGAAATGCCCCTTACCCTCCACTCTTATACACTGAAATACCCCTTACCCTCAGTCTTATACACTGAAATGACCCTTACCTCCACTCCTATACACTGAAATGCCGCTTACCCCTCACTCTTATACACTGAAATGCCCCTTACCCTCCACTCTTGTACACAGAAATGCCCCTTACCCTCCACTCTTATACACTTAAATACCCCTTACCCTCAGTCTTATACACTGAAATGTCCCTTACCTCCACTCCTATACACTGAAATGCCACTTACCCCCCACTCTTATGCACTGAAATGCCCTTTACCCCCACTCTTATATGCTGAAATGCCCCTTACCCTCCTCTCCTGTACACTGAAATCCCCTTACCCTCCAATCTTATACACTGAAGTGCCCCTTACCCTCCACTCTTATACGCTGAAATGCCCCTTACCCGCAGTCTTATACACTGAAATGCCCTTTACTCCCACTCCTACACACTGAAATGCCCCTTACCCTCCAATACAGTGAAATGCACCTTACCCTCAGTCTTATACACTGAAATGCCCCTTAACCCCACTCCTATACACTGAAATGCCAATTACCCTCCACTCTTTTACACTGAAATGCCCCTTAACCTCCCACTTACATGCTGAACTGCCCCTTACCCTCACTCTTATACACTGAAATGCCAATTACCCTCCACTCTTATACACTGAAATGCAACTTACCCCCCACTCTTATGCACTGAAATGCCCCTTACCCCCACTCTTATACACTGAAATGCACCTTACCCCCACTCTTATACACTGAAATGCACCTTACCTCCACGCCTATACACTAAAATGCCCCTTACCCTCCACTTCTATACATTGAAATACCCCTTACCCTCCACTCTTATACACTGAAATGCCCCTTACCCTCATCTTATACACTGCAAATACCCCTTACCCCCACTCCTATACACTGAAATGCCCCTTACCCTCCACTCTTATACACTAAAATGGCCCTTCCCCTCCACTATTATACACTGAAATGCCCCTTCCCCTCCACTCTTATACACTGAAGTGCCCCTTACCCTCCACAATTACACACTGAAATGCCCCTTACCCTCCACTCTTATACACTGAAATGCCCCTTACCCTCCACTCTTATATACTGAAATACCCCTTACCCTCCAATACAGTGAAATGCCCCTTACCATCACTCTTATACACTGAAATGCCCCTTACCCCCACACTTATACACTGAAATGACCAGTACCCTCCACTCTTATACACTGAAATGTCCCTTACCCCTACTCCAATACACTGAAATGCCCCTTACCCTCCACTCTTATACACTGAAATACCCCTTACCCTCCACTCCTATACACTGAAATGCCCCTTACCTTCCAATACAGTGGAATGCCCCTTACCCCCCACTCTTATACACTGAAATGCACCTTACCTCCACTCCTATACACTGAAATGCCCCTTACCCTCCACTCTTATACACTGAAATGCCCCTTACCCTCCACTCTTATACACTGAAGTGCCCCTTACCCTCCACTCTTATACACTGAAATGCCCCTTACGCTCCACTCTTATACACTGAAATGCCCCTTACCCTCCACTCTTATACACTGAAGTGCCCCTTACCCTCCACTCTTATACACTGAAATGACCCTTACCTTCCAATACAGTGAAATGCCCCTTACCCCCACTCTTATACACTGAAATGCCCCTTACCCCCACACTTATACACTGAAATGACCAGTACCCTCCACTCTTATACACTGAAATGTCCCTTACCCCTACTCCAATACACTGAAATGCCCCTTACCCTCCACTCTTATACACTGAAATGCCCCTTACCCTCCACTCTTATACACTGAAATACCCCTTACCCTCCACTCCTATACACTGAAATGCCCCTTACCTTCCAATACAGTGGAATGCCCCTTACCCCCCACTCTTATACACTGAAATGCACCTTACCTCCACTCCTATACACTGAAATGCCCCTTACCCTCCACTCTTATACACTGAAATGCCCCTTACCCTCCACTCTTATACACTGAAGTGCCCCTTACCCTCCACTCTTATACACTGAAATGCCCCTTACCCTCCACTCTTATACACTGAAGTGCCCCTTACCCTCCACTCTTATACACTGAAATGCCCCTTACCCTCCACTCTTATACACTGAAATGCCCCTTACCCGCAGTCTTATACACTGAAATGCCCTTTACTCCCACTCCTACACACTGAAATGCCCCTTACCCTCCAATACAGTGAAATGCACCTTACCCTCAGTCTTATACACTGAAATGCCCCTTAACCCCACTCCTATACACTGAAATGCCAATTACCCTCCACTCTTTTACACTGAAATGCCCCTTAACCTCCCACTTACATGCTGAACTGCCCCTTACCCTCACTCTTATACACTGAAATGCCAATTACCCTCCACTCTTATACACTGAAATGCAACTTACCCCCCACTCTTATGCACTGAAATGCCCCTTACCCCCACTCTTATACACTGAAATGCACCTTACCCCCACTCTTATACACTGAAATGCACCTTACCTCCACGCCTATACACTAAAATGCCCCTTACCCTCCACTTCTATACATTGAAATACCCCTTACCCTCCACTCTTATACACTGAAATGCCCCTTACCCTCATCTTATACACTGCAAATACCCCTTACCCCCACTCCTATACACTGAAATGCCCCTTACCCTCCACTCTTATACACTAAAATGGCCCTTCCCCTCCACTATTATACACTGAAATGCCCCTTCCCCTCCACTCTTATACACTGAAGTGCCCCTTACCCTCCACAATTACACACTGAAATGCCCCTTACCCTCCACTCTTATACACTGAAATGCCCCTTACCCTCCACTCTTATATACTGAAATACCCCTTACCCTCCAATACAGTGAAATGCCCCTTACCATCACTCTTATACACTGAAATGCCCCTTACCCCCACACTTATACACTGAAATGACCAGTACCCTCCACTCTTATACACTGAAATGTCCCTTACCCCTACTCCAATACACTGAAATGCCCCTTACCCTCCACTCTTATACACTGAAATACCCCTTACCCTCCACTCCTATACACTGAAATGCCCCTTACCTTCCAATACAGTGGAATGCCCCTTACCCCCCACTCTTATACACTGAAATGCACCTTACCTCCACTCCTATACACTGAAATGCCCCTTACCCTCCACTCTTATACACTGAAATGCCCCTTACCCTCCACTCTTATACACTGAAGTGCCCCTTACCCTCCACTCTTATACACTGAAATGCCCCTTACGCTCCACTCTTATACACTGAAATGCCCCTTACCCTCCACTCTTATACACTGAAGTGCCCCTTACCCTCCACTCTTATACACTGAAATGACCCTTACCTTCCAATACAGTGAAATGCCCCTTACCCCCACTCTTATACACTGAAATGCCCCTTACCCCCACACTTATACACTGAAATGACCAGTACCCTCCACTCTTATACACTGAAATGTCCCTTACCCCTACTCCAATACACTGAAATGCCCCTTACCCTCCACTCTTATACACTGAAATGCCCCTTACCCTCCACTCTTATACACTGAAATACCCCTTACCCTCCACTCCTATACACTGAAATGCCCCTTACCTTCCAATACAGTGGAATGCCCCTTACCCCCCACTCTTATACACTGAAATGCACCTTACCTCCACTCCTATACACTGAAATGCCCCTTACCCTCCACTCTTATACACTGAAATGCCCCTTACCCTCCACTCTTATACACTGAAGTGCCCCTTACCCTCCACTCTTATACACTGAAATGCCCCTTACCCTCCACTCTTATACACTGAAGTGCCCCTTACCCTCCACTCTTATACACTGAAATGCCCCTTACCCTCCACTCTTATACACTGAAAGCCCCTTACCCTCCACTCTTATACACTGAAGTGCCCCTTACCCTCCACTCTTATACACTGAAATGCCCCTTACCCTCCACTCTTATACACTGAAGTGCCCCTTACCCTCCACTCTTATACACTGAAATGCCCCTTACCCTCCACTCTTATACACTGAAAGCCCCTTACCCTCCACTCTTATACACTGAAGTGCCCCTTACCCTCCACTCTTATATACTGAAGTGCCCCTTACCCTCCACTCTTATACACTGAAATGCTGCTTACCCTCCACTCTTATACACTGAAATGACCCTTACCTTCCAATACAGTGAAATGCCCCTTACCCTCAGTCTTATACACTGAAATGCCCCTTACCCCCACTCTTATACACTGAAATGTCCCTTACGCTCCACTCCTATACACTGAAATGCCCCTTACCCTCCACTCAAATACACTGAAATACCCCTTCCCCCACTCTTATACGCTGAAATGCCCCTTACCCGCAATCTTATAAATGCCCCTTACCCTCCACTCTTATACACTGAAGTGCCCCTTACCCTCCACTCTTATACACTGAAATGCCCCTTACCCTCCAGTCTTATACACTGAAAGCCCCTTACCCTCCACTCTTATACACTGAAGTGCCCCTTACCCTCCACTCTTATACACTGAAATGCCCCTTACCCTCCACTCTTATACACTGAAGTGCCCCTTACCCTCCACTCTTATACACTGAAATGCCCCTTACCCTCCACTCTTATACACTGAAAGCCCCTTACCCTCCACTCTTATACACTGAAGTGCCCCTTACCCTCCACTCTTATGTACTGAAGTGCCCCTTACCCTCCACTCTTATACACTGAAATGCTGCTTACCCTCCACTCTTATACACTGAAATGACCCTTACCTTCCAATACAGTGAAATGCCCCTTACCCTCAGTCTTATACACTGAAATGCCCCTTACCCCCACTCTTATACACTGAAATGTCCCTTACGCTCCACTCCTATACACTGAAATGCCCCTTACCCTCCACTCAAATACACTGAAATACCCCTTCCCCCACTCTTATACGCTGAAATGCCCCTTACCCGCAATCTTATAAATGCCCCTTACCCTCACTCTTATACACTGAAATGCCCCTTACCCTCCACTCTTATACACTGAAGTGCCCCTTACCCTCCACTCCTATACACTGAAATGCCCCTTACCCTCCACTCTTATTCACTGAAATGGCCCTTACCCTCCACTCCTATACACTGAAATGCCTCTTACCCCTCAGTCTTAGGCACTGAAATGCCCCTTACCCCCACTCTTATACGCTGAAATGCCCCTTACCCTCCACTTTTATACACTGAAGTGCCCCTTACCCTCCACTCTTATACACTGAAGCGCCCCTTACCCTCCACAATTACACACTGAAATGCCCCTTACGCTCCACTCTTATACACTGAAGTGCCCCTTACCTTCCACAATTACACACTGAAATGCCCCTTACCCTCCACTCTTATACACAGAAATGCCCCTTACCCTCCACTCTTATACACTGAAATACCCCTTACCCTCAGTCTTATACACTGAAATGCCCCTTACCCTCCACTCTTATATGCTGAAATTCCCCTTACCCTCCACTATTATACACTGAAATACCCCTTACCCTCAGTCTTATACACTGAAATGCCCCTTACCCTCCACTCTTATACACTGAAGTGCCCCTTACCCTCCACAATTACACACTGAAATGCCCCTTACCCTCCACTCTTATACACTGAAATGCTCCTTAACCCCACTCCTATGCACTGAAATGCCCCTTACCCCCACTCTTATACGCTGAAATTCCCCTTAACCTCACACTTACATGCTGAAATGCCGCTTACCCTCACTCTTATACACCGAAATGCCTATTACCCCCACTCTTATACACTGAAATGCACCTTACCCTCCACTCTTATACACTGAAATGGCCCTTCCCCTCCACTCTTGTACACTGAAATGTCCCCTAACCTCCAATACAGTGAAATGCTCCTTACTCTCACTCTTATACACTAAAATGCCCCTTACCTTCCAATACAGTGAAATGCCCCTTACCCCCACTCTTATACACTGAAATGCCCCTTACCCCCACTCTTATACACTGAAATGCACCTTACCTCCACTCCTATACACTGAAATGCCCATTACCCTCCATTCTTATACACTGAAATACCTCTTACCCTTCACTCTTATACACTGAAATGCCCCTTATCCTCCACTCTTATACACTGAAATGCCCCTTAACCTCCAATACAGTGAAATGCTCCTTACTCTCACTCTTATACACTGAAATGCCCCTTACCTTCCAATACAGTGAAATGTCCCTTACCCCCACTCTTATACACTGAAATGCCCCTTACCCTCCAGTCTTATACACTGAAATGCCCCTTACCTTCCAATACAGTGAAATGTCCCTTACCCCCACTCTTATACACTGAAATGCCCCTTACCCTCCACTCTTATACGCTGAAATGCCCCTTACCCTCCTCTCCTGTACACTGAAATGCCCCTTACCCTCCACTCTTATACACTGAAGTGCCCCTTACCCTCCACAATTACACACTGAAATGCCCCTTACGCTCCACTCTTGTACACTGAAGTGCCCCTTACCTTCCACAATTACATGCTGAAATGCGCCTTACTCTCCACTCTTATACACTGAAATGGCCCCTACCCTCCACTCCTATACACTGAAATGCCCCTTACCCTCCACTCTTATACACTGAAATGGCCCTTCCCCTCCACTCTTATACACTGAAATGTCCCTTAACCTCCAATACAGTGAAATGCTCCTTACTCTCACTCTTATACACTGAAATGCCCCTTACCTTCCAATACAGTGAAATGCCCCTTACCCCCACTCTTATACACTGAAATGCCCCTTACCCCCATTCTTATACACTGAAATGCACCTTACCTCCACTCCTATACACTGAAATGCCCATTACCCTCCATTCTTATACACTGAAATACCCCTTACCCTTCACTCTTATACACTGAAATGCCCCTTACCCTCCACTCTTATACACTGAAATGGCCCTTCCCCTCCACTCTTATACACTGAAATGTCCCTTAACCTCCAATACAGTGAAATGCTCTTTACTCTCACTCTTATACACTGAAATGCCCCTTACCTTCCAATACAGTGAAATGCCCCTTACCCCCACTCTTATACACTGAAATGCCACTTACCCCCATTCTTATACACTGAAATGCACCTTACCTCCACTCCTATACACTGAAATGCCTCTTTCCCCTCAGTCTTAGGCACTGAAATGCCCCTTACCCTCCACTTTTATACACTGAAGTGCCCCTTACCCTCCACTCTTATACACTGAAACGCACCTTACCCTCCACAATTACACACTGAAATGCCCCTTACGCTCCACTCTTATACACTGAAGTGCCCCTTACCTTCCACAATTACACACTGAAATGCCCCTTACCCTCCACTCTTATACACAGAAATGCCCCTTACCCTCCACTCTTATACACTGAAATACCCCTTACCCTCAGTCTTATACACTGAAATGCCCCTTACCCTCCACTTTTATATGCTGAAATTCCCCTTACCCTCCACTATTATACACTGAAATGCCCCTTACCCTCCACTCTTATACGCTGAAATGCCCCTTACCCTCCTCTCCTGTACACTGAAATGCCCCTTACCCTCCACTCTTATACACTGAAGTGCCCCTTACCCTCCACTCTTATACACTGAAGTGCCCCTTACCCTCCACAATTACACACTGAAATGCCCCTTACGCTCCACTCTTATACACTGAAGTGCCCCTTACCTTCCACAATTACATGCTGAAATGCCCCTTACTCTCCACTCTTATACACAGAAATGCCCCTTACCCTCCACTCTTATACACTGAAATACCCCTTACCCTCAGTCTTATACACTGAAATGACCCTTACCTCCACTCCTATACACTGAAATGCCGCTTACCCCTCACTCTTATACACTGAAATGCCCCTTACCCTCCACTCTTGTACACAGAAATGCCCCTTACCCTCCACTCTTATACACTTAAATACCCCTTACCCTCAGTCTTATACACTGAAATGTCCCTTACCTCCACTCCTATACACTGAAATGCCACTTACACCCCACTCTTATGCACTGAAATGCCCTTTACCCCCACTCTTATATGCTGAAATGCCCCTTACCCTCCTCTCCTGTACACTGAAATCCCCTTACCCTCCAATCTTATACACTGAAGTGCCCCTTACCCTCCACTCTTATACGCTGAAATGCCCCTTACCCGCAGTCTTATACACTGAAATGCCCTTTACTCCCACTCCTACACACTGAAATGCCCCTTACCCTCCAATACAGTGAAATGCACCTTACCCTCAGTCTTATACACTGAAATGCCCCTTAACCCCACTCCTATACACTGAAATGCCAATTACCCTCCACTCTTATACACTGAAATGCCCCTTAACCTCCCACTTACATGCTGAACTGCCCCTTACCCTCACTCTTATACACTGAAATGCCAATTACCCTCCACTCTTATACACTGAAATGCAACTTACCCCCCACTCTTATGCACTGAAATGCCCCTTACCCCCACTCTTATACACTGAAATGCACCTTACCCCCACTCTTATACACTGAAATGCACCTTACCTCCACGCCTATACACTAAAATGCCCCTTACCCTCCACTTCTATACATTGAAATACCCCTTACCCTCCACTCTTATACACTGAAATGCCCCTTACCCTCATCTTATACACTGCAAATACCCCTTACCCCCACTCCTATACACTGAAATGCCCCTTACCCTCCACTCTTATACACTAAAATGGCCCTTCCCCTCCACTCTTATACACTGAAATGCCCCTTCCCCTCCACTCTTATACACTGAAGTGCCCCTTACCCTCCACAATTACACACTGAAATGCCCCTTACCCTCCACTCTTATACACTGAAATGCCCCTTACCCTCCACTCTTATATACTGAAATACCCCTTACCCTCCAATACAGTGAAATGCCCCTTACCATCACTCTTATACACTGAAATGCCCCTTACCCCCACACTTATACACTGAAATGACCAGTACCCTCCACTCTTATACACTGAAATGTCCCTTACCCCTACTCCAATACACTGAAATGCCCCTTACCCTCCACTCTTATACACTGAAATACCCCTTACCCTCCACTCCTATACACTGAAATGCCCCTTACCTTCCAATACAGTGGAATGCCCCTTACCCCCCACTCTTATACACTGAAATGCACCTTACCTCCACTCCTATACACTGAAATGCCCCTTACCCTCCACTCTTATACACTGAAATGCCCCTTACCCTCCACTCTTATACACTGAAGTGCCCCTTACCCTCCACTCTTATACACTGAAATGCCCCTTACGCTCCACTCTTATACACTGAAATGCCCCTTACCCTCCACTCTTATACACTGAAGTGCCCCTTACCCTCCACTCTTATACACTGAAATGACCCTTACCTTCCAATACAGTGAAATGCCCCTTACCCCCACTCTTATACACTGAAATGCCCCTTACCCCCACACTTATACACTGAAATGACCAGTACCCTCCACTCTTATACACTGAAATGTCCCTTACCCCTACTCCAATACACTGAAATGCCCCTTACCCTCCACTCTTATACACTGAAATGCCCCTTACCCTCCACTCTTATACACTGAAATACCCCTTACCCTCCACTCCTATACACTGAAATGCCCCTTACCTTCCAATACAGTGGAATGCCCCTTACCCCCCACTCTTATACACTGAAATGCACCTTACCTCCACTCCTATACACTGAAATGCCCCTTACCCTCCACTCTTATACACTGAAATGCCCCTTACCCTCCACTCTTATACACTGAAATGCCCCTTACCCTCCACTCTTATACACTGAAGTGCCCCTTACCCTCCACTCTTATACACTGAAATGCCCCTTACCCTCCACTCTTATACACTGAAAGCCCCTTACCCTCCACTCTTATACACTGAAGTGCCCCTTACCCTCCACTCTTATACACTGAAATGCCCCTTACCCTCCACTCTTATACACTGAAGTGCCCCTTACCCTCCACTCTTATACACTGAAATGCCCCTTACCCTCCACTCTTATACACTGAAAGCCCCTTACCCTCCACTCTTATACACTGAAGTGCCCCTTACCCTCCACTCTTATATACTGAAGTGCCCCTTACCCTCCACTCTTATACACTGAAATGCTGCTTACCCTCCACTCTTATACACTGAAATGACCCTTACCTTCCAATACAGTGAAATGCCCCTTACCCTCAGTCTTATACACTGAAATGCCCCTTACCCCCACTCTTATACACTGAAATGTCCCTTACGCTCCACTCCTATACACTGAAATGCCCCTTACCCTCCACTCAAATACACTGAAATACCCCTTCCCCCACTCTTATACGCTGAAATGCCCCTTACCCGCAATCTTATAAATGCCCCTTACCCTCCACTCTTATACACTGAAGTGCCCCTTACCCTCCACTCTTATACACTGAAATGCCCCTTACCCTCCAGTCTTATACACTGAAAGCCCCTTACCCTCCACTCTTATACACTGAAGTGCCCCTTACCCTCCACTCTTATACACTGAAATGCCCCTTACCCTCCACTCTTATACACTGAAGTGCCCCTTACCCTCCACTCTTATACACTGAAATGCCCCTTACCCTCCACTCTTATACACTGAAAGCCCCTTACCCTCCACTCTTATACACTGAAGTGCCCCTTACCCTCCACTCTTATATACTGAAGTGCCCCTTACCCTCCACTCTTATACACTGAAATGCTGCTTACCCTCCACTCTTATACACTGAAATGACCCTTACCTTCCAATACAGTGAAATGCCCCTTACCCTCAGTCTTATACACTGAAATGCCCCTTACCCCCACTCTTATACACTGAAATGTCCCTTACGCTCCACTCCTATACACTGAAATGCCCCTTACCCTCCACTCAAATACACTGAAATACCCCTTCCCCCACTCTTATACACTGAAATGCCCCTTACCCTCCACTCTTATACACTGAAGTGCCCCTTACCCTCCACTCCTATACACTGAAATGCCCCTTACCCTCCACTCTTATTCACTGAAATGGCCCTTACCCTCCACTCCTATACACTGAAATGACCCTTACCTTCCAATACAGTGAAATGCCCCTTTCCCTCACTCTTATACACTGAAATGCCCCTTACCCCCACTCTTATACACTGAAATGCCCCTTACCCTCAACTCATATACACTGAAATGCCCCTTACCCCCACCCTTATACACTGAAATGCCACTTACCCTCCACTATTATACACTGAAATGCCCCTTACCCTCCACTCTTATACACTGATGATCACCCCATTTCCAGACCAGATGAAAGGTTTCACACCAAAACGTACTGCCCATTTCCCTCCTCAGATGTTGTCAGATCTGCTGAGTTCCTTTAATGTTTTTGCGTGATTCTAAACATAAACTGCAGCCACTGTCAATTTTTGCTCAGTACCAGTTCTTGAATGGGCCTGAACAAATATGCTCAGAAGTTTAATTCACTACCTAAAGACTTCAAAACAATCAATTGTTTGTTGCAGGTTCACTGTTGAATTACAAATGACTTGAATCAACAACAAATTCCTATCAGAGTGTGGTGTGTGGCACAAAAGGTGGATACTTTTCTCTACGCTGGCTCAGCTAAGCAATTTTTACCCTTATCCCACTATTACTCCAAATTAAACATTGACCCATTCCCACCCACTCTGCAGACCACAATTCCAGATCATAGTCACTCTCCACAGAAGAGGTCTGTCTACACATCCTCACATCTACTGCATGTCTTTTGATACATCTTTTCTCACTGAATAACTGGCATTGGTAGTATTTTCTCAGAACCAGAATCAATGTTACTGACTTAATGTCATGGAATGTGTTGCTTTATGGCAGTAGAACATTACAATTACTATAAATTAAAATAAGAATGAATAATGCAAAAAGCGAGCAAAATATTGAGATAGCCATCATTCCTGGTCCATGGGTTATAGACAATAGACAATAGGTGCAGGAGTAGGCCATTCAGCCCCTCGAGCCAGCACCACCATTCTCTGTGATCTCGGCTGATCATCCATAATCAGTATCCAGTTCCTGCCTTATCCCCATAATCTTTGATTCCGCTATCTTTAAGAGCCCTATCCATCTCTTTCTTGAAAGCATCCAGAGACTTGGCCTCCACAGCCTTCTGGGGCAGAGCATTCCATATATCCACCACTCTCTGGGTGAAAAAGTTTTTCCTCAACTCCGTTCTAAATGGCCTACCCCTAATTCTTAAACTGTGGCCTCTGGTTCTGGACTCACCCATCAGCGGGAACATGCTTCCTGCCTCCAGCGTGTCCAATCCCTTAAGAATCTTATATGTTTCAATAAGATCCCCTCTCAGCCTTCTAAATTCCAGAGTATACAAGCCCAGTCGCTCCAATCTTTCAACATATGACAGTCCCGCCATCCCGGGAGTTA
The DNA here is from genome assembly GCF_963921235.1 of Mobula hypostoma. Taxonomy (NCBI): domain Eukaryota; kingdom Metazoa; phylum Chordata; class Chondrichthyes; order Myliobatiformes; family Myliobatidae; genus Mobula; species Mobula hypostoma. Next base: position 6,049,503 of record NC_086119.1, on the reverse strand, counting down.
ACCTTGTGAACCTACGCTGCACTCCCTCAATAGCAAGAATGACCTTCCTCAAATTTGGAGACCAAAACTGCACACAGTACTCCAGGTGTGGTCTCACCAGGGCCCTGTACAGCTGCAGAAGGACTGTTCAGAAATTCAGCACATTGTTGGGACTCAGTTACCGGATCTGGAGACAATCAACAACTCCTGGTGCCTACACCACACTCAATACATAAAGACCCATTCCATCCTGGACCCTGTTTGTTCAATACATAAGCATCTCAGCCAAGACACTAAGACTGAAAACAGCTTCTTCCCGAGAGCTGCTATGCTGCTGAATAATGCTACACTCCAGTTTACCAATGGCCTTTGAGGGTTATGGAGCATCGAAGTCATTTGTTGCATGTAGAAATGGGAATTTTCTTTTTAACTTAAGTTGTGCTACATGCATTGTAATATCTGTTTTGCACAGACTGGAGCGGCAATGCAATCTTGTTGTCTTGAGCAATAACAAAAAAATTCTATTCTTTTGAAGATTGTTCCCGATGTTGGCGAAGTCCAGAATGAGGGGTCACAGTTTAAGGATAAAGGGGAAGCCTTTTAGGACCGAGATGAGGAAAAACTTCTTCACACACAGAGTGGTGAATCTGTGGAATTCTCTGCCACAGGAAACAGTTGAGGCCAGTTCATTGGCTATATTTAAGAGGGAGTTAGATATGGCCCGTGTGGCTAAAGGGATTGGGGATATGTAGAGAAAGCAGGTACAGGATTCTGAGTTGGATGATCAGCCATGATCATACTGAATGGCGGTGCAGGCTCGAACGGCTGAATGGCCTACTCCTGCACCTATTTTCTATGTTTTCTATTCTATTCTAAATATGATGGCTGAGAGGAAGAAGCAGTTCCTAAAATGTTGAGTGTGCATCTTCAGGCTCCTGTACCTCCTCCCTGATGGTACTAGTGAGAATAGGGACTTATTCAATCTTACTTTAGATCTCCAGTATTGGTATATCCTCCACAGTAACAATGTTATTTCATAATTTTTCCACAGCTTCATCTTTGATGTTCCTTAAAATATAGAAATATCCGGGAAGGTTCACATTCAGGTGTTTTCAAACAGCTCCTTCTCCTCTGCCATCAGATTTCTGAAGGTCCATGAATCCATGAACACTGCCTCAGAATTTCTCCTTCACACTAATTTGTTTACGTCTACTATTGTACTGCTACATCAAAACAACCTGATAATAAACCTGATTCCGATTCTGTGTTAAGATAAAGGATGAATTATACTGTCTTTACTAGCACTTTTTCCGTCTACCACTTACATCATAGAGTATTAGAGTACAACAGTACAGAACGAGACCCTTCAGCCTTCTAGTCCATGCCAACCTGGTCTTCTGCCTAATCCCATCTACATGCACCTGGACAATAGCCCTCCATACCTCTCTCAATCATGTACCTATCCAAACTTCAATTAAGTGTTGAAATTAAACCCACGTCTACCACTTCCACTGACAGCTCATTCCACATTTGTACCACTCTCCGAGTGAATAAGTTTTCCCTCATTGTCCATAAATATTGCATCTTGCACCCTAAACCCATGATATCCAGAGCTAGTCTCACTCAATCTGAGTAGAAAAAACCTGCTTGCATTTACTCCAATTGATACTCCTCATAATTTTTTATACCTCTATAAGATGTCCCCTCATTCTCCTGTGGTCTGTGGTATAAAGTCCTAACCTATTCAACCTTTTCCTATAACTCAGGTCTCAAAACTTGACACCATCCTTGTTAATGTTCTCTGCACTCTTTTATTGATCTTTTCAGTTGGTAGGTAACCAGAACTGCACTCAATTCTCCAAATTTGGCTCTACCAATATCTTAAACAACTTAACATCCCATCTCCTGCACCCAATCCTGTACTTATGAAGACCAATGTGCCAAAGGCTCTCTTTATGACCCTATCTACCTGTGCTACCACTTCAAGGAATTCTGGATCTGTATTCCCAGGTCCCTTTGTTCTATTGCACATCTCAAAGCCCTACCATTCACTGTGTAAGCCTTACCAAAGTGTAACACCTCACACTTGTCTGCATTAAATTCCATCTGCCATTTTATAGCCAATATTCCCAGATGGTGAAGATCACAATACAACCTCTGATACCTTTCCTCACTGTTCACTATGCCCCATTCTTGATGTCATCTGCAAACTTGCTGATCCAGTTTACCACATTAATATAGTTAATAAACAACAATCGGTCCAGCATTAATCCTTGCAGCACATCACTAGTCACAGGCCTCCAGAGAGAGAAAGACAACCATCTACTACCACTGTTTGGTTTCTCCCATTAAGCCAATGTTGAATCCAATTGAGTATTTCAACCTTCTGGAGCAGCCTCTCATGCGGGACTTTCTCAAATTACTCTGCAGACGGCAATATCCTGTTTGTTCAGGGTAACGGATTCTTGTTTCTTTTACCTCATATGTAACAGCACCTCCTGTTAAAATAGTTTCCTATTACAAACATTATTATGTGAATTTCAGAAACATTACACAGGAGCTGTGCTGCTAAGCTTTCTGATATGACAACTATTATCTAGTTAGAACCTTTTGGTCGTTCTATACATTGCCTTTTGATCTTTTACAACATTGATGTAATATCTTACTCATATTTTACTCCGCATTGGAAGTTGTAACTTGTGTGAAGTCATTGTTATCTTATGGAAAATATAATAGCTGTGTTATTGTTGATAATGTGTTATAGTAAAGTAATATTTTTACATAGTGTGCAGGGACATTAACAATTCACATATGTTTTACTCTCCATTATACACAGTGCTCACAGAATTCCATAAGGCTTCTGCTTTATGTCAAGAAGTATTGTAATGGTCTGTTCCAGTTAACACATAATGTATCATGCCTTGAAATAATTTTGTGTTATATTACAATATCTAGTTGAGTTTTATATAGTTAATGTTATTTAGATGTGTTGTTATAATGCTGGAATTTGTGGCAACACTTGTGAACTGCCTCCAGCACATTCCCAAGCTGTGTTGGTTGTTAATGCAAGTGACGCATTTCACTGTATGTTTCCGGGCATAAGTGATAAATAAATCTGAAATCTGACTAAAGCAACTCTTGTTAAACAGTACTGAAACAAATCAAAGACCAAAGTCGCCAAGCCTGGAGGTCCAGGCCCAAAAGTCAAAGACTGTGGATAGGCGTGTCCAAAAATTGGAGGCCTGAGGTCTACGAAGCTGAGAGTCTTGGGTCCAAGGACCCTAGAGGCAGTCTGTCCTGGGTTTGAGGGTTGTCTGTATGTGAGAGTGGTTGGGTGGGAAAGGGGCTTTCTTTTGCTGTTCTTCTGTTTGGTTGTTGTTGTTGCTTGTGTTGTTCTGATGAACGCGGTAGACATGCTATGTTGGCACTGGAATGTGTGGTGGCACCTGCAGGCTGCCCCCAGCACATGCTTGGCTGGTGTTGGTTGTTAACATTGACAACTCTTTTCACTGTATGTTTCAAAGTACAATAAATGAATGTGAATCTGAATCACTGTACATAGTGTGGAATTCTCTATGTGTATTTGCCAGAGGCAGATCGAATATATGGACATTGAGAAAAGAAAAATCAGGCACAAACCTTCTTAGGTCACATCTGAAGTTTATTAACTTTGTTATTTATTGAAGGGGTACAGCTCAGAACAGGCCCTCCCAGCCCAACAAGCTGCTCCATCCAGCAATCCACCTATTTAACCCTAGACTGATCACAGGACAAATTACGATGAACAAGCATGTCTTTGGTTTGTGGGAGGAAACTGGAGCACCCAGAGGAAAACCAGACAGGGAGAACATCCAAACTTTCTTATAAAGGACACTGTAATTGAACTCCAAATTCCAATGCTCAAGAACTATAACCATGTTGTGCTCTCTGCTACATTACTGTGAAGTGACCTCTGTGTTTACACACCCATTAATTCCTAGCCCAAAACATGTTCCAGATCATTATAACTATTTTTTTAAATTTATGGGACGCAGCTGCCACTGGTGAAACTAACATTTATTGCTCATCCCTAGTTGATTAGCTTCATGTTCCTGGAGAAACATCTCTAAATATCTATCCCGGACCCAACATATTGAAGCAATTATAAAGAAGGCACGACAGTTGTTATATTTTCTTTAGGAGTTTGAGAAGATTTGGTCACCAAGCGCCTCTTGCAAATTTCCACAGATGTATCATGAGAGCATTCTGACTGGTTGCATCACCGTCTGGTATAGAGTTGCTAATGCACAGGTTCAGAAAAAAGCTGCAGAGGGTTGTACTCACCTCCCCTCCATCGAGGACATTTTCAGGCTTCTGTACCTTCTCCTGATGGCGGTAATGAGAAGACAGCATGTCCCGGATGGTGACTGTCTTGGATGCTGTCTTCTTAAGGCACTGCTTTTTGAAGCTATCTTTGAAGATGAATTTATAATGATGTTTGAGCTGTGCCTGGCACATAGTCATGGATATAGAGACAGTGGAGCAGCAGGCTAAGCACACATCCTTGAGGTGTGCCGGTGTTGATTGTCAGCAAGAGGAGATGTCTCCTGATGGGGAAGTCAAGGATTCAATTACAGTGGGAAGTACAGAGGCTTTGAAGCACGTTGATTAGTATTTGGCAGATGATGGTGCTGAACATGGTGCTGTAATCAATAAACAGCAGCCTAGCATCGGCATTGCTGTTGTCCATAAGATCCAAAGACAGAAGAAGAGCCAATGAGATTTTGCAAACAAGAGGAATTCTGCAGATGCTGGAAATTCAAGCAACACACATCAAAGTTGCTGGTGAACACAGCAGGCCAGGCAGCATCTCTAGGGAGAGGTACAGTCGACGTTTCAAGCCAAGACCCTTCGTCAGGACTAACTGAAGGAAGAGTTAGTCCTGACGAAGGGTTTCGGCCTAAAACGTCGACTGTACCTCCTCCAAGAGATGCTGCCTGGCCTGCTGCGTTCACCAGCAACCTTGATGTGTGTTGCCAATGAGATTTCATCTGCTGTAGACTTGCTGTGACAGTTGGCAAATTACTGCGGGTCCAGGTACTTTCTCAGGCAGGAATTGATTCCAGCCATGACCAACCTCTTCATCACAGTAGGTATAAGTGCCACTGATCGATAGTCATTAAGGCAACTCATCCTGCTCCTCTTGATGTCCTGTTAAGGCAGGTGGGAACCTCTGACTGTAGCAGTGAGATATTGAAGATGTCCTTGAGCACTTCAGTCAAGAGGTTGGGACAATTTTTCAGTACCCTGGCAGGTACACCATCGGTGCCTGGTGCATTACTAGGGTTCACACTCTTGAAGGATGTTATGAGGTCAACACACAAGTGTGCATGATGGGGGTTTATTCTAGTTAGGTGAACTGATGGAAATGAAGGATCTTGAGAGGAAGACAAAGCATTCAGTCATAAATAACGATAACCTGACTAGTAGCAAAGGAACCAGTAAAAAAAAGAGAGACAGAAAACACAGAGTATATGATTGAAAGAGTGAGAGAGAGGAGAAATTAGCAGTAAAATGAGATGGCTCAGAAGGGAGATTGGCTGAAAAAGATATAACTGCAAAGGAAAATATTAAAAAACATTAAGGTAATATAAACAGGCGGAGGTTAACAGAGAGAGAGAGAGAGCGAGAGAGCGAGATAAAGAAACATGTTGAAGAGGAAGAGGGCAAAGACAGACAGAGTGAGAGAGAAAGAAGAGGGAGGGAACAGAGAGAACAAGATTGAAACAAAGGACAGAGAGAGAAAGGGAGGAAGAGAGGAAGAGAGAGGAGGGAGGGAGGGATGGCGGGGGGGGGAGAGAGAGAGAAAGGGAGAAAAAATGAATGAGAATGAATACAATGATAAAGCAGAATTAGACTGGGCCTTGACAACATCTTTGTATCCTCTGTAGCCACAGGTGAGGTCTGAGAGGACTGGAGAATTGCCAGCATTGTTCTTCTGTTTACAAAGAACAGTGAGACAAACTAGGCTGGTGACTAAATTATATGCTGATGAGCTCTATATCATTGATAGGAGAATTAATGGAGAAAGATCTTAGGGGTAGGGTATCTGCACCTGGAAAATAATCGACTTCATGGGGAAGGTCAGCTTGGTCCTGTGTGGGGTAAATCATATCTTAGAAATTTGATTGAGTTATTTGAGGAAGATGATTGATATGAGTAGGGCAGTGGATGATGTGGACATGGGCTTTGGAAAACTACTCAACAAAGTCCCTCATGGTAGGCTGATTCAGAAGATGAAGCCACTTTGGATCCATGGTAACATGGCAGATTGGACTGACAATTGGCTTGGCCCTAGAAGACAGTGGGTAGTGGTGGAGGTATGTTATTCTAACTGGAGGTCCGTGACCAGTGGTGTCAAGGATTAGTGCTGTGATCTCTGCTGTTTGTGATATATATATAAAAATGACTTGAATAAAAATATAGGTGGGTTGATCAGTAGATTTGCAGGTGAAACAGAAATTGCAGAGTTGTGGATAGTAAGACAGGTAGTCAAAGGATTCAGCAGGATATAGACCAGCTGGAAATGTTGGAAAGAACTGGCACATTGATTGTGTGAGAGAGCACGGGAGCACAGCATTCGGCACAATGCTTTACACCACCAGCAATCACTGATAAGGGTTCAATTCCCACCACTGTCTACAAGGAGTTTGTACATTCTCCCCTTAACTTTGTGGGTTTCCTCCGGGTGTTCCGATTTCCTCCCACATTCCAAAATCACATGGTTAGGGTTGCGCTATATTAGTGCCGGAAGTGTGGCAATACTTATGGGCTGCCCTAGCACAATCCTGTGTTAATTGTTGACACAAACAATGCACGTCACTGCATGTTTCGATGTACATGTGACAATTAAAGATACTTGCTTAAAAATAAATTTGTACACTTCAGGAGATCAAATCTGGAGTGTTGAAATGGCAGGACCATTTACTGAAAGATCCTGGGATGCAAGTCCATTATGAGTGACAATGCAAGGAAATAGGTTGGTAAGAAAGGTGTGTTTCATACTTGCTTTCATCAGTCAGATGGTGAGTATAAAAGTCAAGAAGTCATGCTGCAGCTGTATAAAACTTTTGTCAAACCGCACTTGGAATATTGTGAGCAGCTGAGAGAGTGCAAAAGAGGTTCCCCAGTGTGTTGCCAGAATTAGAGAGTATTAACCATTATGAGAGGCTGGAAAAACTTGGATTGGTTTCTCTGGGGTGTTGAAAACCAAGAGGCAATCTAATGAGAATATATAAGAGAGATACAGTTCAAAGTAAATTTATTATCAAAGTACATACTGTATATGTCACGATATACAATCCTGAGATTCGTTTTCTTGCAGACATACTCAGTATATACAATAAACACAATAGGATCAATGAAAGTGCAGACCAACAGGATGAATGATCAGTGTGCAAAAGGCAACACACTGTGCAAATACAAAAAGAAATAGTAATAAATAAACAATAAATATTGAGAACATAAGATGAAGACTCCTTGAAAGTGAATCCATAGGTTGTGGGATTGATGGGGCAAGTGAAATTAAGTGGAGTTATCCCCTCTGATTCAAGAGCCTGACGGTTGAGGGATAATAGCAGGACGCATAGTCAAAGACATTTTTCCAAGGATGGAAAAGTCAAATACTAAAGGGCAAAATTTTAAGGTGACATGGAGAAAGTAAAGGGAGATTTTGTGGTAAATATTTAATACAGAATGTGGTAGCTGCCTGGAATGTGCTGCCAAGGGAGATGGTGGAAGCAGATACAACAGCAATGTCTAAGAGGCATTTTGATAGGCATACTGTATCTACACACAGTCCATGTGCAGGCAAATATGAAGCTTAAATTTTCTGTGCTGTACTGTTCGATATCTTCTATGCAAGATGCACTGTGAAGAGCATTCTAACTGGTTGCATCTCTGCCTGCACAGGATCAGAAAAAGCTACTCGGCATTATAAACTCAGCTCCAGCATGGGCACTAGACCCCTTATCTTTGAGGACATCTCTATGGACTCACTTTCAAGAAATCTACAACTCATGTTCTCAATATTCTTTATCTATTTATTTTTTGTGTTTTTTTGTATTTGCTCAGTTTGTCTTCTTTTGCACGCTAATTGTTTGTCCATCATTGGAGTTCCTTGTATCTACTGCGAACACCTGCAAGAAAATGCATCTCAGGGTAGTATATGATGACATATACGTACTTTATAATAAATTTACTTTGAACTTTTGAACTTTGATTGTCAAAAGATGATGCCTCAAAGAAGCCACAATCATCAGTTAAGGACTCCCACCAACCAGGACCTGCCCTCTTCTCATTGCTGCCAACAGAAAGGAGGTACAGGAGCCTGAGGACACACAGTCAAAGTTCAAAGTAAATTTATTATCAATGTACATATATGTCATCATATACTAACCTGAGATTCATTTTCTTGTGTTTCTTAACATTTTAGGAACAGCTTCTTCCCTTCTGATGCCATATATGTACTTTGATAATAAATAGTGATGTGTTATATACCGCACTGTCCTGCTGCCGCAAAACAGCAAATTTCACAACACGTCAGTGATAATAAACCCGATTCTGATTCTGAAGAAGTGGTCAGTCTAATAAAGAAACCAAGCACAGGCAAATGAAGTCTGAAACCCAATTTTACTGGGAGCTATGAGGAGTTCACCTGTCTAAAACACCGAAGACATTTTTACAGGTTAAATTTATAATTTATTTTTATTAATTGGACTGGTTGAAATTAGGAGTTGGCAATTAAATTAGCAGCAAAAGCAGTACCCAGTATCATTACAGAATACAGGAAGTCAGTCACTTTGTGCACTGTACAGAAGCAAATCTACAGCCATCGAGGTGGCAATTTACCAACGGCAGGGTGGAAGACACACACTCTACTGGCAACTTGATAATGAAAGGAATGAGGAAGAGTTCAATCCCTTTACTGCCTGCACGTCTGCCTTTGATCGCATGTGTGACGGCTGGAGGCGCAGTACGTCTGATAAAAAGCGACAAACACAATTCATTGCAGGACCTGATGTTTTACTGTATTTACACCACAGGCCCTGATTAGGATCTAATCTGGATCAAAGAAAGATGGGTGGAGAATCTGTGGTGGCGCCAGTTCATGGCTGTGATTCTGTATGTGGTGAGTTCCTGATTTCGAGGGCAGGAGGGAGGGGAAGGAAGTGGTGAGCAGATGGAAAATACTTAATGGAGTCAACAACAAAACAAAATTAGATAATTTGTGTTTGGCATCTTCTAGCAGTTGGTCCAGAGGAAAGATAGACTGTCTTGTATTTTCATACAATGGCTTTCAGAACCTAATAGATTACACTATAGAACCTAGTAGATTATTATATCCATCACAGCCAGTGAAAAATTCTTGAACCATGGCCATTACTGTAGACTATACTTCAGGACAATCATCCCATGCAACATCAGTCTACAGACCATGACTCTTAGAAACTTGGGCTAGATTATTACTATTTTTTGTGGCTGTATTTTTTATTGCTACTGTAGTTATACATGCTGCATGTGCCCTATGCTGCGTATGACTGTTGGTACTGTGGTTTGCACCTTGGCATGTTGTTGGAGGAACTCTGTTTCGTTTGGCTGTGTTCATATGTATGGTTGAATGACAATTAAACTTGAACTTGAACTTCAGCTTCAACTCTGAAATGCAGCAGCCAACTTGACATGCAAGATCCCAAAAAAATTATCTGATACTGAGGCAGGTCTTGCTTTTGTTTATTGATGCTGTGGAGGGATACACATTGTCTGCAGCACTGCCGAGAAGTGCAACAAGATCGGTTACATCTTCCCAAGAGGCCAGACAAAATCTCGGCTTTAACACATTCATCCGAAAGCCTCGGCTTCAGCATTGCACAAGCAGTTTTATCTCCGGCTTGGGGATGAGTCACATCCGTTTAACTTGATTGGGTCTAAAGGTGTGGAAGGTAATGGTTTTATATAAAAGAGCAGGAAACAAATAATTGGTTAATGAGATGAATCTAAGTGAAGCATTAAAAAAATTATCACCATTCAGATCAATGCAAGTAAGCAATTGCCTCTCACCATGGAGATCAGATCAGGTCAGAGTTCTCCTGCCCATCAGTAAGTGTGTATGTGTGTACATGCTGGTGTGTCTGATCTGTATGCATTCGATATGCTGGTGTGTGTGTGATGGATGTATGTGTACATGTGATGTGTGTGGATGTCATATGTGTGCATGTATGTAGATGCGATATATGTGTATCTGTGATGTCATATGTGTGATGTATGTAGATGCGATATATGTGTGTGTGATGTATGTAGATGCGATATATGTGTGTGTGATGTATGTGGGTGTGATATATGTGCGTGTGTGTGTGCAGTACTGTGCAAAAGTCTGAGGCACCTATACCTATATGTAGCTAGGGTGCCCAAGACTTCTGCACAGTACTGTATATTATGTCTTTCCAGTTACCAAATAACACTTAATACTACTGGGTTAATACAAAGCTACTCTTATTTCTGTTTCCCAACCACCTTTCTATTTTAAACAATATACAGTACTGTGCAAAAGTCTTAAATACGCTAGGTATATATACAGTATATATATTTTCCTAAGACTTTTACACAGTACTCTACACACTACCCATGGGGATAGGGCTTGTTCCTAACCTAAACTACAGACAACAAATCACCTCTCCCCTCTCTGCTGCGGTGCTTCCAGTATTCCCAGGTATTTTCTCCCATTCATACATGCTCTTCTAATTTTATTTATTATTTCAGTTCCTCCGCATTCTCTGTCTCACCCAGAGTTTTCTGAACATTATTGCTTTTTTGATATATACTTCTCTTTCTGCTAATCTCTCACTCTATATTCCTTCCTGACAATCGTCTCCCTTGTATCCCTCCCCTTGGTATTCTTAGCTTTACCAGTTTCTCAGCAATATCTATGATCGCATTCTTTTCCCAGATGCTCTGGTTACATGAGAAGGAACTTCTGTAGCCAGAGGGTGGTGAACCTGTGGAATCCATTACCACAGATGGCTAAGGAAACCAAGTCATTGGGTATCTTTAAAGCGGAGGTTGACAGGTTCTTGATTAGTAAGGGCATCAAAGGTTACAGGGAGAAGGCAGGAGAATGAGGTTGAGAGGAGCAAAATAGATCAGCCATGACTGAATGACAGAGCACTAGATGGGTCAAATGGTGGAGCACTTGATGGGCCAAATTGCCTAATCGCCCTCCTTGCTCTTATGTTTGAGTCATTTCCCATGCACGATACAAACATAAAGGAATAAATACAATTTTTCCAACTAATCTTTTAGTCTTAAGTACATTGCTGGAAGATATAGAAGAGAGAAGGGCTTCTCCCTGAGACCCTCAAATCTATGTCATGGCCTCCTGGATCTTCACCTGGTTCATTTCAACAATGTAAAAACAGCTGAAGCTTCTCACCACTGTCCAGCTGGATAGACAGACATAATCCATACTGCAATCACAGTGTCAGGCCCACCACAAACATCTCCCAGGTTGTCTAACCAGCCTTGGTGATTTCAAAATCTCCCAATGCAACTCTTCCATATGTCAAGGCTCATAGGCACAAGACCAATCCATAACAATCTCACAGACTAAATCTTTAGATAAAACATGAGTATTTAACCGAATATCTCTTTCACAGCATGACTCAGGGCAACAGTCATTGGGTTGTGCTGCAGGAATAAAACAGCTAGCTTGACTTACACACCAGAGATTGCAGCTTTAATTTGGATTCACAGGGTCATCTTCTGTGCAAGTTGAAATATATTTTAAATAATTATTAATTCACTTCTTTGTAATTAAAGAACAAAGTTATTCTAACCACTAAAACAAAAAAAAAGGTCAATGGATGAGCGGAGATGCTGTTGTGACATTTAGACCAGAGGTCCCAGGTTCAGTGCCAAACTACTGGATCTTCAGGGAACTACAACTACCTTCAGAACGAAGGAGAAGGAGAGCAGCAGGAATGGGCTGGTGACACGGTGGACAGGACAGTATCTATTCAGGGTCCTATTCCTAATTACTGCTGTTTCTCTAGAATGTACGGAGTCAATTTTTAGGTTCAGCTCTCAATGACTGAACCACCCTGCAGGCACACAGTGGGCGCAGTCACAAATCAAAAATGATCACTCGGGCAAAATACCCACACTGTATCTCAATATCAGTTGGCACCCAAAGGAGTTCACTCCTCAATGATGGAGACAATGAAAAACATCGCCAAGTCAGAGCTAGTGCCAATGGAGCCCACCACATTGGCTGTGCTGATCTGAGAGTGTGCCAGTAAAGGACGTAACCTGTATACTATGTGGATGTGTGAGGCCTGGAGCTCAATGTCTCATAATCAGTGAGCCCTGGGGTCGATACCAGAGGTCAAAGACCAGAGTTTGAGGAGTGATGGTCAAAGCCCCTGGGCTGGCATGTCTAGAAATGAGAGGTCTGATGTCCCCATGTTCGGAGTCAAGAACCCTGGAGGCGGCCTGTTCTGGAGCTGGAGGTCTGTCAGAGTGGGTGGGTGGGAGGAAAGGGGCTTGTTTTGCTGTTGTTGTTTTGCTTTCTTGAACTTTTAACTTTGTTTAGTTGTGCCGTTATTGTTGCCTGGGTACCTCTGCTGAACACTGTGGAACTGCTGCGTTGGTGCCAGAAAGTGTGGTGACACTCACAGGCTGCCTTCGGCACATCCTTACGTTGGTTGTTAATGCAAACGCCATATTTCACTGCATGTTTTAATGCACCTGTGGTAAATAAATAATATAAATCTGCATCTGACAGAACCCATGAAGCTCACTACTTACTGATGGCTTCCACCGGTCATGTTTCCTGGGAGCAGAGTGACAGTCAGTATCCGTGTGGGGGTCAAGCTCTAGTGAAGTCAATGCTTGTGGAAGTGATATCTTTGCTGTCCAAGGCGGGTGACTGACTGAGGGCTGGGTGGGTTTCCATGGGTCCTGACCCCTTGCTTGCCTCCTCCGCTGAAATTAACTGAGGCCAGATACCTTAGCAAATGAAATAAAATGAAGCACTGGGATGGCACAGTAACACTATTACAGTGCTAGTAACCCGGGTTCAATTCCTGCCACTGTCTGTGAGGAGCTTGAACGTTCTCCCGGTGACTACATGTGTTTCCCCCAGATGTTGCAGTTTTCTCCTACGTTCCCAAGACATACGGGTTAGTAGGTTAGTTAGTCACACGGGTGCAATTGGGCAGTGCAGGTTCATTGCACCAGAAGGGCTTGTCACTGCGCTGTATCTCTAAATAAAATAACAAAAACCTCGATCACTGAAAAGTAACAAAATGAACAGGATTCTTTTACCACCACAGCTGCTGCTCCGTCCGCTCAGTTGCTCTGGCAGATTTTTGATGCTCCAGATTCCAGCAATTGCAGTCTGTTGTGTCTCCAGTAAACTACCTACAAGGTTAAGAGCCAGTTGGTGGGAAGTGGGATTAATCTGAGCAGCTGGGTGTAGACACAATGGGAAATATGACTCCCTTTAACGTCACAAATGACTGATTCCACCCAAAAAAAATCGTTCTCAAGTGGAAAAAACAATTCTGTTTAAATGGAACTAACTTAGACTCGATTTGTCCTCCTCTGTGAGCCTCAGAACTGCTGTCACTGGACTGACATGTTTGGTGATGATTCATTCAGCAAATCTCTGCAATGTTGTTTGTGGTCTGTGTGTTGTGGCTGCTCAGCCTGTCTCTTAAGAGAGACCTCAGCCCGAGTGAGGAAATCAATGGTTGCAGATTACAGTGGCAGCTTCGGATGAGACAGTGATTGACGCACATTCTCAATCTGTGGCACGGCACAATCCCATTGCGTGTGAGTCTCCAAGGTCAATGCCGATGAGTGTTGGGAGCAGCAGTTGTACCACTGCCCACAGTTTATCACAAAGCTTTGGTCTAACACTGAATACAACGTCTTCCTACCAGGAAAATCACAGGCACCCAACTCAGTGGAGTACTAGAGCAGTTTAAAAGAAAAGTACAACTTTTCTTTTAAAGCCAAAACCCGTTGAGCAAGTGGCACTTTCCACAGCCCGTATTGTGTGGGTAATGGCCCAAAACGTAGACTGCTTATTCCTTTCCATAGATGTATCCTGGCCTGCAGACTTCCTCCAGCATTTTGTGCATGTGAGCAACAGATCATATTGGTAGCCTTGGTCCAAAGACAGACACGTCAGTTCCCCTAAGACCCGAATCCCATGGTACTTCCTCTTTTCTAGAGCTGAACTGTCAGCCTGCCTAGGACTCCTATCCATCAGAGGGGTGGCTGTGTGCCTAATACCGTGGGAAGTCAGCACTTCAAAAGCAGAGTGACTAAACTGATTGGAGAGAGCAATGATACGGCTGGACATAACAATTTTTCTACCGGTAACTTAAAGTAAATAAAAGGACATTTCAGAATCTGTTTCTTTCGGCAATCTCTCCCACCAGAATTCCATGCACATTTTTATTTTTTAGATGTTTGACTAATGATCTCTATTGATCCAGTGTGTTCTGACCACATCACTGGAGTAGTTGGAGCACAGGGTCTGGGAACTGAATACTGAGCCGACTGTTTGTAATCAGTTTACTCCTGTGAATCTTGTTGCAACATTGAACGTTTTAGCCTTGAAATCTCCCCATCATCTTTCCAATCCCAAGGAGGTCAATAGCACTCACTCATGGATGCAAATAGAGTCAGTGGACAAGTGATCCCTACACTTTTTAATGTTAGAAACTCAATCACAGCAATCCACAAAATGGGAAACCTCTGATAAGAGGTTCCCACTGAACCCCAAAGTGGTATCAATTTAACATTCCTGGTCAGGCAACAGTGGCAGATCTAACCCCAGAAATAAAGCATTGCAAACGTGAATTAACTGAAAGAACATGAAATAGAGATATATATGTCCCTGATTTAAGAGTTTAGATAATCCCTTTGTTAGTACCTCCTTTTGAGAATTAGAGGTCTGCAAAGCCAACTCCACTGAATGATACAAACCATGAACTAAGAGTTACAAGTTGTGATCGTGTCCGCCATTCAGGTGACAAGTGTCAGTGCGGCAATTACTGGAGATGGTGAGACAATGTCTGGCAGCCCATTTTGTTGACCTGGGCTGGCAGGGCTCCAACGGCAGGAAATTACTGGGGGGGGGGGGAGGGAGGGAGGAGAAGAGAAAGAGTGGGAAAGGGCAGGATGAGAAGAAAAGGGTGGGAGAGGATGGGGGTGAGGAAGAAGAAGGGAGGGTTGTGTGAGAGGGACGAGTGAAGGGGCTTAGTTGAAACTTGTTGGAAAGAGGCTGAGTGGCTGGTTCTCGTTGGTGGGCAAAGGTGAGCGGTAACCCTCAAAGTTGCGTGGGATGCTTCCGCTGGTGGAGCCTGAGCTGTTGCTAAGCGTCTCGATGCTCCCCTCTCGCTGCAGCTCTGCAAGAGAAATGAGAAAAGCCTTTTAGACAATGTGGAGCAGGATAATCAGCGGGAAATCACAACATTGCTCGACACTTCACCCTCCTCGAGACTGGGTAAACCAAGGTTTATGGAGTGACTGCAGGAAATTGGTGAATGATCAGCCTTGATCCAATTGAATAATGAAGCACACATCAAGATACTGAGAGATTAAAAGATTAGCTTGTCACATCTGCATTGAAATATACAGTGAAATGAATTATTTGCATCATCATTTGTGATGTGCTTGGGACAGCCCACAAGTGTGGCCACGTTTCCAGTGCCAATATAGCATGCCCACAACTTATTAATTCTAACCGTACGTCTTTGGAATGCGAGAGGAAACTGGAGGACTCAGAGGAAGCCCACACAGTCACGGGAAGAAAGTGCAGACTTTTTACAGACAGTGGTGGGAGTTGAACGTGATCACTTATTGCTGGTGCTGTAAAGAAACTGCACTAAACACTATGCTATCATGCTGCCCTAATCAGGGCACCAAACGGACTATTCTTGATTCTACCTCTAATATTGACTTCCTATTTCTGAAGGCAGAGAAGAAAGGTTATGAATGAACCATGTTGTCCTAATGACCCAATGTCCAAATGTGCCAAGACTAGGGGAAAGGAATAAACAAAAGAATATGGCATCCCCCACAAATTTTTTCACAACCTCAGTATGTACCACAGCCTCAGATGCAATGAAGCAAGTATTAATCTACAGTCACTGCAGTAGAGTGAGAAAAGCAGAAATCAAAAGGAATATAGTGAGTTCCTCCAAGTAGCAAGTGAGAAACCAAATGGGTAATCCTAAAGGTTAATTTGCATATTGAGTCGGCGGTAAGGGAGGCAAATACAATGTTAGCATTAATTTCGAGAGGACTAGAATATAAAAGCAAGGATATACAGTGTCTATAAAAAGTATTCATCCCCCCCGCCACCGGAAGTTTTCATTTATTGTTCTACCACATTGATTCACGGTTGATTTAATTTGGCTTTTTTTGACACTGATCAACAGAAAAGGACTCTTTCGTGACAAAGTGAAAATAGATCTTTACAAAATGATCTAAATTAATTACAAATATAAGACACAAAATGATTGATTGCGTCAGTATTCACCCCCTTTAATATGAAACACCAGATCATCACTGGTGCAGCCAGTTGGCTTTAGAAATCTCATAATTAGTTAAATGGAGATCATTGGTGGAGTCAAGATGCCTCAACTGATTGTAGTAAAAATACACCTGGGATTGAGAAGGAATATACAGAGACATGCAAAAGTTTGGGCACCCCGGTCAAAATTTCTGTTACTGTGAATAGTTAAGTTAGTAGAAGATGAACTGATCTCCAAAAGTCATAAAGTTAAAGATGAAACATTCTTTTCAACATTTTAAGCAAGATTAGTGTATTATTTTTGTTTTGTACAATTTTACAGTGAAAAAAATGAAAGGAGCACCATGCAAAAGTTTGGGCACCCCAAGAGATTTGAGCTCTCAGATAACCTTTACCAAGGTCTCAGACCTTAATTAGCTTGTTAGGGCTATGGCTTGTTCACAATCATTGTTAGGAAAGGCCAGGTGATGCAAATTTCAAAGCTTTATAAATACCCTGACTTCGCAAACCTTGTCCCAACAATCAGCAGCCATGGGCTCCTCTAAGCAGCTACCTAGCACTCTGAAAATTAAAATAAATGATGCCCACAAAGCAGGAGAAAGCTATAAGAAGATAGCAAAGCATTTCTAGGTAGCTGTGTCCTCAGTTCGTAATGTAATTAAGAAATGGCAGTTAACAGGAACAGTGGAGGTCAAGTTGAGGTCTGGAAGACCAAGAAAACTTTCTGAGAGAACTGCTCAAGGATTGCTAGAAAGGCAAATCAAAACCCCTGTTTGACTACAAAAGACCTTCAGGAAGATTTAACAGACTCTGGAGTGGTGGTGCACTCTTCTACTGTGCAGCAACACCTGCACAAATATGACCTTCATGGAAGAGTCATAAGAAGAAAACCTTTCCTGTGTCCTCACCACAAAATTCAGCATCAGAAGTTTGCAAAGGAACATCTAAACAAGCCTGATGCATTTTGGAAACAAGTCCTGTGGACTGATGAAGTTAAAATAGAACATTTTGGCCACAATGAGCAAAGGTATGTTTGGAGAAAAAAAGGGTGCAGAATTTCATGAAAAAAACACCTCTCCAACTGTTAAGCACGAGGGTGGATCGATCATGCTTTGGGCTTGTGTTGCAGCCAGTGGCACGGCGAACATTTCACTGGTAGAGGGAAGAATGAATTCAATTAAATACCAGCAAATTCTGGAAGCAAACATCACACCGTCTGTGAAAAAGCTGAAGATGAAAAGAAGATGGCTTCTATAACAGGATAATGATCCTGAACACACCTCAAAATCCACAATGGACTACCTCAAGAGGTGCAAGCTGAAGGTTTTGCCATGACCCTCACAGTCCCCTGACCTAAACATCATCGAGAATCTGTGGATAGACCTCAAAAGAGCAGTGCATGCAAGACGGCCCAAGAATCTCACAGAACTAGAAGTCTTTTGCAAGGAAGAATGGGCGAAAATCCCTCAAACAAGAATTGAAAGACTCTTAGTTGGCTACAAAAATTGTTTATAAGCTATGATACTTGCCAAAGGGGGTGTTACTAAGTACTGACCATGCAGGGTGCCCAAACTTTTGCTTCGGGCCCGTTTCCTTTCTTGTTTTTTTGAAACTGTAAAAGATGGAAATAAAAAAATAATCTTGCTTAAAATATTAAAGAAATGTGTCATCTTTAACTTTATGCCTTTTGGAAATCAGGTCATCTTTTACTCGCTTAGCTATTCACAGTAACAGAAATTTTGACCGGGGTGCCCAAACTTTTGCATGTCACTGTAACTCAGCCATGATCGAATGGTGGAACAAATACGATAGGCCAAATGGCCTAATTCTGTTCCTATGACTTATAATCATATGGACATTAGTGATTTCAGAGTACATTTGTGTCGAAGGATCGATATTGTTCATGGATTCAGAACATGTGACCCCAAATCTTGACAACATTGGTTCTGAATGAAGTCCATGAGTAGGAAGGTCACTTAGGGCTCATCCTCATTTTGCAATAAAAGCAAGAAATGCTAGGAGCTTTCAGCAGGTCAAACAGGATTAAGAATAAAATCTCAGGTTGAAGCCCTTCATCAGTTCTGAGGAGTCTTGGAGTTGCAACTTTTACCCTGTTTCTCTTACCATGGATGATCCTGACCTGCTAAGTGTTCTCATCATTTTCTTCCTTTATTGCAGACTTCAGACATTTGTATTTTTATATACTTATCTTTATTTTGTTTAGATAAATTATCAAGTACAACCCTAGAGACTCTGGCTATTTTGGAATCTGGAGATAACTGGGAATTTATGAGAACAGTGATGTAAACATTATTGTATCACACTGATTCACACCTCCATCTGTTCTCCCCAACTGGCACTTATCACAATTATCCTGATTGTGAGTGACATTGAACTAACATCAGTCTGTGTCAAGCCTGAAGTTCATCCAGGTGTCTTTTTGGTTGTTTATCAGCCTTTATGAGTAGTATCATGGATTCTATTGCATTTGATTTTTGTTTTCCTGTGAATGCCTGCAAGAAAATGTATCTCAGGGTAGTATATGGTGATATATATGTACTTTGATAAAAAATTTACTTTAAACTTTGAAATTTCCTCTGCTCTCAGATTCTGAATGGTTCACGAACCCATAAACACTATTCCATTATTCCCCTTATTTTGCATTATTTATGCACTTATGTCATTTATAGTAATTTTTTGTCTTTGCACTGTACTGCTGTCACAGAACAACACATTTCTATTTATCCAATTCACAGATAATAATCTGATTCTGGTTCTGAAATATATAAAATGCTGGAAAAACTCAGCAGGTCAGATGTCATCTGTGGAAAGAAAACATTTCAAATCTAGCACCCTTGATTAAGAATTGAGAAAATGAGTTTCTCAGTTCTGATGAAATGTTCAGAACCTGAAATGTTAAATGCTCTCCTTCCACAGATACTGTCTGATCTGGTGAGTTTTTTCCAGCTCTGTGGAAGTTGATGAAGACAATGATAGCCTGGGACAGTTGTAGTCAAATGAGACCTTTAAAGTGAGACTGCTGAACACACTTCTGCTTACTGCAGATGAGATAGACTGGTAGCGTGTACTCAAACCAAACGAGTGAGGCCTCTGTAAAGAGACTTTTCCAGAAAGGTCTTTCTAAAACAGTGTCCCTTTATACAATAGGGACTGACAAGATAATAGAAGGGTGTGAAGCATACCCAACAACTAAGACTCTATTGTCATTACTAACTACAAAACATCATCGGCAGTCTGCTTGCTGTTTCAATTGACTTTAACAAATACCTCTTATGTGAATACCAATTGATTCTTGTAAGTAAAAAATTCAATCATATACAATAATCAATATCCGTAACTGATAAGTCGATTTTGTATAAAAGTAGCAGTTTTCTGTTCAGATTTCAGAACAGTGTGGGTGACAGGGAACCATGCTGTTGTCCTTGCGTACAAGGAAAGTAAAAAGAACATGAGAAAATTTGCAGATGCTGGAAATCCAAAGCAACACACACAGAATGATGGTGGAACTCAGCAGGTCAGGCAGCATCGATGGAAGAGAGTAAACAGACAACGTTTCAGGCCGAGACCCTTCATTAGAACTTCTTACCACCGTGGGTGTCCCAAAACAAGTACATGTAGTGAAGTGTAGTCACAACTACCATCAGGCAGGAGATACATAAGCCCTTATTACCAGGTTCAAGAACAGCTACTTTCCTTCAGCCTTGAATCAATTGGCAAAACCCTATTTACTACGGTTTAGCAACACTATGAATATTTTGCAATAAAACTGACCTTTTTTTGTCCTAACTGTATTTTCTTGTGGAAATTGAGCATCATTTGTTTATTTTGTTTTTCTTAAGAATTCTGCTTATATGATATGTGCCTCTGTTGCTGCTGGAAGTAAGTTTTTCATTGTACTCTTGCATACGTGTACTTGTGCATGACAATAAACTCAATTTTGACTGTTTTAATATCAGAAACTAGTATCATATTTGTATGCCTCAAACTCTAACAGACACCATAAATTTAAACCACATGCTGCATCCGTAAAGCAAACAGCATTATGAAGGACCCCACGCACCCCTCATACAAACTCTTCTCCCTCCTGCCATCTGGCAAAAGGCACCGAAGCATTCGGGCTTTCACAACCAGACTGTGTAACAGTTTCTTCCCCCAAGCCATCAGACTCCTCAATACCCAGAGCCTGGACTGACACCAACCTACTGCCCTCTACTGTGCCTATTGTTTTGTTTATTATTTATCGTAATGCCTGCACTGTTTTGTGCACTTTATGCAGTCCTAGGTAGGTCTGTAGTCTAGTGTAGTTTTTTTGTTGTTTTTACGTAGTTCAGTGTAGTTTTTGTACTGTTTCACATAGCACCATGGTCCTGAAAAACACTGTCTCGTTTTTACTGTGTACTGTACCAGCAGTTATAGTCGAAATGACAATTAAAAGTGACTTGACTTGACTTGAAATTTGATTTGTTTTTGTGATGTTGAGAATTTGTCTTCTTTTGAACAGTGGCTATTTGCCTATTTATGTGTAATTCTTTGTAAATTCTATCATATTTCTTTTTCTCTGTAAATGCCTGCAAGAAAATAAAGTTCAAGGTTGGATATGGTAAAGTATATGTACTTTGATAATAAACTTAATGTAATTGAGAGATACAGCATGGTTACAGACCCTTCTGGGCCAATGAACCCATGCTACCAATTAACCTCCTAATCCGTATGTCTTTGGAATGTCGAGGAAACTCTGCAGTCACTGGGAGAACATACAAACTCTTTGCAGACAGCAGCAGGATTTGAATCTGGGTTGCTGGTGCTGTAGTGGCATTACACTGACCACAGTGCTAATGTGCCTTCTTAATACTTTGAACTTTGAACACTGGCAAAAGCTTTTTTTAAGATCTTCTTTATAAAGCAGTGTCACAGTGTATTTTGCATTCAAGATTCAAGATTGTTTCATATCATTTTCTGTATATAAGTGTAATGGATTTAATGCAGCACAGAAATACAAAAGATAAAGAACACAATAATAAAAAACAAGAAATATAAATACATAAGAGCTTCTAAATGTACAAATGATGAAGTAGTGGAGGAGTTAATGGGTGGAGATATTGATCAGCCTTTTTGCTTGAGGAAAGTAATTATTTTTGAGTCTGATGGTCCTGGTGAGGATGCTAAATAGTCTCTTCCCTGATGTGAATGGCACAAACAGTCCAGGAGCAGGATGGGTGGGATCTTTCATGATGTCACCAGCCCTTTTCTGGCACCTTTCTGTATATACGTCCTTGATGGTGGGTAGGCTGGTGCTGGTGATGCATTGGGCAGTTTTGAATACCTGTTATACAGCCTTCCTGTCTGCCACAGTGCACTTTCCGTACCAAGAAGTGATGCATCT